>NW_026901555.1:1200000-2400000 GCF_033783945.1 Neopsephotus bourkii
AAGACTTTTGAAATTACAAGCTGTTATTTTTATGAGCAGACATGACTGGCAAAACACAAGAGGCCAGTTGGAGAACACTTGTTGCTGGTATAAGCCAGTTCATCCCATTGATTTCAACTGTATGATGCTATTTTGCACTTTTAGAAGGTGGTCTTGGTTTTGTAACTTAATTTAAAAAGGTTAAACACTTTTTTTTTTAATCTGAGTCCAAGAAATTAGCATCATCTGCACTATCTACTATGCCTAAGTGGTGACGTTCGTTCAGTATCTACTACACCTAAGTAATGTCAGTCCTCACATTCAGAGAGGCTCTTATGTCTCAGCTCTTCTCTGATAGGTTTCTGCTTTCTGCACTCAGGAGCACAAAGCAGGTTTGGGGGCCGGGCAGCCAGGTAGGGTGAGGAACCATCTCTGACCATGCGGGAAAGAAATGCTCCTTGAACGTCAGGCTCCAAGGAAAAAGGGGGCCATGAAGGCCAGCAAGCAGCAGAGGAATTTAAAGATATAACCCTGGCCTGATGGATCTTGAAAGGCTTCATTAGAGCTTAAGAGGCACAGGGATAGCATCTGGGAGAACATGCAAGTAACTTTGTGACTGATGTTACTGTTGGTATCTTCCCTCAGATTCACACCAGTTTACAAGTAAAGTTTCCCTACAAAGACAGGGAGGATTCTCCTATGAAGTGTGCTTTGTCTGGCAAAATAAACTCTGCGAAGCAAGCGCTCACATCCAGTTCCACATCCAGCTCGCTGACAGCTTCTCAGTGCAAAGTGCACGGTCAGGGTCGGGGCTGGAATGTGAAGTCCAGCCCCTCCCAGACACAGGGAGCATGCCCGAGAGCTGAGGAGAGCTCAGGGCAACCCTGCAGATGCTTCTGCCTATTTCTATGAAATGTGTAAAATGAACAACCACCAAAATAAATCTCCACAGGAGGCAGAAAACAGCAGTATCCAGAGCAACTATAGTCAATTATTCACAAGGAGCTCCCAATTTGGACATGTCCTTAGTTTACAGATGCCTGATAAAGATGTCCCACCCAGCATCCCCAGATCAGCTGCCATATTTGAAAAGACTCATTTTCTTACACTGACTTCTTGTCAGCTGAAACCCATGACCCTTCTATGCCACAAAAAGTTCTATCTAGCCATAAAAAGCTCAATAATCCTAGTGAAACTAAAGGAATTGCAAATCTTTCCACTTTATAATTGTCTCTATTTGAAAATTGGGTTGTACAAGCATTTGAAACGAAAATTTATTGCAAGTATTGTTCTAGCGCTTTATTGTTTATGAGGACTGTCAACAAAACTGATTCTATACTCAGTGTTAAAGTGCATGTACAGCAAGCACTGCATTGGGAAAACAAGGAATAGCCAAAGAGGAGCCACATAAAGCAGAGGCACACCCTTCTGAGACAGGATGCAAAGCAACACCCACAACTAAGAAATAAATAATTCATCACAAACTTTATGCCTTACTGTTCTCTGTTCCAGGGGCCAATACATCAACATTTTGCAGATGCCATCTACTGGGGAAGCAGGAAAATGAATTAATTGTACGTGATTCTCAGGTGGAAAATAAAATACATTAGGAGAATGTTCCTCAAATCTCATAATTTCTTTATTTGTGTTCGCTGTTGCAAGAATAGTGAGCAAGGCAACTGTCGCTTGAGCATTTATGATGAGCCAAAAAGAGACCGGGGAAATGTAGATACGTGACTGTTAACATCGCAGAGTCAGCAATCAGAGCAGAAATAGCTTTTTTAATTAAGCCCTGATCACAGAACTGAGAAACCACTGGTATCCTTCAGAGAACCACGGTTAAACTCAGCGATGGGATGCTTACAGCCCTCAAGGTGCCAGACTCGTTGTTTATGCAATGCTGCCCTCTAGCAACTGAAAGCAGCGCACAAGATCAGCGCAGGCTTTCCTCAGAGCACAGGTTGCCTTACGTTGTTTGCCACATCTCTGCTTTAAACTGCATTTTAAAGCTCTTATTCGGTAAATTTTCTACACTGGTTGTGTTTCTCCTAGCTCAAGAGAAACAGCAAAATTGGGTACTTGCTTGTGAGGGTGAAAGCTAAACATCTGGAGACAGCTCCTGCTTTATAAAGATATATTTATATATATACACCTGACTAATTTTGCTCCATTGGACACAGTATTATCAGGGAATTTGGCTGCAGCCCTTTGCTTACTTGGTGCAAGTTGCCCTGTAAGAAACAGACTGGTGCCAGTGAACTAAAGCTCTACATGCTTCCGAAGACATAGATAATATCTTCCTGGTTTTCCTAGTCCTACATGTACAAAGCACATCCCAGTTCAAGGCTGGAACTATAAACCCAACCACATTAGATAACACTCATAGGGTCTGACCCATCCTGACCCATTCCGCCTGTTGACATGCTCCCCCTGTAACTTGTAATCACTCTCAGCTGCTAGCTCAATCCACATGGGAATTAAGATGCCAACAAAATACATATTTATTGAAATTAGAAAGTAAATCAATAATTTTAAGGGCAGTTATAAAATAATTAGTTATAATTTTGTTTCTTTGACACATTTAAATTCCCAACCCAGGGGTTGATACTCAGGCTGGGGCTAGGTAGGCATCGAGGTACATGCTCATCACCACAGCGCCCTGAACAACACCACTGGAGTCAGTGTGAGTTGAGAACAGGCTTACAGACTTCCCTGAATGCCTGCCCTGAACAGAAGTTAAGATTCTGATCTGTAATTGAGTCAAAAGCCACTGAAAAAAAAGGCTTCATTTAGAAAATCTTGTTCAAATTAAAACAAACCCAAACTGGCTCCAGACCTAAACTGGAGGGAAACATAATTAAATATTCTGATTAAATGGCTTCCACGCTTACAGAAAATAAATAAACACAAGTTCTCTGTTTAAAACAAGAAAGGAAAAGAAAGCCCCATGTCAGGGAAAGCATCAGAAGTGCTGCCAAGACAAGGAAGGTGAACTGCTGGTAGCCACTGGGCTAAGGGACCCTCTTTAGCTACTTGTAAGACTAAACTGGTCTTTGGACTGATGCAGATTGCAAAGGCATAGCAAAGGAAAGGTCAGACATCAACAGAAACATACTTCAAAAGGCAAAGAAACTTGTATTTTACACAGTATACTCCCTAAAGACCTAACAAAAGAGCACTGCTGTCGTGTGAATTCAGTTGTGCTGAGGAAACATTGAGAGGAAGACATTAGCAAGAGGCACTTGACTCCCTGCTTCTCTCCCAGCTGAATTAGACCCCCACAGGGTGTAGCACGCATAGGCTAGGGACTCACGATGGCAACACTGACCTACGTGTTCTTCTTCCCCTCTTTTTTCTCAACGTCTTTTGTATGCAGCACAAGCGGATGGGGCATCACTACCGGGAGCAGCACATTTGCACTAGAAAATCCAGGGGTTGTGTGAGGAGGCTTTTGTATTGCCCCAACAGGACAGCAAACTTGATCATCGATTATCAAACATTAAACAGACAGATAAGGGGCAAAGGCATGGCGTATCTGCCCCAGGGACAACTGAAATGTCATTTTACAGTTATCTGCTGCTTTGCATCTGCTGAGAGCTTCACATTAAATTCAAAGCGTTTCCTCTAACCTCTTTCCCATAAACTTAAACCTTGGGAGGGGTTTCTAAGTGACACCACTGAGAAGCATGGTGCAGTAGTGGAAAAACGCATTACATGGAACAAATCAGTGGATTAAAACCTCCACTTCTATTCATCCAAACAAATACTCTTTTCCATTAGCCATAACACAGGAATTCTCTAGCATGGTCTTCGAGGCTGATTATGTGCAACTGCTTTTAAATATTACTTTGGGGTTTCTCTTTTGAATTAACCATGGGTCAGGCTTAAAATACCATCGAATTATTTCCCTTAATATTAACAACACTTTCTGAACTGTTCAGCTTCTTGACCGCACCCAACTTGCGGAATGGTTGGGACCGGATCCACCAGGGATTCACACTGGATACCTTCTCTATGTGTTATAACCAGTAACTGTCAAACAGCGCGGTTACATCTTGGGTAGGATTCTACAGGCCTCAGGCTAAATTCCTATTGTAGCCAGGAGAATTTTTCTTGAGAAAAGACCAAGGGATTAAACTGTTGAAGGAAAAGAATAATTTTACGGAGCCCTGCTGGCCAGTTTACACATCAGATAACGTGGTGTTGGAACTGGCAGGCTCTTCTTTGGACAGGAATGGAAGAACTATCTTACCCCATTAGACCTCTGATCCAGCTATTGCAAAATCTTGCCTCTGGAAATCCAAAGTTGGTGTATGTAGGGGAAGAGGAGAAAGCCCCAGTACTGAAGGTACCATGGAATAGTACTTAAGTGCCTCAGATATGAAAATTACACTTAAGCAAAGAATGGTTAAATACAACTCTACTGCAATGCAAACTTACTGGCATGCTTCAGTGCTTTCCTGATTCAAGATATTAATGAGCACAATGTTTCCTATAGACAGTACTATCTAAACCAGGAAATACAAAACTTCAGGAGTACACATAGCCACAGAAGATGTCTGGCATCTTCACTGACAGGAAAAACACCGTAAGCTGATAAAAATACTACTGCCATGGAGAAAACAGATCAAATAGCCCTGAGGGACAGAAAAGGTAGCAACAAGTCTCTAAGGCAAAGGGTAATGTTGGGATGATGGTGCACACTGCAAAAGCTTCCTGACACTGCATTTTATTCCTCTTTATTCCTCCTTGTTTGCTTTTTTTTTTAATCTGGTTTTGGACACTTCCAAATTTTCCCAGTACCCAAATGCACCACAAATCAGCTATAGACTGAAAAACCCCACATGCTTGGGCTCCAGTCAGGATCCTGAGCAGATCTTGACAAGTCATTTAAGCTCTCTACTCCATTTCTTCTCCGTTATAAAATCAGTATCCTACCTCAGAGGACTAATGTGATACTATTTGGTTATGCACACTTTCCCAGGATATTTAGATAGTCTGACTGCAGGCAGCAGAGATATAAAAGTATGTTTAAACAAGAGGAACCTCAAAGCTGTCTTAAACAGAATCTCTCCACTGGAGACAGATAATAATGATCAGAGAAGGGAAAGGCAGCGCAGCAACTGCAATAGCAAATCTTCCCCACGGTGAACATATTGGGCAGAATGACACGGATGGGCTGCAGGCTGCAGCTGCTTTTCAAAGGAACCTTTCCTGAACCTTCAGAATAAATGGAGTCCAACAATAAAGCCCTAACTCTTTTCACAGGAGTCTGTGCATTTAGAAACGGGGCTAATCACAGCTATGAGATAAAGTATCTTCCCTTTTTGTCACTGTGAGGCTCATCTCACAGAAGGATATACCAGTTAATCTAACTCAGCTTCTACACTCATCTGAAATGTCTAAGGTTAGAAAGAATTATTTGGATTTACAGCCGTACATTGCTGAACCAGGACCTTCTTGCTCACTGTTTTCCCCAACATCTGGAATAAAACTTCTGGTAATGGAGATGTTAGCCCAGAAGTCAGTAGCTTTGAAGTATCCTGCTTTATACTATTGTAAGGCCAAATCGAGTGCTCCATAGCATGGGAATAATAGTGTGTTTGGTGGTTGTTAATAGCAATTTCTTACTATATTAAATTCCTAAAGTGAACCTGCAATGCTCAGGCTAAACAGATGCAGAATGTATCAAATTAATACCTTAGGGCAAAGACTACAGTAAGATGTGCCATTATAAACTCAGGGAAGCAAACTATACCCTTGACATACCCTGCTCCTGCACTGCTGAGGCAACTGATGATGTTTTATGTCTCATGTGAGGAACACCAGAGGAAAACTCTGCAACCAGTCATTAATCAAACAAAGCACAGCACAGAGTTAGACTTTCTGAAACAGTGCCAAAAGCAGCTGTGGAATCTGCAGTGGCAACTGATGACAAACTCAATGCCCAGAGGGAGGGCAGGGTTGTGCCCTTCCTCCGGTTTGGGGCTTTATTTGCTTTTTTTCACTGATTGTTACAGAACCTTTACAGGGATCTCACAAAATCTTCCAGTCAGTCCTCTGGAGAAGAAAATCCATTTTACAAACACCTCCTCTTATACTGGCATCTTCCCTGTAGTTCTACAGGATGAGACTTACCCATCCTAACAATAGGTTTCCAACTAAAGAAGAAAGCCAAAATACAGGGCAACACTCCTCTTGGCAAGGAGATAGGGATTAAAAGTGGGGTTTAATCACAAAGGAGAATGTTCCAGACAGCAGGGCAGAAAGGCAAAAAATGGAAGAGAAAATACGAGTGGACAGCTTCTGGTAGGTAACAGCAAGTGTCTCAGCCCCATTAGCCATAGCTAGAATGGGAGGCATGTATTGTAGCAAGCCTGTGTAAATCAGTTGTGAGGTGCAGGAAGGGGCTTTCTGGGTTCCTGCCATATAACGAGGTATTTTGCACAGTTCTGGATACCAGATAAATAGCACGGACCGCTGTACTGGAACAGGGAAAAGGCAGTTGCAGTAGTCAAGGCCATTAGCCTCAGGATGCCTTCTCCTATCAAACCCAGACCCTTCCTGTTGAAACAATCTAGCTAGACACATTCTTCAAGGCACTAACACTTATGATATGCCCTGGACACTAGTGATGCCTCTGAAGACACAGCAGAAGGCAAAAATATCCATATTAAAAATAATGCACACTCAAAGAACCCCTGGCATTCCAACCAGAAGTTATTTAGCATATAATAGTGAGCAACAGATATCCTAAGATCCAGTGGACCTAATCTTCAGGCTTTTAGACTTGCATTTTCCAAACTACTGTTTTGACTGGTCACTTAATATCAAGCAAAGGATCTAGGGTTATATTCCATGAAAGGCAGCACAGAAGAACACTGATTTGACACCTTAAACGAAATGGGGAGGAAACGTTTAAAGACCCCAAGAAACTCCCAGTTGTTTTGAGTCAATAAATCCAGTTTAATCCCACATTATTAAGCTTCAGTAAAAAATATTTGGGTGTTGATCTGGTGATAACACAGTAAAAACCAGGAGTTTTCCTATTGATCTCAATGGGATCAATATTTAGTCAATGGTGTCTCGTGATATTAGAACAGGGATTTTCTCAAAGCAATTAGCCAAGGTATTATATTAATTTAATGATCAGCTTGCTTTCACTTCGGAAAAATCTCCCATGAAGTTTGGGCTTTTTTCATTACCCCAAGTTACTTCAGGTAACCTCATCCTTAGCATTTTCATACTGCAGTGTGAGGTACCGTGCTCTTTCTCTACCCACTGGTCTTACCAGGGCTGGTATTTGAGGCTGTTTGCTTCAAATCATGGTCACAGTCACAATAATGCAAAATGTCTTCTTTGTACCAACTCTGGCATTGTCCCCAAAAGATCATTATCTGTGAATCCACCGAAAATGTTCCTACTTCAGTGATCTACATGTGCCAGACATTATTTTGAAGTTCTGATCCAAAGATCTCCCTGAACAAGAGACTTCCTAAGAGGAAAAGCTGGTGGCATCCTGCCACACAGTGGCATACACAGTAAAGTGTGTAAAACACCCACCTGCATTCCCAGTTTATTCTGCTGAACAAGTTTCTGTAATGGAATTCTCATTTGCAGCCACATTAGTGACTCCACTGCACTGGCAGGGATAGGACTTTGTTTCTCCAGATCAACCAACACCTACAAACAGATTCTCAAAGGTTACTGGATGCTGAGATCCAAATCCTTATGTGCACAATGGCAAACCATTTATAGGCTACACAGCTAAGTCAGCCCTGCTGGGATAGCACCAGTTTTGGATACTTCTCCCCTTCTGTCCAGGGAAATCAAAGATGAAAGCCAGTAATGTGCTCACACTGGGTGCTCAGGCAAAAATCAAGTTATATATTAAAGAAATGCCTGAAGAAAAACAAGAGCATTCAAACATTTAGCTCTCAGGAGCGTGTTAGATAACTTAGAGGTATCATGATAGAAAGCATGAGGCTTAGTGGAAGATGTACTTTCTCCACACATCTATTTGATAGGAACCATAAGTGTCACTGCTTCGCTATAAGAACGATGACTGTACACTAACATCTTTGTTTCCATGCCAAACCACCCATCTGTTCTCTGCTCACAATTCTGGCATGCTCTTTTCTTTTCACTTTTGCCCTATGTTATACATAAGTTAAAAAAATATAAAAAAGTGCATTATCTCATATATATAATTTATGATCTAGACTTTCAGTGCTATTGAAATGCAACAAAGAGAGAACAGAACAAAGAGAGAATGGTTCAGAATACTAAGTTCCCAATTGTTTGAGATGTGGCACTGCTTTATTGTGTTGCATTAGCAACCTCTTCATAACAAGGAGAGACAAAAAGAGTGTTTGAATTAATGACCTCATTTGTGGGGAAAAAACCTCTCATTTTTTAAAGCATACTTCATCTGCTAACACACAGACACTAGCCTCTAATGACAGTCTTGTGCTCATATATCACTAGCAGTGTACCATACATGATGAATTACCCACTAACTGTCATGATTACTGGCTTTAGGTTTTGTTAGCTCACAGAAAAGGTGTCTGCAGTCTTTTCTGTTATCACTTGGTGCTTCAAAGACAGGAACAAAGGTTTGCATTAGGAGTTTTTTGGAGATTAGTAATCAGACTGCTTGAAGTCACCATGAAATTGATGAGATAATATATAATAACACTGGATCTATGGAAGTGCTTACTGCCTTTTGTCTGAGAGCGAATGCTGCAACAACAGTCACAATTATTTAGGCCATAATTTGTAATACTCTATATTTTCTTTTGGTCAGGAGAAGTACTTAAGAAAGTGCCTGCTGGGCTATAAATACAAACCAAACAATCAGCCTACCTCAGGGATTGTCTACTCTTCTAGCTGCTAGAACACTTGAGAACAGTCAGAACTGTAGACAGACCAGAAGACCTGACAATGGGCCTTGTTCTCCAGAGCGAAAGGGAAGCTCATAGTGAGGCATCTTCAGCTGCCCTTGAACACGTGCAACTTAATTGCCTGTTTATTTTCATAGGACAAATGCTTAGCTCCTTAGCCCCACGGAAAGTCACTCTGTGTGAAACTACAGCGACTGGTATGCAGTAAATACATTCACACACACACACAGCTCTGCAAGACAACATCCTGAGATAGTCTTACAGAAGTACAGCTTGACCACAGAAAGTGGACAGTGCTATCAGAATGACCAAGGGATCACACCCCACCATGGCTGAAGCACATCAAGTATTTTGTTCTCCCTATGGTATCATTTTTGTCTGGCATATCTTAAAAAAATGATGCTAAAACAGAAGCACATTCTGAAGTACGGGCAATATCCAGCTCCTTTCACAGATGCACAATTGCTCTCCAAAGCAGCAGCCTCTCACAACCCAGTCCCATGTGGCTTGAATCTAACCCAGTTAAGAGTACTGAAGCTTTTTCCCTTTTCAGTGGTAATACAAAGAAAACTGGGAACTAGCTCTTAGTCCATGCTTTGCAGCTTTAATACTGTCCTAAATAGGTTACTAAGGATTGCTTTTGGTGCTGCTTGGGAAACTTAACTGATGTCAAGCCAATGTACCAACTTTGTGCCAACTGCTTCTTGTCTTCTCCTAAATCAGGGAAGTAAAAAGCATCAGAGAGCAAGCTGAGGACTGGGCTAAAGTATGCTATGTTGTAGTGATCTGTGTTAGCACAGCGAATCCATAGGGGACACTTACAGACCAGAACAACCTGGAGCAGTCCTCAAGCTACCATAACGTGTTCTGGGCACACTATAAACATAAGTGTCCTCCAAGGCTGTGCCAAATACTCTGACAATTCCTGATATTTTGTCCTTAAGTGAGAGTATTTCCTCACATGTTGTGTTATCCTTCCTTAAAACCTTACGAGTTCCCTTTCACAAACACTTAAAAGGGGTATTTAACATACACCATACACAAGACCAGGCTTTCCACAAGTCAGAATGGTTTCCAAGACCTCTGCAAAACATCACCTTGGCCAGCTGCTTTGAAATGAAGGAAAAGGGTCACTCCATACAATATTGTCACTACATCCCAAACATGGCAGTGGAAAAGAACTTTTGATTGGCCATATTTTTGGTCATATTTCCTCTTTGTGTTCTTACAGAACTTTCTCCCATGCTGAACTCTTAAGGGTTAACTGGCATTGGGTGGAGGAGGGGGAAATCAGAGGTCAGCTCATGTTCTGATACCAGTGAACTCGCAAGTTACTCCTTAAGCATGTGGTTTCATCCTAGGTTCTTCCTGCCAGCGATTTCTCACTTTAATCATACACCCACAGCAACCCAGATCTTTAAATTCAGCAATTCTTTCTCAGGTTTCAGCAAGTCATTGGCAGCCTGAGCTATTTTTGGGATATTTTCTCTACTGCAGATGCAGCTCAGGAAAACGCAGGGAGCATGCTAAAGACCTGCAGCTATTTGCCGTGTACGATTTGCTCATTTCTCTTTATTTCTCTGTTTTCCTGCACTGATCACTTAAAGGACAATCTCTCTTGCAAACAAAATCCCTGGAGCCTGATTAGAGGGACCGAAGGCTCCCAGACACGGATTGCCTGCCAGCCACAGCACGGTAAGGACATGGACACTTTTGGCTAGCCTTGCATCACAGCTTTTTAAGCTTTGCTGAACGTTTATTTGTGTCCATCGCTTCCAAATCAACACTGCTGGCATGGCAGGCAGTCTCCAGCTCCTGGTCTCCATTTTCATTCCCTAAAATCCTCAGCACTTGTAAGTAACAAATTTATACTCACCGTTCTCTTTGTGTGTTCTAGAAATCAATGACTGCCACTAATTTTGATCAGTTCCAGGGGTTGGGGTTTTTTTCCTTACATTTTAGCATCTTTTTGGAGATCTGTAATTTGTAATTTGATTGAAACTGGATATTTCTACTGCCTGATCCTCCCTATTTTAGGTATATTCTTATTCTTTAGCTCAGCAAATAAACCAGGGAATGGGTGCATGTACGGTAGATGGAAGCATTATAAAAAAGACCTGCTAGTGCTGATTTACTCTAATACACACAGAGCTCTCTGGGCTGGTGTGCCAGCTCTGCTATAATACCTCTAAGCTGCCACATAGCAGTGCGCTAACACTACAAAGACATATACAGCACAAAACCAATGCAGCAGGGCAAGCTGTACTAAAAATGAATAGCTTTTATCATGCAGATCTTTTCTATATGCTCACCCAGTAAGCACTGCAAGGACAGTGACATTCCATAGGACATACTGTTTTATTGTAAGGATTGTTGAACATCCTCAGGGATATATTACTTGTACATACTACTGCAGGAAGACGAACACAGTTCCTGTCTTATGAACATACAAACCAAATCCTGGGAATCTCTGGTGACAGAAAGTGGAAAAGAGCTTCTTTTGGTCCTTCCCTGTACTTCAGGCTTTTTACAGAAACTGGAATTACTTTATGCCTTATCCTTTCATGTCCAGTAATACGATTGCAGAGAATTCCCCTGAGGGCTTAATGTACATCACCCAACTCTTTGACTGCAACTCTGTGTTTGTTGTGCTGTTAGGAACGTGTTTAGAAAGCCTGACTTTGTGCTAGAGCTAGGCAAGGGCAAGCCTTTAGATAGAATAAGCAATAAAGTCTACCTGTGTCTGCTGCCAGAACAGACAAGCGCATACTGTATGCTGGTACCCCTAATATTTCCTATCAAAATGCTTAGCCATTACAGACTGCAGCAGAAACAAGTTACCACAGTCTTTGAAAGAGTACTTTAGGAACTTACTAAACTTCATCTTTCAACTTTTCAATGTGGGAGAACTTCTTGTTCATTTTCTAGCTTACAAATGTTTCTTGAGTTCTTCAGAAAACCAGTTGGAAGGGTGGGAGAAATGCTGTATGTGCACGAGTGGACTGAAGGTCTTTATGGCTTAATTTTCAGTATGGGAAAAGTTCTGAGGTTGATATGCAAAGAAAGGAAAGACAAAGCCATGCAGGATATAATGACCTGCAACTCAGAGCAGTAGGAGCAAGAAGAGGAAACTTCAACTGCTATCAACAGATTTAGGATCAGGCTCTGAAAGTGGTGGTTTTGCTTCTGAAAGCCTCTCCTCGATTTTGAGACAATTTCTTTGACACTGTCTATGTTGCTTCTGAACATAAAACCAGTCTCTGAGCCAGGCTTCAGTGGTGAATCTCTGCCTCAGTTCCACTGATGCTAAATTAGCTGAATGAGAAACAGAAATCTAACCTTTAATCCTAAACCCCATTTTATATTGCATCCCAAAGATTAACACTCAGCTTGCTGCAAGTCTTGAGACCCAACACATTTCCCAGAGACTGCAGGAAGAAAGGAATTATTATAGCTGGATGTGTTTTATTAAAAGTTAGCCAAGCATGTGACTGTCCACTGTTAACAAAGGAACTGATACGTCATTAGACAAGTTACATGGCGCTAGGTAAGATGCATGTAAATCGAGACCCCAGATTGCTCTCTCTCAAAAGAAGTTACTCTCAGCACGAATGGAAATGGATGAAAGGAAGTTCTAGTGACAGGACAGGTCTGTGCAGAGCGGCATGTTTTGGGAACTGAGTGAGAGAAAACTCACCCCAGTGATATACCTGTACAGATCAGCGGTACCATTCAAGTGGTGCTTGCTTGGGCTCCTTTTAGAGAACATCATACTAAATTGTGCCATTGATGACAATTATAGGGAGGCAATGCGTGCTGTTTCACAATAGGTGCAGAAATGAAACAATCTGAATAACGACAAAGCAGATGTCACCGAGGCTATTTAACTTTTTATTCTTAAACCAAACTGTTACATATAGGAGCTCTCTGGAAGTTGAAAACCACATCTTGGCTAGAGGAGGAATATAGACCACAGGGATTAGCAACTGTCCACATGTTCCCAACTGAGGATACTCCCGTGCTATGTTAATATACTTTCTTCTTGTTGTTTTTGTGCATTACATTAACCCAGCCACACACAAGATACTAAAGAAAAACTGACTCTATAAATGTTCTGATTTATTATTCAGCAGCAGCTATGATGCCAGGCACTCCATAACTCACACTTGATGGTCCTTGCCTAGAGACAGCTATATATAAAGGGCCAATGAATATCAATAAGGGCAATGGCTAAAGTGGAACTCAGGGTGACTTAGAGTAGAACTTGCTCTGGAGTTAGAACAGGAGTCGATCCCACAATTCTTCCTTCAGTTGAACAATCACAGAAGTAGGACCCCCAATTTTAATGACATCCTCAGACACACTCTGAAGTTACAGTAAGTTACTGTGCGTGGGCACAGCCATGGCAATTGGCCAGTTCTATTCTCTTCACCTCTGAAGCAACAGAGAAATTTTGTTGGCAGTATGTTGGGGGGCAACATCAATTTAGAGGAGGAATATCACAGAGTAACAGAAATAAGAGGAAAAGTAGCAGAAATTTAAGGCTCATCAGAGGCAGGAATAAGCAAATGATGGAACAGCAGTGAATGGCAAGCTGCAGGCCTGAGTGTGAGGGGGTAGGCACTGGCTTGGCTTGACAGGAATGGTGCTGTACCAGGACATCCTGGGAGGAGTGTGGGAAGACAAAGGTAGACAAGCAACGTGTAGCTGCTTCCACCCAATGTGATACAGCTGAGAAAAAGACTAATCCACTTTACAGTATGCCACTAAAGATAAAGACAATAGAGACAGTATAGCAATGATGGCATCCTATAGGTATGGGTGAGACCTGTTTGGAATATTATACAGTTCTTGTCACTCACAGTACAGAAAGATCCATACTTCTCATAACAATAGCCAGGGAGATGAGTGCTATCAGCAAAGATACCATCAGAGAAATTAATTATTTAAGATGTATGATAATGTTGGCCCAAGAACAAACAGCTACAAATCAAACAACTAGAACTAGGAGAACACACTGAAGCAGTGAGATGGAGCAAGAACCCTAACTACCTCTTTTTGTAAGATGGAGCAGGACCAATTGTCAAAAGCACTGTTACATTTTTGCAAGTTGCTGCAACACTAATGGCTTCAGGACTGTTTCCTAGGTCACTGTCATACATGTTAATAAAGGTGAGATAAGAATCATCTCCTGGATGTAAAACATAGATGAATGGATAGGTGCTATAATTTATCCTAGCAGATGTTGCTCCTGTTGACATCACCTGTATCTCTGTAGAAAAACTAAGGTAACATTGATGTGATAACATCAGCCTCTTTCAGACACAAGAACAAAATTAGCACTGAAGACTGAATGGAGCAAACTTGGTTTGTGTTGTTTGATGTTGTTGTTGTTCTGAGGAATCCAGGCACTCTGTTACGAGGCAGCACAGGTCAGGGTATACTGAAAGTATTTTAGGTGTAAACAAGTATTAAAAAGGTATTTACATGTTAAGATCTCCTCTTTTGCTCAAAACCCAAGTTGACCTGGCAGGCCAACAGGCTGCCCTCACTGTGGAGGGAGGTAGAGCATGAGACTTCATTCCTTTTTCCCCCAAAGAAAGTGAAACTGAATGTCACATGGATGAGAGATAGATACAGCAGTATAGATCCGGACTGACCTGCCTCTTTGACACCAAAGCAACAGACCTCAGCACCAAGGCTAAAATTTTTGTCAAACACATGTCAGAATATCATAACTCAGTTCCCATGTAGATTCCACAACTGCCATAGAGATTACAGTATGCTCGTGTACTTCAGAGGTCTTCTCACAGGTGATGGTGTCAATAAAGACAAGGTTCTAAGCTGCCTTCAACAGAAATCAGCGTTTCTGTTGCAATCAACCTTTAGAAATAGATGGCTGTTTTTTTCAGACTAACTTCTGGAAGATGTCCTTGCAAGATTTATGACTGAAATTCCATCCCCAAAACTGGAACCAGTCACTGCAAATTCCATAATGTTCAAGTATTTAAATTATCCTGAGATTCTAAGTCAGTGAGCTCTCCCAGCAGCAACAGGAATACAACATATCAGAGATCCACTTAAAGACAACATGGTTTAGTGTGAGGGTGTCCCTGCCCATGGCAGGAGGGTTGGAACTGGATGATCTTAAGGTCCTTTCCAACCCTAACTATTCTATGATTCTATGCCTGAGGATACATAAAGCCATGGCTACAAGAAACAGATCAACTGCAGTCACTGGGTAATTTTACCTTACTTGCACTGAAAAGAAGTAAATCCATTGGATGAAAAAAGTAGACTTCTGGCATTTAAAATATCTAATTTGCTGCCAAAAAGTAAGTAAAATTGTTGAAACAGGTAAGCTGGATACCTTCACATGTTACCTATAGAAAGACTGACTTGAATCACTCAATAATTTTTCTTAAAACTTGTTGGGGAAACAAACCATTGCCCTTAACATTTCATGGATTTCAGTGACCATGCTTTGTAGTCTGCAAGACAGATACTGTCTTTTGGCCTTCTAGACACTGGCTCAAGTTAAACCACAGCTGCAAGAGACTCCTTAACCTTCCCCATCAAACCTGTCAACCCTTCTTTAATCTTGCTGATTCTTGACTGATGTTACTTCATATCATGGTCAGGCCAGCAATCATAAGGAGAATCATTAGCAAAGGCATCTAGAAGTGGCTCTCATCAACACTGTCTCACATTTATCCCTAAATCAATCATGCTGTGACTGTATTGTTCTTGTTGCTAGACAAACTATTTGGCTGTCCTCAAAACCTGAAGGTGTAAAAGGGTTGAAAAGAATCATTTCTCTGTGTGCAAAGGAAAAACAAAAGGCCTCAGCTGGAGAACAGGAAAGAGATTGCTACCATTAATATGAGAAGCCCTTCACATAAGACATTGATCTAGGCATATTTATGTGTAGTAATTTCACCATTTTAGAGTCAGATTGAAACAAATGCTATTTCAGCCTTGCAGACCATGCTGACATCACACAGCCCCCACATTTAGTTCCTTCATATAGTTTGTCTGTGCTGGTGTTATTAATAGGCACACTAAAATGGGAACTTCACCCTGGCTCAGCTTTGACTCACTGAATGGCCTTGGGCACCACATAACCTCTGTCTCCGGTTCTCTATCTGCATAATGTGTTTGTCTCTCCAGTGACTTTACAGTCATGGGACTCATAAATGGGCCACTTCACAGAATTTTTAGATTACAATACACTGGCTTCCCTTTTAATCCCTCTGTACTTCTACAATATATTTCATGAGTTTTAACATGAACTTGCATTTTACATGAAGGCAATGAAACTGTTTCAACAGAAAGAAGAACTACTTAAAACTTTCAAATTAAGCCTCCTAGGAATAGTACCTTGAAGTAAAAGTATGGAACCGCAGCCACATAACAAAGCTTACAGTCTCACAGCCCAAAATATCTTTATTTGATGATGTTTTAAAATAAGCTCTTGACTGTCCAGGGCAAGGGTAGAAAGATGAAAGCTTAATTTCTCACTGTGCAAAGAAATACCAGATAACATAGTTAGCAAAATCTGCGCTGCAAAGTGTGGTCTGGGAATACCAGATGGAAGAATCTGTCGACTGATCTCCATTAATAAACTGGCAGTGAAAAGAGCTACATTATTTTGGAATACAAACTGGCTCTGAGTGCAAGACAGCCCTCTTCATTTGACTGCACCAGAGGATGTAAATCCTCAGTGTAGCTGAGACAACTTGCCCAAAGGCAACTGAGAGTTACTTGATGTTGTCCACTGAAACAATTCCTATTTTTTAGCCTGCTCTAGATCCTAACTTCTCTGCCCCAAGTCTGACCCTTTCTGTCCTAGAGAGAAAGACCTCTCCCATCAAGGAAGCCCCTGAGGGGACTTTTAAGACATGCCATACACAAATGTTTATTTATTTATAATGGGAGCATAAAGTGGAGGCAAAAACAAATTGCAGAGTGAGCTGACTTCAGTTTAAAATGCAAAGACAAATCACGCACATTAACTATCAAAAGTTGAACAGTTCAACACTGATTATTGCATTAGTAAATGCCAAGAGATAATCTCCATGCTGCAGCTTTACAAAGGCCAGACATGAGGCCAACAAGCCTCATTAGATACAAGTGATTGAAACTTTCACTCACCCATTGTTTTCTTATTTTTCCTTATGACTTGGATTTGGGCCTAGATCAAAACTGAACAGCCAGTAATGCAAAGGAAGATTTGTAATCCTGGGATATATGAGACATACATTGAACAGAGTTGCCTTAACTCAGCAGTGAGTTGCTCCCCAAAGTTAGGCCCTCTCAGCTCCGATATCCAGAGACACGGATCTCCAGATACCCCAACTGCCACAGAATGGGAAATGCTGTTCCAAAACCCACTCTAAGGCTGATCTGATCATATAATCTAATAATTACATAATTATTATGATGTAACTACAAATTTATGATGGATCTAGCCTGACAATACTATTTTAGGATGACAGTTCAAATGAGGAGGCAAAAAACCCTGGTCTAATTCATTCCCAGTGTAAACTGGCAGTATTCCCATTGCCTTCAATGAGAGATTTACTTGTTCACCTCTACTTTAATTGTTGGCCAGCATCTTTCCAATATTTAGGAATGAATTGCACCAGCCTAACAACTATTCACTCTTAAATCCAAAGCATCTCCAGAGAGTTGGGGGAAAGTTGTATTTTCATGGAAGTATTTGCATTTAGACAGAAGATTCAGATTTCCTGTTACTGGAGTAACTTACTCATAGAAAGAGAAAAGTTCTTTACAAAATAAAATTAAAGATCTTCAGAGGTAAAGCAGCAAAGGCCAGTTGAAATTATCTATATCCAGACAAGCAGAAAGCAAGAGTCAGAAGCTGCTTAATGGCTGAGCAAAACCGAGTCTAACACACCATGTCATGGCAATGGCTTGAATGTCAGATGGAAAAAGGCACAAGTTCTTAGCTAAAAGAGAATGAAAGATAATGGGAAATTTGGGTACACAGAGCCCCCCACCATGATCCTGCCTAGCAGACAGGTTTAACATGTTGTCATGTTAAGCTAAAGAAAGTAGAGAAAGAGTTCCTAAAATAGAGAATAACAAGGATGAAGGAACAGGCAGAGCCTTAGATACATGCAATCTGCTTGGGTTGTGTCAGCAACAACAATAAATTCACACATTACATCGGAATGAAACGTTCCTACTTTTTTGTTTTGTGGGAATGGGGATTTCGTTTCCATTGTGATGCAACCAAATGAGAGTTTCAAAACAGCAAAATTTCCCAAGGAAGGGAAATTTTGTGTTGTGCTTAGTGAAAGGCTTTAGTCATGTTAGTGGGCGAATTGCAGTAAAACACAAAAAGTTACTCCACCCTTCTGCAACCCAATGCAACAGCAGAGAGTAGAGGATCAATAGCAGCCCACAGCCAAACCAAAAGCATTGCAACAGAAGGTTCTTGATCCTGGAGAAAACACTTCACCACAGGTTGGGCTATCTTTATGATTGCTGTGATGATAAAGCATATCTTTAAACACTTTACCATATTATCTGAGGGATTTTGCTACAAGAGAAGCTCTATGAAGGGAAAAATGGAGAGAGAACTAAGGCAGCCAAGTGCTCCATTATGTCTTCTCAGAAGGCAAAACAGTGAATCATTTATGATTAGTTCAATAAGCAAACCCACTGATTTTAGAGCTTAGCCATAAATACTTTTTTTTAATGTGGTTATTGATTTACTATTTAATGATGGTTGGTTAAAAAGATGAGGTTGCCCAAGACCTGTATCCATTAACAGTAAAGGATAAACGCCTAAGACTTGTGGATAGGTGATGTTTATTGACTTTGATATACTGCATAAATACTGTGGACATACATCAATGACTCAGGTCAGGGTGTGCTGCTCAGAACTACAGATGTTGAAGAAGTGAAATGCTTCAATCAGTGTTTTAGATATTAAAACACAAAAAGGAACGCAAGTTTTACAGAAGAACAGGACTTGAGCAGTAGTTTTGTAACTGTTAGCTTACTTTCAAGAACGATTACCTCAATTTTCATCCACACTAACTATTGCTGCGCATGAAAAAGAAACGCAACCGCCTGGGCTCCTCTGCCTCAATGGCACTACAAAGTTTAGCCACTAGAGTGTGTCAAGGCATATGTGAGGACTAAACCTCTTTACGGTCTGTACCCTTGAATTCAAACTCCTACCATAAGCACTAGACATAGACAAGCAGCTTGAATGTACCATTTTTCTGATTTCCTGCTTGACTACTAGAACTTGTCTTAAAGGTTATACTGCTGAGAAAAGGTCTCACCTCATTACTCTGCACAGGGAGTTTCACATGAACACTGAACAACACAGCCATCCAGAAGCAGTGGAGCCAATTTTAAGATCCATTACACTGTTTCTACGTTTTCAATGTCAATGTCAATGAAATATCCCTTCCAGGCTAAGACTCGCACATTGATGCACTACAATAACCCTGTTATTTTGTACTGAAAAGTCACCACATCCAGTGAGCGTGTGTCAATCTGTCCCTCCCTGCTGCTCTCTCTGCTGGATGTGTGCAGTGAGCAGTTGCAGGACAATTTGAGAGAAGAAAACCCCATCCATGTACCTATGTGAAACCTGACAGTCTGCTCTTGTGCTGAGAATGGGGATGCTCTGCTGTATTTAAGCAATCAGTGTGAAGAGAAGTCCCTCTCTTTGATAGTAAAATAAAAATAAAAATCAGAGCAGTTAAAATTAGCACTGCGTAGGCATAAAGCTTTGCCAGGATCAAACAGAGTGTGGTGAAATGTACACATTTGGAAATGCTGAACATCAGGTTCTGCCTGCAGCCTTCACTGAATCAAGGCTTGGCCCCTTCTCCAGCTCTAAAACTGCACTGACAGCGCTCCCTTCCTCTCTCTTTTTGCCCATTTTTGTCTCTTCAGACTGCAAACTCCCATTAGCTGTTTTGCTTATAAAGGCCAGCTCTTAGTAATAGTTTCTCACTGTCCATATGTCACCCTCTTGCTGAAGATTTTAGACATTAGGCCAACTTTTCCTTAAAATACATTAAAAAAACCCAACACAAACCTCCAAAAAAACTCCAACTCCCAAACAAGTACCATAGGAGAGACAGGAATCCTACGCACAAATCTGTAGTCACATACATGCACAAGTGGTGTTCTGAATGAGACGTGTAGCACTTGATTTCATTATCTACTTCCCTTACGAAAAGTCTGCTAAGCCTTTCTTGGAAACTGAAGCAGCTTTCTGAGCTTCCAAAGGTCCACAGCATTAAGGTGATGATGATGGCTGAGCCATCACTCCTTTTGAAGTCCTTAAGGATCCTTCCAAGTCAGCCACACAGGGTGTATTATGCAAATAATGGGAGAACACCAGATCTGAAGGTTCATCCTTTGCCTAGATCAGCTTGAGAAATAAGAGTCTGACTGGGCATCTGGAGCACCCATCTTCTGCTCTGTAACTTTAGATGAACATTTTAAATGTTGCATTTATCTGAAGCAAACTGGTGGCTGACATGAGAACAAGGAACATAAAAGAAAATAGGAACATGGAATATAAAAGAAAGATCTGTGAGTGTAAGGTCTCCCTTACTCAGTGTATACCGAGCTAATGGTACAGGAGGTGGGTATCCCACAGTCCCATCAGAACTAAGTGATCCTTCCTTTCCTGTGGAGCCAGCTGAAATCACAAATCCTTGCACACCACATTTTCATCCTGAAGAACAGGAGTGCGGCACAGGCAGAGTATACAGCAAAGCTCAAGGTCTAACGCTGGCACAGCATGAGGGAGGAACTACATCCTTACACACCAACAGGGGTGTAAGCAAATGGCTTTTCACAAATCACCTGAAAACTGTCAGGCCAGTGTCTAATGAACGTTCCCTAACTAGAGCTGAGCAAGTGAAGGTTTCCCCAGCTCAGTAACAAAACACAGAAGTCAGGAAGAAACAAGCACAAACCTCAGGTCCCATAAAGCTCATACAGAATGGTTTTTTCTTGCAAAATAAAAACTTAGTAATTTCAATTTGGGGTAAACCTGAAATGTACACTGAATTAAAGAGAAAATGTTTCATGCCATTTTAACCCCCCATATTTTACAATTCTTTTATATAGATTCATTGGAAAGTGGAAAACGGCATTTCAGTTTCAATAGATGAAACCCTTCCTTTTAAATGTACTACAATATTTCCTTTAAAAAACTGAGACAATGTTTCCTTTTTTTTCCCTATTATTTCACTTGAAGCTGTTTGTCTGGTTCAGACTAGTCTCCCAAACAATCCCAGTCCTTTCAAACCGCTGTTATTCCAGGAACTTAATAATCATTCAGAATTTTTGTCCAGCTCTATTCACAAAGGCAAGGAGTATTTTGGCCATACTATCTTGGGGAAGGAAATATCCATGAGCCTTTCTCAAACACCTTTCCGTTTCCTGCCACTGTGTCCCCAGCTGATACTGCCTGTGTCTTTGTGCAGCAGCAGCAGCTCCACTCTCCCTGGCAGAGTCCCTCATTAAACATTTTCTGGATGAGAAGGCTGGAAAGTGAACTTCTCTATAGAGGGAAGCACATCCAGGAGAAGGGATCACAACTCTGTCCTGAGGCAGGATGGACTTGATTTGTGTCAGGGATTATTTTTATCTTCCCAGTCAACTAGAAGCTATGCAGCAAAGTCCACGCAGGCAGGGCCGTGCAGCACTGCTTTGGACCAGACACTGCTTGAAAATAAAGGAAACGCAACGGCAGGCGGAGCTCTGCCCTTCTCCAGCCCTTCACGTAGTCCTCTGCAGGAAAGGTTTCCCTGGCCAATCCCCCAGGAGCTGGCTCAGCTCAGGTACACACCGGATCGATCGCAGCATCACAGAACGGTTTGGGTTAAAGGGGCCTTAAAGCTCATGCAGTTCCCATCCCCAGCCACGGGCACGGACACCTTCCACTAGAGCAGCTTACCTTGAACACTGTCAGGGATGGGGCAGCCACAGCTTCCCTGGGCACCCTGTGCCAGATCTACCCAGTTTGCACAGCTCAGGCAGTACAAGCCAGACTTGGCTTGCAGATTGCCTGAGGAAGGTGACTGCTGGGTTTAGCTCCTGCATCTACCATTCCACACCTGTCCTGGCACAATAATGATGGAAACCCATGGATAAAACCCTACCCAGTTATCTCTGTGGAGTTACAGCACGAAAAGACAAGGAAAACCTCACAAGTGTGAAATTACCTCTGGAAGGGGAAACAGCTATTTCCTCAAGGGTTTTTTCCTTGAAGAAAGGCAGTGTATTTACTGAGTTTCTAACATGGAGAAGCATGTATTTAGATGTAGTGCTTGGGGAGACAGGTTAGTGGTGGACTTGACAGTGTTGGGTTAACTCTTGATTATCTTGAGTCTTTTCCAACCTAAATGATTCTATGTATTCAGTTGCCTGAAAGAACATGACCTAACCCATTAAAGCTCTGCATTTCATTTTCATGGGGAGAGAAGGAAAAGCAGTTAATAGCTGCTAGAATTAAAAAACAGAGCAATGTTTCCAAGCAGCCCACAAAACCAAATAAATGACTTGGATTTCTACATTCTCTTGCAGTTTGGAAGTACAATTATTGCACTGCATTTTCAGTGTTTGCAGCAAGAACAAACTCATAAACTAACAGAAAACTACATTTTCCTGCAGCACTGGTGAACAAGCAGTGACGTGCAAGCGCATAAATAAGACATTTAAATGCATTTCTATGTTAATAAACGTAATGATGTATATAGCTGAATTTTAATCATCTAGGGAATAGAGCTCCTAAATTACAGAGGATAAGGAACTAATTGGATTCTGCTCATCTTCTCTGTTGGCTATGAGTAGCATATTGTGTGTTCCCTAGAACTGAGAAAGAACAACACTCTGGAAAAGGAAGGAGTTACATAAAGAGGCCATCAAGTAGCTTGAACTTTATGATGAGGGGCCTTTTATCTTCTTTTCAATTTTCTAAGTCAAAATACCACTTATTTTAAGAGCCCCTCCATCCTTTGAAACTAATACAACTGAGAACAGTGAGATACGTTATAAAGAAAAAGAGAATTATCAAAATAGTGGCTAAAGGAATAGCTCTTAGGGCACCTCACATAATTTAATCCCTTTGAAATTTCAGGCAGCACATCTTCATGAGAGGCAAGATGTGATTTTACATTATTTAATACAATGTAGAGATGCAGTGGATATATATGTTTTCCTAATAAGCCTACCTCTAAGTGCTTGACATTCTGAATCAGAGCAGCAAAAAGCACTGGGACATAAGATGGGGTAATGCAAAAATAAAACATTATAAAAAGAAAGCTGTACAAGTTTCCTGCTAACTACGTGGTATGTACATACTACACTCAAAAGCTTTATTCCTTTCGTGGAATGATTTTTTTATGGTAACATTACTTTTAAGTAGAACAGGAAGAGTATAACATATATTATAGATTTAACACATAAACTGTTCTGCCAACTAAAATCCAAACATTTTTCTCAGCCCTATATTACACTTGGTTATCTTTTTTCCTGTTATGAGAGAACTCTCACCTCATTCCTATGAGATAATGACATCTAATAAGACCAGATATTTGCACAGCAGTTTGCAAGAAAGAGAACTACTTTTAATCTCCATTTTCCATAAACAAAGCTGATAATACAAACCTCCTGGTGAATAAATTATTAGCAATTAGCCTTAATTTGTGTGGTGGATCCTATCGGAGCATTTCAGTAGTAGACAAATGCTATTTGAGAGAGGTTTGTTCTCTAGCAGTAAAATAACAGGCTGAGGTCACTTTAAACAAATGTTTGAAATGCAGTGTATTATTAGTATTTCAATCACTGCCAATTGCCTTTACTTACTATAATTATTGTTTCATAAGATTTAGAACAAACATGTTTTGCTACAACATCTCACAAATTGAGGTGATTCAGACTCAGAC
This sequence comes from Neopsephotus bourkii, assembly GCF_033783945.1. Lineage (NCBI taxonomy): Eukaryota > Metazoa > Chordata > Aves > Psittaciformes > Psittacidae > Neopsephotus > Neopsephotus bourkii. Next base: position 1,223,840 of record NW_026901555.1, read on the forward strand.
TTGCCTTATTGTAAGCATATTCTGAAGCCAAGACTTTAATCCTAATATAAATTATTCAAAACTCATCACAAGTGTACCTGTTTTCTTTAAAAAATAAAGTAAATCTTGTATGAACTCTGCCTCAGAGATGGCTGCTCTCTTAATTCTCTTGGTCATAACTCACCCATTCCAACTATTAATTCCTTTCTATCACTTTTTCTTTCCTAATTCCTTTGCAAAAGGAATCTTAGTGACCACAGCTGTCTGATTTTGTCAAAAGTAACTTACAGCTTTCTACAAGCTTTGTGGAGTGGATTCCCTTCTTCCACATGAGTGTGATGGAACAGGCCACCCTCGTTTACCTAGTAAATGAAAAGCAAACACTGGAATAACTTACCTACAATCTAATGTGTTGCTAATGAACAGAAAACTACCTGATAATGCTTCTCATGATAATGTTTTGCATGCTGATGTTGGATATGACCAGCAGTGGCCTTGATGAGGGAGCATATGGTAGGGACACTGATGACAAAAGATGATGTGACATTGACTTTAATGACTTACCTAACATGTTTAAAGCAGACTGCCTTTTGATGTCCTAACTTCTAAGTGGTTATACTAAGATAAAGCCATCAGATTGTCATAAGTAAAAAGTACATTTTCCATTGCCATCAGCTGAAGAGCTCTCACAGCATTTCTCCTGTGCACTTCTCTACAATAACCATTACCTCAAATATTGACAATCCTAAGTACACTGTAATATTAAATGCTGTATAAGTGAGCAACTATCTTTCCAACAGATGTTAAATGCTTTCAAACAGAAACTTCAAAAGTTTTGTAAGAAATGCACTCATAATGTATCAGCTTTGCAAAAAAACAACCAACGAACCAAACCAACCTCCAAATTTCATTTATCTTTCAGGGGAAAAAAAGGTGTAAGTAGGGTATGTTAGCAAAATGGTTACTATTGTCCCCTTGGTCTTGGAATTTATAAATATACGAATACAACAGTTCATAGCACTCAGTTCATATGCTGCAGAGAAAACAGGTTTCCTGCATTGTCCTCATGGGACCCATAAGAATCGAAACTCTGCATTAAGGCAATCATTGTAACCAAACCACATACTTCAGCCAGCAATTCCCAGGACTCAGGAAGGAGTTAGTCCCCCTGATGCCCAACAAGTTTCCCTAATACACAACTAGGTTTTATCTATCTGATTTAGGTCTGGGTGCTTTTCACCTCCCTCTGAAGAATGAGCTCAGCCCTAGTTGTCTGGACATGCATCCAAACTCCATCCACCCAGATCAAGTCAGAAGCCAAATCAGATAGTGCCAACAGACCTTTAAAATTAAAAGCACTGTAATTCAGCAGTGTATAAATCATGTCCTTCTCCTGGCAGCTCTGCAACTCCTAAATCTTATCTGGTGCTTCTTGTCCCAGAGCAGAAAGAAATAATTCTATCTCCATTTAACAGTTTCTCAACTTTGTATAGCACAAATGGCTTTTCTGATATTTGGATTTATGTTTCCCCAGTAGTGACTGGAAAAGTGTACTATTATGGTACAGAATTCTGTTTTGGTTAATATATTTCCAATATTCATGGACTGTCCAGCATGGCCCTCACCCTTCACAATCCTGAAGCCCTAATCCTTAGACCTTTCCCTCTTTCCCTCCTCCCTACTCTGCATGTTTTGGGTTTTACTGCCCTTTTTCTTGAGCACACAGCCTAGCTCAGGTCAGGGAGTCCACCTCATGGTGGTCTGCAGCTTCAGACCTCTGGGTGAAATGCAACTATGAGCATATTTGACATGGCTTCTTTTCCTCCATGCATCAGCAGGACAACACAACTGATGGCAACACAGCTGTGTTAGAGCTTGGGCTGCTGCTGAGGAGAAGGGAACTTGGGAACACATGGTAGCAATTTGACTTTAAAATCTATATGCACACAAGGTCTTTCACACATCCCCTTACCTCTGTGCTGGGAAGGGGAATACAGAAGTCACATATGGAGTTATTTCTTGGATAACCAAGGAAGGCTGTCCATGGGGTAGACTTAACACAGAAAATCCCGTCTTCTTCACTCCACCTCCATAAGGGCTATCAAGATCATGTATGTAAAATTTGGGGAAATAAGAATTCTGCATCTCCTTAGGTGCTGACAGCACTTGGAACTATCTTAATTCAATCTACTTCTGATCCCTTTTCTGTTTGTGTCCTTGATGCAGGTAGTTCAAAGAACAGAATTTTCCTTATCCACCCTCTCCTCCGCTGCAAGTCCTCTGTGTTCTCTGAACTTTGCTCTCAGCATCTCTTACTTCCCTCTCTGTCTGGCAGACAAGGCAACCTTTGAGACCCTTGTGCTCTTAGTGTCACCACAGGGCAGAGGTTACAATTCACAGAAGAGCTGTCTCCTGCCAGGCTGTGAGCAGTATGCTAATGTGACAGCTTGGCAAGGATCTGAGAATGTCACTTCTAGCAAAATAACTGTCCTGCCTACTATTTGTCATATATACAACCATATATCCATCCACAAAAAAACCCTACAAAATCCAGCTCTAATATATATTTCAAATGAGATGCCCACAGGCACTTAGAGCATGAGTCTATGTCAGTAGCCATATGTGCTGTAATCCTCCTCTTTATACACAGACCCAGCATAATCCTTTCATGCATCATATATCTAATCTGTATTCTCTGCTTTGGAAGCAAGATTAATCTGAACATCTCAGAATTAATACAAATACATTAACTAGACTACAAATCTTCGTTACTTTGGCTACCAAGCAGTTAAAGAATGTGGCAAATGACCAAATAATCAGTCTGCCATTCAGCTATATGCTGTGCTACCATTTCAGTTCAGGTTCCTCAAAGCCCTGCAGCTGAACTACAGACGGGTATTTAATGCGGAATTGTATCTTTGGGGGGAATGTGTTATTTTTAAATGCTTAATAATTATGAATTCATTTGCCATTCTTTTTATAAGCAGGGGATCATAATGAACTCATCTGTTATTCATGTGAATGTCAAATGTATTCCCACAGGAGTTTTATTCTAATTCACTATTAGTTAGTGGATTCATAAAATAAAACGTTATCCATTTATTACTCTGAACATGTAACGCCGGGTAATTGTTCATCAAAGGGCAAATGTAGTATTTTTCTCCGATAACTTTCAGTTCTGATTTAACCAGGTAAAAAATTAGGTTTAAAGGAAGTGTACCTTTAGAAACAGAAGTAAATGTGACAAGCTGTGAGGCTTCCATTTAAAATGCAATGAATGAGATTATCATGAGCTATTTAAAAATGTAAATGTATTATACTGTAAGCATACATGCTTGAACCACACACGTTTAACATAAGCCAAACTGCACCCCAATATATAATACCTAATGCTAGTTCAGTGAAAGACACATTTTTAGTATTCATGAGGCGTTCACAACAGTTTTCACACAGCTGTTCTATTGCAATAGAAAACTGAGAGGCGAGATACTTACACATCACTGCAGGATTTGAATGTGATGACACTGGACAGCGGGACTTTGACCTGTGAAACCAAACACAAACTAAGCAAGAGGAAAAACAGAATTCAGACTTCACTTTTTCAGAGTTAAACAAATGGGTGTTATGGAGTTATTTTCAATTTTCTTCTACATCCCTACTCTGAACTGCATGTAAGGACTTAAGTCTATGAAATGATAGCCCTGAAATATTTCAGTGACAGTTCCTTAGCTCTGACATACCCTGCTAGGCTTCTCCTCAGGTGTGTTGCAGTGACTCTTTCAGTCTTGAAATCCTAGAATGGTTTTGGGTTGGAAGGGACCTTAAAGCTCCTGCAGTTCCAACCCCCTTGCCACAGGCAGGGATCCCTTCCACTGGAGCAGCTTGCTCCAAGCCCCTGTGTCCAACCTGGCCTTGAGCACTGCCAGGGATGGGGCAGCCACAGCTTCTCTGGGCACCCTGTGCCAGCGCCTCAGCACCCTCACAGGGAAGAATTTTTTCTTAATTCCTCATCTCACTCTCCCCCCTGTCAGTTTAAAGCCATTCCCCCTTTCCTGTCATTAGATGCCCTTGTAAAAATGAATTATTATGTAAGATACATTTGCAAGGGAGATGGTAACAAATACAGAATCCTATTTGTAATTGGAAACAAAAGTTTAATGTACTTATAGTTTTACTTTAAAATACACAAGCAGGGGAGTTCTTTATTTTTTTCAGTGTAAGTAACAGAAGAACATGATTTTAGTGTTAAGGATTATCTCAGTTACTTTATTCCGCATGGCAATGGTCATTTCCTCGAACCAAGTGTACAGTGTTGAAATCAAAACATGGCATCTCTGTGCAGTCTCTGGCAGTCAGTGGGTTACTAGAAAATTAACTGTAACAAAACCATTGAGAAAAAACAAGCATGAAAACCAATGCTCAGATGTATTAGGAATAGCAGAAAAGATGAATGAAGGGAAGAGTGCACAAGAGGACTAACACTGCTGTGCCAAAACCTGCATGAAACTTGGTTGAAGCCTGCATGCTTACCAGCTGCTTTTTATTCCAAATGAACATAACGTGTTTATTTTATACATTAAACAACTATGACAAAAAATTATCACTACCAGCAGGCAGCCTAAAGGCCATTCTCTAGAGAGAGAAACAAATGGGGTAGATAAGAATAAGACAAGAGTGTTATTTAATGGAATGTGTGTGTGCATGGACATATATATATGGTATAAATGTGGTATAAATGCCACTTCTTTAAAAGCATAGGACAGCTTGGGAGACCTAGGAACAGACAAATCATTCATCAGTTTATAAGGGAACCTACAAGTTTAAAAGACCTGATTTTGAACTCATTCTGTAACAGTGAAATTCTATTGACTTCGTTGGACTAACTTGATTTATACATGTCTGAAAGGAGACTTGACTTGTGCAATAGAAAGCACATCAGAAAATAATATGCTGGAGAGCATAAAATCTACAGAAAGGAAGCAATAAAGCTAACAAATAAGCGACTAACTATGCATAAGAGGTACAAGTAACAATTGACAGGAGAAGAGGCAATGGCCTCAAGGGGAGGTTTAGATTGGATATTAGGAAAGATTTCTTTAGAAAAGAAAATACAGAAAGATTTCTTTAGACCACATAGAGGGTGCTCAGGCATTGGAACAGGCTGCCCAGGGCAGTGGTGGAATCACTGTCCCTGGAGGTGTTCAAAACCAGTGTAGATGAGGCCCTTAGTGACACTGTTTAGTGGTGGCCTTGGCAGTGCTGGGGTAATGGCTGGACTTGATGATCATAAAAGGTCTTTTCCAACCTTGCTGATTCTATGATTCCACAGAATGCTGCCAGTTCCCACAGATTCCATTTTATTCAGAGGCTTGCCAGTCTCCTCTAAAGCCTCAAGGATCCAAGGAAGAATCATGGATGAGCTGCGCTTGAGCTGTTTGGTTTTTGCTACCTGCAGGACTGAACATGTAAAAAACAGAGAGAGGTGAGGATGAGGGGTGACCCCAGAGTGCAGTCAGGATCAGCCTTACTGGGGCTGCACTCACTGCCAATGATGAAAGTAGCAACTGCCATGAGAAAGCTTTTGCTGGAGCCCTGCTGGCTTTTTGCCACAAAGGGTAACATCTGCTATTAACTAACATTCTATTTATATCTCCAGGCTCTTCAAGACAATGTATTTCATGCTTTTAGCAGTTACAGGTTGATAGCATTGGAGCACCAGCACCTTTATGGCAAAACACTGGCATTTGTCAGGTTTTTCTTTCTGAGGAAGATAAGTGCACCAAAGTGATGTAAATGGTGACTTTATAAAACTAGTCACAGAAGGGACCAACATGACAGTCAGGGTGATGTAGACAGAGCAGAAGCACTGGAAGAGACAAGGTTAAGCAATTCAGGCACTGAGTATAAAAAATGCTAATACTTTTAGGGAAAAAGGACAAAAATACATTCAATAAATACTAGCATATTACAGTTCTGAAGAAGGAGAAACACGACTGACGCGCATATTTTCATAAGCTGCAATAGTCTTCTGCAGCTAACGAGCATTCTTTCAAAACAATAGCCAAAAGATTTCAAGAGGTGTGACTAAAACCATCCAATATAAGTGATTCGATGTTCCCACCTGGAACAGCAGAAGTGGTTCTTGGCTATATTAAGCTTAACAGCTTCTTTTATAGAAGCGAGAATGGGAAAGGGCAAGCAGAAGGATTCACTCGTTTTTCGCTGTTCACAAAGATTAAAGAAGAAAAAAAGTACTTTCGTCTTTGGAGGAAAGAACAGTATCGCTCATTTCTCTTCAGCCTGAGCTTCGATGCTGAGCAGTGTGCAATACCAGAGCAAGTGAGCATGAACCCAAGCTAAGAATGGATCATTAGAGGAATGGAGGTGGAGTTCCTTCAGACCAAAGACTAGATAATATGTGCAAAACCAGAGCAAAAGCAGCAGCCAGAATACACTAAATAATTTTGGAAGAAAATTAATCCAAAACCTCAGAAGTCTTACATGTTGCTAATATTCCCCTCTTCTGGAATTTCTTGCATTCTTGCATTAACTAAACCGGTATGAAAGTTTCATTCTGGTGGGTTTAGATGAGTTATAGAATCAAGTGCTGACCACTTGGGATGGTTAAAGATCTCGTGCAATTCTTTGACACAAACAGGCATGGAGTCATGCTGTCCTGATTAGATTTTAATCCCCAGCAATTGCAACTCCAGCCTCCTCATTTACTCATTCATTGAATATTAATGATTACATTTTTCCTAAGACACCTCAATCGTTGTGTCCTACCACATTGTTGCTAGGTGTCATTAGGGGTGGCTGTGTGATTGCGCTGGATAAAGACACCTACATACTGTCCTACATTTATTAATTTCAAAGTCTTAAAGCTAGCACCTTGGCCTCCTCAGAAATGAGACATACTATTAATATAGATGGTTGCTCTACAGGAGTGGAAAACATTTTGTGAAGGAGAACTACAAACAGCCATGTCAAAAAATATGTCCTAAGGCTTATTATTAATGTATCAGCTAGCATAAATCACTGTAGCTCCACTGACCTCAAATGAAACCATGGTGAATTTACACTGAGAATGTAGCTCTGTAAGCTACATCTTCTATTATCACTGGACAATGGAAAAATACATTCCAAAGGGGAGGATATTGCATTAACATAACATTTGAGGAACATTCCAGCTCAAAGAATTAAGTGAAAAGAATTCCATTAAAAAGCTACTCCTCGTCTCACCTTCATTCATTGAAGGTACTTTGATCCTCAGGCTTTTAATTAAATAACTACTGACTCCATTGACAGATTTAATGTTTCTGTCTCTAGCTAGGAAACTGTCCAGTCCTAGATATTTAGTTCAACAAATAACATTTTAGAGCACATGGTGGGTTGTTGGTTTTCTTTTGCTTGTTTTTTTTGGGGGGAAGAGTTGTGTGTTTGGGGTGTTGTGTCTTTTTAACCAGCTGATGTCCAGTTTTGCAGAGCAAGCTCCATGCATATAAGGTTTAACAGGACCAACCCCTAAATTTGCCTAAGAGTGAAAAATGTCTGCAAAACAATGTTAATTTTAAAATACTACAGCTGGATTCACAGTATGGTGAAATTGTAACATAGCTCCAAATATGAAACAGGGCCAGGATTCCAGCGACACAACATGTGAGGACCTTTTGTCTGCTGGCTGGTATCACATCCTGAGATGGCTTTTTGTACAAGATTTTTTAGAAGAGACTTCAATAGAGGTTTGATATATGGAACAATAGCAGGATATGGCCTCTAACTGGTAGGAACAATTACTGTTCTCAGACATGTGCAAGTTAACTTTCATTAACTTTATTGGATTTTGTGCACACTTTCTGGCCTAGATTCAGAGCTGCATCTAATTTCTCCTGGGGACAGCTGAGAAAGGGAGCACACTGAAGAACAGCAACTATTCTTTCTAAGCAGAATATACTAAGGAAAACTCACATGAGCCTCAGGAATGTGATAGAGCAGTTTGGGAATAACGTGAGACAGTAATGCAGGCAAACCCACTTTCTTTCCAGCTACATCCATAAAGTCTTGTAGGCTGCAGAGCAAGGGAAGAGTTGTCTAGACTGTCTCCACAATGGGTGGAAACTCTTCAGACCAAAGGAATTCGCAGCATGTAAATCTTCCAGTTTAATGGCAGGCTTGTCCAAAAAAGATCATTACGATGGGAAGACGCAAAGACAGAATTTAACTGTTGAATTTGGGGAGATCTAAGTACAGACTCTTCTCTAGACTAATAACTAACTAGAGTAATAACCAACAACTCCATAGAGATGCTAGCTGGTTACACTGCTCAATTTTTGGAGTTTGGTTTTTACAGAATTAACTGTGGTATAATGTTTCCTTTAGTTCCAAGAAAGTGGAAAATGATAGATTTTGAAAAGAGAGCTTTGTTTCCCCTTTCACTCCCCAGCTCCGACTTTTCCACAGTCTCAAGCATTAACTACTTCAAGGCCCCTTATGCAGCCTCTGTCTTTCATCTACTTCCTCAACTGGCTTTCCTCACCTATTGTTTACAATTCAAACACTTCTGGGATTTCTGACAGTTTCCCCACAAATACATGCAATGCCACTTTATGCCACTTCTTCTCATTTTTCACCAGTACTGTCTAAGCTGCCCAGGGCTATAAATTCTCAATTTTGTACAGCCACTTCAACAGACCAACACGGATTTTTTTTCTGATGAACCAGACCGAAGAACTAATTTGGCTGAAAAATAATTAAGGGAAAATAATAATTGTTTTTCAGCTTGATTTTCTGCCTCACATCTGCACAAACAGCTGCACAAATGCAACAGAAAGGGTGGGACAGGAAAGAGAACAATTAGCTGAGGGCGAGCTGCTTAAACCAACATTACTACTACTGCAGAAATGCACATGAAACCACAGCCTAAACGTGCTATTTTAAGTAGCCTTTTAAATCCCTCACCTGTCACAGTGCCTATTAAAAGAGTTGATGCTAATAAGGCAAGGATTATATCACTCCTGCTTACCCATGCAGCCCAATTTTGGCTCATTGTTTCCTGGTTCTTGTCTTGTAATTAGATTGTAAGATACTGAGAACATAAATCATATTTTGGCCTACTCGAGAACAAACTGACTTCTACTACAGGCAGCACAAGTGTTACCTCGGATTCAAAAGGAACTGGATCATGTTTGTTAGGTTAGCATTTCCCTCAGACAGTAGCCATTCTGCTGTTTTGTTGGAGAAGGGCAACCCTTCAGAGCAGCTTTGGATCACTGAGGAATATCTTTCTGCAAATAATTCCATTTTTCTTATCACCATTTCGCTAACAGCTCTTTTCAGGAATCATGGGTTGTGATTTTTAATTAAGAAATTAATTTCAATCTCTCACTTGTAACAAGTGATGATCCTAAAACCACTGGGGCTTTAGAACATGAGGTGAGCAATAATGCTAAACAGCTGGAATCATAAAGCAGAGCTACATCATACCTAAATTAAACTGATCTAATTGGACTACCATACTGACTCTGTTGGTACTGCTGAGAGTCTGGTTTTATACTGAGTTCACTCAGTACATCTAACTGCATATGAGGCACAGCACAGTCATCAACCAACAGGAGAAAATCTGCTTAAGTTCACAAAACATAGTACTATATACACGAAGGAACGGAACACATTCAGGGTTCCTTGTAATAAGAAATGTAAAGGTCCTTAGACTTAACTGAAGCAAAGGCCAGTGGAACAGATGTTGCAGTTAACAGAAGCCATCTTGTCCAAAGAATTGTATCAATGGAAATTTTCCATTGAGCTATAAAAAATGTTTTGCAAGTCTGCAGTTCTCCCCACTACTGACAAAAAGATTTGATAATACAATTGTGTCTGCCTGATTCCTTGTAACAATGATTTCCACAGTTGTGTTCTTGTATTTGTTGTTGTCTCTACAAAAGAGAGACTTGGTATATACGTTACAATGCAATAATGTAATGTACAATATAATGTGCAATACATGAAGTAGGAGCACAGCTATAAGCAGATATAGCAAAGACCACCTGCAGAGAGAGAAAAAGTAATGTGTTTTTCATGAATAAGTGATGTATTCAATTTACCCTTTCATTCAGGGACCACTGCAGTACAATCCTTAATGAAAAAGTGACCGCTGTGCACTACTGATAGTCTTGATACTGTGTAAGGATATCAGTCCTAGCTCTGAGACTTGCACGGAACCCCACAAGTACCTATCCCAGTAGAACGAACACTCTGTATTTGTGAATGCATCACAGGCTTTCGCAATTACTTGGTATTTTGATAGGTGTTAGTGTTAAGGAATGTAGGACGGTAAAAACCTGAGAAAAAGGCAGAATTCAATACCTGGAGAAACTGTTTTCCCAAAAGCAACAGAAGGTGTCACTGCTAACTGATTTTAAACAAATGAATCCCTATGTGGAAAACACTGCTTTTGTTTCGAAAGAAACTTGAAAGTTGTTTCAGAGAGGGGAACTGGGCTCCCTTCTCAAGTATTCTCCAGCTCCAAACATAAACATTACATTTTAAAATGGAAAAGGCTGCTTTACACCATCTAATTCTTCTCCTTTCTGTTTGCTATTATTCCCTGCAGCTGTTTCAGCTCAGGCTGTGATTCACAGTCAAATCAAGAGTATTTGGACAGAAACCCTCAGAGGGTTTTTTAACCCATTAATATTGGAGCTCTAGGAACCGGCCATTTTTCTCTTCAAATCCACAGTAATTCAATATTCAGACAAAATTAAGACCATCAAGATGCTGGAGAAAACACTTCCAACAAGAAGTACCAGAGTATCGAAACAGCTTGCAACTGTGAAAACTTTCTGTAGACTGCATTTTAGCTTGGACAACGACTGTCTGTGTCCCTAAAGCTGCAATACTATTTTAACCCTATGTGGTAACCCTCACTGCCTTGTGTTCCTTGATAGTGCAGCGCTGCTGCTCCACGTTAAACAGCCGTTACACCCCATGCCAGAGATGGCTGCAGGGCTGAAGTGCTGTTTTCTAAATCGACATACACGCAGCTTTTTAAGTACTTTATGGCCTTTCGCAAGGCTCTCCGTGAATTCAGACACACCTACACGTGAGGCTAATATAAAACACATTTCCCCTCCTACCCCTGTCGCTTGCTAAGCTTCACTGCAGAACTCGCATCCTTTTCCCTCTGGGCTTCCCTTCCCTCGAGGTCTGGCCATGAGAAAGCTGCAGGCACCTGGGGCTGTGGTCTCACAGGGTCACGGCTGCCTGCCCTGAGGCCGAGGGCCTGCGCTCTTGATCCACTACTTACAGGATGTGAACCAATGCTATAATGTGAACTAATGCTATAATTAAAAAACATATATATATATGTACGTGTCTATATACAGATATATATGTAAAGCCCGTGGCGTTTAGCCATCCCGACTGCACGTTTAATAATAGGTTTAATAGGTGCATCCAAGCACTCTTCCAGCCTGCCGGCACCAACACAGCCCCTCGCTTCGCTTCTCCGCCTCCCCCTCCCTTCTCTTCCCAAGAGGAAGGCATCTCAGGTCACCTGCATTATTTAGCGGGGTGTTTTTAACCATCTCCAGGGCTCTGCCTCAGCCGCGCGGCTCCCGCAAGCCGGGTCTGGGGGGGTATTTTCAGGTTATTTATTTGTTTTCCAGCACGCGGGGTGCAGTTGCTCCACTTCCCCGGCAGAAGGAGGAGAACAAGCACCGGTGGTGGTGGGGGGAAGGCGAGAAGGGGTGGCTCGGTGTGTGGAGGGGAGGGGAAAGGCCGGCCGGCCGCCACACCTGCGGGCCGCGCTCCCCTCCGCCCCGGGCCCGCCGGCCGGGGCCACTCACCAGGTCGCTCTAACGCAGCTCTCTCTGTCTCTTCCCCCCTCCCATCTTCCTTTCCCTTCTGCTCCTCATTCATTCTTCCCCCTTTCCCGCCCCCTCCCCGTTGCAGGCGGAGCGGGCCCGGCAGGAGGCGGAGCGGGCCGCCGCACGTCCCCCGGCCGGTCGGCCGGCCCCCCCGCCATGGGTCGGAAGCGCTGCGTGGGGGGAGACGGCTCCAAGATGGCGGCGGGTTGCTGCGGGGTGAAGAAGCAGAAACTCTCCAGTTCCCCTCCCTCGGGCTCGGCCGGCCCGGGAGGCGGCGGCAGCGGCTCCCACTGCGGAGGGGCGGCGGCGGCGGGGGGCGAGCCGGGGGCGTTGCCCCCGCCAGGGGGTCCCCGTCTCAACGGCCTCGGGGGGCTGGCGGGGGGCGCCGCCGGCTGCGCCCTTTCCCCGCCGCTGCCGCCCAGCTGCGGCGGGGGCCCCGCCGGCCTGTCCCCGCCGGCCTCCTCGCTGCTCGCCTCCCCCGGCGCCGGCTCCGGCGGGCCCGGCTGCAGGAAGATGGTGGTGTCGGCCGAGATGTGCTGCTTCTGCTTCGATGTGCTCTACTGTCACCTGTACGGCTACCAGCCCCCGCGGAGCCCCCGCTTCACCAACGACCCCTAGTGAGTATCGCCGTGCCCCGGCCCGCCGCCGACCGCCCGCCCTCCCTCGTGGGCGCCTCGTGCGCGCCCGCCCGGCCCCTGTCCTCGCCTGGCCCGCGGGCGCCCCCGCCCCGTGGCCGAGCGGGCGCCGGCCGTTCTCCGCGGGGGCCTCGCTGCCCTCCCGCGCCCGGCGGCGCTCCCCCGAGGGCCGGGCGCGCCGTTAACCCCTGCCGGGCCCCCCGCGGGGACCCGCTGTTCCCCGGCCCCTCCGGCCGTGCCGGGCAGTGCCAGCCCCTCAGCGCCCCGCTCCGAGCCGCCCGCCTTTGTGCGGTGCCGGATCTGTGCTCCCCTGGCTTCGAGGCGACCTCCGGCCGCGGGAGCTCCCCGCAGCGCCCCGCGGTCAGTGCCCTCTCCCGTCCGTACTCCTTTCAGTAGCGGTCCTCTGCCCGTATGCTCGAGTGAGTGCGGGCCTCTGCCTCCCCAGTGCTGGATGGGGAGTACCCAGTGCGGGAGACCTGCCGTGTTTGCGAGCGCTGGTGTGTACCAGTACGTTCCCCGTGCCAGGCACTCGTAACGCTACTTTGGTCTCAGACTGTGCGGGGTCCTTGCCTTGTGACAGCCGTGTAGATCGCACAGCGTTAGACATCCCTGAGTAATCCCCCACGTCAAATTCCCAGAGTTTGGAGCAGATCACATAAACACCTGTTACTGCCATCCTCCTTCACCTCCTTGCAAGAGTGTCCTCCAAGGGCTTGCTGCGTTCCTGTCCCTGGCCACTCTCGTTTGGTGTTCGTCTTGAACCCCGTCCTTCCGCCTTTGGAAGTGACCCGCCAGGACAGTGTTGTCCATCATGTCAGCACCTGCAGCCTGCCTGCCCCGGGGATCCGGGGGTGCTGCTGCACATGAGATCTCAGACACTACAGGGAGTAACTTCTCTCTGACAGGAAGTTACTTCCTCTCAGTTGGGATGAGTTACCGAGTTGCTGCATGCTCCAAGGCTGTTTGAATGTACAGTTAATGTAAGAGGTTGTTGAAATTGAGTTTCTGCTCTTTTACTTTGCTTTTAAATGGGATGGAGCTCATGTGGTGAGTTTCCAAGCTTCAGTTAAGACTCGAGTGTGTTGGTCCACGAGAGTGCATCTCACCTGTTTGCTCTTACGTACAGCATCACTGTTAAATATGGGAGAACCCGTGCTTCATGAAGACAAGTTAGTTTGTGTATGTCCTCCTCCCTCATGCACCAATGCAAATGGTTATCATGCAGCCTGTGTTTCATTAGTGACATGTGGTGTATGCTTCTTAGTGTTTAAAATAATGTAATGTATTAAAGATCTTATTTGGAGTCCGTGCTGTTCTAACACCCAGGATCTATACATCTCTTGCATACTTTCAGCTGCTGTCATGACAACCCGGCTCTGTGGATTCCTACTTTAACCTGCCACTCCATCAAGTCTTCCCTGTATGTTCTTCATAACTCCCGTGTGATTCCATCTGAGTACCAATAATGAAAGGAGGGCAGGGCGGCTCCACTGTGAGTTTCCTTCCCCAGGCCTTTTGCAGATCCCTGTCCTTTTGTAGATACCAGTTGCTCAGGAGCTGCTGCTCCGAGTAGCCATTTTGCTTTGCGTTGTCCTGTATGTGTTCTTAATCCCAGAGCTATAGGTGACAGCATCAGCTTTGTACCATTTCACCCTTTCATTGCTGTAAGAGAGTTGAATTCTCTGTTGCAGTATCACCTTGTTGTTATTATGCCTTTTTATTGTACTGCAGAATGTTTTGTTGAACGCTTTAGTGCTACCTTCTGTGTTTTGTAAGTGGAGGAAACTGAGACAGGTGAAGATCTCACCACTGAAATGTTTTCCAGTAAGAACTTTGATTCCTCTCAGTAACCAGTAGATTGCTCACCTTTCTCCTTCCACTTCTTACTTTGACAAGAGCACAATAGCGAATCAAGTACAATTATTTCTACTTTTCTAAAATTCACACGTGTGCTGAAGTGTTCCTTGGATTTAGTTGCTGTGTCAATGGCCTGCTGAAAATGGCACCACCATTAATAAAATCAGTGATATTTCTGCTTATTGCCATGCTCGTGCAGCATGCACAGTTGTACAGATTGAGAAATGAGCTAATCATGGTTTTATTTTTTCCCCCTGGTTAGTTTTCTCCTTCCCTCTGGATCGTTACATGGCTTCACAAATACTTGTGCCCGCACAAGTGTGCGGTGGGAATAGGCAGACAGATGGCAGAACTGCTGCTTTCAGCAGCCTTGTGAGCTGATTATGTTTGTGCAGTTGGGGAAGCAACTTTGAAGAAGTTGCTCAGTATTGCATGTAAAACTCGAGGTTGGTTGGTTGGTGAGAGAATCGCGCTGCTCAGAGGCAGCAGGACTTGCAGCATTCGAAAGATTCACAGGCAGTCTTATCGATAACCAGCTCACAAAGATGTGATGTTGTCTTTGAAGCTGAGCTTCATCCTGTACAGCAAGGAAACCCGAATGAGAACTGACATTTTCCAATGAATGTATGTAGCAGTTTTCTGCCTGGAATGCTTTTGGAGGTTTTGTCCATAGGCCAAAATCCCTGCTCCAGGAGTAGTAGTCTAAAATAAGAGTTTGGATGTGAATTCTAGAAATGGTTTTTTAAATTACATTAATTACAGGGAGGATGAAAGGCCTGGAAGCAGGTATCCTTACACAGGCGTGACTCATGTTCCTTGCAGGCCCTTGAACAATGAAGCTGAGCATGATCAAAGACAGGCAGGTGGCTGAATCACTTGGACAGGGGGTTCTGATGTGTTGACTTTTGAACAAAACCCGGTTGTAACACCTTGGAGTTTGGTAACTTTTTGATGCTGATATGAGGACCGTGGCAGGGCTCACAGGGATGGAATTTTGGAGCAGTTACTAGGAATGGGAGGAAATGCCTGTTTTGAAAGGGTGTGGGTTTTGGACTCTAGCACAGCCCATACATGGATGAAATAGCTGGCTTTTCATATCCCTGACTGTAGTTCCTAAAGCACAGCATATGGGACGCTGGGTGAGGGTATTGCTGGGGAGCTGTTGGGTTGGGGAGAGTGACTCAAGGAGTCAAAAGAAATTAGGTGGAAGATACTGAACCTGCCCAGCAGTGTCTTGGTGGGAATAGGCTCAGCAAATCCTTCCAGCCATGGGCTTCCACTGATCTGCCAACATTATGTTCTGTCACTGTCTTCACTGAAGAGCTTTTTTCTACGTGTAACTTCACTTGACTTCGCTTTGTTCTCCAAGCCACCCCTTCCATTCTTCACAGGGTGTGTTCTGCAGAGCTGGCATTTTCCCCTTGCTTCTACCATTGTGGTGGTTCTCAAACTATAGGTGTGGAAGGAATGTAAAAATGACCCTGGAGGTGTGGATGCTGATTCAGAGTTTGAAAATTGCTGCTCCAGACAAAAATTGTCTTTATAGAAAGTGTCATTTGGACACTGCTCTTGAAACACAGCTTGATGAGTAAAGTTATGGAACACTGCAGTTGGTGAAAAGCAGCTTTTTTTTAGAGATGGCAATAGGAATAAATTGTAAGGGGATGCAGGAAGAGTTGTGAAAACATTTTACCCCACTCATCTAGGGAGAAGGAAAACTGAGCAGCTTTTCTTCCTGTGTTTCTTACCTTTCTGACAAATAACTCGTATCCCTTTAGTTCTTTTCTGTTATGGTCTTGTGCAACACACCTTTGTGCCTCCGTGATTGCTGGAAACAGTACCATGTCCTGCCTTCCATTGTGGAAGTGGGAAAGTACAGCCCACCAGTGTGAAAAGACTCAAGGTTCATGTTGCTCACTGCTGTTTTTCTTCTAGTAGGAAAGTGTTTTGACTGGAAGTGCAAGCATGTGCAAGAAGGTTGTGAGAGGATGGGAAGGGTAAGGATCGAAGAGTGCAGCTGAAGCTGTGCTTTGTGGGTGAGGAGGACTTTTTTTCTCACATCTCTGTTCACTGTAAAGACTTCCCTTGACACACAGAAATCACCCTTCTGAGTTGTTAATCCTGCGCAGTGTCTGCCTCAGGCCTGCCAGCTTAATGTTGACATGTTTGTAGGGCAGTCCAGCAGGTTAACTCATTTGTCTGTTGTTTGCTTCTTACAGTCCCTTCCTGAAGGTTGCCTGCTAGCAAGCAGTATTATTTTATTGGTCATCACCCATACTTGACACAATTTGTTGTGGGAATTGCCTCTTCTGCTCCTCTAACCTGGTACATGGTAACCAAGAAGAAGATTTTGCAGCTGGAACGGCTGGTGTGATTTGTGCCTTGCTTCACATCTGGCTGAGGAGCTCTTGGGAAAGATGTTTACCACAGATACCTTGCATCAAATGCCTAGATGGTGGCTTGCTCATATCCTCCTCATCTGGCAGGGCAGGTGGACTGTGCCAGAGGCATTGAATGGTCTAGCTCATCTGTGTGCCTGTGGTGGACCTGGTGCTTTAGGGAAGCATCAGACCTGTTGTGCCTGTGCAGGCTGCCAGCCCTGGAGGCTCCAGCCCTAGAGGTGTTGTTGGCAGCCATGTACTTTGCAACAGGAAGCGTGTCTGTCTTATGTGATTGCAGGCCTCTGGATTAAAACACTTGCTAGGTTATATCCAGCCTTGACCTAAAGTCTTAGCTTAGAAATCCATCAGCTCCTTTCTTCATTGATGACTCATAGGATTTTGCAGCAGTATTTCCATTTGGCTGCAGGACAGAGATACAGATACGCTCTGGTGTTGATATGCCTGACCTTTGTATTTCATTGTGTTTTCAGGTCTAAAGTCTGTCAGTTTGCCTGTTCTAGAAGGGTCTGGGGTGGCATTACTACACACCCACTAGTGAAGGTTGGAGGCATTTAAATTCGATACAGTTTGGAAATGTGGAGTTATCTAACCTTGTGCCCATTCATTTCACACTCTCGAAGAAAGTTGTTATCCTGCTCAGCATGAGTGTAACTTCACCCTGTAGTGGAGAAGTGGTTTGTTATTGGCCATCCAATTGTATGCCTTAGTTACCATGCCTTGAAACTATGTTGGCACTAGTAGATACGATTTGGCAGTAATTTAGATTAAAATAGTTATAAATCTTCCTGTACAGTCCCAAAGCTGGCCTTTTCCCCCCCAAAATGTTACGTTACTGTCTGATGCTTTGTTTTAAGGCATTTAAGAATTAGGCTTGTCTGTAGGTGTGTACATATGCTTACACATACATGTAAATACAAATGTTATGGCTTGCAAGTTGATAGGCTTACATGCTTTTCTCAATTTCTTGTTTTTTTGGCTGCAGCCTGACTTTCTGTTTTAGTCTCTACAGCTTATTGCTGTATTTGAAGTTGGAGCCTTGTGCTTGACTCCTCACTTGCCTTGGTGTGCCGTTCTTTGCGAGCGTTTTTGTGGAATGCTGCCTGAAAGCTTACCAAGGAGTGAATTTCATATTACTGTCTTAAACCCCCAACGTTCTTCCTCCACAGTCCCCACTCAGTGTTCAGCTGTACCTGTTGACATGGCTGTTCTTGCTGTCAGAAGGGCTTGCTTGTGTGGCGGTGGAGACTTGCACTGTTGTGTGGCAGACTGCAATAATTTGTATTTATTGTCACACTGCCATTACACAACAGCTCTAATGATTGCTTGGTCATGGCTAAAGATCAGCACCAGTTACAGAACAAAAACCACAGCAACAAATAGGCACACAGGGAAATGTTTTCTCATGTCTGTGTGTCTGCCTGACTTCATTCTGGTTTCTATATGTGTGTTGTGTGGTTTTGCATAAGCTTCGATATTCTGACTTAGCACAGTCTTTACTCCTGGGTATTAAATGTTGGAATATTAAGTGGTGGTTCTCTGAGTGGCATTCCGCAGTAGACTTCCTGTAGAATCCAGTGCAGTAGAAGATGTGTATTTCGGCTGGTGCTGGCAGCGCTCAGCAGGGAGTTCCCAGCCTCTCTGACAGCAGGACTGGTGAATGCATCTTGGCACAGTGGAGGAGGAAAAGGGATAGAGCTGCATGGCTTCAGAAAGAACTTTCCTTTGACAGTATGGTATGGTTGGTGAATGGAGAAAATATTGCTGTGATAATCTCCAGATGAGGGTTGCTATGATTTGAAGCTTTTTTCCTTCATAAGCTCATTCTAGTGAGATGTTCTTATGTTCAAATGAGGTTGTTTCTGTTAGCACAGGAGATGGCATCACAGACGGTATTAAGGATGGACCCTCGCTTTCCTTCTTCAGCTAAAAGCACTCACCATAAAGTCACAATAAATGCTCTGATTCACTTCAGTACTCATGTTCCAGCAGTTAATTGTTCTCACGATGGGGTGAGGAGAGGTGAGGAGCCACCTGTGCCATCCATCAGTCTGGTCATTCATTTTTATTGCCTCTTGTTGGTTTAGTTACATTCCTGTCTTTCATCATGTTTTCTTTTACTCTGTCTTGTACTGAGGATAACTTCCTGATAAAGATTTCCATGGATTTTGCAAATTGAAATTGACATTGCTGTTAAAGTTACATGGCCTTGTGTAACCTGTCTGCCTGCAAGGAAGATCCTGGGCCGGATTTGGCTTGCTTCATGTGTAGCTGCGAGTTAAATGTGGTGTTTCTTACGACACTGTTATAATTGTAATGTTATCTAATATTGAATACTAAACCAAGAGAAATCTAACGTTGGCAATTTTTTTTTTGTCATGTTTGTTAAGAAATGAGTAGATTTTGTCTAAAAGTACAGGCAGTTCTGTTATAAAGCCCTAAACATCTGTTAACTGCTCAGCTCCAGATAGAGAGGGCATAGTTGCTGTTGTTGACAATTAAGTGATAACCAGGAAGTAAAAGCTTGGAAGACTGGCTTGCTCAGTTTACAGATCCAGGCTGTGACCAGTCAATGAATGAAATATATTTAGTCCATAGTTTATTTCTCCCAAGCCTCATGCCATAATGAATGGAGCAAGCTCAGTATGCCAGGCTATCTTCACCTTAACTACTTGTTTGTAGCTAACTGCAGGTTTTCCATAGCATCAAATGATTGCCTTCAGAAGCAGACATGCCAGTGTGCTAACACAGCAGCTGTTTGACTGGTGGTTTCTGTGATAAGTCTCTGTGGAAGGCAGGAGAGATGCAAATGATCTAGAAATAATAGCAGACTCGTCAGAGTTTGGCCAATACAGAAACTGTTGCTAGGCTGGAGGCCAAAACAAGTCCAGTCAGGCCCTGACCCTCATTAGCAAAGCATTACGAAAATGCTTGACCTTTTTATGATGTTTATGCTCCTACCTACTGGGGTATTATATTGGTACTGGGTTTAGCATTGCAAACTTTGCATTTAAATAACCAGACGAGGCAGCTCTGCTGCAGTTAATTCACACATGCTCAAAACCATGTCTGTGATAACAAAGCATGGTAGGGAGTGCAATAGCTGTAAATGGAAGGTGGCTGTTGAGTGGGTCCTAGTGCTGCATTCAGATAGCACACAGGTAATAATTTGAGCTTGGATTGATGCAGTATCTCAATTTCCTTACTGTTAGTGCTGTGGTATATGCTGACTGACCAAAAGCTGTGCTGTTTCCAGTCCAGCTGTGTAAACTACAGTAGGCATCTTTCCTAGGCTACTTGTATGACCTGTTAAAAAGCCCTTCATTTTAATAGCCGAGGTCTTGGCAAAAGGGATCAGTGTAAAGGGCTTCATTTGCTAAGTGTGATACCCCCCAGCTCCATTGGCCATAAGCATTTGTTTGACTAGGTAGTTGGATTTGCCGCCTCTCTTCACTCCTGCTGTTCCCCTAACTGCACTTACTTTGCTGTGGTGTTATAACACAGAAGTGTCTGTGCCTTATAGGATATGCTTTAACTTTGGGTGATCTGGCTGGGCTTTGATGGCTTCCTGGAAGGTAGGGCTTCTTGTGAGTACGTGGATATTGCTTTGCAGCAGTACTTGCAGCCAGTGTTTTAAAGTGCTCATTTCGTGGGAATGACATCTTATGGGATGCAGAGCAGCTCCGCTCTGCTCAGTGGCAAGGTCACTGGGACAGCAGCCATACAGAGATCTATATGTCTTCCCAGAGCACTCGTGCCTGTTACAGGCTCATAATCCTTAATGCCATAGAAAATCTTTATTTTATGCTCTTCTTCCCATTAGCTTGAACTCTGTGGCATTTTTGGCAAGGTCCTGCCTGTGGCTGTGGCGTTTGTAATATATGAGCCATATACGTATGTATCCTGTAATTTATCCTTTGCCCTTTGCCAGCAAAGATGTGTCCTTTCCAGGCTTGGCTGGCACATGATGGGTTCCAGCACCTGCAACACTGCCTGCTTTACTGGGTGGCACTTGAGTCTATGTTTGAAACAGAAGAGAAAGGAGGGAAGGATCCTTGCCATAATCCTCTTCTAATCAGCATCAGAATTATTTTTGCTTCATCCTTTCCAGAGAGTTAAATCACTTTCCTTGTTTTCCATGTGGCATTTTGCACAGAGATACGAATTGTGTGGATCAATGTCCTGTGGTTCTGAGTTACGGACTGGGCTTAAACCACAACAGTGAAGCTCCAGAGTTCATGAGTCTTGGGTGTATTGGGAAAGGTGGGAAAAAAGAGTGCAGTTATTCACTGATGGGCAGCCATGTGGGTCAAATAAGTAAATGTGGTGGCTTCCAGCCCCTTTTTGAGGTGACTGTAAGAATGTAAGGATTGGGTGCACACCATTATTCTTACCCAGTAAGTGAGCACAAGGATAAGTTCAGCTGCCAGTGAGTAAAGAGTTGCAAGGCAGTTCTTTCCTGTGTAAGTAAAGGTGCTAAAAGACTGACTTCTGGGGAAGGTGATGTGTAGGTAGAGTTTCCTTGTAAGCTTTATAAGGACTAAAAAACCTCATTTCTGGTCCTCAGTACTTTGACTGCCACATGGAGGAGGCAGTGAATGCCAGTCAGGAGTGTTGCACCGGCCTTCCTCTGAGTAATCTTTCTGCAGAGAGAGTATTGGAGGCTGAGGAGATGGTTGAAAAAGGAGCACTGGGGAAAGAAGCCCTCTTCAAAGGCTGCTGCAGTGCCTGAAGGGAGGTGAGTAATTGCAAATGATGTATCCTTTACACATGAGAAGAACTTCAGCAAGCTGCTGGCCCAGATGAAAAACTGCAAGCCAAGTGATAGAAGGCAGGTTCTTTTGGCACAGTGTTGTGCAAGTGGTTATCCAAGCTTTGAAGAGCCAAATGGAAAAGGAATATTAAAACTAATCTCTATTAACATGGTGATAGAATGTGAAAATCTAGTGATTAGATACACTCTTAAGAAAAAGGAGCGTAATTCTGGCTCTGGTTCAGTTCAACTGGAACTGGAAAGTAAACAGTGAAGAGGCAGGTGGCAAAATCCCATGCTGCCATAGTATCTGTGAAGTGCTGGGAATAAAAGTTGAAAGAAGGTAAAGACTGGTGCTGTTAATTTGGAAGGAATGCTGGATAAAACCAAGCCTTAAAACCAAAGGGTTAGAAAGAAGGATAAATAGAATACAGGGTGAATTACTGCAGTTTGCAGTGCTCAGACAGCTTGGGCTTTCTGACACAGAAATGTAAGCCACTGTGAAAAGTAGCTCCCAGTAGTGCCTCTTTTTGGAAGCATACAAAGCCTGCGTTAGACGAATGTGGAGTTCAGGTTATTTGGTGCCAGCTTTCTTAATTCCTTTTTCATTTTGGAGGGTTTCAAGGTGTTAAGTTCTTTTACATATCTAATGTGAGTGGCTTGGAATAACCTCCTCAAACTGCCCACTACTCTGTACCATTCTTCTAACTTAAGCGTGCCTTCTTCCTCTTTAAATGTGTCAGAGGTGCTCAGCAGCAGTCGAGTCTGTCTTGTCATAAGCTGAAATAGTTACATGAGGCAGGATAGATGAGGACAGAAGAAGGGATGAGCACTCTGCTGCTACAGTGTGTTTTATGTTAAGTGATTGGAGATAAGAAACTTTTGTCCCTGCTGTATGAGTGGGCTGTTCCTGAATGGCTCCTTGTATGGTTTCTGTAAGTTTTTGCAGCCTGTTGGAGGCTGTCGGAGCTCATAAATGGGAGTTTGGGGCTGTAGGTCTGAGTGTTTCTGAAGTAGTCACTGAGATTTTGTCTGGTTAAAAAAATGTTCTTGGTTGTTGGGTTTCTTTTTTTTTTTTCCTCAGGGAAAAGTGCTAAGCCATTGAGATGTGCTTAAATATGGTCTCGTCTTCAAAGTCCATATGCTGCAAATTGGAGATGTGAGATATTTACTCTTCCTCTGAGCAGTAGTCATGTAAATGTGTGGCTCACAGACATTCGTCCTAAAGCTGGCAACATAAGCATACTATCTTGGCTGTCATTTTCTGTTGAATGTTTAATGGAAGTAGCTCTGGAGGAGAAAACTAGAGCAGTCCAGAGTGGTGTCTGACCTCTTGATACTAAAGGTTGCGTGTTTGGAGATGCCAGAAATTTCATGGAAGAGGCCATTGCAGAGAGATCAGCAGTCTTCATGTGGTTCCACAGATAAGGCCTCCCTTTGTTTTTAAGTGATTGGGTAGTCTACAAAGAAAATCTTCCATACAAGCATTGATTGGCCATTGGACCTCAGTGTGTTTCTATGGTTTTGCAGGTTCTGTCCAACTTCGCTGTATGCAAGTTATTTAGAGGAGGCAAGTGTGACTTGATGGATAAATGACTGCAGTGGGGTTTGGAAGACTTGCCTTTTGTTCCTGACTGTGTGGTGATTGTGGACAAACCTGAATGAGACCCTCAATCTCTCTACCTTCTGTTCTTAATCAAAAAAACAAGGTGCCTCAACCCACTTTAAGTTAGTAGCGAGAGAACTTGGCTATTGTTGTGATTGTTCTTTCCCTTGACTGGAAGCTCTCCAGACTCGGCTCAGGGTGTTTTTGCCTAAATTGGCAACTTGGAAGCATACACTTATTTTTTTAACTGTTATCCATTATATCTGAAATGAATCATGGTTGTGTTCATGTTAGCTCGAATCCTTCAAGGGCTGTTGTGGCTTCTCAAATAACTCACAATTTTCAATGAATTTATTTTAGTGGAGGGAATAGTTTTCTCTATTTGGGTGCTCTTAGTTACAGTATCCTCCTTTGTATTTCTAGGCTACTGTTCACTGAATCCTTTCTCTGGAAATAGTGTAGACAGCTTTAAGTCTGCTAGCACAAGTCAAAGACAAGACCTTCCAAAATCACATTGTATAATTGTTTCTGCTCTAGACACCCTGTTTGTCCTGGTTACATGAACACTGTTCTTGTATGAACACTTCAGAACTGGAGGAGGGTGTATGGTCACCTATTTGCTGCCCTCTTAGAGCCAGATTCCTTGTTTTACTGGGTGTTGAGAAATGGAGATGAGCAGAAAGAGAAGGTGGGTGGCAGGGAAGGTACAAGCAGTGACCGTATAGTGATACTTCCCTGTATATTTTTCTAGTCCTCAGCAACTTGCAGTTTGGGATGGCTTGAGCCAGAAGTGATGTCTTTTATCAGTAATTCTGCCTGACACCCCACCCACCCCACCCCACCAGCAGTGGGTAGATTTTAATGACATTTGAATGAGACAATGTTGGGAGGAGGATCAGAATGCTGGACAGGCATGAGTGCAGTACGTTAGGGGCTAAACTGTTAGGAATGGGATGAAAATTGATATTTTATAGGGCAGCTTCATGTACTTAAGGAGTAAATAAAATCTGATTCTCTAAGGAGTTTGTTTCTCTCCTTAGTGGTTTTACCAGTATTGACTGCCATCTGTTTCTTATCCTTTGTTATGCTATAGATATGTAAAGGGCAGGTGACTATTTCAAAGAGGAGTTACCAGTAAAAATAGAAAAGGTACAGAAATTAACAGTTTAAATCAGATGCTAGTACTGCCAGAAGAACAAAAGGATATAAAATGTCAGTGAATAGGTTTTAGGTTTAGAGTATAAGGTTTCTACCTGCTGGAACAGTATGGCTTTATAGTAACCTTTAATAGGATTAGTGGGAGCAAGAATCCAAACAGTTTAGACAGATATTCATCACTCTATGATAAGAAGTAGATGGTGCATTGCCTTTAGTAGTGAGCTTAAATTTGATAGTTTTAAAGGTCCCTCATTCTCTCTGAGTTTGAGTTGATTTGGGATTTAGGCATCAGTGTGGGCTTTTTCCTTCTCATGGTCCCCCTGTGGATGGGACTGATGGATGGCAATAATCCTGGTCCCTTAGTGACTTTTGCTCTGGTAATATATTCTAAATTGAGGAAACTGGTGACGAAGTTTTCAAGAATGAAAACATGAGTTTTTCCATTGAAAATCCCCAGTTACCAGGCTGTTGTCACAAAGCAGATCTTCTCTGTATCCTGTTACTGACAGTTTATTTCTAGCTTAAAAATTCATCTTTGTTTGACACTTGCAGCCATTGGTAAATTGTTGTCCTCTTCGTAGGTAGCAAGGATCCACAGATACTTCTGACACAGCAGTTTAGTGCTGTCGCTAATAGCTTCTGTGCCTAAGTATGGGCATAGGTCTTTTACACTGTGACAGTGGGGCTTTTTTGTTGTCTTTAAAGGAAAGATCATTACTGGAGAAGAGTGGTGATAAATGAGGGTTA
Source organism: Neopsephotus bourkii (assembly GCF_033783945.1). Lineage (NCBI taxonomy): Eukaryota > Metazoa > Chordata > Aves > Psittaciformes > Psittacidae > Neopsephotus > Neopsephotus bourkii. Next base: position 1,248,838 of record NW_026901555.1, read on the forward strand.
ATATCTCTAAAGACTGATAGGTGAACTCTCTGGAGGCAGCTTCTGATAGAAAGTGGAATAACTTCTTTTGAAGCAGATGGTTTGTTTTGGTGCGAGTTCAGAGGTAACTGTTGGCTCTCTGACCTGTCTCACTCCAGCAGAATTACTTAGTAAGTGGGGTTTGTTTTCTAATAAACTGGCTGGCTTTGCAGAGAACCTTACTGCTCTTTCCACCCTGCTTTTGCCTGGAGTCAGATTTATGTCTTGGTCAAGGTAGAGAGGAGCGAAGGCAAACATCAGTCAGTACCGGAGCTCTGTGGAGGTGATGGATTTGCAGACTGTTACAAGTTTTCACTGAACTGGAGCTGAACCATGACTCAGTAATGGTTCATATTGAACAGGAAATGGGGATATCGCTTTTCTGAACGCAGGATCTTTGCTGTTAATAAAAAGGGGTGCCAGAATCAAACCCAAGGAAGCTGCAGTTCAGTTGCAAACAGCATATTTGTTAGGCAGTAATTGTTTTTGAACTAGTGCTACTGGAGACTTTGCTGCTTGCCTTCGGCCAGCTAACAAGATGGATTTTGATTTGCACAGCCATTCATGACAGCAAAGAAATGGGGCAGTTTAGAAGCACCGCTTCTGTGAAAGGGAGTAACGGGGGACTGAAAATGCCAGGCTCACCCTGAGGTATCAGGGGAAGCCAGGCCTTCCACGTTTACTTTGAGATGTGAGAAGACTTCAGTTTGATAGGGTTTGAACTTGTGGGATGCGAACAGCTTCTTAAGTAAAGCTGGGGTTTGATACGGTTCACAGCAAAGTGGACTAGTAGATGACTATTGCTCCCACAGCTCATAATGGTTATTGGTTATCAGTGTTTTGAAATGGTGGTTGTCCTGTTTGCCCTCACCTCAGCTGAGGTTTCCCCCATCAGCTCAAGGATGACCACTATTACCTGTGTTTCGGGCTTGGATGCAGTTGAGGGAGTGGCAACCTCTCAGGAGATAGAACTGGAAACGATGGTCAAAGAAGAGTTTGGCCTCATACCGTGAGGTAAACTGCTAAGGTGGAACATGCCATCTCCTCTTTGTGTGTATGGTCTGGCACAGAGCTGTGTGCGGTTGATGGGGTGGGTGCTGTACCGGTTCCGGTACCTGAGCACAGTCAGGTATGTAAATCCATGCTTCAGCTTTCAGTAGGTTACTGAAAGAAAGACAACCTCCAGCCAACCTCGAGCTGTCAGGTCTGCTGTACAGGGGTTGCAGCCTGGAGTCTGGTCCATGAATAAGACGATTATTGAATTCCTCTGCCTTGAAGAGGCGAACATGAGAGGCCTGGCACCTCTCAGAGCATTGCATTGAGAAATCCAGAAAGGAACAACTTAGACCTTTCTGTTGTTTGCAAGGGATTTAAGGTCTTTTTCATAGTCCTTTAAAAGCCATCTGCCATTATAAATGTGTTGATATTAAAAATAACTAGGCAGTGGGATGGTTGAATCTTTAGTCTTCTGGAGCAAAGATACATCTTCAGTGGCGTGGCCTTTAGAAACTTCATTGACTAACCAATGTATGGACTTAATATCAACAAAATAATATTGCCCTCGAGGTCAGGGATGTGCTCCACAGCTGTTTTATTGCAGTTAAGTCCCAGAATAATGGTTGAATTATGGTTGTGTGGGATCTGCTCATGGATACTGAGTAGTTGGGGGCTTTTTGGTAGTTAACCAAATAACTATCTTTAACAAACCCAGCAATTTTATGCTATATATTTTTGTGACAGAGTTGTAGCATGCAGTATTCTTAGAGAACTCCTGGTACTGCTTTTTGAAGCATATATATATATATATATATATATATATATATTATCCTGCTGGTGCACAATGTAGTTGTAATTTCCTGTCAGCTTCAGAAATGTTGTGTAGTTTTCAAAGTGAGTTTGAAGATGTCATTAGCTCTTTGCTTTCATCAAATGGTGTCTGGTGAAGAAAACCAAACCAAAACGTGAACACACAGGTTTTAATGCATTAGAATGAAAAGGCACAGTGGTTATTTTCCAGTGTTTCCAGGCTGATGGGTTTTGAAATTCAGTGTTGCCATCTGAAGGGATCTTACTGAAGGTGTTCTGTACGTTGTTATGAGGGACTGTTTGTGTCTCATGTAGTGTTTGAGAGGATATTTAATTTTAGAAAGAAATGTTTAAGCTTTGTTGTGGAAACACTGCAGTCTCTTTGCTTGAGGTTACTGCTAGGTCTTCCAGGGTTTGTTTGCCTTTAGTACTGTCAGCGTCTAATAGCTGCCTCCTTTATGCAGTGTATTTGTATCCTGCGAACCACTTGAATGACATGGTAGTTTCACAATCACTCACATACCAAACCTATTGCAGGTGTAATTAATGGTGTGACTGCAGCCTGCTGGTTTGGGGAACTAATGTGAGTTAAATGCAACTTTTTGATGAGACTACATGTCCATGGCAAAAACCCAGTCCTGATTTCCATGCCCCACACCCTCGCGTGCACTGCTGGCATTGATCAGTGGATGCTTGCTGTGCTGTTTCTGCTGGATAAGTCAGCAGCAGATACTCCACTGCTTTTTGTCAGGTTATTTTTTTTGCTGAGTTGTAAGACTTTTTTTTGCTGAGTCTTTTAGCACGTTAATGCCAGAGCTGGCTTAAGGGACCGGCTCTTCCATGCGGGCTGGGCAGGCATTATTAATTTTAGGCTGCCAAGAACTGCAGCTTAAGTTGCTTTAACCTGGATTTGTTTTGTGCTCTGAGAAAGTGCCTGCTCTCCTGGCTGAGACCATTAGCCTGCTGTTGTCTCCAGCGGTGCTAAAGGTAACAGTGAAGAGGAATACTTGAGTTGCAACCCAGTTGTCTGATTTGTGTGTGTGGCCTCACCTGCGTGACTTTTCCAGCCTCTGGCACCATCAACAGGTAGGTTGGTGCCGGTGAGTACTGTGGAAGCTATGGAAGAAAAAGCAATCACATATGACAAACTTCCTTCTGCGTACCTGCTGTTAGCACGATTGCCTATTTGACCTACATCCAACTCCCCAGTCATCAGAGCAAAGCTTACAGGCTGGAATATAAGGCTAAACAAGGTCATGGGAATTTTTTTTCTCCTGTTGAGTTCATCTGGATGTGTCACGGTGCTTTTAAGCACATAGCTGTAAACATTGCAGTGTGCAACAGCCTTTGCATCGTGGTATTCAGATGGTGAGGTTTAGCAGACGCCTGCAGGATGTAGCAGAGAATGTGCAGGTTGTCACGCAAAGTCTTGAGCCCCTTTTGGGTGCCTGAAGATTCCATTTACAAGTTTTTTCCAAAATAATCCCGATTGATCTCTTCCATAAGATCATCTGGTGTTTGACCCAGGTGTTCGGTGGATCCAGCAGCTTAGTCCCCACATTCAGAGGGGTATGTAAGCTGGCACCACCTGGGAGGAGAGTTGTGCCCTTGGTAGGATTTCCTTTTGCAGAAGCTGTGGGTACTCTTTCCAGCAGACTGTTGTCTGTGTGCGGTGATCTGATCCAGGGTTACTTTGCAGGGGTGGAAATCACATTTGCTTTTTGGTTGTGCCAGCCCTCTTAGGGTCTTTGTGTGCACTGGACTTACACTGGTGACCTGCGGCCCAGCAGTTCTCTTTGGGTTTTGAAACTGTCCTGGAAGTGCCTGCTCTGGGTGAACTACATCTAACTTCCCTGTCCAGCCTAAAGCCTCTGTACTTACTTCAAGTTGACCCAGTCCCTCTGACCTATTGTGAAGGTAGGTCTGAAAGTCTCCCCAGTTGCTTAACCAGGCAGGACTGGGAACAAGACATTCAGTGAACTCCTCTGCATTGGTGCTGTCAGCCCTGTATCCCTTCTTCACCTTGGTCTGCAAGAGATCCCACAGGTTTTTCTGGTTGGTTTCCTGCTTTTGATATAGTTCAGTAACTTTGCAAGGTGCTACCAGAGCATTTGTAGTTATTGATTTACTGTTTACTTTTGATCAGCCGTGTGTTTTACAAGCTCTTCTCATTAGGCAAGCTTTCTGCCTTTAAAAGCTGACCGACCTCTCTCTGGTGCCCTCCTCAGCTTCCCTATTGAGTCATGCAGGGTGAACTTCTACCGTAAGAAGTTCATTGTGTTTCTCTTCTGTAATACTTTATGCCATTTATATGTCCTTCACATGCAGGGCCGTTCCCCACCTGACTGTTGTTTGCCATTCCTGTTGGAATTGCTGAGTAAGCTGGTAGTTTTGTACTGTATTAATTTGTCATCCTTCCACCAAGCCTTGGAGATGCCTGTTCCTTTGAGGTGTCAGGTGAGGCCAAGTATTTGGGCTTCCCATGTGTTATGGAAGTGTTAGCAGTTGTGTAAAGTGTATGCAGGTTCCAAAACTTATTAGCATGCCGTCTGCTTGACTCTGGCATGATTAATGTGCATGCCTAACAAGTTCTTCCTGTTCCCATCGTGCCTAAATCCTTTCCCTCTGCATCACTGACTTCCGATCTCAGCCTCCCTCTTGCATGTGGAACTGGCAACATTGGAGAAAGTAACACCAAGAGAATCCTGAATGTCAAGTCTTCTCCCCAGTGACCTGAGTTTACACTCCAGAGCATCCATCCTGTGTTTCTATACACTACTGTTACTACCATGGATCCCATCTTTTCTTTGCTGAATCGCCAAGTAGTCAGTGTAGATGCCATGTGAGATTGCTACCTTTGCATCTGATGGGCCATGTGCCAGCTGGTTGTCAGATGCCACAAATACCCCTGGCTGTGTGCCTAGTAAAGTCCTCTGATACCCCTGACTGCTTCTTCGTAGTCTTTGAGTCTGTCTGCTACCAGGAGGATCCCTAGTTCAACAGGACACAGTAATATCAGCTGGAGGGTGGGCTGTTTCTAAGAGATTAGCTCTGACCCAACTTACGACTATATGAATGTTTGAGATGGCAAAAGACATGATGAAGCATGGAACAGAAAACAAGTAGGCAACATGAAAGCGCCCTTTTCAGAGACATTGCTAGTTATAGTTCATAAAACTGTAGTGAGGTTCAGACGTGGCTGTGTGGGGTGGTTTGAGTTAGGTTGGTTCCCTTGTAATGAAAGCATAACCCTAAGCTTGTCAGTTTTCAAATATAAAAAGTGCATTTTTTGGAAGCAGAATTACTTTACTGTAAACAGCATCTCTGTATCCGTGTGAACCTGTGTTTGGTAAGAGACAGGGCAAGAACTGATGTCCCAAATGGGGATCCACTTAGCCCTGTGAGCTGTCTCCCAGGGCTGGCCAATGGCAGATAACACTGGAAGCATATAAGCCCAGGGGAAGTTTGTAAAGATGATGCTGTATCCACCAGTGATTTTCTAGACTAGAGCTAGTATCTTTGTGTTTAATGGTTGCCTAATTGTATGGTTAGTAACAGCATGTGGTAACCAATATACTTGCTCAGAAAATGCTTTGTTGTTTTGCTGTCTGAGAGTAACTGAGGCATGTCTGCTGCATGCTAAAAATTGGGGCCTCACATAGATACACTGGCTCTGTATTACTGCATCATTCTGTCACTATCTGCAGTTTATCCCCCCTTCAAAGGGACCAGTGACTGGTCATCTGGCTTGTCATGCACACACTGCTCCCTAAATGCTGAGTGCTTTCCTTGTTCAAGGTTAGCACAGTTATGTTTACATGATGACAATTCTGTTCTGGTTTGTGCTTTGCCTCAGCTGCTAAAGCCTCTGAAAGCTCCTCTGCTTTTTATAGCTATATAGACTGGTCTAATAAAAGTAATTGTTTTTCTTATCTCACTGCTGTTCCTTGTTGCTCAAGCTGTGCTGCAGTTCTTCTCGAGGGGTGCAGATGTAAGCAGTCGTCATCCTTGCCCTTTTTCACTGCCCCTTTTGCCTCTTCCTCTCTTACTGAGCTGATGTTCCTGCACGGTGAAAGAGAACAGAGAAACAAGCTGGGTCTAAGTTAAACTGGCAAAAAGGAGAGATGTTTTTAACCAGATCAGCTCTCCAATCACATGTTTGTTCCAGAACAAGAAGGAGGCTGCCTATGTGGGGATGGGGAAGGTTGGGTGAGGCTGTTTTTATTTAAGCAACAGCTCTCAACTTCGATGTTACTCAACTGTCTCTGCAGTCACTTGTGATTTAAGCAGTGGAAAGACACTAAGAGATGATCTACTTCATCTGAGGTCATGATATCTGTGTTTTATACCTATGCTACTGACAGAGGTCTGTCTTGAAAACAGCCGGTCAGACATAGCAGACATGACATTACCAGTGAGAACTCCCTGCTTTGGAATCATTTTTGTCAGTCCTAAAAGCACTGTCTTTAGTATGCCTTTTCTGGGACAAAAATACCAATTCCATTTGGCTCTAATTCCAGCACCGTATTTAGTCTGCCTTTGAACCCTTGTCTCACTGGTTAAATTACATGGCTAAGTTCTATACAAATAGTGCAATCTGCAGTGCATTGATTTAATAGGGATTCTTGTGATCCAAAAGATTAATTTATTCCAGCTGTAGAGTTAGTGAAGCCTGAATTAGAGGGCAAATTCGCATTCTGCTGAGGCTTGTTATTTTAGCTTGTCTTGCAACATTATCATGAGCCGCTTGAAACCAGGACCAAAATAATCAAACACTTACTGTATTTCCAAAGTTAGGCATTTACGAACTATTCAGGTACACTCTGCTGTGTCCCATTATAGTTCCCACTGTTTCAAGTCTCCTGCAAGCTGCTTTCCTGCAAGCCCATCTTTCAGGTATGTAGTTCAATGTGGAAGGGGATCAATGATTCTTTGAGGAATAGTTGTGAAGGTTTGGCTGCATTGCAGTCTCTCCTGTCAGCTGACACCTTGGCATGTAAGTTTTGTAACATATTCCTGCTATAAAAAAATTTCCTGTGTAGTTCCAGTATTTTCTTAGGTTTCTTTAAATACTTCTCATACACCCCTTTGAAGTAAGTTCCACTTCAGCAGAAGCCTCCTCTGTGTTCATTTCTCACAGGCTTGGCAAATCCTCAGTTATTGGCATAAACGTTTTGTTCAGCTGTTTATGTTGTGCCCCTAGGTGCTTATGGCTCAGCAGGCATCCTGCATTTGGCAACCAACACAAAGCACTTTAAAGGTCCAAGAGGATGCCTTTATACACACAAGACACTACACATGGACATACAGTCATAAAGTGTGTGAATTTAATTAACCAAGTCATTTTCCAGAACAAACTGCATATATTTCTGCCTGCTTCTACTCATTCATCTAATACTTTGAAAGATCAATGTGTGTCACATCTGAATTCATTACAACAGAAGCTATGAGTCGTCTGGAGCAGGAGAATCCCAGTTACAGCTCTAATAAAATTTTGTGTGACCTTTGAATAACTACAGCTCCTGGTTTTCATGATGTCCTCACTATCTGCTTCAGGTAGTATTTCAGTAGAAGAAAAAACCTGGTTTATGAAAGCTCCATATCCCCATTGCTAATGGTCACTGGCAGCTTGGGTAAAACTGTCAAGTACTCAGAAGGAAAATGCAGTATCTTGGCTGGCAGTGAGAACAGACCTTCTTTTAAGGTAGCATGTGTGGACTCTAAAGGTAGGAGTTGTGTGTTAAGTTGCTGTCTGAAATCTATGCAAAACAATATTCCCTGGCCCTTGGTTTGTAGTTAATACACAACAACTACTTGGGAGCATGGAATTGCCTGCTCTTAGAGTGGAGATAGTGATGTGATGGTCAACTTCAGATGTCTAGTGCTTAGGCAACGCTTTTCCTTTATCAACTTTATGCCTCAATCACCCCGTGATAGGAAGAGAAACATTATACTAGCACCTCAAAACTAAGTTTGCTGCATTTTGGTAGTGACTTCTAAGGAAAGAAAGAAAGAATCTTGGAGCTGCGGCTATTCTTACCCAATCTCTTTAGCATTGTCTTCGCTATCCATTTATGGGGTAGAAGTTCTGTGGACCTTATGCAGCTTTCTAAAACATTTTGGATGTGGTGTTCTTAAAACATTTAGTTTTGGCCATATTTTACTTCATGGAATTTTAGGAAAGGGTTCTGCTGAATCCTTTCAAAGCATTAACTGCAAAAAAGGAAAAATGCTTTCACTGGAAATATTTTGTCTCAGTTCCAGTTTTAAGTAGAATGATGATAAACTGCACACCAGATCTTTGGTGGTACTGAATTTGTTTCAACTTTGACTTGCAAAGGCTCCAGTTACATGTTTTTTAGGGTTTTGCATCCTTTAAGATGTTTTTTGTTGGCATTAATATCTCTAATTCAGCACTACCTGCTTCTCCTTGAGAGGAGACTGCATAGTGTTGCTGGGGGAGGATAAGTAACGTCAGTCCTTTTGAATGATGGTTAATTTGAACACTTGGTAATGTAACATGTTTGTAACCTGGCTACACTTGAACATGGGGAACATGGGCTTTGGGCTCATTTTTAGGTATGGGAACAGCATGTGGTATTGAAGTTGCTCGCTTTCTTTGAAAATTGGGTGGGAAGGTGGCTTTGGCTTGGGACCTCTCCAGTTGCAAACACTTAAAATGCAGCCAGAGTTACTTGATGCAAACTATGTATTGGATCAAATGAAGTATTTTCCTGGGTTTTTTTTTTTGTCTGCTGCTATAAAAGGGAACATGAAATCATTGAGTGTGTTCAGGGGTATGAGAAAGTTAGGAAGAGCCAAGGAGAAAATAACCAGCTTTGCTTTAATAGCTTTTGTGGCTAGTGTTTTGTTAACAAACCAATAGTTTCAGTGCATAATCTGATATTAGTTTGAGTTGATTAAAAGCAGTATAAATGATAATAAGTATTGGGAAACAAAATTATTAGAAAGCTTTCCATATGCCCCATATGAAGTCATAGTCAGGTGACTGCAGGCTCTAAAGTAATAACATTAATAATTTGTAATGACACTGAATTGATTTATTAACTTCATAAAGTCTGATTTTTCTGCTCCGGTTCATAATTGTGCAATTGGGGAAGAACAATTTGCTTAAGTAGGTCAGAGCATAAATATGAACAGTCTTATGTTGTGTAAATGTATATATATATATAATTATACGATTGTGTTAAATGTCACAAGCTATGTTGTTTTGATAACCTAGAATACGTTGAAACTTGGTTGCTCTTGACATGAGAGCAAAAGTTTATCTGAAGGCCCAGTCCTTGCTCTGGCTGGTTGAAGAAGCACGTGTACTGTCTTGAAGGATTAAGCATTATTATGATAAAAGGAGTCAAGTCTCCATGTTTGCATTCCAGAATTCAAAACCTACTTTCTCGTAACTTTTTGCCAAGTTTTTGGGAATGTGCTGAATGCTCCAAAGGTTTTAATCCAAAGGAGGGTTCCCGATTTTATGAAAGCAAATAGTGACTTATTTAGGGAGAAAGGCCTCAACCCTCACTGACTTCTAATGGGCACATGGAATGCAGTAACTTGAGTATTACTTTATTTCTTCTTCCCTTTTCCGAAAGCTGGTTACAACAGGAGATAGATTTAAGTATGGAAAAGATGGAGAGAGGACAGAAATGGAGATTGAAGGGGAGGAGGAAGGGAAACAGGATAAAAATACATGAAATGCAGAAATGAGCACGGTGGGCAGGAGGATGGGCTTGTGTAGTGAGTTCAGAGTGTGGTGGAGGCAGGAGCGCAACTTCTTTATAATACCAATTGTCTTTTACATTTGTGTATACCAAAGGTATTTAGCATTGAGGAAACACAAGTGCCCTACTGTTCCTGTAAGGAGCTGCATAGAGATGGGTTTCTGTGGCTTTACCATCCCTGCCATTCTGATGCTGGATGCCTATGGGTTGGATAGCGAGAGATGGGAGCTGATGAGTCCAAACTTGCACCTGCTTTTCATCACCTTCACCTTGAGCACTCCCAGCAGTGCCTGTTACTGATGTATTTCTGTACTGTTTGTTGAATAAATCATGATTTATTTTTTTTTTGGTCACTTACTCCTATTCTGTAATACCTTGTCACATCTCAAACGGCGTGAGGCTGGTCATGCTGATCAGAGGGGTGTTACATGCTTGTGGCTCTGTTACACAACAGTGCAGTTCAACAGTTCATGATCTAGGGCTTAATAAAAGCCAGAATGAGCTAGGCTGAGTGCAGAGCCATCCTATCTGCTCTCACAGGTATGATCCTGTGCTGCTCAGATAAGTGTGCTTGCCTAGAAGGAGCTGAGGGATGTCTGTCTTCAGGCTTATTGCTTCCACCAGACCTGTGCTGAGAGGCTGGGAGACACCATTAATGGAAAAAATAAGTGTGAAAAATAAGCCTTTTGAAAAGAAGCAAAGCTGGTTATTTATTGTCTTTAGTGATTTTTTGGTGTTGAAATAGAGATATTTGGTTTTGAGGAATGTGTTGGTATGTTCTCCTTTATGGTCAAGACTTAGGATTAGCAGAAGTTTACAAGATAGAAGGCTAAAATGACTAGTCAGACTTAAATATGTAAGAGCAGGGGAGCATGGTGTGCATGATCACAGAAAGTACTGCAGTGATACCTGGTAGGGAGCCTTGGCGTCACACATGCTGTCCTTTGAAGAGGATGTAAATCCTTGTCCCGTTCTGGTAGTTCCTTTTTACATCCTTTTGTTAGGATTTACGTCCTTTTAAAATAGCTTTTACTATTTAAGACTAACAGACTTGCTCTACATAGCATTCAGAGGAAGATGTGAGAAATCTCTCCTTTCCCCAATGCTCCTTCACTTCTGCAGTCTTCTGGAGGAGCTATGAATTTTCTGATTTACTTCTTGCTTTTGTCTTCCTCATGTCTACTCTCAAATCGTGCTCTCCTCTCCTGCTGTTGTGGGGGTGACGGCTTCGTGCCACTGTTCTTCATCATTGCAAAGAGTAGCTTAAATTTGAAATGACTAATAGTTTCCCTGTTGCAGGCACGATTCTGACAAGAAATAGTAAACATTAAGGCTGTGTTAACACTGCTGTTGCTAAGATCCACAGCCAAGGTGCTGGAACAACCTTGTGATACCACATTGGCTAATGCTTGGGTCATACTTGGAAAGCTGTCTCTGCAGCTGTATGGGCTGGAAATACTTCTAAGGTTTGATTTTTATTTATTTTTCAATTTAAACCCCTGAAACTTCAATAAAAAATAAAGCCATATCTATACCTTTCCTGGCCTAACTGCACAGGATCTGTGTTGGGTCCTCACTTAATGTCTTGGAAATACAAATGGCTTTAGTGGCTGAAGTACAGCCCGAGGGACTGATGTTCTGAAGGGAACTCAATTCTAGATGACTTAATTGAAGTTAATGATTTAGCAGCTTTCCAGATGTATAAACTTGATATCTGCTCGCTGAAATATAAACGAGCTTGATGAACTTGGAATTTGTGGTGGACAATGACTGCACTTGGAATGTTGTTGAAGCACTGTAATTGGAAGCGGTATGAGCTGATGAACCGGTATGTCCTTTAGGTTAGTGTGTGCATACTCAGCTGTGTGTCTGACCATGACAAGTCAGTTCCTCATACAAACTCAATTTATACCTATTTGAAGTTGTCATAATGGGAATTTGGGGAAGAAACATTCCATTGCAGAGGAAAATTCAATTGTCTCACCCTAAACCTAATGGATTTACAGATACGTCCTTAACCCTGAGCCATGAAGAGAGTAATTAGATGGCCTGTGAGGAAGGTGCCATCTGAAGGAATTTGCAGGTGCCCTGTGGTGCTGCAGACCAAGTGCTCTGCCGTTGCCACCTGTATCTCTGTGTAGGATGCTCTAATTTTGAAGGAGCTTTCCTGAATGTGCAGTTATGTCACGCTGCAAAGTCCTTATGTTCCCTTTCAGATGCGCTTGTGGGCTGGCGACATTAAAACCTGTCTGGAGTACAGAGGTGGGTAACACCTGCTTTGTCCTGAGCTGTGATGCTCTGCTTGTGTGGAATGCAACTTTTACTGTCAGCTTTGATTCTCTGAGGCACTGTGAATGTTCAGCTCTTTTTTTAGCATAGCTGAATAAGCCTCCATAAGTAACGTGTGTGATTGCTTGAGTGGTTCTGGAGTTTGTTCCATGTAAATATTTATTTCAGCAAAGTGAACAGCAAACTCACAAACATATGTCATAGAAACTCCGTTTGTTTCATGAACTTGATGGATCGTCTTGTGACACTCGGAGAAGGTGCAAAAGAAGGGCTTTGTAAATACAGAGTAGTGTCTGAGTGTCCAGTTTGGGCATCCTTAAAAGTCATTGTGTCCGTTCCCCCCCTTATAAGTTGTTTCTTTTACCTTCTCTTTTCTGGAATCCTGCCGGTATTGCCTTGGCTCATCTAACACAGCATACAAGAGCAGCAGCGCTGGTCCTGCAGCTGAGTGGGCAGCCACACCGTCTGGCTGGTTTTGTGGTTTCATGTCCATTTTCCCAATGGGTTTTAATAGCTTGAATGCAATGTTAATGAAGGTGTCGAGGGTTCACTTCAGCAGATGACCTGCCTGTAAGCAGCCCTCTTATTTTTAACCCCGATTATGCCTTTGTTTAAACTAGATTTTCTTAAAATAGCAGCTGCTTTCTGACCTTCCCTAAGATTAGCTGCTTAGATAAGCACAATTTGCTAATGAATTCACACCTAGCAGCTCAGGTTCTGATTGTGAGGCTCATCTCTAGGGCACGTCATGATTCCTGGAAACCCATCAAATACAGGAAGTGTGTTACATGGGTAAAGAAGGAAATCTCTGAAGTGTTTCTGAAATGGAGTAGGTAGAAGAGTTCCTGATTTGATCATTTAGTCCTGAGAATGAAAGGCAACGTTGTGCCCTCACAAGTATGCAACAACTTTTTCAGTAATTATATAGCATTTTAAATGAAAAAATTACAGAGCTGCAGCTTCTGAAGCCAGATTGTGGGGATTGTTTTGCATCTCCATGTATTGGCAATAATGAACGTTCCTCATCGATTAAATGTGTTGAAGGAGTAATGCAATAAAGGCTGGTTATAAGGATCTCAGCTTATTTCCCACAAGGAAGAAGGATGTTATCACAGACTAAATTTCCTGTGGGTTGTTTTGATGTGCTCAATCTTTATGAGTTTTGCTAGATGAAGTCATTATCCTGGTAAGTCGGGGAGGTTTTGTGCATGTGTGTAATTGGACACAAGCAGGATAATGGATTTCAAACACTTTACTCAGTAGCTAATTCTTTTTTGGATTGTGTAAATGTAGCCAGGCAAGTAGAGCTTTTGTAGTGCATGTCAAAATATGTGTTAAGTGGCACTGTAGTGGAAAACCCAGCTTTTTGTTTGCACCTAACCCCTAAAGGCTCTTTGTATTGGCTTTCAGAATAGGAAAAACATATCATCTATGGGCTTCTCTTAATTTTCCCTTCAGAGCCCACTTTGAACTTTGGATAAGCTGCTGAATAAACTGGCTGCTATTCTTGATTCAGAAAATGCTTATGCACTCATGGAAATGTTGACTAGCACCTTGAACCTCACTGAAGCAATACACGAATCTTTGTTCTTCTGATCTTTAGAATATGGTTAATGTTACATAGCTCACTTTCTCTACTCACTGCTGGTATACGGCTGCATAGAAGGAAACCCGTGGAAGTGCCAGATGAATGTGTGTTCTCTCAGATGTTTTTTCCCAATCCCGGAGGTTTGTAAGGACAATTGTCTCTCCCCACAGTTTAACAGATAGTTTCATGTGTGAATTATCCCTTTGTTCTCCTACATTGCATCAGACAAAATCAGAATCGGGGTCTGCAGTAAACATCAGGAGGCCCTTTGGTCTTGTCTCTTGTTAAAGGGTGGAATCAAATGTATTTACGGTATGCCTGACAGTGGCCTGTGTTTGGAGGCCTTGGAGGATGCTGATGGTGGCAGCTGTATGTCCTCTCGGGCAGTCCGTCAGTCCCAGCATCCCTGTTTCATACGATTAGGATTTCTTAAATTGAACATTTGACAGTTTGGGTTTCTTACACGGTCTGTTACCATTTGTTCCCTATAGTCTCTGAGTTAAGAAGCTGGCCAACAATTTCCTTGTTATTTCTCTTCTCCTCATAAATGATAGTTGGTTTTCCTTTATGGTCATTAATATTTATATGTCATATTGGAAATTTATTATATTCCTTGTGCCTCTTGTGTTTTGCTGTTTTTCTGTCTGTCTTTTCAATAACCTGGTTTATTTGCAGTTTCTCCAGGTGGATCTGTTACAGTGATTGTTGGTCTGTTTTGCACTTGTGTCTGTTTCCTTTGAGGAAGTTTCCTTTCCTGTTCTTCCTTTTCTCGCTTCTTTTGTCTTCCAGAAAATCTTGTCTTATTAATTGTCCAGTTCTGCCTTTATAAATGGGGGTGAGGGGCAGAAGCATTGCCATTCCTCCTCATTCTTCCTTGGAGGTTCATGAACTCTTGGCTTGACTTTCTTGTGTCTTACCAGGCTTTTTCTGGACTATATCTGCCAAGGTAGAATGACCTCTTACCACGCTGTGTGCTTGTATGGCTGTTGCAGGGAGGCACTCACCAGGTTTTGTTGTTGTTGTTGACCAGCTCCATAATATCACCCATCAAGGTTCCCTTTTCATCACCAACTGGGTACTTTAAACATATTTGCCCCCCTGCTGTGCCTTGGTGCAATATGTACAGATGCCCTTTGGTAAAGCCATCAGTGTAAGTGTTCCTGCCTCCTTCATTACTAAGCTGTATTCTCTGATACCGAGTAATGTGAATTAGGTCACTGAACTGTCACATCTGGGAATGCCACAGCCTGGCCTACAACAAAGTTTAGAGCGCCTCAGTTAGCAGGGAGGCTGCTTGCTGTGATTCTAAGGCTGGCATAGCTGGTGCGAGGGATCACAGTGCATGGTTCTAATGAGAAACTCATCTCTCTTTCTCCAGGTACTTGTAGTTTGCACCAGTATTACATGAGGGGTTAGCACGATCCCAACCCAGTAAAACAGAGTAAGCTATATGTTAAGAAATATAACTGTTAAAATTTCTCGAAAGTGGGAACAAAGGCTTGTTCCCGTGGGTGGAACAGAAAGGAAAACCCTGCCATTGCAGTTCTGCTTGTTTCGAGTGCTTTCAGGGCGTGCTGTGGTTGGAAATCCTCAGAGCTGGGCTGGAAGCCTCTGGTCTCACAAAGGGATGAGTGTGCTGACTTTTCAAAGTGTCTGATCTGACAGCCATGGGTATCAGGTAACATTAGGACTGCAGAGACTTTCTTCCCTTCTTTGGTTATAAAAGATGGCAGGTTAAATAACTACAATTAAAATGCCTGTTTAAATATTATTTTGCCTCTCTGTTCATCAGGTTTAACTTCAAAGTCCTACAAGGTTTGTTATTACTTGGAAGTTTTCCAAGTGAAACTGAAGAAGTTCTCACCTTTCATAAAAGTGCAGAAGTATTCTTGATCTGTCACCCTTCCTTTTCCCTATACCCACCTTCCTCCCCTTTCTTTTCCTCCCTACCCACAATAAAGAAACTTTGCATACTGCTGCTGATGGCACTCAAGAAAGACCAATGTATGCACACTTCTTGCCTTCTCCCCCACAACTTCAAGAACCCTTTCCTATTTTTATTAAATATACTGGTAAATGGAAGGCAGCTTGTATCCAGTGCTGCTTTATATTAAAAGAGTATTTTTAACAGTGCTTTCTACATGACGTCAGTGTAATAAGTTAGGGGCATGCTGACTCTCACTGTGATAGCTGAGCCATTACTAAAATAGCTTGCACACTTTTGCTTTCAGTCTAAATATTTGCAGTAGCATATAGCAAGCAGGTCAGTATTTGGTAAGGCATTAATAAGAAATACACTTAGGACACTGGTAACTGTGGTGTACAAGAGAATAGTTGGATACTTTCTTTCCGTGTTTATATAGGTTTATTCCTTGTGACCTTTGTGGAAAGGGCTTCGGTTCCCCAGAAGGTGTAACAGATTAATGCTCAAGTGAAGCACAGGGCTGGCCTAGTTTCTTCATTAATGAAAATAGTGTAATAGTAGCTGAAGTGACACATGGGGCAGCACTCTGATCGGGTGACCCGTGCTCCTCTGCTTCAGCCACACATTTTCTGGCTACCCTTTAAGGTCACTGTTCAGGCTGTTGGGTACATGCATGCGTTTCAGGAGCCTGTAAGGGAGACAGACTATGTATGTATGCCCCTGTTGATGACAGCAGTTGTATATAAGGAAGCAATAGTAGTTTGAAGGCTTACTGCGGTGCAGCTGTCTCTTTAACTCAGTTTTGCAACTGAAAGTAGGGAAAAACAACATATACAACATATAGGATCAGCTGGGTTTCATTGAGTGGTGCCTGACAACCTCTGTTGCAAATAGCTGAAACAGTTGCCTGCTATTTAGATTAGAGCTGGTCAAGCCTTTCAATGAATAGTAAATTAGACAATGGCTGAATGGAAGGTTTATAGTCCTCAGGTCACCTGTAAATAGTGATAGATGGAAATCTTTTTTCAGTGTTTGTCTTGCAGACAAAGAAATCACAAAACACAGACCATTATGAAAGAAGAATGAGATATTTACAGGTGCTTATAAGGGTCTGGGTTTAGTCCCTTTTGCTGCTGTACAATTTGAAATGTATTCCACCAGCTTTCAGGTACTGAGTATTTGTGTTGCTGTGCAGCTCTCCTGTTGTTAGCAGTCAGCAGGGTATGGCAGAGGTGTTTGGCACTGTGATGAGAAGCTGAATATCCCATCAGACAAGTAAGTTTCTGAATCTCTTGGTTCAGGAGGGCTCAGTCCTAAGCTTGGAGCTGTTTTGCTTTTAATAGGATGCTTCACCCTGACATTGACTAAGAGCTACTCAAGGCTGGGTGTTGGAGCCCTCCCAGGGAAGTGCAGCATCTGGTTTGGTGATTGTTGTTTTTAAAACAAACAGCAACAAAACCAGCCCAGCTTTCATAACTAGATCCAGAGGGAGCCAGAGTCACAAAGGTGGGCACACTCCACCCCAGTATGCTCTCCCACTTTGTGGTGTGTGTGGGTTCAGGCTTCTTTAGGCAGAAAGAGGACTAGGATCTCCACTGTGCAGTACACATCCTTGCTGTCTGTCATTGGATAAAAGGGACTTCTCTTATCACATCTGCTTTTTACTGAAGGTTTTCTCTTCTGTTGTTCTCTTTGGTTTTCTTTCAAGTGCCTGGAGGTGCAAATTTTCATTTTAGATCTAACTGTGTTGCCCAGAGCCCCTCCTTTTTTGTGCTAAGAAAAACAGCAGATGAAAATAAGGATTTTTGTCAAGTTGAGAATGTACATATTTACTTAGCTGCTCTTGACATCAATATCTGTGGAGTTTGACACTTAGCCTCACATCTCAGATTTGCAGTTACGTTAGATGGCAAGTTTATTTGTGGGTTGTTGGCTTTAAAACACAAGAAAAGCATTACAGGCTTGGATCAAATAGGCAAGCAACTGAAACCAAGGATACCAATAAAAAGCAAAAGAATGTCCCTGGGAAGAAACAAATTCTTTTCTCTGCATACCTTGTCTAGGTTCTGGGAGCAGGTTTTCTATTGTCTTTAGTGTAAGGCTAGAAATGCTCTGTAAAGGTTTGAAAGGCAGACTTGCACTTTATATTAGACTGTGAGAATTAACCCTAAAGTGTAGCAGTCAGTGTTTCTGGTTCAGAGATGGAAGCACTAACTGAGGTATGAGACCCTCTTCTAATTCTGTGTACAGTTCTGGACACTCATGTTCTTCAAGAAGGCAGAATTAAACTGGGAAGAGGTGTAGAGAAGAGCCGTGATGGTAAGAATGGAAAGACCCCCATTAAGAGGAAACTGAATGAACACAACCCATTTAGCTCAGCAAAGTGAGGTCTGAAGAGGCATATGAATTCCTTCTATAAATACTGTGGTGAATAATAACCAGGAAGGGACAAGAACTATTTAAACTAAAGGACAATGTTGGCACAAGAACAGGGTAGGTACAAGCTGACTGGGAAAACATTTCTGCAGGAAATCACAGTCTTTCCAGAGGTTCTGAACCTCAGTGAGGTTTTGAGGCCACCTCATTTTTCATTTTGAGGGCTTTGTCTCCTTTAGTTCTAGTAAGTTTTATGATGGAGAACATGGAACATTATATGGTGTAATTATTCCTTACGACAGCTGGAACTCTGGAGGTCCCTTTCAGGCTTATTTCTTGAATCTTGAGAGTTAGAATCCTCCTGGGTCACTGACTGCTCTGAACCCTTGGTCCATGTTACACTTGGAGGACATCTGCGATGGTAATTAAGAGAAATAATTCTGTTCAATAGGCATATATCTTCTTTGTAGACATGCTGATACCTTTAGTGGCTCCTGGGGAATAGGGAGGCAAGTGCATGGGAATAGAGAAGCTGAAAGGCTGGAAAACCATCTTTAGTCAGATTTTGGGATGTATTTTTAGCGTGTATGGCTACCAGCGGTGTTCATCTACCCGGTGAACAAAGGTTTAAATTTACTCCCAACAGTACATTTATACTACTTCTACCACTAGTACAGAAAGTATGTATATAACCTTTACTTTTTCTGTTCATACTCACTGACAAGGACCTTCAAAGCACATGCAAACGTTCCAGTAATCTGTTTGACAGTCAGTGATGGTCTCTTGGTGTTTTCTTCTATTGTCCTTTTAAAGTAGCAGTAAGGATGCATCCTAGAAGGAATTCTGTTCTGGCAAGAAAGTAAATGCATATGTTTCCCTGAATTACAGCCCTCCACTAAGTATATTACAGCTAATAAATCTCATAATCCAAAGATAAAGGTCAGGAGAATAATCCTAAAGTCCAATTTGAATCTTATTTAGGCCTGTTTCTGTGCAAGGGGAGGGAGTGTTGTCAGTGCCATTGCAATCTAACAGTTTTGTTGATGCCATTTAGGGGAACCTTTCTTGAAAACACTTACGAAATGCCACTTGTTGATTGAATGGAGAGTGGTGTAATAACCTGCATTCTACTAACTGTTAGGTAATAGTCCCTTCTGGCTTTATGCTCTTCAGCTTTTGTCAAAGAACATAAAAAAGGGGGGAGGGAATGGGGGAAAGAAATAAAAGGAAATCCACATCCAAAAGAAAGATATGACTTCAGCTTCCTCTTCTATTCATCACCATTGAAAGAAGGGAACTTGTGCGGCTTAAGTAAGGAGGAAGTTGCTCTACCAGCAGGCGATAACAGCAGGGTTTGAAAGTTAGGAGAGGGCTTGATGCTGCTTTGGTGCTGTGCAGCCCCGGGGGCATATCCTTCTCTGCCATCACATGATGAGTATCTTGTGCCATGGCAGACAAAGAGCACAGGACGGAAGCAGGAAAGGAACATGGACTATTCTTTGGGAGTCCAAAACCACACACATATCCATACATACACCCGCAGTACAGTTACATCCAACTCTTACGCTGTGCAGCAATTCATGCAGTGATGTAGTGACTGATCTGCTCATACAATAAAGCTCCTAGCCCTTAGTGTTTCTTAAGACTCTCAGCGTAGCTAGAAAGGGAGTTTCTGCTTCACAAAAAACTGCAGATTCACCTTGCAGGTTCTGTTTTTACCGATCCTTGAGATGAGGAATGAGACAAAACAGTTACCAAAAGGCTGTCTTGCAGTGTAGCATTGTTGATCTTGCACTGCATTGTTGTAAATATGCTTGGTATTTGCAGCACATGGTAGTAACAGAAGATTGTGGTTTTATTTTTTGATGCAGCCAACTTGCCCTGTGAGTTTTTGGCTGTACCTGTGCTTCTGGATCTGCTCCCTCCTTAAAGGCACATGTAATTATGTTTGCTTTGTAACCCCTGCTTAGATGCTAGCCTTACCTCACGGTGGACTTCTTTATCTTCACAGCAATGGCTATGGACTGGGACACTGTGTAGGAAACAGTTATAAAGGAAAACAAGGTGAATCCCATATGATGGTCTGTACAAAGTGTATAATGCTGAAGAGCAGTGCCTGCCTCAGCACATAGCTTTTGGAGAGAAATCAGTTGTGCATCCTTAAGTGTGCTGTGGTGGTCACAAGTGCTCTAATGTCGGATGCACCTTGTTCCTTCAGTGCAGGGTGGCTGTACTCTCCATACTGGGAATGATACAGGTTTGTGCCTGAATGGCCTATGACTGTCCACAAAAACTAACACCGGGTTTACTTGAGGATTTAAGGGGGAGGTGCTCTGCAGTTGTGGAGGGCGGGATGGGGTTGCCTGTGATGAACCTGTTTGTGATCAAGAATACTCTGTCAGGTTGGGTTTGTTTAACAGAAGCGCCTTTTAAAAAGTTACTATCATTTGTTTTTTAAAGCCTAACCGTAGGGAAGTGCATCTTGTTTGTATAACAGGCTTTGACTGTCTCCTGCATGGAAAAAGAGTACTTCTGCTGTGCTTTTCTTCTCTGCGCATGCCTGTTCATCTCAGGATTAGAGTTGAGAGGACTGGGAATGTGCAGTCCCCTGAGAGATTCAAGTTTGTGTGTGTTGCTGTTGTTTGGGTATTGATGCGATGCTTTAGAACTGGAAGAAAAACTCCGGTCCCAAGGAGTTGTGTCTTTCTTGTTAACTCGGTGTAGATGGGCACAAAGCGGTTTGGTAGAAGTGTTTCTTTGTACTGTCACACTCATATGATTGAGACACATTTGACTTCTAGAGATTTTGCTCCACTGCTGGCAATTTTTGAGATTCTTAAATACCGACTTTGGAGGAAATATCCTTTCCTCGGGCAGTTCTTTAAATTTGGAGGGTGTTCCTAAACTTTCTTACCTTCCAAGGATTTCTGGTAGTTGTTGCTAGCAGTGTTGAGGACCAAAGTGTTTGTGCTGAGGCGGAGGGATGGCTTGTGTGACAGGGGCATTTTTGCCTTCTGTAAGGGGTTCCTTATGTACAGATGTATAAGGTGAGGCTTCCCATTCTCAGGAGAAGCCTGATGGGTAACAGTGAAGGACACTGAGCATGTTGTGTCTGTTACCAAGCACTTGGATTCTGTCCGTTAACTATTCCAGTCATCTTATTTTCTATTGTATCACATAAGCAACATTTCTACAACAGTCAAAAGAATTGCAAAGGACATTTCTACGTACTATGGCCCTGCTCACATACAGTTATTTGAGTGATCTGCCCCCCATTGCCCAAAATGGAAGAGCACTGTTGCCGAAATCTCACCCCAACTGTCAGTATTGCTTCTGTGATCATGTCTCTCTTTCTCTTCCCTAAACAGCCCACTGTTTGTAACGTGGAAGATTGGTCGAGATAAACGATTGCGTGGATGCATAGGTACTTTTTCTGCCATGAACCTGCATTCAGGACTCAGGGAGTACACACTTACTAGGTAAGACATTGTTTTCTGTAGCCTTGCCTTAGCTATTTAAATAGTCTACTGAGGAGATGCTAGGTGTGCTTTGGTTTCTTTTGGGTTTTGTGGCTGTGTGCCTGTACTGATCAAGGAAAACCTCTATCTCCTTTGGATGCTAAGTGTATTGCCTGGTTATTTGACTAGTGGTGTCATGAGGCTATGGTTTCAGTTAAAAACCATAACTTGGGCCTTTTTTTCTTGTGATTGGTCTGGAAACCTCTCCAGTAGCTTACTGTAACTGACTATTAGAGTATTTTTTCCAGTGTTCAGACAGATTGTAACCTTAATAGTTAATGTCAGGGCAGAAGACCAGAAAGTCAGGTTTGGGGATTATCCTATTCACACTTCTAAAACAGCAGGTATTCTCACCTCTTCTCCATCAGGTGCTTCCAATCAGCTGCAGTTAATTTAATGCTACAAATTTCCATTACATGTTACTCTTCAGATACATCCCAGCCCCTGAGTGGGAAGCTTCTGGATGAGGGAGGTAAGTGATGATAATCCTTCACTCCCTGGCAGCATAATCCTTCATTTTTTGATCTACACCTAAATTCATTCACCTTAATATTGTTCCATTTCCTTTGCATAGAGTGAAAACTAATAAGTTTATCACTAGAGCTAGTAGCAAGCTTTCTACTTATTTTTTCTAAGAGTTTTCTTAAGTATATTTTCTAAAAAATCACTGGAATTTTGTTCCACTGAGTTACAGTAGACTGTTTATAGTGCTTTAGAATAGAAACTACGTTCTGGCATGTGTAGACCTCTAAAATTGTTATCACTTAAAATACTTGGTGCCTCCGGATCTCTTTAGATTTAGGGCTTTCCTCCATTGCAGGATCTTCCTCTGTGTTGTTACAATGCCTTGTCAGTCCCAGTGTTAAGTAATATTAAAATGGGGCATGTTCTTTCTTACATGTCTCCCTAGTTTGTTGCAAGCTGAAGTTCGTTTCATGCTTCTCTGCTCAGCTTGAAGGAATCAACTGCTCATCTCCTGGAGTCCTGTAGAATTCTGAAAGACCTATTATTGTGTTGGCTTTATTTATTATGTGGTCAGGGATGTTTTTGGTTGTGTCCTTTAAAGACTCCGCAGTCAGAGTGGTCAATGAGAAGAAGCTTATAATGAAATTCAAAGCAGTTTCTCTGTTGAAGGTTAAGAGCTTTAAAATCCTAACCGTTAGCGAGACTGGAGTCAAAAACAGCCAGTCCCCTGCACTGGAGGCTGTTCCAGTTAAGTGTGTACTTCACAGTGCCTGATTGAGAACAGTGAGCTTGTACAGAAAATTACCCCCTAGGACTAGGAAGAAGCTGATTGTTCCTTACAGATTTGTCCATTCTTCCAAATCAAATAGGGCTGTACTCTGGCATACCTTTAAAATTGCTTGCAAGATCCCTGTCACTGCATTCTAACTCTGAAAGCTGAAGTCAAAATGCATGAAGAATGATGCAAATTAAAGAGAACTGAAATACCTTGAGTGGAGTATTTAAATGATGACCACATGCTGTGGAAGTTTGTTCTAGGCTAGTCAGAGGTCAGTTCAGTAATTTTCAAGATGAGAGAAATGGAGCTGTATACCAGCCTGTTTTTCAAAAACCCGTGGGAGATCAGAAGTTGTTTTACAATAATACTTTATTTAGTGGCACATTGGGTTTTGTTGCCTTTTGAGGGGAACCTTTTTTCATGTTTGTGGCACCAGAAATGTTTCTTGTTTTTAAAGCAAACCAAAAAGCCAAATAAACTTGGGATGTGACCACTGAAATGTGAAGTTTGTATCGGAACCTAAGAAAAAGTTGTTCCCTTCTGTCAGTCATAATGTAAAAAGAGAAAGGGAGGGTTACCTGCAATCAGTTCCTTTCCTGATGTTAGTCTCTTCAGCTGCAGAGCTTCCAGAGGAGAGTATTTGAGGAATAACCTTTCAAACACTTATGAGCTTGCAGAGTGTCAAGCTCCACAGGCCTCCCTAGCAGGGATCAGAAAGCAGGACATTACAGCTTGATCCAGCAGGGTGTGTGGGCAATAGGCTCCTGCAGAAGATAGGACAATTCCTGAAAGAGAGAGAAAATAAAAGGCTTCTTCAGGGAAGGCAAACATTAATCAATGGAATACATAGAATGAGAGGGGGCTGTCCACTTCAGAAAGTGGAATTTGACCAAACTTTTCAGTTGAGGATACAGGCAGATAATTCTTCTGACTTTATTTGATACTGGGAGGACCTTTTCTTGGGTTGATCTGAGGACAGAGTGTGGATAAACAGACCCAGGTTGTTTGTCTAGTTCATTCTTATCTCTTTCAGCACCTGTGGAATTGTGGCCCAGCGTTCAGTGAGTAAAATGGTACAGCAGAACAGCTGCTCTTACACACTCTGGTGCCTAGTGATCAAATATCCCCCTTTTCCTTCACACGCCATTTCATTACAAGTACACTGAGTAGTGCTTAGGAGCATGAGAAGTAAAGTTTTCCTTAATTCTGGTAGTGATCTCTAGTTGTGTATTGTATACAGTGAGCGGTGCGTACAGCTCTATCTGCATGAGATAGTGTAGTTTCTTTCTAATAGCATAATGATGGTTTACCTAGGAATCTGAAGTGAACCATTTCTTTCTTGGGACACCTGCTCCCCCCACTCGAAACATCTTTTTTGGGTCTGTAAACTGTACGGTGGTGATGTGTGACCAAGTGACTTTCTCGTCCCCATTTTGAGCTCTGTAGGCTGTTCTGCTGGTATTGCCAGCGTGTTCTAAACAGGAAATTTATGGAGAATGATTCATCATTAATTGGATGCATCTGCCTAAGTTGTGAGAGGAGGGATGAGAATACCCAGAGTTAAAAATGCTAGTACTGTATCCTAATAAAATCTATGTGTTAGAATTTGATGTTCTCTGCAGTTTTCTCAGTGAAATACAGGGGAGAGGAAGTGTGTTATTAAAATCTTCTGCAGAACTTTATGACAAGATAGATTCAGATTTAGTGATTTTTAGATAATTTTGCTAGGAGATTAGTTGGATAAAACCCCTAACCTTGTCTAAAATGTTTTACAGTATATTGTATATTAGGACCTGGGAAGTTTATCATGGGCAAAGTAGTCCTTTAGACTGTGTTAATTGCATATCCCACCTGAACACGTGAAAATAAACCAATCCAGATCATGAAAAATACCTTGTGTTTTACAGCTCCTTCAAGAAAATAGACTGAACTTGGAAGCAGGTTACCACAGAGTTTCATAACAGGTTGATAAATTACTTTTTCATGTATTCTGTCCAGCACTAAGACTTAGATTCTGGCACTGAAGTTTTAAACTCGTGCTCTATTGCACTTGAGATAATGGATGAATTGCTTCATTTATTGATTCTTAGTTTAATTTTTCTACCCATTTCATATAACTTGAAGTCAAATGTTACGTCTTGTGGATGTAACAAATATAGGTGTATAAATTAAGTTTTATCTCTGGTTTATCCTGTCAAGGCTAGAGTATTTATCTGGGGAGGGAAACAGTAGGGAAGAGGTAGATAATGGGAGACATTATATGATAGAGCCTTCTGTCATTGAAGAAAGCAGTGAAGAAAAATGAGAGGACTCCAAGCCTTAAGTGGATTAGCATAATGGCCAAAAACTGGATTTCAGTTCTAAACTAATATGCAACCCACTCTCCTTAACAAGCACAGGCCTGTCCCTACAGACTGTATGATGCAATCAGTCTCTTGTTGTGTGTTCTTCTGAACCGCTCCACCCAAGAGCATGGCTGCTGTCGCACATTCAGCCTACATGTGGGTAATCAAGAAAACAGATGGAAGCTTGGGATAAGAAGCACAAGACTGAAGGAAGTGAAACCTGCAACTCAGCTTTCTCGTAACTGAATTTGGGTGTAGTTTCCATGTGAGCATTTGGCTACCAGTGGCATCAACTACTGCTCTAGATTTGTCTGCATTTTCAAGATGCTCAGTCCGTGTTGCTGCCAGATCAGCTCCCTGCTCTCTGTGGAAAACACTGACCCTTTCCTCCTGCTCGTCACAGTGAAGTTAACCACCTAACCGCAGGACTACAGGATGGCAAAGGGGTGACAATAAAAAATACTGGATGTCTGACATATTGATGTTGGACTGACTGCCTTAAGACTAGAGACAAGTACTTGTGCAGACAGGGCAGCTTCCCTCTTCTCTTTAGCTGAGGTTACTACTCTGTTTAATTCCTGTTTCTTTTTACTAATCACAGGCTCGTTCAACCTTCCCTGTAATCAGCCCTTCCAACTCTGTAAGCTTCCCAAAGCCTTTCCTGTGGGCTGCTGTGGTTCAGATAGTCATGGCTGCTGAGCCAGGGCAAAAGCACATCCATGTGTCTGACTGCAGTTCTTGAACTGCAGAGCTGAGGGAATTATACATGGGTTTGACATTTGTTGTGACCTTCACTGTTCACAGAAGTCATGGTCAGAATTAATTCCTGCTGATCATACTTTGTGGGTTGTCTTTGTGGCTCTGATTTATAGTAGACCACTGCTAAAAATCAGCTTTTTTTATTCTATTGCTGCTCTGTCTAGGGACCACCAATGCAAAATGTCTGGTAACTGTGAGACGGAGCTTACGCTGTCACTCTCAAGATTAAGCTCTGCAGGGAGCAGTGTCACCTCTTGACAGCCTGAAGTCACCATATCTATATGTATATACACAGTGTCTACATATAGATTTATATGTATTTATTATGGTGGTGACCACCAGAGGTGGTGTTATAGACCTCCTTTTGTTTTTCAAAATGCTTCTGGTAAAATATAAAATTCAGGTATTAGCACCTTAATTTTCAACTGATGACTGGTTACCTTTAATGGAATTGGGGCAAAATGATTTCGACATAGAGGTATTTTGTAGGGGCTCATGTGTTTTGCCTGCCGTGTCATCCATACACAGATGGGACTTCACTGAAACTTGGAACTGTTCTGAATTTCATGTAAGCTGAAAAAAGCTTGTTGCTGAACTGTTGTAGACATCCATTTAACAAATAGCATCCCTTTAATTTGGCTAAATCCTCAAGTCTGTTCCAGTGGAATATAATTGTTTAGTAGT
Organism: Neopsephotus bourkii; assembly: GCF_033783945.1. Lineage (NCBI taxonomy): Eukaryota > Metazoa > Chordata > Aves > Psittaciformes > Psittacidae > Neopsephotus > Neopsephotus bourkii. The sequence continues at coordinate 1,275,127 of NW_026901555.1, forward strand.
AAAAGGGGTTGTGATGTAAACTCACAGTACCAGAAACTCTAAATGAAGTATACAAATGTGAATTTATTGAGCCAGGCTCAGTTACTCTGCATGAGTCAGTTCAGTAAGTAGGTCTGTAATGATTTTGTGCACGCAGGGAACTGCTGCTCAGCAGAACTGGATACTGCCTTTTCTCAAAGGGCAGGGCTGAGCAGCAGACTGGCTCTAGAAGTGGAGGAAAATCCAAACTTCTGCTTTAAGACTGGGTTAAATGCTTCTCCTTAGTTCATTATGAAATCAAAGTGAAACAAGTTTGTATAGGAGGGAGCATGAGCATGCCCTAATAAATATATGGTTCTTGTATGTAAATGGTGTGTGTTGGGGATGCAGTAACTGCCTTCATTTCTTTTTCCTTTATTAAAAACAATTATTTACCTGTGTTGTAGCTGTTCTGTTTTTCCTGAGAAAAGCCTCACTAGACTCTTGGGCCTGACGGTAGGTGATGCCTGTTTCCTTAGCAGCACTTCCTGAAAGCAAGCAAAGGAAAACACTACAGATGGAAGCAGAGGCCTTAGATTATTATCCTTATGAAAGGAGGGACACATGACGGTGCTCTACTGAAGCTTTTAAAGTAGATCCAGGGCTATCAAATATTGATAACCATTTTATGGTTTTGCGGGGAAAATTGAATCGGAGAATATGAATTCTGTGACATAAGGAGATGCATAAACTTACTCTGTGAGTTGCCTGTTTATGAAAGGGAACCATGAATCGAGGAAAAGTGATTACAGAATTCCTGTATCTATATGAAGTGGCTCAGTGAGGGTTGGAGGGGTTTGCTGAGACTGTCGTAAGTCTCGGGTCTCAGCAGAGTTTGGTGTAAATAAAGGAATTGATAAAAATACTGATTTCATCATCATGTTTTTAAAAACCTGCATTAAGAGTTGGGAACTTCCCATGTATGCTGCTCACAAAATGCATGCTTTGAAAAAGCCATGATCAGGCAATGTAGCTTGCAGTGGTTGATGTAATTTGTGGCATTTTGAATAAATCAGATATTCCTGAAGTACAGTTAAATGCAAATGAATAACTGGGGACATCCAGCACTTACTCAGATTTTCCGGATGGGTTTCAGGGAGGAGCCATGGCATTTGTGACTCTGGTCTTTCCCACGATGCTCTTGCATTTCATGCTGTTCCCACACAGTCTCCTTCTGTTGCGCTGAGAAGGTGCACGCCCTGTAAGTTCAAAGGCAGAGCTCTAGTGGAGTTGAAACACTAGTTGGGTTGAAAGTCAGATTTGTATTTGTCTTTAAATATTACTTGCCATAAGTGTTTGGGAGGGAGGGTGGAGTTGGGGGAACTGGTTGTCCTGGTTTTCCTAGCAGAGCCCTTTGTTGCCCTGACTTTTCCATCATGTGTATGTATAGGTGTTGGTACTCTGTGGTTTTGGTCAACTTTTTCATTGTTTTGTATGGTACTGTTACGGGAGCATCTACAAAACATTGCCCCAAACCCTTGTAGAATGGAGTTTGCTTTCATTTGAGACTGTTGGTGACCTGTGTATTCCTTAAGCACTACGACACCTCTGGGTTACAGGCCAGGGCTGAGGAGTACAGAACAGGACTGTGTCCTCCTGCAGCAGAGCAGTGTACATGAAGTGTGTCTCAGAGCACTTGCCTTTTAGAGGAAGGTTTTGCGTGTTTGGAAACTCTCAGCTAGGACAGAGTGCAAGAAGTTGGCATAGAAGTTACCTGCTTCTGGGCAAGCTTCTCTCTGTCTGTTCTGAGCTCAGCAGTAGGTGTTTAATACAGAGTAAAGGATTTTTCCCCACAGCTTTACTGCTGACGTGGGGGGGGAGCAGGGGGAGTGATGGAGAAAACCTCCCACTGCACATACTGGCCAGTGCTTGGGTGCTGAGTATGAGAAGGATGTTGACGTAGTTTGTCCCTCACTTCCTAAGACACTGGGAATGGAGGTGCAGCAGTGGTACCTCAGATACCTCGCCCAGCAGAAGTAAATTTAAAGGCCTTGTTTAGCTCTAGGAGCTGATTTTTGGTGAAATCTGCTGGTTTAGTACAATTTAGCAGGGATTAAGTGAGGTCAAAGGAAAAAGAATTGTCTCTGATGCTTATAAGCTGTTAAAATCTTTAAACTCTGCAGCTTTGTGTGGGAGGCACTGTGGGGAAGGAGTCTCAATTAAAGTTTTCAGTCTGTCAGCACCTCCTCCATTTAGGTGTTTTCTGATGCTTCAAGAAGTATAAAGAAGAAATAGCACGAGCTGGGTGTGAGGGACCAGGCTCCAAGAGCCCTCCTTACCTCTGTTCACTAAGATGAGATGTTGAAACTTCTGAAATAGAATTTACCACTTTCCACAGGCCAGAGTAATGAGGATTAAAATGCTCGTGTAAACGGTGGCAGAATTTGCTGCTGTTTTTAAATAGGTACTTGCTTCTAGAAATCATTCCTGTAGAGACAAAGAGGAGAGAAGTTGTGTCCTTTGCAGAGATGTACAGTTGAAATGGTAGAAGAGCTCTTGGAAGAAGAAATAGCTTATCCACCTACAACATCAGGATATACGCAGCCATAGAAAGGGTATGTCCCACTACAGTGCAGCCATTGAAAGTGCTGAAGAATGTCTGGAGATCTCTAAGCTTTAACACACTTTAGGGTATGAGCTAGTCTAAAAGTCATACAGGCCCCAGCTCTCTGCATGGTTTCAGCTCACGTCATGTATGTACTTTTGAACGTGATCTCAGAGGGGGGAAGTTGACCTGTCCTGAATTTCATCATTTACAGGTCACTGAAGTTTTACTATTCCTTTGATGCATTGTAGGAAGGAAGGAATAGGTATTTACCTGAAAATATGTTCTAATGTGGTTTAACAGTGTAATATGAGGACTAAAAGTACTCCACCTTTGTGTATCCCTCTGATCTGTTGGTGCACTTTTCAAATTCAGCTGTACTCCATAAATGTGGATGGAGTGCCACACACTCCATACAAGTGTATACTGGTGGTAGCCTTTATTTGAGGAACAGGAATTGAACATCCTTTGGTTTCTCAGCTATGTAAATGGTGGTATGGATACGTTTACGAAGCTTCTAATGCTGTGAAAGTATGTAAATGAGGAGTTCCCTTAGAAATATTTGATATAGATCCAAAAACCCTTTCTGACCTCACAGATTCCTACTTGTATGTGAATTTTCAAAACTTTAATTAAAACTTCCCTAATTAAAACGTAGAGAATAGCTTTTTGACCGTAATGGAGAATAAGCTTTTATGGCCATGACAGCAGCTTCAGTAGGACTAATAACAGTTCTTAAAGTGATGGTATGGGGGGGTGGGAATGGTGACATGTGCCTGTGTTTTAAATATAATATGCAGGCTACAAAGTCTTTCAGCTCACATGCTGAAATTTAGATTTGCTGTACCAGTGCAGTGGTATTTTGCTTCATGCAGATGACCTGTAATAGAGAGTCAATGGTCAGGAGCAGTCTCTCAGCTGGAGGAGTACAGCATGCAAATAACTCCCACAAGGATTTAGGGAACTTGTACAGATGTTAAGATGCGCCTGAGCACAGCTCCTGAGAACTTCCCCATCTGTCAGAAGCTGCAACCCCAGCTTTGCTGAAAAGGGCCTTTGTGATAATGGCAATTACTAACAGCTGTGTAAGTCAGGGTATGAAATCAGGTAGAGCAGATTTCGGCCAGCAAGGAAATGTGATTTTGCTGTGGAGTGCATGATGTTACACCTTTGTATTTGTATGGATATTTTCCAGCTGAGTAAATTAATTTGACTGGGGAAGAGAAGAAAAGCTCTTGTGTTTTTTTTTTAACAGTACAACTTTCTGATACTTCAAATAATTCCAGAAACTGAAATAAGTCCAAAGCTCCCTGTAACATGCAGTTAAATCACCATTTTAGATACCAGCCTAATTGCCAGTAACGTTTTCAGTGTTTAATTCAAAATACAATCTGACTCAACTATAAGAAGGTTGAAAGAGATTTGAATGTATTAAAAAGAGAAAGTTGTGTGTGCAAATGTGTATTTTTAACAGCATTGGTCCCTACGAGAGACAATTAAAAGAGCTGCTTCTGTTACCTCTAGGCCTGTTCTTACAGATGCAATTGTTAAAGCCCCACAGTAGCATGTTGGTTTTGCCATGAAGAAAAAGTGCTTGTTAATGCATGAACACAAAGAAGGGAAAGGGGAAAGACATGCAGTTTAAGAATAACTGAAAGGTCGCTGCAACCTCAGTCCTCCAGCAGAGCATCACTGCTGTTCACCAGCAGTATCTGTACGTGTTCTGTCAAGAAGCGGATGCTGGAGTTGTTTCTGTTCCCAGAAGCTTCTGCACAATGTGCAAGCTGGTTCGATGGCCCTTTCTCTCTGTGCTGAGGATGCATTCTGCAGTTTGCTCACTTAGCTACAGAGAGGCTTTTTTTCCTTTGACCTAGACTGCTAATCCCTCATTGCAAAGAGCAGCAGCTGTGCTTTGTCTGTGAGGATCTCTGTGCTGCGTGCAGCCTCATTCGGCAGGGCAGCCCCCTCTTTGTGTGTTCTGCTTTTTCAGTTGCTGAAAGGGTGACTTTCTGTCTCCTTGCTCAGAAAGCCTCGTCAGGTTTGTGGAAGTCTGCAGTGCAGGATTGCTGGTTTTTTCCCTCCTGAAAAAGTACAGGTTTCCAAGAGCGGTTACGTACCATTTCACAGAACTCTGTTTGACTGAAGTCTTCCTGGCATTCAGGAGGTGAAACACTTCTGAGTTGCTTTTAGAAAGGTGATGTAACCTATTTCCATTTAAATATGAAACACTTTAGATGGGTTGATATAATTATGGATAGACCATTTTTTGGTGTGTGTCCACACTGTATCCTCATTTAACATTGAATAATGAGGCTTCAGTTGCTCTTGGTGTAATTTCCATTCAACATACTGCATTACATAGCAATGTAAGATCTTGGTGGTAGGTGAAAGTGAAGTTAATACAGGAACAGAACTGATAGGCATTTGCTGGATTAGGCTTTACTGAAGTCATGGCAAAACTAGTTGCCTTCAAAGGGAAAGGAGTTTTGCCATTTGCTTCAAAGCCTCTAGTTTCTCTAAGAAGATGTAAAATATTGGTCAGCACAAATCTCACATTTGTGTTAATCTCACAGTCAAACATTCATGTTTATATTTCCATGGTTTGTAGCAACCTTTTTCCTGTAGCTGAGCAGGATTTTCAAATGTACGTGATGCTGTGAGGTTAAATGCAGTCTGTGAATGCTGAAGTTGTAGGCTTTGAGGCTATAGGACAAACATGAGCTTTTTGTCTCTTCTTCCTTTCAGAACTTCTTTTTTATTTCACTTCAGCTGGTTTTATTTGCCACTCAGAACTTGGTCTGGAGGGGAAAGCATACACAGAGTGAGAGAACTGAATTACTGGTTATCTGAGCTTGCAGCAGTTCTGTTCGTTGGGCATCTTGACCTTAGATGCAGTGATTTATGAATGTCCCATCCAGTCCTTTCTGTATGCTGAGTAAGTTGCAGGTGGCACTGAATGTGTCATCTAAGTAGACAGAATTGTGACAGAGAACTAGAAGTAATAGAGAGGTGAAATGGGGAGAAGAGAGAAGTGGCAGAGCTGCTGAAAGGAGAATAAGAAGGTAGCTTACAGAAAACTTCTATGTGTATGTGTGTAACAAGATCAAGGGAAGGAAATGCAGGAAGCAAAGTTTCCAGCTGTGTAGAATGAGTTTATATATCTAAAACATGCTCTGTTTTTTTATAACTGGTGATTTATAGAGCTGCAGAACAGTCATGGCTTAATCTGTTAATGAGATTCATGTATGAAGTAAAAACCTACACCAAATGAACAGAAAAAAGTGTTGGGAAGCCTTGTTTGTTTCCTTAGGTGTAAAGAATTAAGTTTTGTCCTGATGCAGCAGTTCTCAAGTCTGCATTCTGGGATGGCTTCATGATAGCAGAAGTAAGTGTCCAGAAATCAAAGTTCTCATGAAACAAGGAGTGGCTCTTTCTTTCCCTGAGGTCTAGTTCTGTATGATGTGCCTCAAGGGATTCATCCTGTGCCTTTTTTACTGTATTTATAAAGCCACTGGGAGTTAGTAAGATGCCACAGGCTCTTTACGCTGACAGCACTCAGATTGGCATCTCTCTGCAGATGTACTCGCAGTATGTATAAGAGATTGCACTTAAATACAAACCAGCTGCTTTAAATCCAAGCTGAGATGTGGTACTGATGAAACACATGTCTTGGGAAACAAGTCAAGATGTTATTCAGTGCCCTGTGTTCTGAGTGGCCATAGTCCAGTCTGTAAGACAGTGTTGACTTTGGGTTATTCACAAGCCATGTCCTTGTTCAAGAATTTTGAGACTGGGTTCTGTCACCTTTCGTTTAATTTATCAGATTATTCATCAGTACCTTCCTATTTCACAGTATTTTATTGTCTTAATCTTTTTCTGTGAAACATTTAATGCAACACCTCATGATCTTTTTTCCTTCTCGAGTCAGTTACTGCACATTCTGCCACGCCTTTTGCTTTCCTTATTCTTAACCTGATTATATATATTTAATTAGTCCATCACTGTGGTTTTAGAGTCCTGATCACAAAACATAGTCTCTGTGTTTCTGACAAAGTATATCAAAACTGAGCTTAGTTGTAGAATTCCATACCCAGCATTTACCATCTTGGTTGTTTTTAAAGTGAATCATATTGACAGCTAATAAAAGTACAAGTACATTGTATTTTGATATAAAAACATAGTTTATAGAATTTCTGGTAACAAAAGAAATACTGAGGAAAAGAAGTCCTGTTGTTCCAGGCTTTTCAGAGTCCAATAAAAATAAGCCCTCTTTACAAGCTGCAGGATATTGAACATGTAAATGTCCAAGTTATATCTGTGTATTTATGTGTCATTGCATTGCTGAAATGTTTAGGAATGTATTTTTCCATAGGGGCTTCAGATGAGGCTTTATTTTTCTAAAGTTCATAAAGAATGAAAACTATTTCATGGTAAGTTCATTGTTTTTAGGAATGGTGACTTGCATGCCTGGAGGGGAGTAATGGTTTGTGGATTGACCAAGTGAGGGTTGAATTCAGCAATAAAGTGGCTTTAAAGATTTTTGTCTTGACTGCCGTATCTGTTTTGGGGTGCAGTGGTGATCTGAGGTCAGTATCGGCAGACATGCTGGAGCGTAGCATTCTCGAGCCTTCTTTTCAGGCTCCTAGGGATCTCAGTGGTTAGTGATGCTCAAGCTGTACACTTCCAAATGTAATTGAGCAGTTCATTTTTGTTAATGATCTAAACTTTGCCATCTGCTGGAGAGCCTTTTCCTGACATCATAATTTAGTCCAGTTGGAGCTCAGTTAGAGTTTTCTGACTGGTCTGTTATCATGTGTTCACCAATCAAAAAACTACACACCAAACCCTGGTCACTTCTGTCATCCAGTTTTTCAATAAGCATCTGGAATGACTGTGACTAGTGTACTGTGTTGTGCTGCAGGATTCTTTTAGGTGCTGTGGGTCTGCTTTGTCTGTATCAAACCAGGACGTTTCCGTGTCAATTGGCACCTCTCAGCTTCCTGATTGTCTGCATGAGTATGACACAAAAATTGTCACGCCTGTTGAATTCCATTGAACTCCTTCATCCCAGCATGATGATAGATGCAGGGAGGGGCAAGGGACAATATGGGAAAAGGCAGAAAAGAAGCTGCCATCTACGAAGAAATGACTGCATACAGCTGCTTCACCTCATGTTCCCCTAGAGTCAGAAAATATCATTTGAGGTCCATGCTGAGCACTTTGCAGTACAGACAACTGTGAGCATGGCTATTCCAAATGGGTTTTGTTCCATCCTAGAAGGACAGAGTGTGTGGAACATGAATACAGCAGGTTCTGCTGCACCTGGACCAATGCACTCATTACATGCTTTGTATTGGAGTTGGCTCTAAGCTGTACCTCTCACTTCCTGACCTGTCATGTGAAGACTTCGGATTTAGCATTCCTCTGTGAAGGGCGTACCTCTAAACTATTGCTGAAGCTCTGCTACACCTTAAAGTTAGGTTAACTGAAGATTTCTTTTTTCTTCAGTGCAGTAGGGTATACTGTATAGTAATGCACAACAATCCCCCCATGCCCAGCAGGATTAAAACAGTATGAGAAAAATGCACAGTCTTTAACTTGATTGCTCTTTCTTCACATTTGAGGGGAAAATTAAGTCCTTTAGAACGACAAACTATATAGTGTAAGATTTGTGGCTTCAGGGAGCAGCAAGGAAGTTGAAACCACAGATACCTGACTCTCACTAATGTAATCAGGAACCTACGGTATTACTTTGTGGATTTTTAGTTCTAGCTGAGCTATGTTTTCTGAAGGGAGCAGAATGCAGGAGCTGTGACTTTTGGATCATACTTTTCCACTCGGAGGCCATTACAGCACATACAAAACTTCTCCTGAACTTTAAGGACTTCTCCATGCAAGCCTTCATTGTTTTCTTGCTACAATATAGCAGTAAGAAAGAGAAATGAATTTCAGGCATTATGTCCACGCAGTGTAACATTATTGTGGCATAATGATGAGCTGGGTGTATTTGGAAGAATCCAGAGTGTGATGGAATATTTCGCTGGGTAACTGTCAGAGCAGTAGGAAAAACGTCTTTGTTGTTGGGTTTTTTTCTGCTAAAAAGGTCTGTTTAAACTTATGGAAACCTTAACTTCTACAGCTTCATGGTTATGAGCTTTCTTTACTTAGACGTTTTGTGATGGCGCCTGAGGAGTGATCATTTTCATCTGTGTGTATGTAAGACTGACAGACCCAGCTGAAGACCCAGCAGTAGTTCAACCCCCAGGAGTTTCAGACAATGGCCACTATGCATTTAGCTCCATGTCTTAACAGGTACTCACATTTGCAGATCTGCTAAGAAGCATCCCGACGATGTTAGTCACTTCAGATGTGCTGTGGAGTTAACCTGTGCAAGATAGAGTAAGAAATGAAGGTTAAAATAAGGATTTTTCTGGAAACTTTTAAGTACCCCATGAAATGCTCTGTAAAGAACTCTTCTGTTGATTTAAACAACTGGTGAACTTGTTTGGGGAATAACAACAAGGTCCCAGAGCCTTAGCAGCAAGGCCAGCATGGTTTGCTTTTAATTGTGTGTATGGGTGGCACAGTGCACGCACACACACAAATACTGAGACTCTAATTGAAACCATTCCATAGTTTTCCACTTGCGGCTGCAGTCAGTGTCACACTCACAATGTATTAAAGACATTTTTTAAGCATTTCCATAGCCATTTCCCTACCTGCTGTGGTGCCTTAGTGCCTGTGGATTGCCTGCTATGGAATGGAACTCAGTTGATTTGCATGGATGCAATATCACCGAGTTCATATGAGAAATAGGATGAAAAATGCCCTTCATGGACAACTGAGATAGGAATGATGAGGAAACAGTTGAAGGCACCGTATCCTGATAGTCTCTGGTCAGGCTTCAGGAGTATCCCAACATACATGAATTTTGTTTATCCCCTTCATGTGTCTGACTAATATTTCAGTTAAAATTTGTGTATCTTTGCGGAATTCCCAGTTCAGTGATGAAGTGGTGACACAAATCTCTGTTTTGCAGCCACAAATACCATTTTTAACACAGTGTTTGTGAACTTTACCTGTGCTGCAATTGGTTTTTTCAGCGTTCTTTTGGATTGTCATCTCACTGAGGGGGATTGATAGTAAAAGCTTTTGCTGGATTCTGTTATCACCAGCAACAGCTACTTGTGGTTTGTTCCAAGCCATGAACCCTTTCGATACGGTTTGCACAGCACTAGTTTTAACAGACCCCACAGCTGGGTGCATCTCACAGAATCCAGCACTGATGGCATTCCCTGTGGGAAGGTGGGGATTACCCCCGCCTTGTGCTGCAGGAAGCTGCAGCATTGATTTAGAACCTTGTATTTTTATTTTATTTTAAGCATTTTTTAGACTTAGATGAGTAATTTTGCCAACCAAGAAATTTCAGTGTCTCTGACTTTAGGAAAGTCCCTAAAGAAGCAGTTTTGACATCTTTTGACATCTGCATTTAAAAGCTTTGAGCTGTAGTTGTTCTTGTCCCTGTGCCACTGTTAGCTGACGGGGAGAGGAGCTCAGGAAACTGGTGAAGTGAGCAAATAATGGTTTCTCTCTCTTTGGTAGGTGATTCTCCTTTTACCCAGAGGTTCTGTTCTTCCTTGTCACTCAGCAGTTTGAAACCAGTAATAAAAAATCAGTGTGCTGGCTTGTCCTTCAGAATACTGCAAACAAATCAGAGTGTTCTCTTAAGAAAATGTTTGAAATGGAACACTGTAAGCTTCTTCTTGTTTCATTGTTCCTGGGTCTACTCTTAATAGGTACTGTGTATTATATTCATGTCCTCTCTAGCATTGTAAGCCATCTGCAAGAAGTCTGATGATACCCACTCCTGCACGGTTGTTTAGATATAAAGGAAGCTGAATGACTCTTGGTAAATTCAAACCCACCAGATGTGTTTGCTAGCTCAGAGTACGGTGTCCTGAAACTGCAGCCTGGCTGGTATTAACCACTTAACAGTTTCCACACTCACGAGAGTAATGAAGTATTTTGGAGGACATGTAGACAGCTTACTGCAGGCACCTCTGGCTGCCTAAAGCAGACTTTCAACTGTCTTATGTAGTCAATGAATGGAGGTCACTTTTCTGATGAGCCTTCAGACATAGAATCCTAGGATGGTCTGGGTTGAAAAGGACCTCAAAGCTCATCCAGTTCCAACCCCTGCCACGGGCAGGGACACCTTCCACTGGAGCAGCTTGCTCCAGGCCCCTGTGTCCAACCTGGCCTTGAACACTGCCAGCGATGGGGCAGCCACAGCTTCTCTGGGCACCCTGTGCCAGCGCCTCAGCACCCTCACAGGGAAGAGCTTCTGCCTAAGAGCTCAGCTCAATCTCCCTCTCAATTTATGTCCGTGCCCTGGGTTGTCTTTTAGAGGAATGATACTATTTTCACAGCTAAAATAACTGTCTAAAACAGTGTCAGTGTTTCTTCCTGTGAAGCTGCACATCTGAATCCACACACAGACTGGGAGAGAGTTTCAGACATACTTCAGTATTGTGGCATTAAAAACCTAATTGATTGAAGAGCCACAATACCAGCTCAGTATTTGATTCCTGCTACCTACAACACTGTTGCATCACCTGCTGCCCCCTGCTAATAAAACAGGCCAGGAGTTTCTGTGCCCCACAACAAGTGTGCATTTCTTTTTTTACCCGGTGGCTGCCACTTAGCAACGTGATGTGCAGGAAGCATAAATGTTGTTCTTTCCCTTTCTGTCTCCCAAATGTAAGGGAGGGTTCAGGAAAACCACGTCAGTCACAGTTGTTTTGTTTCCTGGACATTTTTCCAGTGTGACCATAAAAAAAGAGTCCATATAAATATGTTTCTTTTTCTTTGCATTCAAGTGATTTGATCATGTAAATCACTCCTTGAAATCTTCATTTCATTTGGCAAACCTCTGCTGGTCATAAATGCGCGTGGTTGGCACGCTGTCGTGTGGGTTGCGTGAGGCTCTGATCTCTTGTGCTGAAAGCTGGGAGAATTTTACCCATAATAATTTCACTTTCTGAAGAAGAGCACATTCTGCCCTGCTTTTCTGGCTTCAAAATTGATTGCACATCGTGACTTGGAAGCTGCCGGCTTTTTCTGGTCTCTGCCAAACTGAGTTATGATAGCTGATTTTCATTAGGAAAATACTGGTGATCTGCTTAAGTGTTCCTTAATTTCTTCCTATTTAACTTTCTGAATGAAAAAGTAAAAATCATCACTAACTTCACTGGTCAGGGATGAAGGAACATTGACCTTTTTTGTCAATGATATTGACTTCCCCCCCTGCTGAAACCCGGGCACCATGTGTCTCTGGTTGCTGTCATCTCATGGCTGTTATCTAAAATGCAGTGAGTTTGCCACTCATTAGTTTCAGGATGTTTTGAGTTCACTGAAGAGCAGTATGTAGGCCCTTTGGGCTCAGTTTATCAACACAGGTTCATCTCTTTGTGAAAGGCATTTTCTAAGGTAATTCTGCTAAGCGCATCTTTCTCTGTAAAAGAATTGAGATCTCAGGGTTCTGGTTACTGACCTAAATGAAGAGGGGGCTTCCAAGCAGATAGAATTCAAGTCCTTTGCCTGCCATCTGAAAGTAGCACCAATGTGCTGGTTTTCACAAGAGAGTAATAGTTTGTAAAATGAGGTCTTTGGCCTATTTCCCATAACTCTACTGATACTTGAAGAATTGTTTAGATGCTGAAAGATAGTGGCGTGGGTTGGCTGTGTTCAGTACCAGAAAATGGTTGAGAGAAAATTGACTATAGCAGAGTGAACTGAGAAGGCAATGGGAAATATATTGTTCTAAATTGGATTAATTTGACTATATTTATCAGTCCTATTTTGATTAATCATCCTGGAGCTATGTTCCCACATGGTAGGCAGAGCAGATTGTGAAAGAGGCTGTCACAAAAAGTAGATTTTTAGGAGTTGGGGATCTTGGATGCTATTCTCGATCCTGTCACTGACTCACTGTGCAAGCCTCCTAAATTGCATGAGTCACTTCATGTCTCTGCCTCATTTACACTTCCTATAAAAGTGAGTATTACTTATATCATGCCCAGTGTTTGACAGCTTCCCTTGCATCTCCATTCCTCTGTGTCATGTTTAAGTCCCCAAAGTAATTTCCAGTAATGTACAAAACTGTATCCTGTTTTGCCAGAAGGCTCTCTATGGTTTGGGTCTGTAGATGTGACTGTCCCCAACGAAGAGGGGACAGTGAGAAATGTCATTGTTAATAAAGAATTTCATTCATTTAATACCTTAATTCATCTGCACTTTAATCCTTCTCTCCTGTTTTTGATGCTTATATGCTATCAAACCTTTTTAAAGGGTCCTTTCAGTTCAACCCCAAACATTTGCAGATGCTTCTGAACCGAGTAATGTAGCTTTGCTATTTCTTATTTCCCCAGTTTGTGTCTTACTGTTATTATCCATCTGCCACATCACATTTCAGAGCCGTAGGTCCTTAAACACTGGAGCTGCCTTTTTCTTCCAAACCAGTTTTAGAGGCTACCGAAATGACAGACACAACACAGGGATGTGCTGCAGTTTGCTCACCTGCTCCTACTGTGATTGCTGACAATTCAGAGAGTGCCTCCGGTGGTGTTTTGCAAAATCAAGATGTAGTCCTAAGGAATACAAACCTTCATTTGATTTTCTGCGGAATTTTGTGCTCTTTGTCATGGGAACTTCGAACAGTTTCCTTTGGTTTAAGTTTTCTCAGTGTCTTTAAAGTGTTTGCAGGGTTTTTTCTCTCCCAAATCCAAGGAGTGATACATGGAAAATGAAATTATTGAAAAACATTTGTGGTGAGCTTATGGTGAAGGAAACTTCAGTTGAGGAGAAGCTGAGACTTGCGTAGCACTGCTCAGCTGAATTAAAACCGATAGTTGAGTAACGCTTGGCTTTGGGGGGTTTCGTTGGTTTTTTCCCTGACTGGCAATTCCTTGATCTTAGTAGGATACCCAAGACCACATCAATATTTAACTAGAAAGGCCCTGCGTGTGTGTGCATGCATTTTGTGTCTAAAAATAGTTTTCTTCGAACAGGATTCACTTTTGACTTCACTTTCAACAAGGAGCAGAATTCCATGTGGGAAAAACTAATGTCCTTTTACTGGCCAGCTGGAATTCCCCTGGCTTGGCACTGCTCCTTTTCAGCTCTTCCTTACCATGTACTTTCATGCAGTCAGCAGCAATATATGTAAATGAGCTCTGGGCAGTAAGAAATAAAGAGCAGATGGTTTAGAAAGTGCTTTTAAAATGAGTATTTTTTTCTCTAAATGTAATTTTGAGCTCTGCCTGGTTTTTCCAACTTATTTTACTAATTATTTCCACTCACTCTTCCTTAATTCTAAGTTTAGCAGAGAAATTGTGGAGTTAATATTTTTTAAACCTGGTATGTAATATGCCAGATTTTGTTCCGTAACTATCCTTTTATCTTCCTAATAGAGAATTAACAGAAGAACATGGCATTGAGTAAGATTGTAAAATCACATTCTAATATTACAAATGTAATGCTTCCATCAAATAAGCAGAACAAAGCCTCCTCTGCTAATCAAGAATGCCAACACACAATTATGCAGTGACTTTCCACTCTGAACAGCTCAGACCAGTGACAAGCTTTTGAGGAAAACAAGCGTACATTAGCTTGTCTGTATTTCATGCTTGCTTTGAGCTGCTCACCGAGAGGGATTTGCTACCATGACAAGTAGGTACCCATGACGGTGGGTACTTATGTCTTTGAGAGGTTATGAAGAGTATGCCCAGTGCCAAACTGCTGCCCTTAGAAACTCTTCCTGGAACAGGAACAATACGAGTAAAAGCTCACGGAGGCTTTTCCATCCTTGGGAAGTGTTGAGATCTGCTGATGTCTCTGAGGGCAATGCCAATGTGTTAGCTAGTGTGGACAGCTGCCCATGAGTAATTCCACGGATACCTTCCACTTGTTGTACTGACATCATCAGAGCAGTCAGTAGATGGCGATTCATTCACTACCCACAGAGATAAAGTTTAGGATTAAAGGATCATAGCTGAGTTCTGAAGGGAAGCGTCTCTAATGACACAGGTCTGCTAACCAAGCATTAAAAAAAGCTGTAATGAAAGCAGTTAATCTGTGACAAGTGGTACATACCTGCTCTGCTCTTAAGTTTTTAAAACATGTCTGGAACTTACTTAAGAGTTTTAATCATGGTAGAAATAATAGAATGACTGAGAAGATGACTGATACTCCAACTGTAATGTACAGCACTTACAAGATAAACATCTCCCAGTTTTAAAGCGGTGTGTGATGCACTTGGATCAAACTTACTAGGGCAGGATGATTAAGTGTTAAGGTACTTCTAAAACTGGCACCTGATAGAATTGCTGGACTATTTTGGGTTTACATATTTTGCATTAGTAGGCAGAGTATTTCAGGTGTAGCAGCACCAGAAAGGGTTTCTTCTTGGCTTCTGCCCTCGGTACGTTTTGTTCCTATTGCTGATTGTTTGTCAACACAAATGTCTCTGGTAAATTTTGGTTTTACTTCTGTTACAGGGATAAGACAGTTTGGAAAGATGACAGCAAATTGTAATATGGGGTCTGGAGTCAGGGAAAGGCCGACAGTATGCACTACTGATCAGTCACAGGGGTGTCAGAGTCTTACTCAGATCCCTGATCTAGTTCTGCCAGCCACCTCAGTGATCTTCAGCAGCGTGAGTGCTAATGCAGGGTATGTGCACAGATGCGTGTAGTCACGAAGGTGTTCAGGAGCAGTGCTCCAGCAGGCTTTACAGCTAAAATAGCACCTAGCAGTTCTGAAGGAACTAGGTATAGCTGAAATGGCACTATCACTTCATAACAGTGTTGTAGCTTACATGAGGTGGGTAGGTGAAAGCAAGGTATTCATGCCAGTGTCATTTTATTGAATAATGGAATTAGCCAGCTAAGCTTGCAATGATCACTGCAGTGCTCTGCGTTCACTAAAACCAAAATACTTTGTTCACCTGAGGCTTGTGTGCCTCCGTGTGTGCCTTTCTGCTTCCTCTGTGTTGACACGAAGGTTTCACATCTTGGCTTTTTATCACTCTTCACATTTGTCACAATTCACCTGTCTGATTATCTCAGCATGTGAGGGGGTGAGCTGAGATGTGGTTTATGCATGCGCTGTATGATGTTTGTTTCTGTATGACTTAAAAGTATGTTAAATTAGGGGTGTTCTCTGGTCTAGTAATGCCAGTGCAGATTTCCAGTGAGCAGGAATAAGTTGTACGTATACTGCTAGCAAGTGGTGCAAAGCTGGATAGTTTTACAGTATGGGAAATGTTTTGCATAGTAAGATTGTTGCATAAATTATGAAAACCCCCAAGTTTTAGCAAGTTTGGGCAATATCCATGAGTGCAGTTGTTGGTTAATAATGCTTGTGTCTCTGGGTGCTTTTCAGTAGTGTCCAAATGGATTGGTTATAGGATACAGGTAGAGCACACCTTGGGGAAAGGAGGAATTTGCATATAAGCAAACTTGTGGTGATGGATTTGAAGACTATTGGGATTTCTGAAGGTAATTTTTAGTAAAAGGTGGGATGAAAATTTGAAAGTGTGTATGTGTGCACTTATTAAACTGCTTCTAAGTGCAGAGATACCATTTTTGGCTCAGAACACCGAAGCTGTAAAGAGCTAGATTCCTGGAGAGTATTCCAGGGAAGTACCCCTGGATATTTACTGTGTTCATTCATTTTGTGAACTGCTGTTGATTACTCCTGAATACTGGGTTCTATGGACTTCTGGTTTGAGCTGTGCCTTTGGTCAGAGCATACTCCCATTACCACTTCTTTCGTGTCTATGGCAACCATAACTGGGGTTGCCTAGAATTACTCCTAAATAATGGCTAGTGTAGGCCTGCTGTTAATTAGTTACATAGTGAATTTGTCTTCATAATGAAAGTGTACATTTCTGACCTATTTTGTAGTGTCAAAATACCAAAGCTTGAGGAAGGGCTTCTAGTCTAAGCTCCAGTACTATGTTCTTTTTTGTACTTGTAGCATAGCCAGGTAAAAGCCTGCCTTCCCCTCACCCCAGGAAAACACAGGTTCTGTTTTAACTCTTCAGTGTATGGTATTAATTCATGATGGGAAGCTATTTCTGGTTATACATATGCTGATTTCCTTTAGCTAAACCTTACTTTTTTTGCTTACATGTTCCTATTTGGTCTGCTTTGATAAAGTTACACTACTCTTTATAAAGTACAGTGGTATCTGATGCAGAGACTTCAGCCATATTCTAAACACCATGGCCATGGCTGCAGTGATCTCAGCTAATGGCAATCAGCAGCTGTATGACAGGTAAAACGAGTAAGAATGATCTGATTGTTAGCTGAAATGATGAGACACGTGAAGTGTTTCTAGTACTTTAGTAAGTCTCTTAAATGGTATTTTACTCCTCCAAAAGCTCAGTTACAGAGCAGTGTTTTTGTTGGAGATGAGCACGTTTGTATTCATACATGTCATATTTCAAACCTTACAAGAATACAAAATTAGGAGATGCCATACTCACTTTAACCTCCCCGTTTCCAATGTAACTGGTTCTTAACCAAACTTATGCAAGTAGGTTGTTAACAGATGTTCTTAGTTGTGGTACAGCTCGCTGTCTGTTAACAGCTTTGTTTGCCAAAGCCTGCTGGCATGTGCACAGATAGTTCCTCTCTGTGCTGATTTTACCTTGTCAGGTGTGTGTTTGTCTGTAGAGCGGTGCGTTAGCCTGAGGATTAGCTTAGCTGTGTGCAAGCTTCCCTGTTACTAATCGTTGCATCTGCTTTGCAGAACATCCTTGAGTCCTGTAGCTTTACAGCTCTGTAGAGCCGTTGGATGTTTTTACCTTTATATATTCACCTTTGCCAGTGAGCATGAATGCTGCTCTTTTGGGGAGAATGTTCTGCTTGTTTGGATTTTTTTTCACTGGGTAATTAAGTTCCACAGTTTGATTCCTGTGTTGTGTGTTTGATTATCACAGGCTATAGAATTTTTCCCCCTTTACTTCGTGATATATACTTTAATCCTTTTTGAAAGGGATTTCCTAAATTACCAGTGAAAAGCTGTTGCTTTTGTAACTTATTCCAAAACCTTTCTGCTGCTTCATTAGTGAGATTGTCACAATAGCAAAATGAGCTCAGGAAGGAATAGCCCCAGAACACCACCAGCCGAGAACTGAACCAAATGGCTAAGGAGAAAGCTGGGGATGGTGGTCAGTGTGTGTGACCCTGGCAGCTGGAATATCAAACTGGTCATCACTTCATCGGGATTTTTTTGTCCTTTGCACTTTTCGGTTGATTCATTTGATCCTTGAACTTCAATTAAAAAAAAAAATCCTTTGAAATTGTGTTTTGTCTTCAACAGTGCCCTTAAAGATAGTCGTTTTCCCCCCATGACGAGGGATGAGCTGCCACGGCTTTTCTGCTCAGTGTCTCTACTCACTAACTTTGAAGATGTATGTGACTACATGGACTGGGAGGTAAGGATGTCAGATACCTTCTAAGAAAATGATTTTCGTACCATGTACATCTATAGCAGAATTCACACCATTGAAATTAGCTGCATATATTTAGTGTAGTTGTCACTGTGTATTTTGCACTTTCTGCGCATTGTTTTGTGCACAGATTGAACAGATCCTTTTTGATAGAACTGTCACCTTAAAAATTTGTGCCATGAAAGTGGAACCAAGTTCTGGTTTTGCTCACTCAGTTACTCAGAATAAGAATGGTCTGCACAGCTGTATTTATGTCTAAAGCTCCATCAAGCAAGGCACTGTCTAAGTGGTGCTGTCCCAAGACCTCTCTTGCAGCAAAGTTAACTACAGGAATATGGTAGATCAGGCCATTGATTCTGGAAAGAGGAAGTTTCAGTATGAAAGTTCAGAGTCTGGTGCATGCGTCTGAAAGAAGCACTGCAAAAACGTGCAGTCCCAAAACAAGCTGCCTTATTTAGCTTGTAGGACTGAGCCATTTATCCTTCCCAAAACACTCTTTGCATTCAAAGCAGGTGGTCTGCATAGACCCCACAAAGCCCCTGTACAGTGAGGCCAAGTAAATCATTGCTCTTGTTTTTCCTAGCATGGAGCTGGATCCATTTTAACTGTTAGGCTCTAGGAAACCTTGCAGGCATTGTTTTGGAACAGCAGCATAAGAGATTAAGAAGCAAAGGCTGCTTTTAGAATGATTTCTGGGAAGCTGTACTGAGGGAGGTGTTATTCTGTATTCTTCTGCTTTTGCCAAATTATTTGGTATTAGACACTTGCAGAAAACAAGTTGCTGAACTTCAGATGAATTTTTCATCTCAGTCAATGCAACTGTTGTATTCTTGAGTCTGTACTTGAATGAACATGAAATAGAAATTGAAATTGTCATGTATGATAGTGGACATAGACACCGTTACAGCATTTCCCTTCGATGATGATTTAGCCCTGATAAATACTTAGGATGAGAAAAAGAAGTTGCTGTTGTGTTCCCATGTAACAAATGCATATTGAACACAACTGCATTTGTTGTTAAAATGGAAGGAGGCCCCACTGTATCACAGTGGTGTATCCCGCAGTAACCCCAGCATTATGAATTTTACAGTAGCTGAAAATCTGACAGAAAAGCATTTCCTGTTCACCTCACAGTGGCAAGGACTCCCTACCTTCTGGTATGTAAGCTTGAAGAAGATGAATGCAGGTTTCCTTTGGGGTTTATCAGCGTTTTCACCAGAACCAGAATTATTCATTGTTTATGTAATGTCAGACAGAAATAAGCCTTTCCTGGAACTGCCTGTGCATTCCCAACCTGGAGCTTTGTTCAGAGAAGGAACTTGTCACTGAGACGTTAAGAGCACTTCAAGCAGTGTTTTCAAGTAATCAAAACTGGAGAGACTTTTAATATTAAACCAAACTAGAAGTCACATTTAAAAGTGGTAGAATTCTTCTGCTTTCTTAGGTTGACTTCTGGTAGTAACCACTGTGATGTTTTCAGTTGCACTGCATTTATTATAGTTCATTAAAAGTCAGACTGTGAATACACTCAGAAATGTCTCATTATGTGAGGTGCATAATGAAATAGCATTTAGCTCTTTCCATGTGGTCTATCAATATTATTAAATGCTGGTTTATTCTCTCAATAATAAACTTCTAACATGACCAAGCTGTTCTGCCTTACAAGAGAAGCTGAAGCCAAAGCCTGAGTTTAAACCTACACTCAGAAAGACTATTTTTGATTTTGTTCCTTGGAAGACTTCTGATTCATGACTAATTCTTGTATGAAACAAGGGAGGAGTTTACTTTCTATGTCCTTTCTGTATCTTATTGCAAAGTCCTTGAGCCTTTGATAACTGTAAGGAAGCTCAGTGCAGAACTGTGGTCTTGCTCAGTTCTGACTGATTTTATGGATTCTTATGATCTTCTTACTGGAAAGCCCTGGCTTATGAGGGAAGAGTGGAAGGGTCAAAAATAGAATAGTCTGTGTTATCCATTTGCTTAGTTGCTCTCTCCTATTTCATTTAAGGATTTTTAATGATTGTATCATATACAGCTGTGGGTGATCCACAAGCTTTCCATGTAAAAGGGCTGTGGGGGTTGTGTATATAAATATGGGGAAGATGAAATTTGTAATTGTTAGTCTTTAAAGGGACGATTCATCACTGTTTGTGCTCCTGTCAGTGGATAGCTTACGTCATCTGTGTTTCCTTTAAAGGAGCTGCAGTTATGCAATATCAATGGCAAAAGGACATTTCAGGATGTCTATAGAGTATGACGTACAGAGAGATTCTGTGTCTTTCGTCTTGTATAATGCTAAGATCACCCTGAAGAACGTCACCCTGGTTAGGAGACCTTATTTCTGTAGGTCTGATGGTCCTGAGGGGGCAATTCAGCAGGTTGCTGACAAGATGTCACTGTATTTCAAAATGGCCAGTTCAGATGGCTCCCAGTGATCTTTGGTACAAGATCATGTGAAGACCCAGCTCAGGAGTGTCTCCTGTATTGAGAAGCAGAGTGTAGATACTCTGTTCTCTAGTTAATGAATTGTCTTCCTGAATGAAAACAATATGTCAGTTGTCAAAACCAATGTGAGATCCTTTTGCAACAGAAACTTCAGCCAAGTGAGACAGGGATAGACTGCTCTTACCTCCCATGTGGTTTTTCAACTTGCTGCTATTTTCACCTTTTATTAAGGTAACTAACTAGGAGAAAGTGCACACCTTTATAGGACTAATTCCATGCCATGGGTCATGAGCGTGCTTCCTAAAATATAACTTGGCATTCTTACTTACATGGGACTTCATGTGAATTGCAGGGCACTGTAGTAATTGAACAGATGTAGGGCTTTGAAATGGACACGGAGTTATGAACTAGTGTCTCCAGTTTTGCTGTTCATTCCTAATGCAGATGCACTTGCATCTCATGTTGTACTTAGAACTCTGTGTGTAGTTAGCAGCACCCCAAAAGAAGGAATGTAGAAGAGCTTGAATAGCTTGCTGGGAAGTACCATGGCTTTTGGTCCTTTAGAAAGATTATCTGTTTGGTTTGTGGAGCTCGTAGGCCTGCCATTAGGGTAAATGAGCCTACACTCAGAATGCCCTGTAAGTGCATTCAGATCCCACAAATGGTGTATATAAGGTATGATCAGGTTGTAGGTCTTGCAATTCCAGTTTCGGTGCTTCCAGCTCTGCCTCCTTGAGAGAGTGTTCTAGAAATACAGAAGAGAAAAGCAAAGCGCCTCTACTCATTCCCTCTCTATTTCATGTTACAGCAACTGAACACCTTTCTAATTGATTTTCTCATTAATTTAATGAAGAATCTGTGGGGGTTTTGCTAGAAGGTAAAGCCTGTCCTGCGAACTCAGGTCCTCTCCCCATTTTTTAATTAAAACATCATGAACATTGTAATTGTATGTAATTATAATTAGAAACTTTTTGGAAAACATGATTGTAATTCCACCAGGGTAATAAATAACTAGAATTGACCAGAGGCTCTTCCTTAAAATACCTTGAAAGAGATCTTTGCCCTGAAGTTGCTGTTCTTCAGTAAAGTCAAATCTGCAGAATTGCTTGCTGTGTTGATACAAAAGGCCTTTAGCCTGTGTGCTCTGGTTTAAATATTAGCCTAAACAGTTGTAGCAAACTGAGTTGTTGACCGAAAGGTGGCTTTTCATTGTTATGAAGTTAATACATTTAGGGGTTCTGGAAATTCTTTCCTTCTTAAAAGTGCAGCGGCACCAGCAACTCCTGCAGCTTGTATTCCTTAGAGGAAAGAGTCTTGATCTCAATATTTTATTCTCTGTGGATGATATTCAGTGATTTCATGTATGTAAATAAATGATTCATTTAAAAAAGAATGCCTGCCATCAAGTGGAGAGCGTATCTCCTGAGTAGTCTTTAGCCTCATTTGTTAAATCAGCATGTCATATTTAAGCCCTACTAAGGATGATCATAAAGAAGCCAGAATATTTGCTACAAACATGGGGCTAAAAAGCTGTAGAATTCAGCTTATAAAAAGTGGGGGCAGCTTCTAGTAAGTAGCAATAATCACTTTGAACTGCTCCATCTCCAGACAAGTTTGTATGCAGCTATTTCCACAGTACTAGTTAGGTAAATAAAGGGGAAAGTTACTGTGTTACGTAGAATCAAAAGGAATACCTTGCAAGTTACAGAATGCCAGACTGGTTTGTGTTGGAAAGGACCCTAAAGCTCATCCAGCTCCAACCCCTGCCCCTTCCACTAGAGCAGCTTGCTCCAAGCCCCTGTGTCCAACCTGGCCTTGAGCACTGCCAGGGATGGGGCAGCCACAGCTTCTCTGGGCACCCTGTGCCAGCGCCTCAGCACCCTCACAGGGAAGAGCTTCTGCCTAAGAGCTCAGCTCAGTCTCCCCTCTGGCAGGTTCAAGCCATTCCCCTTGGCCTGTCAAGCCAGCCTCTTATTTGGAAATGTTTATAGCTTGCTGCTGTTCAAAGACTGAGCTGACAAACCGTAAGTACATAGGAGGATCAGCCATAAGCCAGAACAGCCTGACCTGGTTCATCCTGTGGTTAGATGAATGCTTTTACTGGTAGAACTGGGAGGCAGGCACAGAGTTTGTCGCTGTTTAACTGGTGCGCTGGCAGTAAGGGCTGTCCTGCAGCTAATGCCTTCCAAACAGGTACTTAGCCCTTACCTTCCACCTTTGAGAGGAGTACTTTAGGAAATTTCACAAGGGTTCTCATCAATACAGGAACATTGGCCCCTTGAAGTCAAATTCCTGACTGTGTCCATGCCAGTCTCTGTGTGGATCCATCCCTATTTTGTTTGTGTGTGGCTTTCCATTTATTTAGCTCAGGCCTGGTTTTGATTAACTGGAGATAAACAACGAAAAGCCATTTGTACTGGACTAAGAGTACTGCTTAACTGCACAGTTGGAATTCCTGCTTCACAGAATGCTGCAAAATCTTCCCAACCAAAGAAATTGTGGGTGCAGTTATGTTGCCTTATTAATTCTGTTGTACATCTTTCTCTTCTACAGACGTGAGCCTAAAAGTCCATTAAAATGGTCCAGTGCAATTCCTACTGCTTGAATGTTGGGTCATACTTAATACATCACTAGTGTTTCTGGTTAGTTTCTCATGAGTACTACACTATCACTACTATGCAGAACAGTTGTGTAGAATTTAGAATCTAATATTTTGCAGGTTTTGAAGGTGTGCAAAACCTGAAGACACTTGATGTTAATGCTTAGGCAACTGAATATAGACAGAAAATCACCAGCTGCAAAAGCTTACTTTGTTCCTGGAATAAACTCGGTAGGCTCATTTCAGCTTCTAACACTGCTTCATTTTACTTTCAGGCCCTTTGGGTTCCTAATTACATAATCCAAGTATACAGATAAGATCTGTAGTGATTCTATACCCACATTATGAAAGTTAGGTTTAGGAGAATTTGGTAATGAAACGCCGTGGTGAAATTTGCAGTGAATTAAATTCATTAGTCTCCAAGCAATTTTTCCTATTTAAGAAATGTGAAGTTCATGGGGAGAAATCGTTGAGGCCATGGCCAGCCACAAGAGAGCCTCTTCTTCCTGTTCCCCCACCCCTTGTGTCTTAGAGAAAGATTAAAAAATAAACTCTTAATAGAAGCAAATGTGTTAACTGAGCAAGTGGTAGAGCTCTCTCAATACTCCTGATTTTGTTTTCTGTCAGGCAGTTACAGTAAAATAGGCTGTCACTGGAAAAACTGTTACAGCCTACCAAATAGGTGCCATACCAAGTAACCCCATACCCTTTGAAACATAAACTGTTCATTTTCACATACAAGATTGGGAACTTTGAATTTAAATGGAAATAACAATTATTTGGGCATGAAAATGTCTGTCTGCTAATGCTGTGTGTTTATGCACAGAACTCAAAAGCAACTGAAACCTCACTGTTACTGGAATGTCTTTTGTGGCTGCTTGATCCAAGTGCTCTCAAGAGAACTATTGTACCTGGAAAACTGGGTGCTTAAACAGTGCCCTGCAAAGGTGCCAAGCCTCTTTTACTGTTCTTGGAAGTTCAACTTTATCTACATCTAACTCCTTGATACTAGTAGTGTTGGTTTCCATCCTGGCATTTTCTCATATAAGGAAATAGGAATCTGAAGCTGAATACTTTAAAATGTGTCATACATTGGCAGAAATTTGGAAGACTCCAGGTTGGAGTTCGCAGTGTGACAAATCTTTCATTGTTCAGTTGTTACTTTGAACAAAATTGATTACTTTGAAACTGAAGCATCTTCAGGTTTGCCAGCCCTGTGGTTGCCTGCAGATTTTATCTGGTGACCAGGGGATTTTCTCAGCAACAGCATTGCTGACCGAGTCAGAGGGAGACAGAATGACTTCTGCATCTCAGCTGCTTTCCTTCAGACCAGGAATGAAGCTCTGTGGTGGGGAGCCGAGGAGCTTATTTGTGCCACTGCAGAACTCACAAGGCTGTAAGGTGAATACCTCTCAAAAAGATGACATTTGCTTCAGTACCACATCCTGAAACTCCTCACAGAACGGTGTTAACCACTGGGAGGTTCACCTTTTGGGTTTTGTCATGATAGAAATCTCTTGTATCTTTTTTCTTCCAGTGTACTAATACAGCTGCCGATTTCTTGCAGGTGGGTGTACATGGCATTAGAATAGAATTCATCAATGAAAAAGGATCAAAACGCACCGCCACCTACTTACCGGAGGTTGCAAAGGAGCAAGGTCATTGTTGCACTTTATTTCATATGATCTGGTGAAGAATTTAAACATACATATAAATCTAAAATGCAATATTTGACCTTGCACTGATGTCAGATGATGGAGCAATATTTAATTGTAAGAAGACTCTTATATAAAATGCCGATTACATGCCTGTGTCAGTCCCCCTTACAGGGATTCAGTAACCTGTAGCTGTTCTAAAACCAGTCATAAATGCAGCATAGCTGTAGGAAATAAAATATGGAGGGGTGGTACATGCTGTCAACCAACTTCCCAGTTGTTAAAAGCTGCCAGTTTTCATAGTTGGTAGCTGTGATATTGCTGACATGCAAAATCTCTGTTAAGTCATGGGATGTATATTTAACTTACAGCTGACCTGTTCCAAAATTTGCAATGAAAAGTGTTGGGTCTTTTTATTCACTTACAGGTACTTTCTGCTAGTTCTTCATACCTTTTATGAACACTGGCTTCCCAGGTGTTCTGATGGATGGAAGGGAATTACTTTCATTAATGTTGTTAAAGTCCCTTTTATAGAGGCACAGTATTAATTTTGTGAATTCAAACCTGTAGTAGGTTTTGTGGAACAGTAATCTTTTGGGCTAAGCAGCTGACTATGACCACTATGGAGATTTTCTTCCAGGCTTGACAGCATCTCTCAGTCTTGTACGTTTTGCATTGTTGTTGGGTTTGGGGGTGGGGTTTTTTTGCCTTGTTATATTTGAATTGGTCTACTAAGGAATAGGATCAAACCTTTACTGAGGATCATCTTTAATTGATAACTCTGTTTCCAAATAGTCACTTAAAAGTGTAGAGGCTTTCCAAGCTTCTTTTTTTAAATTCAGGGATTTGGGGGGGTGAGGTGTGTTTAAATCTCTAGATAGCTTTAGTAGACCATGCACTGCAATCTGACTCTTACAGCACCCACAAAAACTCATTTGTATTATTTTATGTACCCCAGACTACCTTTATTTTAATGTAACAATGTGACTAATCTAATAGCATCTTTTGGAAGTAACATGTCTGACAGCTACTTAAAATATTAGGCTTTTAAAAATCAATAAGTAGGGGTTACGAATAGCATGAAAATGTTATTGAGAACAGTGGTGACTGAGGTTTTAAACCATCACTTTTTTAATTACCCAGACACCTACAATATAATACAGTAGTTCTGAAATCAGATGTATCACTGTGAAGTTGTTATATATAAGTCTCACCTCTGAAATTCTCTGCACAAGTTCAGCTAATAATTCTTTCAGATTTTATACAGAAATTCATTTTTTGATGCTTTCCTAGCTATTTATAATGTATAAAGTAATTGTGATGCATTATTGCACCTGACCATTGCAGAAAGGTTTAAATTTGTATCCTGCCCTATTCTAAAACACCTGGATACAGTGGGTCCACTGTTAATATATTACAACTACGAGATAGAGATGTCTGTTGTTTGTAGATCAACCAACTCCTGTATGTCATATTTCCTTTAGCTGTTCTAAGTAGGGAAGAATGTTCTATGTTTGATACAGAATGTCAGCAGAGCACTTTAATTATCAGTAACTCTACATACTGTCTGTATTTTTGCAACATCTATTCTTATTGCTGTATTTCTTACTAAGTTTTACTCCTGTCAAATCCAACAGGATGGGACCACATTCAAACCATAGATTCCTTATTGAGGAAAGGAGGCTACAAGGCTCCGATTACTAATGAATTCAGGAAAACAATAAAGCTAACCAGGTATGCATCGGGGGATACCACAGATAAGTCCTGAGTTTGTAGTACTGTGATGTGTTCATTGGTAAGTGCTCATTTCAGATGCTAATAGTAAGCTTTCCTGTATATATTATTAATGATTTGTTTCTTTACACGATAGCAATATGGACTTCTGAGAGTATCTGTGCCTTGCATAGGAATTAGTGGCACTAAGGAAGAAGGAAAAGGCTGTTGTTAAGTATCAGGCCACACACACATCAGGGTATCTGCATGTTTTGTTTCATAACTGAAAAATCTTACTGGTGCATTAGCTCTCGCTTTGTCCAGTTTGGTCATTGGCTGTAATGGATGTTCAGGGGCTGTTGTTGGGAACAAGGATTACTTGGCATTGTCCATTCGTGTTTGAGCAGATGGTGTGCCAGCTAGGTACAACTGATCTGAGAGCCAGTTACTACTTAAACTGTGTCAATATTCTGAGGAATGAAGACATTAATGTTTTATTTCCTACTCTGTCCCTTGCACATGAGTGTGTTTGATCTAGCTAATTTAATAAATATGTTCTTGAGGGTTTCATAATAGCTGGGAGCCAGAATATTTAGAATTAGCAGCAGATATTCTGCCTCATAGCATTGTAGTTACATGGTGAAGGGTAGAGGAGTAAATGTCTGTAAGAACACCTCTAAACTGTAGATTAGTATAAGTTTGTGGTATAAAATGACTGCTAAACTCTATCTATTCCATACATGAAGAAATAGGAATTTAATCTTACACGCTCAGGAACTATTGACTGTTCATCCTCTTCAGGGAGGCCACACTTGACATACTACTAATACAGATAACAAAGTTGGAATCCTCTGTCCCAAACTGTCATCCTTCCTATATTACATCAATTCCTAGGGGCTCACAGAGTCACAGGATCAGTTCTACAGATGTTGTATATATTACTCTTGTTTCAGTGTCCTGATTTTTTTGGAAAGTCTTTCCTCCTTGTCCATATTTAAAACCCAATCCTTTCATTTTAAACATTAGAAAATACTTGGATTCTCCTGACTGATTTTGCACTTTGATAGGACAAAGACCTCAGATTTTGGATCTTTTCAGCTTCCATGTTTGTCATCTTCATCCGCAGATCTTGCCATCGCTTAGCAGTAGTTTGTGTTTATACCAGAAGATATAGCATTTATTAGAAAAATAATACTGTAGTGTTAGAGGGGTTACGTGTGAATGAAGAATAGACTTTTTGTCTCAATGACTATTCAGAGTACTGGATTCTTGCACTCTGAAGTAGCTGGGTCTAAGGAAAAGAAAACATGCTATTCCAAAGGTTAAACTAGGGAGGAAGGGTTTACAGAATCCAGCTAGATCTCCAAATGCAGAACCCCAATCCCCTTTTACTATTCAGCTGTACACCTACGTATCTTCTGTTCAAAATGGATATACAGAGATAGCTGAGGGCAAGGGTAACAGTGCTGTAGTTCTTAAGTTACAATCTCTCTATACCTCAGTAAATAAGGAATATATTTTAATAGAAACAAGGGTTCTGCATTACACACACATTCTTCTAGCTGCATGATTTTTTTTGGAGCAATGGGATGTGAGCACAGAACAAGCAAAAAAATCCCAGAGCATCAAAACCCCCATGTTGAGATATTTGAGTTCACAACATCCAAACTTCCAGCAACATCACTGGCCTGATGAAGTGGAATAGAGCATAATTTTAAATATTAAGAAGAATTTTTTCTTTGGCTGCTTTATTTGCTTAAAAATTCAGCTTCTGCTGACGTATTCTGAACAGTAGTATTAAAATAGTAACCATTTCCAAGCATTCAGACAACCTTTTTCAGAGCCTCGTGTTAACAACTTCTAGTCACATAGTAAAGCATGGAAGAGCGGAGTAAGTGCCTTTAACTTCCTTTTCAGCCATGAATTAAAGCAGATCTCCTGTGTGCGAATAAAGTTGATCATAACTAGTCTACTTCTAACTGTTTTCACTTCAAGCTCATACCCAGTAGTTCTGACCATGTTTTGAAGATAACAGAAAAAAAGTGGAGCTGAATAAAATGTGCCAATTCTGGGGGTCTGAAATGCATAAGGACAGGAACTGTATTTTTTCTTCCATCTGCTCACATAAGATGTGATTCCAGCCAGGCTGCCTTTGTCCTACTTTGACCCACTTACAACTAACTTCAGGAACTGCTGAGCTTACACTTGAGTTTCACAGTGCTGGGGGTTTCATTCACCAGGTTACTTACCAGAAGAGCCGCAGCTGATCTCTCAGAAAGGACCAGCTTTGTTACATTAGTACATCAGTACCAAAAACTGGAGTAAACTTTGGTGCTCTGAAGCACAAAGCTGCCTATCTAAGGTGTTCTGGTGTTCTGCTCTGCTCCTCTGGCAGAGAGGTGGCAGAAGCAAATGCGTTTGCCACCTTCATCGCCGCAGGTGGTAACTCCACAGTAGTTGTAACTTTTGTGTTGGGTTGCGAGTGCAAGTGGCTGGGCCGTCTGTTGTGGTTTTTTCTGAGCTAAAAGAGAGAACAACCAGAGCAACTGCAGAAGAAAAACATGATAGAAAGGAGAGGTGGCAGTATTTTAAATCAGTGCAGCTGAATTCACCAAACCTCATCTGTCAGATCTCTCATGAAGGGGCTTTCTAAGTGAAATTCATGGAAATGTGGAATAGAGTTGGTCTTGTGTAGATTTTACGCTTCTGCAGATAAGTGTAAATGTGGTGATATGTTCCTTGTCAAACAATACTGATGCAGGTCTGTCCAAAATACTTGTTGTCAGGGCCTGAATTCTGGCTTTAGTTGCATAGAGCTGGCTGATGGTATTGCAGGACCTCTCTCCGTTATTTTTCAATGGTCGTGGTAGTCTTGGAGAGGTCAGCTGGAAGCTGGCGAGTGTCCCATTCTCTGGAAGGGTAAGAAGACCCTGGTAATTACAGGCCTGTCAGTCTCACTTCACTGCCTGCTAAAATTATGGAGAAGGTTATTTTGGGAGCCATTTAAAAGCACTTCAGAGACAATGCAGGCATTGATCACAGGCAGCACGGGTTCAGGAGGGAGGAGTCCTGCTTAACCAACATAATCTCCTTTTATTGCCAAGGTCACCCATCTAGTTGACCAAGGGGAGATGTGGAGTTTATTTTAGCAAAGCTTTTGATACTGTCTCACAGTATCCTTCTGGACAAAATGTCCAGCACATAGCTACACAAATCCATCCTATGCTGGGTGAACAACTGACTGATGGGTCAGGCTCAAAGAGGTGTAGTAAATGGGGTTACATCAGGCTGATGGCCAGTCACCAGTGGGGTTCCACAGGGCTCAGTTTTAGAGCCAGTGCACTTTAATAAAGGACCTGGATGTCAAATGTACATTTAAGTTTGCCAGTGATACTAAACTGGGAGGAGCTGTGGAATCCTTGAGGGTGGAAAGGCCTCACAGAGAGATCTGGATAGACTGGAGAGCTGGGGGATCACCAACTGTATGAACTTTGCAGTTCGGGGTTCTCCCCCTGGGATGGGGTAATCCTGGTTATACGTACAAACTGGGGATGAGAGGCTGAAGATCAGCCCCGCAGAAAGAGATCTGTGGGTTTGGGTTGCTGGCAAGTTGAACAGGAGTGAACAGTTTGCCCTGGCAGCCCAAAGGGCCGACCATGTCCTGGGGTACAACAAGTACAGCATTGCTGCCCAGTTAAAGTAGGTCATTGTCCCACTCTACACTGTGCTGTACACTCCACCTTCAGTACTGTGGGCAGTTTGGGGTACTCCAGTGTAAGAAGGATATCGGACTGTTAAGTTGTGTCTAGAGGAGGACACCACGATGGTGAAAGGCATCGAGGGGCAAGATTTATGAGCAGCAGCTGAAGTCATTTGGTTTGTTCAGCCTGGAGAAGGCTGAGGGGTGACCTCATTGTGGTCTACAACTTCCTCAGGGTGGGCAGAGGACGGGAGGTGCTGATGTCTCTGGTGACCAGTGATAGGACATGAGGAAAGGGAATGAGGCTGTATCAGGGAAAGTTCAGAGTGGGTGTTAGGAAAAGGTTCTTCACTGAGAGGGTGATTGGTCACTGGAACAGGTTCCCAGGGAAGTGATCAGGGCACCAACCCTCTCGAGATGTCAAGAAGTGTCTGGACAATGCTCTTGGTTGTATGGTTTAGTGTTAGGTAATCCTGTGAGGAGCACAGAGTTGGACTCAGTGATCCTTATGGGTCTCTTCTAACTGGAGATAGATTGTATGATTCTAGTCTAAAAAGAATGTAGCTATTTAATGTAGCTGGGATTATTTTAAAAGCAGGATCTGGCAGACACTACACACTGATAGTTTAAAAACAACCCAAAAATCTGCAGAACTTGTTTACAGATTTTCTCCCAGGGTTTATGTAGAGAGCTGGCTGAAGATGCAGGACATTCTCAATAAATCATCATGAGTTTCTATTCCCTCTACTTCAAACAGTGTAGTAGCCAACAATTTTTAGCAGTTCTGTTCACTCAAAATGTTTTCCATAAGCACTTTGTGATGTGATTCAAGAATGACCCTGACAACTATGGTGGTTCCCTCCCTGCCCTTGTGCAACTGCAGTTAGTCTTATTCCTGCCATCAGAAGTTGTTAGCATTGCACATACCACTGGGACAGTATTTTTAGTGCTACTTACAGCTTCCTGGTAACAGTTCTTGAATCTGCTTCTTTGCTCTTTTCTAGGTACCGTAGTGAGAAGATGACGATGAGCTATACAGAGTACCTTGCCCATCGTCAGCATCATCACTTCCAAAATGGTATTGGGCACCCCCTTCCACCATACAACCATTATTCCTGACACTGAGCCGCATGACCAGTCACTGGACCTCTCTGCAGACCTCTTCCCAGGAGACCCTGCCCCTTCTTGGTCTAGCTATCTCTATTACTGTACCATTTTATGATGATAGTTTCCGTTGCCATGTTGAGGCTTCTCAGTTGGTTAAGCCCATCATGGCAACGGGAGGGAAAACTGCATTACTACAAAGATCCCATACTTTTTTTATTACTGAGTCACTGCAGATTTTTTTGCAGCCTATATAGCCCTTGGATTTTTTATGAAATTTTAAATTTCTACTTCATTAACATTGAATTATATCAATCAAGGCTTTCTGTGACTGTGGATGGAAGGAAGAGCTTAAGGATTACCGTTAGGGATGCTTTGCTTAGCAAAAAGGCATTCATGGCTTTTGCATTAGTAGGTATGACAGGGAATGAAACATATCAGATTCAGGTATTCTACTAGACAATGAATTGCATTTTCATAACGTTCTTAATAATGTTTTGTGTACAATAGTTCACCCCCACAGTAAAGAGTATACATGTAGCTATATACATGATCTCCAGATCCAGCCCATGCAGCCAGAATGTTAAGGCTGACATCCAGAATGCTTTTTTGGATGAAGAGAAGCAATTAGGTGTACAGTGAGAGGTGATGTTAAACATGGCAGCATTTTCCCAATCAAGGGGTTGAATTGATAGGGCACAACATAATCCAACTGGCCACCAGGTTCCTTTGTGTCCCGCCCTGTGCTGGGAATGGCAGGCAATCCAGCCCTGTCAAGACTAGTCATGATGATGCATTTGTAATGAGATGATGCCTTTCTGATGATCTCAAATTAGGAGTGACATTTGTGTTTAAAAACAGGTTGGTGAGTAGCAGATGTCATTATTAGTAAGAAAATGGGTTTAGATTTTAGTGCCTTTGTCTATGACATAACTATATACTTATATATAAAATTCTTAGAAAAAATATAGCAAACACACCAGATATTGTAGCAAACTGTGTTCAGTCTGCTCTGGTGTCAGGTTTTGGGGGATTTTTTTTAAGTGAGGTTTTTTTATTTCTATAGCAAACCTATTTTGGAAAATAAAAATCCCTGTTTTGTTCTTCTGCTTTTGAACGTGTTGAGTTTTTTCAAGTCATAAATAGTTAGATAAAGTTAACTATTGTTTAAAAAAAAAAAAAGAAAGAGCACAGGACAAGTATGTCATAATTTTACATGTTTCCATCTATTACAGGAATAGTACTTGAGAGCTGAAAGTACTGTGTAATAATTCAGATTCCCCTCCACACAGTAGAAGAAAGAGAACAGATTAGAGCTTTTTCCTGGTGTAAAAATAGGATTTAGTAAAAGGTACGTGTGGTGTATTGCAAGGCCAGTATGTGGTAGGGGCTAGTTCCTCTCATGTGCCTGCAGAACCCCCACTGATACCTGCTGTAGCTCAGTGCATGTTCTAGGGGACAACACATGCCATCTATTACAGAAAAGACCTTCCTAATATGCGTGAATAAACCACAGTAAGCAGAAATTCCAGTTATTTTGAATAATGAATGTTTGTAAATATATAGATATATAAAATTCAGTAGATAAAATCAATTAAAATTCATTTGTTTAAAAAAAAATCAGATTAATAGTAAAAAAGGTTTCAGTAGGGTTTCAAAACCAATACAGCTAAATTGCGCTCATCCCTTAGGTGAAGTTAGCTTTGCCACTTAATTTCTATGGAGGTTCTTGTAGAAGGTCTTTGGTATTCCTTCATCCACAGCATCTGATGTCCAAATATTAACTTTTTCAGTTGTGATGCCTTAATTTATAAGCAGAGGGCCTGAAATTTCAGGAGCCAAGAGATGCCAGCCAAAAGCTGCAAAAATTCATAGATGTTTATACAGAGGCTATTTTGGATGATACTGTTATCTTGTTTCTACTTGGGGAACACTTGTCAATGGCTTAGTCTTCAAGTGGAAATTGTGAACAAGTGGCTACCTGACAAGAATTGTGTTGGTTTGGGGGTTTTTTTTCTTACCCTTACAGGGAAACTGAGCACAAACTGAATCATTCTGCTGCAAAAAACCAAGTGTCATCCAAGCCCATCTTTACCTGTCATCTCGTTACAGCTCATGCTTCAGCCTGAGCTCCTTGTTAGAAGTTTTTAAAGAAGCTCTATTATATATAGAAATATATATGTATGAAAAGGTGCTAATCAACCTCAAGAAGGTCACGTGACTGGTCATGCGGATCTAAAATCATATCAGATTTTTTAAAAGCTCTTCGATATATGCAGATGTTATACAGAATTTCTTACCAGTGTAATAATGATATACTGATGAATAAACAATCCTGCAGGGTTTTAAGGACAAGGTCAGCAATACTTCCCACCATGGCTTGGGGGAGAAAAGGATAGTTTTGTCTCCTTTTTGTATACAGCATAATGCACAATGCATTTTTGTCTATCTCCTAGTAGCTGTTGCTTACAAATCTAGTTAAAAGGGTGTTATACAAACTGTAAAGGTGTGCTTTCGAAATGAGTTCATGCCAGACCCTTCTGGACCAGAGTTTTGTATCACTGATTAAAAACTGTTACAGAGCCTGTGGTCAATCAGATTGTATGCTATTTTTGGGGAAGGATTGGAATAATCAGTCTATATCTACAGTGTTTCTAGGGCACCTACCTCCTCAGCATGCGAGTGCTGAAAACGCTATGGATTGTTTATGTGTAATTGTGGGTTTGTTTGTACAAAACGTGCAGTTCACTGTGACATGCACTGGGACAGAATAGGTCTGTTTGCTTAAAGCTGATCAACAATTGCTTCCACCAGTGTCAGTCCCTCGTAGTTACTTTAGTACCCATTTATGTATTGATGATTCTAGCTACAGATTTTACAGTCGTTTTCGTTGTCTTTAATTTGGGTACTTGATCAGAAGTGAAGGTACAACCAAGTAGCTGAAGTACTTTTAAGTTGGAATGTTAATTTTTTTACACTACTCAGTTTGCCTTATTCCATTACAGAGATTGTTGGGGTTTTTTTTAATTCTTCTGCATAATGTTCCTGTTTCTGTAAACTGAGTTAGACAACAAAACCATAGACTTGAAATGCAGCTATTATTTAGTCATGCTCCAAGTGGCCTTCCTTCTGCCTGGCCTGTTGTAGCACTGACTTCTCACCATCTCAACCCCGATGCTGATCACAGCAGGGGAGGGCACACTAGAGCTCTGACCTCAGATACACTATGAAATCAAGGCAGACGAATCCATTTGCACACCTGGTGTTTGTATACGGACCTCTTGTCTTCAACTGTGCGGGTTTTTAAAGTCGTTGTCTGGAGTAGGTTACATCTCTTATGTGTGTTAGATCGAACCAAAGAAGCCTCCAGCCATGCCCAAATGCTGCTCCTAAAGCCTGCCTTCCAGTCCTTACTAAAGTCCTGCAGGATTAAATGTGTTAACTTTTTTATTTTTGTACAGTTTCTAACTGATTTTTGCTAGTGATGTTAATGGAATTCAGTTTCTCTGGGGAGGCTGAATAGCTCCTCCACTGAAATAAACTGGTGACTTTCCTTTTATGTTAAAAAAAGAACAAAAAAAGTTAAAAAAAAAAAAAGATAAAAAATAGAGAAACCCAAAGTGTGCCTCTCAGATTTAAGGGTTTCTGGTTACATTTATTCTGAAGACCAGCAATGATTCTTTCTATACAAAGAGATGTTTTCCTCGTTTTTTATTACTGTTGAAGAAAATAAAAATAAAGAAGAAAAACCTCTTTCTTTGCTCTGGACCCAGTAATTGTGCTGGTACATAAACGCACTGAGAAAACAAACTTTTGTTTGGAACTTTTGTAACAACTTATGACTGTTTTTGTATATCAAAGTTGATTCTTTTCAAGATATTTGGATCTAGTTTCTAAGTTATTTTAGTGTTTTATATGTTACAAAGAAAAAAAAAAAAGATTACTTTAAATTGTTCACCAGCATCTTGAGTTATCTTTAATGCAATGGTGACACAATGGGCTTAGAGCTACCTGGAGTAGCTTGTAAGGCCTCGTCTTTTCCTTCCTTCCTTAGTAACTTGATTGATTACAATAATATCACAGATTACCTGAACCCCCTTCCTTTATAACTAGATCCTTCTTCCTTCCACATTTAATTGCTATTAGTGTGAAGAAACTGTTGAAATGGGCATTTTAATATTAAGTACGGCTTAAAAAGAGGAAAATGAGGAAAAAAGAAAAAAATCTAGAAGGTTATCTGTGGGTCTGTGAGATATGGCTGTGGAAAGATATTGTAGTAGTTTTAACACTATTGTTATTACCTTTTAAATCATTTACCCAATAAAATAAGGAAAAAGAATCATCATT
The DNA here is from genome assembly GCF_033783945.1 of Neopsephotus bourkii. Classification (NCBI taxonomy): domain Eukaryota; kingdom Metazoa; phylum Chordata; class Aves; order Psittaciformes; family Psittacidae; genus Neopsephotus; species Neopsephotus bourkii. Next base: position 1,310,773 of record NW_026901555.1, read on the forward strand.
TCTTTTTCTGTTTCTCTGCTTCATTGTGCGGCTTGGTCAGGTTTTTACTGAAGTGATTGCACTGAGTGTGAGTGTTAAAGGCCAGTGATGTGTTGGGTGTATTTTCCGGTGTCCTTCCATTTTACCTGCTGTAGGGACAGCCTGTAGACTGGTGCCTGCAAGCTTTCAGTCTAATTCAGAAGTGAGTAACTAAACCCTCCAAGTTAAATCAGGTTTTTTGTCAGTTATAGCACTGTTTATACCAGGATATTGATCAGTATTTATATCAGTTTGGTTTTGCACTTTCTGTGTCTGACTTTAGGTGTGGGATTTTGTCCAGTCTTGGGCTCCTTACCCTCTGAGAGGGGGAAGTGGTTTCAACCTTTTGAAGCAAAACTTGGTTGCAGAACTAGTTATAATGGTGTAACCAATACATGTCCTACACTGCTTGTAGCAACATTATTCAACAGAAAAATGTGTATCATAGAACATCTTGAAGTATCACCTAAAACAGTTTCAATACACTTTCCTGATATTGCTCCTACAGTAGCAGGTGTGATTTTAAAAGTACCCTGGCTTGCTTTGCCAGGAGGGATTTCTTTACCCTGCGTGTCATATCTAACTGATGCGCAGACTGGAGCGTTGATCAGATTTTATGGAAAAACCTTACAGCATAGAGTTTGCACTGACGTAAGGGGTTCCTGCAGAGTGGAGGGCCAGGGAGTCTTTTCCCCATCCACACAAGTGCTGTGCTGATACCAAGGAGATGGTGTAATTGAGAAGGGAAGAAGTGTGCTCCTGTGAAGCAACAAAACCAGAGTCCAGCTGATGACGAAGTGAAGTACCCAGACAGGTAAAACTGACGTGGAGAATTTTGTTCCCTGAGCCACACTCTTAAGTGCACTGACAGACCCTTGAGTCTGAGTTAAAGGGAGCATGTTTCCTCTGTAGGGTAATTCCTGAGACAAAGCAAGAAAATGCTTTAACATCTCCCTGGAAATCAAATCTCATTTAAAAGTGGTTTTGTATGCTTTTGACTAATTCAGAATTAACAGATCTCCTGTATATATATGCAAAGTCTTTGAAAACAAACCAATAAAATAAATGTAACTTTCATTGAAGCTTGATGCAGCCATTACTCCACTTGCTTTGAAGCCTTGAGTTAGAAGATCAAAAAACAAACCTCTGAAGGGAAAACCTGCCTAAGTGAATAGCTTCCATTGTTGTTTACTGTCACACAGATCTAGTATCTGTGACAGATGTGCTTGACCCCTTAACCAAACCAGCAGTAGTTTGGTACAGGCTCTGAAGGAGATAAAGGCCTGAGCAGCAGCCAGGCCAAGAACTCCTCTAGAAAACCCACCAAGGAGCAGAGGGACCCAGTGAGCATTTGTGCATGTGAGCTTGGAACACTAGTCATGCGATCAGCACATGGATAGTGGGTGGTTTTCCAAGAGTCATTCACCTAGGAACAATCACGCTTACCTTTCCCATCCTGTGCAGTTTGACTATGAGCCATCCACTTTATCCCATAAACTTGACAGTGTAAGTAGCCTCCTCTGAGCTTCCCCTGCCAGGCAGCCTGGCTGCATGGCAGCCATCTCCCCTGGGATGCCTCTCAAGGCTTGAGAATCTTTACCTTAAAGTGAGAGATCCTTCCTTGCCCACAGCAGAGAGACCCCTTACTTGCACAGAGCCTTGGTAAGTTGCTGACAGCATGCTGAATCAATACTAGTGAATTCTATATAGTTTATTCCCTTGGATATAAACTGTCAAGACTAAGATTGGACCTAGCCAAACCCAGCTCCATCAGGAGGCTAGAAAGCAAGGGGATCCACTCTGAACCTCGTGACTCAGTGGGAGAGCCTCCCTTACCTTTTTGTATCTTTGGTCTCTGAGTAAATCACTCAGCTCGATTCTAACTTGATTTTCCTTTGTGTGTTTCACCCATGTAAGTAAGTAATAGAGTGAACCTTGCTATCAAACTTTAAACAGTTTTATGAGTTCATATTAAACCCACTTTTGCTAATCCCTTTGATGGTGATTTTTAAAGTCATTTAAACCACTCATTTGCCACAGATGGGTGTAATCAGCAGGATGGCAAATGGTATCACCGATTACTTGTGAAAGCAGGGAGGGAGTTTGAGTCCCAGCTTCTCAGAAGAATGGGCTCTTGATAAGTGGCATGATTGGAAAGCTGTGGAAGAACAGGGGCCATATAAAGGATGGAAAAGCAGTCCCTTGCAAAATGTTAGGTACCTGCCAATAAGCCACCCATCAGGACAGGAAAAAAGCATGGTAGAGAGAAACAAGATCTGCAAGAGGAAACAGAAGGCAGAATGGCAGCTGCATTATTGGTGTCTCTGGAAACAGAGCAGATGCATAAACAGTTACAGGAAGAAAATGAGAAAAAAGATGGCAGAAAAGGTCAAGATGATGCTTATGTGGGTATCCACATCCACAGACACTGTACACATCAGAAAATCAATTGTATCCCCTGAAGAACTGGATGGAAACACATGGGGTAACTGCAACAGGGGTAAATTGGGGGAAGATGATTCTTTGTTTCCCTCAGATCCCCCTAGTATGAAGCCAGACCCATCAGTAAAACAACAATCTGAAGCACCTCGGGGTGGTGCTCTGCGATAAACTGTACGAGTCACTCCCTGGGATCTGCTACAACTAGCAAACTGACAGTAAAAACATGGCAGGAGACTGGAAGCAGCTGAAACTGGAACAGGTTTTGTGGTAAGTCTGCCTGAGTGGAGATGGCGCAACTGGCTTTTGGGATCCAGGAGTTGTCTTAAATTTAGGACCTGACCCTGCAAAAGGATTCCACCCTATCACCAGCAGGATAGCTTATTGGGCTGGCAGAAAAGATACCATGGAGCAAGGTGAACCCTGCACAATCCCCAGGCTGACTCTCATGACTATATAGAGACATCATAGTCAAGAGCTCTCCACAGCCATCACAAAAGCTGCCTTCATGCCAGCCATGCACACATGAGAATCCAGTAATACCCAATATCAACTGCAATTGATGATGCAGTGCTAACTAACGCCCCTACTTAGAGGAGCCCTGACAATTCTTAAACCCTACTGAATTCAAAATGGGATGAAATCAAGACATATAGAACACAAGGAGGGATTAGGTGTATGATTCCACTTGCTCTTTAACAACAATTGCTGACATTTCTAATTGATGTGGGGGCACAGATATCAGTACTAATGCAACAGGAGACCTAGAAGCTGGGTGTATGACCCAGATGGCAAAAGGTGGAAATCGCTGGAATGAATAGAGCAAGTGTTACTTGCCAAACCACGAAAGTTAGTTAATCTGTGGCTCATGGGCATGAGAAGCACATGAGAAGCACATGTTGTCTACTGGCTTTGCAGTTAAAGATCACAATGAAAATATTTGGGGTTTTGATGTTTTGAGCCTGGCACCTGCTGGAGGGCAGCATATGCCCCTTGAGTTCAAAAGTCAACCCTAATCCTTACACAGATCAGTCAGCTACAGTGCCCAGTACTCCACGCAGGACCTGCAGTCCCTGATTCCAAGATTGCTAATGTATCACAACAGCCGGGTTCTGCTGCAGCACAGAATGGTATTTCCAAAATCAGAGCTGATTGGGAGAAAGGATAGATGATATCCAGAACCCTCTCCCCATATGATCCATGGTATGAAAACCAGATGGGAGATGGTGACTAACAATTGATTACTGACACTCAAATGCCAACCCAGCCCCAGTAACAGCTGTAGTACCTAGTACCACAATGCCAACAGCCACACTACAAGCAGCTGCATACCCATGGATAGCCATGCTAGATGTAAAGGGTATGTTCTTTATTGTCCCTGTGAGGAAGATAAAAAGAAATTTGCTTTTACTCGGGAAGGTACAGAATAATACCTCCTCCCTAGTCCTGAAACCATCCAAAGTGATAATGGCTCACATCTGTCATGCAAGGAGGTACAAGAATGCACAAGAAGAAATTCTGTGGGTATTCCATGTCCCCTATTACCTCCAGTCAAATGGGATGGTAAAAAGAGATAATGGCTTATTCAAGAAGAGCTTTAAGCCATGCAAGGCCCAATGGGATACTCGACTTTCCAAAGTACTTCACCAAGTGAATAATCAGGATGGGCCCACTGGGAGCCCTTCCGCCAAACGGACTTTGCAAAAGGTGAACCTGATGCTCTGCCTGTTAATAAAGGAAACTTCCAATAGCATTACAACCAGGAAAAGCTGTTATGATAAATTTACCACAAATTGGAACTATGCCTTTGATAACTAAACCTGGTGGCCCACTCGCTTGGAAAGCTATTGGTAACAATGGTGCAAACCACAGAATTAGTGCACAGTGGATTTTTCCTTCTTTCTAATGGGGTAATGTGTCCAGAAAACCCCACCAAATCCAGCTGGGTTTACCTTTTCATCTTGCAGCTGCTTCCAAGGTGAAAGCAAAACACATCATCCTACTGCTGTTGAAGGTTTAGGCACCACTTGCTTCCCCACAGATGCCCACCTGTCTCCAATTGTCAATCAGGAAATTAGACACAAACACTTGTGAAACCCAACCACCCACTGATAAAGGACAGATAAAATGTCATGACTATTCACAGTAACTCTTACATGCCATATAGAAGATGCTGTAAAGTAAGTCACTGCTCAATACAGACCATAGTGAAGGGACATTATGACATTAAAACATCATGTAGATGGAACGGTGTAAAGGGACACAATGCAACACTAGGAACAATATCTCGGAATCACTAAGCCTGTCACAACAGCAGCAATCCCCACTTCGAATACTCAAGTCTCACTGAAAAACCCCTGGAGGAGCCATGGTCTCAAACTTGTGTTAAGTACACCAGAAGTATGGGAACATACTCAAATAGAGGACATTTGAATCTTTCCACCATGGTCACGCACAGAACAAAGTACACTTAGAAAATGAATGGAGCTGGGACAAAAAATGACATTCCCTGACTTTGGAGAATGGCACGGAAAGATATTAAAATAGGATGTCGGGTGATCAATGGCTCTACCAATGAGATGGCAACTGAGAATTCTGTACAAAACATCACATCAGACACTGAAGATACAAAACTCTGCACCTCTGAAAGATTGGCCTATTGGTACAATTTTACGTTACTTCAGTGTGGTTTTGTATCCTGCTTCTGGACTCATAAGGACATAGGACTATCATTTAAATTGAAAATAGACATTCCTGAGCCTAGTACAACATCCACTGCTCCTCACTTGCCATCTGCACTGACACTGTAAAAGAAAATCTCTATCCCCTCAAATTCCTAAAATTGGACTTTTTGCCAACAAATATACAGGCCAGCAACAAGTGCTATTCAGCCCATGACATTCTCTCTGACAAGTGGAACTGCCAATGCAGGCTAGTATTTCTGCAATTAAACCTACCTGCTCACTTATGTAAGAATACATCTTACACTGGAGTGGTGGCATGGTTGCACAGACAAACCCTCGGCTTTTGCTAATACCTTTGACAGTGATTCTTCAAGTGACCTAAAACACTCATCTGTGACAGTATCATTAGTCTGAATTGGGTAAACCATACCTAAAACTCCATTCCACTGAGATGTACCGCTAGTTAAAATTTCCTACCAAAAGTTTCCTACTCTTCATTGCTACCTTAGCCAGCTCTGTAATTATCATGCTATAAAAATCAAACTAGTAAAATAGTACTGAGTATTAATGATGTTTCAGGGGTGGAAACTTGCTTATTCTTACATACATGTTGGTATTAAACAATGAAAGACTGACTTACAATTAGCTATAGAGCGATGCAGAGGACAATTAGCAGTGCCTGAAAAAGGAAATTGCTTGCTTGGTTCATCCCAGGTTTCCATAAAGCACTTCACACTAGATTTCTACTTAAGCTGTTGTATCAGTCTTTATACTGCTCAAGAGAAATGAAGCTGGAGAATTGGTTCTGATCCCCAGCTGCATAAGAACGTCAAACTTTTACAATGCACGTATAATAGAAGCAGCACATCCAGTATGTTCTTTTTACAGGAACAGTATTTGCCAGGAATCTTACACAAGAAAATAACTTGCTTGACTGAGATTTACTAGGTCACATCATTGCAGTCTATTTAAGTGTATTTTTAAACTACAGCCAGAAAAATTTCAGAAGTGCATGACATTAGTTTGCCATCATCTATGGTATGAGGTTGTGTGAGTACCTTAATCATAAGGGCTTTCAGAACAAAGCTTTGAGCTAAAGAGTTCTGTACATGCTACAATCTTCTACTGAAGTGACATAGAACAGGAACTAAAGGAAACTGCCAAGGTTGTGGGAAGAACAGTGGAGAAAGCATAAAGAAAGCATCATCATACTGTAATACTGTTTCCTGAGCTCTTTACTTGGAAGTCATGGACAGGGAATATTTCAACAGCGATTAAAGGATTAATGTCCTGCAGTGAGGTCTGCCAGTAAACTCAGGCTTGGCTTGTGTGGATTGACAGGTAAAAGGCATGGGTCATACCTAATTGCTTAAAATTTCCAGGAATCCTGGTAATCATTGTTCACACAGTAACTGCTATGCACAAGGTAGGCTACATTTAGTAGTACAGACTGCTTAAGACAGGAGAATCCATATTCTTACCTCATTTGATGATTAGCTATCTAATAATGAAATCCCTTCATGACTCGGTTAATATTACAAACTGAAGTGCAAAGTTAATTTGGCTTTCTTATCTAGTTTCAAGAAGTCTTAAGCAAGACAGGCGCAATGCCTGGCACGATCTGAATAACAAAACCATACAGCATCCATTAAAATGCATTTATTTGTTTTAATTCAAAGGTTTAACAACTATTTGCCCAGTAATCTGGGCTCGGGGCACAACAACAAAAAATACCGTCAGACCAAAATATAAAACCAAGTACACAAATTACCCCTTATTTGTAAATGTTACCTCATAACCAAGTTTTAGCACATTAAAAAGTTTACAAAATTTATAACACTCTTACAAATTATTCAGAACTAACAGCATACGTGGCAGTTGAGCCTCTCCACATCCATCCTCACCCTTGCCATACCATTCTGTGCCTGGATAATGCCATGTTTGAACTAGAGAGTTCCAGAACTAGAACTGCAAGCTTCTCAAGACTGCTTTGTGCTTCAGGGCAGTGCCTGAGCCCCGCTCCCCAGCACAGCCTGGTTGGTGAGAGTGGTGTGGGTATACTCACTGTTCTGCCTGCTGCGTCCTCTGCAGCATTGAGAGAATGACTCAGTAAATGCAGAAATAAGTTAAAAAAAGTACAAAATTGGCCCTGAAGAAAAATAAAATCATTTAAAAACCAGCTTGGCTTTGACTAAGTTACACTAAAAGCTGCGAGACAGATTTACAGCAATATCACTTTAAGTACAAGATCACAAAAATCAACAGGTTTGTTATGAGTCTTGTCACTGTAAAAATGAAAACATCGGAGTTGACTTGTCTGCCCACAGAAACATTTTGCCTCCTAACAGGGCTGACATACATCCTCTTCCTGGGTTTTGGCCTTTTCAGAGCTTTGTTAACTAACAGGACTAACATAATTCCTAAGAATCCACCTCTAGTGAACAACGGCAACACTGAGAACACCAGCACATTCAGATTTTCCATCAGCTATAGATGCATAGAAAACAGATGCCTTGGGTTTATATGCAAGACTTAAGACATAAAAGTACAGTAATTTAACAGTTGCAGATAGCCGTTTCGGGAAGAAAAATACCATTGGGCTTTACAAAATGATATCAAATATACAGAAATATCAAAACCCTGATTGTGGCCAGAAACAGATGGATAAATCTACAATGAGGTACTCTAGAATCTCAAGGTATGTAAATGGAGTGACTTTTCTTGTCTTCCAAGGCAGCATCTGCTTAAGGACAAGGAGCCTTTGCTTATAAGCAGCATGTATCAAGCCCCAAGAAGCTGAACCAAAACCAAGTTGTGTTTATAGACTGTGGCTTTTCATTGATTTATACGAGCATGCTCAAGAGCTGTTAATTTTAACCCTTTGAAAGAAACAAGATGCAAATTCTTCTTTGGTGCTTAAATAGGAGAATGTAAAATAAACAGATGGAGCTCAAACACTGCAAAGAGTGCCTGAATCCTTGAAGAACAGCACCACATGTATCCTGGACAGCTAAAGCCTTGGCACAACAACCTCAACATTCATAGGTGAATGGCCAGATGTTATGGTGGGTGCAGAAATTTGACTTTTCTGGGCTACTTACTGTAAGGCTACATAAATAAACCCATCAGTGAACAAATTTACTGTAGTTGATAATGCTTCATTTACGTGTACTTTTGGAGGCAAACTGAAACAGTTGTTCACTGGCAGAAAGAGTAATTTCATCACTCCTTAGTTCTTAAATAGGAGGTGCCTACAATACCAAAACTTAAGAGAGTAGAGGGCTGTGTTTAGACACCTCGACACATACCAACTTCTGTGTGAAGTCAAGGCATTAGCACCACACAAGAACTGGTTCTGGTGCAGTGCCTGAGTTGCTAGTGGTGAGGTTTTATAGTCAGCTTAAGCTCCTGCTGAAAGGAACAGTCTGTCTGGCTCTGTGGTCCACCTTCTGCTCTGCCCCATAGCTATTGCTCATGTTGTCATAATTGTTAGCACTCTGACCAAAGATTTTGGAACATTTGACCAGGGAGGACCCTTCCAATTGTACACTGCACTGCTGCTATGGAAAAATCTCATCATCAGATATTGGGCAACAGCTTTAAGTTTTCTTGACATAGATAGTGTGCAGAATACCCCAGGAGAGAATGCCAATTAGCTTTCAACAACAGCAGTAGAGTTTTGCTCTTTAATTTCCAGCATACATAAGGATAAAAGCAACCGAAGAGATCATCCATATAAAATAAACCATTCTAGGAAAAGAAAATCAGCCTCTGCCAGGGAACAGGATAAATAACCCCTCTGGAGATGAAGTATTCTACTTTCCCATTCAAACCAATATCCTGCACGTTGAACAAATTCTGTCTGATGCATATTCCAAACAGACACCAGAGACAGCTGAGGAATATAGGATGTGAAGTTCCAGGACATTGGCTTCAGAAGTTCATTCTCTTTCTGCTCCCATTCGGACCCATTCTTCACTCTCTGTGAAGCCTGTGTTTCAGCTATGCTGATACAATCTTTTGTGGCACCATATCATAAATTAAAATGAAATACTAAGTTTGAAAAACATTCAAAAAGGGGCAAGGAAGGGGAGGGAATAACTTCACTTTTGGGCCTCTTACTACAGGAAAGACATTGAGGTGCTAGAGTGAAGAAGAGCAATAAAGCTGGAGAAGGATCTGGAGCACAAGCCTTCTGAGGAGCTGCCGGGGGAGCTGGGTTTGTTTAGCCTGGAGCAAAGGAAGCTCAGGTTGTTCAGCCTGGAGCAAAGGAAGCTTACTCTCTACAACTACTTGAAAAGCAGGTGTAATGAGGTAGATGTCAGTCTCTTCTCCCAAGTAACAAGCCACAGGTCGAAAAGAAATGGCCTCAAGTTATGCCAGGGGAGGCTTAGATTGGATAATAGGGAAAATTTCTTCAGCAAAATGGTTGTCAAGCATTGGAACAGGCTGCCCACTGAAATGGCTGGGTCACCATCCTTGGAGGAATTTAACAGATGCAGATGTGGCATGTAGAGGCATGGCTCAGTGATGGACTTGGCAGTGTAAAGTTTATGGTTGAACTCGATGTTCATAAAGGTCCTTTCCAACTGAAATGATTCTGCTCTAACTCAGCCAGCTTCACTGATGCTGTACAAGTAAAAAAGCAACAGCTGACTGTCAAAGAGGTGAAGGTTCTACTGCCTTCCCTCCTGCCTGACTCCACTTGCACCATTCAACCCTTTTATAGCAGCTCAAATACTTCTAAAATTCTTGCTAAGTGTAGAAATTGGCTTATCTCTCTAGCTTTCTGCTGAATTACCGTGTTCAGTTAAGCATTTAAACAACTTAAATTAGTACAGAAGAATTTTACAAGCTCCAGAACATGCACTGGTATGGTTTGGAGTGGAAATGCAAGTGTCCCATCGGCTCTGATGAGCAGTTTTGTCAGCACACTCCATGCTGTGAAATTATGCCTGAAGTTTCTAGTGTGACTCAAAACAACTGGACCAGCATAAGGGAGAAAAGCAAGTGGCACAGCACAGAGACTGAAAGAGACATCTGTGGTACAGAGTGGGAGGAAGGCAGGAACAACCACTTACAGTGGCTCTGCTATCAAAGTCAAATGGCACAAGTGGTACAACTACACCAAGAATCCTTTCATCCAAAATGCCCCAGTGATTTCCCTCCTGTCAGCTGTATTCCATTACCGTTCCTGCTACTGAATTCCAGTCAGTCAGTCAGAAGAGCTCATATTTTGCATTCCAAACCAGCCTGCAATGAGCGAGACACCTGAGCTTATTTAAATGCTTCTGCAGTCTTCATTGACCAGAGGCAGTCAGTGGTGGTAAACAGCAGCTGTTTCATAATTGTTTAGAATGCCCTGAAGCATATGAATATAGAGAGGAAATGTTGAGTTTAAAAAAAAAAAAAAAAGCTGCTACTTTCCACAGGAATTTTTTCCAGGAGCTACAACATTTTGAAGAAAATATTTAAAATAAGGTAAAATTCTTACAAACAAAAGCAAATAAAAGCAAATAAAAATGCCATTTGCAAAATGTGGCTAAAATCATTCTACTGTGATACCAAAACATTCCTTCCCAACAGGACTGCATCCAACATAAGGCATTTTGCCAAATTCTTAAGTAAATATATAAGCCATCATGCACTTGACAGTAACGATGGGGAGGGAAGAATCACTGTAGGTTTCATTCAGCTATTTCATGAAGTATTTTGGGGACATGCTTTAAAATCCAGCACTGTGCATCTCAGCATCTCCCAGCAACACCCTGCATTTCATCAGGAAATACTGAATCTGCTGAAATAAACAGCAAGAACTTCTATCACTTCAGCAGCTCAGTCAGAGCTAACTCCACAGATTCAGGCCTTCAGTACCAACAGATTCCTCCTTCAGGCTCCAATCCACAAGCAATACAAGCCCCGCTTTACTGAGGCAGCAGTGGGACTACTATGTAATTTAATTCATTATGTACTTAAACATTTGAAAGCTCAACAACTGACAGGTAACTCTGAATACTGGTAGTTGTTTTCAGGTGATTTGCTTTCTGAATTCTGATTAAAAACACAAGGAACCATACAGTCTGTATAACTAAGCCAAGCTATACATGTTTGATGGGTAGTCTGGGCATGTGCCACATGGTCTCGTGTTGGGAGAGTACAGTATATTTGTGATGTATATATATACACTGCAAGGCATGGAAGAAAGCCAGATACTAGTTTGTAAGTTAGAATGTGGGACAGTAGATCTTTGATTCGTCCTTTTCTTTAATCATATGGAGTAAAAATATTTGAAGTTGCCATTTGTTCCCTCACCATGAAACATTTAAGGAGAAAGGAAAAAACAACAGCAACAAAAAAAAGGCAACCACTTCTCATTCTTACTTTTCCTTCTTGAGGTATAAATGACTGTACCTTAACTTCACAATATATCAAACATCTCTTCAGGTGACCCAGCTGGAGGAGGTATGATGGTTTTATCTTACAAGTCACAGCTTTGACAACACAATGAATCTATAAATTGCAACAAACTTCTGTACAACAAAACTCCTGCAGCCCTGAAATACAACAGTCTGCCTAAGAGGCTCACAATTAACCATCGGGAGAAACACACTTAAGGTTTCCCATCTTCTGCCCAACAGTTTCTTCTCTAGCATTGGAAAATTTGAACAAGTACACACACCTTACTATTTATCGTTCTATCTACATCCTGTTCTCCAAAAGACATGTTGACAGGAAGATTCAGTCATACTAGTAAACTGGAACACTTTCTTCTCAGTAGAGGCCTACACTGATTTGAGTTCCTTTTTATGAGTGTATTCTGCAATCAGTATAAAGAATGTATTAGAGGTGTGGAGAGAGAACATGGTTTCATTTTTTCTTCACTAACCACTCTACTGAGTGAGGATCAGTGCAGAACACAGAGGAGGAATGTTTATGTTTCAAAAGCTAGTGAGTAAAAAAAAAAAAAAAGAAAACTCTAAAGTTAGCATTGGTTTTTGTATCTCCACTCCTTCTCCTGTACAAGCTAAGTGAAAAAAACAACATTTTGCTCAAAGTCAGGTCAGAACAGTGGATAAAATATCTCATCATATCTTATACGTAACATGGTCTTTTGAAACTGTTTCAACATGGTGTTCTTCCACTCACTCAGATAAAAGCATCCCCAAAGCATCAAGACCTGATGGGACTCAGCCAGACAGATATTCATCCACAGCGGCTTAGAAATTCAACAGTCAACCAAAAAGCCTTTTTTTTTTTTTAATGAGTTATTGTTCCCCAATATTTTCAACCAGCTTAAAGAAATATAGGGGAACCTCCCCGTTTTGCACTTACGACTGGGAGATCAAGTGTACACCGTTCCACTGTGATCATTTTTCAACTTCCAAGTGCTAAGAGTTAAGCCAAGATGATGCATATCAACATGTGTTCTGTTCACATCACTAGAGTGGTGCTTAATTTCCTATGCTATAAGTGTACTTATATTTAATGGAAAGTAAGTCAAAACGAGGTAGCACTGCCACTGTCTTTGCTGGAATGTGGACAGATCCTGGCCTCATTTTCAACGGTGGCTTAGTAAGATTCTACTGTAATCTACACAAAATGTATAAAACATGAACCTTTTCCAGAATAAGGCCACTAATTTTGCCACTGGCAACAGGCAGTGAGAAACAGCAGTTAAAAAAAACCTCACTTGGTTATAGAGGTGTTTCTGAGGCAATAAACTGTGGGGAGAAATATAAACCCATTGTCCTCTCATCCCTCCTCTTTGTTTTCCAGTATAAGTATATCTGCTTCCTGTATGTACTACTACGTGAGGAGACATTTCAGTCTATTTTCTTAGCTGGGAGTCTAAGCAAGTCCATGCTACATTTAAAGATGGGGACAGCACTGTAAAACAGTAGGATTACAAGCTTCCCATGAGTCATGGTCATGACAGTCTGGTGTCCAGATGCCCAAATTCGATACCAGCGCCCATAAAAAGGATCTGAGACGGCTGGGCACAACATGTTGTTCAAATTCACTTCTGTAACCTGAGAAAGTGACAACAAATTTAGAAATTAACACTATTTTTGTGCTGCACCAATTCAGACACCTAAAATGGTAATTTTGAAATTACCATCATAATCAAAACTGTTTAGGTGACACTCCTTTGTTCAACACAAACAGGGCAGCTTCCAGAAGGAAAGCAGATCCAAATTCAGTTGTTCATTTAATAGATGGATTTATGCAGGTACATAACCAGTTTATGAAATATTGTAATGATACCTGTGATATATGATACAAATGCTTATTAGAACATGCAATTAAAAACTTGCATGCAAGCAGACTTATCCATATATAAACTAGCCATAAGCTTTGAATGTACTTGCAAACTATCCATTTATTAATCTTTATTTACTTACCAAGCCCAGAATCTGCAAGATGCTAAAATGATATACAAACATAAACCCCGTGGATAAAAGAGCCCACCAGAAATTGCAGAGTGGTTCTGGAGTGTAGATACCTTGAAAAGAAAGGAATACATTAGTGTTCAGCTGAATTGCTGTGTCCATTAAACACTCATGAATAATCCTCTCTCTTCTGCTCTGTAGATGTTAGGGCATCTGGCTATAGCTGATAACCTACTCAATTCCATCTTAGCAATAATATTTGAGAGCCTCATTTCTTACCTGGAGCATTCTCAACAGTACCTTCCCTCCTTGTGGTCCAGCACTAATATATACAATATATTACCTCGTTTAGCTCGCCTATTTTTCACCAGCACCAGTGATTTTTACCTTATGTTTCCTTCTACCACTGAAGTACTAAATTACTTTAACGCAATGGTATACAGTGAATCCTGAAAAATCAGGCTATCCATACTTAAACACCTGTATCTCATGGGGGCTACAAGTTCCGTATGCAGAACACAGGACTGTATTACAGCACAGCCTAATTGTCATTTCCTAATTTTATGGTTGTTTGTAACAATGACTAGAAAGTAACTTGCACCAATCATGCCTAGGAACAGAAAGACTGTACAGAGTAATCAATCCATAATGATAGACTGCGCTCTTAACTGAAAACTGCTTTGGAGACACTGACAGATATACACAATAAACAATTTTATCATCAGTAGATGTCACAGATGCTGTAAAATACTTTATCCCTCCAAACAAAGTAGCAGATATCACATTATTCCTGGGTTCACCTGTCTCTCCTCCTGAAACTAGGTTTTGTCAACCTCCTGACAACAAGCAATGTGACATAATGTAGAATGTACCAAGGTAATCAAATGCAATAAAAGTACCCTTAGCTACAAGACTATTTTTGGAATTAGATATTCAAGCATCATAAAGTGAACACAAAACCAGTTTACAGAGTCCTCAAGACTCACAATAGTAGGCATAACAAATTCAGCATAAGATATGAGGAAAAAACATTATTTTCCTTACATCTTTAATAACCTAGGGACACAAAAGATGCCCAATGTCATGCTGCTCAGCTGCTGTCAGAAGTTGCAGAGTTTCAGACAGTTACGAAAATACACTGGCAATTTTTGTCTGTCTTTCCTCTATGATCCATTAGATACTACCAAATGTAGGAACGTGCATCCAGTACTCAAAGGATAGCTTACAGCACGGAGTGCAATATTCATATCAGCCTTTGCTAGCTGGCACATGCTGTAATTACCAGGAAGTAATTACAGACTTCAGCATATACTGTACAATGCTACTGAGAGCTCAAATAACTACACATGTGTAGCTACCTATGACAGAACTCACCAGAGTAAAGCTGGAATGAGTATTCCTACATAAGGTATCATATGTAGTTAAAGGCACGTAAGTGCTGTTATTTGCTTTGCCACACCACCATAGAATGTTGCACCCTGTCTCAGGTTTAAAATCTCTGGAGATGCTTTTTCAATCCCTGTTGCCCTTTTACAATTCTTTTCCGCATAGTTTTCTTCCATCATGCCATTGCAGATTGATTTTGCAGTAGCAACCTGAAATAATTTAATTTAAATATCACTTTATTATCCGAAAACTATACATCCATTCATTGTCCACGCTCAGTAACACATCTTCCCTATTGCTAGTACGGAGTTGACTGTATATTTGTATGACAACAGCACATATGCATCCCATGTATCACTCATTGACTTTAATGAGCAACAGTATTAGTGTAATTACCTAAGAAACAACTGCACACTATGCTTTAGTAAGCCAGCTGTGATTTGGTGCGACCATGATAAATATGAGCAGAGAAGCTACCCTGAAAACATAAGGCAGCTTATAAGATCCCTTATCCAGTGGGAAGGTGAAGGTCAGAAGTGTCTCAAGTACAAGCAAAACCCAAAGGTAAAAGAGACCTCTACATGACTAACTCAGAGTGCTCTACAGCTAAAGGAAAAATTCACAACAGTGTAATTCTTCAAACACACTCAGGAGGCATGAGCTAAGCGTGGTATCCTATATGGAGACTGTTCTTTAATAGCAATGATATTCATTAAACTCCACTGCCTGAAGCATCAGATACATGACACCACATTGAATATGGTTTTTCATTACAGAGAGCAAGAGAGGAAGCAACCAGCCTTAGTGTCAGAGTTCAGGAGACCATGGCTCTATTTTTGGCTGAACTAACTTTATGTGACCTGGTCAAGCTATACAGAAATGCTTTGTGCTCATCTGCAAAGAAAACAGTTTGACTTGCAAAGCTTTCTTCTATTGTCTTTGCAGTTTTAGGTGCATGTTTAACATAGATGTAAAACAAAAGATAAAATTTAAATAAGGTATCTGAAACAGCTGCCAGGAACTGGCAGAGTAGTGCTACACCAAACCGGGTTTCACGTGAACTTGCCTGATTACAGTGCAGGTAGTATATAAACACTAAAATAGGCCAGTGAACCCAGCTATGTGACAAGACTGGAGGGACAAAGCAGTCCCTTAAAGAGTGAGGAAATTACACGAGGTGACAAAACAGATCAGTGACATAATTTGGCTTTGAACTCAAGCTTCTCATGTCCAGCTTCAATCTCATCAGGGAATCGTACTTCAGAAGTCTCTTAGGAAAGCTGTTCAGGTTCCTGCAGCACAGAATTTCACTCTGCTACATCCCCTCTCTGTTGCAAAACTCACAAAAATCCATTAGCAGCTCTCGCTCTCTGCACACTTTTGATTTCACTTTGTAATAGAAAAAGCCCTCCTTGCTAGACTTCACAATGAAAATAACAGTGTGGTTTTCAGCAGCATCATTATTTGGACATCAAGGGACAAAAAGGAAACAATGACCTCTACACAGAAACACTTCAAAGTGCTCTGGATTTCCAAGTGTGCTTTGGAAAACTCATTTTAAATTCATACCTGGGATATTTTCTGTACATTTATCAGCAGAAAAATAATGACTATAGATTTTATTACTCTATGGTCCTGCTATTCAGCAGATGCCTGTTTAAGGCAGCCGTGCGGTGGTACACTGCAATGTACTGTAGTACACAGTCTATTAACAGAAACATACAAACAGCAAAACTGAGACCCAGCTGAGTAGCTGCTTGAATGGCCTGTGCTGGCTTTGGCAAAAACTATTTGCTGTTTACATAGGAAACCAATTTCCATAGGTAGAAGTGAGTTTCACTGCTCTGCTCACTCAGGATCCCATGCAATTCTTCTGTGTTAAGCACTCTTCAGAACTTAATCCAACTACCAGTCTGACACTTATCTAAAAACTCCTCATGCCCCAGACAATTGAGACCATTCCCAAACAGGGTCATCCAAGTAGGCTGTATATTTGCTCTTGTGTTGAAATAGCAAGGCAGCAGCTATTTCAATTTAAACTTCATTCTTTCAATAGCATTGATAGGAAGGATTTCATACAGTTTGAAGGGTTTGGGGTTCATCATCTGCTCTTGCAACAAGAATTTGTTGACCTTGAACATGGCAAGTTAATCTGGAAGTGGAAGTGGAAGCATGGCTTCTCAGCATCGACAAAGAAACTCAATTTCTTTTACATTGCTTCCCCCGATGCCTTGTGCTAGTTCTAGTGTTCTTATGAACTATTATTTTTATTTGAAGCTCTCAAAATACAGGCTCCTTTTGTATTTATAGGAAAACCTGTTGCAGGAAAAAGCTACTCCCCTGTTTGAGTTAGAGCATTAGAACCTAAATGTAGAATAATTTTTTAATTTAGTATGGTACTAGAAAAATCTTTCTCCTACTTCATGCCTTGCTTTCCTTCCCACTATACTCGATAGAGCTTTTCCAGTTTTCCAGCCCAACACAGCCTCAAAGCAACCATTACCATTCCTTCATCTTCAAGTTTATAAAAATGTGAAGGCAGATTTATTTCCATTTTAGATTCCTTGATCAAAGGGTTAATTTAATTCCAATAGTGAAGCCTATTGAACTAGCCGAGACAAAACTTCCTTTCCAGGGGAAAACAGGAAAAATGTTCTCAAGAGGATGCGCCTGAAACCCACTGTTTCCCCTACAGCTGCTCTGAATCTGTGTAGATTTCAAAACACTACCTTATGCCAGGAGATTTCCATTTCCCTCAGTGCCAGCTACTCTCATCAGAATCAGCTCAGACAGAGGTCTTACATTCCCTGCTCCTCTCAGGAACCGTTCTTTATATTCCATAAGGCAGCAGCAGTTCTCCCTCTTCCTTCATATAATGGTAATTCTTCTACATACCAGTACATACCCTTCTAAACTTCTCTGGCTCTGAGAACTGACCCTGGGCCCACTCAGAGAATGCCACATTAACTTCCTTGTTTAGTTTTAACAGGCCCCCACCATTTCAAAGGAAGGGTCACATGACAGAGACATATCCCCTCTTCCTCTTCTCCAGCTCTCTTAAATCATCAAACAAGATTATCCTGAAATGATCAAGCTAGAAGAGAGACTGCAGCATTAGCCTGCAGTTAGAGCAACAGCACACACCTCCGGCTGCTGAGCACAACAGCTTCCCTGCTGCTCAACGTGCCACAGTGCAAGCACAGCCGGGCAGTGAACCAGGCATTTACATCTAATACATGGGATTCAGGAGGTAAAGCTGGAAATAATAACATGGAAGCTGCCAGCAAAAGAGTAGGAAAATAATACACAAGAGCTGACAGGTCTCCAGGAGTTTCAGTTAAAGAGCTTTACATGATCAGGTATTTCACTGAGGATGGAGATAAACTGAAGTCCTAGCTATATCCAAGTACATAGTGATTTTTTTTCCTGCATTACTACTAAGGTATATAATAAAGTCTGCTTTATAACTCCATTTAAAAGCTAAGAAAAGATACAGCTAAATACAGTCAACTGTCAAAAAGCGAGGAAGTGGCTGAGAAAGAATACAACACCTTGAAATACCTTTAAATGTGGTAAGCCCCCCACCCCTTGCCAGCGAGTTCTGGAAGGCAATGGAAAGCACAAGTTTAGATCCTCAAATGCTTCAATTTGCACTTTCCTAGCTTACAGCCCCAGGAAACGTGATCCTTTCGTCTGTACTTGGTATCTGTGTTCTACATCTTACAACTTAGCCCAGCTTCTCAATAGGTGAGAAACACTGCAGTGCCCTTAGGAAAGCTGGAAAGCCCCTCCTGTCCATCTGCTGAAGTATGACAGAGACATTCTCCATGAGGGGGGGAAAGAAATAATCAACTTCTGACTTTCTGACACTGCCATAGAACTTCATCTCTTCTGATGCCATTTTTGAAGATACTTGGATCAAAAAAGGAAAGGGCTTTATGTTTGGAATCAGAGAGACAGTTTCTTTATTGGTTATCAAGATATAGCACCTGCCTTATAAGCTGAAAATTGTAACTGTACTCCCAGCAAACAACTCACCTACTTGATTAATTAGGGTGTATATGTCTGTCTGCTCATGCACAGCTGCACAACAGTCATTCAGCTTTTAAAATACATGGGGTCAGACCATAGGACTGCCCAGAATTTGCAATGCCATTGCTGTCAGTTTTGGCATCAAAAGAAGATTTTAACCACCCCACCCCACCCCACCTTCCCCCCCCCCCCCCAAAAAAAAAAAAAACACAACCAAATCAATTTTACTATCTCCACAGTTTGGACAACCTGCCTTTGAATTGTGACTGCTGAGAATTTGCATAGCCACCTCGACAGTGGGTGCTGGAGACTATCTCCCCCTGCAGGCTAAAGTGCGAGAGCCACACAACCATTCCGACACCAACACAAGGGCCTCCGATTAAACATACCCGATACCCTGGAATTTCAGGTAGAGGAACTTCAGGTAGAGGTTCATACATCAGATTGCTCCCTGAAGCAACAAAATCCTAAAACACCTCAACACTAACATCATTTTCTGCTTTATTAAGTTATTAATTCAGTTAAATAATGCTGAGAATCTCAAAACACGAGAAAGATTCTCTCTTGATCTCACAGTACTAGGGAGCTGCTATAAATTAACTCTTATTTCAGACTGTTGTGGCATGGTATCATTTGCTTACAGCACTCAGGAAATAGAAATTCCACTTTGATCAAATTTCAATACGATTTGAAGCTCTGAAATGAGGTGTATATCTAATCCTGTCAAACCCATCTGAAAATCTGACCAAACTCACTTAAGGACCAAGCCAGGCAAGAGCTGCTAGTCTTTAAGGCTGATGCAGTACAGGCTAGATTTTAATGACATTTTCATTATGTTAACGATATACAGTTAGAACAACTAAGTTACCCTGAACACCAGTGAAGGTAAATCAATGCCTTGATCTTAAAAGGTCAGATCAGTGCACTGTTGCAATATCTGTGGCAGTTACAAGAGACATTACACATGCTCAGCTGTCATCTCAAGCCTTTATCCCAGGGCCATAAAGTATAACTATCAGAGCATACTCATATGCCTCAGAAGACCAGTTTAGGTGCAGATGAATGTGGTTTGAGGAGTTTTTCAATGAAGGGGTTGGTGCCATGATATAGATTTTCCCTGCTGTGGTTCCTGTCTTCTTCCTTGCACCTTGACAACTCACTCATTGCACCTCCCTCCTGCCAATCCTAGCAGTCATCTGATGCAACAGTAAACCAATCCAGAAGTGACAAAGGCATTCATACTGTTTTGACAGGGAAGCTAGGCCTCACCTCCGAAGGACAAAAGAAAACAGAAATAGCCTATTCAGCTATTTCAGGAATGCTGTGTCCTGCCCAGGCACATACTGTAATTTTTGGTAGAGTTCACAGGTGATACAAGGTGAGATTCCTTCAGCAAAGAAGTTGCCAATTGCAGATGTAAGAGCTGCCTTGAGTTATGAATCTTCTATGCGGGCCTATTATGTCTACACTACATCTATTTTGCATAACAGCTTCACTGCAGCCAAGAAAGATCTGAGCCATAGTGTATAAGCATTTATTTGTCTAGCCTGGAGTGCATATGCATTTGTACACTTGGAAGGAAAATATGTTAGAAAGGAAAATACAGGAGTCTGTATTCACTCAGTACAGAGGGGAAGGTGAGGGAAGAGGAAGAGAGAAAAACGTCTTAATCCCTAAGAGGGAATACATCCTTGAGCTTCAGTGAGTTCACTGCAACACAGCAGCCTGAGTTCTGAACATCTCTCTCATCAATTTGATCCTGAGTGTGGTAAAGCCCCTGCACCTACATGGGGGGGACATAAAGATGACATTTCCAGTGTAACATGAGCAGTCTTCACCACTGTAATGAACAGCAGGAAGAGGAAGCAAATGAATGATTACAGCCCTTGCTTACTCTCACCCAGTTTCCTTTCAAAAGGAACCCCCTCAACAGGTAATTGGATGTGTGTGCATGACTGGTATGATGCTTGAGTAGCATATCAACAAACTTGCACACGCAGCTCTGCTTCAGGTGTTCTGCTCAACCTGCCTTTGAGAAAAGTTTGAGCTTCCCTTGGGATTCTGTGATTCTACTAAGGCCATCAGTAACTGACAGATTCCCAGTAAAACTGGTTTAGTATATACGTCCATATGCAATCCATTCATTCTAATGTTTTCAATTTTACTACCCTTCAATTACTTCTCCCAGTCATAATCCATAGATTCAGTGATAGAAATTTCTATCTTAAATCCAGAAATAAAGCTGCATGCCAATCAACATCGGTGATGAAAAAGCAATTTTCACAACATATAATTAGAATATAGGGTATGAGCTACTCAGAAAGTACTTTAAACAAAGGTGCTAGTGAAATGACAACATAGTAACAAATGTTCTTAAGCTGAGTAATTTTTTCCATACACTAGGTCTTCCTATTTCACTAGCCATAACTCCTACAAAAGTCCACGGGTGCTTTGCTAAGGAGGTATTACAGTCAGTCAGGTGATGAGAGCCAACTGCATAAGCAATGGAACTGCTATTAGTCACAGCCTAAGGCAGTCTCAACCGATGCTGAAGTTCTAGAAATGTCACTGCTACCAGGTCAACATTAGATGGCAGCAAATACCTGTAAATTAATAAAGGGCAAAAATGTAGGAAACTAAGCTAGGGGATAACTGTGCAACACAAAGCCCTCCAAATGCAGATATAGCCCTATCAGCCCCAGGAAACAGGCACCCAGGAACCCAGAGAACCTTTACCTCAAAACTAACAAGAAACTAAACCAACAAGAAACTAAAACAAAGGTCAGAGGAATACTTCAAGTGACATCCAAGGCCAAACCTTACAGCAATAACCCCCCCGCCCCCAAACCAAACATGCCTTAAAATGATGTTATATAGGAAGTTTGAGACCATCAAAAGAAGTAATTTAGCAACATCACAAGAGCGTGGTTTGTCATTACCTACAGTGTATTACAAGGCTCTTTACACCTTTCCCCTCTCTCTACCAAGTTTGTGTAACTTGAACAGCTATACTGCACTTCTGCATTATTTGCCAGAATGTTAAGATCTCAAAGACATATTAAAATTAAATTTGCGTGGCATATTACTCTGGTAAGAGGAAGAAACGGAATCTTTTGAAGTATTACACTTCACATTTTCCTTTGGATAATTTTTATTCGGTTTCTCTCAGCAGTGAAAAACAAAAAGGTTACAAACCTATAGTGCAGGAAGTATGAAGCACTGTAACTGCTGCTGTAAAATAGAGCAGATTCACCATAATGGAAGAGACTGACTCTGCTTGTCCTGAGCATTTGCTAACCTGTATCCCATTTCTTTGATATCACAGTCCTGGGGTTTTCATTAAAGTCCACTGAACATACGGACCACAAATTACCATCTTTTATTTCCTGGATGAAACAACTTAGCTCTGCTGGAAAATGCAGCTGGAGGCATGTCAACGCTAGAGGGGAGCAGAGCATCACACCAGATCAACACATCCTGCGTTCCCTTTTCCACAATCGGAAAAATCATTTGCCAGCAGAACAGTTCGGGATTCCCAGACTTTCTGAACTACTATGGTATAAGTGACAGTAAACTTATCAGAAGATATAAGAAGCAAGCTAGTTCATTTCATTAATATGTGTCCCTACATTTCATTAGAGCTTCAGAAAGCCAGGAGTTTCTCTCACTAGCCAACTAATATTTACATGGGAATATAATAACACCTTTTTTCAGCTCATTTGAAGTCACAGTACTTCAAGATGCATCTAAGAAGGCAAAAGTCTTAAAAATACACTCCAACAACAACTTAAGAGTGTTGCAAGATGGCAGAGATGCTACTCAGGAAGAGAGTGCACATTATGCCAACACATTCTTAATACCCTTTGGGCAAAAGACCTTTTTAAATTCTCCTTTCACTGCATGACAAAAGTCTTTGATACCTCAGTTGCAACTCCAGCTTAAAATGGGAAACTATTACTTAACAACACAGAGAAAATTGGTGAAATATGAGTAAGAGTAAAGCCTGAGGTAACCATTCAGCACAGTTTTTTCAGTGTACGGGACCAATTCAATATGTATAGAGTAAATTGCCAACCTACCTCCTTTCCGCAGCAGATAGATGGGCACAACATAAAGCATCACATGCTGGATGTAATAAATTTCCATTTCAAATGGAAGCTGTGGAATAAGGAAAATATTTGTAAATGTTTTTCATCACTGACACCTGAGTTTCAAGGAACCATTCTCCTCATGACCCACAAAAAACTCTTCGGTTATTGCATCACCTATGTATATTAACAAAGAGATGACATTCATTGCCAGTGCTTTGAAAGTGCAGCTAAGTGTACCCATTCCATTCCCCTTGACACAAATGCAGCACTTCAAGCAGACAACTCTAAAAATTAGCTAGAAGCACAGCAAAGAAGGAATAAAATAAAATTGCTCTTTTCCCTTTCTTAACTATAAATTACCATTAACAATGCAAAACCCTCAATAATCAAACCAGGAACTGTATACACCCCATATGATAGTAGTCTATTTAGAAAGAAAAAGATAATTGCTGTCTTCTGAGTGGTAAAATTCTATTTATAGCATTCTATAAATGAGGTCCTTTATATATAAAAGTATATAAATAAATATATACATAAGTAATTGCTGAGGAGATCTGTGCAAAAATCAAAAGACCTGATTTATAGCAATCTGTATATATGTGTGAAACTTATAAGCTCCACAAAATATAAAATAATCAGTACTTTATTGGTTTTAAAGAGAAGCTGCAGAAAGATACATATAAACAAGTTACCAGTTCGTATTAAATCAGATATTTCTCACAGGCTGACAACTTTTGGGAAGTCAGAATTGGTGACCACGTGTTAGTTGAATTCATGTTACCTCTCAGAGAAGTCAGACAGACTGTGCTAAAAATAACCTGACCCACAACTCAGTGTTTAATTTGAACCCTTTAATCCAGACCAAACTAATTCTAGTTTTTATCAGTTAGAAAATGTGATGTGCCATATTTGAAAGTTATTCCCATCTGTAAGTGCCTTTGCCTGTATCTATTTGTTAAACTAAAGCAACACATTTGAAATTGAAGAGTAGTAGAAAAGATCCCAACTCAAAATCCAGAATTCAGCTTCTTGCTGCAGCTCACTTACAGACCTGAAAAGACTTTGCCATTCTTTTTCAGAAGTGAAAACTGGAAAATACCACCACACATGTATGAAATCTCACATCTCACATGTATGAAATTCTCACACAAAGCCCTGAGTTTTGGTTCAAACACAGCCTTATTCTATCATTCCACAGAGAATCCAGACACAAGTCCTACCAATAACAGTAGTTAATAAACTGCTGGTAATTAATACAGTGATCTTTGAAATTCAACAATAATTCTTATATCTTATTTTGAATGCCAAAGATGCTAAACCCAGCAGCTGGATTCAGCTAGTCCTGGCATCCCCAGCTGCACAGTATCAGTGTCCTGATTACAACCTCCAAGATGTTCAGCCAGCTCCTGGGAGACTAAGGCAAAAAAAAAAGAAAAGAAAAAAAAAAAGACCAACACGAACCCCCTCACAACTATCATACAATCTGTTGGGTTATTTTATTCCAAGAACTCTGTATCAAAACATAAAACCAAGCAAGACAATAGTATGCAAAAGCAAGAACTTCACAGAAGCTGTGAGGTTTCCTGAATCTGAATCTTTTCTTCTGTCCCTTGCTGAAAGACACAGAGAGCAAAGTGAGGGAATCCAAATTATCTGGGAAGAGACTAAAGCAGGCAGTTTTCCTAACTGGAGAAAGAGCTGTATTTCTTCCAGTGGGAAGTGACACACTTCAGAAACAATAGCTCCCGATATAAACAGCACAACGTGAGGCACCCACTCCTGCCAAGGAGCATTCTCTATTTATCTATGGTTTCATAAGGGCTTCTACACTTGCTGAGTTGTGAGCACCAGTTACACAAACACTATGCTCAGGACACTTCTGAGAACAGAGTAGCAGTTGTTTTCCTGCAGTAGTGTTGACAATATTTTTTTTTCTATAAAACAAAACATCTTTTTTCACTATAAAAGATTGCTTGTTCTGAAGCCTGACCAACCAGCAAGTTCACTTGCTGGTATAGAGCTACAAAGGCAGAATTTCTGTACAACCAAGCATCCAAGTTGTACAGCCAGGCTACAACACACACAAAAAGAACAAACACAAAAGGTGAACTATAAGTTGTTCAGTGCAACCAACTCACCCGGCTCTAAAGGTTTTAGCTATAAATTGTCTTAGCCATAAGGGACACACAGATAGCAGATATGCAAAGAGAAACTGCAAGTAGGGACAAAGTAGAAGGGGTCACCCACAGCAGTCTAGGATTTAATGAACCTCTTTGTGAAAACAAGCACTTCAGCAAGTGGTGAAGTCTGAGAAATTAAAAACTCAAAGCAACACTTACAGAACAAAGTAAGTCCCTCTACCAATATTGACCATAGGCACCAATGAAGGCCACATGTATATAAGTCCAGACTCCAACAATCTCCAAAGCAGACCCTCTTCACAGGCCCCAAGAGGCTTGGCTTGTCCTCTCCTGTCAGGTGCCCCTGTAGAAACCCAGCAGCCTCTCCAAAAAGCAGTATTCCCCCTGTAACCAACCAGTGATGTTTGTGATTCTGTTCTTCAACCCGACCCAGAGAGCTTCAGAATGACTAAATATTTGTTAGCAAGACTTGTAATCTAAACTGTCTGTTGAGCATATTAAAGGCCCCAGGATTCCAACCCAAATTATTACAAGTTCTGAGAGTTTTTTCTTTATGTGCTAGTTTTGGCTGGGATAATTTCCTTCACAGTAGCTGGTATGGGGCAATGGTTTGGATCTGTGCTGAAAACAGTGCTGATAACACAGGGATGTTTCAGTTACTGCTGAGCAGCACTTACACACAGTCAAGGCCTTTTCTGCTCCTTACCCCAGCAAGGAGGTTGAGGTTGCACAAGGAGATGGGAAGGGACAGAGCCAGGACAGCTAGCCCCAGCTCACCAAAGGGATATTCCAATGGCATCATGCTCAGCATATAAAGCTGGGGGAAGAAGAAGAGGGGTATGTTCAGAGTGATGGCAGTGGTCTTCCCAAGTCACCATTAGGTGTGATGGAGCCCTGTTTCCTGGAGATGGGAAGCAGTGAATTAATCCCTTGTTTTTACTGTGCCTGTGAATGCACAGCTTTTGCTTTACCTATTAAACTGTCTTTATCTTATCAGCCCATGAGTTTTGTCACGTTTACCCTTCCACTTCTCTCCCTCATCCCACTGTGGGAAGCGAGCAGCTGTGTGGTGCTGAGCTTCAGCTGGGGTTAAACCAGGACATGAGGCCTGTCACTACAGAGGATGATGCTCATTGAGAAAAATCAGGAAAAGTCTTTGTTCAGTGCACTTTCAACTAAATGCATTTGTTCTGACTTTTATCAGTGTTCTGAGTATTTGACTAGCACTATATTTGATGTTTATTGTATCATAAAATGGCACTACTGTCTTCTAGTTGCTCAGTTTCATTATGCAAACTAGCTCACATTAATGACACAATGGACACAATAAAGCATTTGTAAGGTCAAGACCAAAAGAGGTAGATAATAATTTCAGAAATAGTATTTTCCCAGTTCCTCTAGAGAGAATATTAGGACTACTTATGACCACCAGCAGAAAGTAGATTTACAGTTATCAAATGTGTGAGTCTAGTCTCCACTTCCACACCCATACCATTTAATGCACACAGCACAGATGCTGCCTAAAGCTGCAGAAACCCTCCCTGACTTGAGCACCTACCAGCAACCAAAGCACAATCTCTCAACATCTGCCAATGTGCAACTGTTTGTTATTTCCTTGTACCAGTTAGATGAAGCCAGTGTTGATGTCACATACTGTGCTACCACAACCTATTCCATGTTGCTGTGTAGGCACAAGCATTTCAGACAAACTATTCAGTACAGTGAATTACTTGTACCTTAACTACCTATCTTAACAGGCAACTGCAATACAGTAGGCAATGATCACGGGCACTACACAGAGTGCATTGGAAGTACTGCTCAGAGTATGATTTGTTCCTAAACCAGATTTAGAATGCATATCTCTCAAGCCAAATAATTCTAATAATAGAATATGGCAGCTTCTGGAAATATTAAAACTGCACCATTGCAGCTGTGTGAGCAAAGCCCAACGCCTCTGGGACATGTCCTGTTTTTTTACTTCATCTATATCAACATTTTCAGGACATCAGCTTGCAAAAAAAACCCTACTTTTAAACTAGCAGAAAGAGTTCCCCTTAAAAATTAACACAGTATGAAAGTTAACAAAATCAATTATTCTACAACATTTGGAGTCATTGTGGCAGTTAAATAAATTTATTTGCATAGTAAGTTTATCAGGACCTATATCATATTCTATATAATATAAATACAGAGTAGGAAGAGATCTTTCCACCCTTGTATATCCTCTTATACCTTTCTTGGCTCCTACTTGGGAACCTAGCAATCCAGTTCCCTTAACATCATGTTCTCTATTTACTTAAGGGTCATAAAAGATTACTCGATTTTCCATGTGAACTACTAGTGCTGACAAGAATGATTTACATCACGAGAAAGGAATGAAATTGTGAGTAAAAATTAAAATACACTTTTTTTGCTGAAAGAAAAACATCACCTAAGAAACAAACTGTTTTGTCTTTACCCAGTGACTATTCCGATGTACAAAGTTTAACATCATCAGCACATGGTAAGTAATGCAGCAAATAACTGGAATATTTACTTGCCAATTAAACACAAGTGGGTGCATCTGTTGCTCAAGGCTGTGAATTGCTGGTACTCCAACATCATGCCAAGGCAGGAAAATATTTCCTTGCAAAGAAGGGGATAGACTGACCTCATCTTTCAGGCTACATTTTTCTTTGAATACTACCCCACGTGCCCATTACAGCCCAACAAGGTTTTTAAGGGGTATAATGTCACTGAAAGGTTAAAACAACAGAAGGTAGAAACCTACTGTAGTCTCAATGAATATCTCAACTCTCCACTGGCAACTGACTAATATTTAGGAATAGTTTTGAAATGACTCAGGTTCTAAAAACTTTCAACAGATACAAGAAAATGAAGAGTTATGCTACCAGCTACCAGATATTTATTTTTTCAGGATAATCTAACATTGACTTATATATATAAAGTAATACTTACAATGCATTAAGTAAAGTGATTGGTGGCAAAAACACATGACCCTAACAGACTGTGCCACAAGATGTTGTAAGAGGTGTTCGGGAAATTACTCCAACTAGTTTAACACTTAGAACCAAGATCCTGACAGCCATTTGCTGGTGAATTAATGATTATTTTTCATTCTGTATCTTCTGTCTTTTGTCCCTTCCAGATTACTGATATGCACAAATAAAACAGCACATTTCCTTGTGCATCTCACTGCTTTCACCTCCATCATGGCACACAGTTTACTAGCTAATGTGTAAATGCCAGCTGAACTTGCTGAACTTCCTAAATTATTAGGCTTCTCCAAAGAGAAACTGCAGCTCAACAGTGATCATCTGCTGCCTGTGAGATAATTCAGGCAATCCACATGGAAGAGAGCCTTAGGAGAATATCGGATGAAGACAATGAAAACTATCACCACCAAGACATCAAATAACTTCTAAAGATAAAATACACTGTACACTATCGAAGGTAACAGTGAAGCATTTTGGTGCTTACGCAATAGACCCATTTGAGGCAGCAGCCTCCTGCTTTCCAGTTCCCACTGACCTTGTAACTCTCTCTGCCCCAGACAACGTATCACTCCTCACTTAATTTAATAGTTGGGGTGTCTGATTCTTCATGCTTTTTATGCCATACACTATATATTACATCAATTTACAGACATTACTAAGTATACAAAATTTTTATATAAAACATGTACACACTAAAATGTGTATCTTAAAACTGGATTTAAAAGTTTGAGACAACAATTCTTGAGAGAATCAAGACTCGGATACTACAAACCAAAGCAGACAGCACAGACAAAGTTACTGCTTTTTTGGACTCCCTGCTAAGCTTTAAGAAACATTCACTGCTTTCAGGACTATATCAGTGTGAAAAAAACTACAGTAACAGTTGCAGAGCAGAATGTGTCTACCAATAGAGAATCTGGGTCAAAGCAGCAGTGCTATAAAACATCACCCAAATTATCTTGTGCCAGAAGAAACACTGAAAAGAACAGCCTAGCAAGCAGCTGTCAGGCCAAATATATCCTAAGTTGTATTTATTCAAAAAATATTTGCTCTTGGACATTACCCTTTGGCTCCTCTAAGCCTAATTAAGGAGAAATTAAAAAGTAGCCTCGTTTTTTCCTGTTTAATTACCACTGCCCTAATACAAATGAGACACATAATAATGGCAGAGCAAATAGAGGCTAATGATTTATTAAATATTTCAACATTTTACCCTGAAAAGGTTACCCAGAAAAATCATTTTTATGCTAAATTTAGATTTAGTTAAAAACTAGAGAGTTTGAAATACGAAAGTAATCCTTATCAGAAAAAAAAAAAACACTTGTTTTATTCATCTGATGCTGCTTCAGCAGTATCAAGTTTTATTAAAACATAATTGCAAACTGCACATAAGCTGCTACAGAATTGAAAAATACATATAGTTACCAAATTATGAAGGACAACGTGAATCTTGAATGAACTCTAGGGTTATTATACAACTAAATCCACTGAAATCTGAAAATAATGATCCATCCTCCTATGCAGCGTGTGTCACGCTTTATGGAAGATTATTTGTCACATGTAAAAGCCTCCAGACATATTATCCTCTCTCTAGCAACTGAGCTGTGTCTCAGTGCAAAATTTCATAGTCTTAAAAAGGGGAAGAAAAAAAAAAGCCTACCTAAAAGGCAACAATAGAACTGTCAGGTTTCAGGTCTCCTTAGCTACCAGTGTGACCAATGAACACAGTGCATCACCCGTGAAGTTCACCACAGATGCAGATTTTACACGTAATCTTATTAGGGCAGTCAAGGTTTGCAAACAGCCACTAATGAGATTTGTAATGGAGTCTAAAGTCCACACCAATTTTGTTCATAATATCATTAATCCACATGCTATATGGATATAGATATGAGTACTTTAATCAGACACCATATAAACAGAAGCAGATAAATAGAAGTGAAATCTATATTAAAACAGGCATTTAAATAACTACAACAGATTCTTGCAAATAAGTCAGTTGACACAAAAATGAATGTTTCATAGGCATATAATCATATATACATACACACAGCTCTAATATATATGCATAACAGCTCTTAATGACAATCCTTAGAAATATTTCATATAGCTCAGATTAAGGATAACTTTTTTGACCATTAACTCTGAGTGTAATAAGAATCTTTCTAGAGACACCAACAGGTTGAGGTTTTGTCCAGGAGGTGGGAGTTTTATAGCAGATTTGAAAACTTGCATGGGAAAAAAGAAACCAGCTGTGCCTAATCTTAGGGGAGTTGAGGTGACAGCCACCAACAACATTTGGCATTTTCCATGCCTGAGGAATCATACATTTACATATACTCTGAAAAGCCTAAAACTGAATTTTGACCACAGGCTACAATGCTAACCTACAAAGGCCTCTTTCAAAGCCATGATGTTTTCCCTCCATTTAAAGGCTAGGATGGAATTGATCCTTAGAATACAGCAGTGTTACCGTTCCACATTGATTTATCAACACGAAAAAGTCCAAGATATTGGCTTGTGGTATTGGATCAAATCCAAGATACTGGATCAGTATCTGGCTCCAATGTAGTGACCTGTACCAGGAATATACAGCCTGGTAACACGAATTTTAAAAGAGCAAATAAAACACACTTCTAACTGTTCAGAGAAAATATTTTAGGAATAAATAATAAATAAATAAATAAATAAATAAATAAATAAATAAATAAATAAATAAGGAGGAGGAGAAGTACAGCAGACTCACCAGGCGTGTATTAACAACTGGAAACAGCAATGCCAGGAGGGCCCCATTCAGCATATGCATCTGCAACCTTAGAAGAGAAATGGTGTTATTCTCACAGACGGAAACACAATGTCTTCACATATTTTATGTAGTATCTCTTCAATGAAAGGTAGCAAGAGATGTAAGAAAATTCATTAAAAAACCTTTTGGCTTGAATTTGAATTAAGGCACTGTTAAATACAACCACCAGAATGAAAACCTCTCCTCAAATACACAAATAATTTCCTGAAGTAGGACTGCTTTCTGTAATGAGCTTTGGATTCCTAGAAAGCCTGGACTGCCCATTTGTGTTAACCCTGTTCATGACGGAAGCTGCTAAATAGTTGGAATTTTGCTGTTCATTTGTCTTTCAGAGCTTAAGATAGCATGTTTGATAAAGTTTTTTACTCCTGTCTAACTCTTTAAATGTTCAGCTTCAAAGTAAGCTTGAATTCTTCAGGAATTTGGAAAGAGTCCCTTAGATAAAGGAAGAATTACATTTGTCAAAACTTAACAGCAAGTTCTAAGCAAAGAACAAGGCAGGAAAGTAGTATTATAATACTGTATTTTGTATAGCTTCCAGCCATCTTCTTCTGAACCATGGTTGCATCACAAGAACACAAAAATTGTATCAGTTCTAGTTCAATCTACTTTACATAAGACACAAAGTAAAGAATAAACTGTTTACAACCACTGCCTGTCATAAACTCTTAGGAATTTAAAAGTAACTTCAGGGGGGGAAAAGGTATTACAATTTCAAAACATTTTTTCCAAATCTAATTTACATGATGTCAGGGTGTTAGAAAACAGAAAAAGCTCATTCTGAAAACTAACAAATATTTAGGCCTCTGCTCTGCAACTGGTCTTTTGCAAATCCTTACAGTAATTCCAGGATTCCCTGGATAGCAGATGTACTTTTCACCCTCTCCAAGATGGAGACACTAACACAGGATCTCTGGATTCAGCCTACTCCGTGCCCAAATGGGGAACAGCAGGAAAAAGTTGCAGAGACACAGCAGCAGTTCCAAAATAATTCATGAGGCATATCCCCAGCATTATTTTTCCAGTTACTGCCTAGACTAAGACAAGAAAGAGCTGTCACGGTGGCAACTACAGCCATCCTGTGTGTCTCCCCACTATATGACCAGTTACACTCCTCAGCTGCTTACTGAACTCTACAGTGGTAGCCCATTAGAGCTTCCTGCACATTAGGAATGTGGTTCCTGAAGTTAGTAACAATATGCAATATTTTAGGAAAGATTGCGTAGATTTGAGGAAGAGCCAAGTCATCAAGAATGTGCTTTCATTATTTAACTTAAATCCACAGTTTTAAAACTAGATCCTTCCTGTATGCATGGCCTTCTCCAGTTATTAATTTTTAGTGAGGAAAATACAGAGGTACAAGGCCTATGACATAAATTACACAAACTCATAGGTTTGTCTAGAAATCTGTAGAAAGATGCCTGCATTCTTACCTGTCACTGAGCTAATCCATATTGCTAAGCAAGGCCAAAACCACAGTACAAAAGAACTCAGGGTATGTGGGGCTCAACACCCATGATTTAAGCCCTGACCCTTTTCAAGGTGTCATTATTCATTCCAACCAATATGCCTTTCCAACCAGATATGTATCTTAATATTTTATGACTTAAACAGTGATTAACTTCTAAAATACATTATGCAAGTAGATAGAAATTTAGTAAGGAAGAGGCATTACCTGAAGAGAATCATTGCAACCCGGCATGGGGGACAGGCAAGAAGAAAAATCTGAAATGGTAGAAACAAATTTAAATTAATGACATAGACTCAATTTTTTATATCTTTCCTTCCCAGTTCTGTAGGTCACAAATCATTTCTAAGCAGATCTATGTAACAGAAGAGCTAGAAGACTCTAACTCTTCAACAAATTAAAAGGTTTCACATTATCTACATGTAAAAGGATTCAAGCAGTACGAGTAGCATCTAGGATTTTACTTCTGCCAGTGCCTAAGAAACAAGTGAAATTCTAGCCTGCTTGATGTCATTACAGAAGATCTCTTACAAAGCAGTTTACTGTATTACCAATCATCTTACTACAGCAGCTCCCTTAGACCTGTATCATAATGTCCTTGCTGTCCTAAAGACCAAGCATTTACAATGACATTACTACCCCTCAGCAGCACAGGACCCAGCTCTTGAAGACTTCATGCTAGATGGCTGCGTATAGAAGCCTCTTCATGCTTCCCGAAATAAGGCTACTTCATTATCTGCTCTATAAGCTTAGTAGTCATCTTTAAATATGTTCACTTCCATACTCAATACAGTATGTTAAAGTACCAAAAAACTTTCACCAATTATTAGCTGCTTCACAAGACCAAAAATAACAGAGTACAACTGGATCAGCATGTTTATTTTACAAGCCATACTACTTCCACAAATAGGACTTGATTTCAATTTTCATGTGATAAAGTATGGTTGATTCGCAGCAATGCCCCACCTAAATTTAGATAACCATAATCTTTTGATATTGCTCTACAAAACCTCTCACAGCAACTTGAAAAACTTCTTATCAGCAAGCTTTACTCTAGATATGAAGAGATTACTACCTAAGTGCTCAGTGATAAAACTCATACCTTTTATACTGCCCACTACTGCAAAGAAGAGACTTTGGCCTACTGTCTGATAAGCATTTATTTTATAAGAAATAAATGAATCACACTTTTTACTGCTGTTGCTAAAGTAAATTCACAATAGATTTCACTGCCAACCTACAAAACAGATTTGTAGTGATCTTTAAATCAGTTCAAGTGACAGCATTTGGAGAAAGTGTGCTTTATGGACAAGCCAGATTAAACAATTCACCAAACATGTTTGTTTGAAGTGCTGCAAGGCTGGGAAGAAGCTTCTGATGTATATTCAAATTAATTACTCCCAGATCATGTACTTGCTGCAGCAACAGTAGAAACGTTGAAGTCTGGATCATATCACTGAGCCCTTGTGTATAAAAGGGGATTGCTGCCTCTACCATACAAATACACACACACATTCAAAATATCTTATTTTCAATGCAAGCTGTTAATATACAACCATTTATTTCTCTGATACACTTACTTGTATGTTTAATTCAAGGAGGCTCAATAACAGTTTAGAATACACACACACACACACAAATTGTTTTTCCTGAGTCATATAGAACTCTAATAAAAGCACAGCAGGAAAGAGGCAGCAATGAATATTGACTGAATGTACCCCTCAAGACATTTCCTTAGTGAATATTGTTAGAATCCAGAGTTTTTCATAAGTCTGGAATTTAAAAGGCAAGCAATTTTAACTCATCAGAGCAGGTTAAAGAGAAAGAAAACAAACACAAGCTACTAATGGATTGCTTTTTTGTGCTAAACTTTTATACTAGAAAATTCTTCCGAGTGGTCTACACGTCACCTTGCAAATATGTTTATACATGTATGGCTTCTAGGAAAAGTGTCTAACACACACTATGCTTCACTATTCCATCACTGCATATTTTGCAGTAAACTTTGTTTACCAACTAAAGTTCCTTGAATTGTGGACTATATTTTTCCTTCTTTGGGCATCATAAATATCTTCTACAGGTCTTTCACTACTTTTTCCCATGCTACTTATATGCATTAGTGTAACTTTTTAACACATGTTGTATGTTAGCAAAAGAAGATGCAGTATCTAGAGTCTCACTAGTTCATGCAGAGCTTTAAATTAAAATTATTCCAGGAGTACCTTAAATTCAGAAACCTGTTTCTTCTGAAGCACAATTCATACCTTCTGCTCTCCCAGCATGATTTTTTTTTTCATTTCTGATCAACCTTTTTCTCTATATGCATAAAATAATCAAACCAGAAATGTGACTTAATGACACCAGTTGTTTTTCTGACACAATGAAAATTGCTTCAAGTACCACATGATGGAGCAAAAACTACAACACAAGTCTGTATACTGTCTGAATCTCAGCACTGAGCTTAAAAAATAGCTAGTATTAAAAAAGGATGGTATTGTTGCGACTGACATGCCAATTCTTCACTACCATGGAGACAGGCAAAGAAGAGGACCAGACTCACAGCTGTGTATTTCTATGTCAATTCTACTGCAAGAAACACAGTTTCAGGACTGATGAGGGGAAAACAAATATTTAATGTTTTATGCAATCAAGTCCCTCTGTTATGAGGGATCTTTCAGAAAATAAGCCTGACTTCCACTTTTTATGATGGCAGAGAAATTGTAACCAGAACGTTTATGTTAAAACTTCAGGATAATGGAAGAGATTTTTGTATGTTTCAGCTTTAGCAGTGTTTTATCAAGAACTTTCTCTCTAAATATGCATATACTTTCTGTGATAAATAAACCTCAGCCTCTTAAACAGGATATTTTACAAGACACCCTTGTATCTGATTTTCAAAGGACTGTATCACTGATTCAGCCATTATAAAAAGGGTCATCATTCAGCTCAGAGTAACGAAAAAGTCCTAAAATATCTAGTTCACAGCAGACAAGCTCACAAGCTCCAACACAAACGGTCACATAATCATATTACATTTCACTCATACTGGAAATAAAATCCTTTGCCCTGCAGGAGGAAACAGTTATATAAACCAAACAATGTCATATTAAATTAGCAGTATGGCTGTGAATAGTTCCCAGCTTCTGTTTTCCTGCCAGAACTCTCAAGGTTTTACACACCCAGGCTAGCAGATATGAGCCTCCTTCATGGGCACACTGCAGAGTTCTAATGTAAACAGGACAACATGTATTTTAAAACACACTGAAGTAGCTTTTCCCTGCTCAAGGCAGAATAATGGAACTTGCAATTTAGAAGAAACACTAAGAAACAATTTCAGTGTCCCTCCTTACTCAGTCAGATCTGTTACCTGTTACGTTTTCACATTAAAAATGAAAAGGACAGAAGAATTAACCAGAAATCCAAAATGTACAGACAGTATTTCCAGAGGGAAAAATAAGCTGCAAGATATTCACTGTCTGACAGGCTGAATTCTGGGCACAGTTACAGGATCATAGAATAGTTAGGGTTGGAAAGGACCTTAAGATTATCCAGTTCCATCCCCCCTGCCATGGGCACGGAAACCTCACACTAAACCGTATCACCCAAGGCTCTGGAAAAGGGAAAGGGTTA
Organism: Neopsephotus bourkii; assembly: GCF_033783945.1. Lineage (NCBI taxonomy): Eukaryota > Metazoa > Chordata > Aves > Psittaciformes > Psittacidae > Neopsephotus > Neopsephotus bourkii. The sequence goes on from NW_026901555.1 coordinate 1,346,854, forward strand.
TAGAGGTCAACAAGAATGATCAATAAGTAGAGAACATCTTCCGTATATGGATTTAGCACATTAAGACTCTTCAGCCTGTAAAAGACTATAGGCTAATGCAAGTGAGTGTACAAACTCACATATGGCCTCAAGGAAACGTACCGGTACCAAGTCCTAGGCAGGGATGATACTGTGAGTCAGGCTGTGTGAGTCTGTTCCACCAGCACAGGACCAGAAGGTTTTACAATTGTTATCAGGCAACAAATCTCAAAGAAACTCCTAACACTGGTCAACGTGCAAACTAAAGTCCACTTTAACATTGAGGATCCAGATGAAAGAGGAAGTCAGACATTCTGCTAATATACTTCATAATTACAAGACCATAAATAACAACGTCCATTCCCATGGGAAATACTGCTGGCATAAAGAACTGTATAGTCAGCACTATCCTGCATAAGCCCAAATACAAAGGTCACACCACAACACATGATGGGTCAGCAGGGCTGTTACAGCTTGAAGACTGCAATGTACAGGATTGCACCACTTAACTATTCCTTCACTGAGATAAAATCTCAGAGACTGAATTTACGGTTGCTCTGAACTTGCCCATGACTGGGCTGCCCAACAGTCTCTTACATGTTCTCTTCTTCTAACCATGCACTAACAAAAAGAGAATGCTCCAAATGGTATCTCTAGGTCTGGGACAGCAATACTGTCTCTGACCTGAAGTAAAATGCCTCTTCAAATATCTAAGCCTGGTACCATTCTATTCATTGAATGTTACTGCCTCACTCCATGAGCAACTTGAACTGGGAGAGACTGCTCGTTTTTGGGTTGGTTTGGGGGTTTTTGTCCTGTGGGTTGGCTGAATCTCCAGGGTCTTTTGATTCCAAACCCTCTCAAGTTTCTTCAAAGTATCATACTTAAAAACTCCCTTCAGAAGTATTTTAGTGATGCTATTTTTACAGAGAGGCAGAGCACAGTCAAAACTTGTCATGAAAGGCTTTTCTTCTACCAGTTTTAGTCCTGCTGAGACAGAAACATGCATAACACAAAGATCATCTTGTTTGATCAGAAACAAACTAAAGAGACAAAATGAGACAATTCAAAGGGTAGCAGGGGAAGAAAGGAGCAAGCCACACACCTCTTAACCATTCCATATTTAACATCACACGAAGTATCACTTATAATATCAATGGGAATGCTTACCGATGCCTTACAAGTACACTTGTTTCTGGCAGAAGACAGCTAAGCTGCAAGTAAAACCAGTGCATCTCACATAGCAGCACGAATTTCATTTACCTTCCAAAAGAGCAGCTTGTCTGTCCCTGACCTGCCTGCACAATTTAGTTATCTTGTTGCAGCAGACTGGAAACATATCTTTCTTTTCAAACATTGCTGTTCTGACCACCCAGGTCATAAACTGGTTTAATACACTATTCCAAAATGAAAACTTCAAGAGGTTAGATTTTAATTTCTTCTGAAATAAAAATTTCCACTGTCTCTTAGGTGTATCAAAGTACCCTTCAGAGGAGAACAGATTAAGAAGTATCTTAAGATACAGCAGTTAAACTAAGTGTATTTTACTGATGTCAAGACCACCCACTTTCCCCCAACAACGGTTAAAACATAAGGTAAGGAACACTCAAGCAGCTGGAAAATTTAAAAGATGTAGAAGATTTTGTTAAGTAACTTTAAAATTAAAGTTTTAAACAATTACCCTATCATTTAGCAGAAAGTAATGGTTTAACAACTCCATCAGACAGCTTTGCTTCAGCAGATGGTTTTATACAAACTATCAATCCAGCCCAGAACAGCCACAGCACTTAAAAGCCATCTATTTGCCTTCTAAGAGGTAACTTGTAAAAAAAACCCAGTAATATCGTAACTGTGGTTTAACAAGTTCAGACTGACAAAGCTGAAAAGAGAACAGAGGTCAAAAGATGTGACATTCTCATTGCTAAAGAGTAACAAGATGAATGCATTTGATATTTCAGCATAAAAATCACAGCTGCCTTACTGCACCTGCCAGACAAGTTCAGGGATTAATGAATGTGTCCTGTTGAATTGTTAATCTACTCTTAAGAATACTCATTCAAAGGAACATCACTGACAGAGTATTAAGTAATACTACAATAAAAGTAGTTTCTGTATTATATAAACCAGACTTTGAGAGCTACCCATCCCTCCTTCCAACCTCCCAGTTTTACCCAGGGATGAAAGAAGTGTAGCAGGTTGAACAATTTCCATCTTCTGCAATATGTCTTCTAAATTATATATATTCATTGGGACATTCTGTACGTCTCCCCTTCCACAGGGGAGTTTAGCTAGTTTACCCAACAAACCTGTACTCACTCCTTCCCTTTTAGTCTTAGGTGAAAGATTTCTAGATTTGTTATATTTTAGGATTAATTATTAACACAAGTCTTCCTATGTGTGCAGTAGCATTAGTTATCACATCTTGGGAATTAGTATTTCAGAGAAAAAGTGTCACAGGTTGTTTTCCCTTCCTTCTTCTCTAATCACTACCTGCACCAGCTCTTCACTAGTGGTGGGTTAGTTCATTCCCCATTCCTAGCTTAATGCTTTAACAAAACCCAACAATCAAAAACTTATCTGGGCTCACAATGAGATTCTCATGTCCATATATACTCATCACTTTTAGTACTTCTTCCCCAATCATGATATTTCATATCAGTTTCCTATGGAAGCAAAACTATCATAGAAAAATCCTGCTCTACTTTACCTCAAGTCACCAATACCTTTTTCTTGTCACAATTCAAAATTCCTCAACCTGTAGGATTTTACAACAGAAATTTGTAGTCTTTAAATACAGCAGGATAATAAGTAATAGCTTCATTATTACAGATAATTGTGGCCAAAGAAACAAACAGAACAAAATCTATTAAAAGCTATGGCATATAACACTATATTCCTTATAATTTATGTTGGCACTATCCAAGTATTAAAATATAAACAAGTAAATCATTTGACTAATTACTTGGCAATCTGAATAAATGTAAACCCTTACCACATCTATCTAAAGCCCTGAGGAAGTGTCACAAGAAACATGAGTCCCATTACACTCTTTGTAGGCTTCCAATTCACACACAGTACAGAACTTGTCTGCAGTGAACATCAACAGCTCCAGTTGCTACATTAAATGTGGTTGAGGTACAACCACTGCAGTATGTCGTGGTTTAAACCCAGCCAGACAGCTTGTTCACTCACTCCCCCCCCTCTTGCCCTCCTCCTACTCCTGGGGGGATGGAGAGGAGAATCGAAAAGAATGCAACTCCCACGGGTTGAGATAAGAACAGTTTAGTAACTAAGGTATAACACAAATCACTACAGCTACCACCAATAATAATAATGATAAAGAAATAACAAGGGAAGAGAATACAACACCCCATCACCAGGCGACCGATAACTCACCCCCCCAGCCCGACCAAGCACCAACCAATACCTCCCCAACCCTGTAGTCCATTCTCCCTTCCAGGTAACTCCCAGTTACCTCCTGGGCATGACATGCTGTGGTATGGAATACTTCTTTGGTCAGTTTGGGTAAGGTGTCCTGTCTCTGCTTCCTCCCAGCTTCCCTCCTCCCTGGCAGAGCATGAGGCTCACAAAGTCCTTGGCCAAACCAAAACATCGTTTTTATCAGCTCTGCTCCCAGGCCAAAAGTCAAAACACAGCACTGCACCAGCTACCAAGAAAGAAAAATGACTGCTACTGCTAAACCCAGGACACAGTAAAACTTACAATCTGTGATCTTGAGCACAAACATTTACCAGCAGTGAAAGGGAGACAACAAAGAAAGGGGCTTTTAGAATGTAAATCATTAGATCAAAGGCATCCTGATCTTTGGAACTTATAAGGTGTCCAATACAGTTACTGCTGCTATTTGAATCAGCCTACCTCTCCACTGAGGCTCCTAAAGGCCTCAGGCAGATATTCCTGAAGCATCAGTTTAAACTGCTAGCAAACAGCCTACAGGAAATGGTGTGTGAAACTGCTAAACACGTTAAAAAATCCATCCTAAAAATATGTTGGAGAGAACACTGAAACAATTCTTAACAGCTCCATTCTCAAACAAAACGCACACAGAAGAGTGAAAAAGAAATGGGAAAAAAAAAGCCTGTGTCTCCATAACGTGTTGCTCAAACTAAACATTACACTTTGATTGCTATTTGCTTTAAATCTCTGATGATCTCATCAAAACAAACCAATACCTGATTACCTAAGGATTCACCTAACAGCCTTTAGGCAATAACTCTCAGTGTAAACATTTGGGGTAATAAAGTTAAGCTTTTTCACTTAGCATTTACAATCATGCAATCCCTACTCCTTTTTAGAGAGCCAGATTAATTCTTGTCAATTCCCCACTTTCTATATTCCTTTCCAAATTCTAGCAACTTTAAAACAAAGGCTTAACCTAGAGCTTGGATCTCCAGTTCCTCAAATAGAACATTCATCAGTAGCACAACATATTACCACAATCCCCATCACCCTGACTGAAGCACGCACATTTTCAGCTCAAGACAGAGAATGCAGTGGCCAAACCTTGTCCAAGCTGAATTGGCTGAACTGCAAACTCTTCAAAGCAAGCAAACTGTGATTGACAGCCTTAAGACATATTTTTCTGTTCTTCCATACTAAATTTAAAATTACTTATTTCTGAATACAAATTCTTCCCTTGCCTCATATTAATATTCCTCAATGTCTCTACTATATGCTGGGATTTGCTAAAATGAGCACAATGGTGAAACAAACTACTGCATTAAAATTATCACAGAAAAGCTTTTCCTCAGCTGAGTAAATAATTACTACATTAATTATGGCATCAGCTCATGTCTCTACTCTTCAACTGACTGTTTTTAAACACAACAAAATCACAGCTTAAAAATAAATTAGAACAATTAAGAAAAAATTGACCCTTCTTGGAACCAAGAGCAGATTGGACAATACAAGCAGCCATGGGTTTTCTGAAAGCCAAATTAATAGTTCTGGAGCATCCCAAGTATAAAGGGACTGACAATTTGTCTCATGACCTGTCAGGTGATATCTATGGCCCCTGAGCTGCTATCATCTTTGTAGCAATAAAACACACACTTCTAAGATAAGAGATAAGGCTTCCTTTCAAGAACTACTGGTATTTTCAGTGCTTTAATTATTCTTCATATGCCCTTTTTCACCACATACTCTGGTGATTTTCCTCTCAAGCAATCAGAATTAAGAGGAAGTATCCCAAGCTAATGTGCAGTTGTAAAAAGACAGACTTGTGCATTACACAGATGTAAAAACCACACTGCAAACTTCATGATTCAAGAGGTTTGCAAGCAGATATTACACACATCTTCCACCAAAGTGCTGAAGTTTATGTCTCCCAGAGAGTATTTCAGAGCACCCAAAGGATTGCTGACCTTCCTACAACAGTCTCGCCCATCTCCTAAATGTACCGATTTGGGACTAAATCATACTATACTCCAATACATAGCCTTGTTTTTCTCAAATATTTTTTTTTTACAATCCTTACTATACCAAATTCTACTAAATTTCAGTTTTATCATATCTCTTGAAACTGAGCCCTGTCTTCTGAGCTGCTTTAAAAATTACAAGTTCTGCAAGGACCAGTATCAGGTTTTGGAACATAGAGGGTATACACAAAAAAATTGACATAGATAAGGGAATTATGCACACATGCAAAAAGGGAGATTCAGAAGCTTACATTTAGAGACCTACATTTTGAAAAATGTATATATGTTCATTGGAAATTTTGCTGCACTGCCCTACATCTTGCCCAAAAATCTTAGTACATTAAGCAGTGAACAAAACTACTGAAAATCATCTTCAATTTAGAATACCGCTACCCTTTAAATATGGAATAATTCAGAATGGAGTTATTCCTTTAAAAATGGAATAACAGCAACTTTTGCTTGCTGACTGTTACTCATGTAACCCAATAACACAATTCACTGTCTTTTAATTAAAAACTTACTGAATTTCTGTAAGCAAAGCTCTTCAGACTCATTCCCAAATAACAGGATACAAATGTTCCTGTAATTTTAGTTCAAGGTTGTGAAGAGACAGAATATGGAAAACCATACACGATTTAACTGGATTCTTCCAAACATTACAAAGCATTTAGGAGCCATGGATGCAAATTAAAATCAGATTCACACCTGAAAAATGACATTTGACCACATAATCAGATTTTTTTCCAAGGTTAAAAAATAGGAAAAAAAAAAAAAAACACAAAGGAGGAGGGGAAAGGCAGATAATTAATTTGATACATATTTTGGGACATACTCCCAAATGATGTACAATTCAGGCAAGCTATGTTTACTACATAAGTACCAAAAACAACCCATTGTTTCCCAAAACACAGTAGCCTTTCTACGGAGGACAGAGAGGATCCAGAACTCCACAGAAGCTAAAACTGGAAATAATGAACACAGGATTTAGTATTTACTGAACTGCAGATGCACTTAGCACTGATTTTAGTTACATGAATATCAGATTGAGACCACTGGATGAAAATGGACTTCCCTATATTCCTTCCCCTTGCCTTTTTTCCACCTATCACTTCCCCTTTAGTTTACTTCTCTTTGTCTAAAAGGATCACTGTTTGAAGTAATCATCCAGCAACAGGCGTTTCCTCCAAAAACATTTTCTTTATTCCAGACAAATGTCAGTCCTTAAGTGCAGTAATTTGGTTTAAGGCGATTCTTCCCTTTTACACTGCCAAATCAGAAACTTGAAAACACTTCCTTAACATCTTCAATTTCAATACCCTAATTATGGTTCTGTAATACTCAAAAGGATTAAAGTCTTGAAAATATAACACTTGGTCCCCTTAATATATGCTGAATTATTTCCTGCTATGCAAAGGAGAAAACATTTGCAACACCCTGGTGGACTTACGGTTTCCCTTTCAGGATACCCTTTCACATCAGGTTTATAGCAGTATCATCAGCCTAATATCTAAGCTTCAGTCCTAAAAAGAGAGTAAGTTTCGGCTTTGTTTCATAAAGGTATTCAAACAACTTTCAGTGAGACCACTCTCTATGTAAAGAAAGAGCTCAGTATTAATTCATTTATGGACTTCCTCCTGGCCGCACCACACACTCATGATGTCCTACACAAAAACACCCCACCAGATAACTGTCCAGGAAACCACAGAAGTTTCCATTCACCTTTGGTTTAAGGTAAATGTTTAACTCTTTTAAAAACTGAAGTATTTCTCTCTCAATGATTCTACACTTACATCACTGATGAAGAAATACTGCTGCTCTTCCATCAAAATCTATGCAAGAAGCCAAAACCAAGACTGTGGCTGGAAATGAGCAGTACTATTAGATAATTTAACTAGGTGGCAGGACAGCAATGAATTCCCTGAATCTAATTAACCATGACAACTGTTCAGGCAGGTAAATATGTTAACTTGATCAACACTTCATCCTCGCAATGGCACATCTAAACTAGTTCTTCCCACTTATGAAAAAGATTTTATTTGAACACAGGTTGGTGTGATCGGCAGAAATCAAACGCCTGATCAAAACAGACTCAGTTGTAGAACTCTGTATCCATTTTATCAAGCAGTTTTTGTCTACATCACAGGTGTAATTCCCACTTTGTGATTTCATTTCAGTCTTAGGCCTTTTAAGAGCAGGGATTTCATACAGAAAATGTCTGAAAGATAATTTCCAGTTCCAAATATTCTTGGCCCAGAGACCAGAGCCTTTGTTGCTCTAAGGTGAAACACTCTCAACTGAAAATAACAGAAACCGAGTGAAAGAAGAGACTTTTAAAATCAGCTACTATTGGCTTCCCTTTGAAGCGATCTTGATTGCTGTAGCATGTTTCACCTCTCACATCCTACTTTGTTCATCCTCCTGCTTAGGTCCAACAACAGGATTATGTACAAATTACTTTAAGAACAGAAGCAAAGGATAAATTAATTTTTCATGTATTTCATCTTGCCAACCTGTTGCCCTTATGAAATTCAGGCCAGAAAAATAATGCTTGTAAGATTCCAACTAGTACGTATTACTTTTCTGCTGATGGAGATCATCGACTGTCTTTGTATCTAACCTGTTTTCTTTGATGAAAGCCATTGGGTTTGCAGCCATTTTCCTTCTCTACATTAAGCCCCGACCTATTTCTAACACATCCCTTTGAGGGTGAAGAGGCATGACATCTGAATTTTACAGACATATCCACCTTCTCAATTCCACATTTCTAATAAGTAATTAGCATATGATTATTTAAAAAAGCTTCACAATAGGTCAAAAAGAGATCAAGAAGTACCCATGCTAATTACAGAGGTTACATCTTCCTCAGGAGAGCATTAATGCCTGAGGTAAGCCATACCAGCTCCCACCCACATACATGAGGCATTAGCTTTTGCTGAATACTTATCACAACATCATATTAAAATACCAGATCAAGACAACTAAACTTTCAAATCATAATGGTAACATATGCTCACCTTTTTCACAGAAAATTAATAGGAAAATATTCTACTAAACACTAAGTATTGCCAGGAAATAGAATGTGACTATATTATAATTATTTCTACAGCTCTTGCATACCTTCTACTTTCCTCTTCATTAGCAATACTAACTGGTTGCACAGCAATTGTTCCCACTTCCTGGGAAGCAAGTGTTGAATGGTATAAAATCCTGAGCTAACATTGCATCATTGCTTAGGAATCTATACAACCTGCTAATTCAAGTCTGGAACTGTAAATTGATTCCTGTAAAGGTCTCGAATACTGCTATAAAAGCTAGTTTTCTCCCTCTTGGAATAATATCCATCACCCTTAAACCTCTGATACAAGCAGAGACAATGTTTCCATTCCTGTTAGGAAATGCTCTCCAGGAGTAAAGCTATCAACTAGTTTGATCTGATACAGCCCAGTTCACTCAGCATGCTGCAAAAGGAGTCTTAAGAGTGGCAATGGTCTGATTTTCATGTTACTGATCTTACAGATGTTGTTATCACGGCAGCTTTTATGAAAGCCTTTTTGCCATTCTTCTACTAATTCTTGAGCTTAAATTTTGTAAATCGTCCCGTGTTGAATGCACAATATTAGCAAAGTTAAACAAACAACTTTTTAATCTCCCACACTCCTTAGCAGCTCGGTGAAACTGATAGTTAAGTACTTGCACAGGACTATTGACAAATACAGCTTGTAAGCTTTTAGTAATGTTTATGAATGTTGCTATTATTTTGGAAGCTACACAAATTGCACATTACCATGCATCAACAACCAAGCCACAAGTCATTAAAGCACAGAAGTTACCCATGGGTATTAAACCAGATCTGCTTGTCCACCCCATGTATCAAACACAGGTAACACTTGCTTTCTTACCATTAAACCAACACTATCTGCACAAAATTGAGAGAGATTTGTTTTCTTCAACACCTTCACAAAATACAGTCACACCCCTAAAAGCCCCTTGCGAGGGAGTTGCATGTAGATCACATAGCTGCTTTAACAATAATCTTGGTTTCATTAAACCTGATGCAAATTTCACCGCTGCTGTCAGTAGAAACAGCATTTTCTACCCCTGAAACAAGGACCAGGTGAAAGAAAGCGGTGAGGCTGCCTTAATTTTTTCCATTTTCAACCAGAAATTTGGATATCAGTCATAGCTATAATTTCACCTTTCCACGTTTCTTGGATTTTTCACAGTTTCAAATCAGTTGATTAAAAACTACATCAGGTTTAAAACGTTTATACAAGTTCCTGGCATTTGTACATTTGCTATGCACTTTTGGCCCATAGATCGACTGTGGGGAAAACACTACAAGTATAAAACCAAAGCAAACTTCCTGGTGACTGTACACAAGCCTTACCTGCATCATGGTAACAACGTGACAAGGATTTAGGAGGTAAATGACAGTCCTGGTAGCAAACTTGAACCCCATCTCCAGCCCAAAGATGAGACACAGCACCACCAGCAGCACATTCTTGCCCAAACTCTCCTGCTTAGTCTGGGGCTGCAGCAGCAGATGACCCTCCAGGTCCCTCAAGTGCAGCTGCCTGAGTTTCCAGAGGGACAGAAGGATTTCCACGATTCCCACACTGAGGAAGACCACGCTCTCCAGAAGACGCTGCTGCCCAGAGAGAAAGGCCGCGCACTCTGGCCCCCCGTTACCAGCAAAGCTGGGGTCCACACCCCCATACATCCAGTCCAAAAGATTATGGAGGCTGTAACGAGACATGGTGGGATGGTGCCTCTTCTCCTCCCCGACACTGTCCAGGAACAGGTAGCAGCAAGATGGAATCAAAGCCAAAATGCTGCCGAGCTGATGGACCATGAAATGCAAGGACGGCCTCTGTGTAGTCCCCGTCCTCCCTCAGCTTGAGGAGAAACAGCTCAGCTCCGGGCGAGGCTCATTTTCGGCTCTTCCTTTCGATACCAGGACGCGACCCTCAAGCCTGCGAGAAGGGAGGAGCCACAGATGAATGGAGCCTGCGAGCAGCAGCAAAAGCCCCTGGCCTGAGCACCCCTTCCTCTTCCCGCCTGGCTGGCCCTGGCTGTCCGCCTCCTTCGCACTCCCGGCTCTCCCCTTCCCTCCGGACAACGCTAGGAGTTGTCTCTGCGGCGCGGCCGCCGTCTTCAACCCCCTCAGCCCGCCCAACGGCTCTCCCGCGCGCCCCAACGGCCGCGGCTCGCGCCGCGCTGGGCCCCGTACCTCGCGGCGGGGGCGGGCACCGCTCCGTTAGGGTGCGCGGCTCGGCCCAGCGCCCCCAGCCATGGCGCCGGCCCCGGCGCGGGAAGGGAAGGAGGAGGAGGAGGAGGAAGCAGCAGCGCTCCCCTCAGCGGCGGCACGGCAGAGAGTACAGCCCTGGGCGGGCGGGCCGCTCCCCGCCGCCTCCCGCGGCTTTCCCGGCCCCTTCCCAACGTCGTAGCATCACCCCACCGACGTGCCTGACTCACACCGAAAAATGGACGAGCCCCCCCCGAATTGGCTGCTCCCGGCCGCCCGCTCCTCCCTCCCTCCCTCCGCCCCGGCTGCTCCCACCTCCCTCCGCGGCTGCTGTACCTCAGCGGGCAGTGCTCGTCTGCTCCCCGCGTCCTCGGCTTCCTTCTGTTACCCCTGCCTTCACCCGCTGCTTCTCCTCACATGCAGCCTCCCGCGGCCCGTTCCTGCCGCCGCCACACGCCCAACTCCGCTCTGTGCCGCCTCCGAAGGGGAAGCCGAGGGCCCGGCACAGCTTCCCGCTGCTCCCCGGCCAGACCCGAGCCGGCAAGCGGCGTTAACTCGCTGAACGAGTTCCTCAAGTGCCACTGCAGCGGGGGTTAGCTGGCCAAGAAACTGCGGCCACGAAAGGCCAAGCTCGAGAGGGGCCCCGGTGTGCGCGCCGAGGTGATGTATTCCCATCTGTGAGCCTTCAGCAGTGGAGGCCTGGCTCCCGGCTTGTGGCTTTGTGAAGCCGCTGTAGCGCAAACACTGAACTCTGTTCCCATCTGAAAGGCAAAGGTAGGTGAAGATCCAGGTAGATAAAGTGCATTAAGGGGGGGTGTTGTTGAGTTACTTAGAGCTAGGAATGGACACACCTGAGAGCTGGCTATAGATTTTACTTCATACAACCTGCTCCCCTCCTTGGCCGTGCCAGGGCTGCCCTTCACCCAGCAGCGCTATGACAGCACTGCTGCTGGCCAAACCATAGAGCCTATTTAATTGAAAAGAAAAGCTCAGTCTGACCCATAAGTTTTAACAGACCAGGCAGATACACCCACTGGCTGAGTGGAGGTGATTTCCATACAGACGGAGAGGCAGCAACCCCTGGTCTGTAAAGCTGGAAGCACTGCGTGTGTGCCATCCTGCTGTGAAAGAAATGACTCCTTTTGGGGGGAAAGAAGGGTGGCCCAGCAAGCTTTTCCAAGATTTGCAAGGGCTTCTTTCCATAATTAAAATTGATAAGAATTCCTCTAGAAAATGCTGTGTTCTCAGCCATTGCTGATTCATTAGAACACCTCTCATTCATTTAATTACGCACAAACCTGCTACAAAAAGGGGAATATGAAGAAGTTGGATGCACAACGTGAATAGGTGCAAACACCTCCTCTGTTAACTGGACCTGCACATGCCTGCAGCACAGACTTGCTGCATTAACCTGCTTCACAGCCTGAACAATCAAACCAAGCAGCTCAGCATTAACACCAATATTCTGGCAGTTCTTTTCTTCCGCTATTTCCAATAGAGGATGCCAGTGAAGAATAACTGGCTGAGAGTGTGAAAGTGGGCAGTATTTTGCCCACAAAACAGAACATTTGCAAAATGACAGCTTGCTGTCCATGGAAGAGGAAGGAGAGAGAACAGCTAAATAAAAACAGATGTCATGAAAGCTAAAGACTTAAGCAATTAATAGTTAAGATCTCATAGGAGGGAAGTCTAAAGAAAGGAGTTAAGAAAAGGAACAGTGCTTTAGGAAAATAATTCAAAGGGCTCATTTATCCCAATTATGAGTAAAATAGAAATAATAGTAAGGTTAGCTTGATAGGGATGGAACCAAAGAAATACAGCTTGATCAGCGTAATAAACTTGCATCCCTGAAAAGCTCCTGGGACAAATAATCTCACAAACTATTATTAGCAACCAAATGATAACCAGGGAATGATAGCAGTCAACATGGATCTGTCAAAAATAAATGACACCAGATAACTTGATTTTCCCCTCCATTAAGGAACAGGCCTTGTAGATAACACAGAGCCTGTTGCCAGTTTGATGAGGGTTTTGACACTTTCATGACATTTTCATTTAAGAGTTAGAAATATGGTCTGGATAAATGCCTTGTGAAGTCTATACAGAACTGACTGGATAGCAAGTAGTTCACTGTCAAAAGGAAAGAATGTATTGCTGGGTTTCTGCAGCCTGTCTTTAGCCTGGGTCTTTTTGTTATTAACAATATAAATAATGGAACATTATTTATTAATCTTGCAGGTGATACAAAGCTGAGTGGGATGTATTTAAATTAAAATAGTCTTTAAAAAAACTGAAGAATATGTTCAGCAAGATGGATCATAGTTGAACACATATTGGGATAAGCCACCTGGTGTAAATCATCACTGCCTTTCCTCTTCCCCTTGCTACTCCTTTCCTCTCCCACTGCCTTCTGCCAGCATAAACTCTTCTGGGGCTCTGTGGTTGACTGTATGAGGAAGCTGATTAACATTACTGTTGTAACTCCAGAGGTAGCTGCAGTCTGGAGCACTTTGCTGATCAATTTGATCCTGGTTTGGGTCGTGGTGATGGATGAGGTGACCTGCTGATTTCTTGGTTTGCTGTAATTTTCCACTCATTGGAATGAAGGAGCATAGTTGATATGAACTGGACATCCTGGTGCGACTGATGTTTCTTTGGAACAGCACAATGTTGTTAATTCATATTCAGGTTGAGATTCACTATAAATCCAAGAGATCTGGTTCTCTGATCTTGATCTGCTGAGTGGCTTAGGCACAGTTCCTCCATTTTCTCTGTTCCAGTCTCTTCCTCTTCTTTGAAAAGCACTCTGTAATCTGTGAATGAGAATTTAGTGTTATTGACTGAACAAAAGCCATTGTTCTTTTCTGTTTGTTAACCATTTCCTCTCATCCTTTCACTAAGTAATTTAGGCTGTAAGACCCATTGTAAACAAATATATCTCCTATGTCAATAGAAATAGCTCTCTAAAAGCAATAAATTCCTGTAATGAAAATGCTTGCACAAGAGCCTCAGGCTTGTTCTTATATCTAACATGAGATTTATTTTTCTGTCTATGGCTTCTGGAAATGCAAAATATATAAAAAAGTAAAATCTAATGTTAATCTATGAAGAAATGCCAGGGTTCTGAGTGTGCCACTAGGCTTAACCACCCGAGCAGCCTTGTGTGGGGCTCCTACTCACAGCCCATCTGCCTGGGAGCTCCATGGCTCTGCACCAGTTCTCACCCAAGCCTTGCCACAATTGGAGCCATAAAGCCATACTGGCACACTCAGGGCCCTGCCATTTCTTCATAGATTAACAATGAATTTCGCCTTTTTACATATATAGTAAACAGTCTTCCAACAGGGTGGCTAAGAAATGGTATTGAGCATAACTAAAGACTTGAGAAGAGAACATGAAACTTTGCCCTTTTGCTGCTCTTGAACATGACTGGGGGAATTCCACTGCAACAGGTAACTCCAGGTTCCAACTGGTGGCTATTATTAGCAACGACTGCCTAAAGTAATTCAGCTTATCACAAAAGCTGCAACTACACGTGTTGTAGGTGTGAGCACACCCTTGTGGCTCATACATAATGATTCAAACTTGCCCAGCATTAAGGTGAATCTAACCTACAGTCAACATCCTGACCTAGAGAATGTCTTAACACCAGCCACATGGACATACGTGATTCCAGCTTCTCAACATGACTGACTCTGGTTAAGTGCTGATCACTTGTTTTGTTTTACTGAGCACAAATGTGGGAAATGGATGAGGTTTGAGTTCCATTTTTAAACGATCTTATTAAACTTCAGTGACAGCGCAGGAGAATATTAAAAGTAGTCTTCAAAACTGTTTAGGTTAGGAAAAACATCTAATCCTCAGTATTTCCTTCACTGGTAGTTTTCATAAGTGTAACATGCTCAAAAGAGCAGGAGCGAGAAGAAATACCAATGCTCTCTCTCCTAGGGCACAAGAAGATGCCTCCCAGCAAATCAGCAAGGTGGTATCTTTCTTCTTGCCTGCTGATATCAACAAGTGAAAAAATCAACAGCTAGTGGTTATATTTTCATTGATCCCTACAGCAAATGTGTCTCTCCCCAATAAAGAACATAGGTATTACTATTAGATATGCTATTATTATTAGGTTGGAACTAGATGATCTTAAGGTCCTTTCCAACCCTAACTATTCTATGATTCCATATACTTTTTCATGTTGAATTACCACCAGTTCACATTTTGAAAACTACATTTGCTGTTTGTTTTTGTCTTGCTAAAAATCTACGTTCACAGAGATTCTTCCATCAGTTGTTCTGACTCCCTTCTGTTTAGTCAGATGTTCACATGTACTTTTTATTAATTTAAAGAAAGGCTGTGGTAGTGTAATTGCTGATTTCCTCTCAAGGAATTTTCTTGAGAGCAAGATGAAAAGCTGTTGCATTTGTCATATCTCTCCCTGTCAGATAATTTTGCTAGAACATACACTAGACAATACTGTAAAAAAAGGTAAACTTCAGTGTGAAACATTCAAATGAGAAGCTTTAAAAGCATCTCACCCTTTCATGGGTTTTAATCCAATGGAGTGAAAAATAATTATATAAAGAACCAAGAGAAACTTGTTAGGTGACAACTGTGTGAGCCAGCTTGTTGTTGAATCACATTTCTGTCATGTTTGCAGTATTTGACTTATTTTTCCCTTACATAAGAAGCTGCAGTATTAATAGACACAAAACAGTTGGATGTAAAAGCAGGGAGAAATAAATATCATGAATGTGTGAGGTTTGCTTTGAGAGAAAGAAGTCACTGTCAACATCTCACCTGCATATCAATTAATTAGCTTCAACCCATGTTGAAGTTAAAAGGCCAAGCAGGACTGTCAGTAACTGTAACACAAGTTGAGGATGCATCTAAGAAATGGTGATGTGTTTCTTTGTAGTCTCATGTGTTAGATGAGTAAAGGCATTCTCTGAGGTTATTTGGAGCTTGGGGAAAAATATTTTTGTTGAGATCAGTGTAAGAAAAAACAAAATGTGTCCTTCAGAAAATGAAAGTGTCCATCCAGATGTTATCTATGTGTTGTTCTTAAACTTGAAGTATCTTGAGAATTAACAGAAGAATAACTGCTCTTTTCACACATTGGTAACTAAACATTAGTTTAAAGTGCTCTGTGACATTCACTCCCTTTTGTGTTTGCATGCTCTATTGTTTAGCCCTCTTTCAGTTTTCAGGGCATTTGCTTTGTTTCATGTCCAGCACTAGGACCATAATATTGTGAAGTCTAATGAAAACCATTTCCCTAAGAACCACCCAAACTTTTTTTCTTGGAAGCTCAGCCTGAACAGCACTTTTCTCACTGTTGCCTTCCAAACCAAAATACTATATTAATAACATGCACATTTGTAGATGCTTACATGCACAATTCAATAAATCTCCTCACAACACTTGGCTAGTCTTTCAGTGAACCGCATCCAAGTGGGAAGTGATCTCTGAAATATCTATGGCTAGACTGTAGAACACTTCTCATGCTGATGTCTCAGAAAAATCAGTGAAGTCAGTGAATGAAACCACTGATGAATTTGCCATTATTAGTTTTACAAGAATTGTTAGCTTGGTTCACGTTTGTTAGAGGTAATTTTAGCTATGACTGCTATACGTAGGAGGTGTGTGATTCTATAAATCTACACAGATAGGCAAGGAGAAGAATCTGTGCTTCCTTTTTTTGTTCTATTTTGCTATAGTTTATTGGGCACATTGACACCCATGAAGACTTACCAAAAACCCTGTTAAGACTCAGTTTGGTTTTAAAAACTGAAATCTAACTTCTGATTATTAAGACATGGTCTTAACTTACAGATCTTAGCCTGAGAGGTTCTGAATGCTGGTGTCTTCCCTAAACTTCTGCGTAGAATTTGCCTTTATTATTAATACCACAGTGACGCTGGGTATTCAAAATCAGGGAACTGCTATTTTTAGCGTAATGTAAACCAAATGTAATTCTGGTCTCAGAAACAAAACAGAAGGCAGGAAGGAGAACTCTTAACATGATGTAATCTCTGGTTAGTTAAGTTGTATGAAATTTGTACAGTTCCATTCTATCATGGAATAGTATGTGATCAGGTCTATTACATCATAGTGTGTTGCCATTGTGTATTTTTATGTCTTGTGATGCTCAGGGAAGGAGGCAGTCAATACCTCAGCTTTTACAGGGATAAATCAGGCATTGTACATATTCAGCAAAGCTTTCTGAGCCACCCATGGGTTCTGTTAGACCTTCCTGTCATTTATTAGCTTATGTAGGTATCAGTCACACATTTAACATTTCTGCTGAATATAATACATAAAAATAGGTGCTATAAAATACCAAAAGGCTGCTCTTATACCCTTGTATTGGGTTTGCATGGAGAGGTTTTGGTAGCAGGGGCGCTACACAGGTGGCTTCTGTGAGAAGCTGACAAAAGCTTCCCCCAGGTCTCATTAGAGCCAAGAGAGATGCACCAGTGGCCAAGGCTAAAGCCCATCAGAGACAGTGGTAGCACCTCTGGGATAATGTATGTAAGAAGGGGAAAAAAACGTCTGTGTAAAAGCAGCATTCAGAAGAGAGGAGTGAAAGTATGTAAGAACAACTCTATAGAACTCTAAAGACACCAAGACACACAAGGTGTGAACTGCAGGAGGGGAGGAGATGCTCCAGGTATTGGGTGCAGAGATTACCTGCAGCCCACGGAGAGACATATCTCTGGAGTTTATTTTAAGCAGTTATTGAGGAAAAAATGGTATACTCACATGTTTTCCCTGCGGGTTCGTGCATTTCATGAAGTGTGGGAGCCTCACGAAAGACAGAGGTCACGTTTAAGTTGTTACTGGAAGATTTAGTTAACCGTGTTGTTAAAGCCACTGCATGGAATAACGAGCCCTCTAGTGGTTGTTCACCTCCCAAATTCTCACTCTAATGCTCCACTAACGAATACCTTTCTTTTCCAGTAGCAGCGCAATTTGTGTTGTTTTACCCCTTGGTGATGTTATCACTACTTTTCTACACATAGGAAATGAAATAGTAAGAATTGGGTTAGTTCTGTTTTAATGATACTTGACACACCTGCATGATACATGAGACTCTTCTATATGGGACTTTTACTGTAAAGACCAAGACTACATGCCTGTGTCTCCACAAGGTGTGATGACAGGGCTTTTGGTCACTGAGGGTTTGGCAGGTACCTAGGCTGAGGTACCTACCTCATACATCAACAGAACATAGGATGTATGGAAAAAGAGGCAGGTAAGAACGTATGGAAAGAAGGCAGGAATTGTGTTCTCTCCTATTAGAGATGAAAGAGGGAAATAGGCTTTACAGTCCTCTAATGAGCTGCAGTGGGAAGGAACCAGCTCTGAGCTGCAGCAGTCACCAGACTGAATTGTAGTGCTAAATAACTTCAGCTTTCCTGCAATGCATGTTTTGTAATGAGTTGATGTATGAGGGTTGGTTTGGTTTGGTTGCTTAAGCCAATATAATGCACAGTGTTTGAAGGAAATAAAATATGCATCTTACGCAGATTTAATCTCTGCTCATGTTCTTACCTCAGGATCCAGGTGAATCCTGTAGTCGACGGCTCCTTTATTGCTGTTACAGCAGTAGATGCTGACTGACAGCTTTCAGTCACAGAACAGGGGAGGCAAAGGATTTTTTCAGGTCTGTGATTTCCAGATAGCTCAGCCACTTTTAGTCTCTTTCATAAGTCTTAGATATATTTACCACAGAGCTCTCTAAATTTACCAGGCTTATGTACATGTGAGCATTTTAACAGCTTGGCTGGTGGTTTGCATCATGCTTCAGAGGGAGCTGCTATTTGTTTTCCCCCGGCTGATTGCTGGGAAGAGCTTTTCCACAGTCTCAGACTTCACACAATCTTTTCCTGCCTGGACAGGGGGTCATGGCTGTGGGCCTCAGCACAGGTCCTTTATCAGCAGACCACATGGGACTCGGGACCAGATTTTTTCCATTGAGAAACTCTGACTTATGTTGAAAAGAGGTACTCAAATAATTTACTTAAAGCTTCCTTTACTACAAACAGAGGGAAGGGGTAAGCAGAAAGTGTAGGGTGAATGGATAGCCAAAGTCAGTGGCCAGATCTCTGAGAACATAAAATGGAAAACTTTCCCCAATGAAGAGGGCAGGTGGCTCAGCAGGTGGCAGCACACGGCCTGCTTGGGCTTAACCTGGTTTCCACCCCTAGGGAAAAGCTAGGCTTCCAGTCCTGTCCTGGTTCCTGCTATTAAACAGATCCCCTTTCCTTCCTTTGAAGCAGGAGATGTTTAGCAACGCAATGGAAAGTATCAGTGCCACTGGTCACTGCCATACGACAAACACAGAGTGGTTTGGGGGAAGATCATTTGGAGAAAAAACCAGTAAAGGATGGAAGCAGCACAGCTCACTAGCAGTAACTTGGGCTAGAGCTTGCTGCATAGACACAAGTGTCAACAGAATGTCAAAATAAACAGTAAATCTCATTCTTGATAATCCTGTTGAGTTCTGCTACACAGACACCTAGCTGTGCCTGCCTATTAGGAGAAGCAAAGGCTTCCATGATGTGGTTTTGGATGTTGAATGGCCTGAGCAATCTGAACTACTTTGTCTGCACTGTGAGGAGTAAGAGTGCAGTGGTCTAAAGCCTCTAGAACATGGGATTTTCAAATTCTAAATCTGATTCTAAAACATAATTCCCAGGTGCTTCTTTTCTCTCCTCCCTGATCCTTAAAGGGTGGGTGTCAGGGGAAGGGTGAGGGTCCACAGGTTCTTTGTAAATGGGGTACTGTGCTTTGAAATACCTTGAACAAGACTTCTCAGCAAGTAACTCACCAGCTGCAGCATCGCACCCATTCTGCCTCCAGACAGGCCTAAAAACCTTGGTGTTGTCTTTGCATATTGCACATCCCCTGCCAACTTCCTCACCTAGCCCATGGGGAAAGAAAGCAGGAATCCTTCTGGGAATATGCTGATCATGAGATGAAAACTTGACAGCATTTATTTATGATTACTTTGAGTTAATGGCAGGTATTTTAATCCCACTCTGCTGAAACTATTGATTTGTTCATTAGCCTGAATTTGGCTGAAGTATCAACTAACACCCAGGGGAACATCTTAGAGCTACAGACGAGGGAGATTATTGGGCTTAATTGGTATTACTGCTGTAGAGCTCCTGTGGTGTGGGAATATGGCTTGCTTATTTCAAACTTTTTAATCCAGTATTAAGAGGAATTGCCATGAAGTTACACCATAGAGAAATAATGAGTCCAAAGTTAAACCCTGTGTAGTAATCTAAAACTCTTTAAGCCTCCTGTTCATCACAAATCCTCTACCATTTCTCCTGAACTCCCTTATGTTTGTGCCAACAGTTCTATAGGGTGTGTGGGCCAGGCTTGTGCCCCGTGTAGTACCAGAGAAGCTGGTAGGGTCAGAATATTAGAAGCAAGATAACAGTAGGTGGATTTTGGCAATCCAAAATGCTTGATCAATAATGCTTAAAGACAAAAAGCCATAGTGCTGTTTGTAGCCTTGATAATCAGGAGATAAGGAAGACAAAGTTTGTGAAGAGAAACATCTCTTGTTAGGCCCGGTGATGTAGTTGCAGGAAGTCATGAAAATAATATCCTAAAGCTTGGTAAGAGATGGAATTGCTCAGGCTGTTTGTCTGGTGAATATAATGCACCTTTTGTTACCCTGCCTATTTTTGCACTACCTTCTAATTTTCTCAAGCTGCTACAAGGCTGTTACCTGAAGATGCTTCTATTGTATATTAATGAAGTAGTTAAATTATCTAGGCAGCACAGGCTAAAGCTGAAACTCCCCAGCATCATGTTTCTTAACTATCATTGTCCAGTAAGAAAATAGGTCTGTAAGTGATACTATTCATCTGAACAAGAGGAAACTGTGACTGGTGTTTGTCAGCTGTGTGTAACACTGATACCTGAACTGGCCTTGGAGCCAGGTATCACCACAGATAATGTGGTGGTGTCTGCTTTCGGGCAGGTTTGAATCCTGAGGACTAGACCAGCAGGAGCAGAGAACACCTCAGGGTGCAGCCATTGCCCACCCCAACACCAGTGCCTGCAAATAGTCAGAACTAGGTTTCATTCACAAGCATTTACTTCTCCTGTAACTACTACAACAGTAACAATTATTTTTGCCAACAATGTGCATATCCAGTGTCATGTGAATAAATTACATAATCAATGCCCAGAACCGACTTGTAATAGAGCTACTGACAGAAATGAAAACAGAGTCATAGAAACATTGTGTAAATGAAGCATGTTCTATTAATAATTCTTGCATCTATGACGTTCATAGAAAACCCAAGGAACAACATGTACAAGTAGGTAGCAGCTACTGATAGGACAAACTGATTGTGTAAGTGGAATTCTGTTTCAGCAGTGAAAGGGAAGTCAATGTTACAAGTGTGAGCATTTAAAACTGTCACAGTTTTGTTAACTTTGCCACAGTGGTAAAGATTGAAACTGACCTGGTCTCTTCATTGAAAGTGCTTTTACCTTACACACCTGAGTGCTGAGTCAAATCCTTCATCTCATGGGAAGTACTTCTTGAGGTAAAAATCCAAATAGCTTTCTGAAAGACACTTCTCATCTTTGTCTGTCAATTCCCTTCTTTTCATGGAGAAGCATTCTGTGTACCGCAAACAGTTATGGACAGAAACAGACGAATTTAGACCCAAAGATGTTGACAATGAAGTTACTTATGCAAAGGAGATCTTGACGTGTTAGCTGAAAAATGCTACTGAGATTGTAGGAAATTCTGGCATCTTTGTCCATGTCAGCAAGAGCCTGTATAGACATATGTAGATGGGAAAGATAAAAGTGTACATGGGGAATTTTTTGTGGGTGACTTCTAAAGGGTCTGAAAGAGGTGACCAAGGAATTAAAAACCACACATTTATTACACTGTTTCATGTAGCAGGTGAAATTGCTGAGGGGGTCTGTACCACTACTGCAAACTGTCCATAAATAACATTTTAAAAGGCTCTTCTGCAATTTGTGCTCTTTTTTCAATAGGCCACAGTGCTACGGAAGCGATTCTGTTAGACTGATGGGAAACAATCCAGTGATCAATCAGCCTCTGAAGAAAGAGGTTGTGCTAGAAAAGGCAAGATACAACTGAAACTTCTGCGGCAAAGAGAGAATTAAAGTAATATACTGTGAATTCCAGCAAACCCTGACATTCTGACAAGCTGGGTAAATAAGATTCCTATTGGTGCTCCATCTCATAGAATCATAGAATAGTTTGGGTTGGAAAGGACCTTAAGATCATCCAGTTCCAACCCCCCTTGCCATGGGCAGGGACACCTCACACTAAACCATGTCACCCAAGGCTTCATCCAACCTGGCCTTGAACACTGCCAGGGATGTAGCATTCACAACCTCCCTGGGCAACCCATTTCATGCCTCAACACCCTAACAGTAAAGAACTTCTTCCTTATATCCAACCTAAACTTCCCCTGTTTAAGTTTTAACCCATTACCCCTTGTTCTATCACTACAGTCCCTAATGAAGAGTCCATCCCCAGTATCCCTATAGCCCCTCTTCAGATACTGGAAGGCTGCTAATGTGAATCATGTCAGGAAGGATGGAAGCTGCAAGACTGTTTTGTTTGTAAGGACTCCCTTACAAGTTCAGGAGCAAGCTGAAGGAGAGCTGCTGGAGCATGTCAGGGCAGACTGTAATGTGCTGTAATGTGGAATATTTTAAGACTGGAAGACTACCTACTCACTTTAAAGCATATATAATACTTCTGTCCTTGGGCTGGAGTTCTGTGTTGAGGCTCCATAATTTTGCCTTCCAGGCCCAATGGTCTCTGAAACAAAAAGAGAGTGCATTTGATAAAACTAGGAGCAGTTTGTACCGATTCTCACAGAGATATATAATCATAGAAACAGATGTTCTAAGGGTCATTTACAGTTTATTCAAAGAAATGCCATGAGTGGGTTCAAAATAATAAGTCTTTCTAAGACTTGCATAAAGAGATTGCCAATTTATCAGCAAATAATTATCAGAAATTTCTCTTAGATGTGATTTTACATGAATAAGTACAGAAAAGATCTCACAGTCTATCAGTGCTAAGAATTAAGGGTTGATTTATATTTTTTGCTTTAAGGAAAGAAACAAGGAAACACACCATTTAATCTTTATGCAATAGGTAAATTGTTCCATAGGAAGCCAGTTACTCTAACATGAGTAAGTATTTCTTCATGCTCCAAAACATGTTTTGGACCAAGATTGTGTCTGTCCTTCATGCAAATCTCCTGATGCATATCTGCCCCCAAACCTTACAGGAATGACTACAAACAGAGAAGCAATAACTTGAGGCATTCTAATCTTACCAACATTACTTCTCACATTACAAAGACAGGGATACATGCACATGCAACTGCTGCCTAGGAGCACAATGTGTACAGGAGCACAACAGAGGATGTTGTATGTACTTGCCTGCTCCACATTCCTCAGGGATGGACTCCAAGCGACAGCCAGCCCACAGACATACGTGTGTTATTTTTCTAATCATAGCTTCATAAAGATTGATCTGAGATAACAAACTGGAACAAAGGTAACACAAACAAGGCATTCATTGTAGGTTTTACTATCTGCATTCTAAAGAAAAGAGAATTAATTGTGGAAAAAATGACCAGCCAGGAAGCTGGCCTTGCTGCTTCTGTCAGGACAAACCTCAGCCATGGCATATGTAAACAGAAAGACTATTGAGGTCAAGGTCCTCACTGCATTTTAGTCTTCGCTCTAATGATTTCCCCAAATTGTTTCAGAGCTCTGGACTTGCACAGATCTGAGCAGGCAATGAGTGTGATGTTTTTACAGAACACAAGTGTTATGCCTGCAAGCAGGTCCGTGCTTCTCTTTCACGAGTGGAACACGGCTTAAAACAGATTCAGTTACATGATGCAAGTCTGTTCAGCGCTCGCAAGCTGCTGTGCATTTTTCTACATGACAACTCAGAATAAGAGGTCATGTTTGTGTAGGTCAGGGTAACAAACTCCATTAAAGGTGTTTGCTCAGAAGGCCTGTCAAACTTAGCCTGTACTTTCTCCCTGCATCTTCCCCCCAAAGGCCCAGTGTGTTGCTGTAGATGCTAGATGTGAGAAAAGACTGGTTTATCCTGTATGTAAAATACAGGTTATAAACAGGTTTGCAGATAATTTTCCAATGTGGTTTCATGTAGAAGAGTAAGAAGGGAATGAATGAGCTTGAACATCAAAGAACCTACAAATTTGTATATCTGGAAGTAGGTCCCTTCCCGTAAAAGCTTGCCCTTTATTCAACTTGCCCACCCCTCAATTCCTCCCCCCCCCCGCCCTTGAAATTCCTCCTTGAAATGCACTTCTTTGGGAAGATCAATAATCCTTTGTGTCACCAAATGTGTATGTCTGACTGTTAGGTTGGGTTTGTTGCATTTCCTTTTAAAACATGAGAGTCAGTCTAAAAAATGTAGAGTGAACAAAAGTGCATTGCTCCTGATGAGCAGAGTTAAGGAATGAGGAGGTGTAAGATGCGTCAGCTTTTTTGTTATGATGTGCTCTAAGTTCAGTTGAGAAGTAGCAGAAATATGATTAAAAACCAAAATAGGAACACATGAAAACTTTCCCAGCCTGAGCAAAACTGGTTTTGGAGAGTGCTTGCTACAGAATGGCCAAGTTTATGGCCAAAATTTGTTTTCTGTTGTTTTGATTCTAACTGTCCACTCTGTGAAGAAATAGTGCATCAAAGAAATGGCTGAATTCAGCAGTCACTGCTCCTAATATAAACGAACAACCCACAAGGCTTTAAATATTGATTTACTACTTAGATTAGAAGTGTTGAGATTATGCAATCCCTTTGCTGATACCAGGAATGAGGTGAGAAGCTGTTGACTGTTTCCAAGCTTGCCCTGAATCGTGGGTGAGAACCGGAGACCTTCCAGCTTGGCTTTAATCTCTCCCCAACATACCCTTCTCTTCCTTCTCTTTGACCTCTGGCATAAGGATGAAAATCAGCATCA
Source organism: Neopsephotus bourkii (assembly GCF_033783945.1). Classification (NCBI taxonomy): domain Eukaryota; kingdom Metazoa; phylum Chordata; class Aves; order Psittaciformes; family Psittacidae; genus Neopsephotus; species Neopsephotus bourkii. The sequence continues at coordinate 1,371,587 of NW_026901555.1, forward strand.
GTACCAAACAGTTGCACTGCCTGGGGAGTTCTTTACACAGGTCACATTCCATAAGAGATTATTGCTGAGTTCTTCTTACTGGAAAGATACAAAGCAGTTGCAACATGAATCCTTTTAGCCAGCCGTGGTTTTAAAGCCTGTGTGACACACTGTGATATAAAGGCAGTGTGAATTTCTGTTTGTGAACTCCTAAAATGTTTGCAAAGATGTTTCAGACATCTTGCAGCGAATGTAAGCTTCCTGACAGCAGGCGTGCTTTTCTTAGCTACCTGTTTTGAAGCCCTTGAAGTATTCCACTTCCCCTCAGGGTATTGCTAGTTGACCATGGTTCTGTTTACAGAGACCAAGTAAATCTGTTTCTGCTTTGTTTTCAAAAAAGAATGCTTGAAAGCAGTCAAAGAGCAAGTTTAAATGCAGCTATGACAAGTAAAAACTGCTGCACCAGTTGTCCTGAGTAACTCAGTTAGGCATTAGCATACCTGTGGCTATAGGAAAGGTTTCCCATGGAGCTGTGTCTAAAACCTCCACAGAACAAGGTAGATTTGACTCTTCTCTTGGATATCCTGTCTGACAGGAGTTTAATTTTAGTACCCATTATTCTAACTATAACCCAACAGATTCTGTTTTTCCTTAGATTGCAAATAACCAATATTTGTCTCCAGCTTTGCTAAAATCATTAATCTGATTTAGATGTTCACCCTTCTGAAACAAAGCAAGCATTTTGTGGAGTACTTCTGACAATGCCTCTGAACCTGGGTGTCATTCAGCGGTGCTCAGCTTGGGGACAGGAGCGGATGAACCCTGCAGGCACCGGGATTCCCCAGTGAGCTCTTGCCATGGCACACCAAGCCACAAGAGGCTGATGAGGACATCCCATGGCTGGTGAGGTCTACAGTAAGGAGGACATGAAGGAGGAGGTGAGGGAAGAGTTGCACTCGGCAGGAGGGCAGAACCTGGAGCACCTGAAATCCATGTGGGAGCAAGAATGTATAGTCTGAGGTACAGAGATGGAAGCTCCAACTTAAATTTGTTGGAGCTGCTCTGAAACTGCACCTGGAAAACATTAGACTTGCCAGCCTGGAAGAGAGATGAATGAGGTAGTACTGCAAGGAATCTGATAGCAATCTATAAACCAGGGAGTGGTGTGGAGACAGCTAGGAGAAAATGGTCTAATTCATGGTTAATTAACACAAAAGTGAAGGGACATCAAATCAGACAGGAGGCTCAGAACACACAGAAGGGATTTTCACATGGCATAATGTTAAACCAGGGAACTACATCAAGCTGCAGATGGCAGAAGTTTTATGGGTTAAGAAAGCAGTTGGGTTTGTCTTCTGTTAATTTCCCTGTGAAGAGCAGAAATAGGCTGCTCCTAGCCAAGAGTCTCTGAGCAGCCCAAGTCGTTACCTTCCCAGGAACTGACCAGCCACCGCTGGCAACAGCACACTGTGGGAACTTGGTCCTGTTCCTTGTCGACTGTGGCCATTCCAGCACCTCAGTGACCAAGCCAGGATACAGCATGGTGGAGCCAAACTCAGCTAACTCAAAATTTAAGATTATAGGAGGTACAAAAGAGGTGGAACAAACTACAAATCTATTCTCTCACCTGTTTACTGTTTAAGATGAAAACAGACAGAAAGGGCTCATGTGTCTGTTTTAGTAGGGAAAAAATGTGTACCATTGGTTTACCTAAATACAGGGAGGTTAAATCAAAAGAATAGTTAATCTGCATAACCCAGACGTGCCTTTAGGCATCTTGCACAATCCAGGCCCTCTCATTAGCGCTGATTGATGCTGAGCGAAACAACAGGGTTTGAAACAAATTAGAACAAAGAGAAAGTAATAACGGAGCACCCTAAAATTCATATAGCCCAAACCAGGCAGTGATCCCATACGGGCTCCATTCGAGGAAGCGATGCACCTTGTGGTTCTCTGTGAAAGGGAGCAATTACATACAGCATCCCCATTGCTTCTGCAGTTGTTGCCAGACTATTGTAGCCTCCTGCAAGGTGTTGTCTTTCACCGGAGCAAACTCCTGTTACCAAATATAGCTGTGGCTTGTTTTGTAATGTTGTTGTTTTCACGCTCTGTCCCACTCCATATGGTGAGGGGGAGGATTGTGCTGGACTTGTGTGCGGCAGAGATGGAGCAGGAAATGTTTCCTCTGCCTTTACATGGCGTTGGGACCCCGTGTCTTGTCAAAAGCTGGTTATTTTGTGCTAATTCTCTTCCGAAGAAGCCTGAACGCCTAAACATGTAAAACCATGTGGCAAACTCCTGCATGAATCACAGGGATATTTGTGGCCTCTGGCTTTCTGAACTGCACTGTGAGTAATCCCGGTTGCTCTTGTCAGTGCTCCTGATGAAACCCATTGCATATGCTCTGAGTAAAGGCCGTCGGAGCCTCCAGCTCGCCTCGGTGTCCCAAAGGAGGCAAAGCCGGGTGTGAAACCTGCCCAAGAGACCTGAGCCCTTGTGAGCTGTGGGCAGGAGCAGGGAGGATGGAGCTGGTGCTCACTGGGACCCACAGCTCAGGAGAGGCCAATGGGGCCCTGGGGCAGAGCCTGGCCATTCCCCAGTCACACACAGACACACAGATAGATAGATACATACATACATATACATATACATACATACATACATACATACATACATACATACATATACACACACACACACACACACACACACACACACACACACACACACACACTCTGCCAGCCCGCCCCCTCCCCATGCCCGTCAGAGGGGCGGCGGCGAGGATTGGCCGGTGGCGGGCGCTGGCCCCGCCCCGCTCCCCCCGCGCCTCAGCCATTTTAGCAGCCGGGGCCGCCGCGGGCTGCGTTCTCCGCCGGCAGCGCCGGGACGTGCGGCCGAGCCGGGCCGGGCTGGGTGAGCGCGGTAACGGCCGGGGAGGGCGGCCAGGGGCGGGGCCCTCCGTTCGAGGGCGGGACGGAGCGAGGCAGGTCCCGGCGTTGCCCCTGGGCAGCACCTGAGGGGAGCGGGGCGCGGGGCTAGCGTTCCCCTCCGGGCCATCCTCCGCCCCCGCCGGGGGTGGGACGCGGCCGCAGCCCGCCCGGGCGGAGGCGGCCGGGTCAGCTGAGGGGAGCCGCGGGAGGTTACGTGGGGTCAGGGCTCTCCCAGGCTCCCTCAGCCGTGGGCTGCAGACGCGCCCGGGCCCGGCACTGGTCTGGGGAGCGGAGCTGGCCCTGGCCGTGGCTGTGGGCGGGGGCTGGCACCGGCGGTTGCCCGGGAGCAGGTGCTGGGAACGCGGGGCGCCTCCGGCCGCGGCCCTCGCGGTGCTCCCCGCGCGGCCCCCCGGAGCTGCCTCCGGTTGCTGCTCCCCGCCTGTGCTGGGGCCCGCCCGCTGCTTCCCGGGAGCCCGGCGCCCCGGCAGCGCCATCGCCTGCCCAGAGCCCCCCCGAGGTGCGGCGGAGGGGGCCGGGCTCGGGTATGGGCTGATGCTGATGTAGCGCAATGTGATTCACCGCTCGGCGCGGCGCACGGGGCACGGCTTGCCGCTTCGCATCATGAGCGCACCTGGTGAAGGAAAGCGAGGGCACTGGTTGATGTTCTGTGCTGTGCCCCTCAGGAAAGCCTCGCCTTGCGGTGCTCTCAAATGCCTTTGAACAGTAGGGCTTTTTTGAGATTTGTCTGAAAAGCGGGTGTATGTGCCCCGTTTTTTCCTGACATAATTGTGTCATATCCGACATTCTTTCCAATGAGGACACTCAATAAATAGAGTTTACATAGTATTTCGGTGTAAATTTAGGGTTGTTGCCTATAAGGTGAATGGGCAGCTGTAGTCCCCGGTGGTTGTAAAAGATTGTCAGGTTAAAGATAACATCTGACCTTCCCTGCTTCCCGTTTCATCTTGGACTGCTGTAGCATACAAATGTGAATACAATACAACATGCTTTGTCATTTACTGCTATATACAAACTTGCATTTATAGCCTTGCACATCTGAAGTGCAAAAACTAGCAAATAAAGCTACAAATAGGCATTAGAATCATCTGATCTTTTTATCTCTTGAATTCTACCTTTTGAATGTGAGATCTGTCACCTCAGACCAACTGCAGTGATTAAAGACATGGCTTTGTTTTGTTTTTGTAAGACATAAGCGTCTTATATTTTAAACAGATAAATCCCAAACCCCGTCTTTGCTCCCAAACAAGAGGCAGAATTAGCAGCGTTCCAGTTACAGAAAGGTTGTTTGGTTTACCTCTGGTTTTCTTTTGCTCTTCACTGGTGGATACCAAGTTTGTGTTTTTAATACAGTTCTACAGAAGCTTAAAATATGTCCCCACAGAAGTTATTTTTAGGAGATACGTGTTTTCACTCACCTCTCATTTCTTTGTATTTGCCAGTTCCCTGTTGTCATAAACTACAGAAGTGCGTTAACTTGCAACAGGCAAGACAGCCGCCACCCCCCGAGAGCCCCGCTCTGGTAAGGTGTTCATGATGTGTTATTGTTTGGGGACTTGCATCTCATGCAGACTTTACTGATGCGTTACCTGAATGCTGTCTGTACCATACCCTGTGTTACCCATCGCCTGCTCATTGAATAATCTGACCTTTACCAGCAGCTATAGAATTTCAGCAGAATAAATTACTGGTGTTCAGCAGGTGACACTGCCTCACACGAGGACTCTGCTTCAGCTCCTTTACAAGACTAGAGAAACCATTCTTGAACAGGCCACTGAGGCAAGGCCTTGGATACAAATACATCCTGAGTGGTGTTAAGATACATATCCAGTAAAACAGATGCAGCCTACTACATTGAGTAAATGAAGGTAATACCCAAATGAAATAGTAAACAGTAGCCTGAGCCAAGTAAACATGCAAAATCTATTGAAGTTAATGATTAATAAATAGAATTGGGTAGCTAACGTGACAAACGAGTGCTTGTTTATAAGTAAGCTGTTCTGAATAAGGAACTGCTTAAGCTAAAAGGAGTTGATTATTAAGGGAAATCCTCATTGTACATGCAAACAAGCGTGTGGTCACTGTGCTTCAGGACATCTATTCTCAGGAGAGAGGGAAGTTTCATCGAAAGAGGGAAGCAATTTCCTGAGAAAATGTAGTTGTGTTCCATTTGTTCCTGGGTGGGGGGGGGTGGTGTTATTTAGATGGTGCAATGTCTTCACACTTGTGGAAGGCACATCTCAAAAGCTGGCTGATTAATTCTCCTGCAGTTCTACAGCACCTAAAGAGTGATTGCCTTGATGTTCGTCATCATTTCACAGTTAGCTTCTCTTCTCCCTGTAACTGGGATTGCTTTCTGTCAGTTACCAGTTGGAAGGTGCTGAGTGGAACAGAATACCTGTACAGAAGGGAAAGCTTAAGAAAGTATTTCTCTTCTGGAATTATTAATACTTTGCTATTGCTTTTTGTCTCCTTGGCTATTTTGGCTGAGGGTGGGTGAGGGAAATCAGGATTGCCCATCATCTTCTGCTGTGTGTTTGTGTGTAACTGTATGTTTGCTCCAAATCTAGAACTCTGTAGATGGGCAGGTAAAAACGAAAGCTGAACACAGCACTAGTTATTTCTTCTGTGGCTGCTTGCTTGCAGAATAATTGCACTGAAAGTAAAGCGCACACTGGAAGTGGTGTAGCAGGTTCCTGTAATGATCTGTGGTGGACACAAAGCCTGTCAGCACCAAGGCCCTTATCACAGATGGGTGTTTGTGGTCTGGGTGGTGGATGCGGAGAACCTTGCCTCAATCCTGGACATGCTGGATCTGTGAGAGCTTTCACTTGCTTTATATGGATGTGAACTAAAACTCAGCGTGTGGAGTAAGGCTTGTGCTTGCAAAGAGGAAGAGCTCTGGCCAGCTGCCAGAGCTGCCTGGGAGATTCAGTGGTTTCAGTTTTGGTTTTGCAGTAGGTACCTGGTGTGATTCACATCGAGCCACTTGGCCAAGAGCAGCAGAAGTAACTGGACATAACTTAAGCGACAGCAAGTCTGCTTTCCTTGCCCCACTTCTTACAGCTATCAGTTCTTGCCTAATATGCATATAAAGTGTACTTGTAATCAAGGTATTGCTTTAATCTTGTGCCAAATGTGCACAGCATTATTTACCCAACAGTGTGTGAGACACAGGTTAGGAATGAGTTGTGGGGGTGGCAAATCCTTACCCTGTTGTTGTTGCCCTGCATAGAAAGCCTTTCTACTATTTGGGCTACCATGCTACTTCAGAGCTGTGCTGCCATAGCTCATAGTAGCTCTGGAGTCAGGACTAAACTTGGCGCTGGCTTGAACTTGATCTTCTGCAGAGGTTAGATACAAGGAGTGTGTGAGTGAGGCGTGGTGGTACAAGTGGCTGCGGAGTTATTTTGCATTTTAAGATGATCCCAAATATAGTAGAAAACTCAGAGGGCACATTGAACCATTTTTCAGCAAGGAAATAAATAGCACAGGCTGCCTTGGGAAATGGAGGAGCAGAACAAGTAAGAAAAGGTGACTGTGGGCTTGGGGCTGGGAGGGATGGGAAGTGTTTGCCTTCAGCCAGCATCGTGCCAGGATGTCAGTTTGTGTCGTGGGAGATTTGGTGTTTTAAAGTTTGTGAGTTGCTGTTGATGGAAGCAAAGTTGGAGCTAATGCCACTGCATCTAAGAGTCAGATATTTGCTTTGCTTTTGGGTTAATAGCTGTGCAGTGTGGAGGACGTGAGGAATTGCTTCCTTCTCTGCTTTAGATATTGCTAAACACTTGGAGTTAGCACTGAAATCAGAGAGTACTTTTCACCTCAGTAAAGTGGTTTGTAAGGAATCTTAGATACTGAGAAAATACCTTTATTCCCCACCTCCTGTATTTAAACTTTGTGTGTTTTTCATAGTAGAGTTAATGCCAAATCAGTGGATATTGTGCAGCTGAGAGCTCACTGGGCTTCAACGTGAGGTATCTTTATCTCCAAGGCAGAGATAAAGTGATCCACCAATTATAAGATTTAAGAGTCTTGGATTTACAGTGATCCAAGGTGGATCCTTGGTTATCACTTTAAAGCCAAGACTCTTAAATCCATGATACTTGAATACCACTGTTGTTCAGTGAGAGCAGAACTAATGATCTAGGATTTCCTTGAGTGTATATGGATGTGACTATTGATTCGCAAGAGTGTGTTCCTGCTTCATCAGTTCAGCATCTTTTTCTAAAAGCACATTTGTAACTTCCCTATTAGATAATAGATTATTTGCTTTTGAATTCTTATTATACATTCATTGCTCTGCCAGTAGCAGCTGTTCAGTGTCAGAAACTGGAGCTGAATACCTGTGAATGCATCTGTTCTACCTTAAACTGTGCAACGATGCTGCAGCTCAGCTCATGATTTTTGCTTATCACTTCTGTTGGTGTGCAGGGAAAATGCCTGTATCTCCATACACTGATAATGGGGAATATTTTATAGCATAGGAGTATAATGGCAGTTAGAATATTAACATATATATCAATTAAAAAATACCTAAGTATGCTTGAAAGCCTGTGAGACTAGAAACAGGTTGACGTGACAAGGACACCCTTAACATAGCACGTTACATTCCAGTACCTGTGCTCTTCAAATCTGTACTAATTAAAGACTTTTACATTATGATTTTAATAACTCTGAAGTGGTGTTTTGTTTTAACTCTCCTGACTGTAGAAAAAGAGATGGAGAGTAATGCCGGGGCAGTTACAGAAATGCCCAGAGGATTTCTTTGAAGAATTATTTATCATGTAAAAATGCCTCTTAATGGCATGTTTAGCCTACCCCACTGTGCTTCTGTTAGAGTATAAGCATGGCCAACATGCAAAACCATTTTAACATACAGCTAATGGTTATGTTTTGCAAAATCACTTGTTAGATCTGTACAGCAGACCTGGTTTATGTTTGGTTTTAACTATTTTATGCCACTGTGCAGCCCATTTAAAGGGAAAATGGTATCAGTACAGCTTTATGTGTGACTTACATTCTAGGAGACACAACAGTAGGTTCAGGTAACGTGAAAAGATGGTTATTGTGCATTTTCTGAACCACTGTTATACACGCTATGAGATACAGGACATTCTGAACTACTTCTTAACTGAGGTTTTCCTCTCTATGTGCAGTTACTCAGTTCCAACTACAGTTACCAGGTAGAGGTCTGGTTTATAAAACTGCTTGTTTGTGTGTTTGCAGAGTAGCTTTAGAACAGGAACTGCAGTGGTGACAGTCCCTTTAGCTGAGGTTCTTAATGAACATTGCTCTTGCACAGCAGCCCCAGCACACGTGTGCAAGGCAGGGCTCGGGGAGCAGTGGTGCCTGTTGCATACCCCTGTGTGATTCCACATCTCTGGACTGCAGTGATTTGGCTTAGCAGGGGCTGAGCAGTCAAACACCTTCATTCCCATGCTGGAATTTTTGACCTTTAAACAATGCAACTCAAATGCGTCAAGCATGCGTGTGCTGCTGTGCGTTTCTTAACTTTCTACCGTTCCCAAAGAGTTGTGTTTTCAGCCGTGCCTCTACTCAAGAGACCCTTCCCACTTCTGCAGTTGTTACATCCCTTACACACCACCTACTCAGCTCCATCGTCAGAAATGGAGAGTGACCCATACAATAACTGAATATCTGTCCTTGGTAAGTGACCCTTAACCTTTTTTAAGGGCCTTGCTTCATAGAATCAGAGAATGGTTTGGGTTGGAAAGGACCTTAAAGCTCATCCAGTTCCAGCCCCTGCCACGGGCAGGGCCACCTTCCACTGGAGCAGCTTGCTCCAAGCCCCTGTGTCCAACCTGGCCTTGAACACTGCCAGGGTTTACACTAATCCTGCTCATACAAAAAGTAGAAAAATATCAGCATAGAGAAGAACTGAATAAATTATAATATTAAGTATGTTGCACCACGAAGAGATTCTGCTCAGTCAGCAGTTTATGAGCATGTTCTGGTTTGTATTTCCCAATTCAGTTGCTTGGAAAAGAAATAAAAACCAAACAAAGGGTTTGTGCAGAGCACATGTGTGCCCTGAGGCATTTCTTGGTTACATCTCACAGTGAGAACAAAGGTAACACTAGCGTTCAGTTTGCCTTTACAGCCAGAAGTGTTTCAAAGTGTGAGCTTTCCCCTCAGTTGCACAGATGCTTTTACAGACGGAAGCACTGTCATGCTGTTACATCCGATAGCTTTTCCTGGGATTATTTTCCAACATGCTCATTTCTGGCTGTAGACCCCACAGGCCCCAGCTATAGAAAGCCAGAGGGGCTGACTCTGGCCTCTAGTGCAAGGCAGTTCCTGCCCTGAGCCTGCTGTAGGCACTGGAGAGAGCCCACTGTTCCTCCTTGGATCATGTCTCTGCTCTCCACAGCATCACTTGGACATGGCTCTTTACTCCTGTAATTGAATTTTTTATATCAGCCACTCAGCTCTAACATGCAGACTTATTCCTTGGTTCAGGATAACAGGTACTGGTGAGCCTGAAACTAACGTCAACCTCGCACTGGTCTTCTAAAGAGCAGGCTAAAGCTGTGCTACATCCAGCTTACTTGGATCAATAGCAAGTTTCATTAACAACAGTATTTGCTAAAACGAACTTTCCCCAAATAAAACCCTCCTATTTCGTGTGCATGCAGTGATTGCTCAGCTGGGGACAGGCTGAGTTGGTATTTTAAACAAGTGTCAAAGAGTTTTGTAAGTTTTATGTCCATTTCTGTACACCAGCAGCCACCTGCACAACTTGAACCAAGAAGTCTACTAAGAAAGTGGTGTTTAAGAGAAACATCAGACTGTAAATAGTGAGTGTGTATCTAATGCTTTGCAATGTCAGTTCCTCACATTCAGTGAAGCATGAGGAGCATTCACTGTCTTGTCAAGTCGGATACTACAAAACGTTTGCTGTAACTTCATGCAGTGTTGCAGTTTGCACTTCTGCACTGCTTTATGGCAGGGGGCACATACAGCTGAAGGAGTCCACATTTAAATGAGTGCAGCCATCCTTGTCCTGTTGACTTTGCATGGCTGGGTGAAGCTGGTGGTACAAAGAACTTGTATTGTGATACTTGTTGGTAACAGGATGCAAGTATCCTGCTGGAGAGAAAAAACACCAAATTGATCTAGCTGGTCAGAATTGCTGTAACTCTTCATGTGGCCCAAGCAACGTGTCAGATGCGTTGTTTCTTCGTCTCCAGTAGTCGTACATCTTCTGAAAAGACTTCACTAAGTTCAGCTTACCTGAAGGATATGATAAGCAGAACACACAGTGAGTCATTCTCAACAAGTGTTTTGTCTTGGAAGCTGCTCAACTGTAGCTTATGAAATGTCCCTTCTTCAGCTGTGCCAGTTGAGTCTGACAAGCTGGAAGCTGCATATCGCTGTACACTGCATGCTGGCTCATAGCAAAAGCCAGGGATTTATGAAATGAGGACATTCGTTTCATAGCTGAAACTGTTAACCCAGTAGTCAGCTGCTGTTTCCTGTGCCACACAGCCACTGGGTTAGGAAGAGTATGAACTCCTGACCTTCAGTAAATCACAAATTGTGCCTGTTAAAATATTTTGGAATATATAAAATCTGTAATAAATTTTTCAAAGGACCTTTTGGTGTTTAGGAATAGGGTCTGGGCCTTCTTTTTGGGCTTCCAATAAAGTGCATTAGTTACCACACTGCAGCTTCGATGTGCCTTTCTCCTAACACTCACTTCCATGCACACACCAAGCGCGCAGAAGCTGCAGTCAGTGCTCACTCACTGGCTTCTGGCAAAAGGGAGGGGACAGACTGGGGCAGCAGAAGATGGGTGGAGGTTATTTCTGGCGGCAGCAGCAGCTCTGATGCTGGTAGCTCCCTTTTATGCTTGTTTAAAGTTCTTACAAAGCTACAACATAGAGGTGCAAGTAGTTTTGTGTCACTGAACTGGATTGAGGTGACCGCTTCCTCCCTTGCACTGGTGCCTGTGGGACTGAGTAGGGACCTGCAGCAGACAACTGGCTGAACTTAAAGGTTGACTGGCTGCCTGCAAGCTTTGCAGCCCAAGGGCATAAAGTGGCATCACTGCAGTCCGGGTTTGCATCAAGTTAGCTGCCATGAACCTGAACTTGAAGACTCTGATAGAGAGCCAGCAGTCTTGCTGCACTGTTTTCACTCCTTCGTTGGAGCCTCCATTACACTGCATCATGTTTATGACAATAAATTTGCTCAAGTTGTGTTATATCTTAAAAGTTGCTTTAAGTTCTGATTTCTCTAATCTCTTTTCTGTTCTTAGTATGGCGCTTTTGGGGGCTTTTTTGCACAATGAAAACATACACACTAAAAGAATAACAATACTGTGTAGGTAAGGGGTAGTTTTATAGCAGTATATACATGTAGCTTTGTGTGTTACACAGAAGAGTTGAGACAGTATATCTGCAACTAGTGGTAATGTCAAACAACAACAAAGTGATACAGCAATAGAAGGGAAAAATGAAAAGCGGCAAGAGATTCTGGTTTGTGGTGCCTGTGGTCATCCTGCACGAGGCACAGAAGTGGGAAGTGGGACTGGAGTAGGTTCTGTCCATAGCAGCCCATTAGTTTGTCATTTTGTACATTACTTTCCATGAAGACAGCTGTGTATACAGCTGATTCATGCTGTGTAAATACACACTATAACGCAATACTGAGTTTGATAGCCTTGTTTTTGTGCTTTTGGTAGATAGATGTGTTTAGTTTTCATTACGAAATAGGGATTCTGTTTATTTCATAAGCATGCAGATAGTTTTGCATTTTTATGAGCTCCTCTGTTTGAACAGCGTGTTCAAAAGTGCTTTCATTATGAAATGTATCACCGCAGGGAAGAGGAACAACTGGAAGGTGAAACTAAGCTTGCTGCAGGGTGAGAAGGTGGGAGCTGGAAAAGGGATCAGGGCAAGAACTGGCCTCAGAAAATCACAGAGAGCATCCTGCTCATGAAGTACTGACAGCCCCAGAGTGGCACCTCTGAATGCTCAAAGGTGGTTTGATGAATGATGATCTCATACACAGAATGCTCAGAAACAAGTGGAAGGTTCTTCCCAGCTCAGATTACCTGATGACAGAGGATGGCGAACAGCCTGTACTCTTCCTCCCCCCCCTCCCCAGTGTGAGAACATTGCAGTTACTCAGGTACAACATACAACCACGTAAAAAGTTTCTGTTTGGAAAATGTTGCTGTTTCCCCACCTTTCTGAGATGTGATCTGTGCCCAGACACGATGCAAATGTAAAGGGGGGTGTTTGACCTTACTCTCTGAGAGGGTGAGATAAGGATAAGGTTTCTGTGGGTAAGGTTTCTGGTGGCTGTTTCTCTAAGGTAATTCATTGGTGTGCCTCAGAGTGGTTTAATAAATTTGTTCCATATTACCTCTTGCTTTGTAAGTTTGCCTTTTCTTAAAGGAACAAATTAAATTACATCTATCTTTTTTATTACTAACCATATACTGCTGTGTGATACACGGTGTCATACTCAGGATGTTTCTGTCCCTTTTTCAGAGCAGAAAAGTTACTAAAAATAAGCTAAATGGTCAACAGCATCAGTTTCCTCTTCGTGTTTCCTTCAGAGTTTTACATCTAAGACCACTTTACTGTCTGTATAGTCTATACGGATTCCTTCTTCTGCAGCTGCTACTGTGACTCATGCTTTATTCATACTAAAGGTGATCTGGTTACCTAAATAGCAAGTTGTGCCATCCTGCCCCTCGAGTTGTAGCATTGTGGCTTGCTGCAAACGGTCACACGCTTTTTTTATGTCTCTGGGCCGCCAGGGCTTGAACGAATTCCTTTCAGGAAGCTGCGGGCTGTGTTGGTGCAGGGCTGTTCTGTGCTGGCATGTTCCGCTCCAGGGGAGGATCAGGCATGATCGTGATTACGCAGTTCCACACCTCCTTGATTTGGTCTCGCTCTGGGCTCTCTCTGTTCTCAGCGTGGGCTTTGAGCACGGGATGCTGTGACCCAGTCCTGTGAACGTGTCCTCCGTGTTCTGCAGAAGCTCATTGGCTATTTTGGGCTAAGAACAGCAAAAGCTGCCTGAAACTGCCTGTACACCTTCAGCATGTCGGTGCCTGTAAATGAGTGTGATAAATGTGCGTGCATGGGTATTGTGGGTGGTAAAGTTCAAAACGTCGCTGTTCAAAACTGTCTTGGAGGTCCTTTATTTTTCTCCATTTTGTTAACTTCTCTAAGGATTGTGCCCATTTCTGCCTGGTTTCTACCCGGTTCTCCTGTCTCAGTATAAATTCCTGTGTTCCAATTACTTTTGCGTTGTTCTGCTTTGGTGGTGTTACACTGCTCTGAAGACTGAGCTGTTAAAACTTGAATGTGCATTTTGCCTTATGGGAGAAAATGTACTGAAACTCTCTTGGTCGTCTCAGTACCTCTCTGAAGTGCAGGTGAAGTCCAAGAACTGTTATAATCTAGTAATCCAGTAAAAGTTTAGAGTTGCAGCATGAAGTAAAGCTGCAGTATGAAGTTGCAGCATGAAGTTGTGGTATGAAACACTGTCTTAGCGAACTCTCTATCTGGGAAATCCCAGTGTGGATCTAGAGATGAGAGACATCTACAGATGCATCTAGGTATGTTTGGCTAGAAAGGGATAGGGCAGGGTCACCATGAAGCAAGCAAGAGACTTTTGCATTAAGACCATCATAAATTTGAGTTCCTTAAACATACAGAAGCCATGCTCACTGTTTCACTGGGGAAGATTGTGCTTGTGCAGAGGATGGATCCACTTGCTCCCAATGCTCCTCGGTTTTATTGACTCCAAAACTGTTTTCGTTACACAGTGAAAACGAAAACCAGAGCTGGCTCATGCTGGAAACCTCAGGGGCCGCCAGCTCAAATGGCCATGGGTGGGAACAGTTTTCTTACTCCTGTTTCCTAAGAGCACGCCCAGTTCTGTCTGTCAGAACATCTGCAAGGATGGAGTTTCTCCAGATGGCAAACCAGAAAGCCCGGTGCTTTCTGCTTAGTCACAAAGAAGGGAGGAATTTGCATTTGGATGTGAGCTCCGAGGAGGACAGGGAATGTGTGTTCCCAGCAGCGCTGCTCCTCCTGCTGACTGACCGCACGGAACTTGGAAAAGCCTGAAAGGCCTTGGGAGAGCACCCTCCGCAGCCCACAGGACCCTTCTGGGTAGGCAAAACCCTGCTAATGCACTACACCAGGAGGAACATTTACTTCTCCTCCCTCTGCCCCCTTTAAGCATATGATGAATTTCACTGCCTAAACTATGACCAGTACCGGAGATCAGAGCAACAGAATGCACCTGATGAGAGACAGTGGAGGTTTCTGAAAGCAGTAAATACACAACTGGTGGCAGAATTTCCCATCAAAATGAAAGCTGAAGAGACAGTCGGGTTTCCTGAAGTCAGAGCATAGTATTTAGAGCTCTGGCCTGTTAAATTACGCAAGAGTTGCTTTTGGCAAGACGTAAAAAGCAGTATGTAATCACAGGGAAAGGGAGAGGTTGCTGGAGTCCATTATTGTGTCTGGATTTCAGTAGAGCACGGGAGGTTAATGTTACTGGACTTTCTCAATAGAGCATTAAGAGGGATTATGATGATCTTTGTCATTACTCTGCATGTTTGCTTGCTGGACTGGATCTGCGCTCATGCACTTTAACATTTTACTGCTTGAGCTGCTCCTTTCACTAAAGGTTATTACAGAGCAACGCTGCCAGATTTCAGGAAATCTATAAATAAAGGAAGTAGCTTTTAATGACCGGCTGTCCTGTGCTCATGTTACTGAGCTTTGCTCGGATGAATCCGTCAGCCGAATCCTATTTGAAAAGGAATTATTCAGTGTTTACCTTCCCCTCACGTTTGTTCTTATGCAGTAATAATTCATGTTACTATTTCATTTTATATTGGGAACACCATTTTACTTTTCAGTATTTCTCATGCGTCACCATGAAAGCACACCCAATTCCTCCTTGGTCATGCTGTCCAGATGTTTGGAAACATAACAGACTTAAGGCCAGGAAACAAGCACTGATGTTTAATCTACGCAGCCAGGGTAACGTCATTAATGAAGTTTTTTGCTTTGTTGAGTGTTTTCCAAGCCGAATACCATGGCTTGATCAGAGTCTGAACTTGAATGCACGCACTCCAGGCATCAGTGAAGCAGTTGCATCCAAAAGGCATAAGCATAAATACAGCATCTCTGGATAAATTCTGAAAAACTTCCACCCAGGGAGATTATCTCCTATAATCCACCTTCACTTGCAAAACAAAAAGCACCCAATGTCCTCATTTCCTTATGCTGTGAAAGGATGTTGTTGACATGATTATCATAAGCAATGGATAATAACATAAGAGGGGAGTTGAGCACCCTAATTGTTAAACAGCCTGTTGTCCATGCATATGTGCCTAATCATAGAACGGTTTGGGTTGGAAAGGACCTTAAGCTCATCCAGTTCCAACCCCGTGCCATGGGCAGGGATGCCTCACACTAGACTACGTCACCCAAGGCTGGTTAAGTTGGAAATAGATAAAAATGAATGGTCACAAGACTCAGGGAGGCACCTAGCAGGTAGCTTGTGTAGCTGCAGTACCCCCATCATGTGCTCGTTAGTAGTACAGAACCATCTGACTTGGAAGACTGTAAAGCACTGTACATCAGTTATGTACTTCTGAAAATGCAGGGAAAAGAGAGTTCCTAACTCCTGTCCTAAGAAAACAGTTTCTGTTAAGAAACCAGCTTTGAAGTCCTGCTTTATATCAGATGTGTTCCAATTAGGAGACAGATGCAAAGTCTTAGAGATAATGCATTCATTGCTGAGTGCAGTGAAATGGGGGCATAGTTTCAGAAGTTACCTGAAAGAAGTAACCCTTTCAGTGCTTGCAGGCAAGAACAACCTTATGGAAGAGGTGGCAAATAGGGCTTTGTAGGTCTCAAACTGATCTGATCTTCTCAACTGTGTAATTCAGCGGCCTTAGGAGAGACTTCTACTTTGGTATTTTTGCAAAGCAGTTTACTACTGAGGAAGAAGCAGGAAATTAAAAGAGGATGAGAACATAAATCTTGCTTGTTGGGCCATCAGGGCCCAGCCTCTCCATTGCAGAATGGTTGTGTAGCTGAACACACCACTAGTCAGGTGGTCCATCCTTATTACCTGTGGGAGGATGATAAATCCTTATTTGAGTGTTTACTCAGCTTTTGCTGGAGACCCTCCATGACCACATAGCCTCTAAACTTTGTCCTTCACCACGCTGCTTGCCTTCTCATGGGCTTGTTTCAAAAAGCTGGGTGGCAGCTGTACAGTCGCTATCTCTGCTGTTGAGACACGGGCCATACTGCATGGTGAGACTGGGGTATGTATTGAGGGGATCAGGCTGAAACACTTCTTTATTAGAAGTATATAGAAGATGCATTTTCCTTCTGGATTTTTGTGCCCTTTGTCCCAAGTGTATTTTGTAGCTGGTGGAGTTTTGATGTAGTATCAGTGTTTTTCAGATGCTGATTTTCTCCCCTCCTCTGAAACCGCCTGTCCAAGGCACCTCCTTACCATGTTCATGAGCTAAAATGCCAATGAAACAAAAGGATGCTGCTCCCTTCCTTCCCTCACCACAGAAGTGTTGGAACAGCTGAATTTGCTGTTAGTTACAGTGGCTGCTACCACTCACAATCCCGTAGCATAAATTGGATTGACTTGAAGCCTTGTGTGCCTTAGGCTTTTAATCAGATTACAGCATAACCAGCACAGTTTGAGTGCAGGCTTGTGAGAGAGGGAGCGTTGGAGTCAATGAGCCTCAAGTATTTACAGTGGAGATCCGGGGTGGAATTTACTGAGACAAAAGTAACAGAGGTGGATCTGGAGGAAATCCCTTCCCAGGTCAGTGTGTGCTCACTGGGCAGCTTTCACTTGTGCAATCCTGCCTTGGCCTTTTACGTTTCGTGCCTTTAGGGCACACAAACAGCTCTTACCCTTCATCAAATATTTGCTTGCCCTGATGGTGCAAGATCAGGGGAGAAAGTTTCACACCAGTCTGTTAGGTCATTGAGAAATCCTGGCTAAGCCTGGCTGCTCCGGTTTCTGCTGCAGGTTGTTACAGCAGTAGGTGTGTGACACCTGACACAAATGCATTGCCTTTTCCCTGACTGACATAAAGTGCATGTATGTTCTGAGGTAATAAAACAGAAGTGGAGAATACAAAGAACAACAACAGTCTTTTTATTGAGAGCAATACTAAATCTGATCTCTGCTGTAAAACATTGTATTAACTACTTCAGCAGCAGCAATAAGAGAAACAAGATTTCCTACTTGTGGGTTTGATATTTTGCACAGAATATATACATATTTAAACAGGAATCCTTGATTTCTCTCAGCATCCACTGTATGTGACCTGCCCCTCTCCCTGATTGTTGGGACACAGTATTTAAGCTGTACAGACACAGTAAAGCTCTTAAAAGCTCTCAGGCTTTGAGCTGGTATTGCACGGGTAGAGTGCAGAAGTACTTCTGAAACCTGCTGGTGTTTGATCAGATTTACCTCTGAGTTTTCACTGCTCTTTAACATTCAGAATTGTGTGAGAGGAAAATATGTGGCAATCTGCCCGCAGAAAGGAACAAACCCCGGACCTCGTGTCCTTTCTTTTCTCCCATGAGTAACTTGCATTAAGAATGACAGAGTTTGTTTTCTCAAATGCACTGACGTGATGCAAGAACTGAATCATTTCCCTTGGTTTTGCTTTTTTTCGGTGTGTCCAACCCCAAAAGAGCTGCAGTTTGCCACAAGATTCTTCTAACTCTTACTGCTCTTTAGTCACAGGCTTCTCATCTCTGGCAATCTGGAAAGCCAAAACGTGCAGAGAGCCCGGCGGTACACACTTGCTGTGTTTGAACTTGCTGCCTCTTCCTGGCAAGGGGGTATTTCTGTCTGATTCTCATTTCTGTTTGGAATCCTGGCTTCTTTCAGTGCCAGCACTGGAACCAATCCAGGACTACTAGGAACTGACTGAACTCCCTTCCAAACACTGACTGTAACTAACAACCTGTGTACTTACTCAGGTCACTCACGGGTTGTTTTCACGGTGTAGCACCACCTTTCCACTTACAGGTTATGAACACTTACTGTGGTTTCCAGAACGTTTGGATCTGCCTGAATGCTGGAAAACTTCCGGAAATAGCTGTTCCTTGTTCATACCGGATTGTTTTGGAAGATCCCAGAACTTCCTGAAAGGAGTCAGCCCTGAGCACTTATGCTAAAGCCAGAACTGCGTCTCCATCTAAAGTTGGCAGGCGCTCGGCTGCAGGGGAACCGGGACTTCCTCCGGTGGCGTTTTTAAATGAAGCAGCTTCTTCTTGTTCTGCACATGCAGGTTTTGTTCACAAAGCAGGATGCGATGCTACCCTGTCAGGAGGTGGAGCCCTGCCGGCTCCAGTGGCATCTGTCTCACCATCCTAACACCACGAAAACCTGTTTCCAAAGGTGCAATAAATGAAGTCAATAGAAAAAGAAGTGTGTTTTCTTCTAACGCTGTTACACAGTGAATGGGATCCTTGGCAAGCTTTTTGTCACAAGAGGAAGGACAATAAACACTGCTATTTGTGTACTTCCAGTATTAAACCGTTACAAGTGCTTTGGGCTTTGGCTAATTTAAACCTTTCCTAGCAAAGATCACTGGCTGCCTTCTTAAAGTTCAGCTGCAAAGGGTGAGGTTTTCAGGTGCAGGTACTTGAGTTACACTCAGAAATTCTAGTAGTGGGTGCAAACACTGGGTAAGTTGATGCTGCTCTGTTTGAATAGTTAACGCAGAGAAGATGAGAGCATTTCCTCCTCTGTGAATAGTTGCTTCCAGAGCCATAAACCGTCTCCCTGTTCCCCATGCATGCTTTTGCCGTTAGTCTCATGAGCTTTTGTGACTATCTAAAAGCTATTTTAGATAAAAGCCAGTTGTTTCTTAGATTTTTAGTTAAATTCATGACAAATGATGAGGAGCGCCTCTTCTTTCCAGAACCTGAGCTCTGATTTCAGACTTTGTTCTGTGGCCTTGGCTAAAGGACAAGAATAGAGTCTTGCATGTTATCTGCCTCTGAAGCTTTTAATTGAGGATATCACAGAACATCTCTTCCATCTGTGGCGTCTGCAAAACAGTGTCAGTGCTTGTGTGAGCACTCACATCGGTTATGTGTTAACTGTGGTAAGCTTGGACTGGCGAGGTTTGTGCACACACAGCATATAATGGTAATAGGGAAAATTCACCTCATGAAGGTTTTTTTCTGTTTCAATATAGGTCTAATCAACACTGAAAAAGCCTCAGTGACTGCTGTCAGATACCCTGTAAGTACCTCTGTGTGTGTGTGTGTGTGTGTGTTTTCATAGGAGTATCTCCAAAGGAAAAGGCAAAGTTTGTCTTTTGGGGACTTACGGTGTTTTTCCAGCTGATGTCTATCGAGAAGTACAGCTGAAACATTTGCAATTACCACAGATGTCCGCAGATAAGCCAAGTGCCCTGTTCTCATAAACACTTCCTACAGTATTCCTGCTCCTTCTCCAAGTGCCTGCTCACACGCCTTTTGTTGGGAGGTGCGGAGCAGCGGGAGCTGTCTGTGGGGTTTATTCCATGTGCAGCATTGTGTCTAACCCTGGCGTGCACTGAACGTTTCTCACTGCAGTCTTAGCACTATGGCTGGCTTTTGTGTTAACACAAGCTCAACTGCTGCTTCTGAAGCACTGGATTCACTGGGATGAAAACACACAGGATTTGAGTATAAACCAGTAAACTTCCATAGTAGAGAAGTGGAGCCTGGGGAAGTGTCTTCTGCTGAGGTTTGCCTGCTGAGCAGTTGCTGGTGATGAGGTTAACTAGAGCAGAATAAGCTGATGTGTCCTGAAAAGAATGGAGTGTTCACTTTTTATAAGCAGAAATATGTGGAATACTCTCTTTCTGAACAACTCTGAGCTTAGTGTAGTACGTTATACTGGTATTCAATATAAATGAACTCTGTCAATGTCATTAAAAAATGAACTTTGCAATAGTGTTATTTTAGGTATCTGCAGACCTCTTAATTTTCCATTACCAGTGCTGTTGGTACTGGCTACAACACAACTGCAGATGTTGATTAAAAACCCCAACAACCTATTAATAGCTTTCTGTTACACTGTTAGTCACAGATGTCTGGTTTAACCTGAAGTGTTAGTTGTAGCCTGCCTCCTGACCTGAGGCTGCCAGATACATTCATCGAGGTTCCTTTCGGGGTGTGCTCACGCTGAGTCTTGAGGGAGCCCTGAAAATTCCCCTATTCTCATAGTTATTTCTGTTGGATTCTGTCCATCAGGGACTGGGCTTTGGGATAAGCTACAGGCAGTGTCCTCGCTGCCCTGTGTCTGAGCTACTGCTCTTGTGTTAGTGCATCTCTGCGCCTGCTGTGAGCATCATGGGTGCTGTGTTTGTGTGCCGCCCAGATGAAGATAAGAACCTGTATCTCTTCTGTGCCAGCACAGCCTAGTTACAGACCAGCGGGCTATGTATCCACAGCTGAGGGTTGCTATGATGCTTTTGGTTTTCTCCCAGTCACCTTCGGTCTTTATTCAGGCCCAGTTCTCCTTAATGAGGAAAGACTTCTGTCAAAATCTCACCAAATTGTGCTTTATTTTCAGTTGGATTAAATTGGTCTAAGTGTATTCCACTTTTTCAAACCTGGAGCTCTGAAATACCTATATTGAAGTAATTTTTGGAGGGAGAAAAGCAAATCTGTGTAATCCTTCTCCCAAGAGTCTGAAATTCATAGTTGAAAAGTAACAGATGAATAATTCAGTTGCTGGGGCAAGGTTTATAAAGCCATTTGGACGATTCCATCATTTTTAGATTACAATCCGTAAACTTCTGAGGAATCTGTTTCAAGATATGTTTTAATCTGAATACACATTAATATATTCTGAAAAGCAGTAAAGAGATGTACTGTGTCTGTTCCCTGCAGTACAAATATTTAGGGGTAAAACAACTTGACCTCTGCCATCATTACACAACTGTAGCATTACTCAAGGAGCTTAAACACAACATTATGATGTGAAGGACAGACTTCATCTCAACAGCCCTGCACTATTCAAACAGAGATAGTGGGGAAAAGCCTTTGAAAAGTAAATATTTGTGGATGCAGCAAACAACTATGGAAAAGACTCATCCCTTTGGTCTCCAGAGCAGTACATTGCTGCATCCTGCAGTGTACGTGCCTCTTGAATCCGTTACCTCAGCTTCCTTTGTCTTGATGTGTTTGAAGTGAACTCTTAGAAGGACTAAACCTAATGGACTGACTGTAAGATTACTAATTTAATTCTTTTCTTCTTTTTTTCCCCTGCTCTCTGCTTGGCTCTGGTCTTCACCCACAGGTGTCCACTGTTGGCTCTCCAAGGTTACTAAACTCTTAGCAACTGTTCTGGAACCTAAGCTTCACTTACCTTGCTGCATCGTGCTGCACTGCTGCTTTGCTCTTGCCCGCTTCAGAACACAATAAGAGATTTTCTAGTGTAAATATCTGCAATGAAACTTAGACTAGAAGTACGTGCCATCCTCTTGCTGCCTGTGTACTTGTTGATATATGTGTACAGTATGCTTGTATTTATTCCATGGTATTTTCTTACCGACGTTAAGAAGAAAAAGGCTATGGCAAAGCGTTTAAAAGCTAAGCCCACCTCGGACAAGCCTGGGAGCCCCTATCGCTCCGTCACCCACCTTGACTCACTAGCACACATAAACATTCCTGGAGCTGACACACTGGACAAGCTGTTTGACCATGCTTTGGCCAAGTTTGCAAAGAGGGACTGCCTTGGGACCAGAGAAATCCTGAGTGAAGAGAACGAAATGCAACCAAACGGAAAAGTGTTCAAAAAGGTAAGGTTTGGGGCTGAGCTGCTGGTTTGGTTTTGAGCTGCTTTGCCTCAGCAGTGGAGGTCTCCTTAGAGGTCTTCCTTCATCATCATCTTACGATATAAAATATCCCTTTTCTAGTAGTTAACAGTAACAGAATGCAGGAGGCACTATTTATTCTAACTCAAGAAAAATGAAAGCAGTTTTATGTCCTCTAATGAACGGCAGCGTGCATGCTTATGGTGTTAGGCACCAACTCGCGTAAGCTCGCAGAGCTCTACCAGCAGCTTCTTGTCATCACAGTTGGTTTTGTCTCCCCTCCCCAGTTAATTTTAGGCACTTACAGATGGTTATCCTATGAAGAAGTACATGAGAAAATGAATCGTTTGGGGCGAGGAATGACTGCCCTGGGACTAACCCCAAAGAGTACGGTTGTGATATTCTGTGAGACCCGAGCGGAATGGATGATCACGGCTCTGACCTGCTTCAAGTACAACTTCCCTCGTGAGTGCCCAACTCCTTTATTTCCAGTGTATTTTAGAATCACTTCTTAGCACTCAGTATTTTGAATCTGCTGATCCTGTCATTGATGATACAGGAATTTCATAAACATAACTCTGCCTATGGTCTGATTCTTAGCAGTATCCAAGTCTATTCTATGCACCATGGAGAGCCCTAAAATCAACTTGCTTGTACTGACAAGACTGACAGTTCTGATTTTGTTGCAGTAATGTTCTAGATGTTAGAAGACAGAACAGTACAGTTACTGTTCAGTTGGGCTTTTTAAATACTCTGAAGATATCAGCAGCTGTTTCTGCCCCCCCGAGTGTGGGAAGCTGTTATAGTATTTCCTTTCTGTATCCTGACTTACGCATCTGAAACACGAAATGGTTATTAGAAGAGAGAGGAGTGGCAGAGTAACCAAAATCATATGCTCGTCTGAAGGGGCTTTGGTGACATTTTAAAGCTGCTCCAGTTCATGACAATGATGAATATGGGCTTTTTGGTTTTTATTAATTTTGTTTGATCTGCCCTCATTGCAGAGCTCTTGTGTGGCAGAAAATTCTTAGGTGGAAAAATTAAAAGCTGGTTTGTTTCCAAACTAGCAAATTCCCCCTTGAGCTAACTTCATCATCCTCACCCTCTGCTCCCCCCCCAAGGCCTCGCAGTCAGCTGCACAAGACCTTTTGCATTCAGTGTTACTTGACCTTTCTTTCATGTTCCCTCTCTCCTTGCTGTAACAGTTATTACGCTGTATGCCACCCTGGGGGAAGAGGCAGTAACCTATGGTCTCAACGAGTGTGAAGCAGCGTATCTGGTCACCAGTGTAGAACTTCTTGAGAGCAAACTTAAGGTAATTTGGTACCAGCTCCACCTCATGTTATTGCCCTGTGTTAATTTTACCGTACAGCCAATATTCATTTCTCTTCTGCAGACTGCACTGCCACAAATCTCCTGCCTGAAACACATCATTTATGTGGACAACAAGAGCATCAATAAAGCAGAATACCCTGAAACTCTGGAAATTCACAGTATGCAGACAGTAGAAGAGCTGGGAGCCAAACCAGAGAACTGTAAGTGAATCACTTCACAGAGAAGCAGTCAGGCAACGTTAACAGTGAAATCAGGCCTAGGTGAAGAGGGACATGTATCAGAAAATCCCACCCATGCAGGTCTCCAGCACAAAGGCAGTGGCAGATTCATCCTCTGGCTTCCTTTAAATAAATGTCTGATTTCTGTTTACTGCCCTTCACCTTTGTGAAGAGGTACTTCAGGATAACACTTTATAGTAGGTAATATTTTAGACTAATAGAAATAATTATCTGTAATAACCAGAATAATTTAAGACTTCACCTTTATCAAGTGAAATAGGATCTGGTGCAGTGTTCCCTTGTCTGCTGTCCTTAGCTTTTATTCATCCTACTTGCACTAGGGTGAGGAAGCACTTGATCATCTTTTTTGCTTAAATCATCAGCCTGTGCTTAGCCATCTCTCTCTCTTGAATAAAAGAGGAGGTAGACTGGCAAAGGAGCTATGTGCAGGGCAGCACACGTTCCTTTCAAAACCTGCCTGCCCTCACCTCCTCTTAAAAACAGACCACTACTCTTTCTGTGATGACTTCTGCATCCAGCACTGAGCACTCAGCAGCACACTGTGCTGAGGCACGGGTTTCACACTGCTTGATTACAGACATTGTCACGTTCATTAATTACAGAAATAGTTTATTACAGAATATTTAGAAAGTAAGTAAGAGTTAATAAGGGTTTTTCTCCTGCATTTTGTAGCAAGCATCCTGCCAAGCAGACCTGCTCCTTCAGACTTAGCTTTAGTGATGTACACCAGCGGCTCTACCGGGAGACCTAAAGGAGTGATGATGGTGCATAAGAACTTAATAGCTGGAATGACAGGACAGTGTGAGAGAATACCTGGACTAGGGTAAGAAACAGTTGCCACGTGCACAGAGAGGTAAAGCAGAACCTCCAAAAGTACAGAGGTTTATAGGAAGTCTGTTGCTGGCATCAGGTGTTATCAAATTCTGTTATAAGCCCAGTAATACTTAATTCTTAAGACATAAATCTTGTGTTTGAGCTCACCCTCTGGTTTGAAACTGCAGTTGCCACCAGATAAAGAGATTCCTCATGTAGCTGTTTTCAGGCAGCTGGAATCACTGCAGTGATCAGCTGTCTTTCTACCCAGTATATTCTATAAGGAGATGCTATGATGACTGTCAAAGGATTTGGAAATGATTATTCTTAAATATAGCGATTTTATCTGTAATTCCATACTCAGAAAAAGAAACAGCAGTGGAGCATTAAGGAATCTTGGAGTTTCTAAGAGAACAGGGCAAATCCTGTAATTCATACTGACTTCAGTAGGGTAGGATTTACCCCATTCTGTTTATAAACTGTTTGAAATCACACCCTTCTTCCATGCAGAAGAATAAGCCTTACCTGTGACTTAAGTCTTTCAAGATGTAATAACTAAGCACACAATAAAGCTGTTGAAGAGTGTTTTCAGTCCACGTGTGCACCACTGTTAATCAGACAACCCTGTCCTAGGTCCAAGGATACTTACATCGGTTATTTGCCTCTGGCCCACGTGTTAGAACTGACAGCAGAAATCTCCTGCATCACTTACGGCTGCAGGATCGGCTATTCCTCTCCACTCACACTGTCGGATCAGGTGAGGGCTGGGGGCGAAGCAAAAGCCAACTTCAGCTTTTGCAGTGTGCAGTCTCCTTGCGTGGCCACCCTCTGCCATTAGGGAAATGCTGATGGATGTGGCACACTTCACAACTGTCATTTTTGGGGCAGAACCCAACACAAATGACCCTTCCTGTGAATGGCAGCAGCGGGTCATCCTACAGGAATCTTCTTAAAATCGTTACTTTTATGAGACATCAGAAATCTAAACTAAAACCTAATAAATGCATACAGCACTATCCACTGGCTATGGGAAGAACAGCTATTAACAGATGAGCTGAAAGTGATGCTGTTTAAAGTGATTTGAAGTTTTTGGTCTCACTTTAACAGTTCTTCATCCAGTTACTGTAGATCATCTACTCAGCCCGTTGCCTCTTCTATTGAACAGTTAAATGAGAGCAAATTAAGCTGGAAAAGGATGCTGCTGTATGTGTAATTGGTACAGAGAATACATCAAGCAGAAAAGGAGGAAGAGGAAGGAGAAAGCAAGTACTAGAGGGGGGAAATAAGAGCAAGATCTACAGATTGGACTTAACCAAGTTGGGCTTGTAAAGCATGTAGTTTTTGTTGAAATTGTTGTTAATTGTTACTTTTTTCCATCCTAATGGAGAAAAATTAGGCAGGAAATGTTTTCTGGAGGGGCAGAGGAAGAGAAGATAAATTACATGCTCATGTAGCTCACTTTTTAGTCCTTTTCTAAAGAACTGCCTGGGTTTCAACTTCATAAATCGACATTTTTTTCCTTACTACAGTCAAGTAAAATTAAGAAGGGAAGCAAAGGAGACTGCACTGTCCTCAGACCTACACTGATGGCAGCTGTGCCTGTAAGTATGCAGCAGATATGTTTAGCAATAAAATGCTTTCTATCTTGTTCATGCTAGAAAAAATCCACTTACTTTCTTTGCTCTTCATGTGTAAGAACTGTCACTAATAGGGAAAAAAAGCACAATATAGAACTGCAGTTTCCATTGCCTGAACTGAGTGCTGGTGCTGCAGATGAGCACAAGAATAGATGGATGCTAAAGCCAAGACACTTTTTGGTCTGAAACTGTGAATGTGTTTTCATAGGTACAAGTGATGTTTTACTGGGCTGCTGCTACAGCAGCAGGACACAGTCGTAAAGTCTCTGACAGGGTTGTGAAGTGTCTGACATTCACAGCCTGAAACCCCTTTTGGCACAGGGGGAAAACGGGGTGGCTTTGGCCAAGACGGACGCTCCAAGGATATGGGTGTTTGGTGAACTATGGAGCTTGGCTGCCCTGCTGTGGCTGTTGGGGTGCTGAGTGTCAGGTGCTTGTCTCCAAGGTAACACTTAGACCAAGTCTCCCTGGCTGTTCTTAGGGTAAGGAGGACATGCTCAGTCTCCTCTTACAAGGAAAAATGATCAGGAGACTGTAACTCCTATTGCTTCTGTAGCTTACGTTAGTATTTGGGTGACCAGGGTTCTGCATTCCACAAGGTCTTGGTGCTATCCAAAAAATACACAAACTACCAGAACATCACCAGGGATGGGAATGCCTGAGGAATGAAATGGAAAATAACTCTGGCAGAGTCCGGAGGCACAAACATTTCTAAATACTTCATTCAAGCAGGACATTGTAATAAGGCCACTCATTCCTTCCAGCCTCTGTCATTCCAAATACCTTGTCATGCCTCTGTGGCCTTTCCAGAATGCTACAAGTGATTCTGCTTCAAAATACTGGCTGGTTTTGGAACTAGCAGCTGATGCTGTGCAGGTGAACTGTGCTGAAAATAGAGTATGTGTTTGCTGAAATTCTAGTTTCTGTCAGTGCCGGTAATGAGGCAATCAAAACCCCCCATGAGAGTGCTTTCTGATAAGCCTGCAATAGTTTGATCTCTGATATTTCAAAGTACCTAATTTTCATAGCTTTCTTTCCAATTTTAAATTGACTTCTGTCAGAAAGCACGGAATTCCATCACACCACTGTGCTCTCTCACAAACTCAAGGAGCTAATTCTTCCACTTCTCTTTAATACTTCACCACTCTGAACACTATATAAGTTCTGTTTACTTTAGTGATCACTTTAATGGCAATGAATTTCTTGTCTGGGGGGGGTTTGTCAGGTAATGAGAATTACTGAAACCATGATGCTTTGAAAGCTGAAAAACTTCTCTTGGTAAAGGAAGCAGTGAAATGAAATCTCATCGTTCATTCCGTGTGCTTGCCAGCTGCTGTGGATAAAGTACAGCACCAGGACTCCTAAGCACCATAAATCTTGTATGGCACATCCCACCCTTCAGCAAAGAGATTGAGCTGAACTCGAATTCAGATCAGTTTGTTGCATTTAAGATCAGGTTAAGGTGGTATCAACAATGTAAGCAACATAACACAGCATTACCCAAGATTTGTAGCTGTGGTTGATAAAAAGAAGACATCTTTAGCATGAGGGGAGGAAAGTATTCCAAAACTAAATGTGAGGTTCAAAAAGGTGCTTGTAGAAATGCAGGGCTGCTATGAGCTACTGCAGTGCACCTGAAGACCTGCAGTGGTTACTCAATTACTTGCCTGTGTGCCTAATTCAGGACAAGTGTTTTAATAGGAGATACATACTACAGCACGGGGGTTCTTCCTCTCTAGTGATAGTGGTGTGAAAACAGCAAATATAGGAGTAAGACTCAGTCACTCATTTTCTGCTTCATTTCTGATGCTTTGTGCCACCCGTTTTGAATAGCTCCAAGCTGCAATATTCTATAAACTGATCACACATTCAGAGCATTACAGTTAAGCATTGCCTAACCAATGATGCAGCCATTTTCACTCTTACTGTATTACCTGTTTCAAAGGAAGAATAATAATAGGGGTGGTTTTATTCTATGTTGCACATGGAATTTCACTTACACACGCTAGGCTGGCCTGTGTGGTAATTTTCCTTGCTTTTTTTCTTTATGCTTTTCAGGAAATAATGGACAGAATTTATAAAAATGTCATGAGTAAAGTGCAGGAGATGAACTACATTCAGAGAACTCTGTTCAAGATAGGCTACGACTACAAACTGGAGCAAATCAAGAGGGGATACGATGCACCTCTGTGTAACGTGTAAGTCTTAATTCACAGTCCAAATGGACCTTTTTCCTTGTGGCTTGTTAAGACAGTCTGAAAGCACAATCAGCTCAGCTATCTGACAGAGAATTCTCATCTAACACACAGATCCCATCTAATCACTGAAATAATCCAGTTCTTGCTGGAAATGGGTCAGATACTTAATGGTAGGAGTGACTCATCTTTAGAACAGATGACTGGTTAGTTTTCACTGCATTGGGTTTTTTGGTAGTAAAACTGGAATGTTTGTTTAGTTAAGTTACAGGAATTCTGCCATCTTCAAGTGTTGCACAAGAGGTAACATTCCCGATTCTCCTGCTGTCCGCTGAAATCTGTGAATGAAGTTAATTTGAAGGTGTTCCAAATAGAAAACGACACAAACCCTCTTCGTCCTTTCTGGGAAAGCTGAGGGAATGGTTTTTAAGGCTTTTTTCCTTCTTTCAAGGTTCCTGTTTAAAAAAGTAAAGGCACTGCTGGGAGGGAATATCCGTATGATGCTCTCTGGAGGGGCACCCCTCTCACCTCAAACACAAAGATTCATGAACATCTGTTTTTGCTGTCCTGTTGGTCAAGGCTATGGACTAACAGAAACATGTGGAGCTGGAACAATTACAGAAGGTAGTTAAAATGCTTTTGGAAATATACAATTTGAGATGTATATGTATATATATCATATATATACAAGGGTTGGGTGGGGTTTTTTGTAGTCTGAACAGCTGTAGTGCTTAACTGCAATAAAGTAAGATAAGCCACTGCCTTATTTATAGTTCTAGTATACATTTCATATGACAAAAATAACTGTTTTCATCCTTGTTCTCTCTGCAAGCTACTGACTACAGCACTGGCAAAGTCGGAGCTCCTCTTATTTGTTGTGAAATAAAACTGAAAG
Source organism: Neopsephotus bourkii (assembly GCF_033783945.1). NCBI lineage: Eukaryota > Metazoa > Chordata > Aves > Psittaciformes > Psittacidae > Neopsephotus > Neopsephotus bourkii. The sequence continues at coordinate 1,400,502 of NW_026901555.1, forward strand.
ACTGGCAAGAAGGTGAGAGAACAAAAGGTTTTGATTTCAGAGTAGCTAATGTAACCACTGCTTATGGGGTTCCTTTGCCTGTCTGCTTGGCTCACTGTAGCACATGAAGTGATTGTTCTTTTAGAGCAGTCATCAGTTTGTGTGCATTAACTTCAAGCTGAAGTTTCAGAATATTCTCTTGGCAGCAGAATATACAAGTTCATGTAATTGTGTGTGGATTTCCTTGTTTTCAGGGGGCTACACCAACAAAGACAAGCCTAATCCTAGAGGAGAAATCGTAATTGGTGGACCTAACGTCTCAATGGGGTATTTTAAAAACGAAGAGAAGACAACAGAAGACTTCTCTGTCGATGAGAATGGTCAGAGATGGTTCTGTACAGGAGACATAGGGGAATTTCATCCGGATGGGTCTCTGCAGATCATAGGTTGGCCTCAGTTTCTGATACCTTAACATAGTACAAGATCTTGACTAAACATAATTACAAGCATGCTGTTAATCCTGTTGTTGGCTTTGCTAGAGCTAATCTACTGAAGGTTACCTGCTTGCAGAATCAGTGTAAAACACATTCCCAGAGGTCCTCGCAGCTGTAGGAATGGTTTGGAAGTGATGCTGTTTCCTGTGACATTATCACTACCCAAGCTTAGCACGTGGACTTTAAAGAATAAATGTAAGATCGATTTTTGGTATCAATTACAAAGCTTTAAATCCCCATCACTTTGGTACAAGTTGTGTGACAAGCAGTGTAGCACTACAGAAATGTGTTTAGAGAAGCCTTTATAAAGTTGGTTTATAAAGCTGTTAGCTGCTTTAAAGTTTATTAAGATGCTTTTATTCATGTTTATGAAGAATCTTGCATAGCACTGCACATATAATACGTATACAGTGGGTTTGCAAATGAGCCAGTGGAAATGCAAAAGTTTAAATGGAGCCTTTTTTTCCTTCTCCTACTCCTAGATCGTAAGAAAGACTTGGTAAAGCTACAAGCAGGAGAATATGTATCTCTGGGTAAAGTAGAGGCAGCACTGAAGAACTGTCCATTGATTGACAATATCTGTGCTTATGCCAAAAGGTAAGAGTGGTATTAATTTAGAAACTCCATCTAGGGTCAACATGAAAGTCAGGCTCTGACCCAATTTTCTGATGCTAGACTGTAGTTTTCCATGGTTTCCATTGAACACACACCCTCACCCCACAACCCCAGGGTGCAAGTTCAAAACAGCGTCTCTGAAGTAGTACAGGCAGCCAGATTCCCTAAAACCTGAAGAAGTGACCTATCTCTGTTGGCATTTCTCCTATCCTAATGCACTCCAGCTCCGTCTCATGCCTTCCCTAAACAGATGTCATTATATCTAGCATGTGTTTTGGTTTTCTGGCCAAATACCAGAGTGAAGTTAATCTGGCCACTTTGCACCTGATCCAGAGCTCTCCACGGGGTTTTGGAAATTGTCCCAGTCTCCTCTCCCTCCCCTCAACTTAAACACACTACATGAAGGGGACTGAAGGGAACTCGCTAAACACCAGGTGTAGCTGCAGAGCTAAACAGAGACATGCTCATGGCATTACAGCAAAGCCTGATAACAGTCAAACCTAATGCTGTAAAACAACTTAGAATACCTCTGGTAAGTCATCAGTTGTGAAGAGTTGATGTACAAGAAGGATTCTGTATGGGGGAATCTGTGATAAACATTGGACACCCCAAAATGGAAGTCTCAGCTGTTTGGATCTTTCTTCCTTTCCCCCCTTGCCACCGTATGTTAGTGACCAGTCGTACGTGATCAGCTTTGTGGTTCCTAATCAGAAGAGGCTGACAGCATTAGCGGAGCAGAAGGGTATCAGTGGAAGCTGGGTAGATATTTGTAACAACCCTACGATGGAAGCTGAAGTCCTGCGAGAGATTAAAGAAGTGGCAAACAAGAGTAAGTAAAGCAGCATGTTGTGCTAGCCAGTCTCATGTGCTTACCCAGCAAGTGATCCTCACTAACTGCCCTTACTGCTTCCTGTTGCCTCCATCTGCCAAAACTTAGTAGTTTAATTGGATGCAGAAACCTCACATCAAACTGTTGAAACGGTTAAAATAAGGTCCAAGAGAGCTGAAAATTTGGAAGGGAAGTTACAAGACATTTGCTGGTGAGAAAAACTGGCTAAGCAAAAGAGTTCAAAGCATTTCCTCCTGCCCCCATGTGACTATTTCCCCTGCAGCTCTGAAACAACCATGATCCCTGTGGTTGTAATGGCTTAAAAGCCTCCTATTCCTTGCTGTGGTACTGAATGATCAAAAGCCTCATCAATCCTTTATGGTGCCAAAAATGTAACAAAGTCACTGGGGAAGAAAGTCTCTAGAGCCATTGGGACAGCATGTGAGGAGGTGGCAGAAATGGACGTAAGTACATGCTGAGCACTGCCTCTCAAACTTCAGAGAGGAGAAATGTGCCTTTTGAAACCAAGAAAACAAGGATGAAAGGCACTTCTGTTAAGGCTTGCTTTAGAAAAAGATAAATCAGTCCCTCAGGTCTCAGACTTGGGTTTAAACATTTTAATCCATGTTTTCTGTTGTGAACCAGGCAAATTACTATCCACATAGGTAGCTTTGTTTATTCAAAATCCTTTCCTTGTATGTTCTGTCTACCTTCTCGATGGTGCTGTGCCATTGGGATACAACTTTTTCCAGAGCTGTTTTAAAGAGATCGTTCCCGTTTTCAGCAGAACGTAACGCAGCCTGTCACGAGCAGGCAGAGAGCTAAACAAACTGACAGAGTACATTGCAATCCCAGACAAGTGCAGAGAACAGCTCCTGGCGCAGACCTGGAGTCAGACCTCATCTATCCCGCATCTGCTGCCGCCTAGAGGCGACACTGCCAGACATTGTGTAGGAATTCAGCCACAGGTCTACTATGGATGTGGGATCCCACTACAGGGCTATGTGCAGGAGCTGATAGCAGAGTCCATCAGGTATTGCACACGTGCAACAGCTCCCTACCCTATTCCGATGTCCCTGCCCTCCTCCCTTAAGCAGTTACCTGCCTTCTCCTTTACCCTCTTTGGTCTGTGCAAGAGAGTAGCAGTGAGGCTGTGCACTTGCCAAGCCACTGCTTGCAGATGAAGGGCAAATAAGCAATTAATGTAACAAAAATCCAGAGAAGCCCCTTTATTGTGAACTCTAAACAAACTCTTGGGAAGTAGAAATTTGGGAAAGAATCATTCAACCATGGCAAGTGTAGAAGTACTTCATTGTACTTTAAATATGAAGCACACCCAACTAGTCTGAGTTATTACTTGTTATTACTACATTCCTACAATAAAGATGCAAGTCTGGATTTCAGTGTATTCTCTTAGGACAGTCATCTCAGATCCCCAGGATATACACTCCGTGTTGCAAGCTTTAGATTTTACAGTGTCACATCCACTACAAGCTATACTGTTAGAATATCTACACACTATCTCAGCATTGGTACAAGAATTAGTATTTCATTTGGCTTGTAATCATAGTCATGCTTGTGTTTCTTCTTGTCCCTGCAGTGAAATTAGAGAGGTTTGAAATACCCATCAAAGTACGGTTAAGCCCTGAGCCCTGGACCCCAGAGACTGGGTTAGTAACAGATGCCTTCAAGCTGAAAAGGAAAGAACTGAAAAACCATTACCTCAACGACATCGAACGAATGTATGGAGGCAAATAAACAAGTTGTGTTGACCAGGCTGTGCAGATGGTTCCTTCTCATGCCTCAATTTTGAATGTCTGTGTATGCTGTAGATATCACACATTCAGAAAATATACCAAATGGATTACTGCTTCTATAATCTGTATAGAGTACAACCGAGAGTATCTTAGACTCCAGATTCTTAATTGTTAGCAGGTTAGACACTGATGGTCTTTGTAGAGTTTCATGTGATGATCTCCAGTTTGGAGACAGACATCATGATGTGAAGCAGTACGACCAGGTAATTTTATCACTGTGTTTCTCTAGCACATTCAGACTGCTTACAACTTCTCAATACATTCTGCAATTTGGCCTATATTTCAGAGAAAAATCAATGTGATGGTAATGATTTTTCTGTTATAGTAAGCCACTTAATGAGAGAGGAAAAGAGTATTTGAAATCTACCTTTCTCCATTAAAAAATTAAAACATTAGTCAAGAATTGCTAGAGATCATTGATAATGTACTGCCTGAGAATGGGTGGATACTTCTGCACATCAGTTAGCATCCTGACTATTTACAGTGCCTAAGAGAGAATACAAAGTACACTTACTGAAATAAAGGTGAACTGAAAAGCTTTCTAAAAACAAGGTATTTGAGATTCCAATTGAGAGTGTGGAATTAACTCTTTCAGCTTCCATCTCACCAAATGGGGTTTTATTTGCCACTGTATTTTAATTCAAACAAACAGAGCTTTCCACTAAGACAGAGCATAAAAGACAAAGCCGTGCACTGCCATACGAGGGACTGATGAGAAATCATCACCTGACTGCAAAACTTGATTCTCCACTGCCAAAGAGCAGTGACATTGCTGGGCTGTTGGCTCTAAGTGGATTTGAAGCGCCAGTGAGTGTTTGGTTTGGGGTTTTTCTGAAGGGTGGTTGGTGGTTTTAAGGCACTGATCCTCTAAACCTTGACATACGTGTGAAGAATGGTACAGGTCACCTGTATGTCATTTAGAGGATCAGGGTCTAAACATCAACAGTCGCTTTATGGAAGGTATTTCCGTTCACCTTTTAACTACAGTGAGTACAACAAGGCAGCAGAAACCAACAGTAGTTTCCCCACATAGTCTTGTTGTACTTACAGAAGAGTAGTCTGTGACCAGGGAACCTTTGTTTTATGGAACTTGTAAAAGGGACAAATCACTCTTTACAGAAATTCATTATAAAAATGTGCTGTTATTAACTGGAAGTCATAGATGTGAAGAAGTGGGAAGATACAACTCAATAATAGTTCACCACTTTGTGTGCAGAATCCTGTACTGTGTCTCCTTTTGACTTGTAGCCAAGCTCCTGCATTCCTGCTACTCTTCACACTTGAACCATAAGTGCTGTAAAAAGTGGAGGCTCTTGATACTGTTCTACTTTGCACTTTCTTAATCGTTTTATATATGTTGCTTACATTTTGTACAGCTGTGGCCCTCAACTGCTATATATTACAAATTCATTTTAAAGTATTTATAGATTTCTATTCATAATATTTGTGTTGTGTATATGACGGTAAAGAAAATATTTGGTATTGTCACTGTACAGAAAGTAAAAGATTTTGTACGATGCATCTCCTGAACACACTTGCAATTCCAGGGCAAGTTTTTCCTTGATTGCATGTATGTGGATATTTCCTTTTTCCAGTTCAAACAGATTTGGCAAGAATAAGTCATGGCCGTGTACTCATGAACTACACCATCCCTTCTCCCTGGGACCAGCTTCAAACTGCCCCATGCATAACTTTCTCTGGCCAGGCCAGAACACTGCCAGCTCCCCTTCTAAGAATGCCGAGGGGAAAGGGAAATGGAAAATAGCACAAGGCTGACTGTGTTTAGTTGTGCATGGAACCAAACAGTCACTAAAAGGAACGAGGAAATAGCTCCTGTAAGAAAGAAAATTATTTTAATATACGTACAGGTATGACAACAGCTAATACTTCCCATCTAAGGAGCAACTTTTTGAATGACTTGCTTATGGAGCCACATTACCAGTTTTTCCATGTTTCAAATTGGTCACTATTCATCATAGAATCATTACAGAGCCTTTAGTTGGCCTGTTAGCATCACAAAAGTGAAATACATATAAGAAACTTGCACTTGAGTATGTCTGCAGGTTCTATGGGTTTGGTTTTTAAGCCATGAATGTATTTATACGCAATGTATTTTATCGAGACTGCAGGTATGTTCTGTGTCTACACATGTGCAATGTTAACATTTCAACAGTGGAATACAATTTAAATGGTTCAAAAAGCTGTGTTCTGCAAGCTCTTTGTGTTGCACAAGTTGTCTCTGGTTCCTGTCCAGTGCCTCACATTCTCTCTGAGACCAAGCACACCTTAGAACACAGCAGCAATGAGTAGGTGCTACAGATGCTGAAAACACAGCCTAGCATGGGCCTTGATTTTCTTTTAAGGAGTGACCTCATGTGCATGTGCTGCAAAAGGCAATTTGATCCACATCAGCTTTTCGGGCATTTTTAGAGAAGGGGAAGGATTACATGAGGCCGCTTTCAGATATGGGGATTATTTACAAATGTATTTGCAGTTTGGCAAGAGCTTTATCCTCTTTTTTAATGAATTCTGAATACTTTTGTGACAGCTTGTGGAGAAAGAAACGGAGGATGAGCAAGAATGTCATTCTTGTCATTAGAAATAAGGAACTTGGATGCATAGATAAACAGTATAAGGCTTCAAAACCATTACAGAATCATGTAGGTTAGAAAAGACCTCTAAGATGGTAAGTGTTCAACTGCTAACCCACCACTGTAGTGTGAGGAAGCAGTTCATTTATGAGACGTGAAGATTTCAGAAAGCTCACAGTAGCTGCAAGATCTTCAGAAAGCTGGTTCAGAACTTCAAATTGCCCTCCTAAGCCTGAGAAACAAGTTGAAAGAGAAACAAAATCCAGTTTGGGCATCTGATACAAGATCATGTTTAGGCCGCCTAGTTCAAAAACCCCCATGGGGTACCTAGAGTTTAAGTACCATAAAAGTGGGTCTAGAAAGCTTCATGTGTGAAGGAAGATCGTAGTTAAGTTCAGGTGGCCTGAAGAATGGTGAATTGACAAGAGAGGAGTAACCTTCAGCTACATACGTATTACCCTAAGACAAGCACAAGGGTTGTCACCCTTGGAAGAGGAGGAGCAGAGAGTAAGCTGACAGTGAGTGACATTGATCATTAGATATTTTAAAAGAAACACAGACATTTGAAACTATTCTTTTCTAAATGCTGAACTAGTGCCTCAAGATCCCTGCCTTTTGAAAGGCAGCAGAGCCTCTGGGTCGATAAAGGTTGAACAGCACCTTTCAGGAACAGCTTCAGCACAGAACTGGGGCTGGGGCAGGAGAACCAGGTTTCTGCACATAATGCAATAGTAATGCTGCAGGTAACAGCAAGGTGTCATTAAATGGCTTGCTTCAAATAACTACAATGGATTTGAATGATCAGCCAGTGATGTTCTGCAATTACATGCCATGCAAGAAATACATTCTCACTATGTATTTGGTTTTGGTGTGGGGTTGGTTGTGTTGTATCTTGGTTTTGGGTGGTTCTGAGCGGGCTGTTTAACAAAGCCTGTCTAATGGCTAAACTCTATTTACATGAGAGTAAATCCATTTCCCTTGTGGAGGCTAAAATTTAAATATCAGAAGCTTAAAAAGAATAAATCTTGGGCTTTTTAGGGAGCCATGTGCTTTAATGAAGCTGATTATCACAGGGAATTTGTCCAAAACTATGGGCAGTCCTGCCATCAGACCAGTGATAATGACATCAGACAAACAGCTTCAGGCACTGTGTGCGGTCCTCAGCTTCCTCATCTGCTTCAAAAGGGTAAAAACAACCCCAAACCCAACTGTTGCATTTTTCGCTTGGTCTCCCATTTTGGAAGACCAGTAACTTGCTCACTGATGAACATTATCAAATATGCCAAGCATCTTTCTTACACCTTTCTAACCATCTAACTAACACCTTCACCTGTCTTCTGTTACAGACGGGTGACCACCCCAGCTATGCTATCCCTGTTACCTCTGAAAACCCAAACCCTGAGCATGAAACCCACCACTCTTAAGACATGATCTCCTATCGTTACAGTTAACATCTAAAGCAGAGACAGGCCATGTAAGTTTTCCTTATTTGCCTTTTAACAGATTAAGTGGTGGGGGAGTAATTCAGCACTTCTTGATTTGAAACAGCATTGAACAACTTCTAACAGGCCTCCTGCATTGCTGAGCCTATTTAAGACTTAAGACTAGCCTGACTACACATGGAGTCCACACATTGTTCCAGCACCCAAGGAAAGGCCCAGCCCTGGGAGGTGTTGCCAGGGTTCTATTTGTTTTAAACAGCACTGCATCTAACCTAAACCTTTCCCGTTGGAGATAGAGCAGCTCATTACCTGCAGTGCTCCCCCAGGGAGGGAACATGAAGAACAGGTAAATGCTCTCTGTAGCTGCCTGCCCTACTCTACTTTCTGCCTTTCAGTTCTAAGCACATGATCTCCAGAGGAGCCTGGCTTTACGAAATGCCATCAGGGTCATTGTTGTGGTTTAAACCCTGTCGGCAAGTCAGTCCACTTCCCCCCCCTTCCCTGCCTCTGCTCCTGGAGGGATGGGGAGGAGAATCTAAAGAATGTAACTCCCATGGGTTGAGATAAGAGCAGTCCAGTTACTAAGGTATAACACAAACCCCTGCTGCTGCCACCAATAATAGTAATGATAAGGGAAATAACAAGGGAAGAGAATACAACAGCTCACCACCCGCCAACTGATACCCAGCCCTACCAAGCAGTGATCTAGCCCTTCCAGGTAACTGCCCCCAGTTTATATAGTGGGCCTGACGTGCTGTGGCATGGGATACCTCTTTGGTCAGTTTGGGTCAGGTGTCCTGTCTCTGCTTCCTCCTGGCTTCCCTCCTCCCTGGCAGAGCATGAGACTCACAAAGTCCTTGGTCAGACTAAACATCACTGAGCAGCAACTAAAAACACCGGTGCTATCAGTGCTGTTCCCAGGATGAAAGTCAAAACCACAGCACTGCACCAGCCACTAAGAAGGAGAAAAAATGACTGCTACTGCTGAACCCAGTACAGTCATTTAACCAGTCCCACTCTGTCCCTATGTTCAAAATACAACCCTCATCCCCTCTGCTCTATACAGCTCAGGGTAGTGACCTACATTGCCTTCCATAGCATATTTGCCTCTCATCTAACAGGGAAGCTCTCACCTTGTGACTTTTTGTCCTTGTTATCTTTAAACCTGAGTCCCTGCTCTGAACACCTTCCTGTAGCACAGTAAGGATGCTGATTTTCCAGCAAGTCACAGTGACTCAGTCTTAGCCCACATACACCCCACTCTAAGCACTTACTGGCAAGCAGAGTCCTTGCTTTCAGAGGAAAGATGCCAAGGAAATTGTTCATACCAACAAAAACATCCTGTAGAAAAGCAAATTAAAACCTGGCACTCTGTGAAGAAAAATCTACTGGACCTTTGGGCTCTGCTGAGATTCTAAATGGATATTAAGCCCTTCTAACTGGAGCAAAATCTACAATCTATTGTATTTTCCATTTTATTTCCAGTCTAGCTGCTAACGTGCTTTCAGTAGGTCACTCACAAGTAGTAAAAAGCAAGGTGCCTGCACCACATCTGAGCCAAAAACTTTGCTTAAGAGATGTCATTCTGTAAAAAGACTCCTAAGAGGACAAAACCCACCCATATGCACATCAGCAACCTCCTCACTGCGCAAGCAGCAACCTCTCACTCATACCCTACCACCTGTAAGTCAATACCACACTGACTTTGCCTCCCAGCTGCCCTTACAGATGGATGCTCCTTCTGGTCTGCTGTTAAAACAGAGAAAGAAACAGGACAGGACACAGTGATCAGCCCTAACCACCTCCTGGAAACAGGCAAAGAAACTGCACAGGGTGAAAACAACTCTACATGCTGGAAAGATTGTGATCCTGTAACGCATACCACCACCACATCCACCTACAAGTATGATAACAGCTGAATTTAAACAGTTACCAGATAAGAACCTGGAAGCAGGGAAAACCTGAACATTCCTGGGATGTCAAAAACCCCGTAACTATGGGAACAGACCTGTGGGAGGGAAAGGAAAGTAAAAGAAGGAAAGTTGCGTGTCTGGTACCACCTCAGAACCCTCTCCAGCACAAACACCAAGAACAACCCAAACCCCAACCTGCTAACACTCAGCCCTTTCCTAGCCTTTCTGCTCAAGAACAACCCCTCTATCAGCTAATTCCAATTGTTTTACTTACTTCATTACTCCCATTAATTCTCCCTCTGGCCATCTGGCCCCCACAGCTGCTGCCACTCAAGCTCCTGTACCCCCCACATTCCCTTGCAGCACTGCCCTGCTTTTGCTTGTTCCATGCCACTCACAGCCAAGTGGCTCCATAAGCCAGCCAGGGCCTGCCACACGGATCTGGTGCACCACGATGCAGGGAAATGACTCCTGCACTGGGAGCAGCTGATCCCATGCACATCTGCCAGGCTGTCTTGGCATTCAGTGCCTGGGTGCAGTGGGACTGGAGAGATGCCACAGCTCCCATAACTAGACCCAGCTCCTTCTTGCTCCTTGGTGGACCTACACTTTCCCAAGTATTCACCTTCATGACAGATGTGATTCAGGGGGGGCTGGCAAGGGGTCTCAAGTTTGCCCTGTTCTCCCAGTAAAAGGGAGATTCCTGTTCTCTCCTTGCTCCCTCCCAGCTGGTGCTCAGCGAGGCCCGGGGTGATCCCACTGCGCAGGATGTGCTCCCGGTCTCAAAGACACCAGCAAGGGCTGCTCGGCTGCACCTTTCAAACAGGATTACTTCTACCCGTTCTAGCGTGGGAGAGGGCGTTTGAGTGCAGCCTGGCGCCGTGAGGAACTGGGATCAGCCTCTCCCAACACCAGGCTCTGGGAGGCGGCGGCAGGGCAGCGGGAGCAAGGCGCAGCCCCCCGGCCCCGGCAGCGCCCGACACCTCCCGAGCAGAGAGGTTCGGTCCGCGGGCTCCGTGCACGAACCGCTTCATCTGACCTGCGGCCGTGACCCCCCTGCACAGTGCGGGGCTCTCCGCCACCGAGCACCGGCGCGGGCCCTGCTCACCGCCCATCCCGGGTGCCGCCCGCTCCGAGCCGCAGAGCCGGAGCCATGAACTGCAGCGAGCCGCGGCGGCTGCAGGCGCTGCTCAGTGCGCTGCTGCGGGAGCTGCGCCGCGGCGGCAACGCCAGCGCGGCCGGTGCGGGTCCCGGTGCGGGTCCCGGTGCCGGTGCCGGGGGGGACGCGTCGCTCTACATCCTGCTCATCATGATCTTCTACGGCTGCCTGGCCGGGGGGCTCATCCTGGCCTACACCCGCTCGCGGAAGCTGGAGTCCAAGCACGACCCGTACCACCTCTACATCGAGCGCGACTGGGGCCGCGCCGGGCCGGGAGAGGAGGGCGGCCCCGCCGAGGGGCAGCGGCTGATGTGAGCGCGGCCCGGCCGGTCCCTCCGGGCCTGCCCCCTCGGCTCCCCCAGCACCGGCGGCCGGTCCGGCAGCGGGAGCTGCGCTTCAACTCTGCACAGATCCGGACTGGTTTTCTCCAATGAACACCTGCATCGCGTACGTACAGAGACCACTCTCATCAATCACCTCTAGAGCTTATTTAACACCTTCTGCTCTAAAACCAGTCTGTATGCCACCCTGTTACCCGAACACAGTGCTACTGCTGCGGGCAGCCTTTCACAGAATCAAAAGCAACTACTTTATCACTGTATTATGAATCCTTCTATCACTTTAGAGCACTGGCAGTCGTGCCAAGTACAACGGACTGGAAGGGTCAGGTCTCGTTCTGCTAAATCAAGACTGTTCTGGCTTACGTGGAATCATCGAAACAGGAGTTCATAGGCTGAAGGTGCTCCCATGAGGAAAGCATCAGAACCTCATCACAATATTCTGTGCTGATGCACAGTAACTGTTGTAGGCATCAGTAACATCCACACACAGAGAGACGTGGAATTGCAAGAATGCCTTTGTGGAAGTCAGAACAACACACAGGATATGCTCTGTGCAAAAAAGCCGGGCAGGCAGAGGTTATTCTTGTGTTCTAGCCATGTTAACAGTCCGTCGTTGCTTGGTTTGGGCTTGGGGTGGGGTTTTTCCAGATAAAGATTAAGGAACAATTCCAAGGAACGAGTGCCTCCACTAGGAATGCTGCACCACACTATCTGAACTGCTATTTGGATTTTATCCAAACCATGCTGCAGGAGAAAGCAGCTCTGACATTAACTTAAAAGAAGGAGAGGTTTTTATGTTATTGATTTCCTAACATTCATGAATATTCTTTCCAACAGCAAAACAGTCATGTATTTGTCTCCTACTGCACCTTACTCTCTCTTCTACAGCTCCGTGGAGAATCACTGTAAACTGTTAACCTGAAATGATGAGTTTAAAGAGAAATAAATCCTTGAGAGGACTGGCAGTTACCAAGTCAACTTTGTCACTGCAAACGACTGCAACAGCCACAGACCAAATGACAAAGTATTGTTTGATATCAAACACTAGCTTGTGAATACTCAGGTGTCTTTATTTTTGCACACATTAAACCTTCAATGCACCATGTGCTTAATACATCCTGTTTAATGCCAGCTGGTTACTAACTGCTTTCCACTGCTTTATCCTATAGACAAATTTGGAGGTTGTGGCAATCCTTGGAGTCAGTGCCCAACATATCCAGTGATCCCTAATCTGTTTCTCTTCCCTCTCCTCCGAAACACACAATATGTGTAACTTACCATTATTTAGGTTCTGCCTAGAAAAAGGGCTGCCCTTGTGAAAAATTCACCTTCCATTACACAGTTCCCAGTAAGGGAAGCACAAGGCCTCCTGCCAAGTCACTAACAACACAGCACATTCTAATTATCTGCTGTTCCATCTGTACCTTTCAATACCTGACAGAATCACAAGGTCTTGGTGTACTGCAGCAATCTGTGATTTACATCGGTCCATCTATTCTTACCGTTGCAGTTCAACAATAACACCATCAAGCATTAACTGTAGCTTACACTGGAACAAGATTTACATCATATATACAGATAAATACAATACACATCCACAAATGCAAGTGGCTTTACAGCTGTGTTACTGCACACATGATCCTGGTGTCTCTAGCAGGTGATTTTCACAACTGTGTACAGGGATGCTGCCTGGTTGTGTAGGGATGGGGTCAGGAATGCCAAGGCACAGCTGGAGCTGAACTTGGCAAGGGACACAAAGGATAATGAGAAGGGCTTTTACAGGTATGTCAGACAGAAAAGGTCAAAGAAAGCATACACCGCCCTGGTGAACACAACTGGCAAACAGGTAACAAAGGACAAGGCTTGGGGACTCCTCTGCCTCAGTCTTCACAGGTGACCTCTCTTCCCACACCCTAAGCACAGACAAAAGAGCCAGTTTATTACTGCCTGTATTTACACCTCATCGCTGTAATTGTTGGGTGCAGAAAGTCTGCAAGAAAATAAGAATTGTTTTTATTCTCCATGCCTGCCTCTCATCTGACCCGTCACCAGGGAAGAACAACCACTACACAAACTGTAATTCCATTGAGAATCCTAAACTCTTTGTTGTTTAGAATCATAGAACAGTTAGGGTTGGAAAGGACCTTAAGATCATCAAGTTCCAACCCCCTTGCCATGGGTAGGGACACCTCACACTAAACCATATCACCCAAGGCTCTGTCCAACCTGGCCTTGCACACCTCCAGGGATGGAGTGATTACGATCAAGATGATGCAGAACCTGCAACTATAAAGATACAAAATACTTCCCAGAGCACTGTTCTGTCACAGTTTATCTCTTCCCCATGAACGCACGGTACCATTTTTTGTTATAGCCCACATACTGTTTTAAATTCTGTTAAACCAGAAATTAAAGGGGAAGCGTGCCATGGGATACTTACAGAGAGGAGTTAAGTTAGAGACTCTAACTGACAGCAGAACTATCCAGCCGAATGAAGCCCTCAGTTTCTTGAAGACTCTCCAATGAAACCAACACCCATAGAGTTCAGCTAGAAGCAGGAACCCTATGGGTTAGACTGCCCTACTGAGCAGCACTGCCCCAGGTCTGGGGGAAATACAACAAAATGAATTATACACAAGAACTCACAATGCCCCTCTGGATCACTCTGTCCAGAAGAGCCTAAGGATTCAGCATGGATGTCTTCAGTTCTGAAGAAGAATGTGCTTTAAACACTTAGAACCCAGGAACATGCTGTAGCTGACAGGAGGTTACATTGCAGAGCTGGTAATGTAAGTTCACATTGAGTTCATTCTCACCCCTTTGGCACGAAAACACACACCAAAGTACTTGAACACCTAAGTGGAATTCCCATTGTGATATACAGAGACTTTGATAAATAAGTATTAAGCCCAGCAGCAACATTCATTTGTGTCTGTTTGATTTAGTAAGTCCCAGTTGGAAACCTTAAAGAAGCCCATGAAGCTGCAAACTTCTGGGACTGAACTGATTAGGCTGTAAAAGACAAAAATTAGCCACCAAAATTCAACACTTTTTTATACATAAACAGGCACCTGTATTGCTGATGCAGGGCAACATGGTCATTTAGTCTCTGTAAGTCCATTCAATCACTGGACACAAGCGATAATAAGATAGATTTATTTGTATTATTAAAGGACAGATTTATTTGTATTATTAAAGCCATCTTTCTGAAGGGTTAAGCTCAGCTATCCATGACCTACTTCTTCACAGTTAGGATCAGAGATGAAAGGCTTGTTTAGAAAGACTGAACTATTCTCTCCTTCAGCACAGGGGGAATACTGAAAGAGCAGTTTCTGGATTCACTTTCAACATAGCTGCAAAAATACCTTCTCTTTTGGCCCTCAACTGTGATTTATTTTTCCCAATGCTCCTAAACCTTTACACTGCATCAGCTGCCAGAGCCTTGCACAGGATAACTGTAATACATGCACTGAAATCTCCACCTTCCAACACAGCAAGACCTTTACAATATATTTGGCATTAATTGTTTCTAGAACAGTGTCTGTTTCCATGCAAACACTGACCTTGGATGTTCATTACTGACTGGATGGTTTAAACAGCAAAAGAAAGTTATCACATGAAGCATTCCTTATTTGAGTGTTTCATTTCTTCCTAGCAGAGAAACACCAGAGGCACCACAATATATTCTCAGTGACAATAGCTACAATCCAAGAATCTGGCACAGGTTTGTCTGACTTCATGCAGGTATTTGCTGGACAGCAGTCTAAACTTTTGTACATTTTAGAGGGAAGCATCACTTTGAGATGGCTACTCCAGGCAGTGCAACACTGCTCACAGCTTGATGGTGCTCCTGGTGAGGCACTTGCCATGGGGTTATTATTCCTGACACATTTTCTCACTGCAGCACTGACAGAGCTCACAGCCTGCCTGATCTGCAGTGCCCAGCACCACGCTGCAACAACCACAACGTGCAACATTGAACACAAGTAGTAAAGATAAGGAAGAACAAATTATTTCCTGCACTTTTAATATCATAAGAACAAACCATGAAAACTAGCAATAATAATAAAAGGGCAGAACACCAGGTAGAGTTTTACATTTATTTTTTA
Organism: Neopsephotus bourkii; assembly: GCF_033783945.1. NCBI lineage: Eukaryota > Metazoa > Chordata > Aves > Psittaciformes > Psittacidae > Neopsephotus > Neopsephotus bourkii. The sequence continues at coordinate 1,415,791 of NW_026901555.1, forward strand.
ATTAATCTTACAAGTCTTAAACAATTTCAAAACTTACAAAATATATTAAATTGTGGAAAATTACTGATAAAACATCATCTTTATAGTGTGCTTTTCTCCCATCAGGATAAGGAAGCGTATGCATATCAAACCCATCAGAACAAATGACTCATACCATGAGAACAAACCCCTTTTCTTCATCCAGGGCAGCCTTGGCTGTAGTGATCATGAAATGGTGGAGTTCAAGATCCTCAGGACAGTGAGAAGAGTGTGCAGCAAGCTCACTGCCCTGGACTTCAAGAGAGCAGACTTTGGCCTCTTTAGGAACCTGTCAGTAAGGTTCCATGGGATATAGCCCTAGAGGGCAGGGGGGCCCAAGACTCTTGGTTGATCTTCAAGGATCACCTGCTACAAGCTCAGGAGTGTTGCATCCCAACTAGAAGGAAGTGCCGCAGGAGGGCCAGGAGACCTCCTTGGATGGATAAGGAGCTGCTGAGGAAAATTCAAGGGAAAAAAGCAGCTTACAAGGTGGAAGCAAGGACAGGTGGCCTGGAAAGAATACCGGGATGTTGTCCAGGAAGCTAAGGACCAGGTTAGGAAAGCCAAGACCCAGTTATAATTAAATCTGCCAAAGGTTGTGAAAGATAACAGGAAGGGATTCTATAAGTACGTTGCAAATAAATGACTAGGGAGAACGTAGGCCCCCTCAGGAAGCTCTTGGGAGAACTGCCTACCCTGGATTTGGAGAAGGCTGAGGTTCTGAATGACTTCTTTACCTCGGTCTTCACTGGCAAAGGCTCTGACCACACCACCCAAGTCTTGGAAGGCAGACACAGGGACTGTGAGAATGAAGACCTTGGGCCCACTGTAGGAGAGGAATTGGCTCGAGACCATCTTAAAAATCTGAACGTGCACAAGTCCATGGGTCCTGATGAAATCCATCTGCGGGGACTGAAGGAGCTGGCAAATGAAGTTGCTAAGCCCCTGGCCATCATATCTGATAGATCATGGCAGTCAGGTGAAGTTCCCGACGACTGGAAAAAGGGAAATATAACCCCCATTTTCAAGAAGGGGAGAATGGATGACCTGGGGAATTACAGACCAGTCAGTCTCAACTCTGTGCCTGGCAACATCTTGGAGCAGATTCTCCTGGAAGGCATGCTAAGGCACATGAAAATCAACAAGGTGCTTGGTGACAGCCAGCATGGCTTCACTAAGGGGAAATCCTGCCTGACCAATTTGGTGGCCTTCTATGATGGGGTTACAGAACTGATGAACAGGGGTAGAGCAGCTGATGTCATCTACCTGGACTTGTACAAAGCGTTCGACACTGTCCCACACGACATCCTTGTCTCTAAATTGGAGAGACATCAATTTGATGGATGGACCACTCGGTGGATAAAGAACTGGCTGGATGACCGCACACAAAGAGTTGTGGTCAATGGCTCAATGTCCAGCTAGAGACCAGTTACAAGTGGTGTCCCTCAGGGATCGGTGTTGGGACTGGTCTTGTTCAACATCTTTGTCGCTGACATGGACAGTGGGATTGAGTGTGCCCTCAGCATGTTTGCAGATGACACCAAGCTGTGTGGTTCGGTTGATCCGCTGGAGGGAAGGAATGCCATCTAGAGGGACCCTGACACGCTTGTGAGGTGGGCTGATGCCAACCTCATGAAGTTTAACCATGCCAAGTGCAAGGTCCTACACCCGGGTCGGAGCAATCCCAGGCACAGCTACAGGCTGGGCAGAGAAGAGATTCAGAGCAGCCCTGCGGAGAAGGACTTGGGGGTGCTGGCTGATGAGAAAATGAACATGAGCTGGCTTCAGTGTGCGCTTGCAGCCCAGAAAGCAACCGTATCCTGGGCTGCATCAAAAGGAGCGTGACCAGCAGGTCGAAGGAGGTGATCCTGCCCCTTTATTCTGCTCTTGTGAGACCTCACCTGGAGCATTGTGTGCAGTTCTGGTGTCCTCAACATAAAAAGGACATGGAACTGTTGGAACAAGTCCAGAGGAGGCCATGAGGATGATCAGGGGCTGGAGCACCTCCCGTATGAAGACAGGCTGAGAAAGTTGGGGCTGTTCAGCCTGGAGAAGAGAAGGCTGCGTGGAGACCTCATAGCAGCCTTCCAGTATCTGAAGGGGGCCTATAGGGATGCTGGGGAGGGACTCTTCATTAGGGACTGTAGCGATAGGACAAGGGGTAATGGGTTAAAACTTAAAACAGGGGAAGTTTAGATTGGATGTAAGGAAGAAGTTCTTTACTGTTAGGGTGGTGAGGCACTGGAATGGGTTGCCCAGGGAGGCTGTGAATGCTCCATCCCTGGCAGTGTTCAAGGCCAGGCTGGACAGAGCCTTGGGTGACATGGTTTAGTGTGAGGTGTCCCTGCCCATGGCAGGGGGGTTGGAACTGGATGATCTTAAGGTCCTTTCCAACCCTAACTATTCTATGATTCTAGGATTCCAAGAAACAGCACAAGTATTTTAAGTGAGTTTAACTGTAGTATCCCAAAAGAACAAAGTAACATAAAATGAGTGACTGATAAAGACAACACAAGGAATGTACAAAAAAGGGATCCATTAAATCTTCAGTAGTCACAACCTAGTATGTGGAAGTGCTCAGCTCTTCAGCTGGCTTGGTTTCACTGCCTGGTGGTACATTAATAACTTGGCATCAAACAGCAAAAAAATGGTGGCAGTACCTCCCTGTTCACAGTTTAGAGCATAAACATGACTGCTTTATAGATCCCTATTGTAAATTCTGGACATTACAGCACAGCCAGCAGCACTAAACCAGCTGGATGGTTTGGTACTGAATGGAATAAAAAGCATTTGTATGTTCTATTTTGAGCAGAGAAGTATTAACAAGCAGTGCGGAGGTGCAGCATCCCAAACTTCTCTGGCTAAGATAAGAACAGATCTTTTGTTTGTGCCATTAATGACCTGGTTGTAAAATCACTGATTTAATCTGAGAGCTACATTATCACTACACTCCATAAAAATATTTATACACCAGCATTTTCAGACACAAGAGGAACAGCTAATCATGGTAGCACAGAATCACCCTAAGTGATCCTCATTGGAGACGATGGCACTTCTACACATCTTACTAAGTAAAAGTTTAAACTGGGTTTGTGCAGGTAACGCCAATTAGTCAGCTTCCTAAATGATGCTACAGGTAGCAATGCCTTTTTTTGTTTTAAATAGAAACCCAGCCTGGTTTGGGTTGGAAGGGACCTTAAAGCTCATCCAGTTCCAACCCCTGCCACAGGCATGGACATCTTCCACTGGAGAGGGCTGCCCAAAGCGATGTCCAGCCTGGCCTTGAACACTGCCCAGGATGGGGCAGCCACATCTCTGAGCACCCTGTGCCAGTGCCTCAACATTCTCACAGGGAAGAACTTCTTAAGATCTCATCTCACTCTCCCCTCTTTCTTAATATTCATTGCAGAAGTCAGATTTTAAAACGGCTCGCCTGTAAATAACATGAAAATAACTGAAAACAACACTGGGCTAAAACTTTGCCATATATATTGAAAATCTCCCAATCTCCATACAAAAAGCTTAAAAACTACTATACAAATAAAAGCCTGAATAAAAATACCCAGTAAGTATTTATTCCCAAGACAAGCTTATCAGGCACAGCTATAAGTGTGTGTTCTGCTGACTGCCTTCGAAGTTCAACAAGCAAATGCTAACAGTTGCACCCAATCAGTACATTTCAACAGTCAAAACCTGTTTTGTGTATGCAAACACATCTGCAACACGACTTATACAAGCAAGAGCAAGTTAGCAAACCAGAAGAGCACAGCATGGCAGCATCACCGCTCAACAACGCTCTGTCAGTAACAGGCAAATGTAGGGTTTTCTTTTCAAACTCGTAGAAGAAACACAAACCTAGAAGCCTGGCACACTCTGTTAAGAACTAACAGTAATTAAACAGTCCAATCCTTCTGTTACTACATACAGAAATAACTATTTACAGTATTTACAGTTTTCACAAATTCTGGACTTCTTGCATTGTTTTGCAGGAATTCATATTCTTCAGGCTAAAAAAATAGTTACATAATAGTTCAGAACACAAACAGCTCCTGAATAAAGACAGGTAACCAATTCTGTAAGGCACTAGAGTGCCTTAAAAGGAAATAAAACTACTCATTTCACCTAAAAATCCCATTATTTGTGAGACTACATTGCAAACTGCACATTTTATGTCTTACACAAGTTGGTTAATGCTCATTTTCACAGTTTCCCAGATTTAAGTCATAAAACAAGTGAGCCACATTTCGCATTCAGGTTGCTGTTGTCTCTGTGATGTATATTAAGATCAGAGTTGCAAGTTCCCCCCCATGTGATGTATGTTAAGATCAGAGTTACAAGTTCCCCCCATGTGTTGTCAGTTACAAGCAAGTGCACTCCCAGGTATATAGCTATTTTTTTACTCAGCTTAAAATAGAAACGTACCAGTTTGAAACAAATCTGCTGAAACTCAGATTTACTCTGGAGTTCCCAAGTTAACATGGACAGTCTTAACTTGCAGTCTTGAAAACTGTTTTAAAGCAGTCGAATGCTTTAAGCCACAGATTTCAAGCAAGACAGACAAAAATTCCCAGAATTAATAATTTAAGGCAATACTTAATATGAAACCACAGTAAAAATCTGCATGAGAGGAAGACGGTATTTGTGTTTAGAGCTGTTCTTTTAGCTTGAAAATAATCAAAGCACCTGTTCTGTATAACAGTACTGAAAAGTTGAAGGCTTCACAGTAATACACACTTTCAGTGCCACTCCTTTACTGCAATGTGTCCTGAAAAGACAGTAGGAATTCAAAACTTGCAGAATGAATACAGGAAAAATATCCCAGACTTCGTAGCAACAGAATTAACAGTTAAAGCAAACAGAAATGCTGCAACTGACCAATTTCTTACAACTGCAAGACTTCAAAAGAAAAAGAATCAGTTTGAAAGTCCTTCACATGCATGTGACAAGAACTGTTGGCAGAGGTGCTCTGAATCATTCAGCATGCCCTACGCATAATCGATGCAAAGTAACGACACAACCACAGTCTGGGAAGCTCAAGACAAAGGGAAACCTGATGAGATTATGTAGTTCTTTCGTAACAGAGAAGGTAACGCTACCTTTCCAATGGATTATTTGAGATTACACACTCAGGGGCTGTATCTGCTACTTTCACAAACATCAGAAATCACTGTCAGTCCTCCCTAGCCTCTTACAACAAAGAGTAGGTAACTTTCAGAATTCTATCTACATGCATGAGCATCTTCTTCAGAAGACGGAAAATGCTATTGTAAAAACAGATCTTTTCAAGTAGAAAAACTATACGTTTGGTCCGAATTGTCCATTAAGAGAATTTTATGTTCAATTATTAGAGTTTCAGCATTACATACAAGAAGCCTGAAGTGGCAGCATAGCTGCATGTAAGGCATTTTAGGAATGATTCCAATGCAACTCACTGCCTTTAGCATTTTATTAGGTTTGACTAACATCAGCAACCTCTAACATTTTAAGATTGTTTATTACTAAACCCAAAGTCACTGAGACCAACCCTCAAACACTCATGATAGACCCTCCATAAACGACAGGCGCAAGATGAAGAGCAAGTGTTCCCCATGCAGGGCAACTGCTGTCCGTACAGCTGACTTCAACCCGTCCCATGAGAGAGGTCACTTTCTCAGGCAGTCCTCACTAACTGGCCCAGTCCTGAAAGCGGAAGCAGTCACTGGCAATCTTCCACACTGTGTTGGTAGGAGTGGCCTGTGCTGTCAGCAAGAAGTTCTGGTTGAAGTAGCGCTGCTTGTCACCGTCAAATTTTACTGTCCCACTTGTCACCACGAGGACTGTTGTCTGCCCTTGCGTAGCTTGCTCTTCCCAAGGAGAAAAAGTATTAAGAAAACAACTCAAAGACTACCAGGTAAAGAAGTAGGAAACATACATGGTAGTTATATTAGTTGTCAGCTAACATCAGGTTACACGTTTATGGAAAGTACAGTTTTGTTGCATCATTTCTGCACAGACACAGGTGTATTTGTTGGCCAGCACTGCTTTTTAATGGCTTTTCCATTTTCATCTCATGTTCATTTTAGAGCACTGTAACAACCACCTGAGTTTTTGCTTAGAACACATACTCATTGATACACACATATGTATTTATATTTAGCAAGCTGCATACACTTTTGTCCCTGCTATTAGAGATCATCTTTTATACAGCAAAGCACACGTGTATGACAAGCTTTTTCCTTACTTACATTCCCAAAATGTTCATTAGAAATAATTCATTAACTTCTCCATTATGTAAGCCTTCCTATAGCAGTTGTTAATGAGAAATCTAAAGAACCTGACATCTATTCTAGATGTAAAGAAATCAAAGTACATACAGGTTAACAATCTGTTCCACATTATACTGCAGGTCAGCATCAGAGGCTACAGTAGAGGTTTGCAACTCTCAGACACTGTCAAGTACAACACAACCTGATATGCCAGACTTTTTCAATACATGAAAAGACATCATATGTGAATATGAACTTCACAGAAAAGTCCTTAAAATATTTTCCCAGATATGAGAAAAAGTGTGGATTTGCTGCATCTCTCAATTTGTGTTTTATTTATGCACAACTTCACATTTCAACCCCCAGCATTTTTTCTCAGCTTGTTCCAAAAGAAACATTAAACACTATCATAATTGCAGTTCAGTCTCAACAGTTACAAAAAGACTGACAAATAAACGAGTGAAGTGGAATACAAGCTTACCGTGAACGGGCTGGCAGTCCAACACGTTAACCTGGAACTCACTAGATGGCAACATCTCAAAGAACTTACTCAGTTCTTCTTGCCCAGACACTGCGTTACCATTCCAAATTAACGTGGCTTTGTCCAAATAAAGTCTTGTTAAAGCCTGAAAATACATATTTGGGGAACATGTGTAAACACACAGAATGGACAACATAAAAACCAGTATTCTTTGAATAAGGAATGTTGTGAATTATTGACTTCTTCTATTACTTTGATAGATAAAATGCCCTCCTGAAATAAAGGCTCCTCAAGACCCCCAGAAACAGAAATGATAACTGCTAATAAAAGTAGTTTGGGAAAGAATTAATCTGAATCTTGATGTCAGAGACAAATAAAGCAAGTTTTATCTGCCTGTGTTGACCAAATGCTGTACCTGTAAAACACAGCTGGATGCAAACTGAACTATTATCATTAAGAAGTCAAAGGCACTTTCTAAAAGGGTACTTTTTACAACAGTGCTGCTCAGTTAACATAAAATCCACTGTGGGGCAGTTTAAGAGGAGCAGAGGTCTCAACTCAGCCAAGAGGATACACAGTAACCAACTTCTGGGTGCTTTCAAGTGTAATGGTAGCTCGAAAAGCAAGCAAAGATGCACAAGATGGTCCTAACTACTGTCACAATAGATACATACCCTTCTTCTTTTATCCATTGTCTCATAATAAATGTTGACAAACTCATCTGCAGCTCTGCAAGCTTGATCCACGTAGGTTTTGAAATCCTGGAGAGAAGAAATCATACCAAATTACTCGGGCAACTTTTTGCAACCTGGTTGTCTAGGTGATTTCTCCAGCAAGTCACCTTGGTTGGTCTTTTCCATCCTCACTGAAAAATTGTATCAAATAATGTTGAAACTGATCCCAAACTCCCTTTCCTTTCAGGAGGTATCACCTTTTAGCCAGGTGACAGCTTTAGGATTCATTTTGAATATTGATATATTGATTGTATTCAAATTGCAAATATTTACAAAATGGGCTACAGCTGGTTGCAAGCGGTGTGAACATGCAAGTATTCAGTGGAAATATTTGCTGCTGTGATGCTGTTCTGAAATAAAGGAAGAAGACTTATTCAAGATATTTCTGAAAATCAGCAAGAACCCCATCACACTGTGATAGTCTCACACTCCATAGTCTCATTTTTTAAAACACCTTTGTACACACATATACAAAATGTGTGTGTATATATATTATATATGTGGATATATAGACAGAAAGATGAGATGGAGAGAGAACATGCACACATGCTGGATTATTCCAGTATCAGTCACTCTAGAGCTATATCCACAGATAAAAAACTAACACTTCTCCTCACATCTCTCTACTTTTATTCATCCACAGGTAACAGCCTTTGTTGCTACATCCCTGCACCGTGATCTCATTCAGTTATTGTTTTCAGTTTGTTTGGCTGTTTGGTCCTTGATTTCTTACAGACCCTGAACTGTGGCATCCTGGAAAGTTGTGATTCTCCATTTCCTGCCCATATAGCTATAAGCCTGTGTTGGTCCTGTTAAGATAGTCTGTTTAAAATACAATAATTTATCATTATTCTATTTCAGCATTATATTCTCAGTATTTGCAACTTACAGGCCTATCAAGTAATTCCTGCTCACTCCACAAAACCAAACACTCTCATGTTACTATATACTTTTCTTTTGATCTGCTGTAAGGGCACAAGCCTGCTCTTTATCTTCCTATCTTCCCCATCAACTTCAGAAGCCATAGGCCAATTCCAAGCATCTACAGCAAACTCATCTTAAAGATGATGTATTCCAGCAACTGCCAAGAAACTGGCACCGTAAGAGTATTAGACCTCCCACTAAAGGAACAGTGATTATAACTCAGCCTGTTAATGTTACTTAAAGTAGATAGTCGTTACTCTCAGTCAGCACACCCTTGCACAGATACACTTTTTAACCAGCAGCCAAACATTGCATTTAGCTGCCAAACAGCCAGAACTGAAAGAGTGTGAGAAAGAGCATTAAGGAAATGCCAGGAGACTGCAATGAGCTGTTAGGGTACCTGCAGTGGGTGTCAAATGGGAAACACGCTTTGGCAGTTTTGATACTCCAGACAAGTTCTTTACCACCATAGCCTGGAATACGTTCTTAAGTTCTGAGAACAATTTAGGTTGGAAGAAGCTTCAGGAGGTCCAAGCCCCTGCTCAAAGCAGAGACGACTGCAAAACCTGACACAACTTCAGAGCCAGACCTAACTGCTCAGTGTCCTGCTCTGAACATCTCAGAGGATGGAGCTTTCACAGTTTCTCCGGGCTCCCGTTCCAGGGTCTAACCACCTCACTCGGGAATCTTTCTTCCTAATATTTAATAGAAAGGCAAAATTAAAAACAACCCACCCAACTAAAACCTCTCCCCTTGAAGACCCTGAGGACAACCCCAAGAAATCAGCCAATCTACACGGCCTCTGCCGATGGTGTCTGTAACACGCACCACACCAAGCACCGTCCGGCCTCGGGCCCCGCACAAGGCCGAAGACACACGGCACCGGGCCAGTCCGCAGGACCAGCCGCAAGGACCCGCGCACACCGCCGCACCGAGGCGCTCCCCTCCCCACCCTCTTCTACCAGCGCCCAGCGGCCCCGCCCGCGGTATCAGGCTCCTCCTCCGAGCGGCAGCAACCGCTGCCCGCGGCCCTGGGCGCAGAACCTGCGCGCAAGTGCGGGCGGGGCCGCGGCCCCAGACGAGGTTCCCCGCGGCCGAGCCCGGCGCGACAGACTCACCACGGAGGCGGCCATGGGCAGGCAACGCGCGGCGCAGAGAGACGGCGCCGGATGTGCGCCGCGATCGGGCCCGCCGCTTCCGGCGCACGCGTGACCAGCGAAAGCCGTTCCGAGCGGCGGGCGGTACCGGCGGCGGGATACGGTGCTTGTACAGCGGGTGCTGGGGCGCAGTGCAGGCCCGGAGTGCAGGCCCGGCGGTACCTCAGGCACCACAGCACAGCAGCACTGGATGGTTCTGTGAGGTGCTTTACTGCAGCGCTGGGAAACCAGGGGCACGCGTCCAAATCTGGCTTCGACCTCGTCACATCGCGCTCGCAATTTATACACTGAAGGTTACATAACTAATACATATGCATTAAGGATTGTCACATCAGTCTCTTATGACATCAGTCTCTTATGACGTCAGCCTCTTCTGCGCTTGCGCAACCGCCCTCTGGTGGTCGTCCTGATAAAGTAAGGAGTCTTCCTCGGATGAAGTAAGAAGTCTTCCTCGGCTTGTTCTTTTCACCTTTTTGTCCTCTGGACATATCCCAGCCATTATGTGGACACCAGCATTGTTCTATTTTCCCTCGACTACCTCTGGTAATTTCTAGGTTCTGCTTGGATAGAATTTCACAATATATCTCTCTAAATTCACCCATCCACCCTTCACCATATATGGTTATATAAGCTCTTGCTACCAAGACTACCATTGTATCACTGGTTACAGGTTAACCACAATACCGGACTGCAGACGGAACTGCAAAATTATAGCTCTTTCTACTCTACAAAATCACACTATTGATTTATAAACCTCTTAAACATAATCGTTCCTACCATTTTATATGATTATTTATCTTAAAAACTTCACTCTTTTCTAACATGGTGACACTCGGTTATAGTTAATGTGGTGATCACAGCATCCCAGAGTGGTTTGGGTTGAAGGGACCTTAAAGCTCATCAAGTTCCAACCCTCTGCCACGGGCAGGGATCCCTTCCACTGGAGCAGCTTGCTCCAAGCTCCTATGTCCAACCTGGCCTTGAACACTGCCAGGGATGGGGCAGCCACAGCTTCTCTGGGCACCCTGTGCCAACGCCTCAGCACTCTCACAGGGAAGAGCTTCTGCCTAAGAGCTCATCTCAGTCTCCCCTCTGTCAGGTTCAAGCCATTCCCCTTGGCCTGTCCCTACAGGCCCTTGTCCCAAGCCCCTCTCCAGGTTTCCTGCAGCCCCTTTAGGCACTGGAGCTGCTCTAAGGTCTCCCCTTCAGGAGCCTTCTCTTCCCAGGCTGACCCAGCCCAGCTCTCTCAGCCTGGCTCCAGAGCAGAGCTGCTCCAGCCCTCACAGCATCTCCATGGCCTCCTCTGGCCTCGCTCCAACAGCTCCACGTCCGGCTTGTGTTTGGGGCCCCAGATCTGGACACAGGACTGCAGCAGGGGTCTCACCAGAGCAGAGAACCCCCTTCCTCAACCTGCTGGCCATGCTCCAATGCAGCCCAGGATCTCCCTACATTTTGTAACGGTAATGTTAATGTCATGAAGCAGCACTGACCTTGTCTGGGGGAAATGCAAGGCCATTGGATGGCTCCTCTGCAGTGCCTTCCAGCTCTACCAAAGAAGTAATATTTTTACTAATAAAACCCCATGAGTTTGAGGACTTCATCACCTTCCAGGGTTGTGAAAATGTTCAAGTCTCACATGCTTTGCTACAAGTGGTTAATGGTTAAGTGATCTGTATGTTATTTGTGAATGCAAACAAGGATAAAGATTCCTTACACACCCTGGCCAATAACCAGAGTAGAAAATGACACATGTTGGTTACTTGAGAGCACAAGTGCAACTTGCCATCACAGACAACATGGTCAGGTATTGTACCCTATGCCTGGAGGACTGTGGATATAAAAATAGGCAGAAGCTCTCTAAGGTCTCTGGCTGCTGTGCCAGTGCGGTGTAATGCACCTAGGGCCGTGCTTGCACTGCACAGAGGGAGACACGTGAGGGCACGAAGGAAACTTGCAGTGTTTTCCTGGAACAAGCTGGGTTGTAAGGCAGGCTGCTTAAATCTTCATCATGCAGTGAACAGCAGGAACGGATCCAACGAGGCTCAAGAGGTCTGCAATTAATTACTGAAGATGATGTGGAGCTGTCTGGGAAGAAATCCTATACTGGAGGTGATAAACAGCTTGGGAATGGAAAGGTGCATCTGTGACAGGGAGAAGACTGAGTTCGGGTGAGGGCATCTGAGGCTGTGCCCTTTGGGATACCGGATCCTGTCCAGCGGCGTCAGCTGTACACTAATTTGTCACTGCTGTGTGGGAGTTGTATCACTATCAAACAGTGTATCCTGCTGAATTCACAGCTGCTCAATGAACGTTGCTTAATACCAAAGTTCAAACGTCCTCCCCTTAGACATCTCAATTTACTGAAGTCCTCGCCATATTATCTATTTGCCCCAAATTATTAACAGTACTTCCTAAAACCTTTCTCATATAATCATCAATTTCCAAATAAAATAAAAAAGCAAGGCACTGAAACTATGTATGATTTGTTCAAGGTCACAAAGGGAGACAATTGCAGAACTGAAAACTGCAATTCTAATCTTTCATTAAATAGATATCTTTACCCCATTCTCAGATCTAGCAGTGTAAAATTAAAACAGAATTACTCCCATGTGATACGTCCATTCTCTATTTCATGTTTATTTTCATCCTATTGATGATGAGGTCTAAACTTCTTGGGAAAAAGAGATTATAAAAAAGGAAGAAAAAAAGAAAGAAACCCACCCCCTGTACTTAACTTTAAAAATGAGCAGCAATAAAATATTTACAGGTGGGGTGCAAACTGCTTAAAGACATTAGAAATAGAGGCTATTCAGAACAAACGTGTACCACGTAGCAGACATGCTTTATAGAAGACCAAAAAAGTCCCAAATGATTAATAAGAGCGGAGAAGGAGGGATACAGGAACACCCTCCAAAAAATTAAGTTGTTTCCAAATGGAGGAAAAAAAACAAACCATAAAGTTTGGCTAGGAAGATTTAAAAAGGAAGTAAAGCAAATCAAAACTAGTCCTGAGAAACATTTTATTAGGGCAGAAACACTATGAATGAAAACCTTTTTCAAAGCCATCAAAAGCAAGAAACTGTGCCAGGAAATCTGTAAGGCCAACAAGTTATCAGTGTGCACCAGAAGACAAGGCTGTAGTAGAAAGCTAAACAAACCCTTCGTGTCTTTGATCACCATGAAGGAGTTCACAACATATCTTATATAGAGTCTTTCTTCAAAGGGAATGAAATGCAGGATCTATCATGAAATGGAATGTCAGTACCAGAACATTAGACCTACTCCATAAAACAAATAGTGAGAAGCTATATGCCAGGTTACGTGCTCCCAAATGACATACTAACCACGGTATGTAATGCGTAATTTAAGATAGGCTCTGTCCTCAAGGAATGGAAAGTGGCAAACCTGAGGTCAACTCTCTAAAAGAGCTCCAAGATGGACCTGTAAATCTGATGTCTGTCCTGCACAAGTTGGTAGAAATTATACTGATGAACAGAAGTTGTTGGGTTTTGGATAAACGCAAGGTATTAGGGTAGACCCACCACAGTCCTTTAAGGAGAAGTTATTCTTCACAAACTTACTAGTTCTTCAAAAGAGACAAGAATTGTGAAGGTAAAGAGCCTTGCTAGTGAGCAATTCTTCCACTAAGTGATTTCCTTAAAATCTCATATTTTCCTAATCCATGGTTCTAGAATACTTGGAAGCAGTTAAGTAGTTTGAATACTAAATAGTTTACTTAAAGGTACAAGTCCAAGTACCATTCCAACTGATGCTATGGAATAATGAGACTCTGCTTTCCTTCTCTCACTTCTCTACCCAACCCAGTTACTAGGAATCTTGGTAGCATTTTGCTGATTGAGTAAAATTAGACTTCCGGAACACTGACCTAAATCTGACTTCCTGAAAACAGATTTTCTTCACTGAGAAAGTATCATTTACAGAGGAAAGAAACAAAAGAGTCCATCCGACACATTCCAAAGATTTTCTGCATATTTAGGGAATACGCTTCCCTTGAGCATAATTTGTGTAAGTCTTAAGAGTAGTACAAGCAGACAGAATTTCCACTCTGAGTTGAACAAATTACAGCCATACTGTACATTGTCCAAATGTTCCCTAAATATACATGTGGATTTAGTTCAATAACCAAGTGCAACTCATAATTTCTCTTCAAAAGCCCGGATTCTCCTCACAGTTTCTTGACCTTTAGCTCCAATACCTCAAGCCAACTCACCCTTGCTCCCCAGATCTTTATATTCCAGAAGGAATGTATGAAAGAGAAATGCTGGAATGACTCAGCAGCAATGCAGAGTTCAAGCAGTTTACATCAAGATGACTCATCAAAATACCTTTACTTGTGAAGATGGCTCCTGGAACATGCAGCTCTACTACACCCACTTACCATATGGAAGGGAAATGGTGAATTAGTTTAGACCTCACAGAATAAATCAGAGGCAGAATGTGTAGCTTTATTCAAATAGCTGGGATCAGTATGAGATGAGCTGGGATACACGGGGTGGTTTTGATTCTATAATCAATAATGCTAACCTTTAAAATTATTAGTTGCTGAAAATCTTCCCAAATAGCTGATACTAAGAACACTCAATTAAACCTGTAAATCAAACAGCAAATAGCATGATGTAGTTCTGTATCTGTACGGAGATAGGAAGTAATTCTACTTAGAAGTCCCTGCTTTATCACTTCAGTCAGATTTACTCGAAGTGTTACAATTAATGATAAGTAAAAATGTACTAAGCTTTCAGAAATGCATTCAGCCATCTGTGTAGTAATGTTACCCAGATGTACAGAAGTTTAAGGAACTGTCTCCTAAAACAAAGAGAAGCAATTGAGTCTAGCCAGTTCCAGACAGGTTCTGATTAATGCCTATGAAGTTGGATCATGACTCAGTGTGAAAGTTTGAGCAAGGGCCGAATGAGAACGTATTTGATCTGTTGATTTTAATAGGAACTGCATTCACACTTTGACCTATATGCTGGTTACAAAAACACTGATAAAGCTGGAGTTTGGATTTATTAAACTACAGTGGACTTCAGAAGGCCTGGTTTGGCCAGTTCACTCTCAGCATAACCCGTGTTTGTTACAATCCCATGGGGACTCTGGACTATGCACCACTCCACCTCAAATTCCTTTCATACCAGAACTGGAGGAATGTAATGACTCTTACCCTGATAAATACCCCTCTTGTTTTTTTAAGAGGAACAGAACTTGCAGTATATTGAGGTGATATGGTGACCCACTGGGATCTGGTGAGATCAAGTACAAATAACTTGCATTTAGTCCATGTCAAAGCCCTCCTGAGGGGGGATATATTTTCAGAACAGGTCAGTTCAAAGTGTCACCACAGTTGTGAGTTAAAGACACTTGAAAAGCCTATCCATTTCATTAGGTAATGAAACAGGATGTGAGCTCTTATGAAAATCTGGCCATATATAAATAAAACCTTGCTAAACATATCTGAATTACAGTGGACTCCACCATAGTTAACTGTAGCAAGATGACAGCCAAAGGATTTTACAGACATCACTTGCACATCATGACCACGGTTTTGTTTAACTTGTGTGGGTCTGAACCAGCACACTCCATAATCATTTGCATCAGGGCTGCAAGCTTTGAGGCCACAGTAGTTTGGCTGGTTCTTTTTCCTGTCTCTAAGGAAAAGGGTCACTAAGGGTCCATCAGAATCTCAAAAAAAAGGTACTGTGAATCTTAATGGCCATCAGTGTCCCTTCCAGGTCCAGGTCAGAGTACCAGAGATTTATGGGCAGCAGGAGCTGGAAAAAGAGTTCCTTTTCCATGGATACTTTCAATAAAGCCATCATTTTTAAAATCAGAAACACAAAGAAGAAACAAGGAAGTTCTGTTTGTGAACCGATTTTTTTTGGTCAAAAGCAGTTTTTCTTTCAAATTTTCAGCTCTCTTTCCCCCCCTGTATCTTTTCCCCTTCAGAAAAGGAAAGAGACATCTTTTAGGAATTGTCTAATTTAGTTTAAAATAAATTTTGATGAAAAACATTTTTATGAATAAGTTTTGGATCAGCTGTAATGGAGCAGTAAGCACTCCACATTATAGGTTTAACAGAAGTACCAAGCAAAGCTCACTCAGATGGGAAAGGCCTGCAGGGCTGGAATTATGGTTTAAATGCTGCCTGAAATGGTTAGTTCAGGTTGGCTTGTAGCATATTCTGAGCTCAGTTTACATTTGGCTCCTACCTGCATGCTGGGCATCAGTAGGTAGGCCACAACAATTAACTGGTCAGTGGGATGACTTAACAACAGTCAAGTGCTAAGGAATATTTCTCCAGGCCAAATGTACCTGTGGCCATTTAGGAATGATTTTTCAGTGAAGAGCTGTTTACATTCAGCTGGAAGTAAAGAGTTTTGTCACTTGCTTTTGTCTTACAAATGGCAGTGTTATAAGAATCCTATGTGATTATTAACTAATGATTTAACAGATGTGTATGAAAATGGTTTACTTTCATTCCCTGGATACTGCAAAACATTGAGCAGTGTCTGAGCATCTGAACTGTGGCTCTGCAGCTCACCTTTCTTCCAGACTTTCTGACTTTCTCCATGTTAGCAATCTACTCCCTGACTATCAAGTTCACCTTTTGCAGAGCTAATTAAACTGTAGAAGGTGCCACCCCGTTTTACCTCTATATACCTGGCAAGCAAAGAGTGGTCTTGCAAGCAATAGTTGGCAAATAAAGGTATGTAGCTGAAGTTTATGACTGGGATGAGAAGGGGAGAAAAGACAAGTGAGAAGAGCACCAGTGTGCTCTGGTGCTCTTTGCCAACTCATGCCATGTTGTGAAGCCATACCTCATGGCTGCAACTTGAATTTGGCATACATGTCACCCACTCCCAAAAAACCTGTGGTCCTGTTTCTAATCCTGTGCTATCCTCAGCTGTGCATTCCCATCACTTCCTTTCTGTTTGTATTTGTGTATTTCTTGAGGCTGATCACAGAACTGATCTGGCTGAAAACCACACAGTGAGATGACACTCATTAACTCATTGCAGACCATGACGCTTGCTGCCACATCTGCTAAACAAACCCCTTCCATCATTAGACAAGAATCCACACCGACAGCACAGATAAGCTCACTGAAGTCTGGCTACTCATTGACTCATCCACCTTTTGCTTTACAAATATTTGAAGAAAGATAGCTGGAAGGCATCCTGATGTCAGTGGAACACTTAGATATGAGACAGAAAAACACAGACCACAGAAAGGAGAAACACAAATCACCATCTCTCCTATCTTCAATGCTTCTATAATATTGATTGCTCCTGACAGATACACATACATTAGCAGATGGTGAGAGACTTGTTATTATTTTGCAGCAATGATCCATTACTTTACAATTTGTCATCAGCATTTTAGAGTGTACTTTTTAGAAAAGGGGTTATTAAAAAAACCCAACCAAACAGCTTTATCACATTATTCTCTCTTCCAGAATGTTCTATCAATAAATGTAAAATACCAGAAATATGAATATTCCTGGGAATACTCATTGGGATTCAATTGAAAAAATGTTCTTTCTTTTCCCCATTGACATTTGAGAAGGTGAAGTGTTAGAAATATGTTGTCTTATTTTAATGAGGCATCACTTGTTGTTTGGTAGATACACATACTGTCTGCTAAGCGCTGACTGAAACCCAGTACTAAAACCTGGAACCAAAAGCAGCTATTTTGACCTGAGGACCACATGTGCAATACAGAACCTGACTGTAAGGACAGGCAGCTTTGCTCAACAGTTCAGTACTCTGTGCTGACTGAAACTGCAAGGACAACAGCACTGAGTGTTCCCTAAAATATCAGGAGTCTGACAGTCAACTGGTAAATGGCAAAACACCCACTAGCTCTAACGGAAGCCAGATCTGGCCTTTGGCTTGTTTGTTTTGTCTAAACAGGGAATAAACAAAGTTTATTCAAAATGTGACCTTAACCACTGCCTCAGTTATGCAGCCTCATCGCTCGAGCTCCAGTTTTAGCAGATACCTTGGCTAAATGTCAAACAATTCCATCAGCTCATTGAAGGCAAATACTAGACAGAGAGTGCATCTGAAATCAGTTCCCCACGTCCCACTCAATTAACCTACTTGGCTACAAGGTGATGCAAAAATCAATATTTGGTAACAGATGAGTGTGTTTCACATGAAATTCATCAATAGGCATCAGAGCAATTTCCATTTAAAGACAAACTATCAAGCAGCTTAGGTACCAAAAGCACTGCAAATTCAAAGAGCTGTTACATTGGGCAGGATATCCCCCCAGTTACAATTTCAACATATCACTACTTTTAATCAATTATTGATCACTTTTCTAAGATAAACATAAAAATAATGACTGTCACTTTGGGAGAGCCACCCTCCCTCCAAGCATTTTCAGGAATATCCATTAAAACAGTGATGTTTGGTCCCAAAGATGAGAAGAAGGGCTTAAAAGCAAGCCCAGAGACGTTTCCTTTTTACCTCATCTATTTTACATGTTCTGTATATTTATGGAGACCCAAAGCTAGGTCAGTGTATCGCCTCTTGGATCTATTTTTCTGTTGGCTGTAACCTTTGGAATGGATCTCTTAGAAAGGATGTAAATCTTCTCACCATGTTTTTCCTGCATTTACCAAATACTCAGCAGGATGAATTCTCATTCCTGCTACAGTTATTAGTAATAAATCTGTAAGTACTGATTTACCAAAGAACACAAGATCTGATTATTAACACCCATGACTGCATGAGTCTGCCATTGAGGAATATGTTTAAAAACCACAGTAGTAAGTATCACAGTATCACAGTATGTTAGAGATTGGAAGGGACCTCAAAATATCATCTAGTCCAATCCCCCTGCCGGAGCAGGAACACCTAGATAAGGTTACACAGGAACGTGTCCAGGCGGGTTTTGAATGTCTCCACAGAAGGAGACTCCACAACCTCCCTGGGCAGCCTGTTCCAGTGTTCCGTCACCCTCACTCAGAAGAAGTTTCTTCTCAGGTTTAAGTGGAACCTCTTGTGTTCCAGTTTGTACCCATTACCCCTTGTCCTTTCATTGTTTGCCACTGAGAAGAGCCTGGCTCCATCCTCGTGACACTCCCCCTTTATATATTTATATGCACTAATAAGGTCACCCCTCAATCTCCTCTTCTCCAAACTATAGAGACCCAGCTCCCTCAGTCTTTCCTCATAAGGGAGATGCTCCACTCCCTTAATCATCTTAGTTGCCCTGCGCTGGACTCTCTCCAGCAGGTCCCTGTCCTTCTTAAACTGAGGGGCCCAGAACTGGACACAATATTCCAGATGAGGTCTCACCAGGGCAGAGTAGAGGGGAAGGAGGACCTCTCTCGACCTACTAACCACCCCCCTTCTAATACACCCCAGGATGCCATTGGCCTTCTTGGCCACAAGGGCACAGTGTCGGCTCATGGTCACCCTGTCGTCCACTAGGACCCCCAGGTCCCTCTCCCCTACACTGCTCTCTAACAGGTCGTTCCCCAACCTATACTGGAACCTGGGGTTGTTCCTGCCCAGATGCAGGACTCTACACTTTCCCTTGTTATATTTCATCAAGTTATTCCCCGCCCAACTCTCCAGCCTGTCCAGGTCTTGCTGGATGGCAGCACAGCCTTCTGGCATGTCGGCCACTCCTCCCAGCTTAGTGTCATCAGCAAACTTGCTGATAGTACACTCAATTCCCTCATCTAAATCATTGATGAATATATTAAATAATACTGGTCCCAGTACCGACCCTTGAGGCACTCCACTAGATACAGGCCTCCAACTAGACTCTGCCCCATAGACTACAACTCTCTGGCTTCTCTCCTTCAGCCAGTTCACAGTCCACCTCACTACCCGATCATCCAGACCACACTTCCTCAATTTAGCTGCGAGGATAAGGGGAACACAGGCTGTAAGTGATTTATAGGAACCTTTATGATCTTATCATAAAAGACACAAGAAAGGTAAATACTGAAAGAAAACAAACCCACAGACATTTCATAAATGGTGTTTCTGGGTTCCTTCAAAGTTCACATCAAAGCAAGGAAAGGGATTATCCTCTTCAAAAACACTGATTCTCCGTGTTGCTGTTGTCTTGAGGAGAGGTTTAAGGATATGAAGATTTTCTTCAGAAACAAAAAGATCAAACCAACTGAGTGAGAAACATGAGGAATTTCCCATTTTGAGATTTATATTTCAAGATTATTTGGCAGGGATACTGAGAGATATCCTTTCCTTTTAGTCACTAAAATAGATCAGATAATAGGACGATTCAGGGTTATAGGCTGTAGAACCGTACATATTTAAACCTCCAGTCAAATCTATCCACCATTGAGGGCCCTCAGTGGCATTTATTATTGATCCTAGCTGTAAGTTCTCAGAAAGCAGACAATTTTCTCAATAAAGGCTCAACCATTGTTGCACCTGGAACAGTGTTCCAATAAGGAAAATGAAGATAGAGATAAGCTATCTATAGGTGAAATGCTCTCTCTGTTTCTGAACAACCCAGGAATATCTAAAAGACAAAGTACAAGAAAAATAAGTATCTCCTGTAATCACGTTTTAAAACCCCAAGGTGAATATGTTGATGGAATTACAACAGTCTGTGTCCCTAAACTCTTATCTATTAATAAACACTGAAAATCTTCTCCCTAGTATTTAAATTTCAACACACGAATACACCACTATGCAAAAAATGGCTTCTTAAGGATCAAGAGCAGAGCACCCCAGAAAATGGTAGAAATGCCATCAAAAGAGACAGTAATAAACCAACATGCCAATGCTCCACTGATTTATTCCAGAGCACTGCACCTGGACCCACCAGCTGTCATACATATTCCATCTGGAGCAACAGCCATTTGCCCAGTAGTTGTCATACTGTCTGACATGAACAAATGCTTGTTAAATTTGTCATCAGGGATTCTCTGTAGGGCTGGAAATCCTGGAAAAAGGTTACGTTTTGTTCCTGTCTTAGGTTTTGAGCATTTTTCCTTATATTATGTGCAAGGTTCCCAAATGGGATTTTGTGCAGGTCCTTTGTGCCTGGTCAGATCACCAGGCTAAGAACATAAGAGTAACATATCCATTCTATACAAACTGTGGAGGAGAAGGAAATTCCATAGCATGGAAAGTATGGAAGATGTTAGAGCAGTCACACTGGGGAGTGACCCTGGAGAGCCACAGATGTGACGAAAGGACAAGTATGTTTATTAGAAATGTTATTAGGGCATGTTTTGCATGAAGCAGTGGAATTTGAATGCTAGATGAATGAAGCGGCACGTTGTTCCAGGATTGAGCAACAAGAGGGACAGTGGTGGTGTTTCCTGAGAAGAAACTATTCCACAGGAAATGAAGCAACACTGTTGCTCAGAATTGGAGACGTAGACCTGAAAAAAATCTGAGCACGGACTGGCTTTGGGGTAAGAGTTGCTGAAATCACCACACAAATGTGCCTAACAAACAAGAAAATGTGGGAATTGAAGACAGTCATGTAATATTGCAGAGAATGGATGTGTACCCATCAAGACAGATGCTTTAAGAACTGTCAGAGATAAGCACCAGGAGTGAGGGTAAGGAAATAAATAGCTCAAGATGAATCCTGAAAAAAACTGCTTTCAAAGTCTATTCCAGTGGGTAACAAAATCAGTAAAGCACATAATGGATGGGAAATGTAGTTAGCAGAGACAGTACCTGCCAGATAATCATCCACCTAATTACTTCTTTGTAAGTCCTGTGTATGGCACAGGAGAATACGGCAGAGTGAAACCATTCAGCACCTTCACTTCAACTGCCCACAACATACAACAGACCAACAGACACAAAACCTCACTTCGAAACACCTTCCCACTAACATCACGCACCGTCAGGCGTGTGTGGTTTATGAAGCTCTAGGGCAGACAGTGTATGCTCCACACACACAACAGCCCTGTCCTTGAAATAACCTCTTCCCTCTCGGCTGCATGCAGCCAGCGTTGGTAGATGCCTCCTAACAGGCTTTGCTTAAGTTTTTGGACTAAACTAAAGATTAAAGAATACTATCTAGGCAGTTTTTGAAATTGGATCAACAATGTGGACTTGCTGTAAATAAATCACCCAAAATATTATTCCTCCTAAAATGGGATCTGATTAAACCCCACTAAGCTCAAGGAGTTTTAAAGGGGAATCTGTGGTGTAAAGGAACAGAAATAAACAGCAGAAACCACTGTCTCCATCAGTCCATTAAAGAAGGGCAAGCTTTTTACTGAACTTCAGGGAGTGATGCTGATCTTTAAATTCACCGAAAGTAGAAAAGACGGATGGAAACAAAGACAATCCGGTTATACGTTCACGGCCATAATTCTTCCCGTTCTCACCGAGAGGTGGCACCTGAGCACAGCCTGCAGCAGTCCTCTCCCCACTACCCCCGGCATGACAGCATTCCCTCTTTCCACACTCCGAGAACGACTTAGGAGGTCAGACAAGGGCTAAACATTCTTAGACTACCAAGCAGTATATGGTTTGTGACTGAGGTCAAACACCAGGCTCACATTTAGTCATCACATGTCAGAGTAAAGTCTAAAGGACAAAATTTGGTGCAATATATTTACTTACTCCCAGTGGAGGAACTTTGGTTTCAAAGAGTAAGGAATGAAAAACAGGAAGATGTATTGGTAAATGTTCTCTACCATAGTCACAGGTCCATATTTAGCTGTGGCTAAAAGGGTGGCTTTCAGCTGTCTGGGCATTCATTTTTAAGGTACTGATCACACCAAAACACCAATGAAACAAGATTGTGGAGCAGTAGGTGTCAGAATTTATTGTTCCACAACTACCAAAACGTAGAGCACTTTCATTCACCTGCGATGGGGACCTGAAGGCTTTGTCAAACCTTCCAGCCTGGGCTGGGACACTGATAAGAGTTAAAAACCCTAAGAGTACTGAGACAAAACTTTACCACCACCTCAGCCAAGGCAACCACCAGCTCAGCCAAGCGCTCAGGCTTCCCAACAACTACCTACCTCAGCAACATTAGTAGTAGTCATTAACAGTAATACAGATGGTTGCATTCCAAGCCCAGCACTCCAGTAACCTCACGGACTCTAACTGGGGCATCTGTTGCAATCTGGTAGATCTTTGATAAAATGTTGGTGAGAGGCTGCAAGACCATCAAACATGTGATTCCTCTCGAAGGGAAAGAGAGAACACTTGTGTCTAGTGAAGATTCCTGCTCACGGTTCAAACATCCATTCTCCAGATTGAAGGAGCAAAAGGTGAGGGAAGAATAACATTTCTGTAAAGGTCTGACAACATTGCAGAATAATTTTTCCTTTTGGAATTCAGCAGGTTGTCCAAAATCTGAGGTATTTGCCATACCTGAGGCCACACACATCCCACACAGAGCTATGGCTTTTTAGTATATTAGGTCTCTGTCTAACATCCTAGGCATGAGAAGAAAATAACGTAGTATTCCTGAAATTTGGAAGTCACCTTGTAGTAAAGGATCTTCAAACACAGACAGTACCTTTGAGTGTCTCACAGATACAATTACGGTATTTTTAAATGAATTACTTCTATATTCACAGATACATATAATGATGTGGCACTTTAGCACAGAATCAGAAGAAATGCTTCCACAGGGCTTTTTTTAGTTTCAAGCAGAGAGGCAAGAAGGTAAAATGACAGTGATGGCACAGAGCTTCACATGCTCAGCTGCTGAAAAAGAACATGTATATGCTTCAGTTCTCAAAGACAAGTGGGCTCTGGAGTAGGCAGTAGCCTGACAGATTGATGCAGACAGGGAATTTTGGCAGTATTTGCACTAGATGCCTCAGACACTGAAGACTGTTGAGAACCATGGGGACTTTGTCATTGTCAAGGCTTCTGTACACACTGAGTACATACTTCTGTTTCTCCTATCTCAGAAAGGTCTGCAAAAGGAACACCTCTTCCCAGCAACTTAACTCAGGTGACAGTGCCAGTCCTTTGCCAGAATGAAGCATACAGCCACTGTGCCCTGAGAGCAGCACCACCAGTGCCCTGGTGTATTCAGCAGTGCTCTACATTCAACCAAGACTACAAGTACTGGTGTCAGTTGCTGTCTGGTTGGTCTCATTTGAGAAAGGAGACAAAAATGTGCACAAGGGACATGTTCTAATTCTTATTTTTAGACAGCTCTTTACAACCTTGAACAACCATCAAGTGAAAGAAGACAGTGCTGTAAACAAACTCTGAACTAGAAATTCTAAGGCAGTTCTAATTCAGACAGTAGGGTCAGGGAACTGCAAAGGGTCTGTGAAGTAGAATGCATGGGGCTTGTCAGAGTATGCTTCCTATAGCCATCCACCTGCCTGTAGGTACCATCTGCCTACTCTGAAAAATCTTAGTGCCAGTTGCTTTACAAGTCTGTCTGACATTTGAAACCGTATATATGCAGTCAGAAACATTACAATATGCTAAAGTAAGAAATCATACAATCAACTAGGTTGGAAAATACCTCTAAGATCAAGTCGAACCATTACCCCAGAACTGCCAAGTCCACCACTAAACCATGTTACACCCCAGGGAAGGCTTGGACCAGTGTGGATGCTTTATGGACCAGCAGCACGATGCAAAACTAACTGATCAAGGATATTAGGCTTAGGGCTGGTATATGCAGTGTCTGCTCATTTGAGAATGGAAGCTTATAGACAAAAAGTAATTTGTTAACATGAACAACACTTCTACTCCCTGCAAAATGTTTTAGGATGTAGACATAACAGTCAAGCTTTGAACAAGTACTACCTGAGCAATACATTCTGCTGAACACCCCTCTCCCTCCCTCCATTTTATTAGGAAGAATTCACTATTCCTATAAAACCCCTAAGTGGATTACTTGTGCTCATGTGGTGATGATGCTTCAAAAGAAGTAATTTTATTTACGTTTTCAACCTGTAAGCCCAAATCTGTATCCTCTTTTAATGCAGCTTAGACTAAAGGCATGGACATCAGGAGCGGCTATTTTGGGAAAATTCTAGCTGCAAAAGAGTTGCAAAATAACATAACCCCTTGAATAATAATTAATTAGCCATGTTTTGAACTTAAGCCTGTATCTGCATCCTCAAGCTGGCATGGCCTCTCTGCAACATGTGACATCTGCTACTGCAGGGGCCTGCGATGGCACAGGTTCACTTGCCACCACACTGGCAGCTATGCCAAATAAGCTGATGCCTACCTCTTGTTTGCACTGGTGGACAGCCAGCCCCTGAAAACGCATCAACGTGGCTGCTTCCTACCAGACAAGAAGGTGTGAGTGCCTTGAAAGCAGGCATGTAGAACAGCAGAAAAACTTAATTTGCATCCCTTTATAAAATATGCCTTTGTATTTGTAAATCCAAATCTGGAAGCTTGCACAGACAAAGCAATTTGCACACAGGAAGAGAGAAAACATTCTGAGCAGTTACACTCTTGTAAACCCTGAAATCAAAGTAATTACTCCCTGAGTTGGTAATCTAGCTCCTGGAGTACAGTCTATTTTTATGTATTCCCTAATGAGGATTCAAGTTAGTAGCCTCTGTACAATGATTAAGTTTCATGACAAACTTGGAAGGAAGACGGTAACACTAATGATGAGGACCAACCTGCTTTCTATGTCTACACTGGTGATTTGCAAAGGAACTTCCCAGGTATTTGCCTCTCATCTCACAATTGTTTCTACTTACCTCACAGTATTTCAGTTCTTGAGGCACTTTTGGAATGGAAACATAGGTTTCTTTCCAGATGAAAGTGATATTAAAAAGAAGATACGCCCTTTTCTCAGTGCTCCAAGAGAGAATCCTCCCAGCACTTACCCATCACACCATGTATGAATCCAAACATCTCCACGCAGACCTCTCAGCAGCACAGTACAAAAGATGAGATGTGATCTGCTTCTGCCTGCTGTTCTTTACTGGTTTGTCCTGACAGTTTGTCCTGACAGTTTGTCTGTCAGAACTGGGTTTTACATCTCTTCACTGATTCTTTTCACTTTCTTCTTTAGCTTTCATGCTCTTTTTGTGCCTTGTCCTTCTTAGCCTGCTTTCTTGTGGAAATTTCATGACTTAACCCCTTCTCTTCTTTCAGCACCTCACACCCACCCTCTTTGCATATATTTCTCCACTTCATTTACATTTCTTCCTTCTTTTTCACATGCCTTTGCTGAGATCATCCATATGGGACACAACTTTCCTATAGAGGCACAGACTGTAAAGAGAGCAATGTTTTTTTAGGTGCTTTTGAAATGAAGCAGATAGATCGCAAACTACTGTGTCCAGGCTCAGTTGCTCCAAGTCAGATAACACATACCAACAAATAGCCTTTCACACGAATCCTCAGCAGAAATGGGAAGAAATGGGCAAAGAACTGTTTCAGCCCAGTAATTCAATTACTATGAAAACCACAGCCGTGGCTTTCGCTGAGAGAAAACCGCTGGGAGGAGTACATGACATTGTCATACTGCAGGGCAGAACACTAGGAGGGAGGATATCTTATTGCAAAGTGAAATGGTGAGGTAATGGTAACATTATTTTATGAACTTCATATGCATCACAGACAACTTAATATACTGGAATGTCTTGAAATAACATAAAAAATAATTCATCTGACCAGATAACAGGCACAGAACACTGTTAATGACAATGCCAGCCGTAAAAGCAAGAGGAATTTGGTAGGCTTACATTGACCTGGGTTGCAGACCAACATTCCTTGTGTGTGTGTCAAAGTTATTTATTTTTTCCTCCCCCAAAAGGTTAGTATAGGAAAATATAACAACATGTCAGATGAATCTACCATATGCTATTGCCTGCTAGCAATGAAGGCTCATGAAAATCAGGCCCTGATTGCGCTGCAGTCTGTGAGTAAACACATCAGAAGTTACTGAATGTACTTGTAGAAGTAGTGCAATACAAACCAAAGTAGTAACAGTGTCCCCAGCACTCTGTTATTGTGCATTCAGTCTTTGTTCTGCCTAAGAGCAACACCCAGAAAATTGGTGTGACCAGGGAAAACAGAGGTGTGGCCAGAGCCACAGCAAGTCTGAAATGGTGATGTTGACAATCACATGGTTGTTATTTTGCCCTTTAATAAACTCTTCTGCATGGTAATTGGACACGCATTCACTCGTGTAATATAGAGAAGTTCTGCTAAAACCAGTAACGACCACTCAGCAGTTCCTGTCAGCCAGCACTATTTGAGGCTGAAAACAGCCATGGATCAGCCCTCACAAACCCCAGAAGCATTACCAAACGCTGAGTGCCTTAAGCAGGGCTGTGTGATATCATGCCATTAATGATGTTGTCACTGATTTGTGCAGGAGCCTGTTAGATCTAAAGCCATCCTATGATCTCCACTGCCTGTTATCTGACCCCCAGCACTGGCCCAGCTGTTACAAAACAACATTCATCCACTATGTATTTTATTCACCTGTTGAATTGTGCTATGTATCAGTCTTTGCTCAGCTTTTCACATCATAGGTAGTTTGTCTTACAGGCTTTTGTCTACAGTCACCCTTGACAAAGTCCCCCATCTTCCAGCTGTCCCTAGCTGTGCTCAAGAGGCAGCATCACATCACTTTTTATCACTGGACTGTGTCTCACTATCTTTTTACTATCAAAATTGTTTCTTTTTTTATGAGTGTCTGTTTTTCCCAGCATGAATTATTGCTCTTGGACTTTTCAGAGGGTTGATTTTGTAAAATACTGAGACTCTTCAATGTGGAACACGAGGGCGTCAGCACTACGTGGGATAGACTCATCAGTTCACATAGGCTTTGCACCTGCAAATCCTCAACGAGTTCAAGATGGTACACTGCAGACGTGCTCTTCTTTAGATGTTCCAGGTGAACGCTTTACCAGCACATATTTGAATGGAACTATTTTAAAAGGTCTTCCATTATCTTGCTTTTTTCTTTTCTACTTTATTTTTCTTTGTGTTTACCTTCTTAGACTTGTGAGTTTCTGTGCTTTGCCAAAGCCCAAAATATCTGTCAAAATATCTACCATATTTTATCTTCTGAGATGCTTCCTGCAATGCCAACGTCAGTCCACTTTTCCCAAGTAATGCCTTTTCAAACTTCTCCTTCCCAAACAAAAGTGCTTTTGAATACCCTAATGCTGTTCAAACAGTGCTTTCACTCAGGTGGAGGAAGAGTTATAAGCTGACGGTCCTGTTAAAAAGCATTTAGAACTTGAAGAAGCAACAAACACACCAGGCTGCTGTTCCCTATGTCCTCAGCCTAAGGGTAAAATAAAATATGAGGACTTTTGGAAAAGTTTCATATTGCTGCTTTTTAGATTCGGGGGCCTGAAAACTAAATCCTGTTTTCATCATTAAAGAATTTCTGAGGCTTTCCTTGACAACAGCTGACTTGAAAATAGCCTCAGGGTTGGACTTCCTTTTCCTTTGAATCTAGGTATCAGTGAAGGAAGTTGTAATTCTTACTAAATAAACACATAGGCCAAAGAGGAACCAGTGCTCTTCATTGTTAGGGAAATAATCTGGCACTTAATGGGTTCTTTAGGGCAGCTGAAGAGGAAAGTCATTAACAACTCATGTTGGGAGGGCCCCTGGCACTTCCCTCTAGCAAGAACAGTAGCTGTGTTTTTGTAACAGAGTCTTGCGTATTTGCTAAATCGTATGTATTCGTGTTACCCTGACTTCTGTTAGTTGAACAAATTAAATTCGGATGTAAAGCCAAACAATTAGAAAACAACTAAAATCTGATAAATGAAATGCTGATTTGGTATTGTCATCTCGCAGAATGCTCTCATGAGCAAGAGTTTAAGGATAAAGGAAATTGGAAGGGAATTGTATCAGAAAGTGAAATTAGTTAGGGATTCCTGTATTCATCACCATGAATCCAATCAGGAGTTAATGACACTGGAGGAATAATTATATGCCTAGTTGAGTCTTCTGTGTTTTTTATTGTTGTATTTTTATTATTGTTCCTATTTTCCCTGGTTTGGAAAAAGAGGGATTGAAAAAAAATCTAGATCTGGAAATCTAGCTTTCCACTGATTTATAGTGTAGAATAAAGAGAGGAGGTGAAAATCAGACAAACAAAGTCTGGAATGTTCTAAGTGTTAAATCCAACACACACTAGTATATTTTCTTAACCTCTTAATTTGGTTAAACCGATTCTAAAATCCTTTTGTTTGCTGTGTAAACGTGTTCCTAGCGGAAAAATCATTCCACAGAACAGTGCTCAGCATTTTTCAGAATGGTTGTTGCATCAAGCTCAGAAGACGCTCTGAGAGTAACAACTCTGCACAACGTCTGGTCACTGTGTTTCCCAAATTCATATTTACAGACATTTTCAGGTAAATGAATGCACAAAATTCTTCCTTCTCATGCTTTTATAGATCTGATGTATCTGACTAAATCCAACTAAGCATTGCACTGACTAAACTTTCAGGCATCATCTAGATGAAAAGAGTGTTAATTAAACCACTGCCATGCCAGGAGAAGAGCAAATTAAAACAAAAGGCTGTACACTTGTTAATCTATCAACTAATAGGAAGGAGGTATTTAGTGACTGGACACAGCAGAAGCAGCATGGTGTGAGAAGGGTGCAGCACTCCCTGCCTCTTAGGTGTGAGAACAGTACCCATTTATGGGTGCAGACAATGCAGACTCAGACGGGCTCTTCTTTTCTGCCAAAGGGGACTGGAAGTGATCTGAAGTGCAAAAAGAGACAGAAACCACTGACTTCAGTGGAATGTAAGGCATGCTTTCCCCTTTGTTTTCCAGCATGTTTGACTATTAAAAGAAAACACTGTCTCTAGCTTTGAGTCTTTCCAACTATAACACTGGCCAAAGCTAGAAGGTGCTGAGCACTTTCTGAGAAGGTGCAGAGCTCCATTAATTCCGATTAAGGCAGTGTAACAGTGAAGGGACAGCCTTCTGACACTGAAACACGTTTGCAGCTTTCAAACTGTAATGTTTCTGTGTCATAAAATTGCCCTGATGGTACTAAATCTAATCAGTACCACGTGCCCCATCTCTCATGTAAGCATGTTTTGGAGAATACTTTCTACAATAGCTCATCTGTGGATTCAACCACAAATGAAATGTCTTGCTTATGTTGCACTCCCTTTCCTGCCTGCCTGCACAGAATTAAATGAACTGTTTTCTTCAGTTATCAGGCAGCCTGTCTCTCCCTCTTCTTCAGTCTGAACATATTCAGCATCCCTCCTGGGTTACTGGATTTCTAAATTCCCTATATGCTCACATACGCATACACATGCAAATAGAAATATATCATGATAGTTTCCTGTTGCCATGCAAATTGGAAACAAATACGAAATACTTCTGACTTGCAAAGCCTTTATGGAACATTCTATCACTGTAAAAGCTCTTGGTTCTAATATATACATATCTGAAGTCAACAGAGCCATATGAACTGCTCAGTGATTTCAGTCAGAAAAATAATTACCTTTCCAGGCAGATCTTAAATCTTACAAAAGTGCAAAAATTATACTTTCTAATAGTAAAAATTAGCTGTTTTCTTACTTCTACTCCCACTCCCAGACAAAAGGCATGTAGCCAGCACCAGCACCTCTGAGGAAGCTTTTTATCCACAGTATGAGCTTATTACCATTCCCTAGGAAAAATGGTTTTTATCCTCCACTTGTGTTGAAGGCCTGCAGGTTCTGATGTTATTTATTCTCTTACTTTTGATAGATTCCTCGGGAAACTGGGCTTCTCTGACCCTTTATTATTAACCTCTCCGTAGAACTTCCTGAGCGGAAATTCTCCATGTTCCTTATGCTATATACAAAAAGGTTCCATAATTCTTGGTTACTTGAGAGATCAGCAGACTGAAGGTTTCCTTGTGAATCTGTGGCGGTGTTACCACCAGGCTGCTAGCCCAGATCTCAATACCCTGCATTGGTAAAGTGAGTCTGATTTTGATAGGAAGCACTGATATTAGAACAGGCTTCTGGTGTGTTTGTCCAGTGTACTTTGAGACAAGTCACATCCTAGTTTGGTTTTAGCTCTTGGAGAGTTCACTAGTGTAAGTTACTCTACTATTGTTTACACGTGGTAAAGGAGGACCCTCAGACTTGACACAGGAAATCATTAAAATTCCTGGTATTCCTGAAGCAAACTTAGGCGCAGTTCCCTCCTCCTTCCACAGACTGCAAAAAGGCAGCTACACCACAAACTGTCGGGAGATGGACTATTCCACGTGATGGATCAAAGTGCAGTTTTGAAGTCCATCATATAGTGTATGTGAATTAATGCAAAACAAATGGAATGCATTTGTCATTTCCTCAACAACATTTTGCTGTCCTTAAAAGCCTTCAGAGGAAGTAAGTATATTTCATTAGCATTAACCAGTAAATCCTCACAATCTGCTTGTGAGTTCCTGTCTCGTTAAAAGTTTAAAGGCAAAAAGATCAAATAGTTTTCTTAAAGTCACAACAAAATAGAAATGTTTGTATTTCAGCAATAGGCAGAGGCTGCAGCTGAGACCTGTGCCTTAGTGGTTGGCACAAATAGTTCCTCACCCCACGGAACTGAAATTCTAAATGAAGACAAATAAGAGGCTCTGGTGCAAATGGAAGCATAGAGGGGGTGAAGTGACTTTCCTCTGGTCACACAGACAGAAATCCAGAACTCTGATGCCACATTGAGATAAACACAGTATAAATGTCAAACCTGCTTGCTAGATAAAGTCCAGACATGCAATTCTACGCCAGAGGAACCAAATTGCCCTTTTCTTCCTCCCCCATCAAACTTTCCTCATTCTTCTTCCTTTTTTATATGGTCTAATCCCATATGTTATTACAAATATTTTCTGGAACCTAGATATAGCCTTGGATGGGAAAAAAAGCTTTGGCTTTCTCAGAGAGCCACATTCTCCTGTGTAACATACATAATCAGCCAGAAGAACACAACCCTCCCTTTAGCTCTTGAAGCTGCTAATACTCTATAACATATATACTTTCAATGTTTTGAGCAGAGCTATTCCAGTAATGATTGTGGGGAAGCAATAAATTGGGAAACACCTATTATAAAACTTATGTGCAAGTTCACAAGAAGATACATCCAATATTTCATTTTTCCTATTCCTTTTTTTTTCAGTTAGCAACATACGAGACTGAATAGGTTCCTCTCAAACCAAACCAATGGCTCCAAAGCAGGGTTTATGAACAACTGACAGAGTTGATGGGAAGATGAAGTCCAAGAGGAAATGATTAGGATTACTGATACGTTATTTTTTTCTTCTTCTTCTTTTTTTTTTTTTTTAAGTTTAATTACTTCATGATTTATATGAAAGATAAAATTGCCTATAGAACAAGTTGGGGGGGAGGAGGCTGGGGCTGTTACTGGACACACTTGATTGTGTTCAAAAGTCACACTGAACAAAGCATGAACTATTTTGGAGTAACCTACTAGTAGAGTGTGGCTTTGCCAGATTAATGGGAAAGCAAGAACTATCTGCCATATTCCTTCTTCTCATTCCCCAGTCAGACAAACAGTGCAGAGCAGCAGAAAGCAAGTCAATCCCTGGTTTACTCATGGCTAGAACATCAGTGAGGCTGTGCGAGCCCAAGTCAAATGGAAAAGCAATGAAATTCTTTAAAAACTGCAGTCTTTGAAAGAGAGCAAAAGAGTGTTGTCTCTTCCATAGGATGCCTGTGCTGCTCCTGAGAATGGCGCAGAAAGAAGTCTGCTGTTAGCTGTAAAAGATTATACCTTGTCAGGTTTGACCTAGCTTTTATATTGACTCTTTAATACCGTAATATTTGAGTATCTCTTTATATAAAAATAAAATTTTCTTATTGTGATATTAAAAATACAGCAAATTTTCCCTCTTCCTTCACCTAGATACAAAACTGTTATTTTTTTCTCTAAGTGTTTCTATACAAGGGCCAAGTCTTGTTAAACTGGGTCTAAAGCAATTAACCTGTTTCCTCCTGTCAGATTTAATTGTAGCTTGACCTAATTGAAGGCTCAAACCTGAGCTACACCTGAGTTATCTTTTTCTATTGAGCCTGAAGACACATCACAGCTGGAACAGGCTGTGCACAGAGGAACTCCAGTGAGAGGCTGCTATACTTTTGGATAAGCATTTCAGAGGCCAGGTAATTCCAGGAGATCAAGAGGTGTTACGTTGCTTTCAGTAGGCACAGAGTGGGTCTTGTCAAACCTCTCCCTGGGTAACTGTCAATAACATTACTCCTGATACGCGTCAGTATTAGTTACAAGTGAAACAAGCCACCTCATTTTAAGAAATGATGTAGAACCTAAAGAAAATACACAGAGAAGCTGTATTTTAATAGCTTCCAATCCACTGATTTCTAAGGGTTTCAGGCAACTGCACTAACATATGGGTCTTGCTCTCTCTACCATTTGTTTATTACTCTCTGCTATGAAAACATGGAAACTTATCTGGAATGCATGACGAGGAATTCCATGTTCTATAGTTCATCCCTTTTCCTTCAGTCTAGGGTAAATCATGTCATCAGAAATTCAGTGTGTAATCTGTGTTGGGCTTTGGTTTGAAAAAGAGTATTTTGAAAAATCCCTTTTTTTCAAAGACACAGCTTGGTTATTGCTTAATTATTCAGCATTTAAGCTGAATGATCAGGACATACATATATATATATAAATGTACGTGTATGACAATGTGTTACACCTATGAGCAATTCAAAGATCTTTTCTATACTACCTCTATTACGTATTTGAGCTTGTTTGCAGACTGCCCAGATGTGTCCCCTTTCTATTTCAGAGTTGTGCCCTAAGGGACAGACAAGCAGAAGTGGGAGGCAGTCTGAGAACTTGCAAAAATAAGAGTTATAAATACTTTGGTAGCAGCTTGTTAGAGCAGAAGAAACCACTTGACTGGACCAAGGTCTGTGGCATTTGTCATTCCAGAAGAGCTTGTTTTGACAACACTTGAGACTGCATGGGATGAGTGAGTATTTTCGTTTCTACCTCTTCTGCCTGAAAGATGACAACTATCATATTTTGACAGATGGAAAACAACTGCTCAGCTGACTCTGTAAGAACTGAGGGTTTTCTGTTTGTTTTGGTGGATGCTCAACAATATACTTCTATCTCTGCTGTATTTAAAGTGTCCTTCATGATGTAACGGGTAGAAGCAGAACAAAAGGGAGAGATTTTGAGATTTGACTTATAGTAGCTCATGTACTATTGACCTACAGCCTGACTGTACACAGAACTGCACAGAGAGCCTCTGACCCCATAAATTCTCCAGGTTGTAAAAGGGCATGGCTGTGTCAACTGATTCATTTCTCTGCTATGGGAAAACTGACTTTGCTACAGTGACATGCTGTACTTTAAAGGTCACAGTGAACGGGGCTCTGATAAATCAGGCTTGACAACCACATAGTGCATGATAACAAAACAAGAAGCTTTAAAATAAGTAAACAATAAAGTAGGTGAACAGCCAGAATTCTGTTTGAGCCTGATTAGAACAGAAGCACCATCAGTAGGAAAGCAGCACTTTTCAGGTGCCCACCACAGTACTAATTCCAGGAGGAAAGGAATCTCATGCAGTTCTCTATCCCATATTCTTACTACTAGATACATGAGGCAAATAAATAGAATTTAAAATGCCACATCTTCTGGAATAACAAAGCAATGTTTGATACATGACCAAGTTTGCAAGTGAAAGAGCTTGGCAAGTATATGCCACTGGCTTTCACAGATAGCCAATAAACAAGTGTTTTACTTTAAAGATACACTGAGTATCATGCTGACACTGCCTTCTGTGTGTTTTAAGCATGCATAGACTCACACTTAAAGTATATAATCCACCTTTATCTGCATAGTCCATCTGCTTCTTTGTGTGTCAGAAAGTAACATCCTGCATCCAAAAGGGCTTGCTCAAACTTCTGAGTTTCTTATCCAAGTTCAAACGTGAGAATTTCATTAAAAAAGATACAACCCATACATTGAAAGTCCTGCCTCTGTGGAGCATTTCCTTTTATTTTAGGTTAATTTTATCCTTATGCCACCATTGTAAAGTCTAAATACTGACATGTTTAATTATAATTGATTTAGCAGGAAGATACAGGTATTCATTAACACCATTAACTCTGTGTTAATGGTGACGAAAAATAAGATTTAATGCCATGAATGGAGGAAAAACCAGTGCTTCAGGATGGCTGCTGCTGTTTTTTTCCATAAAGGAGAGCTTAGATAAAAGGTGTATGACCAAGTAGACAGGCCAGAAAAATGTCAAGTGATCCACTGCAGAGAAGTTTGTCAAAAACTGTAAATAGTTCTGCTTTGATACCACAAACAAAGCACTTGATCCAGACTGGAATGCTTGCTTAATTGTATGTGACTTTTTCATTGACGTGTATGAAATCTCCCAAGGCAACTTCTAAACTTTATCTAAGACTTCCTTTTCCTCATTTAAAGCTGAATGATTTCCTTGTATGGTTTTATCAATGGGCCAGAAAGGCTGATAAGATTGCTTCCTTCCGCTGTTAGATATGTTTGGACTTCTGCCATCCCATCTTGAAAAGAAATGCATTTGCTTTCATGTCCTGTGTAGAAGCAACAAGTGGGAGGCAACTGCTTCATTCATAAAATGTAGCTGAAAGATTAATGTAAGCAACAGAAAATCAAACTCAGAGACAGGTTTTCATTTCAGCTACTCAAATTCTTAGCCATTGCACCTCCCATAATCTGCTGCTATAAGGACAACTGCAAGAGTACCATAAAGCAAATCTCTCCTCAGAAGACTGCTGAACTACTGTGACTCCCTCCATGAGGGAGGGTCCTAAACTCTCCTCCTGCCTCTCCCTTACTATTCCACTCTTCCCTCATCTTCCCCATTATACAATTCTGATAGAGAGCTCTATTCTTATCAGTTCTTTGCACATCAGAATGAGGTAGGTGTGAGAGAAATGAAAGCATGACCTCATTTAATCCTGCACTGTACTCCTATGAAGGAGAACTTTGAGGGCTGCAGCCAAAAGTGATTGTACACTCTGTGGCAAATTGAGAAAGCTCTTTCTCTTCCTACTTCATCCCATGGCAGGAAGAATAGTTTTGGACCTAACAGAATCTTCAGTATTTATCATACATGCTCTTGCATACACTACTGGACTTCATCCCAACACGTGAGTGAGCGCAGCTGCTACAACTCTTGTATATAATGTTAGGAGGCGTGAATGGTTAGAGTTACCTATTTCCTGAGCACAAGCACAAAGGCAGCAGCTGCATTTCTGTTTTTACAAGATAAACAATATTACCTCCTCCTGGGCCTAAAAGTATGGATTGGTCCTGAGCTGCTATATAGGTCTTTAAATAAAAAAGACCCTTACCAATTTATAGAAATAAAGCTCCTATAGGTTTTTTGTGCCCGTTTGAGCAATATTTAATTTGTGAGACAGCCTTCTAATACAATTAGCCTCAGTTTGATGCAGCATTCTCATTTCTTTGCCAAAAACACCTTCTGCAGCACTTAATGGAATCTGAATTTCATGTGTCCTCTACAGAAATGGATGCATCTTTCGTCACACAGGCATGACAGAGCCCATTACAGCATCACAGTTTGTTAGCCTGGAACATGAGTGTGATACCGCAGGGCTCTTTCACCGCTTTTCTCCTTTGGATCTCACAGCTTCAGTTGCAGCAGCATCAGTGAAGCCATCAGTTGGTGCTGGATGCCCACCCTGAGGCATGTGCCCAACTTGGCAGCTACAGGAGCAAATAACCTGAAGGTCGCTGCCCAGCCCCTCCTACATTCCTGCCTGTACACACCCCATCTTCTCCCCTAAGTTCCCACAAGTTTTTGTGCCCCAGCCTCCAGCCTCCTTGCTCTTACCATTTTCCAGTCCTCTGCTCCTCTTTGCCTCTCCCCAGATACTTCACTTTCCTCCATGTCCACCTCCACCCATTCTCTGAATTATCTCTTAGCTACATTTGGATCAAAGCACAGCATACGCAGCACACTTCAGATGCTTCTTCCTTCTGTGGCTGTATACTTTGTGATTGCTCACCATCCCTGCTTCAACAAGCAATGAGATAGTGCAGAGTTCTGGGCATATCTATGATTGTCTTAGAAAACCTGTGACATGTTTGCTGCCCAGAAAGCTCTTCTGGGAAGGCTGGAATAGGCTGCCTATGCCTGTGTCATGTTACTACGCAAGAAATTATTCTCATGCAGTGGCTTTTTCTTAGGGGTTAGTGTCTGCACGATAATGCAAATACAATATACAAAATGAACCAGGTTACTTTCAAAGACAAGAATACACACATATATAAGTATTTATATACATATGTATGTATGTACTAATGCATACATATAAGCACTTATACAGAAGTCAATAATTTGTTCTTTTAATTTCTTAAATTCTAATAAAGCCTAAGGAAAGAAATTCAGTGCTCCCAAGCTTCAAAAAAAACAGTGCCATTCATTGAGCTGCTGAGAGTATGGAACAAGTTAAATTCCTAAATCATGATACAGTTAAGTTGAATATGGCCTGGAAAAACTGCACTTCTAGTGAAAACCAATCTCTTATGGAAATTTAAGAGGTGAAGTCATAGCGTGGGTTACTTACTGCCAGAAAACAGTGTCATCCCTGCTGAAATGCTGATTGATCTAGCAGTAGAATCATAGAATAGTTAGGGTTGGAAAGGACCTTAAGATCATCAAGTTCCAACCCCCCTGCCACGGGCAGGGACACCTTGCTCTAAACCATATTACCCAAGGCCTCGTCCAACATAGCCTTGAACACTGCCAGGGATGGAGCATTCACAACCTCCCTGGACAACCTATTCCAGTGCCTCACCACCCTAACAGTAAAGAATTTCCTCCTTATATCCAATCTAAATTGGATAATTCAGTACTCTGAATACTGGGGGTATTAAAAGTATTCTTCATTAAAAGATTTTAGTTTTCAGATACATTAAAAGCTGAGTTTGATTCTTGCATCTTTACATCAGCAAAAAGCAATGCAAACAGGGTAAGAGAAACAACACATCAAGAAATCTTGCAAAGTAACTGGGCTTAATTTTCCTTGACATAAAAATATGTGGTCTACTGGTCTGGGTACACTAGCAAAACCCAGGAATGCTGTATTTCCTATCCTGCCTGGATCAATCAGTGGCCTTAAGAAAGTGCTGTTGAACTCTGCCTCAGTTCTTCAGAGTGGAGAAAGTTCAGTAAGGAGCAATGATAATAATGTAATGAAATTTTTACTACAGAGATCTGTAACTTCCAAATGTTACAGAAAGTTTTCCCCAAACTGGGTCCTTAAGGAATAATACCAAAAGAGTATAGAATAAAACATCTGCTTCTCTTGTGGACAGCAGCAGAAGTTGGACTTTCGGGGAAAATGTATGGGTAAAAAAGGTAGCACAGACTAAAACCCCACGGGTTCTGCAGAAAAATGCTCCATGCGAACTTGTCTAAAAAGGAGATAATTTTCTAGAGAATCAGAGCCTTTCTTTGGAAATTTTGGAAGTTTATGGGAGTATCAATTTCTGTCTGTATCAACTGTGAGGATATTATTGTATTTATAGATAGCTTGTAATTTTCCATTAGAACTGGAAATACATCCTTTAAAGAGAATCAAACTTCATTCTTCAAGTTGTGTGTTTCTTCTTTGCACTTTCAGTAAAATTTTACCTATGAAGTTCTTTGCCCTCGCTTTTAAGGTGCCATTTGGCACCTTAAATGTAACACAGGAAATACGTCGATTATAGAAGATGAATGAACATCACTGTATGCCTGAGAGTGACTTTTGATCTTACAGCATCAGGAGACACTTTTTTCTGTCTGCTTTGCTGCTTTGTTTTACAGAGCCGTCACTTGACAGGATGTTATTTGGACAGGAATTCTACAAGTACGCACAACCCCAGCAGTCAGCACTTCCCAGGAAGATGATGCAGCATTCTCTGCCCCTGCGGTTCCACACAGTATCTGCTCATCTAGCAGTAAACACCTGTGGTTTTGGAAAGACACTGCTGTTAGGCACCAGAGGCAGTCCTCACAGGAGTCCCAGCTGCATGCATTCAGTGGCAGCAGGATAATGCAAAGTACAGCTGGGTAAATGCAAATTGACAGAAATAAGGATTTAGAAAGTTCACTTTATACCTCTTCTTAATTCTGCCATATTCATTTAATAAAACATCAAATCAAAACCATTAGATTGCCTCTGCTTAGATGAAGTTAACCAGCATTTAACACTGCACTGTACTGGAATGGGATCAGACCCCTGACAAAAGTTATGAAACTGAAGAAACTTGGCTCAAAAGCAAGTTCACTGATTCCTGAGTCTCTGAACCTGGGGGTTTCTTTCCTCACAAAACATCCTCATTCTTCCTGTTATTTTTTAAACTAATTTATGACATGGCTTATCTCAACATCTGAAATGGTGAATGGACTCCTGGCTCCCCTGTATCATTTGACTCTCTTTAATAGAAAATTCTTGATAATTTAGTTCTTTTCCAAAACTTCACTTTGTACACTTGGACCATTCTCCTCATTTCTGGAAGCCCTGCCTAGAGCTGAAAGATACAGAAGACCTGCACACCTCCCAGTGTAGATCCAGCCACATGCTGGCTAGGAATGCATGGCATTCCAAGTCCCAAAAGCATAATGTGAAAGGTGGAAAATGGAACAACCATACACATCAGAAACGGCTTATTTCATGATTCTTGTCTGTACACAGCATGCAAACCTGTGGATGCTGTGAGTTTCCTTGACTTAATAACTGAAAGCTATTCCTGATAATGTACCGATTTCCAGCACAACAATTCTGTGTGTTGTCTGAAGAATTCCGGAATGTGTAATTTGAGTGGGGTTCCCAGAACCTCAGGTCAGCAGACAGGTTTTTGTTCCTTTGTGACAAATCACAGGGAGGTAACTATAGTATGTAAGTATGAAAAACTGAGATGATAAGTGCTGGGAGTTTTTAAAGTATTCTTCCAATTCCCATTAGCCTTTGCATCCACTTCCCCACATACTCCTCAGGGATTTCTGTCTTTAAAAAAGCTATTCAAAGTAACAAACTCCCTTCCCTTCTTTAAACCTATCTCACCCCTTTTCTGTTACAATGCAAACATTTTCAAACAATGCTGGATAGAGAGAAGCTCAGCTAAGATCTGGTTTTATACTGACCTGCTCTTATCCCATATGCACCCTGGCTTTTTAGAGGTTTTTTAGTATCTTACACCAGTTTTCATTTCCAAGTGTTAGTGAGACAGTATTATTTTAATGTTATTTGTACTGTGATAGTGTCTAAAACTTGAGCTACACATTAACTGTGATATCTCCTATGCAAAGCAAGTGACAGTCCCTGCTAATTTAAGACAGAAGCAGTCATTCACTCTGCTCAGGCACAATCATCCCCTTCCCTCTATTTCCAGTAGACTTTCTTCATCAGCTCATGAATGTTCAAGTGATTTTGTTTCCAGCACTCACTCTGTGAGACTATTTCACAATCTAACAGGTCTCTCTGTCACAAGGTTCTTCCCGCTATTCAGCCTGCTTTTGCTGTTTCCTTTCAAAGTGCAATGTTTCTGTTTGTATTGCCCAATCCACCTCTTAGAAGGGGATCCGTGTTAAGGGCCACAATGGGGGTTTGATGGTTCTTTTACATTTGGGATATCTTTCCAGGAAGTAATATGCTGCTTATAATTTACTCATTGCATATTTTGAAGTATAAACTCAATAAACAACTATAATGAGCTATCAGAATTCTCAGCAGTAGAACGGTATCAGCCTGTAGTTACAAATAGAGTAAATTTTCTTTATCCTAGGCTTCATCTGTAGTATTTCCTTTATACACTATCCTGTTTACCACTGACTGGTTTTGCTGGCGTCATTCTTGCATCATTTTTTGTTGACAACTGTGAGGCTCTGAAAGTCCAAAGAGAAACGAAGACTGTTGTGCTTAATGCCTCAGTTTTTAGACTACCATTTTTTATATTAGGTGGCATAGCAAAAACTAAAACATTCCTTTATGTGTAGGCTGGGCATACATATAGTTTTTAACTCCATGCTTTTCTTAATCCTTAAAGAGCTTTTGCAGATACAGTCTGACTTGAGATTTAAACAAATAAATTAATCCCTGGACTAAATCTGCTGTCAAATGTCACTCTACATGCAACAAATGTTCAACCCGCAAACTTTATAAGATGTGCTAGGTCTGAATGATTTATAATATTTAGTAAGACCATAATCCTAGTGACCTCACTTCTAAAATCTTACTGTTTTCTAGTTGATAAATCTAAACCATAGCAGATGGAATCATTATTCTGTGAGTCTGTGTATGTCTATTGGTCACTGCATTTTTCAGGCAGAAGAAATCCTGCTTGCGATTAGAGTGAAAGCACAGTGGCTGCCAAACATCTGTGAGAAATTGAACACTACTCATTTATAATCTGAAACCTGAGTGGACAACTAGTTGTTGGCCTCTTCTGTCTAGACTGATACTGTTCCCCACCTCCATTTCCAAGTGAAAGGGTCAGCCAGGAACCTGCAGGACAGAAAGGAAATGGTCCAAATGACTAACACTTTTCATTCAAGTAATCAGCGTTCACTTGCAAGCTCTTTTCTTCCACTTCCATCAAAACATCAGTAAGAGGAAAGCATGGTTTTGAAGCTGACAGCCTTGAAAATAAAATGTCTGGCAGAGGTTCTAAGGAAAGGCATGC
This sequence comes from Neopsephotus bourkii, assembly GCF_033783945.1. Classification (NCBI taxonomy): domain Eukaryota; kingdom Metazoa; phylum Chordata; class Aves; order Psittaciformes; family Psittacidae; genus Neopsephotus; species Neopsephotus bourkii. Next base: position 1,457,005 of record NW_026901555.1, read on the forward strand.
CCTGGTTTTAATTTGTATTACGTAGAGGGCCTCTAAAAGTGAAAAAGCACATGGTATGCTCGAGGCCCCTTGCAGCTGGAAGTCTGGAATGAGAGTAAGTTTATCTATGCCCTCACTTTATTTACAGTCCTTTCCACATGAAGATGCTTTTTTAATCACTCAGAGTTTCATCCCTAGCTTTTTCTTTGGTCTTTCACCTCTAATAAAAGCTTGTCATACAAAGAACACTGTGGAGTGTTAAGTTAAGCTTCCCAAATTATCCTTAAGCTGAAAAAAGGTAAATGTTACAGTCCCTCATTTGACAGAGAGGTGATTTATGGCAATGTTTTTTAAGGAAAAAATGGTGAGAGAAATGTCTAAGTTTACATGCCAACATTTTCAGTGAGGAGCAGCTACAGGCAGAGGCTGAATTTTGTAGGGTCCGTCATTCAGAAATTCAGCTGAACTACTAATTTACAACATAGGCTGTGAAGCTGTACATCTATAAGAATACTGCTACTTCTGCTGTACTGATGTTGCCATCATGAATTAAACATCATTATATTACAAGGTGGAAAGATTTGGGTTCAGTTAATGAGTATCAGCATGTAGCCAGCATAGTAGTTAACAGGTCAAGGTCTCAAGAGAGATGATTCCCAATGAAACTAAGAGTTAATGCCATGACACATCACAGTATCTGTGGCAGGAAGCTGGAGAAACATGATGCTAATGGGGTCTCATAGATTTAATCCACTTCTGGACATTTACCTTTTATGCAAATATGAGCTGTGCTTTTACACTTCAGTTTCTGCCTTGTTCACCTATGAGGCAGGAGGGTACCAGCTTGCAAGATGACCCTATAGTTATTTAAACCAAGCTTTTAGCATTCAGTCATTATGAAAGTTTTGTACCAAGTAGATTTAAAGCATTTGTAAAGTAACATCTGTGATTGAGACAAAATGCCTCTTTTTTTAGTTCCCATGGCATTATCTCTACAGAGAGCTTGATTTTTTTTTCTTTAAAAAATGCCAAGTAAATCTGTGCATTCTATTGTACTCTTATCCATTTTAATAGCACAATTGTTCTGATTCATGGCAAGTGCATTTTGTTTTTAATGACACAGTATCTAATAGGTTTATGCTAAAACCTCAGTCATATTCCTCCTGTTTAGCTTTTGCTCTGGGTATAAACCCAGAAATGGTCACAGAACTGCAAGCTTGGAGAAAGATCAAAGAGACAGTTAAAAAAACGAAGCAAGAACACATAACTGCAAAGAAGATTGCTGATAAACACATCACAGTGGGTGCAGTGATCATACAGTACAGTTACGACCACTCTCAAAGTGTGAGCTAAACTTGGTATTTGACTTAACAGACACAAAGCTTGTAAATACATTTCAGCTTACTTCTAGTAAAATCAGTTTTTATTAGCAGCGTCTAGACTGAATTGAGATTGGAATTCAAATCTCCATAGGTAGTATGCAGTTAATATATGAGATAATATTTGACGAATATACCTGCCCAAGAAACCATCTACTCTAGAAACGACAGGAGACCTGGAAGAAAGGTGCTATTTTTTCCATTTTACAGGTTGGAAACTAAACCACAAAATGGTTTCAAGCTGAACCCAAAATATAATGATTTCAATGGGCTTTGGCTAGACTCTTTCATTCTATCAACATTGTTTCCAAATGTCACCTCAGTTAAGTGCCAGACTGTACACAGTGCAATGCAAGGGGGTTTGGCAGGAGGGTGGTATAATGCAGGCTGCTCTGTGGAATGTGTGATACAGGCAGCAGAGACATCCCTGATCATCACCATGGAAGTCTGCAGGCACATATGGGAGGTCTCTGTACATCTCAGTGTTTCTGGAGACTTCCCTTACTTTACCAACAGCGTGTCTTTATGAGTCCCCCAGGGCAAACAAAATTTAAGACTAAGATTGTGAGGGAATTTGGTTTTAAGGACATTATCAAAGGCATTTTTTTATCCACACATTATATAATTCAATGTTATAGGAATGAATTTATACCTAAACTTCCCATAATTCAGAAATAACCTGTTCCTCTGAGTCCTTGAGCAATGAAACAGTTGAGTTCATCCAAACACAGGCAAGTTTGGATGATGCTTCTCCAGGTCTCTGGAGTCTGCAAAAGTAGGGCAAGAAACCTCATAAAGATCTCTGTGACTTCAAGGAAAGTTCTGTGCTGGTGTGGCTGATGAAGTGCTCCTTTAGCTCAGACTTCATCCTCCAGAACCCCCTGGGCTTGTCTGACCCCATGCACAGGATCCCGGGGACATGTGCTGGCACTATACAGACATCCTCCCAACACCCCCAGATGGGTGTATTACACATTATGGAAGATGGAGAGAAACTCTCATTCCGATGATTTAAGAAGACTACAATTAATGAACTAAATCCATGCCACTGCCAAATGAAACTAAATGGAACTCAAGAATTCAGGGTTTCTGTACATTCCATTCCTCACTGAAGCTTTGACAGCCAGCTCACATTTTTACAAGCACAATGGATTCCTGATTGCTAGATTGAGTTTTGTACTTTATTATTTGATTTTAATCACTATTTTTAAAATAAAAATTAATTCTGACATATAAATATATTCTCATTTAGTTCACGCTGCATTTCATAATGTATTCTTTACAATTTTAAACTGAAATGGTTCTTTATTAATATTGCATTTTCCATTGTGCTTCCACATACAAAATTACAGCACTGCTGTTGTAAGATGCCCGGTAAATGTGGAACAAAACACTTGCAAAAGATGAATCTGTTGCTTTCAATTTTCAGCAGAGCACATCAGGCCAACATTTTTAAAGCTACAAAATAAATACACCCTTACAACCTCAGATGAATACAATGGCTTTGTTTGAGATATTAACAAGTAATATCTAGCCACAGGTAGGTCTGAAAAAATCAAAGTTCAACCCGTTTACAATGTGCCTTCTGAAACAGTGCTTAGTGCTGCAGATTCTGCGGGCTTTCTGTTGCCTATTAAAAACTGCACAATAGATCAAAAATAAGAAACTATACCATAATGAACTGAAACATGTTTGCTTCCTTATTGCACTTGATGAACTTGAGTTTAAACAATGCATTTTGTAATCCTGCAGCCTTTGGCAGCTGCAGTTGCTCTGCTGGGTAGTTCTCAAAAACGTCTATTATCATCTTTCTTCTTTAGTATCTTCTGAAGTTTCTAACACAGCAAATTCCCTTATACCATAACATGCAGATAGTAGTAAATAAAACTTTCTTTATTTCTTTCTTACTGGTACTCAAGTTCAGACCTCCTGATGTAAACCCTAGTCCGCTCCAGTTTGTTCTTAACGAGGGATTCTTGGAACAATACAAATGCATTTGTATTTTTAGTACACAGTATGCCTTTTCAATCTGCAAAACACTTATTTAAGCTACTTCCCTTTCCCACTGGCTAAACTGTTTTAATATTCTTGACTGATTGGATGGATTTGTTATCATATTCTTATTAGAGTATGAGATGATACTCAGATTTCTGCCTTTATAAAACAGGCCAAAGAAACAGGATATCAGAAATAAAATTAAAGCTTAAATGCTCCATCCCCAGTGCTGTTCAAGGCCAGGCTGGATGGCGCTTTGGGTGACATGGTCTAGTGTGAGGCATTCCTGCCCATGGCAGGGGGTTGGAACTGGATCTTAAGGTCCTTTCCAACTCAAACCACTCTTGTGATTCTATCATTCTATGAGTACCTTTTACACGTTTAGTATCTGTTATCAGCAGAACAAACCAAATGACTGCTGACCCATTTAGTAGCTTAGGAAAATACTCCTCATAAACAGAAGGCCACTGTACGCAATTAGATGCTCAATACAGTACAGTGCGACAATAAAGTGTTATTTTGAACTCGTTATTGGCCACCTCCAAGGAAAATACGAGAGAATACATAAGTAGAAAGGAGAAGAAAAAGGGAAGTGCCAGGCCTCAGAGGTGCAGTGTACCCTGGAGCGTAGTAAGCTGGTCATAACAACTCGGCTAATCAACAGCCTAACCTATCTCCTGCTAAGATGACATTGTGTTTCAGTTGATAATGCAACTTCTCAGCACCACTGTGTTTCAGAACAAGTTGTACTTGGCAGAGTGCCATGGTGCTGCTGAGTGATCCTTCTCCTGCGGGATTCCAGAGCCTCCACAAACACAACAGGTCACTTTCCACTAATGCGACATGAAAGAAAGAGATTGAAAGTGTCCCTGTTGACACTGGCTGCCTGCTGAAATCAGTATGCAGAACCAAGCTCTGTTTACAATGCCCAACTTAAAGGGAACTCACGGTACTTGGCTCAGCCCGGCCTGGCCCCTGCAGGACAGGTTGCATGGGCCCCCTGCACTCTGTTCCTCTCCTCCCATTGTGCACCAGACCCCTTGTCTCACACAGGCTCCTTCATGCACTGACCCACTGCCTTGTGACCCCTATGCCCCCCATCATACACGAACCTCAGCACACTGACCCTCTGAGCCACGCACATCGTGCACAGGCCCCCTCTCCATGCACAGTTCCCCCATATACTGCAGTGACACCCCACCATACAGCCCCATGCCACAGGCCAGGACCCTCCTGGCCACCCAGCCATGGGGACACACAGCGCAATGTGTGGGGTTTGCATGCCCAGAACCATCCATGAAGCAGAGGGGTGCCCTGGGGTGCAAGCCCACACTGTGCTTGGGCAGTGCATTCAAGGCTGGGCTGGATGTGGTTCTGGGCAACCTGATCTAGTGGAAGGTGTCCCTGTCACTGCAGGGGTTAGACTAGATGGGCTTTGAAGGTCCCTTCCAACCCAACCCATTCTATGATTCTAACTCCTTATTTCCCATCCTGACTTACCTCTCCCCCATAGACATGCTGCCACACTGAAATGCTGGCTGGAGGCTGACAAGAACAGCCACAAACTAATGAATTTCAGTCTTTTTGAATGAGCACACATCCCAGCTTTAGGATGCTAATGCCTGAATACCAAATGCTAACCGGGATAGCCAGTACCTGTGGTACTGGAAGGCACACACAAGCACCTTACAACACTTCAGCTGTTTCTCTCAGGCTCTTATCACTGAAAACACCTTTTGCAAACTTTTGTATACTTGAAGGCTTTGGCGCTTTCTGTAAAGTATTCAATAAATGTAAAGCAGTATTTTTTGGGGTGTAAGCTAGTACTGCATAGATTGCCTTTTATATTCTTCTAAAATAGGAAATGCCTTAACGTTAACCATTTGGCTTAGCAATGCACTTAAATGTATCCAAGCAAATGCTGAAGAAACCCATTTTTTCTTTTCAGATCAGATTAATTTCAGTGCTGCTTTCAGAACACGCAGGCAAAACCAATAGCTGAAGTCTGAATATTAAGTCTGAGTGAGCAGAACGGCTTACAGATCAAATGATGACCTGCCAAGAATTGGCTAGTTTTTAATGTTAGAAAACAGGATCAGAAAACTATAAAAAGGAAGATGAAAATTGTTAAAGTGCTTTGGAAAGTAATCCATCAGTGTTACTATTGATGCCACATGTTACATTTCAGAAGAGGATGTAAAAATACATGGAGAGCTATTGATTTAGCTCTAGCAGGCTTACAGCTACCTAAATTTCTCTTCCAAGCATGTGCTGTGGTCACAGCAAGGAGAGTAAACCCTTAACAAAATCAGAACTAAATCAATTTACACAATTGCAGGTATAACCTGCAGTATTCAGGAAAGAGTAACAATTCAAATGGGATGGTCTGCTTCCTAAACAGACTTCAGAAACAGCAGAAGCCTCTGGAGGCCACTTCATACAGAATACGACTGTAAGAATGCCAAGAATATTTTAATCATGCACCATCTTATATACCCTATTATTTCTACATTAATGAGTAAATGAACTGTGAAAAGATGTTGGAAAACACGGGAGAGAGAAAACATACATGGGTTAGCCAGGCAGCTTTGGGGATTTTTAAGTAATGTCATTGATGTCATGCCTCTGTAGTCCAGCTGTACACACCAGCACAAGCTAGTTCACCACGTCCTGCTTGTATTGTTTCTGTGTACCCACTTGTATGAGGACTGGAGCTGGCTGCTTACCAATTTCCCTGTCTCCATGGATTAGCTCCTCTATTTTGATGTGTTTTCTGAAGCCCTAAAGCAACTGAATATTAAAATAAAATGAAGAGTCTTTTCTTGATTCCTCACAGTCAATTTCGGAATATAGTTAGTTAAAATTTCTCCTCTTGTGGAGGTGGGATTCCGACTCCATCAGTATGTACTCACAAGCATTTGGATTTTGGAACTGTAATAGAACCCTCTATCAGCTGCTTTTAATGGAATGCTGGTCTTAAAACTCTATGATCTCAAATATTGTTTAATGAAGTTACTACCACTTTTTCTTCTTTTGATATTATACCATATACTATTCATTGAGACTCTTACCATAGGAGTGCAAATAAGATAGACACATTCTCCTCTTGTGCTTGCAATCCTTCATCCTGGCTCTGTGCAAAAGTGCTCCAGTACATGGATTCAATCCACAACTACAAATCACATTCACACTTACATATGTTCTTAAATCACAGTTACAGTGAGGCTAAAATTTGACTCTCAGTTCCTTTTCTGTTGCTGAGTTTTTGATTTTCCTACTACACTGGCCTGATCTAATGTGCTTCATAAACATGAAACATTAGAAAAGAAGGGGAAGAAAAAAAAAAAAAAAACAAGATTAACTGAAATTCGCTCACTTATTATAATGTAATTACTATTACAGTAACAGCTTGAGCCAGTTTTCCTTTGTGGATCTAAAGATGGAAAGTTGGAGTAGTATTTCTTTTCCAAATCGTAGTATAATTGCCCCAGTCTGAGAAACAGACACCTCAGAAAGGCCTTGTCTGTCACAAACATGGGAAACCTACTCAGAGAGACGAATAAATAACCAGGTGGCCAGACTGAGCTGCATACCAGACTGACGAGATGCGCTGAGCTACATACTCCTACAGCTACAGAATTCACTGTGAAATCTGATTCTTGGCTCTTCCCCTATCCTTCACCTCTTATTCACCCAAGTGAGAATCTTCCCTCTTAACCACTGACAGTTTATCTTCTAAGGGAGCCTTTGACATGTGTGATTTTTTAAATTGGCTTTTACAACTAAAAGCATATTGTATCAACTGGGGTTTTCTCGTTCACCTACTCGGTGACTTTTTTAAAGATTGTGATAGACTTATGACTAAAGTTGAGTTGACTTTTCCTGACTATATCACATTTATTACTGTGTGAACTTACTCCACTCTAGTAGTAGCAATACTGCTCTAGTAGCTTCTATTCATTTGCCTGGTACAGTTTTCAACAGTAGGATGATTATCCTGAGAGGGAAACATTATGTATACTTTCTCTTGCACATCACAAAGACAGATTTCCAAGACAGACTTTCATTTGCACATCAGTTAGCAGCTGGGCTCTTGCATAAGCCAGTACATTGCACTTGAATGTTAGGTGGCTGATTAGAGAACTTCCAAAATGCCATATTAGTTCATGAAAAGCAATTCTACTGAAGACAGAGAGCAGGAAGTCATTCAGGGTAAGAGAACTCAACAAAAAGATCTTAGAAAAAGCTTTACATGAACATGCATAGGTTAATTAGAGTATTTTCTGTATATTTTACTATACTCTTTTGCTCAGTTTCAAGGCATGGAGCTTACTAAATCAGAGTGGTATCAAAAGGATAGGGCATCTCTGACCTGCAGGCTGAAACACACCATGGAAATAAATACTCAAACCTGTCTTATAGGGTTAGCTCAGGTGCCAAAAGCAGTCTAGCTGGGGTGTCAGGGAATTCAGTTAGGCAATTTACCAAACAGAACCCTACCCTTGTTTAAGATGACTCAAATCATCCATTATAACAAGAACTCAGGAATGCTGGGCAGTTTACAATGGAACTATCATGACTTTTTATCTAGTAACAACATATTAAAACAAAGAGTTTCTGAAACCAAAGATTTGCCCACAGTAGAGCACTGCAGAAATACCTACCCCTACCTGAGCTATACTTGAGCTGGAGGTTATGGGGAATGTTTACACAGCCCAGAGCTGGGCAAAGTAAGTAGCTGCACAGCTATTTTGGAAAGGCTGTTGACCCACTAAGTCTGAGCAGAATGCTCTGCTGGTATAACTATGCTTCTTTCAGGACCTGAGCTATCTCTGCACTGCACAGCACCATGTAAACAGCCTTGAGACCTCTCTGTTTACTCCCAGATCAGGCATGGCAGGTGTAACAGCCAGGTTAGCTTCTCAGGTCACCTTTCCAATACATCCTAAGGTCCTTTGGAGGAAATATTTTTGTAGGCAAGAAGAAGGCAGACCAAGGCTTTAAATCCACTCATTGTATGCATCTTCACTGAGACTAGCAACTGCTTTTTTAACGAAAGCCAAGCTACAATGGGTACCAGCTCAGGGGCCGCCTCATGGTACAGCTAAATGTATTTACTGTTAGCTTGTGCCAAAAAAAGTTAGCGTCTCTGCCCATCAGCTCCTGGCCCCACATTCCCAACCTCTTGTGTGTCATGGAAAAGCCTCAAAATTTTGACATCCTATTTCTAAATTCCTAAACTGCTCACTTGTGTCTCACAACTCCAGGAGTTACAAAGCAGAAGGTCTTGCTCAATCTCTGCTGCTATAACCAACAGAGAATCTTCTGCCCATCAGGTCTGTGAAACCCAAGGCTTGCCTTAGTTGACAAACACGTATTTATTTTTCTAACCAGGTCCCACAGTGGCTTCTTTTGAAAAAAAAATGCTTCTTCTGATGCTGCACTCTCAGTCCTCTGTTCCTGATTCCCTTCCGGTAACTCATCTTTCCAAGGTTAACAGTGCATCATGATTATATGTAGAGAATTGCATAGGGAAAGAAAGGTTGAGAGTATAAACAGCACACAAAGTGCAGTATTTTAAACTCAGCTTTGCTTCTTCATTTTTAGAATGATTTTGTGGGGTTTTTTTGTTTTATTATTTGGGGTTTTTTTGGCTAACAGCAGTTTATTATTTGCAGAAGGATTTGCTTACTGGGCAGGATCATCAGTAATAGCTCAAAGCAAAAATGATCCTCAAATTGGGAAAGATAACTGAAAGGCGCATTACACCTTGCCAAAAGCCTGTGAGATGAACATTAAGAAAGTACACTATGAACTGAGATTATGGGCCTGGTGGTGTGCAAACCTCGACACAGAACTGAATATAAGGTATGCTTTTTGCTTTCCCCATAAACCATCTTTCTAGATTAAGAACGAAAGGAGTCACAGACCCGCTGCCTCATCTAGCCCTTGAAGCACAGGACATTTTTGTCTTGTAGCAACTAGCAATGAGGCATTGAGCAACTTGATTGTTACTTCAGCTGTGGTGGGACATTAACAGACAAACAAAAGGTTCTTAGTGCGTGTCCTTAAATCCCAGCCTGCCCTTTTAAGATGGTCTTGATTTCATTCCTTCTCACAAGCCTAACTCACAGAATGTTATCCTCCATTCAGCATTACGTCTTTACTGAAAAACAGCAAATGGCATTTCTGTCAGCTGAGAATCTAGATCAGACCCACACTTAAATGTCTGTTGAACTTTCGTTTGTGTATTCTGATCAACTTCAAAAACTCCAGAGCTCTGTCTTAAGAGAAACTGGAAAGATCTGCTGTTGGGTCTTGCAGTCTGGTTTCGGTAACAAATAAAGATACAGTGCATTCCTTCAGGGAAGTATTGATGTGAATCATCCTATTCAAGAAAAGGTGTATTAGAAGAGAGTGAATCATTGTTTGCACTATGCAGTGCTCCAGAACACTGTAGGTACAAGTATTATTCATCCAGATGTGTAGTAACTTTACTAAAAGAGACTCTTCTTAAGTACACATAGCCCTTTTGGAATGTGTAAATGCCTTACTTCGGGACCAGCTATTCCATTCTGTACATTCTGATAGAAACAAAATCACTGTAAGCACAATAATAAACCTGATATTATCAGTGTGTGTATCTTTTTTTCTCCTGGTAGTCTGCCCATGCAAACTGAAAACACTCAATATCACATTTGATCTTGAAAACCAAACATTACTAACCCTGGCTAACATTTAGATGGGAGGTCATAAAATGCAGAATCACAACTGATACAGAACAAAGAATTGTGACTGACTATTCAATAAATGTTATGCCACATATATCAGAAGATTGACTTTATTTAGTCCTACTGTTACTGATAGATTGCTGCAGAAGAAAACAAGAATTATTAATTCCAATTCCTGTGTTTAGTTGCAAGCAAAGATACGCTTTCAGCAAAGAGGAAGTAGTATTTCAAGAAACATGCATCTCTTAATTTAAGCCAGTGCTATTTACAGTTAATTACAAAAAAGTGATGTATTAATATACAACTTAAACCACCTGCAATTGAATTTAGCCTAAAGGTTTTCACTGTAAACACTGTCACCTCCGTAGCAGGATAAATTGCATCTTTAAACTTGTATGAAAGTTGTATGAAAAAGGAGATGATCCTTTCTTGCCAACAGGATGGAAGAGGGACAACAGAATACTATTACAATTAGGAACTTGTATTCCCTTTCTGCAAAAACAAAAGTCCAGTTTTCCCCTTAGGGTAGATATGGCTATTTTGTATTTTACAAATTACAAGCATGCCAGTGATTGAATGCAAGATAAATGCAACATTTAAAATAAGCAATCACTGCTGTCAGCTGACAATAGCTTCCTTATTCACTATTAGGCAAACAGTGCTTGGATACAGCTTGTGGACTGTTGGAAAAGTAACTGGTAATAAAATGCACTGAAAGATTTTGGAGGTCCTGAGCCTATCAGCATGTCTGAGCTGGACGCAACATCTCTGTGAATGAAATTCACTGTACGGGGTGTAAGTGCCGTGTTCTCTACATGCCCACAGGAGATGAGATGGGACTCTCTAACAGGACACATGCACACCCTTTCATTAGTTTCTTCCATATTTGCATAGTATCTAATTAGAAATCAAGATTCTTTATCTGTTTAAATTATTTATGTTAATTCTCGTCCTCATTTAGTTTACAATTTAGTTTACAATTTAGTTTATACTGATTTTAGCTATCTTTTCACTATTCACATTTAGTCTTCAGAAGATTACAAACCCCTTCACTTGCAGCTTTCCTTGAATAAAAGCTGTCTCAGAAAGCTTACAATGGCATTCTTATATATTGTTACCATACATATTCATACATATTGTTACATATTGTTAGGTTTTCACAATTCGGATTTTTTTCCAATCTTTTATAAAATTATGTATGGAGTATGTGCATCACTATCAGGAGACTGTGTGATCTAGACCTTTAACTAGCACATGACTGGGCAGGATTTGCCCCTAAAGGAGTAACAACAACAATAAAAGAATCCATTAGACTTTTGCTCTAACCCAATCTAACCCATGACCATATGAGCCCTGTAGGTCTGTGTAAGACATTATTGCCATCATATATATATAGCTCTTGCATCACATATGACATGTGAACAATTTGAGTGGGACTCCATATCAAACCTACATCGCTGGATTGACAACTGAAGTGTAGGTGTTTCAATACTCTGCTGCAGAAACTTTGATATCCTGGGAGTGAGCTGCAGACTTACACAGCTCTGTTCAATTGTGGAGCAACACAACCTGTAATAGCTGTTGTTATTTCCCTTCTCTGGAGCGTCTGTCGTATGACTATCTCTGGGTTATACACCTAATAAAGACAGACCACATGTAGATGCAATTATTATTACACAAGAGCTGTTCTGGTGTAAATGTCCAGGTTTTAGTTATGAAAAAAGAGACTCTTTGAGACTCGTTTATATTATTCTAATAAAAAAGAAAATTCTATTTCTAGATTCAATTCTCTTGCAAATTCTGAAATATTTTACAAAGTCACAAAACCCAGTCAACTTCTGGAGTGCACTAATGTTGTTCCATGACTACAGCTGGCTGCATTCCAGCCCAACATGTTGACTCATGAACTTACTGTCCCTCTGTTATTCTTACAAAACCTTGTTCTTGTGTGTGGCACGAAAGCTTAGGATTCTCTTAAACAATACATTTCTAGAGGCTCATTCCTGGTAGTCAGCTAATCATGTGTGAACTCACTGCAAATATTTAAAAAGCAAGCCAGAACAGTTGTGTTGACTCAAAAGTGCACTATACCACCTTTCGGTCAGGTAATGTACACAAGAGGAGTCCCTCTCATTACAGATACTGCCAAAGGGTCAAATTCTTGCCCTTTTTGGCAATCCAGAAGCATAGCTGTCTTAGATGCTTTAAAAATTAGATAAATGTATGAAATCTTTGGAACTCTGACTTGCTTCTGCTTTACAGGCAGGCTCTAGCACCCTTTATCCTCTTCAAATGAGATCCTAAGCACATGGGAAGACAGAAAAATAAAGGGCACTTACCTTTTTATAATTCTAAATATCTAAGTCATCTTAAAAACGGTACTTTCACTACTTGAATCTTAATATTTTCATGCATCGACTGCTACATATCCACAAACATTTAATTCATACAGACAGACCATGAGGAAATATTTTAGCACCCTACAGATTCAAAAGCAAGCCCTCAAAACTTATCAGCAGCAATGGAAATAAAGTGCAGCAGTTTTTTTGCATGAGAATTTAGACATGCAAATCCAGACTGCATCTAAACATCCATGAGAGTCAAACCTTTGAGAAGATGCTTGTGAAAAATAAGGTTCTTATCAGAGATTCAACAGGGTAGACTTTCCATACTGGATTTGGAATAAAAAAGTCTTGGTCACTCATTCAACAAATTTGGGCAAATTTATATGAATTTTAGCAAAGCAACTTTAGATATCACAGGCTTTCAATTATCTGATATCCCAACCAGCTGTAGCTTGGTAAACAATATTCAGAAGTATTTCATGCAACGTTAATCAAGAAATCATTTCACAAATATGATCCTAGGAAAAGTACACAGCACTGTATCTGTGTGAAGAAGGCACCAAAGTTCAGGCAGGTGACAAACTGACACAAACTCCAAATTTCAAGACACAGAAACCATAATATAGTATGTTTTTTAAAACCTTTCCTATCTTTGGTAAGTGATCTTACTTTCTATAAGGCTGCTCTAGATTTACTATGCTGCTAAGAACAGAACAAGTCTCGGAGAAAGGGGAATGAAGTGCACTCATATACTTTGACACACTCTATAAGTTATTTTTTTGCAATGGAGGCACAACGTTGCTTCCCTTTTTGCTCTTAAAAGCATAAGATAGAAGTCCCTTTCCACAGCTTGCAGAAGGAAAATTAATTAACATGCACAGCATGTGACTTCGTCCTACCTCCCATTTTAGGCTGCACCCACTCCCAAAATAGCAGTGCTTGTGCCATGCAGTGTTCACTTTGCAGCAGGTCTAGTGGATATGTATTTATTACGGACTGCAGACACAAGGAGAGTGTGTTACTGACTGTGTGAATAGTAAAAATGTGAGTTTTAATTGACAGTTGGCTAAGAAAATCAAGTATGTTTGCCTAAGAAATATAGTATTTGCTTACAAGAAGTTTGAAAATGAATACAATTAAACACGTATTTCAGTTTTGCCCATGCAAACGTGAGCAGCCTGTAGCATCTTTGTTCTCTCAACTTATTCAGTACTCCAACACAGAATTGTGTTAAGTATATCACAATGACATGATGTTGTTGCAGAATATTATGTAGTGTTCATATGAAAACTAATCTCTTGACAGCTCTCCCATGAAATAGAAAAAATCAGATTTTCTACAGATAAACCCCACCCAGTCCAAGTCACATTGCTGCTACTACGCAGCAACTTCCTTCACTCCAAAAACCTGGAAACATGTCAAAACTTTTCTAAAAATACTGTTTTCCCTTTTCCACATAAGTAAGCAGAGGCAAAGACACTTTAAGTGGCTTAAGTTTGAACATAATCCAACACCCATTATAAACATTATAGTACACTATCTTTCCAAAAGGAGTCAGGAAGTGATACCTGACTGCAGATGTATTTGTCATACTATTCCCAAAAGATATTATGAAACACTGTTCTGTTTATTAAACCTTCAGATTTATGATCAATAATAATGTTAATTGACTTCATTAATGACATTTAAATCTCGCCACAAACAAACTAGTTTACGTACTTTGGAGCTATAAATCATAGTTTCTTTTGGCTCGTCTACAAAGAAGTGTAACACCGGTTCATAAACATGTGGTTAATCTCCAGAGATAGCAGCTTTGGTGGGTCACAGACATTCTGAGTCTTTTATAATCAACAGATGAAACTCCTGAGGTGAGTGTCTTTTAGACCTAAACCCACTGGGATGGCAGAATGTCTCTTGAATCCAGAAATAAGGCATTTGCTCTGGCAACAACTGAAGAGTTTTCATCGTCCCACTAACAACTACAGACTGAATATGTAACAGTTCCAGAAATGGTTAATTCTACACTATATTACACATATAGTCTTCCGAATTACTCACATTAACAGGAAATACAGCAGATAATACAGCAAACATTGTGTAAAGGATGTAAACAGTATTATCGTTAAAGAAATATTAATGACCTCTTATTTCAGGAATCTGTCTTGATTTCCTATGACTGGAATGATACAGTTCAGGACAGAGAAACATGATGAAACGGTGGAGGATGTCTCAAGTGAGTAGGAACAGGATTTTTCTGGATGAAGGGGCTTTGACTTAATAGGGGCAAATTAAACAGGAATAGATGAAAAAATTTGATCCTGAAATTTTCCATGCAAGTTTTATTTTCGGAAGTTTCCATAATTTACTTTCCTATTTATCTTCAGCAATCTCAATGTAGTTTTTGTCTGAAAGATTAGGTTTATAGCTGCATTAATGACAGAGCTAACCATCAATAGAAAATAAATCCTCTGGGTTTCAAAGAAGCTTTGAAAAACAAGAAAAATCAAATTCAATCTAATAAAACCAAGAAAAACTTCTGGACTACAATGTGGTTCTAAGAATTTGTATTGCCAAAGGTGAATTTTACATCACATTCTAATTCTCAGACTTGGAGCAAGTTTTCTTTCAGAAAGAATGCCATTTCAGAAGTGCAATGCCTGCGCTCTCCATGAAAAGGTCTCTGCTTCCTGTAACTAATGTACTAACAGACTTCAAGCCATTTTTGGATTGATTCTGTTCAAATGCCGTCAAATTCTTTTTAGCCCTGCCATGAACAGACTTTGGCCCTTTATCTTCCCATCTCAAGTTTTCCGCAATTCCTCATTTTCAGTCCATTTGAAGTGCTATTTCTGGGTTTATATTTGTATTGTAGATATGATACAATGAACATTTCCTTGATTTTTTTATTTTCCTTTTATCAGTTATCTTTATTTTTTAAAAGTAAAAATTTGGGAGCAATGAAGACATGAGGCAGAGAAACTACTGATGACCATGATGACCATATCCTCCTCCTGACTCATGCTGAAGACAAAACAAAAGGTATTGAGAAATTAATACTAATTATTCAACTAAATTAGATTTCTGTTCATTTAGTATTATATCCCACTGCAAACTTTTCACACGTTTTCTGTTGTTGTAGTGAAGTTATTGATGTAAATTCAAAACAAAAACCTTTCCTAAATGTAATGCCACAGACCGTGGATCCAAATTTAAGTCTAACCACTGAATAAACCCGGGGTCCAGTCCCAGCAGCAGCGTGCTTCCTTACCACCACTGCAGGCACGGCTTCAGAACTGACTCAGCTGCAATGATGAAACCCCTGAAACCACTGACATCCTTTCTTGTAACACAATGAGTTTTTCTTGCCCATCTCCCGTTCAAGTACAGACGAGGACCAGCTCTGCTTAGTTTCTGGGATATTACATGATCCTACCTTGAGCACAAAAGCATTTTAACTAACATGCTTATTAGCTTTCTTCATGTTAAAGTGATTAACATGTTACCTCTTGCTAATTTGTGACTCAAAGGACAAGACATTCATCATTGCCCATTTCTGGGGTTTTGTTACATTTATTTACCTTTTTCCACTATTGCAGCAATCACAACCTCTATGAAATGAGACACTAAATGAGACACCATTTCTATAAAAATCCTTTTCAATACCTAAATATATATATTTTAATTACAGAGATGCAGTAGTATACGCATAATAAACCAAATTATTACCTCAAACCCTGTAATACACTCAGCGCTACCGCTGATTATCTAATGACTAAATCTATTCATTTAGATATCCATAATTTATGTTTATAAGTTCTATATTAGGTTTCTTTTCTGCTCTGGAATACTTATTCCCTGGCAAAGATGCCTTGCATATGGATATTAGGCATGACCAACAGACATGCTGGCAGACTTAACTCATGCTGCTGATATGTCATGCTGAGGTAAACCAACTTTGGAAAAAACAAAGTGCACAGGCAAATCAACCTTGCTGAATGGCTGGATTCTTAGTGGGCACAACATCGAGCTAACATATCTGCATGGCTTTGGGATGCCACGCAGGGTTTCTTACCTCTGCCACAGCAGAGAATGAACACTTCTGAGTCAGAGCTAGATCGTGGCTATCTTGGACTACAGGCAGAAAAACGTGGGTCTGTCTGCACAGGCATGCCCAGACCCATCCTAGTGAGGATTTCAAAATGGTTAAAATGTATTTTATGGTCTTGAAATAAATATATACGGCCAAATAGAACTCTTGCTTACACAAGAGCAAATCGGGACTAACCATTTAATTTGCAGATCATTAAATTCAGGTCTGCTTTTCCAAACTTCCCACTGAAAGATCTGCTCCTATAACTTGGAGGTAGCATACGCAACCACTCATCAATTTCAGCAGAGACCCCGGCCCAACCTACACTAATATTTACCTTTAAGACAGCAGCAGAAAGATAAAGAACCATAGATTTTTAACAGAGAGAGATACTTGCTGAATAAAGTAGGACTAATGTTACTGTTTAGTTAGATATTTGATCTTAGAATGTGAAGACCTAATTTAGGGTGGCTAGAGTATGTTAAGAACAGGTGAATTATCACAGATCTCCTTTAGCTCTCCCCTGCACATCCTAATGCCATCAAGTTTTATTCTTTCAGTTCCAGTTTTGCTACTAGATAAATGATTGCTCACACTCTTTATGAATAGCATACTTAATGGGTAAGAAAATATTTTTGCCTTCCTCCTTTCATTCTTTCCTCATTTTCCATTAACTTATCAGATTCCACTTTGATAAACCTTCTAGAGATTTTCAACTACCCTTTATATCAGTGACTTTGATGTTAAATAGTGTCACCAAGGTCATTCTGACAGAAGGATCAGAAGTAATGTTTGTTTTGAAACTGAGTGCCCTGTTTTAATCTGTTTATTTCTGTACTAAGTCCAGGCACTTTGAGTTGTCATGATGACTCAGAGCAAAGTTGCAAAGCCTCAGTTCTACAAAGAGGTTAGTCACTTTGTTTTTTTGTGCTGAGCTGCTCTGAGTCAGCTTCAAATTGTTGCACAGAGAGTACCTGGGTACATCTTCAAGTGGTGCAGGTAACTTTAGTGCAAGTTTCTGAAAGAAAAGCAGTTTCTGTGTACCTGAGCAAGTAACTGAGCCTTCCTTTTCTAATATCCCCAAATAAGAACTGGGTTTTATAATAAATAAATTATAACAGTGTGAATACTGATCTACATTTTTCCCCTTAGTCAAGGAGAAACTTTAGGGTTAGTAGCCTGAATTTAATAAACCCTGAGTATACAAAGCAATCAGTTGAGCGATGCTCTTACTTCATGAACTATTTCAGGGGTTAAAAATTTACACACCAAAAGGTCTACTTTATTTTTGTCCTTTCAGTCACTGGAAATAGTTATTTTGCTTTTTAATTCCAGCAAAACGTAAGGTTTATGCAATTAGGCCACCTCTTTACTTGATTGTACACAGGGATTCTAAGTTTACTATGATTCTAAACAACTGTCTCATTTGTATGGACCTGTTTTTTATTGATTGTCTGAGCTATATCTTCTGTTTTGCTGGATGTACATATATTTGTTGTGTGTGTGTATATATATATATGTGAATGTATGTGTGTGTGAACCCACACTGCTAATTTTATAATGACTGGAGCTGGTGTGGTATGTTCTTTAGTCTGTACACTGTGTATCATCTAGACACAATTCACACCATTTACAGGTATGTCAAAACTCAGTGTATTTGCCACACAGAGTGTGAAAATGAAGTGTATTACTACTATAATGTTTTTACATCTACAGATCACAGGATCACAGAATGGTAGGGGTTGGAAGGGACCTCTGAAGATCATCTAGTCCAACACCCCTGGTAAAACAGGGTCACTAGAGCAGGCTGTACAGGATCGTGTCCATGCAGGTTTTGAGTATTTCCAGAAGAGAGACCCCACCTGCTCTGGGAAGCCTGTGTCAGTGCTGTCACCCTCCATAATCTTCCTTTTGCTCCTGATGTGCTTGAAGAAGCCCTACACCTGTACATGTAAACTCTATAAACTCAGTAGGAAAATACACTAACTGAAACTGTCTCTCTAGCTCACAATATCATCCTGATGCTTTCTAGAGAAAAACCCCATGAGACACCTTAGAATAAACTATCAGATTTCTCTTAATCACACAGCTGTATTAATGCTTTTATGTGGGTCTGCAGATACATGGCAAAATAACCTGAAGGCTGAAAGTAGTGAATTTAGAGAAGGAAGGAGAAGGAAGATGACCCAATGCACTTCTCAGTTATGACGTATTAGTGTTGCTCTTCTTGCTCTATGGCTATTTTGATTTCTTTCCACCTGTATGAGGTCTGTATTCGCCCCCCTCTCCTAACAGTATGTCAGTTACCTTTTCAGAATGGCCCTGCTTACAACTAACACATCATGCTGTTTTACTAGGCGTTCAGAAGGCTTTAGCATGCCTTCTAGCCATAGCATATTCAAGAACAAGCAAATGTTCATGTCTTGATTCAAGCTGAAACATTTCACTAAATTATTTTCAAGAGAAATTGTGGCCATTTATTTGTATTTCATTTATGTTATAGAGAAAGTATTATGGCAAACACCCCTCAAATGTGTAATCATTGTATGAAGAAATTACATCAAATGTGACTTTTCCTGCATAATCCCTTGACACCTGTTTATATCCTAAGTTATTTAACAACTAGTAACTAATAATTATCAAACCTAACAACAGGCATTTAAATATTTGAATTAAAGTAACTGTAGAGGTATTATCTGTTGCACTTGTTTGTTCTTTCAGTCAACTTCATGCCAATCACAGAGATAGCCTAGACCAGGTTTTGCAGCTTTATCTTCCACACCATAAGGGCATACCTTTTAGAACGACTGTTAGGTTTCTAAAAAACAGTGGCACATCATAATTTTTATAATAATCGTAATTTATTACTCAGTCTTCTATTATTTTGTGAAGTGATGAAAAGTAAGGCTTGGCAAGCATAAAAGATTAACAAGAATAACAGAACAGCCCTGACAACTGAGTATCAGTAGACAGCAAATACTCAGCGACAATCTGTTGTTTAATTTATTGCAACATAATGTTTGCTGGCTTTATTATAAACTATTTTCTTTTGTAAAAAATGTTAGTTGTTGTGAAAACTACTTGGGACTCTGTGAAAGTTCTTTCTGAAGAACAAACGTAGGTGTAAGGATTATACCAAATGGAATCTCAAGTTACATGCTTAAAATTAGATTGCACAATCCGTATTTGTGTTGGTGAGCAGTTACTTACCCAAGCAGTCCTACAGGCTAAACTGAACAAATTGATATTTCCTCATGCATTTCCTCCTGTATTGATACGTGTGTAATCTGCTCTTTAAGTACATGGTTCAGGTAATTTGGAAAAAACCCCAAAACAATAAAAGTTTAGATGTCTCACATTGAAGCGACCAATTTCAACATACACTACCCTATCTGCTTTAGATTTTCTTCTTTCATAAATCAGGAAAGAAATCACTGCCAGGCTTCGCACACAATTACTGGTGCTACCAAGTCAGGAATTCTAAATGCCTGATTCCTAGTAAGTTACCAGAATCATTAACCTATTTAACTATTAACAATGGACCTTTGCATTGCTAGCCAATCTAATACTAACAAATGAATACTTTAATCTCAATTAGTTACAGGTAAATCACTGCTCATCTGTAAAATCTGATGAATCAATCTATTAAAAGTCATTGCAAAGCTTAATTAGTTCATCAGCTGATTATTTGCTAAAGCTAGCCTTAAATTCTTAAATTTCACGCAGAGGAAGTATTTTTGACGGTTTACATGTGAGTACAACTCAAAAAGAAAATACCAAGAATTCTGATTTGTTTAGTTACATTTTACTTGGTGATTATTAGCCTTGCCAAATCTGCCTGGAATCAAACACTACTTGGCAAGCCATGTAGGTATTGCTGATGTATTCTCCCACTTGCAACTGATCTGCTCCCCACAGGATGAACAGTGAGTGTCCAAAGAAGCATTAGTTTCAGACCTAACGAGTGAGTACTGTGTCCCACCTGCCTACAAATGAGCAGTATAACACACTCAATACATTGGACATCTGGTGGTCTCAAAAGTCTGTATGGAGGTTGTAAGGGATTCTTGCGTTCTGCTGTGTCATCACTCCATCCTTCCTGAAAGCTATTACCAAGGGCACACTACATTAATGAGCAAACCTCAAAGAGACATCATTTCCTTCCCTGAGCAAATGGAGAAGTCGGGGGAAACTGGGTTGGAAGTAAACATACTCATCATTTCGTTCCCTCCTCTGTCAGCAGAGAGCTGACTGGACACGACAGAGGGAATATGCTCCATCTGGCAAGGGCTGCCTGCATACTCCCTGCTTGTGCAATGCTGCAGCTCAGGGGAAATATGATTCAGAGGACTGCCTCTGAGTCATAATTTCTTTCTGAGCTCCATCTGAACTGGTAAAGTTTTGTCCCATACTGGGAACAAGCAACAATTCCATCTCAGCCTACTTTTGAAGTGTGCAAAATTCAAAAGCACTCACTTTGTTCAGGGCATTAATACAAATTGTTTTCTACTGAGCACTACTTTGCAATGATAAAGGCAGCACTAATGTATTTTATATTGACAAAAAACAACCACCCACTGAAAACGATGCTAAACTGTAACGCAGTAGGTTTAGTATGAGTGTTTTCTGGAGTGTCTGTATTGTCCTGCTGTACATCTGAGATGACTCCATACCCATGTACAGGAGGGCCATCGGTCACACGAGGAATGCCCAGCCGCTAATCACGTAAATCTCACACAGCTCCCCTGCCAGGCAGTCACAACCCCGCCTGCCCGGGCCGCAGAGAGACCTGCCGCGGATCTCGCGAGAGACAAGGCCCGGCCGTTACTAGGGCAACCAGCCCTCCACCCCATCATTCTCTCCCGGGCTGCCTGCCGAGCGGCTGCGTGCGCCGGCTCCAGCGGCGAGTGGTACTCGTGGGCATCGCCCTCCCTGTATCCACCCGGCAGAGGTGCATGCTGCAACCCCGAGAGAGCTCCGACAAAAACGAGCCGCTGCCCAGGCCCCAGGCTGTGCCGGACCCCCTCACGGGTGGCGGATGGCGACAACGGAATGGCAGTGAGAGGTGTGACCGCACCGACGACCTTCTCACCTGGGGCAGAGATTTGAGAGGCAGCAGAAAGGTGATGGAAGGAGCATCGGGGAGTCCGACAAAGAGACAGACTGGTGGAACCATGCTCTGCCCTCCCTGAGAGAGCAACAGCCACTAGGGAAAAAACAAGCCCTAATCCTCCACCACTCTCTCTTGGTTGCTCTCACACCTTCCTCCCGTTTCTTTGCCAAAGGACCACCTTTATATGATCACAGCCTGGTGTGGGTTGGAAGGGACCTTAAAGCTCCAACCTCCTGCCATGGGCAGGGACACCTTCCACTAGAGCAGGTCGCTCCAAGCCCCTTCCAACCTGATGTTCATCAAACTCTTCTTCCTTCTCTGTTCACTGACTTTGCTATCTGCCTCACTGTTTCACACACATACTCCTTGAATGTCAGCAGTATTCTAAAATCCTAACAGAATCTGCTACATTTTTAGATGACCTCATAAAAACAACTTCAAAACTTGAGATACCCAACCCACACAACAGATAACCCATTTGATAAGTGAGGCATTACAGAGCAAAGGTTGCAGCTTGTCCACAGCAAATGTTTTTTTCCAAGAGACTACACAAAAGACACAACAAAAACACGGTTTGTACTGTTCACTCCTTATTTCTCCCTGAGGCTATCTGCTAGCCTGAAATGTACCACTAGCTTTCCTCACCAAACAGTGCAGTACATGGAAAGATACAGCACTGAGGACACAGTCCATACTACACAGACTTCTAGGTTTTTACCTCATCCTAACTTTAATTTGCTCCTGTAGTCTGACTCTTCCTGAGCAGCTGGACTGCATTACAACTGTGGCTGCATTAGCAAGAAAACACGAAGCAGTAGAGGGCAAAGAGTTGGTGCTGAAACCTTAATGTCCACTCTACGTGCATTTTGCAGTCTACCTGACAGTAGCTCTTGGTTGGTTCAATGAACAGATAATCCATCAACATGCTGCTGTACCACAGCTTCTGGTCTAATTTCATCCGAAAGGAATTCAGTTTGTGCACTCCAGGACTGCTACACATTGTAAATGAAAGCAGGTGAGTAGGGACAACTGAAAAATTGATTTCCAAGTTAACTTCTAATCCAAACTAAAATACTGACGTAGATACATCATGACTGTGCTCCTGGAATGCATCTTTTGGTTTAGATTCATCAAAAAGGAATTCAGTTTGCATGCTCCAGGAGTCTCTTCTTCAAAAGCAAACTCTTGAACCTAAAATGCTATTACAGACACCCCCGTTGCAATCAAGGCAGAGAGGAGCTCTGTTCTTTGCTTCACCCTATGCTTTCTTACAGAGCTCTACATGGTTAGTTTACTTCTTTGTGGGCATTTGTGCTTCAGAATGGTAAGGTTATGGGGATAGTGTCATTTACTACAGCCCAGTTCAATACACTGAAGAGACATAAACCACTCCTTTACTACCTTGCATGGGCTATCTACATTTAGATAAGAGTGTCTAAGGAAGAGACACGTGCAAAGCCTCTGTCAGCCCTTCCTGCAAATATGTAAAACTGGCTCATATAGCCAGGGGCAAAAGCACTTTCACCCTGCCTTTGCCAAGCACTGATGACTGCAGTTACCACAGATACTGTTTGAGGAAAGCTGAAACATAACCCTAAGCTGGGGCTTTCTTTGTAATGGCAATTGGCCATATTTGTTTTTAAAAAACCCAACACAGTAATAGTGTAGTTACAATATTATTTCTTACTGACGGAAGGTATCCTCACAAATGGATTATGCTGTCTCTGTATCACAAATGGAGGCATTTCTGAGCTGTCACTCAAAGATAGTGTAAAGCAAAAATACCAGCCCAACTTTTCCAACAGAAAGCTCAGACTCAGCTGAAAAAGAACACAACATGTGGCTGTGCCAGCCTCTGTGTGCAAAAGGATTCTATATGCCAGGATTCCTTCTTTCAGATATTTTCCCTGAAGTTAGATGGATCTTTTCTCTTTTCATAAATACTTTTCTTAAACTCAGGTGATCATTTGTTGCTAGATTACACAACATCACGTTTCTAACAAAACATCTTTATGCTCTTGGATCAGAAAGTAAAAGAAATCTAAATAAAGAGTTAGCTGTTTAACAACTGTGCATTTTTTCTCTAATTAAATTGTTCATAAACATTTAAAATATATACCCTTACATAACAGGGAATGGTAATTCAGACAAAGTTAGGGGAGTCCACAGGAAGTGTTTTAAGAGAATTAGTTTGTTGGCCATGACTAGAGTAAAAATTCAATATATTTTGCCATGCATATGAGAGAGTTCTTTCTTTCTTACACCAAAAAGAAAGGACAATTTCTGCCAATTAGACACCAGAAGAATATATAGAAGCTAAATGAAAACAGCATCACATGAAACTGTTTAAGTAATAGTTCATTAAGTGTGGCTGTGGTTGCGACAAGCACAAACACACTCGTTCCCCAAGACAGGTACCGCTGGAGAAACTGAGGTTAAAAACAATCTGACCTCCACTGGAATTCCAGTATTGACACTCTGAGACTGGAGCTGTCGTGAGAAGAAACAAGTACAAAACCACACACCTGTGGTTGCTCCCTGTCTTGCTAAAGAAACCTCCTCTAGAAAGGGAAGATACAAACTACCTAAAACTTTCCAAGGCAAAAAATAAAACTGAAAAGTAACAAATTTTTTGAAGTGAGGATGGAGATAGTGATTGCAGTAGCTGGATTATCCCGCATAAAGCTGGAACTTCTTATTTATAAACTGTCCCAGACACATTTCCTTTAACTTCCACTAAAGATTTTTTAAAACCAAAGAATGAAAGACATGCTGGCTAATCAATACAGAACAGTTTTTCAGCAGGTATGATATGCTAGCAAAGAAAGTGATAGGAAAGGGTCATCTGCACTCTGAAAAACAGTCCTTTCTGCTCATTAATGCTTGAAAACTAATGCTACTTGTACCACTTTTTATTTCCAGTTACATAAATGGGTATCTTTAATTTCTGTTCCACCCTGCTGTTCTCCAAAGAAAATCTGTGAAATTAGTGCGTAGCAGTCTGGTTTGTTCAGTAGTCTCCATATCTTACTGACCTGGACAGACAGACAACAAACTGTGTATTGCAAAAGGGCACATTTATGGTGTGGGGTTTTTTTTTTCACTAAAGTGGTTGCATAATATTTCACATAATCCCAAAGCTGTCATCACTATATAACCCAAATAGCAACTATCCGTTAACAGGAAAACAAGTAGGCAAAATAATCTTACTATTCATCCCTGATCCAGTGAGAAAACATTTTGCAGATTGGAGCGTATGCCTTTGAAAACCAGCATTCTGTGGCTCTTTTCACTGCATGGTGACACTATCCCCAATTATACAGAACAGTAAAGAAACCAAGCGTTTCTGTAGACAATTATGTGCCAGGATTAGATAGATGGTGAAAGGACAATAATGGAACAAGTAAACAACCGGATCTTCATTATTAAAGAGGTGCTGAGCACCCGCTGCTCTCTCTGAATTAAACTGGGCAACTTTCATTAACATGTCTGCCTTTAATCTTTGTGCCTAAAAATCTGAAATTTAAATCAATGCATTTTCATAAATGAGCATCATAGTAAGTGAAGGTTCTGGTATCTTACTTCTAACACAGTAAGGAGGGCTTGGATGAAAGAAATAAGAGTTTGTGTACCTTACACCCGGAAAATACACATTTAGGGGATGCACAGTAGATTCCATACAGTTGTAGGGATAAAGGAAGTGCTTAGCTTTCAGTGATTTTTATATACCCTTGATATCATAATACCTGAGGTTCTCAGTCATTAACAGATTTTATCTCCAAAGACACTCTTTTGAGGAAGGGAGGAATTATTATTTCCATTTAATGCCTAAGAAATTGAAGAACAACACAGACTGAGAGATTTGCCCAAGGATGTAGGGCAAACCTGCCACAAACTGAAGCAACGGCTTAGAATTCCCAATCCGTGCCTTAAACAGAGGCATTTTTGTCCTATCTTGGTTAAGAAATGTTGCAAACGTTCATTTTCTCATTCCACTAACGCTAACTTCTAGGGAAGAGTTTGGGCCATGAATATGTATTATGAAGAATTGCATTAGTTACTTTTACAAACTAAGTTAAAATAGTTAATAAAATGCTAGAAAAGTATATAAATCTATAAATTAGTGAAACAGTGTAACACTTGAACACTATGGAGCCTACCTATCACTCAGCATCCTTTGGTTGTTAAATAATTCTGGGGTATTTTAATTCTAAATTTCTACAGAGAGGTAATGTGGAGTTTCTTTCCTTTCTATGAACATGCCATGTGTAAGACTGGGCTAGGATTGTGTTCTACTATTCAAGAAAACTTTTTTTTTCTGTCTTTTACTGAGCAATTATTCCTATAGATGCAACTGAGGATGAGTATAATATACGCTAGTGAATCTGGAAGAAATGAGCAACAAATCATGTGTCATTGTAGCCACAACTTCTTGTATCTTAACTGAATTAATAATATTGCTCTTTGTGGAATTTCATGGGCACCTATACAGACCCACTGCTTGTCCCTCAATACTTCTGCAGCAGATGACATACACAACCCTCCATTTGGCTCAATGGTACAAATACCAATCGCTTAATTACTTCACATTACCAACATTATAGCCACTTGTGGAAACTGTGGAAATGAAAGAAATGGTTGCAAATTTCTGGTCTTCTACAGTGCATGCCTCATGTAGACACTTGGTGGGTAGAAAGAGCAAATAAATGAAACACAAAGCAAACATACCTCCAGTGCTATGAACTACAGGTTCTTCAAGTCTGGCAGAGATCAAGAGACACGCAGAGAGCACCTTGATTTCCCGTTACAGCTCCTGGAACACAATGCAACCACAGTTAAGGAAGCATTTCATACTCAGGCTATGTTTGTTTCTGTATGTAAAACTGAAGAACACAGAACTGACTCAACAGCACAGTGAGGCACTGACTTTACAGAGTGAACTATGGTGATGTGCCTGACCAATAGCCAGAGAAACACTGAGACAGAAACCTACAAAAGTTTAACTTGTAATAATTTGTGACATAAAAAGATAGTAAAACTAGATCACATCGCATAACTATTATTTCAGTAATAGATGGATCTCTTACACTAACATGTATTCTTACATATTTTAAATACAAGATAAAAATAAAAAAGCATTACTAAAGAAGCAATTAATTTTGATTCAATAACTGCATCAAAAGAATATTTATCTGAAAAGAGATAAAACAAATGAGTTATTCTTCCTACCAATGAAAGTTGAGAAAGCATATGCAAAACAGAGATCAGTTTGCAGTTCGGGGAACTATTTCCTAGTAGTCACATAGAAAACTGAGAACAAGTTAAGTTTCCAGGAAGGCTGAGCACTCTTTCTAAGCCAGAGAGGGCCCATCAGAAAAAAAAATCCATTTCCATAAGGTCTGTTTGTCTGAGCAGACATGCTCACCACCCTGATGTTGTACACAGCTGAATTAGGTATCTGTTGCTTTCTCAACTCCCTAGTAAAAACACTGCAAGCACAGTGTAAGAGGAAAGGCTTTAAAAGAGACCAGAAAACACCAGTACGTTTCTTCTTGCATACAGAGGCAGCTTACTCATAGTTACTGTCAAACAAGCCCAGAGGTTGATGACTAAAAAAAAAAACATAAACAAAATAGAAAACCCAAGCCCTTTCTTTCAGATTGTTTCCATTCTTCCTCCCACATGTAACCTTCAGCAACCAGCTGGAATAAGCATGCAGTGAATGCAGTTCACCTTGCTCTAAAGTCTTAAGGCTTTACTATATTTAAAACCACTTCAAATTTTCATGTATAAAGCATAGAAAGGAACCCAAACAATATATGGAAATGTGCAATCTCAGCTCCACCCAACTGAAGGACCAGCTAGAAAACAATGAAAAACAAAAGGAATGTATCTTCAAAACCCAAATTGATTCTACCAGGGGCTACGAACAATATAATGCAGTGTAATTGTATGGCTATTGGCTATTGCATGACAGCATTGCATGGCAGAATCAATGCTACTGTGTCTAATGGTGTATCTTAATACTAACATGTTTAAATGTCTTTAAAAAGTAAATTAAATCTCAGTTTCCTACTGTTTGTAGTATTTGTTTGGGGAATAATTACTTTCTGTAGTTACGTATTGCCATAACACTGATGAGCTATAATCATGGATAAGAACAGTGTGCTAGATGCTGTAAAAACACAAAAGATTGCAGTTTAAACACATGATGAGCAGGGAGTGAACAGATAGAGAATGAGGGAGTATGAAGAAATAATGAGGCATTAACAATCAAGCAATCAATATGTGAAGTATGAGATTCGGTGTGCCAGCTTCCAAACTGAGTTACTAGGGACTCCAAGGAGTATCTTTTCCCATGTGAGAGGCAGAAAGAAAGAAAACAGAGGTATTTATCTAGAACTTTCACAGGCGGGTGGTGGAAGCTGGTGTCAGGAGTTTGGGATAGATGCCATCTACATAATCAAAGGTGAAGTAGCCAAAGAACGACCTTGAAAGCAAGTCAAGTACATCAGGTTTGAGTGACAGAGGAGAGCTTGTAGAGACATATGGCCAGTATCACTGGCTAGCAAACGATATTTGCAGCTGTATTATGGGAAAAATAAGGTTATTTTTACACTTGCATGACCAGTGCAGGCAACCCCCTACCTCAAACTGAACATACCTTTGGCAGGGACACCTTTATTAGAAATAAGAAAGCTCCAGGGATGGCATCAGTAGACAACACCTCGATCTCCGCTGCCACACAATGGCTGCAGTGGTGCAGGCCAGCACAGGCAGGTGACAACCTGCTTCTCTTCTTGGCTTGACAGCTTCTGGGTAGGGTCACAACTGCTCTGCTTAATGGCAATTAAACGCCTCTGCCAGGACACCCGGTGAGCTGACAAGGGGAAGAATTAAGAGGAGGCCGATGAAGGGCTAGAGATGGCCCCATACCATCCAGTACTGTCTCTTAAATGGTGCAACATCCACACGTTGCTAGAGCATGCATCATCCAGTAACATCTAGCCCCGTATTTTAACAACAATCAATCTAAATGGAGGAGAGTGAATTTTACAGCACACAAATGTCCCTTCACAATCTGACAGCCAAACAGAGTGACTTTGCTCCTCACTCATCACGTTTTGATCTCAAACTCGGGCACTATACCCGTGGCCTCCTTTGGATACCACAGGCTGCAGATCACACGCTGTGCCCAGCACCAGCCCAGGCCGCTGATCGTGCCAAAGCAAGACTGCCGGGCACCAGGCACCGGGCAGCCCCCATGCTGTGGAGGTGCAGGATACCACAGGCCTGCACCCGAAGCGCCCTGTGCCGTACCGCGGGCGTTGCGCGCCGCTCCCCTCACACACCGGCTCTGCACGCGGCACTAACGGCCGCTCACGCGCCCACGGCGGGTTGTTTACTTCCTCCGAGGCGCGCGCCCCGCCACAGCCCCAGGCGCGCGGCGGCCCCCGCCCAGTTCCCCGCCGGCCAATCAGGGCCGCCGGCGGCCGCGCGCGCGCAGGGGCAAACTTGCCCCCCGCCGCCCCTCCGCCCCCGTAACAGGAGCTAGGCGAACGCAACGTCAGCCGGTAACTTAGCCGCTGATTGGCTGCAAGGCCTGCCCATCTCTACAAGGCCCTGCCTTCCGTCTTACTCGCGCAGCCGAATACACGCCGTTCCCCGCCTCCGCGATCCGTGTGTGTGAGGCGCGGATTGGGTAACGGCCCTGCCGCTCACTCTCCTCCCGCCAATCAGCACCGGCCACGCCCCTTTCCCCACTCACCCTTCTCCACCGCTCGGGAAACACACCTCTCCAGCACCGCCCGCCCGGGGCTGCCGCCCCCTCCCATTGGCTCACTGCCCTGCCAATCCGCCGGGGCCCCGCCTCACCCGGACAGACCGCTGCGAAGGCCGCCTCCCCACTAGCTCTGTCCGCTGATTGGGTGGCTGGGTAACGGCCGCCGTTTCCTATTGGCTGTCCCTCTTGTCACTCCGACAGGCCTCCGGGACGGCTTCCCGCTGTCCACCGCACCCCCCCCCGCCCGCCTCAGCGCCGGGGCCCCGCCCCCGCCTCCCTCCCGGCGCGCCCCCGCCCTCCGCGGGGTCACGTGATGTTTTCGCCGTGGTGCCGCCGAGGCCGCCTGCGTGAGTGCGAGTAGCTAGACGCGGTGCGGGCGGCGGGAGGGTGCGGGCGCGCAGGCACGGCCCGGTACGGCACCGCCCGACCCTATGCGCGGCCCGCTTCCCCGGTGAGCGCGGATCTCCGCTGCTCCGCCCGGTGCCCCTTTCCCGGCGCTCCGGACCCTGCCTGGCCCCTAAGATGGCGAGTGGGATGAATGGTCCGGGCGGCGGCGCGGCGGCCGGGGGCGGCGAGGAGGAGCTGGGCGCCCGCCACACGGGAGGCGGAGCCGTGCCTCAGCAGGCGCCCGGCGTGTTCGGCGCGGCGGCGGGCGAGGGGGAACCGGCGGCGGGCGAGGGCGGGCGCTGCCCGTCCCCTCAGCCCCACAACCTGCTGCTGCTGCTGCGGCGCTCGCCCAGCGCCTCGCTCTGCCTGGCGCCGGAGGCCGCCCCCGTGGCGGGCCGCAACGTTCCCGCGGCGGGCCGCGGCGGGCAGCCCCCCCCGGCGGGCCGCGGCCCTCCCCCGCCCGCCGCCGGCGAGGACGTGAGGAAGTGCGGCTACCTGCGGAAGCAGAAGCACGGGCACAAGCGGTACTTCGTCCTGCGCGCCGAGAGCCACCTGGCCCCCGCCCGGCTCGAGTACTACGACAGCGAGAAGAAGTTCAAGAGCAGCCTGCGGGCGGCGGGGGCCGGCGGGACGGGCTCCCTGTGCTGCCCCCCGCCCAAGCGGGTCATCCCCCTGTACCAGTGCTTCACCGTCAGCCGGCGGGCCGATGCCAAGCACAAGCACATCATCGCCTTGTACACCAAGGATGAGTACTTCGCCATGCTGGCAGAGAATGAGGCAGAACAGGAGGCCTGGTACCAGGCGATCAGTGAGCTCATGAGCCAGAGCAAGAGGGGCTTCCTGGAGCAGGAAGACCACGCCGACCAGCAGGTGGATGAGGATGATGAGCACTATGGGGCTGCCCTGAGGCCTGGCACTGTCTTCAAGGAGGTGTGGCAGGTCAACGTTAAGCCCAAAGGGTTGGGACAGACAAAAAACCTGACTGGAGTGTATAGGTTGTGCCTCTCCAGCAAGGCCATCCACCTCGTCAAGCTGAACTCGGAGGTGCCCTCTGTCCACCTGCAGCTAATGAATATTCGCCGCTGCGGACACTCGGAGAACTTCTTTTTCATCGAAGTGGGCAGATCTGCCTCTATTGGGCCTGGAGAGCTCTGGATGCAAGTGGATGATTCGGTGGTTGCCCAGAATATGCATGAGACTTTTCTGGACACCATGAAAGCTCTAAAGGCCTTTGCAGAGTTCAGGCCCCGAAGCAAAAGCCAGTCTTCTGGTGGTGGTAGTGGTACGAATCCCATCTCCTTCATCACCACCAGGAGGCACCTGGGCAACCTGCCCCCCAGCCAGACAGGCTTGCAGAGGAGGTCTAGAACTGAGAGTGTTGTTGGAGGGACCCCTCCTACCACCAAAAGCAGCAGCTCTTATCGCTTCAGAACATCCAGTGAAGGAGAAGGAACCATGACCAGACCTTTCAGGTCAGTGACTGGGAGTCTGATCCACCTCAACACTGCAAGGATGAATTTGGGCCGGCAAGAGGGGAGCGGAAGGTACGTGAGAGCTGCTTTCAGCTCGTCTTACCACACCAGGTCTGCTTCGCTGCCTGTTTCTCACTTTCCCTCCACGACAAGTCCCATCAGTGTTTCTTCCAGTAGTGGCCATGGCTCTGCTTCGGACATGTTGACCAGGCCTTCTAGCTCATCTGTTTGCGGTTCCCCAAGCGATGGGGGATTTATTTCTTCTGATGAATATGGCTCCAGCCCTGGAGACTTCAGGTACTTCCGGGTCCGGAGTAATACACCGGATTCCCTGGGAAACACGCCACCTATCAGAGAGGAGAACTGCCTGAGTGAGTACATGTCCATGAGTAAGCAACAGGTAGATGATAGCTCGCGAGATGATTATATGGAGGCTGAAAAGTGTTTCAGGAAAAGAACTTACTCTCTAACAAAACCAACTTCTGTAGCAGTGCAGCAGAAGACAACACAAACAGCTTTGTTAGATGAAGACTCTGCAGGAAATCATGGACGATTACTTTACTCTGAAACCCCGAAATTGAAAGATAACCATGAGTTGGAGTACAGTGATGCAAACCTCGATTCCGTATGTAACCAAAGTAGGAATAAAGCCAGGGATGATGGGTACATGCCCATGATGCCAGGAGTTGCATCTTCTCTATCCAGCAACAGTGATTATTTGCCAATGACTCCTAAAAGTATGTCTGTTCCAAAACAGATTAACAATTCGTGGTCACCGTCTCAGGTTGACTCCAGAGGATACATGATGATGTTTCCGAAAGCCAGCTCCTCACCTGTACGCAGTCCTTTAACTGGATTTGTTTCTAAAGGAAGTAATGAGAAAATTGCCAACAATGAGTATATGGATATGTCACCTGGTAATTCAGCTCCAAAGCACCCCAGTGATTCGAATTATATTCACACCGCTTCCATTCCCAAAGGTTTTAGTTCATATTTTTCTTTGCCCCGAAGCTTTAAGGCATTATCAGGACAGAACGGTGACCACAGTGAGTATGTTCCAATGTCTTCACCTGGAAAACTCTTGTATGGTGGACCAGAAAATGGAAAAGGGGTCAACAGTGAGGCTCTGGCTAATGGCATCTCTAAACTGCCAGTGGTGAAAGGTTCAGATGAAGGACTTGTGCAGAACAGGGCTACCAGGCCCACACGGCTCCCGCTGGGTACAAGAGGGAGTAACACTATCCCAAGAATGTATGATCGTACAGTTCCACCTGAGCCAGCGAGTCCTGGTGAATACATAAATATTGATTTTAATGAAAAGGCAAGTAATACTCCGTATTCCTTATCTGCAGAAGGATCCCCATCATCTCTAGGCTCAAGTAGCGACCACAGGCAGTCCCCGCTTTCTGATTATATGAGCGTTGACTTGGATGTACAGTCACCGAAAGTGGCGAAGGAACTGTCCAACTCTCTAACAGATATTTCAATTTATGCAAGTTCCAGTATTCCTAGAAACCAACCGAATCCTGATTATGCCAGGCTCTCATTCGGTACTGCTTGTGTGAGCACTGCCAGTAACAGGACTGATGACTACACGGAGATGACATTCAACATGGCAGCAACACCACCTCGACCATTTGCTGCCGAGTCTGACACCAGTGTAAAGATTGACAGCCCTTCTTCCATAGTTAACAGACTCTGCATTGTCGATCGATATGCTGGTAGCAGTAGCTTCCCTGTTCCTAGCTCTGAACCTCCAATGGGACCGAAAGTGATTCGAGCCGATCCTCAAGGCAGAAGGAGGCACAGTTCTGAAACATTCTCTTCTGCTGGGACTGTGACAACTTCCTCCTCATTCTTTACTGATAGTAGCAAAAGACACAGCTCTGCCTCATTTGATAATGTTTGGTTAAAACCAGATGAAAACATTTCTGATGGTCAGGAAAGCAAAATGTCCAGGGATACCTCAACTGGATTTCAGAATGGCTTAAACTACATCGCTCTGAATTTACGCGATGATCCTATAAGCTGTGAGGCGAGTACTACAGCGCCAACTTGCCACCTCCAAAATGGTACTTCAGGTTTGGACAGTGGAGCTTATGTAAGCATAGACTTCAGCAGATCCGATGGACTCAAGTGTAACGCTGCGAGAAAAGGTTGGTAACTTTAAAACCACTTCTCTTTCTTGCTTGCTTAACTGTAGGAGTGCTAAAATGTGGTATTAAGAGCAAGGTAAATGTTTCTTATGATCTTCTGTATCATTCTAGTACAGCATTCTACCCACTGAACCACTATGGAAGGGGACCTGGTCCTTGGCCTAAAAGATGCATGTGACTTTTCTAGGCAGTTAGAGCTGCTGCCATCAGCCTTGGTTTTTTATAAAAGAATTCTGCTAGTGTAACTGTTAATCATATTTCATTCTGTGTATCCTTGTCCTGAGGTTTTGGTAGCTTGTTTTTTCCCTTTGCTTTTGCTTTTCTCCTCTTCCCTTCTTATAACTGACTCTTCACTTTCTTTTTTGGTGAACTTGGTATTTTGTGATTTGTGTCATGGGTGGGGAAAGCTGAAAATCGCTGCATTAGGTGTAGACATCAAAATTCGGGGCTTAGATCTGTTCTTTTCAATACATGTAGGTGAAATGCATGGTTTAGGGTGTTTTGTGTGCAGATCTGCCCACATTGATGGAGTTGAATCATATGCAAACAGACCTTGATTATTTTCCCCTTGAAGTGTGCTCCTTTGAGCTCTGGTCTCCAAAGTACCCCTGTATCCTCTGGAAAAGCCATCTCCCCGTGGCTGGCTGGGGTGGTGGGAGACTCCTGCAGCCTGTGCCCTCTACCTTCACCAGTTAGTAGTATCCAGGTAGCTGAGCTGTAGCCCTTCCCCTGCTCTGCAGAGGGATCTGCCTTTTGCATAGCAGGTGAGGAATGCCTGTGACCAGAGCAGGCTCTGAGCAGTGTGTTCCAGGTCTGAACCTTTAGAGGGAAGCTGTTAGCTTTCAAGTGATCAGTCCTC
Source organism: Neopsephotus bourkii (assembly GCF_033783945.1). Classification (NCBI taxonomy): domain Eukaryota; kingdom Metazoa; phylum Chordata; class Aves; order Psittaciformes; family Psittacidae; genus Neopsephotus; species Neopsephotus bourkii. Next base: position 1,491,294 of record NW_026901555.1, read on the forward strand.
TGACCCGGTTTAAGGTAGTGCTGTTGGAGGTGTGCATAAAAAATCAGGGTGTTGGGGGTAAGGAGAAGATGATGGGAGGAGGAGGGACACCCAGTATGATAAGCTGTCATGGTGGGAGCAAAAACCAGTAATTAGCTGTTAGTGGTACTTTGTGTGTCCACCGCCTGCACAGCACTGTTTGTGCAAGCACTGCATTGCACTGGAACTTGGGAAGCATAATCCTCCTTCTGGTGTTAGTGACCCACTGAACTCCTTACAGTAATGCACCCTCCCGGATAGAAAGCTGTGTGTGTTGGAAATGCTGTTTTCCTTTCTGTGCAAGTGTATGTGTAGTCAATAATTGATGAGTACTAAGAGGAAATATTTAATCGCTGTTGGACATTGATACTTGTCTACTCTCTGTCAACAGAGAAGGCAGTAAAGGGGCCAGCTACTGCTGGCTTTCTCATTCTCAACTACAGTCTTAAAACAGCAAAATTACTTTTTTTTCCTAGTTTCACTGTAAAACTCGGTGTCTAAAGGCAGAAGGTATTGCAGGAGCTTAAAATTGTGTAGCCTTTAATAGTGGAAGGTATAAGCCTGACTCAGCTCGCATGCCATTCGAAGTCTGGCAGCACTGCTTGGGGCTGCTCAGAAATGTGTGGTTTGCCTCAGTGGTTTTTTTCCTCTGCTTTGCTTTGTTGGTTGGAATCAAATTTAGAAGACGTTGAAAACTGCCAGTCCAAGAAGTGTTTTCTTCCAAAGTTAGTCTTTCAGCACTTGAGAGGTTTGTCTGCTAAGGCAAAGGCACTCTGGTTGCTGTAGCTGATTTATGATTATTTCTTTAAGCAGCCCCAAAGACACCAGAATTCCTGCTTGATCTTATTCCCCTCATGACTACGATCTGTGCTGTAAAGTAAAACTTACTAAATGGAGAGGGGCGGGGGGAAAACCCCAGAGGTTGTTTCCTTTCAGCTGTACTGTAAATATTACACTTGAAAGTATTTTTCAAGAGAGAATGGGTTTATAAATTGCATTTATAGTGAACATTTTGCTTACTACTGCCACAGCAAAATACCTACAGCCCTATGCTTGGTTTATTTTCCCCTTGTCTTTTACAAGTTGCAGAGGGGCAAGAGACTTGAACTTGCTGTTTTTCACTGTGATTTCAAGTTTTCTGGAAACGAAACATGAAAATGAAGTGAAACTGTGCAGAAAAACATGGGCTTTGGCAGGAAATTAAGCATGAAAATAGTAAGAGCTTAGGTTGGTGGTTCCTTTCTAGTCCTAAAAAGAGAAACAAAATTAAAAATCACTGCTCCCAAACAAGGCCTAACAGCTTTAAATAAAATACTGCTGGTATATGGTAGGGAGAGCAGGGGGGTTGTTCACTTGTAGGTGGCTCCTGGAGGGACAAACAGATTTTGGAATAGTCCAAGGCTGAAAGTAGCTCCCCAGCCTTGAATACAGCATTGTAAATTGGTGGTGTGTATCTGTGTCTTAGTAATGACTTAAAATTCTGGATGATAAAGATACCATTTTCATTCACATAGTAAATCGCGTCCCTAAGCTATAGCAAGTATGATTGTGGAAGTCTGTACTCCTGAAACAGCTTAACAGTTTCTGCTTCAATAAAGCTTTTAATATTTAAAATTTTTCTGTAGTACAGAAAAGCACTTTCATGTTCCATTTTAAATAGTGGAAATGAAGCTTTGCTCTTAAACCTCTTGTACCCTGAAGAGCTGTAGTGTGCCTGTGTGTAACTGATGGTTTTAATACTTCTGGAGACTTAGGGGAACTGAGTGCTGCCTTTTCTTCCCCTCTGCATCCCACTCTTTCAGTCCTTTTGCCTGAAAAATGCTCTGTGGTTAAATTCATTCTTAAGGAATATATTCAGCGGATGCCTTTACCCTTTCCTTCCTAGAAAGGAGCTATCCTATAGCGATTGAATTCTTTCAGGTAGAGAACTTTCTGTCTTTCCCCATTAACTACAGTTTTGCTGGAAGGAAAACACTTCCCAACTCCATGTTGTTTGCTTTTTTGTTTTGTTTTCCTTTGCTTAAATGGGATATTGTGCTCTGTGACTCAGCTGTGTTCTGGCTGCTGAGGGGGGTAGCATGATTTCCAATGCGTCGCTGCCCCCACATTGTAATTCCCAGACTCCTCTTGGTTCAGGTTCACTGATGTGAATCAAACTTTTTGTTTTTCCTTTCTCCATTCATGACATGGATGGAGGAGTGGGAGGGCACTGATGTGAAATGGTAAACAGGGCTGACTTGTTATTAATCTTTTATTTCAGGTTTAGGCAAAATTGAGCTGAGGGTTTATGTTGATAATGATGATGATAAAAAGCATATAAGGTTCTGATTTTTAGTGTTTGAAGTTTAAGGAGGTCATTAGCAAAACAGTTTCATCATGAAATTGTTTCACAATATTGAAGCAAGCGGTTTGCAGTTTTGATTACACGAATCTGAGTCATGAAATTTTGTGCTAGGAGTACAGAACACTAAAGCTACTTCAAACAGGGCTTAGCTAATGTATACCTTGTTATTGAACCTTGTAGAAACTGGGGAGGATAATGAGAATGGGGCGGCAATAAACTGCATAATGGGTCCTGTATAATACAGGTTTCTTCAGTCTTAATTAGAAACATTCAACCTGCAAGGATACCCTGGACTCCAAAACCAAAACACACTGTTCAGAGTAAATATAATGTTCAGCTTAGTATCAGCCCACCTATTTTACACCCACTCTTTAATCTTATCTCTACCTGATACTCTTAACACCATACTAAGATATTATTTCAGAAGGTTTCTGAAGTGTGGGATTATAATTTAAATGTTCCTCGCTTCTTTAATCTCCTTCTGTGCTACACTTGGCATGAGTGCTGTGTACGCTTTGGGGAGCTGAGGGGATGGAAAACAAGAACAGCTGTAAAGCAAAACTTGTGTTCCAGATTGTCCAGTTGGTAACTTGCATGTTTCGAATGCAAAATCATTGAAGAATATAATGAACAATATATACTTTGAGAAATTCAGAAGCTGGAAGTTTTAGCTATTACTAATATAGTAAATTACAGTTCATGGGATACCAGGCAAATAACTGCCCCTTTTGGGTTTCAGACTAGTGGTTTTTCAAAGTTTGCTTCAAACTGAGGCTCTTTTGTATTGGCAGAGTAGTTAAGGCATGGGCCCATTTAAAAATAACTTGAAGAACCCTACTGAAGCACATCCGAGCACCCGTGTGTCCTACATCTTTGAAGGAATGCTGGGGTAATGATTCTTTAAAGCAACACACAAATCCCAAACCATTTGAATCTTGCTGTAACAGATGCCACTTCAACAGTCTTGAGTGACTTACAGCTATGCTTAAAAATACCCAAGGTAACTTTCTCGAGTAGTATGTGAGCTGCTGAAGGCAGAGCAGATTTTTGTCGTGTGGCGTGGGAGTGAGCTAATTATGACATATTTGACCAAGAATCAGTTGGGTTTGACTTGCACTTGGGTGAGAAAGGCTGGGACAAGAATGTTCCCCTGCCGTTGAGAGAGAACGCTTGTAGTCAGTGTTGAAATGCTTCTGGGAATCAGCTTCCCAGACTTCAAACCCATGGCTGCAGCTGATGGTGACACGTGTCTTTTCTGGAAGTCTAACCCTTTCTGCTCATAGCTGTCTCGTAGGTTAAAGCATGGCTGCTGGACACATGGAGTTCTGGGAGTCACCTGGTGCCGGTCCATACTGCTGCCTTTTTTAAAGTCTTTTGGTGAAATCTTAAATGCATTATTACCCTTTTAGTTTTCCCTCTAAAACTTCATTCACAGCTTCTCTTCCTCCCCTGATGTCTGAGGGCCCCTTGTTCTCCATCGCCCGGGGTGGCCAGTTGGAGTAGCAATAGGAGGAGGTTTGCAGCTTCTACTTTGTCTTTCCAGTGCCTGTATTCCAGCCTGGGATTACTGGGGTGGTTTGTCTCTAGGTATTTATTTGGGGTTTTTTGTATGTCCAGTAGCATGTTAGGAGTAGGCAGAGTTAGGGTTTGGGTTTTTTCCCCTCTGCATATGCTCTTTTTTTTTTTTTTTTTAATGAAAGGATCTTTAATAAAGTTTTCTTCATAGAAAGGGCTGGGGGAGGGTTTATACCTTGAGGTTTTGGATGGTGCTAAAAAGAGCCCATAGTACTGTGTTGTACCTTGGTGTGTGTTTGTGTGCACTCTCTGTGGGTCTGTGGTGCTCCCAAAAACATGCTGAATGATGTCCAGTATGTTGATTGTGCTAACAAGTTTGTTTTTCTGAGCAGAATCGGGAAACAAACTCTACAATTTTAGGTATCGTTGTGATCAAATGTGGTGTTCCTCACTTAAAGGAAAATGGAGTGATAAAACTGAAAGGCAGGTGAGCAAATCTGCCTTTCTGGAGCCTGGGGATGTATTATTACCAGTGTTTTGTCCTAAAAATGTAGCGTTATCTTATGACACATCCTTCAGTGGTATGTACTGACTTGGCTGGAGAGCTGTCTTATGACCCACCCTGCAAATTTGCTGTTTGACTTCTTTTCACGTTTAGCATTTGCATATTAACAGCAGTCCAATGATCAAGTTGCACTATTGTCTTACAGGTTAAAGCAATGACTAGGAGAGCAGGAAAAAGCATGTTCTGGTTTTAATCAAGGCCTGCATCTCGGTAAAGGTCACTCGGCTTAGGGACGGTTAGGATTTAGCTGAGAACCTTGATCAATAGGGATTTGTGACATACTTGAGGGCAGAGGGGAGACAAAGGTAAATTAGCCTGACTCATCAAAGGCATCTCAGAGGTGTTGCTGAATATCTTACCTAAATGATCTTGAACATATAAGTGTTTGGATTTGTGGAGGTTTTGCTTCAGGTGTAGCATTACTCCAAGAGCAGCAGTGTAGTAGGCTGCTAGCAAGAATTTTCTGCCCTGGTCTAGTCCTGAGCTGTCTCTCAAGGGGCAAAGGCTGCTTAACTTCAAAACATGACTTTCCTATTAATTTAGCTATATCATCGAATGCTAATAATTCAGACTACTTGTGTGTGTGCATATATGTATGTTGTGTGCCAGTGATGTGTGAGTTAAGTGTAAGGTCTAATCCTTTCTGTTCTTCTGAGATGAAAGGGTTTCTGGAAGAGATGGCTTACACTGAAGTTAATGTAGTTAAGATTTGGCTGTGATTCCAAGGTTGATGATACAATTTAATGTGACTCAAGAAAATGAAAAACTTTTAAATTACTGCTGAAAGGTGAACAGTGCTTGTGTTCACTGTGTAGCATGTGTATATTATGACCTTAAGTATCCAACTGCATTATTATTTAGGGCATAAAATAGGTGAGAAGTGTTTTCTTTTTGCTAGGATATGAAAGGCTCACAAATACGCTACTGACGTGGAGTAAGGTTTTCCTTTCAGTAGAACAGGATTTTGTGGAATGACTGAAGGTATCAAAATGTTTTTTTTCTGTTTCTGAAAATCATGGGAAATGATGCTAAGGAGTATGCAAGTAACCTGGTAAAATTTGCTTCTGAATTTATAGAAGCACTAATGAATGATATCCTCCTTCCACAGGGAATAGTGCGATTCTGTTCCTATGCTTATGCCAAGCCCGCTTGCTTTATTGTTTATGGCTCTTGCTGAGCAGCTGAATTTGCAGGATAACTTTTTCTGATGCTGGATAGCCTGAGCCTGAACTATTTTTTTTGGGAACTGGTGCTTCTTTCGCACAGATCTGTTGGCCTTCCAGGAGTTTGGGGAGTTATGGGTGACCTTGAAGCAGATGCATCGTTAGATAAATGAGAGGCTGTTGCATACCAAACCTAGAGAAGGTATTAATGTGAACTGTGTGATACCTTACTTGTGTGAAAACGGTTTGGATATCAACAGGCATTAATATTTCAATGTCTTTCGTGGCACCTTGTTGACAATTGGGCCAAACTGGCCAAAACAAACCAGCAAATGGTGCAGCCTTTGCTTTTCTGGTCTGGGTCCTGGAGGCTGGTTGCAGGTGGGTTGGCCAAGGGGGTTCTTCAGCACTAGGTGGATGCAGGTACAACATCCATCAGTGCAGATGAAGGAACATGTTTTAAGTTCTGTAAGTCTAAACCAATGAAGTTTCTGAAGTCTGAACGAATGTGGCTTAAGGGGCAAAAAGAAACTCTTTGCTGTATGGATGTTTGGGGTTATTTTTGTATTTTAAGTTAGTCTGATAGAAAACTTTGTCAGCTGTTTGAGTTTGCAGCAGTAATATCCACAGCTGAGTTCAGACTTCCAGAATATTTGCTTTTTGTCCATGAGACACTTTGGGAGGTGTTTGCCATCTATATTTAACTCCGTGGTGTTTTTTGGGGGTGGGGTAGATGGGTTTTTTGTTTGTTTTCTTTTAGAACAAGATGTTTTTAAATGGCAGATTGTGGTGAACAGGAAATCAGTTAGAAATGAGTTGAGAAAAAAATGAACAGATCTGATCTTGAGGTCATTCAGATGGTATTACGACAGTGAGTCTGTTAATGAAAGCTTGTCGCTCCAGACATGATCTCTCCTCGCTGCAGAACCTGAACAGGTAGGCAAGATGGAGGTCCCTGTACGATGCCACAAATGTAAATGTGTTGGTCCCTGTCCTTAGGAGCTTGCAATTTAAAAGATGAAGCTAAGGAGATGGATGAAACTTAATGTGCTGGGGTGGAGAGTGAGATAAGGATCAAGGCTGCTACCATTGGCAGAGTGAAGATAAGAGCCAGCCTCAAAGAGATAAAAGTGGTTGGGAGAGAGGAAGCTGATGGAGACACTTGGAAGGGTATGCACACAGCAGGGAGTGATGGAAGGTAGCGAGCTATAAATACAGTGGTTGTAATGGTTTAAGTGACTTGAAAAGGATGAGGTAAATGTCAGAACACTGGCCAGGATATTAATCTTAGTAAGAGGAATGTGGGCCAACATGTATCTCCGAGTTAGGAGCATGTCCTAGTGTTTACTTCTCCCTTTTAGACATGGAATGTGATTTTTCTCTTTTCTCATTTTTTTCTTTTCTTTTTCCTTTCTGTAATTCAGTTTTCCTGCAGCCATGTGAATGGTGGATTTGGTGCAAGCAGGGTGCAGGAACGTGTGCTGGACCACAGTGCAGCATCCCCAGGCTGTTAGTGTCACATGGACCTGCATCCTCTCTTCTTTATGAGACTTTGATCCAGAAGCAGCTGGGGTGATGGAGCTGCCTTGGCACTACTGCTGGTTCCTTCTTGACGTTGCAAGGGCTTTTTAGGTTGTCTCTGAGTTTTGTGTAATCTTCTGGCACTGGGGAGGAGGCAGCAGTGTGGCTTGAGAGATACATTCACCTCTAGGATTTGTAACCAGCATGTTGTAGCATTTGGAGCCTGGCTATAGACAGGGATGTGTGGATAGCACCCACTTATCTGTGGTGTCCTGCTGAAGCTGGAGTGTGAAACGATGGCTGAGACAGGAGAAAGTCCATTTCTTTCTGTGTGGGTAAATCAGGTTGAGCAGACGCTGTAGTGGTTGCGGCGAGTCTGGAAGTGGTGGCAGCAGCGAGGCTGGATTCACTGTTGAGGGTATAAGCGATTGAAATATTAATGTTGACATGTTCCACAGGGAAATGCCAAATGAGAGTTGCACACTGTTGATTACAAGTGGTCTGTGTGTGGGCAGTTTAACTTTGTCCTTATGAGCCCCTGAGTTGCTCCTGGAAGCTGAAGGCCCTATCCTTGGCTCCTGTGCGTGTGCTGTGATTTGAGAAGATCTTGCTCCACACAGGCAGTGCAACCTGAACCTTTCTTCTTCCCTGCATAAGCCAGGGGTTTGGGTATCCTAATGGTAATGCAGACTTAATAATCTGAGAGAATGTGAAAAATGGGTGTGTGCCACTGCTGTGTGTGTGGTGGCTGATGGCAAAGCTTTGTTTGGCTTCTTTTGTTAGGCATGCATGGGCAGAAGGTAGGGCTGAGGAGGGAGTAACTGCTGGAGTATGTGTCCATTTAGTAAGTTTCTGCCTTTGACAGTCATTTATGGCAGTAGAAGTGAAAGAAGAAGGTAGTACTGAATGCTTCCAAGCATCAGTGGCTGAAGTGGTTGGGAAGAACTGGAACAGGTGAAACTTCCTGTAGGGAGGAAAAACCTTGGGTAGAAAGAAGGAAGTATCAGGAAAGATGACTGGGAAGGTGATTAGCCATGAGTGACACTGGCCTTTCTCTTAGTTGTGTTCGTAAGAACAGCTTGGCTCTCTCCAAGGGAAGACCTGTGCCTGCAAGCAGACACCACCCAGCAGAGGAAGAGCAGGGCAGGTATAATACTTTCCCACAAACATACACCCAGCCTCTGATTTATTTCTTTTCCTTCAGCTTGGGGGGTTTCCTGAGCCTGATGTTGTTTGTCTGATTTATAATCCTTTATGGATCTTTAATCCAAGTACTTTTCCAGTCTCTCTTTGATCCTGCGTAAACTCATGCATCCACAGCAGCCTGTGGTCAGTCAGGCAGGGCATGCTGCGCACAGACCTCTCTGGGTCTGTTCTGAGCTCTGCTCCATACCAGCTTTGTTTGGCAGCCCCTTGGTGGTGTACTGGAAGAGGTGACAAACCCTATCTTGTCTCTCCCTGCACTCAGGATGGTGTGGGTGCTGCATCCTCCTTTGCTGTGCATGCAACCAGTGTGCTGTCAGCAGCTTCCTGCACCGCACACAGCAGGGACCTGTGATAGAATATTCTCTTTAATTTCCTGATATGTCCAAATATTTCTCTGCAGGCTGAAGGGTCCCTGCTACCTGCTGTTCCTCACCAGGAACCTGCTTCACACCTCTCATGAGTTTTACTGCAGTCCTCCAAAACTCTCCAGTTACTGCAGCTCCTTTTTGGCTATGATTTACCTATGTTTTCTGCAGCTTAGGAGGTCATTTGTGGAATGCTGCACACATGCCTTCAGGGTGCTTTCAGAAAAGAAGAATCTTTTGCAACTTGAAAATCTGAAACTTTTGTGTGATTTTTAAGTGGAGAGAGGTTAATTGTGTAGTATTGTCTTGCTGTATTGTAATAGAAATTCAGCTTAAAAACCATCTCCAAGCCTCTCAGCACCTTCTTGTCAAGCTGTCCAGTGCAATTTGAGTTGGCATTAGGCCCCTGCCAAAGCTGCATGCAAGTTTCCTAATTCTAGGAACAGTATCAGTAAGAGATGAAAAGAGGGAGTGTGCGCAAGGCCTTCCTAGAAACAACGCTACTGTTTATTAAAACAGAGAAAGAAGCCACTGTTGCAAAAGATAAGGCATTTCTGCAGAGGGAATAAAAGATGATCTTGAAGCACAGGAGATGTTTTTTAGCTTGTGAAATTGCTCAGCACTAAGAATAGCAGAACCACGTTTTGAATGAACAATTGTGGATAAAGATCATTTGTAAGAGTAACTTTGCCTTCTCAATTTTAGAAATACATTTTGAGAAGGATGTGTTATTACCAGTCATTGTGTTTAAATAATTCATCCAGTGGAGAGGGCTTCATGTAACAGGTTTTCTTAAAACAAATGTTGCTGCCTTTTCTTGCTTGTGGGAAGTCAGTAAAATTGTACGCACAAACTACATCTATCAGCTCAATTTTGAGCATGGTTAGGTTGTTGTTGAATGAAGTATGTGGAATTCTGCTTTCCTCAAACAACACCACTTGCCTCTAGCAAGCTATGCCTTTAAAATAAGGCCTCAAGGAAATACAGGAGAGTAACTGGGTAATTGGTAAGATATGGGGTGAAAAAAACCCCAAACCCATCACTAACTGATGAAGAATTCATCTGGGCAAATGACCTTTTTCTCCACAACCTGCATGCCGTGTGTGAGGCCTGAAATGGAGCTCCTTGTAGTTCTGCCCTGTCACGGTAGCAGGGACATGGAGGCACATGTTGTATCTGAGGTTCTGCAGGGATTTTGTGCTTTCCTGCATAACAGGAGCATTGTGTGGCCACGTGCACCAGAAAGTCTGGGGCTGTTCTCCTGCTTCTGATGTGTGTAAGTCAGATGAATTCCCATTTCCCCCTAACCTGAACTTCAGGAAATGGAGAACTTCAGTAGCATTCTCCAGAAAGCATTAAGCCGTCTTAGTCTTTGACGTGGAGATTTTAATCATTTAATTATCTTAGATTAATATCTCCTGTAAGCAAAGCTTTTATCCTTTCAGGAATCAGTTGCAGAATTCTGTCAGTAAAAGCCTTTCCTGTAAAAACAGATACTGTTTAGTATAGATTTCTTTGAGAGAATCAGGATTTGTCTGTAACAGTCTTAAACACTCTTGCTTTGTCTCAAAGCGGCCTGACTTGTATGACCTTAACTCAGATGCAGGACATGAAGTGTGAATTGGATATATTCTCACCTGATGTGTTTTCAAATGGAATGCTCTGGGGTTGCAGTCCAATGAATTCAGACTAATCTAATCCTCTGCCCCAACTTTCATAAAGCTGTGGGTTATTTTAACATAGAGAACTCGCAGAGCACTTTGTCAGCGTGTTCCTTAATGTGAAACAAGACGTTTTGGAGCAGTGGCATGCTGCCATCCCATTTTAAATATTTGCCCTCTTAGTTTCTCTCTGCCTTTGCGATCCTTTTCCTCTGATTGTTCCTCCGAAGGGCTCTGGCAGCTCTGTGTAGCTTTAGAATCTGATCCCATCTTCAACTGAGGAATTCAAACGCGCTTGTGTAATGAAGAGAACGTTGTTTTAATTGTCTAAACTTAACTTATTTTGAGAGGTGATCTGTGGAGATGTCCGGATGCTTCCTGGACCAGTTTCCCATGTTAAATGTGTGTAGGAAGTGGCATTGATGTTGTTTCCTGCATTCTGAGGCAGCAGAGCTCAGTTTTGCATAAAGGCTGAAACTTTTGTACAGTATGTGTTAATGAAGCTGAAGTTTGAATAGGCAGGGTGCATTTCTAGGCTGCTCCAGCAGTGGGGGGGGTTCTGGGTTCAGGTTTTTGTGGCTTATCTGTCATGATCAGTTATCAAATGTTTTTTTTTGGGTAGACTGAGCAGATTTTCTCGGAAGAGCTCGTGACAGTCCAGGAACAGCCGTGTGCTTACGCTGCAAGTGAAGGTTATCTCCCAGCTTGTTGCGTCTCATCTGGCCACTGGGTTTTATTTGGTGGCATTTACGCTTTGAGGGTCTGCTGGGCTGTTCTGTGGGCACTGTCCCTCCCTTCCCAGCCAGTTTGTATCTCATCATTGGTTTTCCTTTTACAGGAGTTATTTCACCCATTGCTGACAGCTCCTTTACTGTTCAAGCAGTGTTGAGCCAAAGACACGTGGTCTCTGTAATGAAATGCTAATCTGGTTTTTGGTGGTGATCAGCAAGTCTCATATTTGTACTATTAACATAGAAAAATGTTGGTGATGAATCTTACATTGTGAAGACTGAAATAAGATCATCCAGCTTCATAGAAGCTGTGTTGTTTTCTTCAAGCACATTGTGTCCTCATCTACTCTCTACTCAGAAGATCATAGAATCCCAGACTGGTTTGGGTTGGAAGGGCCCTTAAAGCTCATCCACTTCCAACCCTGTGCCACAGGCAGGGACACCTTTCACTAGGGCAGGTTGTTGTTCCAAGCCCCACTTGAGCCCTGTCAGGAGCCACCAAGGAGCTTAACACATGAGCACTCTTGCAACCGTGCTAAATAAACCCACGTCACTTCTGGAGGATCCTCCTTGCAGCGAGGAACTGCAGAGGTGGAAATCCACAGATTAGCTCCGGGTATCAACAGCACAACAGGCATGGGCCTTGTTCTTGCTTACGTTAAACCCATTTTACACCTCTTTGATGAATAACTTTGCTTGTGGTGCATGTGTGGTGCGATCACAGCTGGCTACGGGTGCCTCTCCAAACAAAAGCAGTGCTCTGCTGTCAGCCAGGTTCCTGCTCGCTCCTGGCAGGCAGCTGAGCCCTATGAGAGCCAGTCCAGTGGGTGGTTCAGCTCAGATCTGCTGTCTGGGAGGATGCGGTGGAGGAAGCCACATCAGTGGGAGCTCATGCAGCTTCATCGGTCAGATATCAGTATCGGGGCTCCTGGCTGCGACCACAGAAACTGTCCCTGGCCCTGCTGGAGACCCTGTGTGCCCCTGGGTGTGACATGGGATTTCTTTGATGCCCAGAGCTCACTGGTGGAACAGGCTTCTGAATGCACTCGTACAAGTGGTGGTGGCTGCAGATGCCTCGTGGGAAGGATCTTGCAAGACCTCAGTCTCCTCTTGGATTTCAGAGGGAAGCTTTTTTTTTGTAATGTGGTCAAGTTTCATGAGTTCCTTTTTGCCTTTTCTATCTTTTATGTCAATTTCGTATCTATATATACACACACATGCTGGATGCTTTCAGCAAAGAGCTGATGACTCAGGGCATCAGCCAGCTGCACTGCTCCAACTGCAAGACTGAAATTTCCAGCTCTAACAAGGGGATTAGGGAAGTGGTGACAACTCAAGGCTTTATGAGACTGTTATCAGCTTGCAGGTAAAGTTTATGTGAAACTCCCTTATGTTTATTAACACTTCCCACAATTCTGTTTTGGCTTTAAAAATGAAGAGGAAACACATTGAAGTGTAATTTGTGTGTGTCCCATGATTATAAACTAATGAGATGATGTTTAACAAGTAGAGTTTTGGGATGAGGGATGCTGTACGGAGGTCCTGAGCTTGCCTTTATGCTGGTTTAATGATGTGTTTGAGGCAGGACATCCATGGGTTTTATAAGTTGTAGTGAGGCTTAGCTGGGGATAGTTTCTTCTGGTTCCTGTGTTAGTCTGGCCTCTGATTTGAGTTACCTGGTGAGCTTGCTGTGGGATTGGTTCTCGTGCTGTCTTTGGAGTTAGGCCAGGCTTGTTTACAGAATCCAACTTGGGAGGTAAGCAGATCTTCTTGCTCTTAGGCTCTTCCTCATCTCCTCCAAGTATCTTGAACGTAACTTTGATGAAGCTTTCAGATTTTGAGGTGTTCAGGTTTCAGGTATAGAGTTCTGCCACTTGGGGTTGTCTGGTTCAAACCACCGGGCCTTTGCTCTTCCAAATGTTTTGGGGATGTGCTTGGAGAGATTAGAATAACTTGTCAAACGGCTTTCAGGTGTGCCTTGTGTGTTAGGCGTGGAGGAAAAATGTCCTGACAAAGGCAGAGACAGTTTTTGAAGTTCCTTTTATGTAAGCTTACAGGTCCACAGCAAGGAAAGGGTGGGGGGGATGCTGGTAAATGTTAATTTTTCCTGAATATAAGTTTAATATAGAAGCTTTAACTGCTGTAATGCTTGACTTGCGTGCATGGTTGAGGTGTGATTCACTGCCGGCCCTGGTGCCTATTTCCATCCTTTGGTCCTTTTTCTAAAGAGGAAAACTGTTTCAAAAATAATAGCTTCTCTTGGCCTTTGTGAAAACAAAGCCATCCCTAACCACATCACGCTCTGCGTGCAACAAGCAAGAGCTTTTTGTAGTGATCTTGTGATGCCTGGGAAATAATACAAACGGAGAGTCTCGGCTTGCGGGTGTGTTTTGGCTGCCGCCTCCCTGAATTGTGGAAACCCAAGTTACTGCCGGTTTGAAATCACTGTGGATTTGAAAGATGAAACTCAGCAGCCCAGCTCCTGGTGTGGGCTGAGTGGGGATGAAAGGGAGTTTCCCCTCGAGTGGAAGGAGCCCTCTGTGCTTCTGCACCATGTCCAGCTCCACCACGGTCTCTGCTTCTCTGTCTCTGGAGCAATGGGCAGCCTTTGCCAAGCGCTGGGGCAGTCCCAGGGGCACGGAGCTCAGCTCAGCTTTGTTCTTTTTGCTCCTGGCTTTTTCCTTTCCTTTCTTTTCTCTTGTGAAGGGCTGGTATTTTTAGCTGGACGGAAACCAGCACTTCTTCAGCTCAGGGTGGAGTTGGTGTGTGCGTGCTGTATGATGGGTTATGTAAGTAAACATACAGGTTTGCATTATTATCTATAATGCTTGTTCTGTAGGTGTTCTGCAGCGTGTTCCTGGGGTAGGGGCAGCAAAGCACTGTGCTTCCTTCAGCAGTGAGGTTTAACTGAGTGCCTCGTGACCCTGCGGGAGAGCACGGGCAGGGTTAAGCTCTGAAACACCTTTGTTGATTCCAGCAGGCCACATTGCCATTGCTGTGCTTCGTGATGGAGCATTCTCCAGTTCTCCTCAGGGGCACTGAGGGAGCTTGTGCTGTGCGTGGCTTTGAGGGGAAAAGTAGGCTGTGTCTGTGATCTTTCTGAAGATTGAATCTCTTATGTAGCTGTTGTTTCTCAATGAGAGCAACCTGCTCTTCTGTTCCATCAAACCTTGAAGGGAAGGTGGCCAAAGCCACCTGATGGGCAGAGAACAGTGCCCTCAGGCTTGGCCAAGGGGATGGAAGTGGTGGAAGGGGACTGGGAGCCAATGTAGCTTGGTCATTTGGCTGATAATACTGCTCCACACTTAGTTTGTGTTCACAGTGGCTCTGTATGGAGCAGAAGGGACTTTGTAGTGAGCTGAAACACAGCTGCTTGTGTGCTCCTCAGTCTGTGCTCCCATGGGTGCAGGAAGCATTCACATCCCCTTCATCAGTTCATTCTGCGTCGGGAACCTTATGAGTCACCCTCACCTCGGCACGTGCGTGGTTAACTGCAGAGCTGCTGTTCTGCTTCAAGGTCCTCTTTCCTGTGTCCGTTTCTGTCTCATCACCCAACAGTATTTTCCTCTAATTGTATTTCCCCCTCCCTCATTTTACCAAGCACTTTGTATTTTGCCTTTTCCCGTCAGCTTGAGCCACTGGTTTTGCTGACAGCAGTGAAGGTGGCCGCCTGCCATTGCTGCGTGCTTCTGTTGCCTACCTTGAAAGAGAGGAAACTGCACTCTGAGGTGTTCCTTGTTATAACTAAATTAAGCTTCTTCCTGAAAAGTTGAGGCCGGGGCACGCAGCTGTCATGACTTGCTGCTCCCTGCTTGGAGCTGGTGTTGCAGGCAGTGTTTGCATTGCAGTTCTGTACCTGCTGTCAATGGGAGTGTTGGCCACAGCCTTAATTACACCTGGGTGAACAGAACTGCTCTGCGTTCATCCTGTGCCGGTGCTTAGGAATCACCCCTGCTCTGTGCGGGGGGAGGATCGAGGTCTCAGTGAAATGGTGATGGGGCTGCAGGCTTTGGTCCTTCCCACAGTGCAGGTCAGTGTCATAGAATCCCAGCCTGGTTTGGGTTGAAGGGACCTCCAAGCTCATCCACGGGCAGGGACACCTTCCACTGGAGCAGCTTGCTCCAAGCCCCGGTGTCCAACCTGGCCTTGGACACTGCCTGGGATGGGGCAGCCACATGGCAGCTTGTGGCTGCAGCAGCTCCTCAGGGCTGGCTTCAGGCTTCATAGTTCTTCCCAATGGCTCAGGATCCCCGAGCCTGTTGCCACCTGGAAGCATTCCCGGGCTCTATGCAGGACCTGTGCTCTGCACTCCTGCAGTGGATAAGCTCTCTGCATTCTCCTCACTAGAAAACCCTTTTTTTCCAATATAACTTGCATTCAAATGTCACTGACTTATTTTTTCCCCTCCTTCCTAGACTGACTGCATTGCCATGGAAACCATTGTGGGAAGAGAAGACTTTTCTGCTGGTAACTCCAGAAACTGTGTGGTGCTTTTGGAAGCAAAGCTCAGCTCCAGCCGGCTACTTTCATTTCCACCAGCACGGGCATGGACACACATCCTTTTAATTAATTTCTCTTCATAGACATCAGCTCTCTACAGTTGAATTGATTTGAATTGAGATTCATTTTTTTTGTCATAGCTGTGCTTTGGTGATGGAATTTGGTCTTTCATGTCCTATCTATTTGGGAGGCAGTGTGAATGCTAATAGGAGATCCCTGTATGCCCCTTTCTTCCTCCTGCCTCTCCCGTTAATCATTGTTTTTATTTATATTCTGAGAAGTCAAAGCTGGTTTCTGGCTGTCTGTTTAACATGGGGGTTGCTTCTCTGGTACATTAACAAGTGGTTAGCTTAAAACATGTATTGTTTAGGAATCTTTTGGCAGTTCTGGATTTCTTCAGGTGGCCGGGCAGAAGCAGGGGTGCATGGAGGCATGGATGGATGGATGGATGGATTCATGGATGGATGGATGGCTGGAGAGGTGCACATCAGTTGGGGGTGACCCCAGGCACTGACTGGGTCTGAGAAGAAGGAAAGGCCTCTTCTGCCTTTTTTTCCCCCTCTCTTTATTTAAGGTTTTGCTTTATGGTACAAGAGGTGTTTCTCGATCATAGGCTAGAGTGTTCTAACTCAAATGTCTGCCAGAGCTTAAACTGAGTTACTTTGTTTGCTCAGAATCTTGGTATGTACAAGGTAGGATTAATGGGCTGGTTGTCTTGTAAATTGTTTTGTTCTTACCCTTGAGATGCTTGTTTATAAATACGATTGTGTCAAATGAGGTTTCTGTTGGTGCATTCGAATGGGGAGCTGCAGGGTGGGACCCAGCGTGTGAGACTCCTGCATTATACTTTTCAGCTGTAGCTTTCTGAAGAAGAACCACCCCGATTGATCTTATTTTCAGGCAAAGTCCCATCTTAAATCTGGGACTGTTTCTGTTCTTCCTGGCATAATGGGGGGGGGAAGGAAAAGGTGGGCTCATCAGCTGTTGTTTCCCACTCCCACAAAGGTGAGCGATGACCATTTGAAGTAAGCCCTGGTTTCTCTACAATTTAAGTGCTTCACTCCTGTACTGATTTATTTGGGGGGGGGGGGGTGGGTGTTTGAAATGAGTTTTGAGCACTGCTATAGAGTGTGACACGAGGTGTTGGTACGTGCGGTGTGTGATAAAAACCACTGATGACTGATGAAGGGTTTGGAAGCGGTACGTGAATCCTCGTGCTGTTCTGCACCACGCCGCTGGTACATCCTCCTCGGTGTGTATTGTACAACTGACCCGTCAGGCTGCCTCACCTCCAACATACAACCTTAAGATTGCTGGGACAGTTCACACAACCAATCGGACACTGTCGGCTTGGATTGCTCGGTGATGGGTACCCAAATCTATTTTTGAGTAGTATTAAAGTGTACACGTCATTAAAATACAAAGGCTTTTGTTTTGGAAACATGGTAGCAATCAGTTTACACAGTATCTAGTGACAGGCAAAACTGTTGCTACAGGGTTTAAAAGCACAGTCCCCTTTTGGATTCTGGAAGAGGAGTTTCACTTGGTACAGATACTTGTTGCTGCTAAACATGAATTGAAACTAAGACCACTCTTACAGACCACGTTACTGTCTCGCCATATAGCTTCTGTTTGGCCTCTTAAATTAATACTGCAATACATACAGAGCTTTTCATAAAGCTGTACATCTTTTCTAAGAAATCAAAATTTGGATGGAGATTGTTGTAAACAATGTGAAAGGAAGAGGTGGTTTTGAAGACATTTGTTACATACTTACTTCAGATTAGATCCCTGAGGCTGCCATTGTACAATATACAGCACTGATTTAATAAATGCTGAATAAATAAGTAAATGGGTAACCTCAAATGTAGTGGTACAAATACTAATAGGTACGGCATAATAAATATGCAATCTTTTTGAATCTCTTAGTTTACAGCAACTAATTTATTCAGTATTGTGCTGGAAGAACATTTTTGGATGATGTAAAACATATCACTCTCTATACTACCTTCCAGCTACCCGTTTATGCTGCTGTATAGTACAGAAATACCAATGATAGAACAATGTTTGTCCTGTAAATTTAATTTGATATTGGACAGTTCTTGTCTGTACAAACTAAAAACATATATGGTTGAAACTGTTCATTATATTTGCTATTTCTGCTTCACAGATCTGTTTGAGAGTCGAGCTGATCGATCTGGCTTTGTCTTCCATTGTAAATAGTGTTCCGTTGTTTTCTTTGTAAAACACATCGCGTTGGCGGTTTTGGGAGACTGGCTTGAAGCTCTGTATAGTGTTTATATTTATCTGACTTGGCTTTCCATAGAGCTACTTGCAGTAAATACGTGTTCATGTAGCTCCGTGTCTGTGTTTTGTTTCGAACTGAACCGGGGTGTGTGTGTGTGTGTGTGTGTGTGCCCAAAGAGCATTTCCTGCTGTGCGTGCTGGTTCCTTCTTCAAGTGGTTTTGTCCACTCTGTGTCCCTGGAGGATCTGGAGCAGCTTCTAGTGCCTGTCAGGGGTGAGTCACAGCCTGTCCGGTTCTCCCTGCCTTTATGCTTGGTGTGAAAGGTAACACAGAGCAAAACACCCGGTTTGACACAGTCATGGTGCTGGTAAACAACTGAGCTGCTGAATGAAACAAACCCAGCCACTGCCCCATTCCTGCTTGTTCTGCTTTAACCATGGTCCGTGACTGCGTTTGGAGGTTCTGTGATCAAAAAGGACTAAGTCCTGGAAGGAATTGTTAGTGTTGTGGGATCAAGTATGTTCCTGTCTTTAGGGTAGAAGGGAAGGAGTGTGGTTTGCTGTTGGGAGTTTTGTTGTAATCCTTAGGTTTGATATGTGTTTAATAGGTCTCAGTAAAACCGAAGCCTGTGGAGATACCTCGTCGTTTCAGGTAATGCCCCCACTTCCAAAACCAGCTGAACTTCAGCTGGAAAATACCAGCAAAATGTAGTGTCAGTTCAAGTTCCTTACCCTCCTGAAGGAAGTGTTGAGCATTCTGTATAGGAGGAGGTTTTGTCCGTAGGTTTGACTGTGTTTGAGTGCCATAAACGCGGGTGAGTGCTGTGAAATGGCTGGGATTAGGTTGCTTTAAAAACACCTGATTTAATTCTGACCCTGTTACTTGGGGTCGTGTGTTATAACAGCTCCCTGTGAGAGTCAGGTTCATTGTAAGAAAGGGGTTTTCCTCCAACAAACCCCCCTTCTCAGGGCCTCATTTTACAGCGTGGGGCCTATAGGGGGAAGAGAAAGAGAACAGTGCTGCTGGTCCATGGCAGGAACAGCCCTCCCAGCAGTAAACAAACACTGAGAGTTATCCAAACACTGTCAAGACTGTTGCAAGCCTCACAATCACTGCTCCAAGAGACCCTTGAATGTCTCATTGATCTGAAATGGGCTGACTGCTGGAGGCTTTAGTGTTGGGAGGGGGGACAGTGACATAGTTCTGCCCTGAGTTTTCAAACCCTTTGGGTGAACCATTGACAGAATGCTCTGGCTGCTGAAGGATGGAGAAAGGCCTCGATTAAAACCAGAAGGCAAGTCAGATTTCCAGTCTGAAGACAGGCACTTGAATGCACATTGAAAGTCTTTGTTTAGAAATGCACTGACCAATTCTAATGGACCTTGCAGCACTGGAACTGATCAGGAAGGAGCAGCAGGGAAGGACCTTCTCAGAGTTACCAGGTAATGATACGAGTTCTATTGCATGTTGTTCATCCCTGCATCCTCTGTTGGTCACAGCAATAGTGTTCCCTTGAATATAAAGAAGTTTTTCCCCTTGTTTTTCCATGAGGGGTTGTGAAGCACCGCATCTCAGGGGAGAACAGGAACACAGAGCTTGCTGTGCGGATCTGGGAGGTAAAAAAGAGCTGCTTTCACATTCTCTTACGACAGAAACACCCCAAGCTCGCTTCCTTTACTAAGTTAGAACTTCTAAAGCAGTGTCACAGCTATAGGAGACTGTCAGGCAATGGAGCTCAGTGGGCACTGCAGCTGCCTGCTGGCACTGTCCCCTCGGCCATCACCCTGTGCTACACCCAGAAGAGGCTGCAGTGAGTACCTCTGCTGAAGACAGCAGTTTGCTCTACCAAGTAGTTACTCCTCATCTCGCTGTTCTTAGGCAGTGGCCAGGCACCTGCCTGGTACAAGTGGGTTGAGTTAATAACCTTTCTATCAAAAGCGAGTAGTTCTAGATACTTACCCTACATTTTAAATGTAGAACACTGTTAGTGCTCCCTTGAGCTACTCGCTGCTCCCAACATCCATCAGCAATAGTGTCCTGCTTTCTGTCAGTGAGATAGCCTGGAAAGACTTCAGGTTATCCTGTCCTCTAGCACAACTTTCAGCCTGTGCTTCTAGGGGCAGTAGCCATAGCAGCAGCAGGAGTGTTGCGTGTCCAGCAATGGTGATGGGTTGTCAGAGGGTAAAACCAGAACTTTTCTGTTCAGGACATGTAGTGCTGCTCACAGCAGAACAGTCCTAAATGTGGCAGTGACCTTCCCTCAGTGGTGGCCCTAGGACGGCGCTGCAGTACAGGTCAGGCTGCACATGGACTGCACAATACTTCAGCTGGGTAACAAAAGCTAATTGCAGATCAAATTTTAGCGATTGAGCATTTGCTGCCTGCAAAACCAATGCATCGCTCCTGCAAGCTCTAAAACTGCTTTTAAAATGGGTATTTTCTTCCCCCATTAATGTGAGGAATTCTCATTATAGCAGGGACTTGACCTTCACAACAGGACAAAACGTGTAAGAGCTTCTGAAGCACGAAGTTTGCATGTAGTGACGTAGTCCATGGCACAGAAACGTTGCTGCCCTGCCCTGTGCCCATTCTGCTTTGCAGGCTGGACTTTGGCTGCAGAATCGTTTCAGGAGTTCAAATCACAGTCACAGAATGGTTGGGGTTGAAAGGGACCTTCATAAAGAGCATCCAGTTCCAATCCCTTAAATCCCAATTTAAAATGATTTAGAGGCTGAGGAAGGCTTTTCCCTTTTAGTCAAGGATTATAATAGTACTTTCTAGCATGAAGGAAGGTACTGAGAAGCCTGTCTTAAGCAGGACTTTGTTCCTTAATACTAGGATAGTATCAATCCAAGGTTATGCTAAGGTTCCCGAGTTGGGGATTTGTGAACGAGTATCCTTTAGGAAGTTGCATCTTTTCCACTCATCATCCCAGTAGCAGTTGCCAGTACAGCACCTGCAGCAAGCCACAGGAACTGGGTAGTGAGCAGAGAGAGCTAATGCACTCTTCTAAAAGTCATTGCTGCATGTGGGCACTTCCAGGACCCCACTGCTGTTTCTGGTCCTGCTCTCTAAGCTCCATGGTGCCCTCGGGTGGCTAAAGCGTGCACCTTGTCCCTATGCAACTTAAAAGACACTTCGAGTTGGTTCCTGCTTATGCGTAACTAAAATAGACCGACTTTACATGATTAACTGAGAGAATGAGAGCTTGAGTTCAGATCAGACATCAGGATAAAGAGCTGTAACTGCAGATGAAGAAGTGGTGTTCTGGGCCCATCATATTTAGGCTGTTGAAAACTCTCAAGGCTCTAATACTCAAACCAGCTTTTACTGTTAAATAATAAATCTGGAAACACAAACTTTTACCTGTAGTTTAATATTTATATACTGAATGATAGCACCTTGAGGCCCCAGTCAACATTTGAGCCCCCTCAATGTCTCTGCCCCAAAGAGCTTACAGTCTAAGCAGTCAAGAAGTAGGAGAAAATAACAACTGTGGTTGCTTTCATAGATCAGTAACTGCGATCCAGCACAGGGCGAGTGATTTACCTGCTCTAAGGCACAGCATGTGTGGTGGGAGTTAAACCAGCATCTCCTGCATCTCTGCTGCAGGTCTCAGTTAAAACACGCTCCTTCCTCGCTAGACCACTTTTCCCTTAATAAAAATGAGCCCCTTTGGAAATCTCAGCCTGAACCAGGTTAAGGTTCAGTCCTGTTCCCCAGGTCAGGGTGAGCACTGCAGGAACAGAACAGAGAATGTATCTGTCACAAGTGTAGCTACTTCACATACAGTGATTTGCTGTGGTCATCTCACAGCTCTGGGACTTACAGCTGCCACAGGATGAGCTGTTTGGGTGCTCTCCACTGTGGACTGGGATGTTGCCTCCTGTCTCTTCGATCAGTGGGCTTTGTTTGATGTGCTGGGAGGGAAAGCCCAAAGCTTAGAGAGAAGCTCTGGTTATGCCTACCAGAACAACCATGTTCTGCCCTTTCCCCCCCACATGTGAATGCTTCTTGCTGGTGAGCACAAGGCAAGCAGTGGTGGTAGGGAAGGCTGGGAGAGCTCTTTTGTTTGACCTTAGCATCTGTTTTGCTTTTGGGGGGCTAGGGATAGGCTGCTGTGTTTAGTTTAGGCTTCTGAGGAGCCAGCGGTAAGATAAGGGCTTGTGTTTACAAGAAGAAACTTAGTATTGTATGTCAGCTTTGGTAACAAGTTCTTGACTTGGAGGTAGCAGCAGGTTCAGTTTATTTGTATATGCATCAGCAAACCAAGATAAAACGAGTTGAAGGATGCACATTGCTGAGTTGCCCACTCTCTACCAACACAGAGAACTGCAGCTATTTGAAAAAGACAAAGCTATTAATATGTTGCACTTTAAACTAAAGAACTTCAGTTTCATACTTCATTGAAAGCTTTTGAAATCAGCACCAATCTCAATGCATAAATCACTGCCATCTGGTCAGGCACCAGTCCTATGTCTTTCGTCAACTGTGCATGAAACAAGGAAATTCCTCATGCTCCGTGTTTACCAGAACTGCAAGGTAAGGAGGAACAACCATTGGCAGATAAATTACTAACAGTCATCATCACCCATTACACTTCACCTGTGTAAAGCAGTGTGTTAACTCACGAGTTAGGTTGTATTGATAGGTGAGGTGGCAATATGCAACAGAAATAATGCAGTACTGTCACTTGAAACAGTCTTGCTTCTTCAGGGAGCTCCGTTTCTACAAAAGGATAAATGGAACAGCACTGACCACCGGAGCTGAACAGTCACAGGTACAAAAAGCAATCACTTTCCAGCTATTGCACAAGTAGTGACACATACACTGTAGGATTCTTACAGAACAACATCAGAAAGGCTGCATGCACCATTGTTCAAGGCCTTATGTGAACTATACATACACAAGAGTCACTGTGTACTGTAAATATATGGTAGGTGTGTATAAATTCACATAAGATTAAAAGATTAATTTGTAAATAGGAAAGTTTCCACCAGCTTATGCTTTATTGTATTCTACCAGTTTCCTAGCACGTACACTAGTGTGGATAAAAGGCATGACACCACCTCTGAGTAGAGGTTTCATTGGAAGTAAAATCTTAACTGCTTTGGTAACTGGATATTCCCAAGAAACAGGTTTGTCCGACCAAACTGATAACTAAAACATGAATGTGACTTTTACTCAGAGAAGGCGGCTATAGGGTATGGCTAATAACTTCACGTGTTTTCACAAGATACAAAGAAATCCTTTTCAAGTGGATTGGGTTTTCTAAGCACAAATAAACCCACAGGTAGCATGGTGTCCGACACTTAAACCCTGATCAAAATGACTTCAGGATAATTGTGCATTCCCCAAACACAGCAGGTTGGCAGCTGAGGAAGGTAATTAAATCTAAACTGAGTAAGTTGGCGTTAAGAGGGGTAAATTCTCTCTGTACCACAAGGTTCATAATAAAATACTGCTGTATCTTTTCACTTTAAACATAAGCATTTTTATATCAGTTTGTTCCTAACTGGAAGTTTCAACTAAAAAGGTGTTTACACAATATACACATTTCATTACTTACAAAGAGAAATAAGCTTAACGTTTCATATTAAAAACCTGGGATACAGTAGGGTTAGTAGCACCATGAAAAATGTTCTTCAAAACTGCAGTCTTGTTACTTTAAACATCCTCAGTGCGTCGTGGTTTTCTTTATTCTCATGGTTGGTCAAAAAGGTGCCATTTTGGTACAGGGAGAGACATGAAACGATTCATCTTCTGATCCTTTGTGAACCTCGAGCGTTCCTTGCTGGTTCCAAGAGGTCAATTCTTTCACCTTAGTCCTGCTGTCAGATATGTACCGAACAACCCTTAGAGTTTGGCACGTGAGTGAGGTACACTTGAATTGGCGTGGTTAAACCAGTTTGGATGTGTGTTTTCTGTTCTTTCTGCACAGTAGCACCATTGTTGCAGCTGGAACAGTGCAGCTCAGCAATTCTCAACTGTTTTATAAACGTCCTCCAAGACGTTACGTCTTCTTCATGCAAACTTGACAACGACTAATCCGCGTCCTCAAGTCTCCAGCTTTCAGTGTCTCTGACTGAGGTTTACTGGGTGGCAGACACAAAGGTAAGGGTAGGTTAGCCTTTCCTTTGCTAACAGAACTACTCCTTTAAACTTCTACTTCGTTCACAGTTTAAGATAACACTTAAATACAGGACTACCTCCCCTCTTACATACTTGAGAGCTTTCCTTAAGAGGGATCTTGTCCTCAACACCAGGTGACAGATGTTCAATGTTGCCCCATGTCTCAGTATCCTAAACAGCTACTTCAGGCTAGCATATAGCGTAGCACAAATACCAAACCAAGTGGAAGGTGAATTTTGTACATTTGAGACAGTATTTCTGCAGTCTTTGTAGCCTTCGGGTTTCTTAGTTAAAGGGCACTTTTAACAACCCATAAACAACATTGCTACAATTGCTCTGCATGTAAGTGATGGCTTTCCCAAATGATTTCTTTATATTCTGAAAGAGTAGGAGGTGGAGATGAATGTAACAAATCTGGGCACTATGCATGGACACGGAGTAAGTCCAATCCTTAAAAGTTTCTTTAACAAATAGGATAGAATAGGCAGTTGTGTTTGTGGGAGACACAACACTCCAGGGTGCATGGTAGTTGTCAGTAGGCAGTTTTCCCTAGTGAATTACAACTGACCAACCACGCTGAAAACTGAAAGAGTGATGGCTGTTTAATGCACATCAAACAACATGGTTATAGACATTACACAAAGCCAACTTTGGGGCTACTGCTGCTGTGCATCCCAGTGCATATTGCCAGCCCTGTACCCCAAAGCTACATTCTGCAATTGGGTGGCAGTGGGAACACTGAGGTTTCCATCAGCACACAGACAGGGCAGGAGCCGCTGATTCTAGGAGAGGAAATGACTTCTCAAAACCAAAGTGATTTTGCTACTCAAGTGGAAAGGGAGAAAGCCTGAGGAGCTGAGAGCCTCAGCTGACGTGCTGACTGCAGCGGAGCTGAGGACACAATGTGCACTGGCTTCTGTGCAGCCAAACGTCATCCTCATTCTTCTGCCAAGTACTGGAAAAATGCCTGCCATGGAGGGTATGAAACCTCTGTCACACAAGGCTTTTAAAAGCAGGTTATGTGAACAGCTGCCTTAAATGGTTAAAGTACAGCTGGTTTTACCCTTCACACCTGTCTGTTGTATGTCTGTGAACTACCTTTCCAAATATCTGAGTCTAAAGACCTGAGAAGAGAAAAACCCCACAAAATGGATCTTTCAGGCTCCAATTACAGTAACTAGGGAAGGTACTACTAAATGTGAGTGAGAGCTGACATGAAAGAATCCGACTCCTTCCAAAACAGAATGTGCCCCAGCAAGTTTTTACATACTATTAAAGGCTTACCAAGGAAACACTTGAAAAACTGGTTGTGAGGGGGAAAACAAGGGAAATTATTTCCCTATACCCCTGTAAACAAATCTCTTTTGATCTTTGGGATAAATTCAGGTTCCAAAGCTTTTATTCTGGAATAAAGCAATACACAAGAAACAGCTTTTCTTACCTGAACATTTCTGACACCTCTACAGTTGCCAGCCAGAAACTATAGGAATTGGCATAGTAATTACAGGTGCCACGACCATGGCATTCAATGAACGGAGCGGAGCGGAATTCCTCTAAACAGGATCCAGGGGATGCCAAGGCCTGCCCAGAGCCCTCTGCTCCAGCACTTGTGTGCTGGTGGAGGGAAAAACCACACAGACAAGAATGTTAGAGTGGTGCTAAGAATTACCTAGCACAACATTCAAACACTACACGAGCCACTGTTTGCTCTTGGTTTAGATAATGCGGTGTCAGACACCTCCATAAGTATCGGTTACACTGGGCTGTGTACTGGAAAATCACTGTTCATCTTGGCTACCAGGGTTAGTCATAGGAGGTAAAGGCTTTCAAATGATAACCACTGCAGAGAAAGGGAGGAAAACAAAGTCCTAAAGTAGCTAGCTGAGGACACAAGTGGGTACTAGCCACCTGGGGAGTAGGAGGCAGTGCTTACCATCATGAAAGAGTAACCAATCCAAAGGGAGTCCCAGCCTGGAGGACACACAGGAATCTGGATGGTCTGACTGTGGACAGCTATCACCATAGCAGGAGCTTCACACACAACACATCTGGACACAGGGGAAGTATCAGAGAAATGTGATATTAAAATATAATATGTTTTATTATGAATTCTTACACAGGGAAAGGGAGGAAATCCAGCCCGTGAGAGGCTGTCCTAGTAACTTAGGCTGCTGCTCAGGAGGAAGGAGGAGAGCTCTTAGAGCCTTTTAATGATCCCTGTGGCACATAAATTGATCTTTAAGACAATAAATACTTTAAAACAAACTGTGCTAGATTTCCCAGACAGATTCACCTCCTAATATCCAGCCTGTGCACTGGAAATACATGGATAACATGGGTTATTTATCCAGATATTAAAAGAGAGACCTGATAGCCTGCTTTGTCTCACCGGCTAATGAATGGCTGGATGCTCTGCCCAGTCAGTGGCTCCATGCTCATGGGCATTGGCTCTGGAGTTGACAGCCAGTAGGAATAGTCATTCCTTGATGCAAAATTGCAAACATTGTTGATGTTGCAGAACATGAAGGGCATGGTGCTGAAGCGCCTGAGACAGCTCCCAGCAGTACCTGCAGGTAACGTACAGAAAACGTGACAGCAGAGTTTTCACTTCATTGCTTTCTACAGCAGTTGATTGAGAGCAGTAATTGTGTTTTCTTCCTCTCCACCTGTGGGTGCACAGCGTGTGCTATCACACTGTCACATGTGGCAAAAACCTAACTTCGCAGCCTTGGTTTACATTATCATCGAATCATAGAATAGTTAGGGTTGGAAAGGACCTTAAGATCATCCAGTTCCAAACCCCCTGCCATGGGCAGGGACACCTCACACTAAACCATCTCACCCTAGGCCTCGTCCAACCTGGCCTTGAACACTGCCAGGGATGGAGCATTCACAACATCCCTGGGCAACCCATTCCAGTGCCTCACCACCCTAACAGTAAAGAATTTCCTCCTTATATCCAATCTAAACTTCCCTTGTTTAAGTTTTAACCCATTACCCCTTGACCTATCACTACAGTCCCTAATGAAGAGTCCCTCCCCAGCATCCCTGTAGGCCCCCTTCAGATACTGGAAGCTGCTCTGAGGTCTCCACGCAGCCTTCTCTTCTCCAGGCTGAACAGTCCCAACTTTCTCAGCCTGTCTTCATACAGGAGCTGCTCCAGTCCCTGATCATCTTTGTGGCCTCCTCTGGACTTGTTCCAGCAGTTCCATGTCCTTTTTATGTTGAGGACACCAGAACTGCACACAATGCTCCAAGTGAGGTCTCACGAGAGCAGAGTAGAGGGGCAGGATCACCTCCTTCAACCTGCTGGTCACGCTCCTTTTGATGCAGCCCAGGATACGGTTGCTTTCTGGGCTGCAAGTGCACACTGAAGCCGGCTCATGTTCATTTTCTCATTGACCAGCACCCCCAAGTCCTTCTCTTCAGGGCTGCTCTGAATCTCTTCTCTGCCCAGCCTGTAGCTGTGCCTGGGATTACTCCAACCCAGGTGTTCTTTCATCCCCAGTTATACTGTGCAGCCTCTGAAGGCAGCAATCTTGGTATGCAAGCACCAAGACTGTCACTCTTCAGAGAATCAGAGCATTTGATGAAGCAGCTACAACCTCCTTCCCCTTAAAGACAGAGCATCCAGCATATCTCACCCAAATCCTGGCCATGTGCTCTCTCATTTCCTTGCACATATAGAAGAGAGAATCCATCATATATTCTTGACGTTCCTTGTGGACATAACGGTGTATCCCTGGTCTGACTGTGCCGAGTTATAAGGAACCCGTGAGCCACAGAAGCTGTTCCAGGAGGACCAGGTGGGCCTTGTAAGCCATCGGGACCAGGAGGTCCCTGTATTCCTCGTGAACCTGTTCACATGAGAAACACAAACCACGCACTATTTATTAACACCGTTTCTCTTATGGACTAATGCAGCGGCAGCACGGTCTGGGGCCTAAGGTGCTTATGAGTTGCGGGACCTGGTATCTGCTAACACATATCTTCCTCCAATTATTTTTTCATGTAACTTGGTTAAATTACCGAGGCCGTCACAGGTGGTCATAAAATAACTGTGCAGCTTCCCTGTGTTGAAGGGCTCCTGTGAAGTTAAGTATGTTCAGAGCTGCGAGGCACCAAGATAACAGCTGCAGTAGCCACGGGAATGAGTCAAAATCAGCTTCCCAACTCCAAAGCATTAAGATAACAAACAAACATCTTGCTCAAGATCACAGAATCAGTGGCAGAGCCCTAAGGCACGCTATGAGAACACTTGAGTGAAAGCCCACCAAAGTGAACAGAAAAGCTGCAGTGGAAGTAGAACAGAACAACCTGAATGAGAGCAAGAATGAGATTGCTCTCTGTGACTGAGAAGGGTACCAGAGAAGTCATTTGTTCCTGAACAGCAAAACCATCAGAAGATACAACAACAAATATTTAGCCTGTGTTATGGCAGGCATTACTGGTTACATTTTCCCACTGCAATAATGCTAACAGATTTCATAGAGGTACTCAGAGAGAAAGGAGAACAGGCATTACGGATTTCTGGACTGCTTTAACTGTTTGCAATTCATGAGGAAACGTATTAGAATCTGATCTTCAGCTACTTAATATGTATCTTCTTTAGGAAACTGGCCCACTGCCTCGCCCGATTTCTCTTCTCAAACCATAATAATTCAGTGATTCTAAGCAAGAGCTGCACAGCAGCCTGGCCTCTGCCTTTGGTGACATCCCTTCCTTTGGTGACATTCCTTCCTTTATGAAGTCTGCTTTTCCCCATTCATGATTTCCACACAAAACCAAAATTATTTTAACTTCTCTCTCTCTTCTGTTTCTTACTATCTTCATTATCATCTGTGCTGCCAAGGAGATGCCATTAAGCTTGAGATAAAGCATTTTACAGGATTGTTCAGCAAAGGCTGGCAACGTGTTGGTTTCCAGGAATATTCCAAACTGGAGTATGTTCAATTCATGAGATATTCAAATTTAGTATTTTTAAATTAAGAAAATCCTAAAATTATAATCCTATTGCTATTCCCATGAGGTAAAGATCTCAGTTCCCAGTATTAGCCTGCACTCACAACAGGGAGCATCTCTTTTCCACTGGGTTCGCATAGGATAAAGCCCCATACCTGGCTGGCCTGGAAGACCTCTCTCTCCTTTACGTCCTGCTGGACCATCAAAACCAGGTAGTCCATCACGCCCTGGGTCACCAGGAAGACCAATGGGACCTAGAATAGACACATGCATAACTGAAGTACAGTTCAGTTGAATCCGGCTGCATTCAGTATCTTGTCCCTGCAGCCTACGCCAAGTGACTCGCACTGCAGCCTGCACTCAGCTCTACTTGGTCATTTTCTCTGCAGCCACCTAGGATCATACCTGGCAGTCCCTGTGGCCCTGGCAATCCGGGTGGCCCTTTTGACCCAGGCTGTCCTGGAGGACCCGGGGGACCTGGGTCACCTTTGACAACAATGCTTCGTCCAATGGTGCCTGGCAAACCCGGTGGACCTGAGAGAGAGCAGCTCAGTGTTAGCTAAACCAAGGTGGAAGAGAGCACCAGAAACAGCTTCTGTTATTCTTGATTGCAAAGTCTGATGCCAAGAGCTTTATCAATGCAAAATGTATATATATAAAGCAAAGAATTGCTCTGGGTGACATCACCCCCATCACTTACCCCCCTCCAAAGACACCTTTTGCAGGTGTTAATCCATGTCAGCTGGATATAGAGTATAATATATGGCAGGATTACTCATAGGGCTAAAAAAGTACAGCCTGGGATTGTGTTTAAGCCCTTGCTCACTTAACTACGTTCATTGCTGGCTGAGACTGACTCAGTCCTACATCTGGGTAGCAAACTCTGCTGTCAGGGAGCAAAAGTGACAAACAATAATGCTACACATGACACCTACCTGGTGGGCCTGGCAGTCCTTGACTGCCTGTGAGGCCAGCGGGTCCTGCAGGTCCAGTGGGACCCTTCATACCTGAAACATCAAATCCACACAGTTACCCAGTGAAAGAACATGCTGTCTTACAAACTGCTGCAGGAGTGGCCAAAATCAGGCTTCTTTCCTCCCTGAGGGGCTGTTACTGTGTCTGGAGGTTTTCACTTGAAATGCCGGTTAAATACCTGGGAATCCTGGAACGCCTGGAACCCCGGGGTCGCCCTTCATTCCATTCAGCCCTGGACGACCAGGATCGCCCTGAACAGAACAGCTTCAGGTTATTCACTCATCTCCTCAGCAGTGTCAGATAAAGAGGAAAGGCGGCTGGGGGACAAATAAGCACACTTTGGGTCTGTCAACTCATGCTTTGAAGGGCTGAGGCCATGCATTCTGCTCATTGCACTGGGTGCTGGCAGAGAATACTGTAACACAAGTGTGCATTGACAGTTCCAGCTCCCACGGGAATATAATGGGGACATCCCACTCAGATACATTCTTACTACAAGACAGGGTGTTAGCTACCACAATTTTGCTTTTACTGTACTACAATAAACTGCATTTTCCACCCAAATATGTTCAATTTCTATTGCATCTAAAACTAAACCAGGGGGAGAACTCCATGCCTTGTCCTACCTGGCGTCCAGGTGGTCCTTGATCTCCCTTGTGACCAGTCAGGCCAGGGGGGCCAGGTTGACCTGGATTCCCTTTTTCTCCTTTAAGTCCTCCACTGCCTGGTGGCCCTCGTGGACCTTCTGGGCCTGGTGGACCTTAACATTGCAGAACAAATACAGGTATATCAGCACATGTCAAACATCCTCCCCATGTTTGTGCCTTCAGCATAAAAATCTCTAAATAAATTAAAGGTATTTTGGCTTGACTTCCCAGCAGTACTTCTGAATTCAGGATAAACTAACAGGAAAACAAATAGAGGGATTATTTGCACTACCCAAATCGGGAACCCAGGCTCCTTATCTAGCTGATGAAGGGAAGCAGATCTTTCCAGAAGGCACTGCAACTCACCTGCGATAGAAGTTTACCAGTGACCACATTGGTGCCTTTAGGAGGAGCCAAGAAGCCCAAAATTAGATGGTACAAATATCCCCTCTGCTGACCTGCATCACATTCACCATCTTTTAGGTGTTACCTTAATAGACTGAATTCCTTTTGAAAGCCAATCTCAACAATGTAAATGGCTGCTTTTTTTGCTGTTAGAATTTGACATGCCTTTGGAGGAGCTGGTATGTGCTGTCTGCTGACAGCCCATCATTCTGCCTTGCCTAAATAACAACTGGAGGTGCAGAAACTTCCTTATGACTCTCCCTCCAACTGGTCTGTCTGTCCTCAGTAGAATGACACTGTGTAAATCCAATAGAGGAGCTGGGCTGGTCTTTACCTTGCCTTTGCTACAGCCATGTTAATCCAAAGCAGTGGATTTAAAAGAAGTTGGGGTATTTGGAGAACTGACAGATGAGGCCCCCGCTTTATTGCAACCATCTAAACAGAAGGTAACCAATATGAGTTTGTGGCAAAACAAACAGGAAGCAAGTGCAGCAATGGCTAATACTGTTTTACAAGTTAGATCTCATAACTGGCTTAACAAAAGGATCTCTCTGCAGGACAGTGCCATGACGTTCTCCCCTATAGTACAACAAATCTAATACATTTATCAGTGTGCTGTATTTTCAATGCTGCTGCAACCTTGAATAATTTCACATCTCCTTTGCCATCCTCATAGTCTATACTCAGTGGTTAAATTGGATGAGCTGTAATTCTGCATGCAAATCTGGGGATGAATTCCTTCCAAAATTGTTCTTTTTAAATCAACAGCAATTTTGTAGCACATTTCACACATATCCTGTAGCAGTTCCAGCGACAGAAAACATCCCATCATGCAAGGATTTTTTGTGTTCATTTTGCTCTTTTATATTGGCCTAGTACCATACACATGCAGAACTACTACCGGGTTACCATATGAGGCATGCTGATCAAACACATAGGAACTGCAGCGTAACCACAGTCCTTACCAAGATAACCCAGCATTACAGCAAAACATCCATTTCTCTTACATCAAGTGCAACACAGTAAAACAAATTGCCCGAGTTAAGAGTCTAACCTGGAGGACCTGGAAGGATCAGAGTTCACCAAAGCCCAATGATCGATGTTAGAAGGGTCAGACATCACACAGTACAAAACAAGATTACTAGTTAGAAATAGTACAGATGACAGCATATACACTACACAACAACCCATTTCACCAGCATATTTTGTATTTACAATATAATCCACATGCATGCATAAAACCATACATGAATATACAACGATGTGTATTTTCAGATACAAGTTATTCTGGTGACTAGGCTCTACTACGACTAATTTGACTCTTCATTTAACAACAAACTTCAAGCTTTACTAAAGAACGTGTTATTGCTTTAACATTACAGCTGAGGCCTTTGTGGTTAGTCCTACTCACAGTGGGGTTTGTAACCATTTCACTGACAATATCCAACATCACAGAGCCTGGAGCTTGGCAAATTCGCAGGTAAATGGCGAATGACAACTTACTCCTGAGTGCAATTCTGCTTTGGGCAGAAGGGAGGTGGGTTAACAGAAGCACTTCTCACCAGTAATTGGGTATGAGCCTCAGCTGTCAGTGAATACAATTCTAGGACTGAAAAGTAGGCTTATACCCTCTTCAAACTGCTAAGGAGGATTGACGTGGATGAAAAGGGCTGCAAATGCTGTAAGCAACTTGGTCTTTCATGTCAGTGAAATGATTTAAATATATCCACATATCACCATGCAATCTGCAGCTAAAAACTACAGTAAATACATGTCAGGTTTACCTCAATGCACTTTCTTCCTTATTTGGTAAATTACATTAAATACTAACTGTAATACAGTTGCTAAGATAATGACATGGACATTTAATTGTTACTGTTAAGAACTTAAAAACTATATTTCACTATTAGGTAGGTTTTGCTATGATTTATAAATCTGTCCTACACTTGTTGATCATTGCATTCTGGTTGAGCACAGTCACAGAGGGGAACAGCACATGAAGTGATTGCAGAGTTCCTCTCAGCATACCCATGGTGGTAGCCCTCCTTGAAAGAGTGGTTGCTGGTTGTGCAGCCACAGTTTAATTAAAAGATAAAGCCATATTCATTTCTTACATGACTGCATAAAGCCTGGATTCAACCATTCAACCAGCTCCCTCATTTGCTGCCTCCCAGTGCTTAGGACAGCAAAGCAAAAACTGAAATGTACTATGAATTCTCATGATAGTTCTTCCCTGTGAGGGTGCTGAGGCGCTGGCACAGGGTGCCCAGAGAAGCTCTGACTGCCCCATCCCTGGCAGTGTTCAAGGCCAGGATGGACACAGGGGCTTGGAGCAACCTGCCCTAGTGGAAGGTGTCCCTGCCCATGGCAGGGGGTTGGAACTGGATGAGCTTTAAGGTCCCTTCCAACCCAAACCGCTCTGTGATTCCTGAAAGTCATCATAGCAAAACCTAAACCCGTCATTATTATTAAATAGATATACCAAGTCATTTTCAGCCTAGACACAGATGTTGAAAACCTCCCCAAGAGCTGGCTCACGTTACATGCTGATGTGCTATAATTATGATAAGCTTGTAACAATGACCATGTTCTTACCAATCCTATTCCACTGTCTTATCATAAGGAAGGGGAGGGCTGTAATGCTTCGTTTTCATTAAAGAAATGTTAAAGAAAGAGTTTTCCTCATTTCCTCTAAATGTACTGGTGAAACAAAACAATAGAAATAAGGATTTCTCTGCACGGGAAAGCTACAATGCGCCAAGTTCGGAATGTAAAGCATCACTGTTACTCTGTATACATTTTCCTAGACAGTGTTGGTATAAAAGAAGCATCTAATTTATTTAAGTCACTTGAGAATGTCCAAAATCAACAGCAGTAGCTGTTACAAAAATGAATACTGTCACTTGCCCAAGCTGCAAAACACAACTACGCAGCAAAGGCATGGGAGGACAGCATAAGCTGCTTTTCTAAACAGGGTGGAAAACAGTATTTATTGTTTTCAACTGTGCTGAGAATAAATATGCTTAAACAAGCTTCACAGCTGGGGACACCTCAGGAAAGCCTTGCAAAGTTGGACACACATGGGGAGAACAGGACCAAGTCCTTCCATGTCAGTCCTACACCACCACGGAGGAAGAACCTGAAAGCCAACTCTGAGCTTTTCTTTTCTACCAGAGATTAAAAGGTATGTCTGAAAAATGACTCAGCATATCCACATTTAGACACTACTGAAGTATTTATACATTGATTTTCATGCAAAGTTATTATTTTGGAGTTAAGGGGCTAACCTGAGGGACCTGGGAGTAGGGGAGCAGAGTTCACCAAGGTCATCATTAGAACAAGGGGAAAAACATCAAAATTGTTAGACATATCAACAAACTAACATATTCAACTAAACCCTTCTTTATAGATTTAGCTCAATATTCCTTTACACAGAATATGCAAAACACCAAACTATTATCATTCATAACAATGAAAATAGACATGTAGAGTAACAGTGATATTGTGTTACCCTGGAAATTGGCTTAATTTTATAATTAATTAATAAACCCATCCCAACCCCATTTATCAATGCTTGTTTTAGGGGCAGCTCAACTGAAGTCAGAGAGCTACATCACCCTTGACCTCATCACTTGTACTAATCTTAGAAGATGCCCAGAAGCCAACAACAAACAGCGTACACATACAGCTTCTGGTTTCATTCATGTCCCTAGAAGGAGGGTAATTTCACAGCCACACAGCTGCTTTTATGACTAACTGCCTTATGTTGGAATGTTACAAACTCAGCATTCCAACAATAGACTGTGTTATTGTTTGAAACAAAAGGCTGGAGTGCTGATGGTACCAGAACTGCAATAATAGTTTGGTTTATCCACATTAGTTCACACATAACTGAGCAAAACAAGTGCTTCACTTTATACATTGCATGCAACAAAACTGGAAATAAGAGAGAGAAAAAGAGAAAGAGGCAGCGAGAGAACATGGCTGAGCAGAACCTCACTGGCTGTTTCTCCCCTGCCAATGCTCACACAACCACACAAAATGAGTCCCACCGTTCCTCTACGTCTCCAGCTGATTACTCAGTAAGCACCTGATTTATACAGGGAAATGTGAACCGGAGGAGAAGCTTCATGAAAACACCAATGCTACAGCAGGGCATAGAATCTCAGTTCTATTATACATCAGGAGCTGCTTAGCTTTGTTTTAGGAGCTTGGAGATAGTCTCTGTATCAGAATCTTTCAAAATGAAAGCCCAGACTCCTATGGGCCAATGAGCTTCCTGTGCCAGAATTTTAGTTGGTGTAGCACTCTACAGACAGAAAATTGCCTTTGAAATATCTTGACATCTAGGATGCCTTAGGGCTTTATTTGGGCACAGTTAAATCACAAAGCCCAAGCCCAGCATCCCACCATCCCCTATCCCTTCACTCCTTCTCCTGCTGCCTCAGCAGTATCTAAATGCAAATAAGCATTCCATGACACAAAACAGAAATCAAACTCTAATCCACACCAGGGAGCTGCTCAGCAATGTTAACTCAGAATAGTGCTTTCTTTCATTCCCAGGATTAGTTGGTGCAGGACCAAAAGGCAAACATGGAATGGAAAGATGAACACGGCATGATGGTGCACTGAGTCCGTGGGAAGCCACATGACACAATGGAGCAATGACTTATGTTACATGACACGCAGATGAAGAGGCAGCTATCCAGTTTGGTCATGCTGTGATGCTAGCAGGAATTTGATTGTCAGGACTCTTAAAATGATGGGGTTTGTTACTTTGGGGTTTTTGTGCGCGATGGCATTTGCTGATCACGGGACAACACTGCAAAGGTATCAGGTGCTCAGGAGTCGGTATCGTGCGCGCTAGGTGATTACTGTGACAGCATGCGGAGTTTCTCCCGGTTATCAACGTGTTAGGGTTTTGCTGCCAGGTATCAGACATGAATAGAAACTGAGGCTGGTTTCTTTTCAGATAGCTACTTTTGGCAACCAAAATCCTCTGGCTGCCCACAAACGTTAAGACCTATGCCACGAGGCTTGAACTTATTCATCCAAATAAACTGACAAAGTTTGAAGGCTGATAACCTACCAGCAAAATGGGGAAGTATTGGTAGATGTTGATAAGTATGGATCACGCTCTTACCTGGCCGTCCTGGAACACCTGGCGGGCCAGGGCTACCTTTAGGGCCTTCCAGAGGTGGCCCTGGTAATCCTGGTGGACCTGGTGGACCCTGTAGACCAGGGAATCCCTGGAAACCTGGTTCCCCTTTCAGACCTGGAAGTCCAGGGGGCCCTGGTGGGCCAGGTAACCCCAGTTCTCCTTTTTGCCCTGTAAAACCAAAGAGCCATGTTTATAAAATACTGTTACAAATTGACAGGCAAAAAAGCTCAAATGTCAATGAGCAGAGCCATTTCTCTCTCCTGCAGAATGGGCAAGTCTGGCCAAAACACTCAGGAAAGAGTTAGGGCTAACAATTCTTGCAGGACGAAGTGCTATAGCACATAGAGATAAAATGTCTAAGTCTCACTTGACTGCTCAGCGATGCTGCAATTCATGAACATCCTCTGAGTCTGTAAGTCTACAAGCAATGCTTCATATGAAGAAATTGTTAACATGAAGACTTCGTTTTTCTGGGACACTGCTGAAAGTCAAGACATACTTGCAAATTTTCCAATAAGCTTGAGGAATTTCAGAGCTTTAATGGTACTGGAAAGTAATATAGCTCAGGTTGTGATGTTGCTTTTGAAAACACAGCAAGCAACTATACTTTCAAAGCAGCTTCACTTATCATCTGCTGTATGAATGTTTTACTTACTGAGACAGATCAGCAAAGTTCCACACAAATGCAGTTGACTATTATCCTGTGTGGATTCATTCTGTCTGCATAATTGCTAAGTTACAAAGTTCAGCAGTCAGTAATGAGTGTGCTTATTACTGTGGTTAATTGAAAACGGTCTGCTGAGAACCAAGACAAAGTTATTTTGGTTGTTGCTATGGCATCCGTTTGTTGCAGAACATCCAACGTGTCCTTTTTTTGGTGTATAGATGTATTTTACATGCAGCCTTTACCTGACAATCCTGGGAGTCCTGGAGGTCCTGGGCGCCCAAAACCTGGTAGACCTGAAAAGAAACAGATGGAGTTAATAAGGAGCAGAGGAATATGAGGCTGAGAATGATGAAGTTCGCAGTTCACCGAAATCTCTGATTCCTTAATTTCTTGATTCCTGGTAGTCACCAGCATTCTCATTCACTCACCAGTCTACATCGAAGTTAGAGGTTTTGCTACAAAACGCATCTCTAAATATTTCCACAATGCTCTTTCAGATTTTGTGAGCTCATGCATTTCCATTTTTAGTTGGGGTTTTATCTTTAAGGCAGACATTACACTGTTTATCCATTCTGAGTGGAAGCAACACAGCTACCATGGAATCCAGGAACAGGGGCTGGTGTTGAAGTCAGGTAATAACAATCTAAGAGCTGACTGAATTCTTGCCCAGTGCTTCATTGGCAGCACCCTTTGTGAACCATTCAGCAGCTGGGAACCACAGGAGCAGCTTGAAGGTGTATGGACAGTACAGGAAAAACAGAATAGAGAAAGCAGGACATCACAACGCAGAGTGACAAGGAGAAAACCAACAGGAAGGATACACAACCTGGTTCACCCTTCTGACCAGCTGGTCCAGGGATACCATCTCGACCAGGCTGTCCCTTCTCCCCTGAAGGACCAGGAGGGCCAGGACGACCAGTATCACCTAAGAGGGGGATGCAATACATTAGCACAGTAATGCAGTAGTAGAAACCCCCAACCTCCCCACCTCCCCCATCTGAATGTGAAGTGTGACAATGTAATAACAAATTCACAGCAGTGTAATCTTAAAACCTTTCTCTCCCCTCTGACAATTTAGAAAAGGCTTTTATGCATGCAACCTTTTGAGCAGTTAGTGTTTACTGAAAATAATATAATGCTTCCCTTTAGGAGCAGTTAGAATTTTACTCCTATAAAAGCAGGTTAGACCACTGGAGTAAGCTGGTAAATAGTGGAACAGTTAACTTCTCATTTCAATAGCTAATGATTTGACTATTGCAGCAGATACAAGTCATCAAGAGGGAGTTAAAACTACTTTTTTTTGGTTTTCAGTGAACTGTGTGCAATGGTGTCTGAGCATCCATATACATACAGGTGTTGTAAAAGGTAAGAAGAAAGGAGGTGGTTTCATGTGTTTTTCACAGAAGCAGATGACCTTTGCTGCACTGTTCATGCTTACCTACTGGCCCAGGTGGTCCAGGCAGGCCAGGATTACCTGGAGGCCCCTCAATACCTTTTGGTCCTGGAATTCCTGGCGTTCCTGTGAAGTACAGGCATTTCAATCAAGTTAGGCATGAAACTGGCTTTTCAGCAGATCTTGAAATGCTACAATCTGAGATGTCCTGAGTAACAAACGAGCCAACTGTATCAGGATACTGTTTATGTTCATTTTGCAGATTTACAGTTGATTAAGGAGACGGATTATAAATCAAAGAACACACTGAAACAGAACACAGGAGCACAACTGTCCTTACTGCTGCTCTCAAGACTGTCTTCTTAACTGTGAATGCCCATGGCTAAGGACACAGTGAGTCTGCTAGGAAATAACCATTCTTCTGCTTGACAACAAGTTAAAGCATTATTATAGTCCCTCTCCAATCGTCTTTTCCCAAAAAAGAATCTTAATAAAAATGGTCTTAGTTGGAATTTACACCAGATTCTCACCCCTACAGCATGAACTGAGTGGGAGGTAGGAATAGCAACTGATCCATTGCAGTATGTCTGTTCTGAACAGCATCTGAACCTGACCAAAGTAGTGTCTCAATACACCACTTCGACTGTTCACAATCTTTCAGGCATGACATGAGGCAGAGGGTAAAAAAATGTCAGTTTGTGGCCAGGTTTTGTTCTGTTCTAAGCTCCCTGCTGCCATGACTACACTGTTATAAATTCCCTAACTTCATACATGAAAGTAGCTCAAGCATGCTCATAGAACAGCCTTTACTGCTGCAAATGCAGCATAGGTAAAAACCTTGTTTCTTTAAACTGAGACTGAAAGAATTGACATACACCCATAAACAATCTCTATTAATATTTTCCTAGAGAAGAACGCAAAACTTGATTTCATTATGGTTCAGAGAGAGATTTCTCCTTAGAACATGTTTTTTGGCAATGAATGCTATTAAAGTGCCCAGTTTTCCTGATGACACTTCTTAATTGATTCATGAGGAAAAACCATGAAGCCAAACATAGCTACCGTGTGGGTCAGAGGAGGTGAGTGTCTGACTGCTGTGCGTGGGCAGCATTAGCTAGCACAACTGCCACATCCCCTCAGAGCAGGCACTCTTCAGGGATGCATTCACAGACTTACGCTTGCAGAGACAATTCCAACAGCATGAAGCTTTGCAGCAGATTGCTAGAAACTCTGAAAGAAGCTGCGCCAATCACCCACTGTGTTCAGATGTATATACCAATATAAGCAAGAGGGAAAGTAAGAAGATCCTGCTCAGAATTACCTGGGAATCCAGGAAGGCCTGGTTCTCCTTTTGCACCTGGGCTGCCTGGAAATCCAGGCAAACCAGGACTTCCAGCTATACCTTTACTGCCTGGACTACCTGGGTACCCAGGCAAACCAAGATCACCCTAGAAAACATGAAGCAGAAGTAAGAACCCAGTCTTTGTAAGATGGGTGAACCCTTCTTGTATGCTCCCAGTCTTACCATCACAAAAAGGCAGCATTATATTGTGTACGCTTCTCCTTACATCCAGTCAACGTAAACCATCTCACAGAAAATTCATTGGAAATAGCAACTGTAAAGATTTTGACAGCTTTCCCCCATGATTTTGTGTAGAGTGTCATAGCTTTCCCCAGAACATTGAAGAGATTACGCTAAAGAAAAAAGTGTTCTCTTTTCTTGCAGAAGAGATGGGAGATTTTTACCCCATGACAATGCAGAATTCAAACAGAAATCTGCAGTGCTTTAATCATGCAACGTTTCTGATGAATTAATTGCTGCTCCACATCAATTGTAAAGCACCAGTGAAGGCTGCTGAACTGCCTGTAGGTCTTTGTCACTTCCTTGTGGGTGACAGAAAGAATGATACAGGTAAACGTTAGTGCAAGTGTTTTATACAGGCATTTTTAGCAGCAGAATCCCTGATATAGAACTGGTAATTTACTCTCATATGCATACAGTCTTCATTTTTTCTTAGACTTAACTATATAATTAGACATGGGAACAGTGATATTAACTGTATAAATCCCTACCCAATCCCAGTATGTCAGAGGGTGTCACAGTGTGGAGCGGGCCACTAACTGAGTCCAACTTGAAAGGTCTGGTAAATCTTCTCCTTTAACCAGATTAAATGATATAGAAATACTTTCACCTTTAAAATTACAACTATTTCCTCCCATCTGAAAAGAACAAACCACAGTCAACCCTGCTTGTTACTGATGAATTTATACACATATTTACAGTTATATGTAATATATACCAAGTTAGAGGTGATAAAAAAATCCCCAACCAACAACCAGTCAACACAGACTGTAATTTCCTCATGGCATTTTCTATTGAAGAGCTCTGTGAATGTACCTTAGGTCCAGGAAGACCAGGAATACCAATGCCTGAAACACCAGGGTCCCCTTTCTCCCCTTTCAATCCAGGAAATCCTGCAGGCCCAGGCTGCCCTGGACGTCCTGCTATTCCTTGGCTGCCTTTAACTCCTGGGGGACCTGTCCAGAAGAGAAAATACAAGTTTTATAAATATAAAGAAAACTTCTGCAGTGGTTTAGAGAAGTCACTCAAATGGCAGCAACTGAAGTAGAAAGGACAAACAAATGGACTGGCTGGCTTTGAATACCTAATGTGGCTTTAGTCTTAAAAAGAAACTAAAACAGTGATCTACGGACCTTTCATGGCTTTTTGCATGACATTTCTAAGCCTTCATTTTCATTGTTCATTCACACAAATCTTGGTGGTATCAAGGCACAATTTAATGCTAGAATCCTCAGAAGCTGGAATTTTTGTTCCAGCAATCTTTCTAAATAACAGCCTTCACTTCCTCCTTCCCCTTTTGCTTGTGCCTGATGTCTAAAAGGGGTTTCACAGAATGATCTCTTTTCTGAACTTTCACATAATATGATCTGGGAAACTTGAGAAATATGGAAGTTACAAAATGTAGATCATTCTGTTTCGACATACATGAG
This sequence comes from Neopsephotus bourkii, assembly GCF_033783945.1. Lineage (NCBI taxonomy): Eukaryota > Metazoa > Chordata > Aves > Psittaciformes > Psittacidae > Neopsephotus > Neopsephotus bourkii. The sequence continues at coordinate 1,532,484 of NW_026901555.1, forward strand.
CGCTTTAAAATAGTATGTATTTACAATACATTTGTTATTTGTATTTTCTGTTTTAATGGACATTTCCTGTTTCTTAAGCACTGTTTCAACAAATAGGTATGTAGGGCTTTATCTTCTTAGATACTGCACACAGCAGATCCATCTTTGTGCTACATAAAAGAAAAACACAAGCCAAAATGAAGTAAAACACAAGCACAGGAACTAACCTGGCAGGCCCATCTCTCCCATGGCACCTTTTAACCCCGGAGGTCCTGCTGGTCCTGGTGGCCCAGGAAGCCCCGTGTCTCCTTTGATGCCTAGGAAAGTTGTTGGTTTAGTTAATTGATGGCAATAATGAAAAGTTTCTGATATTCATGACTTCTCATATGAATGTGCTTGTCACCCAATTACAAAGGCAATGGATTTGGAGTTTCTTTAGGCCTCATACTCCTCTGACATGCTTTTCCACATCCATTTGCAGTGAAATATCAAACGTCTTTAGTTTGTTCTGAGGCAAGAGTTGATTGAGGCAACTTCTTGTTTTTAAGATTAGTTGAATGAAATAGGTCAAACCTCAATCCAGGATTTAGTAACCATCTGAAAGAATTTAATACTGGTTTGACTTGGTCTCTCCTGAGTTGTTCTGCAGAATGAACACATTATCTCCTCATCTACAACAGGTATTCGTAGCTTCTGTCACAGAATTATATGTGACCTACAATGCTCAAACTAGTTTGAGCCCTGGAAGGTTAATAAAATTCCCCAAGCCCAACAAGACATTTAGAGCAAGACCTACATTAGACATAGTGAATAAAGATTCAAGGTTTCAGGTAAATTGTTATAGCTGTAGGAAGAAGTAGTGCAAAAGAGAATTAGTTTTCTTGATCCTTGCAATTCTTTAGAGCTAAACTGTGACACCCAGCCAGCCCTTGCAGTACATTCATTTGGCCATTTGCAAAGTATGAGTAGAATGACTAAAAATGTAAGAAATAAACAAGAGAGACAGAGAAGTCGTATTGGCAGATTCTGCAGTCATGTTGGTTGCTCAAGCAGCAAGCACTTTTTCAGCCATCCTAAAAGCATTCCTAATCTTCAGTGGGATCAGCTTAAAACTGCTCTTGGGTCTTTCAGAAGCAAAGAGCTCAAAAGATGCTGTTTGGATGATGAACTTGAATGTCCTAAAACTATACTGCGGATTTAATTGTAAATCCCTAGGTTTTGCTTAGATACACCTGGATTAACACCCCAATCTCATGTGATAAAAACACATGCAAATATTTACGCACCAAACTGTCCATCTGAGGCCCTGTTCACTCACCTGGCAATCCTGGCACACCCGGAGGGCCACTAAGTCCTGGTGGGCCTGGGTCACCTGGGAGACCTTGATAACCTTTCTGTCCTGATAAACCAGGAATACCTCAAAGGACAAAGAAACATTTTATTATTATTACTATTACTGCATGTTTTCTTTTACTTTAAGAGATCATCCTTTAAGAGATGTAGCTATAGGTGAATAAAAATCCAAATAGGGATTTTTCCTCAGTAAATACAATTCCCCCTAGTTTGGCAAAGAAAAGTGTCACGGAATATATAACATTGCTTCTGGAAAGTTCCAAATTACTATACAACAGGAACAATATAAGTAAGTAGAGGAAAAAAGTAACTTTATGACTAACGCAAATATACTTCAGAAGCGACTGTTTCTGGGTGAGCACACCCCATGCTAAACTCTGTTTTCATCCAGATTACTTGCATGCATTTAATGCCATTGCCACACAGTTAGCACTTTGGAACTGATACAAAAAGTAATGCAGGTGTTTTAGCAGAGTTTGGCACATTCTGTGTGGTTATTATCCCAGACAATAATTTTGTGCTGCTTTGCTGGTAGAGTTAAATCCACCCTCTACAGTGCTTACTTAAGGCAGGGTGGGGGGAGAAGGAAAGTGTTTCAGTGTCAAACATAGGTTCCCCAGAAATGAATACAAAAGATAAATTAGCACAATAAGGGCTGGGCCAACATTAGAGAAGGGCATTCTCTGCTCTCTAGGGTAGAATATTTTTACTCTTCTCAAGACTAAATTAGAGATCAAAGGAGACATCAGAACCCTTGATGAGGGATGAGAGGGAAGCCAGCAAGTGAGGGAGAAACAGACTGGAGTGAACCGAGGGAACCTTCCAGGCTGCCAGCTTCCCAAGTAGAAACACACAGAGAGTGACATTTAGCTCAGGGGAGGGTAAGATTACAGAGATACCCAAAGGTAGAATCCGAAGGTGATGGATGAGCAGGTAACCTGTGCAGTTCCATCTTACAAGGCAAAAGCCCAAGGGGCTTTGAGACAGCAACCATGACAATGATCTCATCATGCTTAGGAATAGCACCTAGAAGACTGAGTTGCAATCCTGCTGAAAGCACCTTTGTGCTATTACAGTATTGGTATATGCCAAGTAAAAGTAACAGTTAATGAGCAAGGCACTGCAAACTAACCACACAGAGTAGCTTGGTCACAGAACCACTGAAAAAAAGCTCCCAAAATAAGAACCTTAAGCCACCTCTCTGTTATGAATCTAAGTTTTCTGTAAGAAAGAATGAACTGCAATAGATTCAGTTACAGGTCACTGTTGTGTGTAAACAGCTTCCCCAGACCCACATGCAAAGTTCTGTACCTGGAACACCTGGCTCGCCTTTTTCTCCTTTTGCTCCTAGCTGTTTTGGATCAACTTTTCCAGGTGGACCTGGCAGGCCTGCTTCGCCTTTGATGCCTTTCTGTCCTACTGGTCCGGGAGGCCCTGGTGGACCAGGCAATCCATTATTGCCTACAGCAGGTACAGACAACAAAAGGGAAAAAATACAGTCCTTGAGGTAGGCTACTACATTTGTAATGGTTTTTCTTGCATTGGGAGTTCAGGACTTATTAATGCAGTTGGAATTCACTAAATGATCAGTCAGTTTATCCAAGGGTCGCCAGAGCATCTTAAGCCTTGGAACAAAGCCGAGTGAGTGGACTGCATGGCGGTGTCTGTATCTGGCCATCCCAGCTCAGAAGAAGCAGTTGTCTATATGACCCACACCAAGAAAGCTCCAAGAGCTCCACCACACTGTACTACCAGCACAAAGGAGCTGCAACAGCAATAGCAGCTTTGGATTCACTGCCTCCTTGTTCTGGGGAGTGAGTGGCTTTTATTTCTAGCAAACTCTTTCAAAATTAATCTCAACAAGCAAGTTGGGAAAATGTAGATTGAACAGTTCCTCTGCGATACTTACAGAGCTCATTCTGGATGACTCCAGAATCCAGAACTACTGATTTTCTTCTTTCTATTGCTTAAAGCAGACTTTACGACAGGCTTCAGAAATATTGCCCTACTTTAATGCCATCAATGCAAAGGTAATGTTTTAAATTACCTACCATTTCATGACATCAACTAAAAAAGAATGACAGAATGCTATGGCTTAGAACTGCAAAGCAATTCTGAATATCAGCACTGGCAAAAGAAGATAATCTAGGCAGAGTCCAGTAATGAAGGTCTGGATGTTAGGATTACAAAGTCCCTTTCCACACAGGACATGGAAAACAGCAGTCTGCATTCCCTTCAGAGGCAGGTAAAACAAGCATTACCTTTCAAGCCAGGCAGGCCATTTCTCCCAGGAGTTCCTGGAGGCCCTGGAGGACCAGGGGCTCCCATGACGCCCATCTCCCCTTTGGCACCTAAATGCATTGAATCACCATTGTCATTCAGAACAAAACCAGGTACCAGTACCTAACTTTTAATTCCCTGCATCTCTAGGGTATTTATTAAGCAGCACATGATATAAGGCCTGTTTTAAGGGAACTGCAAGCACTCAGTTCTTGTATAGATCTAAGTTGGATAAAATGATGCTTGAAAACCATGGGGTATGTTCCACAGTTAAGTCCTGGGAAGCAAATTTGCAGTACGCTGTTCTTTATGGCAGGAAGCGTATTCATACCACTGGTAAATTGAGTTCCCTGCTTTGAAACCTAAATACTTGTTTGAAAGCAAACTTGAATTTATTGAAAGCCAAAAAGTCAATCAGGTGTGCACTGCTTGCAGTCTTTAGTACTGCCCCCTCTGTCCATAGACAAAGATATGCAAAATTCACTTTTGATATTTCTCTTCCAGAGGGTGAAACAAGACTATCTAACACACAGAGTAAAGGAGTCAGTATTTAAACCGTGTTGAATCCAATTGTTAGTATTTGCAATCACTTCATTTAAACAAATTCTATTTCCAAACTGTAGCAGTGACTAGGAAAAAAAATCACACCATAAATTAGGAAAGCGCCACAGTGACGATGCTCAAAGCCACGATTGACAATTATGAAACAAAATAACATAGAAAACATTTAAACCAAGTTACAGGGAGGAGTGGATTTTACAAGGATTTTAATGCAACAAATTCTGCTACATTTATTTTTGAAGTATGAGATGTAACAGTTACGTGTATCCAACTTTAAATGGGTAGGATAAACACCAAAGCTCACTAAGCTGGCATACCCAAGCATAAAGAGCATCTACCTGTAACTACAGTTTGGTCTTTGACCATAGGTAAACTCGAACTTACCTGGAAATCCAGGTATTCCATCCCGGCCAGGTGGTCCAGGTGAACCCTGAGGCCCTGGGAGACCAGGGGGTCCTGGATACCCTGGAGCTCCTCGGTCACCTGGAGGACCAGGAACGTCGAAGCCTGGAGGACCTGGATCCCCTTTCTCCCCTGGAACGCCCTGCAATCCTAGACAGTGTTGTTAAGACACAACCTTTTAGCACAAGGGAAGGGAAAGCTGAGATTTGTGTGTGTCTCTGGACATAGTACTGTAGGAATAGCTAAATTTTATCTGGGGTCCTTTCCTAACACTGATGAAACCCCTGCAATTCTTCTAAAGCCATTTGATTTTTAATGTTTGCAGGTATTAAAAGGCCATGTTCTCCTGAAAAAAAGTATTCCTAACATTTTACCAAGATATAGCAAACGCAATTAAAGAAACTTCAAAAGCAGAACAACAACTCACTTTGTCAACCTGTGAAGTCTGATTAATAAACCAAAGAGCCAAGATCGATTAGGCTGGTTTGTATTTTGTCGCTCAGTATTGAGACTCTTACAGTTATATTTCCATCAAAGATTCCATTTTGTTACATTCTAAGTTAATGTCAGCTGTGTAGTTTTGAAGGATGGCAAAACCTGCGTTGCATTACATTGCCCTGAATGAAAAACATCAACTGTCAAAATATGCTTAAGATTGTTTAATGCTAACGGTACTGAGCTTGAGGCATTGCTGCAGCAAGCAGACAGCTTGTTGCCCTCCAGTGCACTGTGTCAGTGAGGATGCTCATTCTGGAAACGTAGCTGACAAAAAAGGATTATTCTTAAATCTGAAGTTAAGAAAAGGCTTTGGTAAAGAGACCACAGTACCTGGGGAACCTGGGGTTCAAAAGCCAACGAGTTAGAGCTCATCAGGGAGTTGAGACAGGTAGCAGTAAGGAGTTGTGACAGTCGTTAAGTTAGGAAACAAAATAAAGCACATACAGTTAGAACAAAGGAATAAAAATCTACACTAAAGTTACTAAAACCAGATCTAAGTACAAAGAACAACACTAGTGCAGTCAAGAGAAACCAGACTGCAAGGAAAGCTGGAGGTCTTTGTCAAAGTGCAGCCACCATTGTATGCAGAAACAAGAAACTCGGTGAGATATTTCATGGTATACTTAAAAAATAGAATTCTCTTCCCTCTCTCCTTGTCCAGTATTCTCTTCAACCTGGGAACAAGCTTTTTCTGACCAGTTTCTTACAAAAAAAGGAATTCTAATGGAATTTCTGGTTCTCAAAGAGGCAACCATACCATAATTGGAGCAACACAGACAACACAGTCAGTTCTGGAGTAATTTGTTGCTTTAAAAAAAAAAGAACGTTGAGTTATTGCAAACTATTTGAAGAAATGGTGGTGCGAAGAAAGGACATTCTGAATGGGGAAATCCTCCCCAGAATTTTCCAAAACCTCTGAAAAACAGAGCCCCAGATACTCCACATTGCACAAAGGATCAGAATCAAAACAGCCTAGTAAAACAAACAAGGGATGGAAGACGGGAATGTAGGCTTTCTGCACAGAACAGAAACAGCAGTGCCAAGGGAAGTAACAAGGACTTCTCAAGCAAGACCTTTAGTGATGCACTAGATTCCAGAGCCACTATGCTGTTAGTAGCCACAATGATGAGTCGTTACAGACAAGAGCAGTGAAAACACAAGCATTTCCAATCAACTCTAGTGATAATTGTGCATTTGTCAAGGTTGGTATTTTGGGATAAATCAGCAATCACATGAAATCAAATTCTCACTAAAACCAGAAGGGATGTCACAGGAAGACAAAAGAACATGCATTGGATGAAAGTTTCAAATCCATACCAGTGCAACCCAGCCCTTCACCCCAAACACACACTGGTGTAGACTTCTGTTTCAGCTCAGCCTCAAGTGCAGCCATAGGTTCAGGACAGTATACTGAGCACAGTAAACCAGGCAGAGGACCCACCTGCTTGCTTAGGGAACTCCTGTGGACCTTGTCCAGACCCTTCTGTCCCTAGCTCTTAATACCAGACACATTCAAGGCTTGCTGGTGCAGTGAATGCATCTTCCTTTCCCCCACTGGGAAACTTGTGAAAAAATATGCTTAAACATGAACTATGCTTTATGTATGTGAGTAGAATTCAAACTCCATGGCCTACTTACTCTAGTGCTTGCCTACCTGCATGTTAAGCACTTTGGTGAATCTCAGCTCACAGTTCATAAAGAACTGAATCTGATCAACCAATCTGTGACCCATGGCCTTACAGTTGGCCGTGATTCTTTCTGCATGCACTGTGATTGTGAACCATTCCAATCCTGGTGCTGGCATACAAACACATTCAAAAAGTATGGCTCACAAACATGCAGCATAAACAGTCATACAGGCATGGTGGGAACCAGATGGGATTTGAAGTGTTCAGCAGCAGGCATGCTAAGTCCACAGAGAATGTTCCCACTGTGGTGACTGCCACAAGTCTGTAACATCAGGAGTTGGTGCACAGCAAGCCCATTCACTGAATGCGGGGGAAAAGGAATTTCCCTGAGCAAACCTTGTGAATAGAATGATGTGCATGCACGTACACGTATCCTTTGTGCACAGAGATGGAACAAGTTACCTTCATCAGTCACCTGGTATTTTAGACAAAAGACAGACAAGCTCCCTTCAGAGACATACTCTAATTCTCACTGTCCTTAGATTCTGCTTTGTCAACCTATTTTAAACTTACCAGGACTCATAAAACTTGCTGGATTTGAAGAATAAAAGCGTGTGAGGGAATCAGGAACCCCAGAACTTGGAGGTTTCTGTAAGAGTTCTTTTCCAGATGTGCTTATGGCAAGATGAATGTGTACAACTCTTTCTGACAGGCTTTTGTTAAAGCAGTATCATGTCACTGCCCAGAGAACATTTTCTCCTCTACAAAACAATGAACCAGCTAGTTTGGAATACTCATGCTTTCTTGCTTTCCACACTAAGTTAAACTGTGGTTCAGCTTCCATTAGGGAAAAAAAAAAAACCAGGTATCCAGCCACTTCAGGAAAACCTGAACTCCTTCCTCCATTTTGCATTTACCATATAAGCAGAGGGAGGACAAGTAGCCTTGTACAGGAGACTGCACAGCACAGGCAGCTGAAGACAGCTTTCCCCCTCTTCTGTAACTGCAAAACCTCTGCACTGACATTGTGCTCCCTTCTGTCTTGTCCTCAAGAGTATTGCAATAAACTCCTTCACAGAGATTTTGTTGCTGTCTGTGCATAACACTTTCTAGAGCTTCTGCCAAGGCTTCAAGTCTTCCCAAAGTGGGCTTTTTCACCCTTAAAACCTCTCTAAATTGTGCAAATGCCAAGCCTGAATGTAATTCCATTTCTGATTTCAGTAAAAAAACAGATGTACCAGGTTATGCCTACTTGACTGGCAAAATACCCAAACTGATAGACGTGAAGTCTCTTATGTTTCCTTGCCTATCTGTTCAGTGGGACCTTCAGTGTTCTGTGTACCTGCTTGGTGTATGACAGAAATAACATAAGGGTACAATTCAAGTGAGTTTTACCTGGGGGACCAACAGGACCTGGAGGTCCTGGAGATCCAGGTGGACCTTGACCACCAATGCCAGGGATGCCTGGTGGGCCTGGGAGTCCTGGTGGTCCACTTGGTCCAGGGTCACCTAAAAGAATACTCTTTTTTAGTTAAATAGTGAACTCAATCCAGAAATGCTTGCTTGCAGAAGCAGAGTGCCTGCATATTATACTTGAAATCTCATCCTTGTATGCAAACAAATATGGATCTGACACAGGAAAAACACACTTCAGAGGCTATATCTGAAAGTCAGTGATTTGTCCTCACTCTGTGTGGAATGCATACAGTTTATGTTTCAAGGCTACACAGAGACACATTATTGCATCGTAACCCCAACCAAACCCAACAGATGCTCTCTAGCAAACCGGCATGCTCCACAGTTGAATACAGACAACGATCAACAACAGGAACTCAGGAACTGCTAACCCTCTGCATGTAGAAGCAGAGCACATCTAAATGACAATTATTCCACTGAAAAAGTGTTACCCCCACATTAACATGATCTGTTCTTCAGAATACAGACTTTCAAATACTGACCTACAGAGTGGTATTTACCCCCTTGCTTGCTTGTCTTTTGAGAACACAAGCTTCATTTACACAGGTATGTCTGACTTGGAAATATGGACCCTGTAGTAACTGCTCCAAGGTCAGCACTGCTGGTATTTGACTGCCATAGGACCCCCAGCACATGTATGTTTTTTAAACTTCAGCAGGGAACAGGAAAGGGGAGAGTTCTCCATACCTTTGGGCCCTGGTGTTCCATCAAAACCTGCCCGTCCTGGGAGACCAGGGTTTCCTGGGAAGCCAGGATCACCTTTAGGTCCTTGAACTCCTTTTGTGCCTGGTGGTCCTGGGGGTCCAGGTGGTCCTGGAAGCCCAAATCCACGATCCCCCTGTAACAAAAAGAAATCTTTTAAAAAAGAGTTTTCTAAGCTTAGCCTCTCCTAAAAACATTAAAAGCAAAGAAACAATGCCCATCATTTTAGAGTTCTATTTCTTTTTTACTACCCTCACTCAAACCTCAAATAGAGAATGTGACTTCCCCACCATGAGAACCTGACAAGAGGTGAAATCCTTCCCCCACCAGCTCCTACTGACACGGAAGAACCTCTGAGATAATGAAGTTTTATATGAAACAAGCAAACACAAACCTTCTGTCCTGGGAAACCAGGTGGTCCAGGAGGTCCATCTAGACCAGGGCGACCAGGAGCTCCTGGAGCTCCAGGGGGGCCAGGAGTCCCTGGGAAACCTACGTATGACATGGAGGTTATGGCAGCAGAGGAGAGGACATCAGAGAGCATTAGAACAAGTCTTCCAGAAATGCTTAGGGCCCATGAAAAGCAGTAGCTGAAAAGAGGTTCTGCTCAAGCATACTTGAGGGGTATGTTTGGCTGAGACAACTTTTGGGCACACAGTCTTTGAAACAGAGGATCTCTGGGACTCCTCACAGAGGGGAGCACTCCCCATGCTGTGTGCTCTAACAGGAATTACAAACAGTTCAACATCAGAACCATTAACACCTTGAGACAGCATTGGGAGATCATTTATCAACCCAAGCTCAGACATTCATCATACACCAAACTTTTATCTATTTTCTTTTGTGTCCTTGGTTTACAGAAAAGTGTAAATGCGAAGGAGCAGTACAGTAAAGAGAGGAGTAAGAGATCAGCAGGCTTTTTCCTCCTATTTCTTAAACTATTATAAGGATGTATAAAACAAAGACAAGCATTTTTTAAAGGATTCTAAAACCAGAAATCAATTCACTATGAAAAAGTGAAGAGACACATCCCTGTGTTCCCTCTTCTTGCCAGCACAGTACAGCAACAGGGGTGTAAACATACCTTTTGGGCCTGGTGGACCTGGAAGGCCAATGCCAGGAATACCTGGCTCCCCTTTTGCACCTGGGATGCCTGATAAGCCACGCTGACCTGGCTGACCAGGATCTCCTGCAAAAAGAAGAAAAATCAACATAGTTATCAAAAATCAGAATAAAAAGCTCTTTGCACTCCCTGGATATCTAGGTGTTGCTTTACCTGGAAGACCTGGGTCACCACTTCTTCCTGGAGGACCAGGGGGGCCAGGTACTCCTGGTTCTGTAATAGTCTGACCAGGGTCACCTTTAGGACCTAACACCAAAAAAAGAAGCAATATGTATCACTCAGAAGAAGTTTCTTGTCTGTTTTATTTTGAGCAGAAAAGGATGTTAGCCACATCCTAAGCTGACCAAGAACGAGCACCAGCAATGCTTTATCCAACAGACTATCCGCCCCCAAGCCCCATACAGAACTTTTAGGCTTAGAAGCACTATTTAATGTTAAGAAATGTTATTTCTTCTAGTTTGTTCCTAGGTACTGTCATGTGAATAGTATTCTCCATAGCTGACACCAGCACAACTTGATCAGGATCTGAGCAGTTGACAAGGAAGTAACAAAAGCAAACTTGTTCAGAGCAAACCCTTGTTTTAGAAATCTATTGTAGCTGCAGTATTATTAAGCATAAGCCAGATGGTAGTTACAATGCATTTTCACTGTAGTCAATCAAGAAGGAGAAGCACAAGGATGACTCATATGCCTATGGTAATATAGCACAAATTCTGCTTGCTTCATGATTCTGTGATGACCCTCAGTAAGGAAGCTTATAAATACAAGATCTTACAACACCTTTGGGTAAAAGCTTAAAAGCAGCGTTATGTTCTGACAACTATCTGGATCAAAAGGACAAAACTTGATTTTACAGCTTTTGTTCAACAGCACAGAGAGACCAACTCACCAGGAACTCCGGGAGGCCCTGGACGGCCCGACACACCTTGGATGCCCTTTTCACCAGGTAAACCTTGCGGACCAAACCCAGGAGGACCAGGAAGTCCTTTTTCTCCAGGTAGACCTGGTAATCCTGGATCACCTGGAATACCCATTTCTCCTTTGAATGCAACACTGCCCTGTAAAAGAAAGAACAGGGTGGGAAAGAGGAATATGCATTTACCAGCAAAGGAGTAAAGTGTTTCACAGCTTCTGTTCTGAAACTGTTTGGCAGTTTCCATCCTTCTAGCTCTCAAGATCACTAGCTTCCTACATCTTACTAACATAGCAGGGGTAAGGTCTAAACCTGGGTACTTAATTCTTCATGCCAAATAGGTGAAATGTAGACGATGGTAGAAAGGACCATCTGACCCTATTTGAGAGAAGCCTAAGCTTATTTTTAGAGGCACTGACAGATTCAGGGAGTACATCTGTGTTCATCACATTTGCTACTCCTCTTACCTACACTACATCAAATGCATTCAGGACTTCCCAACACATCTGTCCAACCAGAAACAGCACTAAATGGAACTCACCGGTTCTCCTTTAGGGCCAGGTAGACCTGGCAGTCCATCTCGTCCAGGAGTGCCATCTATGCCAGGAAGACCTGGAGGTCCTGGGAAGCCAGGTTCTCCTTTGTCACCTTTCATTCTTGGAGACGTCAGGACATCTCCTGGGTCTCCTTTAGGACCAGGTCTCCCAGGAGCACCTGGGGATCCTGGGAATCCCTAAGGGGAAGCAAAAAAAAAAAAAAAGAAGAGAAAAGAAAAATAAGCATTTCAGTTTTTCTTTCACTCTTTTTCTGAGTTTGGCACAAGAATTATGCATTCAAGCTAGTTATGGACAAAAAAGAGTTATTATACACAAATTCATATCTACTGTGCACAGATCTACCAAACATGGAAGACAAGTGAGACCAGAACACAACACCACCACTTACTGGTGGCCCTACAAGGCCAGTTAATCCAGGAAGCCCCTTTTCACCTTTTGGTCCAGGAAAACCAGGAGAACCTGAGTAGAGCACAAAAAGACGAAAGAAAAAGATAAAACTGTAGAAGCTGTAAATATCAAGCATGCTGTTTGCATAAGATAACAGCTAAGTTGTTCTAAACCCAGGCAAGGTTTAATCTGCTTTTTTGGGGGAGCTTGATGTTATTTGAGAGCCTAATTTGCAACTCTAAGTTAAATCAGTAATGTCAAAAAATGTCACACTTGTAAAAAGCTCCAGCTCCTCTATCATTTCAGGAATAGCAAGTAAAAGTTAATTTCTCTCTTTCAGTTAAATCTCTAGCAGACCTTAAACTTTTGATACACAGAATGTTTGCAAGTCTGTCTTTGCTCGTGGAATTTATTTTGGAAGACTGGATTTTCAGAAAAGAAGTGATTGTTTTACATGTATCCAACCATCTCCTCCTTACACTCCCCAACTGTGCAAAACAGGACAAGCATCACCTATATACTGGAGCTGCCAACTGTGCATCTGAATTTGTATACATCACATTATACACAGATACTCAGATACAAAGTGACTTTATGGAATATATTAAGCAAAATAGTGAAGACCATAACTTTACCTGGACTACCTGGAGGTCCTGGTGGTCCTCTCTCCCCAGGAGGCCCAGTTATTCCAGTCCCTATGCAATTGAAGCACGTGTCTCCTTGATCACCTGAAAAGATTTGCACAGAAAAAGCACACTTGAGAACCAGGTCTCAGAAAACATTAAAAGAATTCTAAACCATACTAAAATCCAAACTTTAATTAAAGTCTGAGTGCAAAATAAATACTGGGAATGTTTTACTGATTTGACAATAGGCTAAACTTATTTCATAAAAAGAAGGGGGGGAATAATGGTTTCCAGAAGCTGAGGAATTTGCCTCACATACAGACGTGCCAATGTAGTATTCAAGCACTTCATTAGGTTAATTAATTAACCATTAAAATTTCCATGAGAAAAAAGGCTTCCATTTGAAAGGAGTACAAAATAAAATGAGATGCCCAAAGTCAGGTAGGATGTCCATGGTTGAGCTAGGAAAAAATTCTCACTTACCCATATCAGCATCCTCATTGCAAGGTTGTCTTTTTGGAAATAAGGATACACATTAAAGAGATCTTTCTTTTGCTTACCAAACACACACACACACACACACATTGTACACTGACCAGCTCAAATCAGGAATCTTGCATTTATAATTTCAATGTTGCTTTCCATAAAAAATGTCAAATTTATTTATGAAATAAGTATAAAACTTTTCCACATAGAGTTGGAAACTGCTGTTACAAAGCACTTAGTTGCTCTGTAATTGGGAGGTACTCATAAATCTGAACTTCCATTTTACTTTAATCATGAGCCATGCTAGGCCCTAGCATTGGTTGGAGCCTCATTCACGTGGAGATTTCTGTGCTTTAACACTAGGGTGAGGGACTATCCTACACACCCCAAACTCCACATTTCTTACTCAGAAACAGAAAATATTTGCACTGAACACCACTGGCAAGAGATACTGTTTATCCTTATTTAATGCAGGCTTTACATTATGTAACAAGCTTTACAAAAAGAGAAGAAACAAGATAGACATGGGCACTGCACCTTTTTGGCCTCGCTCCCCTGTAAAGCCTTGTTGTCCTGGAATTCCTGGAGGACCTGGTGGCCCCTGCTCACATATCCCTTCACCTAAGGAGAATCAAGAGAGGTTTAATGATCAATTTGTTACAGACTGACAGCAGCACTGAACACATGTATTCAGTACAAAATTGCACTTCCTACTATTTGTGTGAATATTCTAATACACCCACACAATCACAGGCCAAACACTTTGGCAATTCAGACAGAGGACTGCTAATGAAAACCTACCAACGTAATCCAAACTCAAAAGGAAACAATCATCAGTTCCCCTTTACAACCTCAACTGCCTCCCACTGCTTCCCACAGCCTACACACTTCCATCTGTACACTACATTCTGCTGTTCAGCCTCATATCATAAAAGCATGTGCATGAAGTATCACCAGTGAGGGGACTTAAGCTGCCAAAGACATCTAGACACTAAATTCCTCCCTGAACCCTGTTACCTCCTCTCCACTATGGTTCTCATATTCCATCTCCCATTCCCCACTTCCCTTATACCAAAAAGGAGCTTCATCTGAAGTTTTTTGTAGTCTACAAATGAGAATATTTATGAAATAAAACTGAAATTCTGTGAAAAATCACTCTTTTGACTCTCCACTCTCTTTTACTTGTTATCTATGTGGTCATCACTTACCAGTAGGAACAGATGGTGCAGGTGGCCCTGGGGGACCTGGTGGTCCTGGAGGTCCTCGTGGTCCATCAAGTCCTGGCTGCCCAGGAATAGAAATACCAGGTAAACCTGGATCTCCCTTCTGTCCTCTCTCACCAGGTAAGCCAGGTGGGCCAGGAGGTCCAACAGTAGTGATCCCTAAGATGAAAATAATACAGGTAAGCAGTCAGTATCTGTTTTGACAGCCTTGATGATTAGCATCCTCTGCTCACCACAGCAGTGGCAATCAGTGTTCAGAATTTCTCATAACTTCTTGACCCCATAAGTTTAGGACCACCCTTCAAGCTCACAAGTAGCTCTAAATAGTTCTGCCATCAGTTTCTGCTCAGGCCATGTATCCAAAGGAGTGTGAAAACACTGTTAAACTAAATATACATTCAGACATTTGAGCATACAACTTAATCTTAATGCTTGCTCTCCTACCTGGTGAACCTGGCAAGCCAGGTGGCCCAGGCCTACCAGAGAATCCACGCTCCCCTTTGGCTCCTGGAAGTCCTGGCAATCCTTTGCTACCTTTTGGTCCCACTGCTGCATCAATGCCTGGTCTTGAAATGACCTGTAAATGTTTCATGTTTATGTGAAACGACATGTCATGGAAAGTGTCACTGGAATGGTAAAGAGAAGTGAGGGAGGAAAAGTTCAACATACTTTGAACCTCATGCCAATGACAGATGCTTTTCCCACTCCACTGAATTACCAGGTAAAATTCCAGTAAAGAGCACTTCCCAATAGGAAGCACTTTTACTGCCAAGCCAACATGGTTATAACAGGCTTCAGTGAAGCTGACTCAATTTCTGCTGGTCTGAGGTTATCGTCTAGCCTTGTGTTTGTAACCTAGCAAATCCTAGGGCACAGAATCTATCTTGAAAGAAGGAAACAATTATTTCTATTAGTGAATATATGAAACCTTTGCTGGTTCTGTTACTGTTATACCCAGAGACAGGACCCACAGTCACCCTGAGGAAACAACACTGTCAAACAAATGCAAGAAGAAAAGAAACGATCAGCAACTTACAATTCCAGGAGGACCAGGGGGACCAACGTCACCTTTTTCACCCTATCAAAGGAATTAAGAGCATTTTTTATACTGTGTATTAGTACAAAAGAAAGTTATTGCAAGTATTCCTCAACACTGTAATAGCATAGGCAACGCAATTTACTACTCGGCCACAGCTGAAGCCAGTCATGACAGATTTTCAAGCTGCTACAGCAATAATGACAAGAAACCTGGCATACCTTTTCACCGTCTCTTCCTGGAGCACCATTTATTCCAGGCCCACCAGGTAAGCCCTTCAAGAAAATAAAAAGATAATCACACTCAGATCTTCTCCATATCAGAAGAAAAGTGTTTAAGGAGTCAGATTAGAAATGTAAGAGCTACTCACATCCCTACCAGGCTGACCAGGTTCTCCATCTTTGCCAGGCTTTCCCTTCAAAGACATAAACATTCATTGAAATAAAATGCTTCAGGGGTGAAGAATTCTTATGGGAACTGTGTTACTTATTTCCCATTTTCAATAAGCCAGACTTTCTCTAGAATGCAGTCCTTGGGACAAACACGTCAAAGACATCGATCAAATAAAATCAACGGAGTTATTTAACCTGAGGTTTTCATTTTGAAACCCAGAACACAAAAACATGGCAAGTTTCAAAGAAATGTTGTGTGAGTACAGCACAAAATGATCTTCAGTTAACTATTGCTGATTCATTGTGTTAACTCCCTTTATTTTAACAATAGAGAAAGACTTTATTTGGAAAACAGATCCCAACTCCCTAAACACCAGAACATGACATTTGATTATGAAATTGGTATAATGTGACCACTGAAATAAAACACAAACATTTATGTGCTTGAATTTTAACTCTCCTTGAAACCAAATGCAGTTTTCTAAACAATAGTATCAACAAAAATATAAGGTGCAATTCTGCTCAAAGAATTGACTTCTAAAGCCCATATATTCTTGCTGAAGTGCTTCCAAACCCCACATGTTCAATGACAGGTTTCTCATTGCTGTGACAGAACTAGTGCAAGCTCCACTTTATTCCAGACCATTTACTGGGCAACAGAACTCTAGTGTGACTGTTGCAGAAGCTCTATGTAAGGGGGACACCTGCTGGAACATGACAAGAATAGGTGACCAAGTTTCACCACAGTGCCAAGATCAGTCACTGGGAAGTTGATAGTAAGACCTAACAGCAGATACTGTGTATTAGATTATAACACGATTTGTGAATTCCTTTTATTTAGTGATGAGTTCTCATTCTCAAACACGAGGTTTTGAGATCTCCTGTGAGTCTGCAGAACCGTTTGATTACATATTCTGATATCTTTATATGTAAAATGGGTTTGACTCCCAGCAGAATCATATGGAGCCCAAAAAGGCAGCTTTAAAGTAATGTAATAGCAAAACTGCACTTGAAGTATGCAACATGCCCAAATTCAGAGTAATAAAATCAAATAAAAATGTTGGTAAACAAGCTTCTGGCGAATGGCACCTGCTATATCCCCCTCAGGACCTTTATCCTTTCAGATCTTTGCAAATTTCTGTAGTTCCCATTTCCTTTTGCAGAGAGGAGCAACTTGGAAAATGCAATTCAAACCCACTCAAAATACAATGAGAATTCTGGCTTTGTCAATCTGCCTCATTTGTTATACTCCTTAGTGAAGGCAAATCAAAGCCCTCCTCTAAATCTCAGCAACTAGGAGTATTTTATCTGGATTATCAAACATTTGTTTCCATTGTATTTATTTCCTATGTTAATGGGAAAACCTACTACTACTATGCTTCTAAACAGTGCTTATACGTTGTCCAATTAACCTGAGCCACGCTTGTGTCTTGGTTTTCACAGGGGCCCATTACACTGATGAAATTATGGCTTCAGTAGCTGTGAAAGTGAAAATACAGAATGCTTTGAGCTGGCAGCAGCTTGCCTTTTCTTTGCTGGCCCAGCCATGTCATTTTCATCCTATTTCTTAGCACTCGTACAATCTTCCTTAGTTTTTCTGAGCTCTAAGTAAATTTCAATTCCAGGATGGATTTGAATCTAGACAGGAACAAAGTGACCCATGCTACCCATAGATGCAGCAGCTTTCATGACTATCCCCTCCCCAGATAGCACATAAACTGAAGTAGTTTCTTGGGGAGTGACAAATGGACTTGTGGTCTTAATGCAGTGTTCAGAGACTTGGTTTTCTGACTCACCTCACAAGTAAACCCACTGAGGATGAGTTTACATAGACCAGCTTAAATACACATCAATCTTATGCTGCTTGACAACCTAGTACATCGCAAACTGAAAGAAAACCCTCTCCATAAGGAAACAAACCCCTGCTGCCTCAGTCAAGCAGTCCAATAACTTTGAAGGTTTCCCTGTGAACATAATCTAGATTATTTTCTCCTGCCCTCAAAACTAAGATCTACAAGCAGATAATTCTATCAGAAAGTACTGAGAAATCCATAGCCGGAAGCACTTTTCATGAACCAGATGCATCATTCACTATTTTGCCAGGTTATGGAAAAAAAAAAAGTCTCTTACCCAGAGGCTGATGGCCCCACCTGAATTCAACATTTGCTTAATTCTCAAAGATAACACTGATTGGAAAGAGAAATGTTTGGTTAAACAGATTACTTACTCTTTTGCCTGGTTCTCCTTGCTCACCTTTTTCACCTTTTACGCCACCGGGAAGACCCTGGACACACAAAGGTCATCTTAAACTGAGCCCACAAGCCAGTGCAGAATGAATTTACAGTTCTGATACAGATGCAACCAAAAAGAAAGAACTAAAAGAGGACTACTCACAGGAGGGCCTTGTGGCCCAGGAAGTCCTGGTGGGCCTGGATCACCTGGAATACCCTGTCAAGCATGGCAAAGAAAAAAAGGATTAAAGCCTCCATCACTACATAGTAGCTCAGCCAATTTCTACAATTTCCAAGTACTATGGACAGTAAAAGATCATATTTTTTCTTTCTTTGTGTGGAACTTCAAGAGCATCTATAAATTTTATTAACTGCACATCCTGTTTATTTAGATGATTCACTCTAAGATACAACTGCCTCCTGCGTGCACTGCAGCAGCTGGTTTGGTGGCCTGCAGCTGCTATACAATAATAAAAAGAAGGAAAAGAAAAACCCCAAACAGGAAAGAAAGTAGAACAAATAAATGTCAGATCCTGCTGAAATTACAGGAGCAACAGTCATTAGATTAGTGGTAACTGCTGAAGTTGTGGGACCATCAGGATCCATAGTGTGTTCACCTGAAAAGTGTTAAGAAGTTACGGTTTCTGGTACGTCTTGTTACACCTTTGTGCAAGTTCTTAAGTCTCTTCACCATTAACCTAAAGAAAGGCTGCTGACTGCTGAATCCACAGTAGGTTTCTGTGTAGAGTTTGTGTTATTTTCTTGGAGGCCTCCCAGACTTTTACTTCATTTTCAGTCAGAGAGCACGGGTACGGGTACATGCCAGAACTTTGTGTGTATTTCACAAAATAGGAAGTGTAATGCTTAAGGATTTTATTGATTGTGTACTACTGAGCATAACCTTTGTTGAAATAAGACCAAATATGTAAGCTTTGAAATCATTGTTAATGTTGGTCAAATGCAATGCACTCAGAGTAAGTGTTTGTAAGTCACAGTGCTTTAAAAGGAATGTAGTTAGAACGCTTTTATTTTGTACATTTATATAACTCAATCCCAGTATAATTAGTCCTTCAGAGATCCCTGATGACAGAGGCAAATTACTCTGACCCTAATAAAGTCAGACAAATTTTTGCTTCTACTACAGTGTGTCAAAATGTCACCTTGTCTTTTCTTAGAACTATAAAGACACATAATGCTGCTCTTTACCTTCTGTCCCACCATTGAGTAAAACAGAGACAAAACCAGAGACTGAGACCCTTCTAAGATGACTGCATGGCAAATGTACATCAGTCGATAGCTCTAGGTAATGCCTTAGTGGTGCTTAATGTTCTTCCGAAAGGAGGAGTAACAAATGGTTTGATCAAGACGAAGGGCAGAATTGTCCTGAAATAAAACACGCTAGACAGTGGTACCAAAGCTTTCTTCTCTGACGTGCTACTCAAGATGAAAAGGTGGAAAGGAAGAAACTGATCCAAATACAGATGGGGGCGACTCACAGTTAAAATTTAAAGCTCAGTTACTACAGTGATATTTGCAAAATAACCAATCACTCGCCACTCTTAACTCTTCTATCAGTCAGGGTGATAGAAACTTCAAAGTAAACAGGAAATCCAGGTACCCACGATCCTGCTGGTGCTGCTCAGAGTGCTGACTGGCACCCAGAATCAGATGGTACTGTGAAATGTTCCCCAGTACAGAAGGAAACATAATAACTTCAAAAATGGCAACTCTCCTGATGACTTTTTGGCATTTATGGGTGAGGAAGGATCCATACAAATCAAACCAACAGTTTCAGCTTACTGTCATAATACAGCTTGAGATGTATTTTTAAGAGGCCAGAAATGGAGGAAGCATTTTATTCAGACCATGCAGAAGAAAGATCTTGGGGTGATTAATAATGACAAGAAAAAGAAATGGAGAGAAAAAAAATAAAATAGAACAAAAACAGGAATTGAGTTAAAATTTTTGACAGACTTCTTCACAATGGATGTCACAGCTGGCTCATTACTGGGAATCTGAATCCCCAGAGAGCTTTGAAAATCACAGTCTGGGTGTACCAAGGAAAGAGAGTACTTTAACTGCTTCTACTGTTACTACGAACTTCCTTTAAGAGAGTTTCTTAAGAATAGATATTTTACCAAGGGAAGTAAATGAGGTAATGTGACTGGCACACCTTCTATTAAAGGAAAAGTACTCAGGCCTTTAAAAGTACTATTCAATATGGTAAGAAAAATAATAGAGCCTCTGCAGTAAGCAGGATGTGAGTATATATGAGCCAAAGCACCAGAGGCTTCAGCTTGATCACAGGCTCATTCCAGATGGATAGTTTGCCACTCACCTGATCACCTTTCTGAAACTCAATGTCATTTGGTCTCTTCTGTTCTCCGATTTGTCCTGGTGGCCCTGGAGGTCCCTGAAGACCTTGTTCACCCTAATGTGCATGAAGATGGCAGTTTGTTACAGGCGAGACAAGTCATAATGGCATGCATAAGTACTTTGACCGTAATATGAAAAAATCTCATCATGATCATCTACTCACTTTTTCACCTTTGGGGCCTTGGAAATTCAAACCCATATTACCCTGCAAAAAGTATAACTCATCAGCCCTTAGACATAACAAATGTACAGCAAGAAAAACAGAACAGTGCACCACCACCATCAATGAGGGAAAGAAAATACCTTAGGTCCTGGCAGCCCTGGTGGACCAGGAGGTCCCTATTAAAAAAGGAAACAACAAAAAAAAGTCACTTCCAAGCACTTTGTAATGCCCCTGTGTGGCAAAACCCAACAAAACTAATGTCGCTACTTTGACTCCTGTGCATTACAGCCATGATGACAAGGCACCTTGCCTTCCTCTGAGAACTCTTCCTCATGCTATTCAACTTCACAAATGTATGAGAAGGGAGTTCTTCCTTTAAGTAAGAGTCAAATAAAAATATACAGTAAGGTATTAAGCATTAATGAAAGCATCATCCTTGTCTAAAATAAGCCAAATCTTGCCCCTCAGGTTTCACACAAGGATGCTGCACAAAGATTGAGCCTGATTTAAAGTAAGAAAAGGTCTGGGAACACGTTGTTTCAAATGTATCACATTTAAATGTGCACAGTAACAGCTCCAGGGTGAGCTGAATGCTTCGTTCTTGTTGTCTTTGTACCAAGTCTCGATTACCAAGATCTCTGCACTTCACCAAGCTGCCCTACTTAACACTTCATGGGTAACAGGTTAAAGAAGCTTACCGTCAAACCTGGGGGCCCTGGAGGGCCCACTGGACCTGGTATTCCCATGGCACCGGGTGGTCCCTGTTGGGAAAGGGGAGGAGGCTATGACAGAGGCACCTTTCTATGAAATAAAACCAAACAGTAAGGCATTCAAGGTCAGAAAACACCAATAGCTGGCACCCCATACATGTCAAATCAGAACAGCTGACCACTAACCCACCCATCTGTCCTTGTGGAAAGGCCTAAAGGAGGGTACATCACATTAGGAGTGTTCTGCTCTCACCAATACATCTCTCTGGCTTGGATAAAGGAATGCTTTTTTGTTTGTTTTGAACTGCTTTAGTGCTTTCCTTGTCTTCATGCACTGAGAGAGAACAACAAAACACTTTGTATTTGTGATTCCTCCCAGCCAGAAACAGACAATAGGGAAGCACAGATCAGAGGAACAGAAATGCTAATAGGCTCAGTCTGGTCAGAATGGCCTGGAGGTTGTCTCTCTGTACCAGGAAATGGGAGTCTCTGGCTTCTGTCCAGTCCAGACCGATAGGCCTGCTCCCCTTGTTCTTCCACTGCAGCAATGAATGGCTCAGTGGGAAGCAAAGGGCCTGGAGTCACTAGCTGTTTTCACAGAAGACTGCTGGGAGAACAGAAACACTGCCCAGGAGGTGCAGCATAAGGAGAACAGCTGAGACATCACCCTCTCTTCCCACCATCCAAAATAGTGGCTATAGCCCAGAAAGGCAGATGTTACATACTATATACCTCAGGGTGAAGAAGGGAAGGGAAATCCAGCACTGGAGAGATAATGTCTAGGAAGGGGGAACAGCCAGGGGAAACATGGCAGTGGAAAGAGAGAAGCAAGTCAATGAGTACCACTGTCTCCTGGATACTACTTCTCTGAATAGGGGACCCTTCTGGCCTCTGTGGGTCACCCTATGAAGAGCACTATGGAAGCACTTACTTTCCCTGAATCCATAAACTAGAGGTACATTAACTGTGAGCCCCGGTTCTCCACACAAACATATGGATCCCTAGCACCAATGTTCCAGTCGTCCTGTAATGCAAATACTTTTCACGTTCTCTTTTAGGCAGAACACAGCGTTGTAGTACTTTACAGAACTTACAGGTATCCCTGGAAGACCTGGAAATCCTGGGTCACCCTTCTGTCCTGGCAGCAAGGAGGTAATTATTTCACCTGCTTCACCCTAGGAGAAAAAGAGATGCCTTTAATTAACAGCACATTTCTTCATCACCATTCTGACTCTAAAGAACACAAGAGTGGCTCGTAAGACTATGAGAGACTGGAGCTATGCTACAACCTAGCAAGTACTCTTTAATATCAGTGTTACGTTCTCCAAGAATAGCTTTATTTTTAGGAGAGGATTCTTTAAATGGCTAAATTATCAACTAGTAAAAGCTCTCTTTCTATATGTACAAATATACTTACATATGATTGACTTAAATTCCAAAAGATTAGGGGACTGAAATACAAATGCTTCACAAAAGACGTTCTAGCTCCATGTGAAAGCAGTAGATAGGAAACCACAGAAAAGAGGCTTGTTCAGCTTCTTCCAATGTCCCACCTCATGAAACAGATTTCGAGTATGCTGTTATAGTTGTGCTTCACGTTCTATGTTGAAGCACAGTTTGTTACTGACTATGGGCAATAGCTCAGTTTTAAAAGTGTATGTTCTGATTGGCTTGCCTTTTAATATGAGTATCTTTAAAACAATTGGGAAAAAAAGGAGCTGAGAAAACCAATTCAGCTTGCCAGTCTGCCAGTACTAGGGTTATGCTGCCCTCTCAAGAGTTTACTGGAATAATTCTGTGGGTCAATTTCCCTTTCAAACAGATTTGAATCCAAATTGATGTTTTGGCCCATGCAGAACAGGTCAAGGATGCAATAAAAAAAAACCCTTAAAAAAAACAAAAGGGGTCCTTAAGGTCCAAAATCACATTATAAAACTATTTATATTAGGAGAAAAAGAGCCATCTACATAGTAATCTACACAGTAGAAAGCACATTTTCAAAAGGAACATAAGATGTTGCACTCTTAACTGGATATTTTAAGTTACTATTGCTTAGTCTCCAGTAGCATTCTTGAGCATACACAGGTAGACTACTGGTGCATTGCAGGGTTCATAGGCATTTTGATAACTTGATGCCCCACAACACAATCAGGCACTGTCCATCACACTCCCAAGGAAACCAGCTTCAGAAAAGTCTGCTACTTCTGACCCAAACCGAGTAAAGCTACTGCAGAATTTACAGTGAGTTGCACTGGGGTGGCCCAGAAGCACTGCAGAATGTCACTCTTGATTCCAATGGATGCACAAGGTCTTGCATGGAAGAAAGCAGGTTACCTATGCCATGCCACACATCTGAGCCTGGTTAGTACTTCATCGTGTGAGTACAGAACACTTACCTTCATACCTGGCAGACCAGGGGGTCCCTTTGTTTAAAGGAAACAAAAAAGAAAAGAAAGATCAATAGAAATAAATCATTGGTACGCTATTTGCGAACCACTAATCAGATCTAGACCATGAAGAAAGCATTAAAGAGTCTAAAAAAAGACATGAAACAGGAGAAAATACGTTTTTTATGATCTTGAGAATTAAGTGGAAAAAGAATTAAGTGGAAGAAAATAGAGCATTAAAGGGATCACATTTCCATTTCTTAGCAATTTGTTTCTTAATTACCTCCTATTATCTGTCCTGTCTACTACATTTCTTTCTCTATGTACTTGGGTTCCGACAGTCACTTTGCTGTACATCCCTGTGTTTTATAATGAAAACACCCTACAGTGTCCCTTTTTTGCTGCCCCATTAATCACCAGTGAGACTCTTTAGATGTACCGGATGAGACTATCAAGATCTTTCTTCCCTGACACAGATGCATGTATTTGTATTTTCTGCAGGTGGCAAAGCATCTCAGCATGTGAGGATTCAAAGGGCTTTTTATTAGCTTTACCACAGCATGCAGCAAAAAAGCTCACTTTTATTGGACACCTAAAATATGCTGATTAACCATAAAGAAATTAATGTATTCTTATTTATTAAAAGAACAACTGCAAAAAGAGGCTGATATTATACAGCTGAATGAGAAACATCTTACTTACAGGAGGCCCTTGTAAACCAGGAAAACCTGGACTGCCTGGGAATCCACGCTCTCCCTTAGGGATGAAGAAAACATTTAGCCAAAACCAAAGCAAAACATAACAAAAACCGATAAACCAATTTTGACTGAAAAGTCTGGTTTCCTTGTTAGCTTATGACTCCAGGGTAGCAAATGATATTGCAATGAGCTATAGGATAAATAGTTTCTTAAATCACACAGACTGAAACAGAACTTCCCACATTCGGTTATTTTCACATGCTTCCAGGCAAAATACTACAGAGATGGAAAACACAACAGCGCTAGAGAAGATCAGCTTCTCTTATGGAAGGATCATAATGTGAAGTTAAGTAACATATTAGGATGAAAGACTCCTTTCAACAAGCATATTGAATCAGTATTTTCAATGCAATATTATTAAAAATTCATAATTAAAAGTGCCACTGTTATGTAAGGAGTTTTCCTTGGTAGCGAGTCTACTCCAACAATGAGATGCAATATATAATCCAGCTATCAGACTACTCTCAATTGTTAGCTATAAAATTAAGAGTTAAAGCAAAGGATTTAACTACACTGACTGCAGAGCACAAATGTTGTGTCTTTGTGCTGCCAATTTCTGAGAAAACTTTTGCTTTAAGTACCAGACGTGACCCCTTCTCTCACATATGTGTGCAAGTCTGAATCCTCTTGGAATTACCTGCACTAGTCAGCAACAGCAAGTACTGCTGCACATAATAACCCAATCTATTGCTACAGCCAGAACAAGAGCTCTTTTTTCATCTTATTGTTGCACTGTTAAGAATTTTAAAGGGATTCCACCTTTGTTCCATTGCATCCTGGGATACCCTGAGGTCCTGGTGGCCCATCTTGTCCTGGTAATCCCTTTAAAGTGGAAAATAGAAAAGAAGAGTTAGCTTGTAAGATGCTCTTCTGGGCCTGAAAGACAAAAGGAAACAGATTCATAGCTATACAACCCATTCCTACTCACAGGAAGTCCTGGTGTTCCTGGAAATCCTGGAAGTCCTGGCGGTCCCTAGAAGGAAATTAACCATATATGTTTTAAACAGTATGGTACTAATAGATGTGCAAAAGGATTTACCAAGGTTTTACTCGATGTAACCTACTTGTGCATATCTAAGTAAAGAGAAACATCTGAATCACATATAAAAAAAATGCCATGCTGCACAGCCATCAAGGTTCTTCTTCTTTCAGGGAAATACCCACAAAAACACAGAGAAGAAAGTGCAGAACAGCTATAGTATCAAGATATAAATGAACACTCATAGTGTGGAAAAGGGATGTCCCCTAATGAAGTCAGAGGTGCATTGACTGTCACCAGCTGAGGGTTCTGACAAACAGAAAAAGCAAAGGCACAAAGCCTAAAGAATCTGCAGACAAATCAACCTTTCCCATATTGACCCTACATACACTGTGTCTGCTTCAGAATAAACTGAAGCAAAGTTACATGAACTTCTTTATGTCCTGTACAGTAAAACAGGTCAAATAAGTATTAGGGCTACTCCCCCTAACTCAATGCCTGGCAGTCTTTATCCATTATTCCAATATATCCCCCTATAACTGCACCAATACTTACTCTGATTCCTTTGGGTCCAACAGGGCCTGGCAGTCCATCATCACCCTAAAAGAAAAACCAACAACACCAAAACAAAAACCACACTCAAGTTTGCAGTCTGCCTTTCTATCAAATTAAACTGGAAGCACAACATTTCTTCTCCATGTTTTATAGTAAGTGCACTAAGAGTTGCATCAGTTGTTATTTCTTGAGTAACAAGGTTCGGAGTTATCTTATTTGGGCGATGACTTTGAATTGAAAAGTATTTCTTACAGCTGACAAACCAGAGTTACAGGAAATGTGTTTTAAAAAATTAAAGCAATTTAAGATTGCCCATCACCAGGTACCTGTCGTGTGCTTTGGTCAAATATCCTACAGTGACCTCTTGTGGGCAAAACAAAATGTACAAGAGTAAATGTAAAGCACACCATACCATCATTTTGTATTACAACACAGAACTTCCCTTGAGAAGAAAAGGCATTTAGGGAATAAAAATATAATCAAAGTTTCTAGTCCAGGACCCCTCTGTTTCACTCTTGTTATAGCTAATTAATCTTTTCTTTCAGCATAGACTTCCAGTTTTTCCTTGTCACCTACCTATTTTGTCTTTGCTCCTTTTTGATGCGCTTCTCTTAGTTTATACTGTGAGCATGTGCAAATGAAATGGCAGACCCTGGATAACCTTGCGTGTATTGAACATAAATACGAGAGGAAGGCTTTCCAATATTTTAGTGCTGTATTGTACCACCTGAGTGTAACGATGTAATTCAGTAACAAATAAAAACTGAAGCCCTGCAAGGAAAGCAGGGAGCATTCCTCAGCTGTGTGCACTGGCTCAGGGAGACCTTCGTGTGCATTGCCTCTCCAAAGCCAACCCAGGAATGCCACCAGGTGCAAACTTCAGTTTACCCATGTGGTGGGACCCCTGCAGGCAGCTGACAGCCCGACAGCACTCTTATCAGTAAGCCAAGTGATGGAGTGCCCTATGGCAGGGGCTAATAAAACTACAGCACCTGGCCAAACCTGTTCTTTCACCTCAACCTGCAGTGCCTACTGAAAGGATGCAAGGGCATGTTTGGTGTTTGCTAGCACATTTATGTAAAGAATAGAAAATTAAAAGGAAATCTTTTCCCTGTGGTTGACTATTAAAACCAACCAAAAACCTGTCATACTCCAACATCTGAAGATTTTGACTGTTAACCCAGTGGTAATCAGGAATGCTGGAATGATTTAGGATCAGCACTACAAGCAAACTAACACCACACCTAGTATTTTCATGCTGTTCAAGTGAATTGGGACTTACCTTCGAGCCTCTTGGACCAGGTGGTCCTTCTGGTCCTGGAAATCCAGGCAAACCTGGCTGTCCTTCCAAGCCTGGAAATCCCCTTTCACCCTACAAAAGGAGTAAGAGACAGTAGAGGTGTAACAGGACAAAAGTTCAAGTTATGACTGAAATACTCAGAAAGCACAATATCTTTCTGGTTTTCTGTAGGAAGTCAACACAGAATCATAGAATAGTTAAGGTTGGAAAGGACCTTAAGATTATCCAGTTCCAACCCCCCTGCCATGGGCAGGGACACCTCACACTAAACCATCTCACCCAAGGCTTTGTCCAACCTGGCCTTGAACACTGCCAGGGATGGAGCATTCACAACCTCCCTGGGCAACCCATTCCAGTGCCTCACCACCCTCACAATAAAGAATTTCCTCCTTATATCCAATCTAAACTTCCCCTGTTTAAGTTTCAACCCGTTACCCCTTGTCCTGTCACTACAGTCCCTAATGAAGAGTCCCTCCCCAGCATCCCTATAGGCCCCCTTCAGATACTGGAAGGCTGCTATGAGGTCTCCACACAGCCTTCTCTTCTCCAGGCTGAACAACCACAACTTTCTCAGCCTATCTTCATACAGGAGCTGCTCCAGCCCCTGATCATCCTCGTGGCCTCCTCTGGACTTGTTCCAACAGTTCCATGTCCTTTTTATGTTGAGGACACCAGAACTGCACACAGTGCTGCAAGTGAGGTCTCACAAGAGCATTAGAGGGGCAGGATCATCTCCTTCGACCTGCTGGTCACGCTCCTTTTGATGCAGGCAAAAAACCTAACACAGCAATTAAACATTTCCCCTGCTTAGCTACAGAAAGTCCTGAACACACACATACATTGCCTTTAACTGGACCACTCACACAGGCTTCATAGGATGTTTATGCACTATTTAAGCCACCTATTTACCACAATAATTCAACCATCTGTTTCTCCTGTGCTGCTTAAACACATAGAACTCTCCCCCTTCCTATAAAAACACAGCTTTATTTTAACAAGTCTCTCCTGAAAAATTCCCCTCTGCTGCAATACCTATAAAAACTCTCAGAAGGATGTAGATTGCTGCTATACCATGATTGTTGTTTATTATTTCACAGTTGCAAGATCGTGAAGCAGATTCTTTGGGAAACTATGCTGAGGCGTAAGGAAAATAAGGAGCTTATGGGTGACAGCCAACATGGCTTTACTAAGGGCAGATTATGCCTGATACATGTGGTGGCCTTCTATGATGTGCTACAGCATTGGTGGATACAGTCGACACCAGCTACCTGGACTTGTGCAAAGCATTTGTCACTGTCCTGCATGACATCCTTGTCTCTAAATTACACAGACATCGATTTGATGGCTGGACCACTTGGTGGATAATAAATGGGCTGGATGGTCACACTCAGAGTTGTAGTCAATGGGTCAATGTCTAAGTGGAGATCAGTGATGAGTGTTGTCCTTCAGGGATTGGTATTGGAAGTGGCACTGTTCAGCATCTTTGCTGGCAACGCAGACAGTGGGATTGACCTCAGCAAGTTTGGTGTTGACACCAAGCTTGGTGCAGTCAACACTCTGGAGGGAAGGGATGCCACCCAGAAGGGACCATGCTTGAGAGGTGAGCCAATGCCAACCTCATGAAGTTCAACAAGGCTAAGTACAAGGTCCTACACCTGAGTCAGGGCAATCCCACGTACAAATATAGGCTGGGCAGAGACTGGACTCGGAGAAGTACTTGGGGGTGTTGCTTGACAAGAAGCCAACAGGATCCTGGGCTGCATCACCAGCAGCATGATCAGCAGGTCGAGAGGGGGAATTTTCCCCCTCTAATCCATTTTGGCAAGACTCCAACTGGGGTACTATGCACAGTTCTGGGGCCCCAACATAAGAACGACACGGACCTAGTGGAGCAAGTCCAGAGGAGGCCATGAGATGCTCTGAGGGCTGGAGCAGCTCTGTGCTGGAGAAAGGCTGAGAGAGCTGGGGTAGTTTTAGCTTGGATAAAACTCCAGGAAGACCTTAGAGCAGCTCCCAGTGCCTAACGGGGCTTACAAGATATCTGGAGGG
The DNA here is from genome assembly GCF_033783945.1 of Neopsephotus bourkii. Lineage (NCBI taxonomy): Eukaryota > Metazoa > Chordata > Aves > Psittaciformes > Psittacidae > Neopsephotus > Neopsephotus bourkii. The sequence continues at coordinate 1,561,614 of NW_026901555.1, forward strand.
AGGCTTTTGACAAAGGGAGAGGACAAAGGAGAATGTCTTTCAACTAACAGAGGGGCTGCCCCATTCCTGGCAGCATTCAAGGCTAGACTGGACAGAGCTTGAAGCAACCTAATCTAGTGGAAGGTGTCCCTGTCCATGGCAAGGGGTTGGAACTGGATGAGCTTTAAGGTCCCTTCCAACCCAAACCATTCTATGACAATGTAAGAGCAACTAAGATCCTGGCCCCAGGCTATAGGCTAAACACTGTACAAATACAGAACAGAAACAGGGTTCTAGCCCACAGCATTTACAATATAAACCAAGTGGGACAGACCCAAGACAGCAAAGAAGTAAGGTTTTTATTTCTTTTATCTGTCACCTCCTAAAATCATAAGCCTTCAATTAGCAACCATATTTTGCTATTTACACAATGATGAGCCATGGTAACCCATCAGCAGTGTAACAAATACTATATGCTACCCTCTAACCTGTCAGTGTAAGTCAACATCACTTACCTGCAGTTTCAAAATATGCATAGCTGAAAATTCCCAAGATACTTACTTTTATTCCTCATATGTCATAGATTCTCAAAAATCAGTAAATATTAAGGTTTCAATCAGTAATGAAGTACCAGAATACACCTTTTTTGCATGTATCTGTATTTTATGGTTCACTCTTCAACTCCATAAACAGGTATTTCCTACAGCTCTGTTACACCAACCAGTACATATAACTGCTTATGAAAGAGGCAGCTGTACAGTTGCACTGTGCTTAGTCCTAAGTATACAGTGATACTCAGAAGGATTCCTTGGACAGAAATAGATGGCTCATTAACTGGTCTGCTAAAGTTGGCTTCCTATTAATTAAATCTAAACATACTCCTCTTGCACTGTAGGTCACATACTGCTATCTTATACAGGACAGACAGCTTTTGTCCCCTGTGGAAATGCTGAAATGGCATAATAAGTTGGGTCTAGGTTGACAGACAGTGTCCAGACTGGCTTTTGCACACAAAGTGCAGGCTATACTGTGGTGGGTTGACCCTGGCTAGACACTAGGTCACCACCAAAGCACTCTATCAGTCCCTTCTTCAGCTAGACACAGAAAATAAAATGAAAAGCTCAAGGGTTGATATAATGACACTATAATGATATAATAATGGAGATCACTCACCAATTACCATCACAGGCAAACTGGACTCAAGGAAATCAATTTAATTTATTGCCAGTCATATATTGCTGGGTAATGAGAAATAAACCCAATCTTGAAACACCTCTCTCCCACCACTCCCTGCTTCCTGGGGTCAACTGTACTCCTAGTTTCCCTTCCCTCTCCCCCCAAATGGTGCAGGGGAACAGGGAACAAGGGTTGTGGTGAATTTATCACATGCTGAGTCTGCTGCTCCTTCCTCTTCACAATCCTCCCCTGCTCCAGCGTGGGGTCCTCCATGAACAGCTCCACTGTGTGTCCCCCCCACAGGGTGCAATCCTTCAGGAAAAGGCTGCTCTGGCATGGGTCCTCCACAGGGTCACCAGTCCTGCAGCAAACCTGCTCCAGTATGGGCTCATCACTTCTGCTCCTAGGTCCTGCCAGGAGCCTGCTCCAGCACAGGCTCACAGGATCCTTCAGGTATCTCTCTGCACTGGTGTGGGGTCCTCCCTGGGCTGCCGGTGGAGATCTGCTCCCCCATGGACCTCCATGGGCTGCAGGGACACAGCCTGACTCACCATGGGCTGCACCACAGGCTGCAGGGGAACCTCTGCTCTGGTGCCTGGAGAACCTCCTCCTTCCTTCTGCACTAACACTGGGGTCTGCAGAGCTGTTTCTCCCAAATTTACTCACTCCTCGCTCTGGATGCAATTGTTGCTGCACTTTTTTCTCGTGTTATCCCAGAGGTGCTACCATTGCTGCTGATGGGCTCAGCCTTGGCCAGTGGTGGGTCCGTCTGGGAGCTGGCTAGCATGGGCTCTTTCAGACCTGGGGGAAGCCATTCTTGTAGCCCTCCCCCCAAAACCCTGCCATGCAAACCACATGGAGCACAGCTGGTGTGCTCTCTCATCTGAAAACAAGATTGTGGAGGAGTATTACTCTGTCAGTCCAGGATATAAAAGGGTTAGTGTGCCCCTGAAGGAAAGAGAATAAGGAATTTGGGAGTGCCAGACAAGAAAAAACATTAGACAGAGCCAGACTCTGGAGCAAGCGCTGGCAAGAACTGATTTTGCACACTTAGGAAACACACCTGTGTACAAGAGGCATGTCAGCTGTGTCAGGGGCTAGCCAGGCTACACAATGCCTGCTAATCTCAACTGGGTCACACTTCACACTTTTGTTAGAGAAAGGAATATCTGCACATAGTTACTAGAACAATTCTAGCAAAGGGCTGGCCTTGGGTGTCATCGAAGGCTTCAGAACCGTTCTCTAAAACACAGCTACTTTGAGGTCTCCTCTCTGAGCAGCCACAGAACTGGGAAGCCAAGGCCTTCAAAGTGAAACATGAAGCCAAACAGTTAAGCAAGAAACATACAGGAAGGCAACAGATGATGCTTGTAAACTGCACTATTGAAACTCCAAGTATTTTCCAAGCCCACTTTGAAAGTGAGCAGCAACAATGAGAGATTTGCCTGAGGAAACTGTTGCCAGGGCAACTTCAGTGGATTTTACCAGCAAATTACCCCCAAGAGTGAAGAGATGATTGGAAGGACTATGCCTGGGGACAGCTGAGGGATTACACCAGACACTTCCCAAGGGAACTGTATCAAACTAATTACAGAGGGAATAGCTGCACTCTAATAGCTACTTTTGATCAAAAAAAAAGTGGCTGGAGAAAGAAATGTGGGCAAGCTGGGTAAGGGGAGAAACCAAGATGATCCAGCTCTCTGGAATACAGATGGTACCAGGGAGGATTGTTTTATCACCTTCTACTTCAATGGTGTATAAGGAGTCCGTAAGTGAGAATGGTTTCCAGACGTTGCTTCTGCCTCCAGCATTTTCCTATTGCATACCTTGTATATACCATCCTGTTTTCATGAGGATTAAGGGGATACAAATTCACCAGGAAAAACTGCCTGCTGCCTTGCAAGAACATACTGAAACTGGAAAAACATTTAAAAATGGTATTATTTAGGGTATAGTGAGATTTATCTCCCTGGAGAACATGCAGTGTATTTTCTTATAGATGCAAAGACTGACAGTCACAGGCCAGTTTTGCTTGCACAGAAAGAACTGAGAAAGCCTGGATAACTTTTTGTTTCAGACTAGAAACTACAGAGAAACATGAACAGAAAAGGTTTAGGTCAGCTCTGATCCCATCCATCTTCTACTCCTGAGATTACAGGATAATTTCCATAGCAAAATAAAGATGCAGCAGCCATAAACCATCATTTCCTTGGGGAATGGGTGAGGAGACAGATTCTGATCTCATTTAGTGATAAATCCAGAGGAGCTGGCAAAGCAAGTGCCCTCAATCAACTATACAGATGTGGCAAAACTGTCATCTTATAAGCTTGAACATGACTGTTGCTTGGGGGTAGAAAGAAAAAAAGGGTTGGGAAACACCCTAAAATTATGCTTTAGGCAGCAGCAAGATACAGCCAATTAAATACAGATACACTAAAACTTGGCATAGTTCCACGTACTCTAATAATAGCTCACAAGTATTTAAGAAACCAGGGATAGACGCAGATTTAAAGCATGTACAAGTAATTTAAGTTTTCAGAATTTCTTCCTGAAACTTAAATGCTTATGAACAGACATTATGGGGGAGAGAAAGCAAGATATTTGCACTACTGTGGCATACCCATAAGAAAATAACAGACTTTAAAAAAAAAGGACCAAAAACCATTCAGGGAAGCAGTAGCTGGACAGCCCATTTCAATGCCTAAATACATGCAAGAACCTGGCTGTAACATCTGGCAATAGAGGCATATATTGCTTCCTGCCCTCCCTACAAGAGCAATGAACATCACAGAGTCTAAGGAGTTAACTATGGGTGGCTACTTAAAACTAGACTCATGTACAAATGTCTGTACATTAAGCAGAAGGCAATAGGGATCTTAAGGACACAATTTTCTTAGACTTCAAGCTCCAAGAACATATATCTGAAAAGTCCAAGAATATGGAATTCTTCCTTTCTAAGGGGCATGGATTTCTTGTATCTGCATACAAAGGCAAAGTATCTGAAATGCCTTCGGAGCTCAGACAGTACAAGCTGCTCTTCACAGAATCTCAGGCACCAAGTTTGTATGAGATCATGTATTATGAGCTTACAACCCAGTTGAGTCTCTGGAGTTGCAACCCTTACATTGTCATCAACAAACCCAGTAAACTCAGAACCTTCTGAAATTCTCTTCTAACAGGCTATGGACAGACCATATGTAATAACTAAATAATAGCTTATTAATCATTTTAACTCAATTTGAATGAATAGAGCCCAATAGTTCTGCTCTTCAAAACCAGTATCATGCATTTGCAGTTATTTTGAGGTAGAATCATGTCTTGGGTACTGTGAAAAATACAGTCCTTCCTTGAGCGAGCTACCTTTACAGCACATGTTGTGCTGTAACGTGACTTGTATGAACAAACTCATCAAGCTGAAAACTAACCTAGCTTACAACAAAACTTGTTTTCAGCCAGGTCACTGACAGCTCTCAACATGGCTACACAGGTCTAGAGAAGAAACAGGAACACCTAAGCAAAGGTAAGAAAGCTGATTCCAGCAGCAGCACATATCACCACTTTAAAGCAAAACCACAGTAGTGCTGGGGCACAAGCCTTCTTGGTGACTAAGATGCATGCAGCTTGCTTGCTGTGGCCCATGGCTCTCAGTCTTCATCAGCTAGAGCAGCTGAGATCCAGTACCATCACCTCTTCCCAGTCTCAGAAGACCTGATCTTATCAGCACCTTGGAATCTTGTTTTCAGCCGAGGTAAAAGCAGCGCAGTAATCTACAAGTTTCACTGGTTTGTCTTTGACATTGCTCCACGTGCAGCGTCTACTGTGTTTATTCCTCTAGCTAGTTTTTACCCATTAACTAGCTTCTAAGCATTAAAGGAGGTTAATCTCAGAAGTGCCAAACAATCTTTATTTAAAACCCAATCATCATCCAGTTCCTTAAGTGAAAAGCAATTATATGCTTCTCCTGCAGTTGCAAAGTGAGAGCAATTCCTCCAAGCAACAGTATGTAGCAGCTTAATAATTTACTTCAGTTTTAATATTCTCACCAGATTCAGTTCACTGACTCTCAGTGCAATCAAGTTTTACTGACTTCTCCAGTAAATTCCTCTCATTTCTTCATTATACCACTTTAGACATGTTTTAATTTTACCAACTTATTGCGCTTTGATTCTCCAACAGATAACATGCTACTGATGCTGCAGGGGCTCATGGCAGAGACAAAGTTAAACAAGTGTCACCGGCAGAAAGGGAGCAGTTAAGTAAGAGCTATGGCTCCCAAAAACAAGTACTTTTCCTATTACAGTTCAGTTTGTATTACTTTATGTGATCTGTTAAAATTTTGATATCCTGAATAGAATGTTAGGATGCTTAGGAAGAAGGCTACTTTTGAAGCTCAAAAGGAACATATTAGGCTCTGCTAAGCTGAACAAAGAAGCACTTCTTAGTTGACTTAATATAGGTGGACAGTGATTTGGATGCAGAAGTGAGTTTCAGGCTAGAAGTAAAACACATTGGAACAGAAGTGTAGGGCTCAGCTGAATGCATTTGACAAGGCTGTTCTTGTCTTCCCAGTACAGAAACAGGTTCCATACACCCGACTTCTGGTAGTTCCAGAAGTACGTTGTCACACTTCCAATGGGAAAATCAGAGAGAAGAGGTTATCTAAACAACTGCTTGTCTAATGCTCTTCATACACCAATTAGGTAAGGAGCTATAGAGTTTCACTCCTTATTCAGAGGTCACTGCAGAAGGAAGCAGAAACACCAAATGTGAAGTGTCAAGTACAAAGCAAAAGCCTGAAACATGGTGTTGTAGCAGCAGTTTACACTCAGCAGGAATAAAGCTAATATTTACAAGAAAGCTGGGTTGAAGACAGCATCTGGTTTGGTAGCTTACATCAAGCGTATAAGTGGTACACTGTGATGGATCAACCTATTCATCTGAAGAGAGCCCTTGATGTCTTGTACTACTACAAGACTCTAGAAAGTTAAGGTTGTTAAAAAAATTAAATCAAACCAAAGAATTTGTAAGAAAAAACCTCAAGAATGTGCATGACAGAGAACTCCTGTGGTTCTCCAGAGCTCAACTGCTGAATCCATCAATGCATCAAAATACTGAGGGCTCTGTAATTACAGGGCAGCTAACATAATGGGGTGTGTGCACATATGATCAAACGAGTTCCACTAGCAACACATCATACTTAAGAACTATGGGCTTTGCTTTCCATTGTTCCTTTACATAATGTACATGATTACCTACAAGCTTCAGAAGGGCGGTTTGAAAAACCCACCCACAATAAAACCTCTGGCATTCCTCAGGATCATGCTGCATTTACCTTGACTGAGGTGAAAAATGAGTCACAGTTCCCAGATTTCATGGTTCCCAAATCCATCCTTAGATTTTAAGGATAGAAACTTGCCTTACATTTATCTGTTTAATAAGTGCAAGTCTCAGACACACACTCCCATCCTTAAGGGGACTTGGGCATACAAAGAAAAGGAGCAGGCAGTCTTACTGCAGGTGAAGCTGGTTTCCTTTGCAGTTTGGTTTCTTTTTTTAATTATTCTTTCTTTTATAAAAAGATTTCACTTTGATCAATCTGAAGCCCCTTCAGAATGTTCCAGGCAGATGCAGATGTGATGCTTGTTTTACTGGAGGCCTTCTCTTCCTTCCCCACTTCATTTCCACAAAAAGGTATCAGGCTTTTCACTCTCCTGCTTTGGATTTGCTATAATTCACTCCAGAAAAGGCCAGCAGAGGTTGGAAACTAAATGTGGAAGAGTTTCTCCTGTGCAGCTAACAATTACCTAGGACAGTCTGGAGGGGCAGAAACAAAACCCACAATACATAATGGCAGCAGAGCCTGACCTTGAGCAAGGCTCATATGATCAAGCTGTTGCTGTACTTGGACAAAAAGCTCCCTCTGACTCCAAATAGTCCCAAGATATTTTTTACCAGAGAAAGGTGACTTGATTTCATTAAATGACACTGAAGGACTAGAGTATATCCAGTGGGTCATGGTCCCTGTATGTACAACAGTTGTATAAAGAGAAAGCTGACTCACTGAGAGAAAATTACTTATGTTATTTAGAAAGCCAGAAGATTCACTTTCTGCGCTTTCCTTATCCACATCAGCCAGACAATACCCATGTCCTCACTAAATTCACAGAACAGCTGTGACTAGTCCAGAAAAAGGCCAGAAATACAGAAAGAGCCTCCAAAGTTGTACCTGCTATGAGTGTATTGGCAATGTAAGCCTAAAGCTTCAGTGCCTTCAAACTAAACCCAGAATAGTCCTGTGACTGGTGTTAGGATCTATCCAATTTGGCCACCTGCATTTGAAGACCCTGTAGGAACACATGAACCAGGTGCACATTTTGGCTAACCAAACCTAACTCAAAGTTTGCTATTGAGGGGATATTGTTCTTCACCAACTATGTAAATCAGGAATATACTTGAACTAAAAGCAAGTGAATGCCAAGGAATGACCTCATGTGTCTGGAGCTACCTGGATGGCAGGTGTGGCACCAAGAATTACTCTGAATTTTGGACACCTGCCTTGTTTAACCTCAGCCAATAGTAAAATCCTGTGTCAGCACATTACAGTGCCAATGCAGCAACTGGTTACTTTGCATTACTTACAGTCATTTGAGGTTACACTTATTTATGCAATATCAAAAATCACCTTTGAAATGTGTCAGAAATTAATCTAGAGCACTGAAGCCCTTCTAGAACCTTGCTAAGAGAGGGTAAGTGGTTTGATAAGACAGGCTTATCAAACTCTTAGCTATCAGTTCACATCTTTCAGAAGACTGCTTTGTATCTCAAGCTGACTGTTTACAAGGTTAAGAGTGGAAGTGTTTCAGGCAGCCTGTTCCCCTTGCAGTGACCACATCACATTGATTCCCTGAGACAACAGTTACATGGAAACTATGTAACTACAAGTTACTTACAACTAGACTCCCACACTTCAGAGAGGCTCAATTCAAGCAAGTACTAAGCCACGTATCTACACAGCACTGCAGCTAAAAAGAAATGGCTGGGCATCTGCCCATTTGCTCAAGGGAAAAAACTGCAAAACAATAAGAAATAATGGTGATAGAAAAATCAAGTACTGCACAGATACACTGAGCTCAGGCAGTGAGAATGGAAGTCAAAGCTGCATGGAAGCAGGAAAGCTCTAAGTTGTCAGCATGCATCTGTTGGTCTTAGGGCAGCCCAAACCAGCCTGTAGGACTGAATGAACCACACAGGGTTGTTTTGCAGGGGTTTACTCTGCTTGATCCAACAATATGTGTTTGGCCGCTAACTAGCTACTAATCTGGGTGGCTACTATGTATGTTGGAAAAGCTGTATCTGAATTGTGTCACTTCCACAGGCTAGCTGAACGTGTAGACAGCAAGAGCACTCATCTTTGTATACAGCCATACAAGTAAGAAGGTAAGAAACTGCAAGGTTAAAGAACTTTACTTTTAAGCCTCGAAGGCAAAGAAAATGGGAAAGCAACTCAAACTCACTCTGGTTTTATATTCCCACTGAAGATTTACTAGTATAGCCATTATTGTACAACCCTCACCTTAGCTTGTCCACAATATTTAGTGTAGTCAGGCCTTAACAGTAAAAAGGAATTCCTTTTTACTAGAATTTGTCTCTTTTCTGGTTAGTTCTTCCACATAGCTGGAAGGACTTGTGCCATTATTCCCCATTCCTGAGAAAATTATATGAAATTCTGCATACCATCAAATGTGCCAGTTGGTAACAACCTGAAGTTGTTACAACAGCTATGCTCCTTGGTGCATGCCTATGTTACAGTCAAAGAAATTAAGACACAAGGACGAAACAACAGCTATTACCTATAAGGTTCAGTTATCCGAAGCTGACATATGGCTCAGTGGTTTGCGCTGGTCTACCAGTAAAGGAAAAATGAAGACAAAAAGAAAAGCATATTTACCTTTTCACCTTTTACTCCACTGCAATCACATTTGGATAAAGATGTGCATCCATGGCAAGCCTTTAAAGACACAAGAAAAACATTACACGTTTTTAATGAACATAAAGCCATATTAAATTTTTAATACTATTACAAAAGTTAGCCTAAAATACAAGCCTACAAAGCATCATCTATCCATTGTACATGGTGTTCAAAGCAGATAAAATTAGCAAGGTACAATTAACTTCATTAGTGGCTATGCTTGCATGCAAGCATATTGCAGTTTTGACAGATATTAGACTTTTAAACTTATGTTTAGCCACCACTTACTGCAGGGTACAATGTAACACACCTACGGCCAAAAAGGGCCAGAACTTTGATAAAACAGGCATCTTCAGCACCTGCCTCCACAGTGAGGAGAGTCCAATTGCGGTTCCACCAGTAGATGTCAGGTTTTGCACGAGAGTTTAACCAAGCCTGAACCTTATGTGCATGTTTGTGATAGTTACTGGAAAAATCCTTACTATTCCATTAATTCTTCCCTCCACAGCTCAGTTATTGAGAAAAGGTTTTTTAAAAAACCCTAGATTTCATCTAGCTGCATTCACATTCCATTACAATGCATGACCAGTCTGCTACTACAGTCTCTAAGTACAAGGGGCATGACAGCCAAATATTAAAGGGTCAGAGGACAGAGACAGAGAAGCTTAATTCACAAAGAAGATCCAAGTTAGGTAACTTCTCCATACCACATTTGCTTACTTTATATTCCTTTCCCCCCCCAAAATGGGATACTCATTAGAGCTCTATGTCGATTCAGAGATGAGCAGATGAGTTTACAGAAGTGAGATTTCCTATTTTTTCCCCTCAATGTCTCTACATACTACATATGACCATTTTCCAAACTACTTTATAGTGAAAACCCATGAACCACATTACAAGATCCACTACCCGAAATACTTCAGGTTTTAACTTGTTCTGAGGACTGCTCTAACATTGTATTAAAAAAATACAGGCGTACTTAAGTTTGAAAAGTATTTGGGGTTCTCCCCCCCAGTAATCCACAGAGAACATGATGTACAAAGCTTCAATCGAGCAGGAAACCAGTTGGTGTGTCAGAGCTAAAGCACACCCAACACTTGAATTCTAGCTTCCATTGTCACAGAAGCATTAAGATACATGACCCATCACCTACCTGGCATTAGGAATGTCCTGTCTCTTGGCCTAAACACACCAATAAGCATCACAGTGCACACACAGAAATAGCTTAATTTACCTGGAGCTACATAAACCCAGGATGAACTAAAGCATCTCATAGCAAAAGGCAGAGCTTTAAGTACAGGAGTAGAGGTACAACATGAGTAGCACATCTCTCCAAACCTTTCATGTGGCTTTTTTTAATCTGTTTCTTTATTTAATGTATGTGGAAACTCAAAATTCTTAGTTAACAGGGGTTTATTAAGCCATTTCCTAATGTGAAATTGAACCTCATTAGACAGTTCAGGTTTTCAAAGATCAGACTGGACAAAGCCCTGAGTAACCTAGCCTGACCTCCTCACTGACCTTGTTTGGAGCAGTGTGTTTGGCTAGATCCAACCCCCTTCCAATCCAAGTTATGCTGCAAATATGGCATCAGATCCTTTTCACTTTTAAAAGTGAATTTTAAAAAAGCATGTTCCTTGTGAACCAGTTTTAGAATTAATCTTGTTAACAAAGCTTCATTTAAAAGGGATTAACCTTAGCTACACGCAGTATTCCCTTGCCACAGTACAAGCCTAACACAAAGCAATAGCAGGTTACCTAGATCACTGTGCAGTGGCCCTGGTTTCTTGATCACAAGGCTAGTGTATGAGAGATACATGAAAATCTCTGCTGCCTCCAAGAGGCAGGGGGAAGAAAAATAAATGAGTATTCATTAAAAGCCTCCAAAAGCTGTGCAGTGGTAAAACACACATAGGCTAAAATAACACACATGGAAAGCAGGATTGAGATCCAGCACAGTGTAAGAAGGCTTTATTTAGGTTACAGAACAGACCCAGTCTTCCTAACAGCTTCCAGAGAAGGTTCCTAATAGAAATATCCTGAGTTTTCAGGTACAAGAGAACTGTTGGTGTGAAGAGGAAGAAAAGGAAGCACACTGAATAACTACAATGGTAGAGATCCCACAGCCTCTCCAGGACCTTGATTTGGTGCCTGAATACCTTCATTCACCCCCCCAAAAAAATCTCACCAATTCCCTTTGTATCTATTGTCTCTTACCTATGCAGGATGAGGAGAGTCTCTGGCTCCATCTTTCCCACACCCTCATAAGTAGTGAGACAACAGCCATAAGATTCACCTCCTCAGCACTTCCCCATACACCCAATCTTGCAACTCTGAGGATCCCAAAATAAAGGAAAGAGAAGTCACCTTTAAGTCTGCTCACTTAGAACAGGCACTGACTTTTGCTGATTTCAAAGAGCTGACAAAGACAGTTTTTGAAGGAAGTACTTATTTTCCTTATTCTATTTGTAGCTTAAAGAAAAATTATACTTTGATGTAATCCATGTAGGTTCTTTTTTTAAGCCTTAACTATTCCAAAGTCATTTATATATTCAGACTAGATCTCTTACTCTTTGAGCAGTCTCTTAACATACGCAGCCAGCCTGTCTTGAAAAGTCAGGTGTAGTCACTGAACCCTTTTGGACAGATGGCTTTGGACACCAGGTTCAGATGCATTACTTGAAGGAAGGGAACACAGTCTTTCCCAGGCAGCAGTGAAGGGAAGCTAAAACAATTCTGTAACCAGAAAGCTTTACAAATACCCAGTGTAATCAAATGGTAGCAATTTTTGGCTTAAATCCTGGGAAGATCTACTCACCCACAAGCTTATCAAGAAGCATTCCTTCAGCAGAGTCACTTATCTTCCTGTACTAAAGCTGCATTTGGCAGATTGTGTTTTTTATTTGTATCAGCTTGTCTCCCCACCAAATTAAGGTTTTTATTTAACTAAACAGTTTGAAGAGGAAAACCCCTGAGAATTTGTCCTATATCAAGAGCAATTCATGCTTTGTACAGGTCGTAATGCAATACAGCATAAAAACTAAAAGTAAAACATGTTGGCACAGCAAAAAATAAGCTTAATGACCTAAGTGAAAACTTGCTTCTTGTTTAGACTTTTCATAATCTCAAGGCCTTTCTCACTTGGGAAAGCAAGCACAAAAATTGTGCTACAGGAGACTGCATAGTGCATAACAAGCCAGTACAAGTGTGAAAGCCACTCAGCAGCCACAGGCTAGAGATGTCTGATGTCACAAGCTTTGTATTGCACATTAATACAAAGAAAATCCAGGCTCCATACTACACATAGCAACACTTGGAATTTCTCTTGCACGTAAGCAGTAAGTTATCTACACCTCAATAAAAGCAAGCAGATACAATCAGTACAACATTTCAAGCACAGGAAAAAAATACATCTATATTAAAAGCAAGGTATAGATGGTGACAATCAGTAGTTTTCCCTTAGTAACAGTTTAACCATCACTAGCTCTGAAAATTAGGCAACTTACTGTGTTTTCAGACATGGAAAACTAAACCAGCTCAAATGTCAGTGGAACTCAGAGTTACACTAGGTACATTTGTTACAGGTTGGGGAACAGAACAAGTCACCTGCCTTGAAGTAGGCAGCCAAGAAGCCTTCTGTAATAGTTCAATTCCTAGCTCTGGCCAGAAAGATACAATGTCTTATGTGACAGGGAAGATGAGGAAAATATATTGAATATAATAGTGAGTTGTGGCTTGATCATAAAGAGCTGGTCAGTCTCCATGTAGTTTTCAACTACACAAAGATGGATAAGGAATCAAGGCAGCTTTCGAGAACAAGACTGAAACTGCTCAGGTTAGTTTCTTACCAGCTGCAACCCTGTTGCCTCCCACTCCATATACCTGCAAAGATGAACTCACTATCATTGCCATTTCCTTTGCTGTGACTTTTGCATAGTAAGACACAATCGAGGGCTCTAATTAATCTATTTGAGTTTAGCTAATCCTTTCATTGGATTTTCCTGACAGCTTCTACCCCATTGAATCTGTGTGGAGAGCAAGTTCTTTTCATTAGTATATGAAAGGCAGGATGGTATTGGTTTACTGGTCAAAGGATAAATCTTTCTGAACAAGCTCAGTCTTTTGTGTCCTACATGGACTGAGGAAGACCGCTTTATGCCACCAACAGAATGGGGGTTTGTTTTTTTGATTAGAGGAAAAAAAAAAAGTACACATTTGAAATCAAAGTCACTTCTTATTCTTGGCCACAGATTTGTTATAGCCAGCTCAGTGAAATGGATAAATTTTGAAGCTAACTTCGGCTTGTTTTGGCTAGGAGCCTGCCTCATGTACTGGGCACATTCCCCTCCTTTCTCATCAGGCCTAGAGTTGTCAGTGACAAGGCAATTTCAGCATATTTCACTCCCTCTCCAGATCCTGTTACCTTCAGACTATTTTATCCTTTCCTTCCAAGCATTATAAAAAGCTAATACAAAGAGCACTTGCTCTTAATAGTAAGTTTTACATTCATTATCAAGCACCTCAAGTCTCTCTCTTCGGTATTTACCAGCTTCACATAACCAGCTATTCTTGTCAGCAAGATCATCAGGTAAAAAATTAACACAGTACTAATTTCTTTGGAGAGTAAAGGAAAGAAAAAAGCTGAATGAAACACCAAGACCCACATTCTGTCATATCAAACCATGAAGCCTGATGTCAAAAGCAATACAGGTACATCAAACCCTTTAAGTTCTTGCACAGCATGCATCAACCTCACCAGGTTTTTACTGACAAAGAGGAGGGGGGGAAAGAGATACAACAAAAGTGTTAAATAGGCTAAAATCTGTGGTTTTGATGTCTGCTGATAACATCACCTTCTGCATTCAAACATGACAGCTTATACAGTCAGGAACACAATGTTTTAACAGTAGAGAAAAAAGGGAGCATAAATATTGGATAACTGTCAATATAAAGACCGACTCTGCTGTTAGAAATTCACTTTGATTAAAAACAGGGAATTCAACATATATAAAAGCATCTGTTACAAATATCTTTGCCCAGAAGACTACCATACTTTTTCTACTGGAACCTTAACCCTAATTCACTTATTCATACCTCTACTTATAACTGAAAAGAAATTCAGCCTTCCAGTTGCAAGCAGGCAAAGGTTAAGCTTTATTTTGGTGACAGTCCTGAAGAACATACATTTATTAGCTTGCCAAGATCTGTGTAACAAAACACCTGCAGAGTTATCTAGTTAAGAATTTACTACTCATCCAGGTCAAAGTTTTCATCCATTTATCTTCAGCAAGTTGAGCTTCCTTTCACTTGCCTGGACATGAATATAACCAAGAAACAAAAGGTTTTGTGGGGATTTGACAAGTAGAGTTAAAGCTACTATTGTGAGTTCTGATTATGATTTCACATACATGCTCTTTAGGCTTTACAAGAGTACAAGTCTGCAGCTAACATCCCAAATAACTGTGTGAAGTCAACTACGGCAGAAAACCCATCACAGCTCTATAATCCAAATGGCCATCATTTGCTCACTGATGCATTTATAAGCAGCAGCATTGCTAAAGCAGAATCCGAATTAGAATTAGAAGATTAAGTAATAATTTCTCTCAATTTACCTAGCTAAATATACTAAGAGAAAAAGTTTCATGGTCTAAAAAATAAGAGTTAAACCATATCTGCAGAAGTCTTTGACCCTTTTTTTAAAGAAAGGGAACTTCTGACATGTAATTTAACCTGTTACACCTTGAGGCACTATCTTTCTTTGAAGTCCGCACAACACAAGATCTGTTCAGACTTGCAGAGGAAGCTCTTACCTGTAGTAGCCACAGTTCTGGCCACTGTGAATGAGAACACAATGGGGCAGGTTAAAAACATTCTGAGACACCTGATGGCTAAACAACCCTTCTTTGCTTTTAAGGGACAGCACTAGGTTGTTTGCTATTTAACTTATTGAATAACATGAAACATAGGAGACCCACTAAATCTAGTTCCCACATCCCAAACAAGTTTTCCAATTATACAGAAAGCTTATGGATCAATAAACTATCTTCAAATACAGCTACTATGATTTGGTTGGAATAGCTACCTTCAAAAAAAAAACACACAACACTTTGAACAAGCATGTCCACACTAGAAATAGTGCCACAAGACACAAACGGAGGTGAGCTCTTTTCTAATGAGGGTTGAATTTTCAGTACAAAGTACAGGCAGAAAATTACATGGAATTTTACTGCTTTAAACTGAGCCATCATTTTTAACACACTGTTCTCTGTACAGGTTATCTTTCACAGCAGTTTCTAGTTAAAACACAAGGCAATACTTGCTGCCAACTTAAACCAGTTGACCTAGTCAAAGCACAACTTTCAGACTCAATCTCTTTACTGAACTAACCTCCCAAAGTTTGTTTAATTTTCATCCCCAAACAGCAACCATTGGCCTATAAAGATTCCGCCCCCCCCCCAACCTGAAGGCATCACAGGATCAATCTCCTTTTCTGGAAGCTCCTAAGAAAGGTTCAGAGGAAAGATCTACATAAACACTCACCTACAGATAGATTCTGGCAGTGGAGTGACCTGCCATGCAGCAGCTACTGCACAGAAGACTCACAGGCAAACAAGGGGAGTAGAAGGCAACTATTCAAATGCTTGAACTGCTGAAGTTTCTAGAAACAGGAAAAGAAAGGAAGGACTCATCCCCAGGAAGCTGCAGAAAGGCTGCAAGTCATCAGGAAGAGGCTTATACAGAAACAGTTTAGCCTTGCAGAAGTTAGGGGTTCCCACCTCCCTTTAACAACTGAGGTGAAAGCAACAAGCAAACCTGCAGACAAGTTATCCCCCTGGAACACGGGGTATTGCAACCTGACAGTGTCTTCCTATATCGGATTCCTGAACCGGAGAAAATGACACACTGCAAGAGCCCAGCTGGGCAGCTGGTCAGCTTCCCTGCAATCCCAGACCTTGCTTTCTTTCTCCATACCTGGCTTTAAGAGAGGGAAGACTGAGAACTCTTTAGGACATGAAGAAGCTTTAAGCAGGCTGTAAAAGGAGCAAAGTTAGCTCTTGCAACTCACAGTAGCTCAGTCTCATTTTCTACAAAGCTTTCCATCTTCAGAAATGATGGTTGCCACTCTGCTGGACTGAGTGCTGCCAGCCTGGCCCTCAACCACAGGCAAGGAAAAGGACATGGGCAGTTCCCACCACTTCTGAGGACCGTTAATGTCTGTGTCTTATGAGATGAAGAATGAACTTCAGTATATTTCACTGGGTGAGACAGAAAGCAAAATAATCATAACCTACTCCAGGGCCCTTCTCACAAGCATTTCAAAGCTAAAATTGAGGAGAACTGAGAAACCAAGTACTGTCACTCCTGTCCTGATGAACACAAATTCCCAAACAGCTCTACATTACACAGTGTGAATTTTCAAAAGTTTCCTTTAACAGCAATTCAGCTTCAGTATTACCTTTACGCAGCCATCCAGAGGCAGCATCTTAAAAAGCATTGAAGCAAGTACTCCTCTTGGTAAACATCGAAACAAAAAGCACTGAAAACACAACATAAATTACAAGGGAAGTCTTGGACCACTTTCTCCCCAGGTTCATGAACTGACATATGCCAAACATATCTCCCTCTTCAGCAGGCACTGCAGCCCCTGCATGACTCCTAAATAGACAGCATTAATAGAGAAACCACTAAACATAACTCTGATTGGCTTTTCGGTTTTGGAATGGAAGACTTTGGGGATGGACAAGTTTTATACCACTTCTGTAGGCAGTCTACACTACTGCTCATTTCAGTTCTAAATGCAGAACTCAATGCAAGCCATCCTCCAGCTTTTATACAGACCATAAGGAAACCCTTTAAGTACACAGCAGATTAGAGAAATGGTTTGTTTCCTCCATCCTGCCTCGTTATGCATTCCTGGCACTGAGACACAAGCCTGGAGTACCTGATATCCAGGCAGTGGCAGCATACTGTAAGCCACTTGGCTTTTCAAGAAGTCTTAGCATTAACTGAATTTTACACACAAGTCTCTAATCACCAGCCTCTTGAGGCTTCCTGATTTTTTCCAGCTGCAAGTAAGTACCACCATATGGTACTCATTACAGGTCAAGATTTATTAGTCATTTAGGACCTTTCCTGAGTGACAGGTGTTAGATATTGCCACTTTCTATAACCATGTCCACATGTAACACATACCTAGACCTAACTCAGCTAAACTTGTAAGCCTCAGCTATGCTTGCAGGCCAGGTATTAGAGTCAACACCAGTCATTCCGGCAGCCTGTTTTTAAACCTTTCCTGGTTAAGGAAGTAGAATAAAGATACAGGCTCCAGAAAAACCTCTTGTTCCTCACCTTTATCCATATAACATGCAACAAAGGAAGTCTCAATTCTTGTGTCCTGTTAATCGATGTCAGTCACTTGTCACTGACAACTGCATGAAGCAGACCACACAAAACCAGAAAACCACTTCCTCTGAGAAAGGAGAAGCAAAATAAAATAGCATTTCAGATTAACCCAACTCCACTGTGCTCTATGTTGAAACTACTGGAAGCACTAAATACCAAAGATTGAGCAAGCATACATGCTAGGAAGAATAGAGGCTGTGCACAGTGATATTGCATTAAGATGTTATCTGAAGAAGCACACACCCTCTTAACTGTCAGAACAAGACCCAACTCACTTAAGGCTTGGTGGGTGTCTGGGGGATTTTTTGTGGTGTAGGTGATTATCAACTCCATTCTCCTTCAGTTCTTGGACCAAGTATCATAGCTCCAAGGTTCTTCTAGTTAAAGCTGGTTTATCATTTGTTTATGCCTGTAGCATCAGCATACCTTGTGTGCATTTTAATACCTGAAAATAGCACTATGGGCCGCATTTTCTCTATATTGCTCAATACTAACTAAAAGCTACTCTCCAGCCTCAGGTAATCAAAGTTGAGAAAGTGGCACTGAAGAGAGCCAAGTTAAATAAGAAAGCAACAAAGACAAAGCAGCTGTGCTAACCCTGTAAGTCAGTGGCACTTCCAAAACACAGCATCAGGGAGGCCCTCTGCTTTTATCCACATGGGTACAGAAATCCCTAAAGCTGATAAAAGTTGGGTATTTAGTGGGAGCTCTCAGATGCCTGCTCAGGAACTCACAAGCTTAACTTTGGCAGATAGAGTAGCCCCCAGCATCAGCCTCTTCAGTTCATCTACTAATGCACTGGCTGTGTGCTAGCAAGAGCTCAGGGTCTCCTCATAGCACCTGCAGTTTCAAGTGAGGTGCTTCACAGCAAGGTGCACTTTGCTATGAAAAAGGAACCTTATAGCAATATGGAGAATAACAAAAGCCACTTCCCACAGGGAGAAAAGAAAAAGAGGCCTGAATGTATTTTATTGCCTTTAAAATCCTGGGAAAGACAGCTGGAGGCTAGTGTTAAGAAATTGTTCTAACTAGCATGCACAGACATTGGAATTAGATACTTAAACTTGATTAAAATAGATTTCATTCTCTCACATTAGAGAAATTATATCTAGAGGCTAGAACATTACATTATCCTGAGAACTGTTACATTTGGTTTGCATCCCCTGAGAATTAAGTCACACTTGTCAGAGACTTGCTACCTTAAAATGTTGAGCCCATGCCAAAGACTTTCCTAAAAGGACCATAGATAAGATCTTTACAGAAAACACTGAAAACCCAACAGGTTTTACTGAAGTATGAACATTTTATCATTAGTAGGAGAGGCAAAATGAATTTGATGAGTTCTAGAGAAAGGGGATGCAAAGGGAAAGGAAATGAACTCTTTATTTCAAACAGAAGCTGATGTCTAAGCTTTCATAATAATTTCTTCTGTATTTTGTCTCTATTGTCCTCCAGACCATAAACATTTCTTAAAGAAACTGTCTCAATGAGTATTGCACCAGAGATATTCAGTAATACAAACACTTCAGCAGAATATGGTAAGTACACATACAAATGCAGCAGTGTCTTAGTAAAGACAAATGAAAACATGTAATCCAACTATTCCTTTTCCAAAATAGAGGGATATCAGCCACCTAAAACTTGTGAGCAAAGTGTTACTTTTAATGGATGCTGTGTAAATAGTTCAGTACTATTTGCTTTGGGAAGTGAGGAAGTCTTCAGCAGTAGCATAAAGCTTTTCCTTCCCTTGACACATGCAAATTTACTTATTGCTTTCTCCAGCAATTGATTTTACCCACAGTCACTCTGGAGGTTACTCAGTAGCAAGCTAACAATTCCTAACCTGAAGTACCTCCTTCAAGTAATCCCCTGACTAGATCTGAGAATATCAGTAAGCCGTCTCCTTTGCAATATTGCACTAAAATATCATCAGCTCAAAAAAGTGGGAGTAAGCAAGGATAAAGCACACATGGTTCCAACACCCTAGCACAATAATTAAAGTGAGGAGATCCATTCATAGGAAATAGCTCTCAAGTATTATTAAAACTCAAGATGCTGTTCAGTCTGAAGCTTGGCAGGAATAAGAAACAGCCCCTGGCATTTTGTACACATCCCAAAACAGAAAGTCACGTTCTCCAAGGGAAAGTATTCCCTGAGGCACACTGTTTTAGGGAGTATACCAACTCCCACAAGTGCTATTTGGAGCTGAACATATGCCAAGAAAATAACCTGCTGCAAGTCTGTGATGTATGTGCTGCATCCTGCAGTAACCAGCATGATAATTATAAGCACTCAATATGGAGCATTTCCACAAAGTTTTAATGGTATTCCTACAGCAAGAAGATACTTTTCCAATGCCATTTTAGTCTGCAACTATTAGATGACCAAATACAGGTGTTCAAAACCAGGTTTGCTTTGAGCAAGGTCGCCTAATTTAGCCTCCAGAGCAAGAAGAATACAGTCAGAGTTTTCCATGAGTCTACAATGAATGACAAGCTGCAGGGGAACCTCTGCTCTGGCACCTGAAGCATCTCCTCCTTCCTCCTGCACTGCCCTTAGGTCTGCAGGGCTCTTTCAAGTACTCTCAACCCTCTCTCCTGGCTGCTGTTGCACAGCAGGTTCCCCCCATCCCCTTTTCTTACATTTGCTAGCGCAGAAGTGCTACCACTGTCACTGATAGCTCAGCCTTGGCCAGTGGTGGGTTTCTGTTGGAGCCGGGTGACATTGGCTCCATCAGACCTGGGGGAAGCTTTCAGCAACTTCTCACAGAAGCCACCCCTGCAGCCTCCCTGCTACCAAAAACTCCCCACGCAAACCCAATACAGTTTTTTTATTCTTGGCCTCTAACGTCAAGCACAAAAGACAAAAGCTAATAAAAGTCTCCAGCTCTGCAAAGCTGAATGGAATACAGAATCGGTACCAAGAGAACTGCCAAGGTACAACTATAGCTCACATTTCAGATATCAAGTCTGCCAAACATTTGTTCAGTATCTGTTATCACAGTATGAAACACGAAATAAAACACTCAGCCTGAAGCAGAAAGCCAAAAAAGCTTGAGAAATTTGTCCAAAGATTACAGCATTTTGAATACCCACACTGGTTTGGACAGGAGTTTTCTTCCAGGAGACTGGATGACGCAGTGTTTTGAGATAACGGAAGCTTCTTAGACAGCATATTTATGACAACCAATGAAAACTGATGTTCAAGTGCAGCAAAACCTTGCATGACTGAAGAATATTTTCTCCAGACTTCATTACCAGTTTGTAATGATGAGCATTAGGAATTCACTTTCACACTTTAAACATCCACCTTCTCCATTTGTCCTCTGAACCCTTTTAGCAACTGGAGATGATACAGTGTTCATTTCATTAAATACTTCATTTCATTTCATGTTTGTTTCATCAGTGTTTGATAACTTCAGAGTTTGACTTGGGTACAATCCTGACCACCACAAAAAAACTTAGGGGATTCCTTACTATTTTAAATGATTTTCTACAAAATTATCTGCCATGAAGACAAAAAGGTGACAAATAAGATTATAATGACAATACATTCAGTGATCCATCATCTTTTGATGTTAAACACATTTGGCTGTTTACAAAGAAGAAAGAACAATACTAACTCCATTGCTGCCATGACTGACTGTGCTGTTCCTACACAATTACTTCTGTAGTATATTGGTTACTGAAGGTTTATTTAAAGAGACCTGTTTGATTGTTCTCACTCTAAATTCTGAGCATGACTAGACCTGTCAACAAGCATTTCCTCAGTCAAGCCTGAACTTCAGGAATTTTCTAGGTTCACTTAGGATACAAAAATTCATACTGTAGTCAGAGACGTTTTAACACTTTGTTACTACTACTGCTTTAAGAGTTTGAAAGCATTTAAAACACACAAAACACTTTCAAGATTTTTGTGCATGTGCACGCATGTGTGGAGGAGTGTCACGGATTCTGTTGCCAAGAAGCTTCCACTGGCATTCTGGATAGAAACTAAAGGACACCAGGAATACATTTTCCCTTAAGTCAAAACCACAAAAAACCCACCCACACAAACATCAGCTCTTGGATGGATGTTCTCACCAGTTGCCTGGGCAGGCTCTGGACACAGGTTTCTAGAAATCTGCACAGCACGACTTCCCCTCCTAATAGTCAGATGAATACTGGAAGTTGCTATCTAAACAAACACACACTCGAGCCTTGCAACTCTGCATACTCTATAGATTTTCTCCTTGTCATTTTAAATATTTAATGATTTATAATTAAAAAAAAAAAAGTGGTTTTGCATAGAACCATGGAATGGTTTGGGTTGGAAGGGACCTCAAAGCTCATCCACGGGCAGGGACACCTTCCACTAGAGCAGCTTGCTCCAAGCCCCTGTGCCCAACCTGGCCTTGAACACTGCCAGGGATGGGGCAGCCACAGCTTCTATGGGCACCCTGTGCCAGCACCTCGGCACCCTCACAGGGAAGAGCTTCTGCCTAATGTCTAATCTAAATCTTCACTCCATCAGATCAAAGCCATTTCCCATAGTGTCTGGGTGAAGAGAGATACAGTTCTAATCTTTCAGTCCAGTGAAGAGGCTTCCTTTCCCTTCTGAATTTGCCCTTTAAGGTTCAAAGTAGAAGTGTTCTTAAACTAATTCAGAATAAATATTTTCTGATTAAGCCAATTCATAGTCTGAATGGCAGTTAGAAGTTACTTTGCCTTTCAGAAGCAATGGCTTCTGCTGTCATTCTATATAACAGGTTGGTTCAAAGTAAGAAAAATCATGGCCCTTTAGAAAGGATTATTTTTAAAAGGTTTTTAACTGCGTTCATAAGCTCCTTCACCCAAACATTGTTGTACAGTGACATTTCTTGTCAAGAAATCAAATTTTCAGGAGCTGAAGCCTTGTTTAGCCTTGCCTGGAGGTCATGCTAGTTATCACTGCTTTAAAGCCATTTAAATGTGGGTTTAAACAATTGCTGCTTTAATTCAAGGTGTAGAAAGAGTGCAGTTCACTGCCCAGGGTGGTCATTTTCTTCTTCTCTCAGACGCCTGCAGGATTTCAGTATATAAAGGGGAAGGTTTGCTTCTGAAGAATCAGTGCTGTGTTTAGCAGACACAGACTGATACTAGATAGTCTCTTTTTCAAGACTTGTCAAGATATTATCAGCTCTTCTGATACACTGTAAACTTTTGACATTTTTCACAGTACTACTGCTGAAATACCAAGAAGTCCACTATATATAATCAAAATGATCACACTTATTTTCCCTAGCATGACTAAAAAAGTAGGGTAAAAAGAGTGTGACTACCAGGAAAACAGCCAAGCATTTAGGATAGAGGTGAAGTATACAGACTTGGAACTTTTTTCTTCACACAGAGATGAGAAATACTGCCACAAAGTGTTTAATATAAGCTACTTTGCTTAGCAATAGGTGGTTATTACAATAGGAATGCCTGTAAGTCCACAGTTGAATGAAAAAAAACATCTGGCACTGGTCTTTTAAGTAGTCCTGGATTCCAAGCCACCATTTTTGCATCACACTGTTTATACTAGCATACAAATTAAGAAGCATAAAGTGACATCTTTCCAGATTAAGACAGAAAAGTAGAAGACTCCTACTATAAGAACAGCTATAGCTTTCTCTAGATTAATGTTGTGGTCTAAAATTAAGATTTACCTTGGTAACAACTGAAGTCAGTCCTAGAATAAAACATACTTCCCAACACATTTGATATATTTTAGTGGAAAGCCCTGACAGAGACAGCCACTGGCCTGTTTTCAGCTAGAGAAGGGAATAGAGCTTTGCTTATCTCAGGGAAAGTTAAGAGAAGGTAAAGACGGGGTTTCAGCAGAGCTGCAGTGGCAAAGCTTATCAAGCGTACACTGGGGTCATATTAGGCTACAGTAAGACAGCTTTGCAAGTCTAGCTATATGCCTCAAAAAAGATTAACTTTGTAGATTGCAGCTAGTTCACTTCAGGTTCTAGTTTAAGTGCATTGCATATAGATGCCTGTTACAGTGCCAGGAGAGAGAAGAGATTGAAATTCAACTCTGACATTTTAATTCTCTGTAGAGATTAGGTAAAAGAAACAAGTACAGATGAGACTAAACTATTTTCCTTCCCCTCCAAGTTGGAGAAGGAGACAAAGAGAGAAATCCAGCAGCAGAGCTGCAATTATGAAGAGCCTTGAAGGCTGTCACCTCTAAGACAGCTGAAATCCTGAGCTTCAGAGTTCCCCTCTTTCTGACTCCTAAATCACTCAAGTCCAGGTTGAAATTGTAATTTTTTTTGTCAGCATTGCCATTACACTTTATTTTGCTGGTTTTACATTTTGACAGAAAAATACACATAGAACACACTGTATAGGACACCCTCCATAAAACACAAAATTGAAACCCTGAATGCTGCTGTGCTGACAGCTTAAGAGACAGCTTCTTGAATAGCTGAAAGTAAAAAGGGGCATTTAAGTAAATACGAACCTTCCAACTCACAATTTTATTACACAGTTAGGATTAATTTTCAATGACAGGATATGTAAATTGTCTTACACTTAGGAGCACAACTGTACTCTCACATAATTGTAGAGTCACAGGATAATGCAGGCTGGAAGGAGATTTGGGAGGCTATTGAGTCCAGCTCCCCACCCAAGTCATTGCAACAGAGAGTTTCCTAGAAGGAGACTCTCACAACACCAAAGTCTTTTCCAAGCAGACTAAAGATATGCCTATTAATACATTACAGTTTAAGTGTAATTTCTTTCTGAGGGAGAAAGACTAAAGCATTGACAAGTTTAATCTGAATTGCTAAATTTACAATATACCTTACCAATTACCTAATTGCCCAATATATATTCTTCCTAAAATCCAGATCATATCCCCCAGGTTTTTTTGCTTCTTGCATCTCCTCACAAGTTCTCCAGAAAGACTCAAGCTCTGCAGGGAAGACCTGAGACAATGGCAAAGCATTTTTTCGGTAAATAAGCATTAGAATTCTTGTTACAACAGTACCCTTCCCTCTTGAGCTCAGCTACATTTATTCTGTTGATAATTTTATATTACATTGAAGCTTTTCCTCCACATACCACAGACTTTGCAATTAAACAACCAGAATGCTTGGTACATTTCCTTTTTCAGAAGCTGCATTGTATCAGTGATAGCTAACAAGGTTTAACTGCATTGACTTCACAGAAGGGTAAACGATGCTGCTGAAGGATCCTTAAATCTGTACCAGCATTACATCTTTTGAACAAGCTTTGTTTTAGGCACTCTTGAGGAGAGATGGTTTACAGTACAGAAAAGTGCTGTCAGCACCAGACAGTCAAACACCGCATGTACTGCATGTAGCAAGAACTTAAAAGCACCCCAGTAGTTTTAAACACACTGCGTCCATAACAGCCTTCTGGAACAGATAAGCAAAGTGTCTTCATTCAAACAATCTGTCTGGAAATATCATTACTGGCAGAAGCTGCTTTCCATTCAGCATGCTTGCGTAATACTGTTCCTAGAATGTGTGAGTTATCTAGGTATCTTGTTATGTGGTGATATCAGTGGAGAGTTTACACAAATCAATGTGATTAGAGAAGGAATCATTTTAATCTAAGCGAATGAAAGGTAAAAATGCACAATGCATCTTCACTGCATGGGCAGAACAGCCACATTACTGCACTTTGCCCCAGAGCACATGCATGTTACATTTGTTGGGATGTTCTTACTGATTTCAGTTGATTTGTTATACAGAAAAGTCTCTACTTATTCTAGTAAGACCATCAGCAACTAATTGCATTATTACTTATTCATTGTAGAAAAACATTATGTAAATCTACATTTGTTGTTAAAGTAACACTTTGTCCTAGGAAAATTTCCCTACTTGACAAAAAATTGGTAGCTAAGAAAATTGCTTTCAATGAGTAGATTAATTTACTTGAAACCTAGGAGTTTTCACTAAATTACCAGTCTGTTTCCATCATGTGGAAAAACTGAATAAGACTCATAAAGATTTTGTGCACATAGACACAAAAGATCCTCTCGTGGTCCAAACGGTTCTTACACTGGGTTTCATTCAGGATTCCTTTGATTTGTTTGTATTTTAGTATGTGCCAGAACACACATCGATATACAACTTTCATTATATATCTTTAACCAAGAGCCATGAAACTTCAAAAGCAAAACACATGACAAGTTGCAAGCAGGAGGGCTAGAGCCTTTATGTTATGCAACAGAGAGCATCTTGTGCATGACTAATCAAGACACATCCACAGAATTTCAGGATGAAATACTTCTTGAATCCTTAAAGCAAGCATTCAATTCTCTCTGCTTTTACAGACCTAGCTTTCATAACTAGAAAGAGCCACAGCCAGTTATGAAATGGGAAACAACCATCACTACCATGAAAAAATAGTTAGGACAAGCAAGAGAAACATGCATGACTGCCATTTACAAGTCAGCCATATCAATCAAGTACACTGCAGTTACTGGCATGATAGTATGTAACCTCTGAAAGGAAAAGAAATCTGAACTAAAGCTAGAGAACTTTCATGAATACTACATTACTTTCTTAAACACAAATGATGCCCATATTGCCAGGCTTCCTTTCCATATTTGATCAGCTGTTTTTACCCCCACGCTTCCAGTCAAACTGGAGTTATAACAGAAGGCACAGAAAGAAGACACTGCAGAAGTGACTTCACTTTTAATAACTTTTGGGCTGACAACATCTATTTACACTCTAAAAACCTAGAGCTTAACTATGAGGGTAACTCTATTCAACATAAACCAATAGTCAGTCACTAAGCTCAGCACAGTTCAAGAATCAGATCTATGTTCTTTAATTAAAGAGGTTTCCCAGTCACTACTTGCAATCACTTTTCTATAACAGAGAAAACACCTTCCACGTCATTCATTCTCCCACTCTAAAGATGATTCTCAAACTGACAGCTGCTTTTATGCTGTTCATCAGTAGCCACACACTTCATTCTATGTGAAGCCTGCACTAGAGCGTCTAGCATGATCCATTTACTACTCACCAAGTTCAGGTTATTTGCTATGAGAGTCCAGCAATAAAATCTAAACAATGAAATTAATCCTTACTGGAGTATGGAGCTTTGGCAATTTATTTTTTTCTTAGTAAGCCACAGACAGTGTGTATCAAGCATTCTGCCACAGTGCTAATTCATCCCTTTCTGACATGGAGAAAAATAATGATCCTCATTAATAAAGAGCATCATTACCCACTGTTATCGTCACAAGGGATTCAAGGACACCGGAACACCAAAGCATTGAGAAAGGATTACAATGTCAGGGAGATTTACATAGGTTGGAAAGGCAGTGTCACTCTTTCCCCACCCCCACTAACCACTGGGTCTTCAGTTAATGTTATCTCTCTGGGGGTTAGTAAACCCTCAAGGGACTCATCCCAAAGGAGAGGCTGTATAGCACAGGTGGTGTTAAGAATCAGGAACTCCACCATTGTCTTTTCTCCTTCCTTCATTTCTCCTGAGGCAGAGGACTGCCTCCAGCATCAGCCCAGCCCAATCCCCTTCCCAAACCTTGCAGATTCCCATCAATCAACGTGCAAAACTCTGCTGGGGCATTCTCCTGAAGAAAGCAAGGAGCTACGCACACAGACCTCCCCATCTTAAACCCTCACCTGCTGAAACAGCAAAGCCCTCTAGGTGGGACTGACCAGATCCTTCTTCAGAGGTGAAAGTCACAGCAGACAGCATGGGGCGAGGTGGTACTTAGAGCAGCAGAACAAGTATCACAGACCATGTGGAGACAAAGCAGTTCTCCAAATCAGTAAGTACCAGTGGCACACTAGTATCACTTACACTTGGGTACACGCCTGGGCATGGTAAGAAGGAGGGGTAGAAGAGGAAGGGGGTGTATTATAGCTAGTTTTTGCTTTTGGGACTAGCAGATGAAAGGTCCACAAAGTTTCACTGTAAAGGAATGAGCTTCAAAGCAAAGTTCAAGACAAACAAGATTTTGGCAGCTTTAGCAACAAAATTGCAGGGGAGAGTAGCAGAAAAGTATTCTACACCTACTGTAACACAGGATTTTTCAAGCACAGCATAATCCTAACAACAGAGAGCAGGATTCATTTATTCTCTTAAAAAAGTTAACAGCCAGAGGAAAGGTCTGTAAAAGTCTGAAATTAACTCATGTTAAAGTTATGTGCCTTTCAGTTAATTTAACCACTAGTTAACAGCTGAAGAACTTGGTCAAGTACCTGGAAAGGGGAAGCTAGTGATCACCTCTCCCTCCTTCTCAGTTTCAAGGCCCAGGCACTCCAGAGCAACCGGGATAGATAGCATCCCTCTCCCAAAGGCAGAAAACAAAGTGCTTCTCCAGGCCACCTACCATGCACCCTCTGCAGCACTGCACACATCTGCCATCTCCCCTAGCATCTCAACTTGGGTTTTAGGAAGGAGAAATACAACCCTAAGCAAAACCAAATCACAGTCTGAGGCGTAGTCCTCTGGCAAACCATGCCCACAAGCCTCCAGCTCCCTGCCGCGTCCAGGTGTGACCTGCAGATGCAGGTGAAGGCTCGCTGCCAACAGCTCAGACAGCTCTTCTTTGGGGGAGAAGACGGGAGAATTTCCTCCTCCTTTGTCCCGGAGGAGCAGTGGGTCGAACACACACAAAGCTTGCCCGGGCTTCCCCCACCGCGCACAGGCGGGTACCGCGGGGAGCCGGGCCGAGGCCGGCAGCACTGCCCGGGCAAGAACCGCCGGGCCCCGACACCTGAGGACTGCGAGGACAGACCCCGCCGCGGGGCCCGGCCCCGTCGGCTCCTGTCACAGACCGGGCCCGCTGCAACCCCTCCAACCCCAGAGCGACCAGCGGGGAGCCCACCCGCAGCTGCTGAAGGGGATCAAAAGCTCCCCCCGAGGCTCGGCTCCGCACCGCCGCCGCGCCCGGCAGGGACAGCGCCGCTGGAGAGCGCCTGAAAACAAGGAGAGCGCCCACACTCACCGCCGCCACCGCCTCCTCCGGTCCCCAGCACCCCAGCAGCAGCACCAGACAGCCGGCAGCCAGGCTGCTGCTCCACCACCGAGGCTCCATCCTGCCCGCTCAGGAGCTCCGGCCCTACGGCGCGGGCATAGCCAGGCGGGGCAGCACGACTCCCTCCAGGCGGCTCCCGCCGGCCGCCCCGGCACCAGCACCCGCCTCTCTGCCGCGCTCTCCCGCTCCTCCCGGCTCAAGTCCTCCCGGGACTACTTGCCAACAGTATTCATCCGCACCGGGGGCGGGCGGGAGAGCAGCCGGCAGCGGAGGGTGCTGGCGCCCCGCTCTGAGAGGACCGCAGCTCCCCACGACCGCCACCCTGCCCCTGGGCGCCGGGATTTTGTCGGCTCGAAGGGCGGGCGAGCGCCCGCCTCTCCCCGCCCCGCCCCTCCACCGGGTGGGCAGCCGCTGGACATGGGCTATTTCCCCACCGGAAGCACCTCAAGTGTGTTAGGGCCAGCAGCGCTGCTGGTAGTGCCGGGTCGCACCCTGGGGTGCAGGGCTGTGATGGGTGCTTAGTCTGCCTCAGTCCCGCCCCGTCCCGCTCAGGTGCGACGGATCAGCGGAGACCGCGCAAACTTTCTGCCCGGGCACGCTGCGTACACGGCGGCGCCCGGAGGGGGAGCGAGCCGGGACCGACCCCGACCGGGCAGCGCGGCCGCTCCACAGGTCCGCTGCCGTAGCGGGGGAAGGAGCCGGTGAAGCGGCCGCACGGCGGAGGTGAGCGCGCTGTGCCCAGCCCGAGCCGCGCAGGGGGCCTGCCCGCCCGCCCCCCTGAGTGACGGCTGCGGGCCCTCCTCTTCCTCCAGCGGTGCGGAGCCGGTAACGGGGCTGCGTCCTGTCCGCTGGCCAGCAACGCTGCCTGGAGCATGGGGCGCGCAGGGTGAGTGAGTGCCAAGGGGCCGCGGTCCCCTCCCTTCCCTTCCCTTCCCTGCCCGGCCCCCGGGTGACTGTGTCCGTTTGCCTCCCCACAGGGTACTGCTGGTACTGGGGCTCCTCTGTCTGGGCACGGAGCTGGTGAGCGCGGTAAGTGTGCAGGTCCCGGTGCCTCGTCAGACTTGTGGGGCTTCGGCATGCTTGGGCCGAAAAACAGACACCTCCCACCCCCCTCAGAAATACATGGTTTGGGCTTGCTTAATTGCTGCTCCGAAGTTCCTTTGTGCCTTCCGTGTGCTCGACTTTGATCAGTTTTTCTGAAGTCAGCCCGCATTCAGTGCACCAGCTCCCTAAATCTGAACGAATGATCGGTATCTCTGAACTGACTGCCTTTCCTTCTTCTTTAGCCTCGTCTCAAACCTTTCTGTTAAAAGCTGACCTTTCATATCCTCGCTTGCAAGGGTTCCAACCTACAACACCTTGTAACTAAGTAGAAGTGATGGGAGAAATTAAAGGATTAAGCTGTTAAGTGTTGTATGAAGGTTCATGACTAGTGAATTAGTAAATGTGGTTTAAATTCCAAGTTGACATACAGAAGCAGTGACTTTATGATCTGTCATTCTGACAATTTTATGGCATACACACAGATTTTCTCTTGCTGTTCCTAATTAATGTTTGAACAGATTAGTAAGGGATCACAGGCTTTTTAAATGTTTGTAATATTTCCTTTTCTTTTTGCTGCTGTAATAGATTTTCTGCAACTGGGATGCTGAAATTGTTAGCCCACTCAACTGTAGAGAAGAAAAGAGTCCTTTGGAAAGTCTGTAGCCTAAATTAAGTGTCCAAGTGATGTACAGGCAGCAGTTCAAAAACCCCTCTTTGTTACACTGGGATGTAAATTAAGATTGTACAATAATCTTTGTGCTTAGTCTTTTGTAGCACATATGCAATAACAAATTAATGGAAGTAGTTAGTGTAATATGTTTTAAGCATGTTTATTTCCATTCAGTTTCTACCAGACTTCTAACAAAACCAGTTAAAATGTGGGTTCTTGTCCGACAGTGTTTTTCTACTACATTTGCTACTCTTTTGATTAAAATGTTAAGGATTTAGACTCTTCCTGTGCAACTGAGGAGAAATCTTTTGAAAAGGCTTTAATAACAGAGGGGCTTCTACTGTTCATAAATATGAAAGGCTTGATTCTGCTTTGCTCTTTTTATAATCAATTGCACCAGTAGAATTCCTCATCCCAATCAGGTGGTAGTTACAAGTGCTAATCTGCTCAAAGATTAAAAGCTTAGTTTTCTTCAACGAAACCAAGAGCTGTTCTTCCAAGTGTTCTCGCTCCAGTGGAATCTCTGTGGAAATTGCTTTTATAAAGCCAGTGTTTCCAAGGCTTTTGGAAACAAATATGTCACATTTTGCCCTCATTTTTATAAATTCATGCGCTATGTCAGTGTAATTATTCCTGAGGGATGCAGGTGTAATGAATGATAGATATTTAAGCTGTTTGCTCCAGTTTTGCTGCATACCTGTTGGAAAGCACCTCTCTTCAGCACTCATATTTGTTCCTTGGCATGTTTCATTGCCCTTAAGGGGACTTTGTCAATTTACATCTATTTCAATGAGAACGATAAATACTAACATGGTGTTTCTAAGTCTTTCTGCCAGTTTTCATCTGGGTTAGAAAACAAGCAAAATCTTTGTTGTGCAATCACCCTAAAAGTATGAAAAAGAATCAGAAATAGGTCCTTAAAATACTTCTAGTGCTTTAGATGTCTAAGCAGTTAATGCATTTAATTATTCTTATTAAAAATGCTCTTAAACATGCTCAACAGGAAAGACGTACAAGTATGTTTTTGACAATTTCAGATACAGTAATAGTAGGTAAATGGCTTTCTGGTATCACTGAATTAAAAATGCCCATAAGACCTTCCTTCATTGAAGTGAACTGTTTAAGTAGTGGTGATTGTAGTGAGGAAAAGCAGGATCTCTCAACCAATTTTTAGTAGTCCTCTGCTAGATAATGTGAAGTGACTGAGTACAGTGCAGTACGATGTTAATAAAATGAGGTTAAAACTTTAGTTTAATGAGGAATAGTAACTTCTAGAAGACTGTTCACAGAGACAGCTGTCGAAGCAGTTGTTGCTGAGAATGATGTGATTTGTGACTTCGCTCATCTTCTCTTTCTTTCAAGTAATCTCATTTCAACACCTTAAATTTTGTAAAAGCAACATTCTAAAATATTTTACCAAGTTGTTGAGGGTTCTTCAGGAATGTTACTGTGGACATGACTAACAGGCAGTGGCTGGCACGTTAAGCCAGCATCTTGAATGAAGTTGTATCAAAGATGGCTTTGACTCAGGGGTCTCAATTGCAAGGTGTAGTCATCCCTCCCTCTCTAAGAATAGTATTTTCAAGTGTATTGGAGTTAGTTTCTCAGCTTTTGCTTATTTTTCCTGGAGATAAATAATGATCTATTTTGAATGGCAGCACAAAGTTAGTCTTGTAATGTAATCTGTTTTCCTGAGCCAAATGTTGAAAATATGGATGACTTGCTGTTACAGATGGAGCTGCTTTGCAGAGATTGTTACCTCTTTTATAGACTAGTTGCTGGGAGTGACCTGAGACTTTCCCCTAACATCTTTCTGCAGTCATTCCAGAAGCTATGGCTCATTCATGTTTGCAATCTTTTATTATCAGTAATTTGCATTAGTAATGAACCAGGAGTGTCAGTACAAGATGGGGAGCAAGAATAAGCCACCAATGTAGTACTCTCCTCTTGACATTCATTACCCTGTAAGACAAAAGTTGGTCCAGAGCTGGGGGGAATAAGACAAAATGTGGGAACAGTGATTAGATGAGGCAGGTGTTTGCCCACCCCTGAGGCTTTTCCAGAAGAGGGACTTTTCAAAGGAGAATCAGAGTTTTGCTGGTGTTTTTCTCATAAACATGAGTGAAGCGTGAGCTGAAAATGGTCACAAAATTTAGAGGCAGCCTCTTGCAATGAAATTTGAGATTCTCATCTCTTCACAGGGCTCTCAGCTGAGCTGCATAATAGTCCTAGCAGTCTGTGTCCACTTTAGAGTATACCTGACACACAGGTGAGATGATAGCTCCTCATTTATTTCCTTTCTGCCATTGAGCTAGTTGAGCACACCTGGAATATGTGCTGGTCTTGATCTGAACTCCTAAGGAACTACTGTTAGGGCTTAGTGTGAGGATTTATTGTCAGACATGTTCTTCTGGAATGGCTGAGTTTGCAGGTAAGAGTGCAGTTAACTTTTATGAGTCCTGAGATCAGGTACTATTGCAAGTCTTCCAAATCTTCTGGGGTTTCTTTTGCCAAGAAATGTGCAGATTAACTAGAGGTACCCTCCTTTTCTAGTGATTGTTCAGCAGAACATCTGCAGTACCCAAGTAAGGCAAATAAAAACTAAGTGCCAAAACCAGTTCTGGCAGTTTGCTTTATAGCTCTATTTTGAGTAACTGAAGCTCTGCTAGTTTATGACAAGCTAACCCCAGTGATCTTCTTTCTCACTTCTCTTAATATATCCCAGGTTTTCTGTGTGAGGTTTTTTTTTTTGTTTATATCTATGATACAAATGTTTCATGATGTCTTTTAATAAATACTGGACCAGCTTAATTGAACCAAGCTCATTGTTTTCAGTGGCCTTAAGCCAAGAACGAATTTGGCCCACAGCTCTGACAGAGAGGGAAAAAGTAGCTGTTTAAGTGTGGATATTTGGAATCAGAGTTGCAGCTCTCATAATTCCACTGTCTTTTGGTACCCCAAAATAATAAATTTAAGGTATTCTTTTGGGGGGGGGGAGGAGGAACAGAAGTATTCTCATACTGTAGAGTTGTGTAGTAATATTTTGAGATGATCATGAAGTCATGGTAGGAGCAGATGAAAAATTCTTTGCTGCCAGAATTCTTCATGCACTTGACCTCCTCCCTAAGTGTTTTTTTTGTGGATAATGATCTAAAATTAATTCATTAAAATTAATTTCCTTACTTCAGAATATTCCTATCACCCAAGAAGGCTCTCACTCTCCTGAGAAGGCTATAAAACCCAGCTGAGCTTGATATACTTCTTTCAGTTTACATGTCTGAGAAGAAAGAGTACTTAGAGTGGAATCATGCAGTTTTCATTACCTGTTCCTTGCACAAAGGGAATTAGGAGGTGTAGGCAATAAATCTGAAAATACTTGGAGAAAGTAAATAATTTGTTCCTCTGCTTTTTTGCACAGATTTCTTGCAGTTTAGCCTGCCTTGGGTTTTTCCATACAACTTCACCTTCTCTGATGGTGTGATTTATATGGAATTCGTGTTACTGGAGTCTCCAGTTGCTGGTTTTAGCTTTCTACTTTTGAAAAGGTGTTTACATTAATTTTACTACTTGTGTACAAAGTCACCTTTTCAGAATGGCTTCCTCTTCCCTCAGGTCTGAGGAAGTGTGAAGAGGCAGAATTAATACAAAGCCAGAGGAACTGTTCCATGGATCTGCTGCTTCTCTGGCCTTTTGCCACATTTTTAAACACTTCTTGCTGGTCAGAAGTGACTTCGCTGGGCCTCTGATTCTGCTCCTACCCAAATGGACACAAAGCAGGGATTCTTACGGTCTGTGCTAGCTTCCCTTCTTGTTTCTTCTGCAGGATTTCTATTAGCTTTGGTTGTGTCAACTTCATTGGGCCATTAAACAGCACCATCCTGTTTGCATAGTCTACATACTCAGTTACCTTAATACTGAGAGAATCAACCTTGTGCACCAACATGGGTTGGTTTGCTTCAGTCCACTGAGATGTCAATAGCTACTATATTCGGAGTTTGGCTTATTCACAGCCTGGCCTATTTTAACCTATTTGGCTGGGACCTGCTGTATTTTGTACAGCCTCCAGCCCTTGCCCCAACGTGCTCATCTGCCTTTCTAGCTCTCCTTTGAGTCTTCATAGCCTAGGGAGGCTGCCAGTATGATTCCTGGTGGTTAATCCTGCAGTGGTTTCTCTGATGCCTCGCTTTTAGCAGTAGTGAGGACATGTCTATGCCTGTTACCTAGGAATCTGTTGCACAAATCTGTTTAAGAGGGTTGCACGTAACATTCGTTGCTTTTCCCATTACTAACAGGAACAAACGTTTCCATCCGTGACACAAGCTTTTGGCAAGACCACAGCGTGATGTACAACACAGGTAAAATCTAAGCATCATCTAGAGTAACCAAGAACTATGTAAAGAAGGCAATAAGTCAAGGCTTCTGTATGAATGAAAGTAATATTTCCTTCAGTTTTGTGTATTTGTCATATTGAAGGGAAAAGATGTTGGAAACAAGGTGGCAACAGCAACATTAACTTTTTTTTAATCTTTTTTTTTTTTTTTGGCTGGCAGAGGCATAAGGATCTACAACTTAATCAAGATTGGGATCAAATGTAGACAGTAAGCTGAAAGCCAACTGCATAAATCAATTTATAGCACTGTTAGGAGAGGTTGGTTTTGATCTAAAAGCAGAGGAGAGGAAAATGAAAGTGCAGTTGAATGTGGAATGGACTTATAAATGTTCCCTGTGCTTCTTAAAATCTCCATAAGTATGGTGTCAGTGAAACTGGAAATAAAGTTCCTATCTAAATAGTGACAAGTCAGTGCCTTGTTTTTTCCCAGCTTTTAAAAAGTACTGCATGTAATTTACCTGTTCACATTGCATCAGAGAATCTTCAGATCAGCTCCCTATGTGCTTTATCCTTTTGTTTGAATCCCTGATGGTGTTACTTTCTATTAATGAAGGTCATGCCCTAGCAACTAGTAAGGCTATCTCTCTGTGGACATGAAATAATACCTAGCTCTGAAAAGGAGTTTCCTTAGAAATGATACCATTATAAAAGGAGTAATGAATCTATTATTCTAATACTTTTAAGTTAAAGCTTGCTTAGAATTCATAAGCTGGCAAGTCAGTTTTTCAGAACTGCATATATAAACACATCTCAGTACTGTAATAACGTTAAATAGGTTCATTGGTACATTGGATAACTGCTTGACTTTGTCAAAGAGGAGCAGGACTATTTAAAAGTTATGATAGTTCTCCTGTAGAAATATACATATATTTGAAAGCAGTTTGGAATTATTACTACTGTTATAGTGGAAACACATCAAAACAATAGGAAGGTGAATCACTGTATTGTACTTTGATGATTAAACCTATCCACAAAGCAGGGTGTAACTGAACGGGAAGAACATAGCCTGCAGGAGCAAAAACATTTGGCAAAATGCAAGCTTGGAAAATTGAGAATTTATAGTAGTCTTCAGACTTCTCCATTAAAGGAGCCTCTGAGCTTCCAGCCTCAGCCCTCCCTGTGCAATTTCAAGCTATCATCAAAGTGTTTGAGAAGGGGTTGAAAAGTTGGAGCATTATCTGTAAAATTAATGTATTTTTGTAAATACCTCCTACATGAACTGCAGCATGTGTGAAGTGTGGGTTCAGATGGAAGGTGGGGTTGGCAGGTCCTCTATTGCACTGTGTAGAACATAGAACATGCTGACTCTTTATTACAGGAGGGAATTGAAGTGTGATGAGTCTTGGTCTTACGGGCATGACTGAGGTGGTCTGCAATAAACTGGGTGCCAAAAGTATACTGTTGTACTTCTGAAATTCATATGCTTTTTGCCTTCACTAGGCTAATAGGTGTGACGCAAATGCACTACTTGCTATTTAGCAAAGGTTCTTTCATCTATTTTCATCTGAAACACAGCCTTTAGCAGTGCTCTCTTCTTGTGAGCTTTATATGATCATTTTTACAAAGGAGGTGTAGTGCATTATTAACCTAATAAAGTAGTTTTGGCTTAAACTGGAAGCTGCCTGTGAAACCTCCTCCTACAGATGAGGAATTAGGTGAATTAGGAAAAAGGTGAAGTATTCCAGCTACCAAAGTAAATGTCAGATCCTTAGCCTACTTTTCCCATTCGATGATACAGGAAATACTCCACAGAGGTTTTAAAGTTAAATGAGTTGGTGACCATAAACGGACTACTTTAGATGGTCTCTTCAAGGTAGTGATTATATGGTTTGCTCTGTGGTACTTTTAATAACCTTAATCTCTGTGAATCTATAATCTTGTTAGGATTAAACTGAAATCTGACTGGATAATTAGAGTGAGCTCCAAACTGTGGTTTGACCTAATATCTCCTAGCGGTACAATTTCCATATGAATGGATTGCCCTGGAGCATGTGGGAGCATTGAGAGCCCTCAGCAGATTCTGGGAGCAAAGAGCTTCCTGTACCTCAAGTAATCAGCTGAAAATCACCTCAGAGGTTGTGCAAAGACTGCTCTTCTGAGATCATACAGGTGAGGGTCAGGGTCAGAACATCTTCTAATGTGGCAGTGACATTTTGCCATTGAAGGTAAAATGCATTTGCAGACCCACCAGAGTGCGGTTGTCCCCTGAAGTGAACGTGTCTGTTCAACCTGGTTTGTGCCTTTTCTAGGGTTCATTTATCATGGGTGTGCATTTCACTCTGTTCCTTTACATACATACAAAGTAATGTGTTGCAGTTTTAACTTTAAAAAAACATAATCATAGGTTGCACTACTGTGTTGTGTTCAGTCCTGGGTCTGAGTGATTTGGGATGTCCTTCAGCTGTGCCTGACCATGTTATTTTGTGTCCGGCTAAATTCCAGTATTACTGTCTTGTATGCATGAAGAAGGCTTTGCCCCAAGTCATAGGCAAGTCAGCAGCAGGAC
This sequence comes from Neopsephotus bourkii, assembly GCF_033783945.1. Classification (NCBI taxonomy): domain Eukaryota; kingdom Metazoa; phylum Chordata; class Aves; order Psittaciformes; family Psittacidae; genus Neopsephotus; species Neopsephotus bourkii. Next base: position 1,598,749 of record NW_026901555.1, read on the forward strand.
TGGACTGCAGCTCCTGATTCTGTGCTCTAGCTGCTGAATGAAAACAAGTATTAGAGCCTGGAGATGCAAAATACCACTTTGCATAATGATCACAGGTCTATTATGTAGCTTTGCTGCTTTGAACTGTTGCACCATAATTGGTAGTGCTTTTTATGCCCTAAGGCTCTGCTGTGAATGAAGTGACTTGTATAGTCGGCTTTTGGAGATCTGGGAGGCTTGAACCTCTAACTAATAAGGCACAAAAACTGTAAAAAGATGTTTATGGCTATTTAAAGGCTCTCCATTCAAGTGAATTTTCTTCCATGTGCTAGCACAGTATTGTGAAGCTTCCAAAGAATCTGGTTGGGTTTTATCTTTCAGCTTCACGCTCTCCAGCCAAGTTCTGCACATGTTTCACAGAGGAGTGGCAAGGATTAAAACCCAGCTAGTTAGTCCAGTTACAGGTGGAGTGGTAGAGGAGAATTAATTACTGTTTGTATCAGTTCTCCAGTGCTAGTGCAACTTTTCGACTCTATTCAAGGATACTTTATAAACTGCAAACCAAAATGTTTACCAAGTGTTTTGGATAGCAGTAATGCTATATTAAAAACAAACAAACAAATGAAAGATGCTGTGATTGTGACTGATTTGTGGTGGGGTTTTGTGTTTGTTGGTTTGGGTTGGGTTTGGTTTTTTTCCTTTATTTTTCAAACATAAATGTGATTCATAAAACAATAGATCAATAGATATTAGACAAATGTCAGCAAACTAAGTTTTTCTTTTTATTTAGAAATGAAGTAATAGGAATTGAATATTTTTTCATTCTGAGCTGCTGGTACCAGAAGTGTTCTGTAGCTGGCTATAGCTGTCCAGATCTATTCCCCCTTTCTTTCTTACCTCTCAGTTTGTGAATCAGGAAAAGGAGATTTTGAGGTGGGTTTTGTTTTATTTATTAATCTACTGTTCCAATCTGGAGTGATTGTTTTACAGTTTACCCTGTACAGAAGCTGTCAGCTCAGTCATCTTTGTGCAGTGGTACTGGTTACAGATTTTGTTTGGATTCTATGATACCATTGAATTTGCCAAACATTAATTTTGCTGAGGTAGCTGTATGTTGTGTGGTTTGTTATACGTTAGTGCTCCGTGTGTGTAAGAATAACCAGGCAAAGTATTTCCAACATCCGTTTCATCAAGATGTGTGCTTATCATTTCCATTAAAGAAATTCCAGTGAGAAAGCTATTTCCCTCCTCTTCATTCCAGTGGGATGAGCTCACTCACAGGAGGGCAGAGGGGTACCAGGTTTCGGGCCCGCATTCCTTTGCCAGAGGAATGTGCAGTGAGACACAGGTACAGGCTAGCTCCACGACATGCTTGTTTAGAGGGGCCCTTCTGCAACCTTACAGCAGCTTACAGAGCTCAGATTTACAACACTTCTTTATCTGCATGGGTTTGTTTTAAAAAAGAAGAGTCAGGAGAATTAATCTTTATGAAGAAAGTTATTTTCTTTAATTTTCAAGTAATGCGTATCGGGGTATTTTTAATTTCCCTCTTACAGAGAGGTGGTAAAAGTGTATTGTAAGACCCTTAATTGTTGTAGATGTGATATTAAGAAAGGTAGAGGCAATTAAAATATACTCGCTCTGCTGCCAGGTGTACTCTGTGCCACTGTGTTTGACTGAGGTCAGTGAGAATTCAGCCTGCACCTTACATAGTGTGTCATTCGGGGCCTCCTCGAACAGATTATACTTTTGGAATTAGATTTCGTGTCTGGCATGAGTAATCCTTATTTTCCTTATGTATTGAATGTCAGTGGCCTCTTATGTCTGATACTTCACACTGTGTATCAGCCTAACACTTGTATCGTACTTGTATCTGGAAAAAGTTGCAGAAGAGAACAAAAACTTATCCATTAGGTAAGCTCATCATAAAACTACATGGGAAAGTGATTCAAATTCTGTTTGACACCGGATTCTCTGTGAGATGAAACTACTACAGTCATTCAGTTACTTGGCAGAGCTGTCAAATTTACCATGCTTCCTCAGTTTATATCCACTGCAGCCTCTGGTAAGCTTGAAATCACTAATTCCTGTCTGAGGATAGCAAGAAACTGTATTGGGACACTGACTTGTGGCAGATACTTTATGGTTAGGGCAGGAAGCTAGTGTTTTGCAGATAAATCATGAGGAGTTGGTTGTGGTATGAGGAATCAGCAAACCTAGTTTCTGTTCTCAACGTAGCTTGATGAAAGACTTCATGTAACTTTCTTAAATGCTCCATAACGTGTTTGTAGATGCCTGTAAAATAACCATGCATATGCTGGTCCTGGGGAGCTCTGTCTGTTTATCAAGGAAAAGAGCAATGTATTTAATTTTGCTTTCAAGCCATTGTAGTAGAGAGAATAGAGGAGCCTGCAGTGCAGGTGCCAGGAATCCTGTTTGCTGTTCCCACTGTCTTGCAGGAGGCTGTGCCTATGCACTGTGTATGTAGGGAGGGAAGGAGGGCAGCTTTTATTGCTGGTTCCTCATCAAGCCTCTGTTATGTCCCCTTTTTCAGTCTAATGTATAATTTGGAGCAAACTTCTACACCTCCAACACAGCAAACACTGAGTGTTGTGTTCAGCACGAGGCGTATTTCTGTTGCTGGTTTAAATCCAAGTAAGTTAGACAACTTATACCTTAAGATAACTTATCTAACTAAATACATTAGGAAACTTCTTAGTCCACCCTTTATTTCCCATTTGTATCACTCTGCAAGCCTATGTGCTTTAAAAATAATCAATTTCAATCACAGGGTTTATTTTAGGTAGTCCTATGAGGAGCAGGAAGTTGGACTTGATCATCTGTATGGGTCCCTTCCAACTTGAGATATTTTGATTCTATGAAATAAAATGTGTTCTTCCAATCAGCTACTCTTGTAACTGCCTTTGCTAACAATTTCTTAGTGAAGATCTTAAAATCTGAATTCATTTGGTGAAAAAAAAAAAAAGGAATTGAAGTCTTTCTCAGGTCCGTACATTTGACTGAAATTTGATATGAATGAATTTTGCCTTGTTTGCCAAGTGCCTGTGGGGTAGAAGCTGCTGTTGTTAGGGCACTTTTGCAAAATCTGAAATGGAATATTTTGAGTTCACTGCTCATGGATAAGTGAACACCCGTGTAACCTTTTGTTTGGTTTTCTATAGAATTTAATTTACAAACTTTGCTGGAAACAACCTTTTGGCCTTATTAATGTATTCTGTAGCACAAAGGAATCTGCAGGGTGTCGGGGTGTACAATGTACAAGCCTTGCTCTTCAGTTGGAAGTTGCTGTTTGCCTCTGAGGGGGAGTTAGGAAGTTAATATTTGATCAATTCATAGACTGAGCTTTTAGCTTGGAGTGTATTTTTCCCATCACAACTGTAGGTCTTGTACCCATCACAGCAAAAGGTTAATCTGTGTGATGAATGTGGAAGTATAGATAGCTGTGATTTTTTTCTCATGGCTAAAGGAAATGTAGCACTTACCAGATGAAGATGAAGCATTTGTATTCAGGTTTTACATTTCAAACAGTGCTTATATGAACTCTGTTAAAAATCCATGATGTTTAAGTATCTCCGTGCACACATAAGGGAATATTTGTTTCTGAAACATCACTTTGTGAAGTGAGCTTTCTCGTGTTCGCATTACCACTTCTGTAATGCTCTCACCTGTGGACTCGGGTCACCAGGCCTGACCCTGCTGAACTCTTGTGCACGAAAAATGAGAATTGAGACACAAACCCTACTCCAAAAGATTAGCAACCTGCCAGGTACACATGTAAAAACTGAAGAAATCATGGGAAAATACTGCTCAGCAAGGGGCAGTCTCATCACACAAACCGCAGAATTGCACGGCTGCTGTTTAAGGAACAGTGGATGTGCCGCGTTCTCTGATAGCCATTCTGTTCAGTGATGGCAGCTCCTCTGCCTCATAAAACATAGAATGCCTGAGCTAAATATTTCTTTTTTCAGGGTATACATATGGAGGTTCAAGCCTGATTAAGATCACTCATTGCAGTAGGAAGATGATGGTAGTTAGCTGAGGAAAGTCTTGGAAACAATTGTCATTTCTCCCCAAAATGTTCTTTCTTAGTCTCGCAACTGAGCAGTGTCAGGATGGTGAGCTCAGAGCACAGCTGTGCTTTGTGCTGCTGGCATGTAAATAGAGACCATAAAAAGGAACCTTCCCGCAGCAGTGTTTTATTGTTGAGCTGAGTGTTGATGTGATAGCTCAGGTCATAAATCTTTTCAGTCAATGATCAGCGATCCAAAGGGATCATTCTCTTCTCTTCCTTGCAACAACAGAAGCATTACTCTTCCAGAAAACATCAAAAAATTTCATGTACTCAAGAAAAATCTGCCCCTGTACAGCCAAAAAAATACAGGAAACCAGGTCAAGCCAGAAAATACATCCCAGTGTTCTCTAGGAATGATACACATGCCTCTTACAAAGGGAGTAATTAATCAGGGTTCTAATCTTTGGGTAAGATTAACATTCGAGTTTCCAAAGCTATTATACTTGATTCAAGTAAAAATGAGTGTGGGTGTATGTTGATATCCAGCTATTGCTTAGTTTTCAACTTGGAAATCTCAAAGGACAGGAACAGCAGGTGGACAGAGTTTTCAGGGTACATCTTGCATCATCTTCAGATTAGTTCAGTATCTGTCACTGACATTCTTGATCTCTGGAAGAAGGCTAAAGGAGGATACGATATTTAACCAGTTTTGAGCTGATTTCTCCATTTAGCTGAGGTGTGACTCAGAGAATTGCTGTTAACAACCTGAATCCTTTTATGGCCAAACAAGGATGGTAAGAGGGATGATTTGGAGCACCAAGGTCAGATGACTGACTGAGACAGGGCATGTAACTGCTTACCTCTGAAACAAAGATTCTACATGCTATGAATAATGCTCTTGTGAACTGGTGTGTGGATGGGCAGTACATGGGAGATCAACAGAAAAGGGAGCAAGGATGGTGCACAGTGCAGATGTTCAATTATTCTTTCCTTGTGGTGACACTCAGGCAACTGTAAAGGATTTAATCCATGTCCCATTGTGCAGCCTGTCCACATTCCATCACTCTGGAGAATGAGGGCTCAGGATGGTAGCAAATTCTAATATAGCCTTTTTTAGATAATAAGAGATGAAGCAGTTTGTCACTGTGGAGTACAGTGTATTAGATTCCTGCAGTGTCTGTTTTACAGCATACCCATAAACATTGCACAGCATCCTTGAATGGATAGAAGAATATATGGGTTTTTTTTCTGCAACAGTAAGGGATTTTAAGAAGGCCAAATGTAATTGTTTGTCTTGGAATATGACCAGGATGCGATGTCTAATAACTCCAATATCTCTGGTTTCCTAATGGCCGCCAGATGCCAGGACCTGTGGTTTTTATCTCATCTGAAAGAAAGGCAAAGTCATCAGAACCCCTGATAGCTCAGGATAGACTGAGATAGAAATGCTTCCTGCTAATTCCCAGTCCTGCCTGTTCTATCACTCATGTTTCTGGTGAAGCTTCTTATGACAACACGGTTGTGCTGAGACTGGGATTTTTTGATGGGGGTTAGGTGCAAAAGGTTGCAGCTTTCCTGTGAGATACACACATTCCTTCATGTCAAGGCAAGGGTTATGGTGATTATTGTCATAACAAAGAAAAAAAATACATCTAAACACATTTTTCTAAAAGATTTAAAAAATATTTGAGCTCTCCCTCAGGAATAACTTCATGGTCAGTCTTAAAAATGAAGATTTGTGCTCAATGATGAATTCAGAAGTAATTTTTGGGCCAGAATTGATAGAAACCAGCTTGCTGCTTGTAATTTCAAGGTGACCTTTCACTACCAGTTCTCTTTCCATGAGCCTTCATTGCTGCCCTTTTTTCTTTAACTGTTAAGAAATCAGACAAATACTTGACCATTTACAAGAAAATGTTTCATGAAGCTTTCTTTAGAAGTTTTCTTTCTGATATGTGTTGCAGATATGTATTTGTTGGTGTTGTAGGGAAAATAGATGAACAGTAATGCTCCTTCTTCACTCTGAGTGCTTCCCTCATGCTGCTGTGTCACACCTTCACTCAGGAACTTGAGGAACAATAGGCTACATTGCATGCTAGCAAGAGAATAAAACCAATTTTGTTTGTGAATTGGAATACATGTAACATTTCTTCAATACAGTCATTTATTAGAAAGAGAACCATGTTTTTTTGTGCTTTCTGTTTTCTTTAGCTATCTAGATACATGTGAAATACATAACCGGATGTGTTTTGGGCACATTAAATAACCTGGAATGCTGTGCTGGCTATGACCATCTACCCTCAGTTATAAAGAAACAAGTCTTTTTCTCTGAACTTCCCTTCTTGTATGCTGTATGGGCAGGAATGTATGTCTTGCAGCCCCTGAAATTTTGGACACTATCTAATATTTGAAGGGAGGATGAACAGCAAGCAGAGTTCCCTTACTGAGTCCACAAGCAGTTGGTTCATGTTTTCAGACATTGTGATCCCTTTAAGTACAGGAACTGACCACGTATTTTCCAAGTGAATAAGTAGGAACTTTCTCTTTGACCACTATTTTGAAGTAGCATAAATGCCATATCCTGTGGCATGCGTCTTTGCTAATTGGAGAGTTGTGCCAAAAACAAAGTCTGTTATCTCTCTTCTTAGTGGTGAGTGGGACCTGATACGCAGAAAAAGCTACTAATAGATATTATGGGACAGTAATGGGTCTGTGAAGAGTCATCATACCACCTGCTGCACTCTAGGATATTTCACTCCAGCTCTTGTACAATGCAAGTGCAGTGAATTAGTTCACATAAACTCAGTCAAACCAGAAGCAGAAAGAGGAGAAATCACCTCTATCAGCCAAAACCTTATCCTTATGTATGACTACTGGACATCTGTTTCTCACTCCTGAGAGTGAGGCTGGCTTTACAGTGGATGTATGCAGAGAGCAGTATCTGTTCATGGGAATGGAAAGCTATTTTATTTATTTTTATACAAGTGCCAATACTGTACCTTACAAGAGCATCTTTAATCTTTAAAGCCTTGCAAAAACAGTTTGAGGCACCTCAGCATTTATGGAAGAGCTGTGAGCAGATTGAATTTTTCCTGTTTTTTATTCCCCTCTTCTTTCCCTGGCTAAATTCCAGCCTTCATCTGCCCTTTCCCTGAGAGCTTAAAACCTTTCTTCCTTCTGTGTGACCTTTGCCCTCCCTCTAAGCAAGTGCTAGAGTGAGAGGGCCAGGACAGGGGTCACAAGTCTTGTCCATCTCCTCCCAGCAGCAAGAGTTCTTCCTGAACAAGGGCAAAATTCACTGAGAGAATCAGGATGTGCATTCAATCTAGTCCATTGTATGTTAAAGCCTTGACATTTGGATGTTATCAAGGTATTGCCAATATTGAGCTCTGTTGTAGACCTGTACATTTTTTTATTCTTAAAATCAAGGTACAGGTGGGTACTTCTGCTCTTATTTTTGGAACTGAAGTACTATAGGCAGAGGGTGATGTGAACACTTTCAGTAGTTCCATCAAGAAGACAGTACTGCTGCTGTCAAAGTGTAATTGTCATGCAGCTCTTACATCTCTAATCTGTCACGAAAATGCCTTAGGGTAGGCTACATTTGTACTCGGAGGAATCTGACAAGAGCAAGACTTTATACGTTCCCTCTTCCAAACTGTATGTTATTTATTTTTTTTTTTCAAAATGAATGATCTCTTTTCGTTTTCATTCTGACCTTTAAAGGGGGACTGAGGACTGGGAGCTGCAGCTTTGAAACGTGCTTCTGAAGTCAGAGTGTTTGAAGCTGATAGTTACATGTTCAGTTAGGTGTTCTGAATCCAGTTCAGCATACGTGACCCATAGGTTGATGGTCAAGATAGTACAGAATGGCTAAAGAAATAATTCCGTCTATTCAAAATTCTGGTTTAAACCACATGAGAAATGGGTATTTGTTTAAACATTTTAGATATTAATGGAAAATCATGAGAATACCCAGAATATTTCAGGGTTAAATTTACATGAAACGAGTATTCGAACAGAACTTTTCCATTGTTCCAAGATGATGCACATATCTACTGCACAGCATAGATAGTGGGTTTTGCTCAGAAACAGGAGTTAGGAAGGGTATGTGAAAAGTTAAATGTGTTGTATTCTGGCTCTTACTCTTTTTGGATATATCATTCTAATAACTTTTATAAAGCACAAAAGCAGGGAGGGATAGTTTACAGTGTCTAAGCAGTGAGATGGCTACCTCTGTCTATTTTGGGGTTTTGCTGAGCTATACTAATGCCAGGCTCATACACTTGCTATGTTATTTAAATCTGTTAAGAGATAAATCTGTCTTGTAGTTACTAAGTTTAGAGGGGGATAGTTGCTAGGTATAGCAGCTCTGGGAAGGTCCTCAGATAAAAAAAGAGTTGATGCTTTGAGGTACTGAGAGACTGTTTGGCTTTAGGTAGATTTAAATGACCCGTTACATCACAGCAATGTGTTTTGTAATGAGTAGAACTGTGGTCCTGTATAAAAAACCGCGGAGGCCATTCGTTTCTGCTACATGCTGGAGAGTGTCAGTACTATTACTTACAATGCTAAGGTATGCAAGGGTACTCTAGTTGTATGTATCCTATTCTGAGCATGTCAGTGCCAAATAAACATGAGGCTGAAGGAGCAAGGAAGAGCCAAATGTATTCTTGGTTGTGTTGGCTTCAGAGTCTCTACTTGTATCAGTTGTGAGTTTGGATGAAAGACTTCATGCAAATATGTGTTTCTTAGGACAGAATAACAAGGCCGGATGAGGTGTGTGTATTTGGTCTCTCCTTTCAAATCTTGACTCTCTTCAGGTTTTGTCAATATCTAAGAATGACCTGAATATTGGGGAGAACATAGAATATTCATAGAATATAATGTGAAAATTATTGGCCAGTAAGACTCTTCAGGAAAAATGTGTGAGAGTTTGAATATTCTTAGATGCTGTTTTCGTTTGAAAGGAACGGTATTTAAAAAATCCCAAGGGGGCTGTGTGTATTAAAAAGATCTGAAATCATCACGTTTCATCTGTCAATATGCAGTCATTCAATCTATGGGCAAGGATGCCTTAAAGATCAAAAAACCCTCAGCATTTGCCTGTATTCTTATGCTTCCAGCTTCAGCTACTTGTTGTGTTCTGATGCATTCAAGCTGGGTAGAAGTCACAGCTCTTCCTGTAGTCCACGTATTGAGCTGCATGGGGAGATTTTATGATTTAAGAGGCCCTGGAGTGTGTTCACTATTTAAAATGTCAGTGTTTGTGAAACTGTCCTTGAGCTGTCTTCTTTAAACATGCTGGTCGCATTCCTCACTGGAGAAACAAAAAGCAATCCTAACAGATACCCCTGACAGAATTCTGTTTGCTTTGCTTTAACAATGACACCATATATTTGTTTAGAGAAAAAAAAAGATATATGTATGAATGAAGGCAGAATTGGCCTAATCAAAATGTGGGTGGTGGGAGGTGAATAACCTTATTCTGTGAATGAATGTAAATTACTGTAGTATGGTGCCTTTAGATGGTAGTCTCCCAGATGTGTTCTTGTCACTGTTTGCATCTCATCAGTTCCTGTTTTCTGAAAACACTTGTTTGCTTCTCATTGCTGACATAAAAGGAGTCTTTGAAGATGGTTTGCTGTAAGAGAAACAGCCTTGAGTCATCATGGAAGTGCCAAGCTGGAATCCAAAAAGTCAGATTGCGTCTGTGGAAGCACTGTGTAACCATGGGTCATTTTTCAGCTCTCCTCTGCATTTTGCTCTGCAGCTGTCAATGGGAATAGTGACACAGCTGATGAAAAGCTGTTGGCTTGCACTGGTGAAGTATATAGTATTTCCAACATACTTTAAGCTCTAAGTGTCAGCAGATGCTAACACTGAGAAACATTTTGCCAGGAAAACAAGTTTAGAAGATCTAACTGTGCTGACATTGACGTGTAAGTTGTCCTCAAGTCATATGTTGCATCCGCATGTTGATTTTAAAATGGCAGTCTGATTTTTGCAATGCTGTGTCTGCTGGCATCCAAAAAATCAACCTTTAGAAAAGGCATTTGCAGAGAGAGGGAGGAATCTAGCTAGGTAAAAAAAACCCCTAAATTATTTTTGTGCAGTAGAGTGTGGTAGGCAGAGAAGATGTTTTTAACACAGCCCAAGGATTTGGGCAGTGCTAGAGCTTATCTTCTACAACATACAGCCGTGCAGCATTACGGCAAGACCATGAAGAGAGAGATTATGTCTGGTGATGCTCCAGCAATGTGTTAGGAGAGTGTACTCACTTTTAGTCAGGAGCTTTTACAGCAGTGTGATTAAGATGATGTTTATGTCAGATTCATTTAAGTATCAAATCTCTGATGTTACTTAACAGTGGTAAACTATGTTCAGAATAAATTATGCTTTCTCTTTAACTAGTGGAAGCACACAAGAAATCTGGGGTGGGAGGTTCTCTGCTGAACTACTTTTACCTTCTGACATTAGTGGTAATTTTTCACTTCTGAAGCCATATGAAATCAGAAATGGGACTTGTATTTCTTTTACCCCACTGTCCGCTTTTAAGCCAGTCACCTTTGCTGGCTTTTGCTAGTCCACTGCTTCTCTCTTTAGTGAAACAAGTTATTTACTAGCCTTTGGATGGCAAAGAACTGCGATCTCTAAGCTAGCTCAAAAGGAAAGACATCAGAGACTTGACTGTCACATTTACTGGGTACCTTCATCCCAGGTGGAGCTGGATTGGATCAGGTCCTCTTGAAATTGTAATAATTGAAACAACAGGCTTCATCCTGTATGATTTTGAGCTTCTTTAATCATGATTTCTTTCACATGTCCTCATGTACATAAATAGCCGAATTTCACTCAACTTACTTTTAAGGTGCTGTTTGAACCCAGCCATGGAGCCAGTTTTCAGTGCATCTCACTGTCTGCTTGGGCAGCCTGTGCTTCATCAATTTCCTTTTTGAGGATGTTAAGGCAGACAGTGCTGAGCATCTTCCTAAAGCCAAGATAACATCCAGTCCTCTCCCCTCATCTATCGAGCCTGTCATCTCATCACAGAAGGGTACTAGGATGATTAAACATAATTTCCCATTCACAGATCTGTGCTGACTGCTCCTGGTTATGTGCTTGTCTTTCATGTGTTTGGAATTGGTTTCCAGAAAGTTTTGCTCCACTAGTTTCCCAGGGACTGAGATAAGGCTGATTGGTATGTAGTTCCTGATCTTCCTCCTTGCCTTTCCTGAAGACTGGAGAGATATTTGCTTTCTTGCAGACTTTAGGAGCCTCTCCTGATCATCATAACTGAGATAATCAAGAGTAGCTGCACAACATCAGCCAGTCCCCTCAGCACTCATGACTGCATTTGTGTGGTCTTATGAACTTGTGGAGCTTGTTTAAATGTTCTCCATCCAGCAAGGGTAAGTCTTACAGACTGCAACCAGCATCTAAGAGATACTGGATCCACAAGCAGGTCAGGATTCAGTAGAGGACTAAAATGTTGCCTTTGTAAATGTGATTGCGAAATGAATGAGCTTTGCTATTGTGATTTAGTTTATAAAAGAACCTAATGTGACCTTTAAAACATCTGCTTATAAAGCGAGGGTGTTAAACAGTACTATAGGCCAGAGCACTATGTTCTTAAAATGACACTTTTGGAACTTCTATTACAAGGACTGGCTGTTCCTTGCTTTGAGATAGAACTTTACTGAGATGTTAAATTCCCCTCCCATACTGCTGCTTCTCTGGGCTGCTGTACTCCTGCCATATGGTCAGTCAGAAGAATTATGTGCTTATAGGTTTGACAATAACAGGAAAGCTATTCAAATGGTGAAAGTTTACTAGTGCTGTACAGAAGTGTTTAGTCTTGGCTTAACTTCCAACAGCTGAGGCAAGGAAGTTTATCAATCTCAGTGTAATTATTTACTGCCTTATGATGGTGATCTTGATGGTCTAGTAGCTAATGCATTGCTGGGAAAAATGCTTTTCCACCTTATGTAGTCTTTATATTAAATACTGTGTAGGGGAGAGTAGCATAAGCAGTTTAGTCTGGAATGGCATCAGTAGTTCTTACACACCACAGTTCAGTCTTGTGAGACCACTAGATTGGAGTATGTATATACAGTGACTGGTGCGCTGCATAACATGTGGTTGTTGAGCCCTTGCTGGCATGCGGCAAGCTTAGCACAACAACTTTGTCCAGTCATCTTGTGTGTCAGATTCACCCACTGCTCCCTTCTCTACGTAGCTTTTGGTATGGTTTAAATGGAATGTAAAATCTACCATAGAATGGGAAGAAAGTAACCCTGAATAGTGTTAAAACCACCTGATTTTAAGAGTTGAATAGCTGTGGACCCTCACAGTTCTTGGGCAGAAGATGGCTGGGAGGACTCACCAAATGCCAGGGGGCTGCAGTGTAAAAGTTAAAGAGGTGGAAAATTACGTTTGTTCCATGATTGCTAAGGAAAGAGAAAAAGAAAACGAGGAGCTGAGTATGTGAACTCCTTTCCTGTAATGGGGTGTGTTTGCTGAGGTCTGTCTTTAAAATCCATAGGTCTTATCTAGCTGCTGGTAAGGATGAAGATACCCACAAAAACCATTTAAGTATTGTTCATGGCTGTTACTTACAGATAGCTTTAAAATGTGGGCTGTATGGATTACTGTTTTTTGGTAGTTTTATATACATAGGTATAGTTTTGTGTGTATATGTATATATATATAAAAATACTATTTCTTGTGCAGACACAGCGTGCTTTGTCTAAATATCAACTGAGAGTTGGGCACACAGCACAAAATATGCCCCTGAGACACAGCCTATACTCAGTCACTGGATAAAATGGCATTTGGACTTGCCTGAGAAGGACGTTTTGATAACAAGCCCAATCTTGCCTCTGTTGGAGTCAGGCAGAAGTTTCCATTGACTTCACTGAATGCAGGATTCACAAGTGCTTGCAAATCTTTAGTGAGGTCAGATTCTTTGCCCTTCATGCCAGTGCACCCAGCAAAGAAAAAGACTAATCCTGTGAAGAGCTGAGCCCATCAAAGTGAGGGAACTAAATACAATTGAATACTTAAATTCAAATCTTGTATACCCTGCCTTTTATGAAGTGCAGCCTTATATTGCCCTTAATCCGATCTGAGTGTGGGCTACCCTATGTCCTGCTTATGATTTCCTGCCTCCCTTGTGTTGGATCAATTGAGTAGAGAGTGAGTTGGATCAGTTTATTGTTCTGACAGAAAACTAGTCCCTGCTGCTGATGTGACCTCCTGTTACCAGGGACTCATGTGGTTGCTGGCTCTGAAGAGGTGGAAATGGGAAGTGACAGAAGAGGGGGAGAGGAATCTGAGAGTGGAAATGAGGCTTGGGACAGCAGCCCAGAGTCCTGAGGAATTAATGTGAAACTAAGGATAATTATATGAGTAAAAGTTATCAACTCAAACCCACAGTCTGGCCTGTTAGGTACCAAGAACTTACTCAAACTTTTATTGACTGAGCAGAGTGAAGGGGCCAAAGTCTGCTGGAATTGTGGCAGTGAAGATGCTCTTCATGTTGTAGCAGCCGTGTTTTGTCCCTTGTATTAAGGGCTGCCACAGCACTAGTTTCCAGTTGCATCAAGTTGAGACTAGCCCAAGTGTACATGCTATTTTCTTCAAGGAAAGTTTCATAGCTGTTTAAACACTGTTCTTAGTAATCTACTAAAAAACATTCCAGCCTTTCACAGGGCTTACATAAATTTCAGCTAAAGGAAGGAAGCAATGCATATTGATGTAGTTTGGGTGGGAAAGGTTGAAAGAATAGTTCAATCAATAGTTCATCCTTTCTTTTTTTTCATTTAATGATACCAACTTTCCAGTCAGTTCATGTCAGGACAAGACAAATACATGGTGGCTTCAATAGAGACTGTATTAATAATTTTCCTAGAGCAAATGAGTAAGATGCAGAAACTTTAACCCCAGAGTACTGTGCAAATAAAGAGGAACTCAAACAAACGTGCTTTTTCTGTCTAGGAACCAGGCAGTGCTGCATGTCCTTTTCTCATAGGTGATGCTGTGGCAGAAATACTCAAAGGTGTGTGAAGAAGTTGCTGCTAGCAGGATGCTTTCAGGGACTGCAGAACTGTACAGCTCTTTGTCACTATTGCTTGTTATGCTACCACTGGAGCATGATGCAGTGTCTGCATTTCATTGTAGGTGTCCTCAGAGACTGGAGACTCAGGCTGACAGTTGAGATGTGTATTGGGAAGAAGGTAGAGGAGCACTGGATGCCATAGGAAGCATGGCTGCTGTGAGGGTTCTTACTCATGTCACTAGTCAGTGGCAGCAAAAGATGTGACTGTGCACTGGGGCAAGGATGTTTGATTGTGTATAGTGGAAAACAACAGGCTTTGAAGTTACATTTTGCTGCTGTTTAAAATTATTCATTTCAGCTGGAGTTGTTTTCCAGTCTTTTTTTTCTCCTTAATAATTGCTCAAAGAAGTTCTTCCTAATGCCTCTGTTGTGCTCCAGAGTAAGGTCTCTTTCATTTGTGGTGGAAACCTCTGAACTTTATAAACTTTTTTTGGGTCTCTTAAATGGAAAGGTCCCTATAAATAGCTGTTGCACTCATGGCCCACTTTCAAGATTTTATTTGGTTTGTAGGTCTGTAGTTCTAATGCCATTTTAATTTTCCTCACTAGATTAAAGACTTTCAGCTCTTCCTGCTGTTTTTCCTCTCTGTAGAGAACACAGTAAGAGTGAAAACCAGGGCTTTCAAGACATAGGTTTTTTTTGGCATCTTCAAGAATCTCAGCCAGAATTTGTGTCTGGTTGGTTTGGGGATTTCTAATTATTACCATTATAATAGAGAATATTTTCTAGAGCTTTTATAGCTTTCTTGGATGTTTGCATACTGCAAGCCCAGGAAAGTGATGTCTCTGCCTTGTTGCATTTACTGTCTCCCCATCCATCCATAGCTGAAACAAGAAAGGAAGTACGGAAGAAAGGAGGCTGGGGAGTTTAACTAAAGTGTGCTCCATGGCAGAACACACCTGGTCTGTTCAAACCATGGGTGTGAGGTGCCTATGGTCTGTAATTATACCCTGCAGGGTAATGGCCAGGTCTGTCTGTATGTACATGACTGCTGTAGTCGTGCAGCTCTGGGAGTCACAGCTGTTGGGAGCTGATGAGTAAAATCCTCTGCTAAAAAGGCAAATGTATTCAGTCCGAAGTTACCAAAACGACTCTGGCAGAGACTCATTCTTGCTGGCCAGTGCAAAGTATAAATTCTTTCAACTCCTGCCTTTTCACAGGTTCCAGGGAATAAGAAACTGAACTTAAATTTCAGTCTCTCTCTTGTCCAGATCTAATCACTCTGTGCTGCTCCCACATTTAACCCTTTTGAGAGGCTGTGCACTGGGAGTGAGGCAGGTCTTCACCAGGATGGGAGGAGGAATCTAACACATGGTCTGTGTGTTCCTAGTGCTAGTAAAACTAACAGAACAAGACAAAAAAGCCTCATCTGTGTGAAGGACTCTGCAACACAAAATTAGCCATCTCTTTACAACATGTGCTCTGGCTGTCACCCAGCAGCTGTACTCCACTGTCACTGAGCACCTGAGAAGCCTGATAACAACCAAAGAGGAAGGAGGTGCTGGAGCAGGCCTATGAGGAGACAAAGCAGGAGGTAAAGGACCAGTGCTACCACGGTGTGGAATATCAGACCCCACAGAACTTAGTGTCATGGATGCTCCCTGGGGCCTACAGTCAGTGAACTGCTGAAACAAGGCTCAGTGCAGGCTGGCAAGGAAGGCATGGGTTGTTTCTCCTCTGCCTGTACTGCATGCCAGCATCAAGACTCCCCATTCTAAGCAGTGGGACTGACATCCCTCTCAGACTGAGTGCAGTGTCACCCTCCACTAAGTTTTTCCTGTATAAGTAGGCGAAACTTGGTTGAAAAGCAACCATGAATGGTTCAGTGTGGAGGAAAGTGTTGTATTTAAGTAAGATTTTGAGCCCCTTACTACACAAGTGGTTAAACAGTATGCTGGTACTAATGCTTGGGTCATTCCTAGGCTGGATCCTCTCAAGGCAAATAAAGAGAATGTAGGATATGTCTTTGAAAAGCAGTGATAAAACATAAAATCAAACCCCAAAGACAGGCTGCCATGAACAACCACAGTCTTGAAATGTTCTCTTACGTTGCAACGTGTGTAAATGTTACTAAGCCTGTTCTGATGGCTAGGGCAAAGTGTTGGGAAACTCATTGCAGGTCTCAAGCGTTCTGTCAGTTCACATGGATAGAGTTTCTGTTTTCATGCTAAATTTCTTGATTTTCCCACAGATTTTCTCCAAATTTTCTTCTTTAGAGTAACAGATTATCCTGGAGGCCACCCCTTTATCCTGATGGCTGTAGGATCACAATTGTGAAGTGAGCCAGGGCGCAAGTGTCGATCCCCTCAATCAGTTGGCAGGGCTGCAAGAAATGTGGCTTTCATTGGGCCGTATGCTGGGGATTTTGGGGGCAGGGTTGGTGTGTGTGGCAAATTCAACAGTGTCTTAACAACAGGCTCCAAAATCAAATGAACTTGTGCAAGGCGAAGCTACGGTGTGCCTTTTCGCCTTAAAAAAAACCCTGCTCACTGGCAACTAATCTGAGAGAACCCAACATCTCAATAGGACACGGTCCCTCCCCTCTGCCTCCTAGTCTGAAAGGGACCATTGTTTCCAGGTTTCAAGGTGGGCTCATTGACTTTCATGTTGCCATGGAACCAGCGTTTTTCTTCCTGAATGATACTTGCTTGTAATCTCAGAAGCTCTTTTGGCAAATTAACACAGGTGATTTGTGAGCGGCCTCGGTTGGGCTGAAGGCCAGAGAAGGACCTGTGTGATCAACCAGATGAAGGAATACGAGGAGTAAAAATGAAAGTCTTGGGATAAGCCTTGGCTGAACGAGGGAGGGCAGGTAACCAGAAATGTTAACTCCCCGCTGCTGTTCTTACACAGAAAGGCTGATGGATTTACCTGCTGGTTGGCTTAAATACAAGCAAAGCAAGTAAACCTCTGTTAATGCTGAGTACGGCTGGGGATTTTAAATTCTATGGAGTTACCTAGATAAAAAAGGAACATGTACTTCTGATGGTAATTAGTGGCCACAGTTACAAGCAAGATGATGTTGTTTAATAAAGCCTATGCATACATTTACATATTTTTCCCAATACATACCATCATCCTGTCTAATACGACTGTGTTTAAAAATCTAGGTGGAATAGTTTTTCTGCCAAAAATGCTGATTCAGTGAACTCGAGGAATTTGAGGCAGTGGGCCAGTTTTTGCTGACCTTTTGTACAGGAAATGATAAACATTTTGGTAAAGACAAAGCACTTTGCATCTAGTCCTGTTGTAGGACTTTGATGTTTAGATATTCAAATGAAGATTGAATAATTCCCTTAAAGCCACATTGGAGTTCAAACAGGGACTAAACTGGGAGATGGTACGAGATGACTGAAGGTGTGACTTTGTAGCACTTGATAATGTGTATTTGAGCTGGGAGGTTGATCCTGGCTGGGGCCAGGTTGGTCTGCAATGGGCAAAGTAGAGCAAGGGCTAAAGGGATTTTGCTTGGGCCCAGACTGACTTCTGTGATTCCACTCAAAAGTCTATGCCACATTCCCTGGCAGTCTGGAAGAGTTTAGAGATAGGGTGGCATGATTTGGGGATGTGGTGCCAGCACCAAGCCAGTAAACCAACCTACTGGGAAAAGAAGTGTAGCACCAATGTGAATAAATCTGCTTAAGTCTGGCAGTGCTGCTTAGTTGAGTTCAGTGCTGGGAACGACAGGCTTGGGTGATACAGGTGTGCATCAGTCTAGCACTCAGTAAAACATAGTGATTTTTCAACAGTATTGTTAGGCATGTTATCTATTGGTCCTGAGAGAGTTCTTGTACTGCTGAGTGTGCTCTTGTCCCACAGAATTGCTGCAGGTTGCTTGGCACTTCATAGGACTAGTCCCTGGTGGGCCCAGTGTCAGTAAGAACTGTTCTTTTCTCTTCCTGGCATTCCTCTGTGAGTGATATCAGATGGAAATAGCCGAGTCTGGTATTTTAAGAACATCTGTGCTTTCACATCACAAACCATGGTATTTTTTCAATGGGAGGCAGTGTAAAGTTTAGAATCCGGTTGACCAACTAAGGAAAAGATGGAGTAGTCCTTTCTTAAAACAGTACAACTTGGAAAGTCTGGTCCTTTTCTGTCACCTGTTTGGTTTTTTATTATCTCATTTTTCAGTTTAACTTCTGTACTCCGTTCCATTTTTGTGTCCAAAAGCTTAGGCTATGTTGGCCTAAAAGAACATAGGCCAACAAGGCAGGCTGTACAAAAAGCCACGAGAGAATTAGTAACCAATATAGAGAAAAATTATTTGTTCTTCCATTAGACATTCTGCTTATATTTGTCATGTTATTATGATGCTTGTAGCGAAAAAGAAATGCTTCTGAAGTTGGCCAAGTCCTTAAAACAAGTTGTCTGAAATAGTGTGGGTGTTAATTTCTCAGGGGAGTCATCTGTGCTTCGCCAGCATGTTGCACAACTGGATGGTGATTTTCTTTGCTGCTTATAGTACTGATCTTTATTCCTTCTATGTTTATTCATGAATTGCAGGGTTTGCTGTTCTGAGTGGTG
Organism: Neopsephotus bourkii; assembly: GCF_033783945.1. NCBI lineage: Eukaryota > Metazoa > Chordata > Aves > Psittaciformes > Psittacidae > Neopsephotus > Neopsephotus bourkii. The sequence continues at coordinate 1,617,408 of NW_026901555.1, forward strand.
ATGTTCAAGGTTGGATATTAAATTACCAGGAATATTCTAGTAGTATGCTTTTTGCACTGCATATACAGCATCTTTTGGTCTCATTGGGAGGTGCTGGGTGTAGTGCAGGTTGTCTGCTATCACGCTCTGGCTGCCAGCTAAGAACAAAGAAGTGAGCCCAAACTAAGAACAATTTAGGACACTTTGAAAGCTTACGATGAGTTGTTTTGGTGGTACTGATTCTGTAAGATAATACACTGTGACAGGGTCCCTTCTGAGTATTAACTCTCCTTAATCTTTGGGGTTTTTTAACAGAGCTTACTTTGAATATGGTGGTTACTGCTATTTGAATGAAAAGCTTTATGCTCCAGGTCTTCCATGTTTGAGCAGTTCTAACTCTCAGCAATAATGCAGTCAATCCTGAGGGACTGCTTGAGAGAGAGGATGTACAGAGGCAGTCCTAAGATGTTGATTTCAGTGAAATTTTGTGGTTTTTATCACTGCTGTATTGGTTTTCCCTGTTTAGGTGACATCTGTCTGTTATTAGCTCTAGTGGGTGTCAGGGAAGATGGACAAGGCAATGCCTTAAACAGAATGAATGTGTTCTTAGAGGATAACTTGGCTATTTTACAAACTAACTTCTGTAAACTTACTTACTTGCCTGGAATTCCAGAATCAAACCCCTGTTTAGCTTTGCCCATTTCTTTACGCTGATTGATTGAGACTTCATTTTAGCTGCTCTCACTTCCTAAGCTGCTTTTTCTTATCTACCTGTGTGAGAAATCCAGGCAGTCTGTCTTTAGTTAGACAGTTCTGTACCCAGTAGGTATACGGGGATTAGGGAATATATGCATTTTAACATGCACTGTTTCCAGCAGTTGCTTGCAAGGGCACACACCTATCGATAAAGATCTATGCGTGTGCCAAAAAAGAGTTCTGGAGATTATATTAAGTAGGCGTTTCAGTTCTAAATAGCATCAGACTCCACAATCTCGTTTTGTAGATAGTCTGTTTGATGACAGATTTTCCTTTGCGTGGTTTAGCAAGTACTGGAAGAAACAGTTCTTCATATTTTGTGTCAGATTCTGTGACAGATGAGACCTCTAAAAGTTGATGTTGCAGATGCTTATGATAGGCCTTTTCTTGTCTGTAAGACTATCTGAAGACTAAAGCCGGGTTTTCCATCCCCACACACATAGGAAGTAATACAAGGAACAATAATTCTAAAAAAAATGTGACATATGTATAGAAAACTGAAAATGAAAAGATTAATTTAATCCTTTACGTTGTTTTCAATCTGTGAAGTTTTGTTAATGATGTCTCAAAAGATATTTTTCTTAGCTATTGCTAAAAATAGTTTCCTTTTGTCTCAGTTTTTCCTTCCCTTATCCAGTCCTAACTAACTGTGACATTTGGTTTTGTAACATATCATTCTAAACCTAATTGTCTGCTTGGTAACCTAGATACACATAAAAAAATAAGGTATTTGTAAATAAAACGATACACTTATTCTGCCAGTTCTATGTTTTGTCCTTTTTTGGTTTCCTTAGTAGAAACGTTTGTGGTGCACATTGTCTCAGATTTAATCAGTACCTATTCCTCAGCAAGCATGCTCTCATCCTGTCAAAATACTGCATCAGGCTGTACCTCCTCCCATCTGTTTAATCTAGATAAATGGTATAAAGGCATTTTGTCTTTTCCTGTTCCAGACAGGTAAGATTATCTGTAATGGAGCTTGTACGTTTTGTCTTGGCAGAAATTTGCAACATCAACACTTGATGAATAGACATCTGCTCTACTTAGAAGTATGACTTGAAATTAAATAGGCCAAACAGTAAATTAAGTATATGGGTACACAATGAAACTACTTAAATTTCCTTTGACATTTTATAGTTTGCCTCAGTTTATATTTTCTCCCTTCCTCGCTTCTCCTTTATCAGTGTCACTGTGAAGAGGAGTTAGCATGAGAGCCATGGCCTTCTCTAACACGTGGAACACATCCTTTTTTGGCTTCTCAAGTTACTGTCTAATTTACATCTGGCTTAACCATGTAGTAATGTACTCTCTGGGTAGACAGGAGAAGAATCCTTAAGCAAATCAGGTCTGCACTGCAGGGAAGGGCTGGACTGGCTGAATTACTAGAAGGGTTGTTTTACCATGAAAGGACAGTTTGCTTGCCTTCTCTTGCAAAAGCAAAGCCTCAGTGAAATGAGAAGGGAAGCCCAGATCAGTCTGAACTAACAGCTGTAATACTAAGTACAGCATCCTGTTGTGCACATTTTGCTGTATGCAAGTATGATGAAAGGGGAGTTATTCTGTAGTAATAAAATTATTAGCTGCTTGAATGTCTTGGATTCATTAGATATATCACAGACCTCAAAGTCTTGAGTGATCATCTGGAATTGTGGACTGTGGTGCTGTGTTCAGTCACATGCATCCAACCAAGCTCAAAGACAGGGTCCTGGAACCTTTTTGGGGGCTCTGCCATCATTGCTTTATAGATCAGAAACAAGTACAGAAAAACACACTTTCATTTGGAGGTGCCTTTGCAAATTTGGCTTGCTCCCTTCTTTGAATTTCCAGGGCCCAGGATCAGGTCCTCACAATGCTGTTGTGTGAAAGCAAAGCTAGGATGGGGTAACTGGGAAGAAGGCAGGAGCTGACTCTCTCAAAGCCAAAAATGCTCCGTGGGGGGGATAGGGAGCAAGTAGACTTGGCCATAGCTCTGTTTCCAGTGGGGGGGTAGAATTTGAAAGGGATTTTCTCTGAGTCTCGAATCCTCAGCCCTGTGTCCTCCAGCCCTTTGGTATTCTCCACTGACTGTTCTGGAGCTTCTCTTTCTCCTTCATGCACCCTTTCAGCCTTGCCATTTTTATCTGTGTTTGGGAATGGTACTTGCTTTTGCTTGCTTCTAACTGATGGTTGTCTTATTGGCCACTATGGGTTTGAAGAAGCTCCTTTTCACTGGGAATGCTGCTCAGATAAAATTTGAAAGGCCAAGGAATCTGTTGATGTAGATGGATGCTGGGAAGGAAGTTTCTCTATAGAAAACCCACCTGGTCTCTGGCTGCTTTTCTGTCTTCTCAGCAGCCTGGGCATTCAACTTTCACATGCTGCAGAGTATGAAAGGTGTGACCACAGTTGTTATCCCAGTGTTAAAAGCATCCATTTGATTTTATCCTGAAAAGGCAAATTTTTCAGGAATTTTTACTTCCTAACCTTTGTTCCATGTGGAATGAAAACAATGTCTGAAATGCAGTATTTCCAGTAGATAAAATTTTTGCCCTCCCTGTCTCCTCCCTGAGGTGGCTTGTTTGAATAATGCGTTGCAGGACCACCACTGTGTTTGTAGAGGGCTTTGAGATAAATGTGCTTACAGATAAGGTGTGCTTAGAAACACATGGTTATTATCATCAGTATGATAAGAGGGCTCATCAAAGTCACTGTCTACAACTGTGGCTAGAAGAGGGAAGTTGCATAAATCCATGTTTAGTTATGTGGCCCTGCTTGCATGGTGATATATAATCTCAATTGCATACTCTTGGGGTTTTTTTAACATAACCTAGTTTTTCTCATTTTCCACCTGTTGGTTGATTTTTGGAATTCTGATAGTTTTATAGTATTGGAAAATTCTTAATTGCCAACTGATTTATCCTCTGTTAGACAATAACTGGGAAGCCTTTGTACTTCCAAGGGCATTTAGACTGCGTTTGCTGCTTGGATGGGCCTTTTATGAAACTTGTCTTTTGCAGAGTTGTAGGGCTACGGAAGAGCAAGTCTGATTTTACCCTTTCATTGTTTTTAGTGTGTTTGCTCAGTTTGAAGTGCATACAGAAGTATATACAGTTTTGAGGACATACTATATGCATCATTCATTATTTTTATTTCAACAGAAAGGAACTGATTTTTCACTGACATTTACACTAGTGCAATATGTTTGTAGATGGTACAGCTGACATAGTGGCATCTTGCCTTTCTGCTGAAATGACCAAATCAAGATTGCAAAGTAGTTAGCAGCCAAGAGTCAACAGTTGTAAGTTCCTGTGAGAAAGCGTGTTCTGACTTGCTAAGTCCACTCCCTGAAAACAGAAATAGTACACTAGAAATAGCATGGAGGAACAACTCCAAAGACCACCAGTAAAAAAGCCAACAATTTTTTCTTGATTATGCTTACTACTGCGGTGTCCAAACGTTAGTTAACAACAAGGACCCATTGTGCAGTGTCCAAAACAAGCATAAAAGTGGAAGACATCTTTTTTCCCCCAAAGGACAGCAATTTCTCAATGATAATTCTCTTTGAGATATTTTGTTGGTGAAGCACAAGGTGATTCCCTAGTTTCTCTTTGCCATTTCATAAACCAAGAACATGCGATGTGCTTGATACTTTCCAGAGTTTATGTAATAAGTCTTGGTGAACATGATACACTGGGACACCTCACTGTGCTGTGTGAATGGGTTTTGTCTATTCTTATTTCAGTCATTGACAAAACCTCTAGAGATACCAATGAGGAGGTATCCAGGTACAAGCCAGCTCATATTTGCAGGATCACAGAGTACAGGGTTAATAGAGAGTAAATGAATAAATGGGGAAAGAAAGCAAAGTGGTGAAGCTATCGAAACAGAGGTGTAAAGAGTTAATCATGTTGGTCCTGTAACAGGTAGTCTTAGAATCATAGAATCATAGAATGGTTTGGGTTGGAAAGGACCTTTAGATAATCTAGTTCCAACCCCCTGCCATGGGCAGGGATGTCTCCTAACAGGAGATGGCTGCATATGTTTTTACTTACATAGACTGGGATTATATAGACTTTCGGCTTTTTGGGCATTTTGGCCCTTTTGTAGTTTGCGATAGAGATCCTCTGTTTAAAAATTGGGATGAGAGGTTGGGAGAAAATGAGCTGGCTAAGTTGTTTATCTGTCCCATCCCAATAAGAAGAATGACTGAACTTGGTTTAGATAGTGTAAGTGAATTGGAAAAGCTGGCTAAACTTTATGCCTGGTGGGCCATAATGCTTTGCTAATGAAACCACTTTTGCACATGGGAGTGCTTCTTAGTTGGGTCCTCCCTGTCTGCAGTTGACGTGTGCCATCCTATTTTAGAAATGTAATCTGGGGTAGGTGTATTAGTAACCTGAACAGACAAGTGCCACAGTTGTAATCATTAATTTGGGATACAGGCTAATTGTTTATATATAAAATGGAAATGCCCAACTCGTCTGTATATAATTCCCATTATTTATGACAGACTCCCAGCAGCAATAGTTTCCTGTTACAGGAGCATTTGTTAAAAGTAAAGCCAGGTCTTAATCCCTCATTTTCATTTTCAAAACTACAGGCCTCTCGCTGTTAAGAACGGAACATAAGTGTCTCTTAATCAGTGTCTATTGATAACGTGACAAGGAAGTTGAGTGCAGGGCTCTGTGTTAGAATGCTCAGTGCAGATTTGGGAGCCCTGCTGTAGTTACTACCAGGAGTGCTTGCATTCCTTCCCTAAAATAATGGAATTCTGTGCAAAGAATTATATGTCAAAATCATGTGGTTATTGAAGGTAGCCCCAGGCATTTTTATCACGGACTGTGTCATGATACAGGGATACAGGAATACAGGAGGTTTTCTGTGTAAGTACTCTGGAAATACTAGTGGCATAAAAATATGACTAAATCAGGATTATTTTCATCACTTTGCTGTGGAGAAAAGTAGCCATCTAGGTATTTTGAATGTGTATGGAAATGTGCGTACTTGGGTATTCAGTGCTGAGGGCAACCTGTTCCTGATCCTGACAAAGAAGGAATCTGGAATGTTCCAAACAGCTTAGTTTGTTCTTTGTGCTGATCACAAACCCCCATGTGCCACATTCCAGCTACAAGCTAAGTGGCGTATTTATTTAAAATGCAAGTGTCAGATAAAAGAGTGAGTTCCACACACTTCCATCCCGATGTTTTGGCCTAACACTGCTTCTGTTACCTAGTAAAGGTATTTTTGTCTTTCTCAAGCTCATTATTCCTAGGAGGCAATAGCGCAATTTGGTTTTCTTTCCCATGTCAGGTTCAGAGTGATCCCTAACAGGGAAGAGCAGGCAGTGGTACTGCTTTGGTCTGAAGGCAGCCATCGTGGGAGCTGAGCAAACCGAGGCTGCTCTCATCTTCTGTGCAGGAAAAGAGGTACTATGGACTCTCAGTTTTTTGCAGGATTTTCTATGCTCAGGTGGAAGTGGATATCCTGAGACCTTCCCTGAGCAAAGCCACCGTGTGTCTAAGTTGATTTCTGTTGATTGGATGTTCACCTGTGTTCGTTGGTCTCAGTGGAGTCATCAGAATCAAGCATGGACCTTAGTGCATTGGGGAATTGAGTCTTTCAATTTTTACTTTATTTCACTAAAGATATATTTAACAGTGTATGGCAATGTGGAGCTTTGCTTTTGGGAAGGTAATGTTTTCATTAGGGAAATAAAGTAATAGTAAAGACATTCAGAATACTGCTGGTCTGTGTGCTGTGTGTGCACAAAGTCGAAACAAAGCAGAACTAGGGGAATTTTGTCAGTTTCTTTTGCTACTATTGTTTTTTTCTGTTTGGAGAGGATTTAATGGAAGAAACTGGAATGAAAATTGAAACCAACAGTGTTCCTCTGTGCAGGATTGGTGATGTCTTCAGGAAGGGATGGTTACACAAGTTGTACTTTGACACTATCTTGAAGGACGCAGACTGAATAGCAAAGGAAAAGGAACCTGACTAGAATCAGTGCACATGTTGTTTATTCAAGTGCAGTGATGCCTTAACTGGCTACAGCTCCTAGTTCGCAACTTCCATCTCTGTAGAGAGTGTTTTGGTGCTGGCTGAGTCAGCTTAGCCTGCAGGCTACATTGTCTGAGTGCAGAAATGTCTTAAAAGCCACTTGTGTTACAAGGTCCACTCATGTTCGTAGCCATGTGTTTGTGCTCATCCCACTCTCCGCTGTCTCCCCAGGAGGCAGATCAAGCATCCTCGTACCAGCTGTCTCCTACAACCAAGGCTGTATTGACCCCTAGTGTAACTCCATTGGAGTAAGCAGTTACATCAGAGTTATATTTTCGTAATCTCTGACTCAAATCTAAAGGATACAGAGAGAGATTGGTAGTTAGCTTTGAAGTGAAAGGTCGGGTACAGCTCCCTCCCTTGCTTCTTAATCCATCAGCGTTTTTCCAAGAGCATCATCAAAATGACAGCCGGTTTCTACCGGTGTTTTCCATGGGCTTTGCCATTTGATTGTCAGCTCAGAAACTTTAATTTCAAAATGTTTTTTAACAGATGGCTTTAAGGAATGATGCATTTGAAAATAAAATGCAAATAATGAATTGCTGCCATATTTTCAAAGTGGGTGGTCTGTGTTGCCTATAAAATTGGAGGGTGAATCACAATGAACACATTCCAGTTTATCTACCGAGTGTGTTGCTGATAAGCACTGTGAGCATCCCCTTGACTTTTGGTGAATGTTTTCCTCCTTTAGTGTTTCTCATTCTTAGAGCTGTTCATAAGATGAAGGAGCTGAGTCAGTTGCAGGGCTGATCCTTGTCCACTGACCCAGCTGTATCCGGAATGAATTCAAAACTGTAGAAAGGTAATAAAAATAGATACACGGAGTTGTATTCACTTTGTTTATAGAAGCCTCTGGACAAGCACTTTAGTTGAAATGGATGAAATTACTCAAGTTATTATTCTCCTGGTTTCTGTTGCAGTTGAAGGAAAAGCATTTGTCTTCCAGCCCAAACCCTTCATGCCATTTAGAGAAAATGTCTTCAATGAGTGACTTCTCATGCAGCAGAACCGTGTAGATGTTGAGTATAGAAAAGCAGACTTGAAAACCTCAGCTGTTGTTGGAAAGCAATGCCCTTAAAGTATATGCCGAATGCAGGACTTTTTCCCCCCCTTAAAGAAAGAAAACTCAGGACTGTGTGTGACAGGGCATGGTTAGTGACTTTGCAGTGGAGTCTTCTACAGGATTATAATTGCCTGGGATGTCTTTTTGAAAGTGAAACATAATAGTGCTTGCAAGTGCTTTACAGTTGTTGAAGTTTGTGTTCCCATTTTGGCAACTTGTTAGAAGAGATAAGACTGTTTTAACGATGGCTCTGAAAGATCCATGTTAGTATGAGAGGGTGATATCTGTAAGAGGACTTGAAAACTGGCTACAGCACTGGAAACTTCATCAGTTTGGAGGAAAAAAAACCACCACTAATGAGGATTTTTTTGGGGGCAAAAAGTCATGTTTTATCTATTACACAGCTTTTGGAAGGTACTGTCAGAAGCAGAAGAGTAGCTGGAATCCCATTGTCCTTTCAGTCAATGAATGAATACAGCTGTTCATGAAAATTTGGTTCCAAGATGTATTCATACCTTGAAGGTTATGTGAAATTTTCTGTGTGTCACAGGGACATTTAAGGATACAGGGAAAAGCTGTCTGAAAATGTATTGTTTGATGAAAGAGTGCATCTTGTCTGTTGCGAGTAATTTGGGGGTTTTAAGACTTAATTGATTTACTTGTGGTGTTTAGAAAGGCTTGGGTTGGTTCATGCTACTATGCATCATCTACATACACTGCACAACATGCACTGATCGTAAGGCCCACCTCCTACGACAACATCACTGATGGTTTTATCATATCCAGCTATCTGGTAGTGTGAGTTTTAGTATCCTAAATGGTAATTGGTTCAGCAACTTGAATACAAGGAATACCTGCACCAGTTGGCTGTGCATGTTAGATTTAGCCAGAAGGCTCTGATAGTGTTGTGTGAGGCTTAGAAAGCTGTTGGGCAGGTACAAACTTGGTAAATAGTTGTGCTAAACGGTGTAAATAACACAGTTATCTCTGACTTTGGAATCACTGCTTTAGGTTCTATAACTTACAGCTCTGTGTGGCTGCAGAACTGGAGCAGTGTTTTTTCTTCTAGGTTTGATAGACAGTAATGTAAAGAAAGAAGATTCTTTGCCAGTATCCTTAGTGCTTTTCAGTGTTATGTGCTTCAACAGTATGTGAATGTGTCTTAAAAATCACTTTTTTGTAAGTTGCATGTTGTCTCTCTCCATCTAAATGGACCTGTTTTGGGATGCTTAAAACCAGGAGTGGCAGCTTCTTTTTAAGTTAAAACAAGCTGACTGTGCATTTCTTTTTCTCCGAGGTGACACCATGTGTTCTCTACAAGCATTTTTCCCTGCAACAGGATGCAATAATTCTGCTGGTCCCTGTTGTTAGCGCTGCTGCATTTGCATGATAATGGATCGCACAGATATCTCTCTGCTGCCTTTGCACTGGTGTTTTGTGAAGTTAATGCAGAGAACTGCCACTCCACAGGGTGCAGGGAATGAAAACCTCTTTCCCTTGGGCACCTCGGCACTCCCAGCCACAGCATGGCCTCTAACAGAGGTTCACTTTCATGGCTGTGTGTGGGTACTGCCTACAGCCACATACACATTCTTTATGCTTGGCTGCATTTTATCTCTTAAGGAATACACTGTGAATTTCAACAAGCAGCTGAAACAAAAAATAAGTAAAGCTTTTACACAAATTTGTTATGTATTAAAGGTTATAAATTGTCTAATAGGATCTGGCGATGGGGTTTTTGCTTTAGAAGAGCAAACTTCTCTGACAGGATCCTAAAGATCAGGAAACTTTCTCAGATTTTCTAAAGGCTTTAAAGAAATGAGGGTGGTGTATAATGTTTTATAATACTTGCTGTAATCCTGAGGATTTTAAGATTGATGGATGCTTATTGCCCAAATATGAAGCTGCTGGTCCAGCGCATGGGCCACTCAGGTTGTTGCTGGTGTAGCTATATGATACGTGAAGTCTGGGCGCTGCCAAGCCTTGCAGGCTGGGGAGACCAGGTTGAAACACAGATGATGCTGATGACTTTCTAGCCAGTAACAGAGACCTTGGCAGACATGAGGAAAGAAACATTCCTTCTGTGTAGCTGCAAAGATAAAGCTTTCAGTTTTCTAAACCACATGGAGCTATTTGGAATTTTATTACTCATGTTTTCAGACCAGGTAATTGCATGTTCTCTGCTTATGAATTTTCTAACCTACTAACACATCTAATGAGGTTTGTGGTCATTTGTGTGCCCCAGATGTAATAAATAGCGTATGTGGCAGCTGTCAGAGGTGAATTTGTGCTCTGGAAATCCTTTACTGGGGGAAAGTTTCCATTTGTGGAAATCGATCACATTGCTGGTGTGACTGAAAATTACTTCAATGAATAAAAAGTCTGCAGACTCTGTTGCTGAATTCCACCCAATGGGTAAGAAATGCACGTGTCCTCAAAACCTGAGAGTAGTTTGAAAGACATCACTTCGTTTTTGCTGTGTGTATAAAGTGGAAGAATTGACCTTTACTGTTTATTTTGTTTTAAATCTGTTTTTCAGTGCAACAGCACTCCTGTCTCACTGGCAGGAGTAAGAGCAGGGAGTGAGGATGAGACTGGGTTTGTTTCAGTCAGAATTTGCCTTTCATTCCTCTAGGCCAGCATTTCCCTCAGGTTTTGTAACCTTACATGTCACTGAATTGGAGGAGGGTTGGGTTCTATTAGTAGCTATCATTTAGTCTCTGTTGCCTGTGAAGATGTTTGCCAGCTCTGTGCAATAGAAGAAAATATTTGAGTGCATTCGTTAACCGAAGAAGTCTATGAACCCTGAACTGAATTAATATCTTAGCTACAAATTCACATTTAGTAGCGCCATTTGAAAGTCCTTTTGTGCAGTAAAAGATAAGCTTGTGGCTTTGTGTTGTGTCCTTGCTCATGTAAGCTGTAAATAAACTGTCTGGATTTAACTAAGTGTTCATTGACAGATAGACTGCTCAGGAAAAAGGATCTACAGCTTTGTGCAATCTTAGCAATAAAACTGAAACATATTAGAAGATGGAGCTGTTCTGTATTCGAATCTCTGGTCACTGTTTCTCTTGGATTGGGTGTACAGCTATAATGTAGTACGATGATGTGGCCTGAAAAAGATGAGTCCCTCGGATGTGTTAGGTGAGGCAGTTTGCTCAGAGGCTTCTGTTTTGGTAGTTACTCAGGACTTACTCTTCATGTGCTGCTTCCCATTGTTCACCCAACCCCACAGTCTGAAAAACATTCCTACTGTTACTTCCTAAGCTTGACCTAGCTCTTAATGCTATTTAAGAAACCTGACCAGACAGGACAAGTCAAGGTTTGAGGAACCTCACTAAGGAAAGCAAGAGTTGAATTGATGTTCTTCCTGGGAAAAATGTTTGCATTTTAATTCTATCAGATGTTTTGCTGACATGATTGATTTTATTCTCACCTGTTCTATATTTCACTGCCAAACAAATCCCAGCAACTGCTTCCATACAGTCTTAACTGTCAAGACTGTCAGTTTATTTCTGCTCCATGACACCTCATGTTGGGAAGAATTACTGAATCCATTTGCTGCATCATGTTATGCTGTCTTTGATGGATCACATTGACATTTCTGAGTGCAGAGGTGCCTGTAGTTCCTGCTTTATCAGTTTTAGCCTTGAAGAAGCTCTTTCATGTCAGTAAGGCAATGACATATTAACACATGCACAGCGAAGCAGAATGTGCTGATTTCAGAGGGAGGAGTTGAACATATGGATAAGTGGTTTTAGAATTGGGCTTTAAACTCTGTAATTCAGTAACTAAAAGAATAATAGGTAAAGAAAATGTTATAACGAATTTCGTTCCTAAAAGCCATGAGGGTTAAAGTTAACACAGCAGCATTACGTAGCTTATGAAGTAGACAGAGATGTTTCATTAGTCTTTTTCACTGTGCAGTTTTACAAGACTGTCTGAATGTCTCATGGTATAAATACAATTCCTCTGTTAGTCATCAGCAGATAACAGGATCCTGAACCCTATAAAAGATGTTTATTTGAAGTATCCAAAGGTTTTCATTATGTTCTGTGTCCAGCTTTAGATAATGAAGTTTCACGTTAGGATTTTGCTCTGGACTGGAATAGTCCTTAGCTGGATTTGCGAAGTTACTGGAAATAAGTCTTGGAAAACAGTTTCATTCTTGCCATATCTCTTCACACAAGTGTGAGATTCTTTCACTCTCAGTTTTATCATCATCCCCTTCTTTTTGTCGTCATCATTTTTTCCACTTACCAGACATGCTCTTCTTTCGGTGCACACGCTCTGGTTTTTGCATGCTGGCATTCCTTCAAATCCTTTCTTTTCTAAAAGCTTCTGATTTACTTTCCCATTATCACCCCTGCTACTTTAACCTGACGTTAAAGATGATGTTTTTAACCTTTCTGCTGGCCTTTCCCCAACCATGCCTTGCTCACATTCCTCTGCTGGCTGTGGGTTCACCCTCCTAGCTGATTGAAATCATTGTCTTCAGCCAGAGCATGTCAAGTCTGCAGCTGACCCTTTAATACAGAGCAGAAGTTTTAAGGCAAAATTGAGCCTGAGTTCATCCACCTCAGCTGTGCTTCTGGAAATCTCCCACCGAAATCCTGTGCTAGTTGGTCAACTCCTGCTTGTGCTGCAGGTACAGTTCTCTTTGAATGTGCAGGCAAGGTCTTCAGGATCAATTGCAGCTATTCCATGGTCCTGTGTGTTGCTCTAGAGAATCTGGAATGAATGTGAGCCTGGACACCTCTTATGGCATCACAGCTGTTACGTTTCTTTACTCTCTTTGGCTTCATTCCAGAATAAGCTGAAGTCAATGGAAAGATTGGAATGGCACTCCATCTGAATGAATCAGCTGTGCATGAACGCTTGATGGAGGTACACTAGAAGTGGGAGAGGAAAATTGTCCTTACATTGATTCTTACTTTTAAATGCCTTTTCAAAATAGTTTCTCACTCATATTAATACTTTGTAAGCAAAATGGGTTTTTTTTCCTGCACTGTAATACTTGTTATTCTTATGGAAGTCTGAAATAATTAAAATCAGTATGTGTTACTAAGTTTATATTACGGTTATTTATATCTCAGAGAATGTATTTTTTTTAACACTGCTGCTATTTTATGGTCATGTTTTCTGCTTTGAAAACCTTGGTCTACTTCTAGCCAATAGAATTACAATAGTTTAATTCATTTCTGTTATAATGGTAGTGCTTGTCACTATAACTAGTACCCTTCTTTCTTTAATTCTTATTCTTTCTGAGAAGTCATGTTCTTTAATCTGAAATATATCTCACAGCAGCTGGAAAAATCTATTCCATGCATACACAGAACAAGTATGAAGGGCCCATGCTTGTGTTCAGGTGACAATCTATAAATGTTCAGGTGACCTGCATGTTCATACATTGGAATGGAAAAACATACTGTACCTTTTCAGAAAAGAGCACTGTGGTCTAGAATCTTATATGAAGCCTTTAGACTTGTATTCCTAAATATAATGCAGATGGCTGTTTGCTATTTAAGTAGCTCTTGAGTGTCTGATGTCAGCTACTTCCCCTAAATAAAGTACTTAGGACATATAACACCTGGTTTGGAGCCAACTGCCTTTGGTTTGCTTCCTTTCCAAATGCTTTCATTCACAAGTGGGCAAAATGATTCTGTGCTGTTAAGAGAAAGTTGGAAATACGTTGTGAATGCAATTTTGCTCAAAAGAGGGACATGTTTTCAGTTGCTAATAAAGCTCAGTGAGAGTTTCATCCAGCTTCCAATAAACTCTTTTGACTTTGGGGAATTTTGGCTAGAACCATATTTGCTAACTGTGAGCAGTGGGGATGGAAAGAATCACTGGGTTTTGTCCAGTCCTCTGCCGCTGGGAAGGACTCAATTGCCACCAGAGATGGGGGATTTCTAACAAGGTCAGCCTCAGTGCTCTGAGACAGCAACTACTGCAATGCAGTGAGCCTAGAGGAATCCAGAGCTGTGAGGAAATGAAGTTTCTTTGCCTCTACTCACTCTTAGGAGGCAAGCAGAATAAACTGAGCCATAGGACTCAAAGGCTTATGCAAATGACTGTTGGAACAAAGAATAATTTGGAGGAAATATTAATTGAAAGTAGAAATCTTTGCATTATTTAAAGTTGAATAAATGTTTGGGAAGGCATAATCTGATTGCCTGGAGGTATAATGCTCTCTGCTAAGAGTGTAGTTGTCAGGAATAGAGGAGTACGTTGGCTAGCAATGAGTCCAAATTTCCACTGCTAAATATGCATATAAGAGGTGTGTCTTGGTGCAATTCACTCTTCAGTCACCTTACAGCCAGATCCTAAAATCTTAATACCTGTGGTCAGAAATGACCTCTCAGCAGTATGTCTGTTAAGACGGGGACCAGTTTTTATACAATGAGTCCTTGCGAAGGTACACTGCTGACTCCAGTTTGTGCTGATCAATCCTTGTCTGAGCAGACAGTTTGCAGATGCTCTTACATTCTATTATATTACCTCTAGATACAATTTTTCTCCTCTTCTTTGTTCTGCCTAGGTAGTCCAAAAGCCCCATATCTAGTAGGATCTCGTTGAACAAAGCTGCCAAAAAGTCTGCAAAAGTACTGTTTGCTTGGGTTTTTTTTTATATTTAATGCTTCTTAGAATCCCTTGAAGGATGTTATGACTATTTTGCAGCAAGAGATAATGTTCCCTTCAGGCTAGGGAAGTATGGGAGATTGGGTTTAAGGCTTTTTGTTAGTGTCTGTTTGTTCTATGCTGCCTTAAAACCAGAGGCATTTAATTTAGCAAAACAGTGCAAACACCAGGGTGCATAGAGGGATTTTTATGTACATTTAGCAGAAAACTCATCAAGTGATATCCGACTAGTTACTTGAGAAAGCTAATGCAAAGAAGTTCAGAAGTACATAAGGAACTTGCCTGAATTGCTTTTCATTTTTCATGTTCCTCACTGACAGATGTCAGGAAATTTTAAAGGCTTTTAAAATATTTTCTGTGGGTACTTTTAGGTAAGGAAACGTCCATTTCCAGTCTCGACTTGTTTCTGCCATTAGTTTGGTCACCTTAATATGAGGCACTGAAATGTTTATTCCTTTCAGAGTCCCAAACCTGAGGGACTGTACCTGGGCAAACTTGGTAGTGAAATGGGTTCCGTAGAGAGGTGTGTGGCTGAATTACAGTGGTAAATGGAGCTTTTCTCCAAGCCTGTTACGGTGTTGTCCATAGTGTTGCAGGGATTTTGGTATCCTAGGACTTCAAGCCTGTTGACCGTGGGAGGGAGTTGGTCAAAATCTCTGAAGTAAACATATGTAGCTGACTTCCATGCACTGGCACAATCTGTATTAGCTGGGAATTAAGTTTATGATATGGGGACTTCAGATTTCCATAAATGTTGTAATTAGCCTTGAAATAATTAATGCTAGTACAGAAAATTCAGAATGTATTTTCAGATTACATCCAAATCCGTGGTGCTTTCCTACTGTCTTCTGTGCACGTCTATTCTTAGTTTAACATGCCACCTTGTCTCATTCAGGAATTTATTCCTATGTTCAGAGGGTGCAGCTTCTTGCTCTTAGAAATATACAAGGATCATTAAGTTAAAATTTGTCTTGGTAGTTCTCACTGATGTAGAGAAACGCAGTATGCAGGATGGCTGAGGCACAAGTTCTGATTATTGATTGTGATCCTAGTTAATACTGTACTGAGCATCCCAAAACATCATCTAGTTTTATGGGGCTTGGTAGCCTTAGAAGGCACTCATCGCCTTGCAGAGTTACACCCCCTTGTGTAAACCCACTTGTCCTCAAAAGATTTCTAAACCAGCTCTTTCTGTCTGTTTGGTGATTCTGAAAATGACCCAATTATAGAGAACCTAAAACGTAACTATAGGTTTTGCCACTTACTTCCCAGCAAATTCACATGACAAATGTGACGTACGTGGGAAGTGCTGAAACGAAAGGTTTCCATTCAAGGTCTTCAGCTGGCAAATAGTTATGACATTAAATTTTCTTCCTTTTTACTCTTTCACAGGGTGGGAAGAAGTCTTACAGTGGGCCCTGTGGGGGCCGTGATTGCAGCGCTGGATGCAAATGTTTCCCAGAGAAGGGTGCGCGGGTAAGTTTGTTTTCACTAATACAATTTGTCCTTGTGTCTCTTATCAACCTTTTTATAAATAAATAAATAAACTCTAAGATAATATGTATAATTCTTAATGTAATGACCTCATGAAACGAGGAATGATGAAGACCAGCTGCATTTCAAATGGCCCTGGCCAAGGTTTCCAAAGCTGCTCTAAAGTTTTACAGATTGCTGCCTTTGCAGCGAGTCTTCAGTGGAATTGCATTTCTTTGTGTATCTGAGCCCTAGCTCAAGAAAGTCAGATGGCTTTTAATTAGATTACAATAATTAAAAAGGAAAATTAAAATAGTATGGGCTTCCAGTACAGATTTTGCAGAGTCCTTTGTTTGTGGATCTGTTTTTGACTTTAGCATTTGTTTGTGAAGGAACAATAACTCTGAATGAATCTAAGCGTTTCCCTTTGAGAGAGTCTTTTGTTTAGCTGAAGCTGCTCTCTGAAGTCTGCATTTGAAGAAACCAAATGTTTAAGTGAGTTTTCTGTGAAAATCTTTAATTTATTTGAATTTTATGAGAAGGTTTTAACTAAATGCAGCTGGCTATTTCCTGTCTTAGGGTAATGCAGGGCTGCTGATTTGACTCTGCCTTCAATTACAACGTTAATTTTCATCCAGATACCATGTACTTAATTTTTTCTTTTAAGGTCTCTAAAGTATTTTAACAGTTATCAAATTGAATCTTATGGATTTAAGTTTTATGGAGATGAAAGGAGGTGCATTGTAGATGCTTGAAGAATTAACGTGAAAGGACTTGAGGAGAAGGGAAATACACTAATCGTCTTGTTTAATAAAGCAGTGATTTTTGGTGAACTCATATTGAAAAGTCATCCTCTAAGGGCAAAACAAAAGAAATTAAGTCTTCTTTAAACACAAGCAATCCTGACTATTTTTCTGTGTGTTTCCATGTCACTGTGTGGCTGAATTCAAGGCATCACTTTCTAGGACTGAACTTAGTAAAATGTTGCCATTTAGAAGCGATTGTCAGCATGGGCTAAAGTGTTTCTTTAATTGCAGACAGACTTGAGCATGAATTCTTAGTTGATAAGTGATGATGTGTTTGCTCTGGAAGTATAAAAATTATTACAAATAATTATGTGGCAGAGTGAAAACTTGTCTCAACATATAAGAGGAAGAACTTTTCAAAGAAGTTCTCAGTGTAACCTAGAATATGAACAAGAGCCAATTGCTCAAGACCTTTTGTGATTAGGTACAGTAAGGGACAGACCTTGTTTGGTTCTGGCATGCAGTATCCTGTGACTGCTTTGACCTTTAGATGGCAATGAGCATCGTTCTTCTGTCTCTTTACATTCCTGGGCTTCAACTTGATTGTTTGAACTGGCCACAGCACTGTTGACCTTGCAGTTTGAGCTCTTGGCATCTCTTTTGTTAAGATGTCACAAAGATTTTGGGCTGTTTTTATTGCTGACCTGAGAACTCATTTGGCTTTTAGCTTGTTTCTTACGTGACCTGTATTGGTAGGCATTTTCTGTCCTTCAGACTCATGTTCCATCCTACTGAGACCTGTCTGGGGAGTAAACTATCTTCTAGAAGTGGTAATCTTTCCCTTTTACAACACTGCTTCCATCAAGCCATACTGAGCCCTGCTGACACCTTCTTGGACATCTGCGGGCAGCTACTGGAGTCCTGCCATGCCAGAGGATAAGGCGGTGACTGGCTGAACTGGGAAAAGAGATGGTGTGATTATGTACCCTCTAGCACAGCTTGTTTCTTGGAGGAGACTGTACAGCCTGAGGCTAATTCCTTGGCTTCCTGCCTACCTTCTCCTCCATTGCTACAAAACCTTTAAGTTCAGCACAGGCAAATAGGAAACAGGACTTTGACAATGCCCTGAATCCATACTTTAAAAAAATATTCCAGCTGTCAATTTTGTGCAGTTAACCCGATGACAATGAAGCTAAGCTTTCCTTTTAAATGAAAGGAAAAAAAGCACAAGGAAAATGACAAGCTGACAGCTCAATGAAAATAATATAGGCATTGTCCTTAAATGTCCTCCTCCCTGAGTGCACTTCTGATCACATCAAGCTGTGATGAGTTTGTTTCTGACCAGACACTTCAAAAAGTGAATTTAGGCAGAAAAACGTTAAAAGTAAAAAAAACTGTTATGGAAGTGTCATTCATCATAGCCAGTGACTCAGAATAGGTCCTCGTATGTAATGTTAAGTTAATGAGAAGCCTGGCTTTATGTAATTGAATGGCTGTTGTGGTTTAAACTCAGTCAGTCAAATCAGCCACGCAGTCTCTCTCTCACTCCCCCCCCCCCCCTTCCTCCTTCCAGCTCCCGGAGGGATGGGGAGGAGAATCTAAAGAATGTAACTCCCATGGGTTGAGATAAGAGCAGCCCAGTAACTAAGGTATAACACAAACCCCTGCTGATGCCACCAATAATAATCATGATAAGGGAAATAACAAGGGAAGAGAATACAGCCGCTCACCACCTGCCAACCGATACCCAGCATGATTGAGCAGTGATCTAGCCCTTCTGGGTAACTGCCCCCAGTTTATATAGTGGGCATGGTGTGCTGTGGCATGGAATACCTCTTTGGTCAGTTTGGGTCAGGTGTCCTGTCTCTGCTTCCTCCTGGCTTCCCCTCCTCCCTGGCAGAGCATGAGACTCACAAAGTGCTTGGTCAGACTAAACATTACTGAGCGGCAACTAAAAACACCGGTGCTATCAGTGCTGTTCCCAGGCACCAGCCACTAAGAAGGAGAAAAAATGACTGCTACTGCTGAACCCAGGACAATGGCAAAACTCCTGGCCCACACTGCAGCCATTCTGCCATTATCAGTTCTTACCCTGTAAAGGTTCATGGGTAACAGTCCAGTGATTTGTGCAGCAGTCCAGTTCATACCAGGGAAGCGTTACCTTCACTGACAGATCCCAGCTAGGACCTTTTCTGGAGGTTTTCTTAGAGGTCAAGTGAAAGGATTAACCTGAGTTTGTGGCTTTTACTACTTAAGCGCACAAGATGTCTTGTTAAGCGTACATGTCATATGACAGTTTAAGAGTAAATGTAACAGCAGGAGTAGTCCACCAAACTGTTTTTGACCAGTTATAAATCTCAGTTTTGGATATGGTTGTTCAGTTCCCCTAAACTGCATTGTTAGAACTTACACCAACATGAAATCTGACATAATGCTGTGCAAAGACAATGCCAAGTAGCACCACAGAGAACATGAGAGCCCCTGCCTATAGCTGGGGTCTCCAGGTGAATGTGTGGGTCATATAAGCTCTGTGTCCCTACTTCTGGTCTTCTGGCCAGCTGAAAGGCCACCTATCAAACTAGCACAACAAGGCAGTTTTAAAAGGAAGTCTGCTATAAGAATGGAGGTACCCAAATGCACCCTGGTGCAATTTTCTGGGGGAGGGAGACAGTCTGAACACAGACTTACCCTTACCGAGCCCACTTCTTGCATACAAGTCTGGCATACTGTCCTCTCTCAGAATCACACTTGATGGGTAGAGAAAGCTCTTAATATTTAACTATGAAGGACAAAAGGAAAGGTGGAAAAAGCAACTGTATGAAATCATAATGTAAGGAAGTGAATGTGGATTCTGATGCCAGTCTCCATCTAGTGAAGGCTGAATGTGTAATGTGTATAGATCCAGTGCAGGTGAGTGATCTCAGAAGAAATTTTTGTGGTTTAAAAAAAAAAATTGGTTTTTGCTCCCCTTTCTCACTATTTGATCCATAATTTATGGGCAGGGATAACTCCCTTTGGAAATTTCTTGCTGTATTGAGGGCTATTTAGCTGAGAAATGCACTGCAGATAAGTCCGCAGTGATCAGGAGGGCGTTTTCCGTATTTGAGGGTTTCAAGGAACTAGTAGACAGCCTGCACCATTTCATCTTTGCAGCTCATTTTGCATTTGTTTATGATAGCGTGGGCTTTTTTGTTTCTATATACTGTCATCTACTTTCAAACACTCACAAAGATAAACTAGCAGGCACAGTCCTTGCTGCATGTATAGCCTCTCCTGATGCCTGTTCGCTTATCTTGGAATTTATAACAGTATCAGGGATTGTTTCCATCTTTGCTCAACATGTGCTGGAGCTCTTCAGCTGATCCGAATCTTTCATTTTTTTCATTCTGAGTCCTGTTCTCACCTCCCCCACCAAAAAAAAGAATTTCAAGGAAACAAAAGATTTAGGAATTGTTTCCAAGGCTTCACAAATCACTCAGCAGAGGCTGTGTCCCAGGCAGCTTCGACAGCTTAGCATTGCTTTAAAATGGGAGAATTTGATGTTACCAATTCTAGTCTGGTTTTCTTTTTCCTGTGATCATGTCAAATAATGTATACATTTAATGTATACAAATAATGTATACATTTTTATGCATCATGTGTTCTTGCTCATTCACCCTCCTCCCCTGGGTGGGATGGGGAGGAGAATTGGAAAAAGGTAAACCCTCATGGGTTGAGATAAGAACAGTTTAATAATTAAAATGAAGTAAAGTATAATAATAACAGAAATAAGAATGATAGGGGAAGAGAAAAAAAACAACACCACAGAAAGAGAAACAAAATTCAGGAAACACAAGTAAAGTTCTATACAATTGCTCACCACCCATCCCTGAGCAGCGATCTGCAGCTCCCAGCCAACTACCCCCAGTACATAAGCTGAGCATGACTTCCTGTAGCATGGAATACTCCTTTGGCTCTGTTTCCTCCCAGCTTGTTGTGCACCTGGTCACTAGCAGAACATGAGAAACTAAAAAGTTCTTGATTTAGAGTAAACAGAACTGAGCAACAACCAAAACATCAGTGTTACCAAAATTATTCTCACACTAAATCCAAACCACAGCACAGTACTAGCTACTAGGAAGAAGATTAACTCTGTCCCAGTGGAAACCAGGACACTGCTTTAAAGCCTGTTTAAAACATGATGATATGATCAATTAGAAAACTACTAATGGCATTACAGAACCTCTTTCCACACAGAGGCCATTTCTAGCGACTGGTATGGCTGGAAAGGAGTGTATCTGTAGAATGAGGCAGGTGGTCTGAGAACATGACAGACACTGTAAGTAATCGAGTCTGGTCCCATGAAGTGAAGACCATTGGAGTGCATCAGGTGCAGCCCATCTCTTGACCTAGTCTCAGTCAAAAGAAATCTTATTCGTGTACTCCAAAACTATACTGCAGTGTGAAGTAAGCAGGAGGGATTAAGATTGAGACATTATACTCCAAAATGCTGTCTGACTTCAAGGCTAGTGTAGCCAGAGATATGCGAGAGTCCACAGGCTTTCTTTGAAGTTCAAATGATGATAGTAAGTGGATTGTAGATATCTGTGGGCAATCGAAGAGTTTTTGATAGAATTACTGCAGATCAAGCAAGCTAAAAAAGATAGATCCCCAACATCCATGCACTGAACAGCATAACCTGAGGTCAGAACTTTGGGTGATTTAAGGTAATTGCTATCTAGCATAAACTAATGTCACATTGGCGAGAGATCTTAGATCAACTTTTGTCCAGAACTAATCCCCTCAACTTAATACTGGGTGTACAAAGTGTCTCTCTTTGATAATTAGTTGAAGATTGGTTGCCATTTCTTTGCAATTGAATTGTAATAATTACAACTTGTATTTCTTAATAATGTTTGCTGAATTCTGCTTTGGCTGGTTCAACACCAGTTGGAACAGTTTAGGCATTTCCTGATGAAAGGTCTTGGAGTTCTGTATGTCTACTTCATGACACTCCATCAGCCTGTCCAATTTCTCTCCTTTCCTCATCCTTCTTTCTGTCTGACAGATTGAGTGCTATCTTAGGTTGAACACTCAGGTGGACTGACTACAGGGTAACTGAATGCACACAGCAGCTTAGCAAGGCAGGTGAGCTGCTGTCTACCAAGGCTTCTGAGCACTAGCAATCAGCCAGCAACCAGACCCTTCTCCTCCAAATGTGAATGTAAGAGCTATGCTTTGTTTTGAAGTATCTTGATGTGTTGCAGTTTTGACAATATTACAGTACTTTCACCTTCACTAAATATCGCCCGTAGATTATATGTAAATGATTCCTGATTTTTGTTCAGACCCTCTTCTGATTAAATAAAATGCCATCATTTGGTTTGGAAGAGGATTATCTGTAACACTGAAAAATGTTGACCATCTGTTTGCTGTCATCAAGTTCTGGCAATATTTTGAGAGAAGATGAGGTAATAACAAAGTCAAACAACTTATGTGCCAGCTGCTTTTATTAACAACTGCCAAGATTATTTTTATTGGAGTAATAAAACTGACTTTGCCAAATGAGGCATTAAGCAATTATTGTACATGTCCTTCTGACCCAACCTAAGTACATTGAAGCTAGGCCTCTGATGGGAATCACACCATATACTGACTAAAACAACTTAAATAGATCTCATTGCATTTGAAAGCATCCCTTATGCAATGGGTATCAGACCAAACCTGTTCATACGTACAGTCTTGCCTCATCTCTCATAATCTCAAGTACATTTGTGAAGACTTCTCGAGGGGACAGGCATCCCTCTTACAGACATTGTAGAATGCAGTAATGGTGAACAACTGTACTTAAGTAGGAGTATCTGGTAGCAAATCATGTTTCCATGCTTTCTGTTGCAGTTTGGCCAAAAGGACATGTGCACTAAATGAGTCTAAATATATTCTAGGAAACATATCCCATGAAGAAGACTTCCACAGCTTTCATAACGAACCAAAACCGTGGCATTGCTGTTCACCAGGGTGGCTGAGGGGACTCTGTGACCTGAAACTAAATCTGTTTCTAAATCTGCCTGCAAAGGCAGCATAGTCTGTAATTGCAGTGGGAACCTGTGTTTACTTTTGAAATCGCCCAGAACATGGGTCCTCAAACTGTGCTTTATAGAGCACTTCCAGATGTCTTCGAAAAGCCAAGCAAAGAAGTATCCGTCACTGTTCAAATAGTTGTGCTTCATGTGAGTTGTAACCCAGGATTTTGAAGTCTTTCCAGTGTTTTGGGAGCAAATGGAGCATTTAAAAAGCTCCCTGCTGCATCCTATAATGTTGTGAATTGTCTTAGCTTGGGAAGTAGTTACGTAGTCTCGCTATACCAAGGAGATGTCTGTTCTGCTTCTCCTTTCTAGTCTGAAAAGTCTCTGGTTTTCTCAAATTGAGTTTCTCAAATGTGAGAAGTTACTGGCATGGGTTTAAACTGAGGTGACTACTGAAAGTTGTTTGGTCAGCTGGTGGTGGTCAGATAGCTCTGCTGTGTGTTGTGAATGTCCTCCTCATCTGAAGACATAGTAAACCATTATTCTCTGTTCTGATGCTGGCATTGTGAGCTGAGAGCACAGCCATGTTGCCCTGGGAATAGATACTTTATTATTTCTTGTTTATATAAGCTGTCACATCTACCACTGGCAGTCTGGATGAGTAAAGCACTTGAAGCCAATGCCATCACTCCCATTGATTTCATTTTAAGTGTGTAGACAGATGGGAAGACAGAACCAGACTAATCTTTTCCCTCCCTCTTTGGAGCCTTGCCACGACTGGCCTTCTGTTCTAGCTTTGCATCTGTGGCACTTTCTCCAAGACCAGTATGACAACTTGTGCTACAGACTTGATCCGTATGGACAAACCAGAGTTCAACAAGAGTTTCCAAGTAACCTCGCTGTTTCCTAAATACTGGAGAGTGAAAACATCCCCATATCCAATCTTCTCTTTATAAAAATTATGTCTTTCTTGGCCATAGAAGGAAGTGTTTGATGACTCTGTGATGTTTTGTTTACCATAAAACTCCTTAGAGCCAAGCTACCACCACTGTTCGTTTTTTCTTGTTCATTTGCTTATTCGCAGTAGGTGAAGAGTTGTAAATGTTCTTAAAATTGTTTTCTATCAGCCGCTTCACCTTGCAGTCAAAAAGACAACGAAGAATTCTTGTAGGAAGAGAAACTCTGGTGTCCTCCCCAGGACAGGAAAAGCAAATGCTAATGTGAGTCTTTGGAACATATTAAGCCCAGTCTAGTCGGGCTTTTGCTGCTTAAAAGCTGCAGGTTTTTTCCCTAATGATTCTTGCAATGATGTCTCAGTTGAAAAGAGATGATTAATGACCTCTTACATCTGAGAAATGGCACAAGACTTTGCCTTTCCTCTCCAAGCAGTTAACAGAGAATCACAGAATAGTGAGGGTTGGAAAGGACTTTAAGATCATCCAGTTCCAACCCCTAAATGAAGAAGGGTTAACTTATATCCTGCCTTGAAATGACCAAATTGGCATTTTCTTTCATCATATTCAATATCATTTGTCTATGGGATTTGCCACTTAGACATCTCTTAGTAGCCTTTTTCTTCAGGTTAAGTTCTCTTTAATACCTTGTTTTCTTCATACCTCCCTTATCTCGCCCCATCCCCAAACTTGCCTATCTTCTAATTAAGTGCGAATGTTTCAGAACATTCCTGGTACTTACTATTTTTTAAAGCTTCTTAAAATTAGAAGAGGTGTCCTTTGAAGAAACAAGAGTCTTTTTGAAAGTTCCCTTCAGCAGTAGGTGAAAGGTATGGCAGAGATTTTTCAGTGTGGTCTCCTGAGTAAGGAATCACAGAAGGATCCTAGAACCAATGTGTGAGCAAGACCCAGTTCTAAGAGATTTGGCCAATGGTCAGGTTAGGAGCCAATCCATGAGCCAGGAAAACAGCCCACAGCAGGGATTACTACAAAGCAAACTTAATTAGGCAACAGATAGGCAGGAAGTATGCCAGTCATGGAGCCTGCAGCCAGATGGAGCACACAATGGAGATGGTTAACCAGGCAAAGCTGTGTTTGTAGTGGTAAAAGAGGCTGTAGTGACAATTAGCTGGAAGTAAAGCCAAATGCATGAGTCCCCCAGGCTAGCTGTGCATTCCTGTTTCTTTGGAAAAACATGTAGTATTTTTGGTGGGAATGACAGCTTTTCCTGATATGAAATCATAGATTTCAGAAGAGGTGAGAACATCATGACATTTCTCAGCTGGTGAGTGAGATTGAAAAGCTGTTTAGAGGTGGTTTCCCTGCTTCAGAAGAGAAAAAGACATGTATACCTGCAGCAAAAAAGAGTAAGACTTGTGAAGTAATTGTAGATTAATGCTAATACCAGAACATAGTAGGAATGAGAAATGAAGGAATAGCATGATAATAAATACAGGTAAATTCTGATAAATACAGAACAGCCTGCCTGAGAATCTGGGTATAACCCTGAATTGTATAAAAGAAGCTGCAAAATGATGGAGCACGTAATCCTTAAGAAAGATGAGGAAAGAGTGAGCAGGAATGGTCTGTTCTGAGCTTGTATATAGGAATGAGAGTGCAACACAGCCGTTTCTGAAAGATCCTGTATGAAAGACTCCCAGGTTTAAGCTTCATGGTTTAATCTGAAACCAGGACATTAAGTGTGGAGAAAGAGATGCCAGTAAAATGAGGTAAAGAAAGAAGAGTATCAACCTTTCCCTTGACCTAATTCTGCAAAAACAGGAGGAAAAACTCAGGTATTTGCTACTCTCCTGCTTTTAAGCTGTCGATTAGGGACATTTTAACTGTTGCTGTCAAATAATTCATTAATCCGTTACATAGAACAAGCATATTTTCACAGCTACCTAATGTTAAGCTCTTTTTATGGGTGACATATTTCATATTCTTTGGCCAGCTGTGGAACTGCAAACTTAAAGAACTTGGAGGAAAGGTGTGACTTACATCAGGAATAGGATGCCTGAGTTGTACCAGGTATCTCATCCAGTTGCTGGTTTTGGAAAAAGGAATGTTTTAGTACTCTGAAAAGGAGCCTAGATACAAATGTCATTATTATTCATGGGTGATTTTTGAAAGATTTTTTTTGGTCTTTCTTTAAAAACAGCAGAATGTTGCTAAAACTGATAAAAAGTCCAAGTGGTTTGAAAATGTCTGGTTTTAATCTGTAGTAAATACAGCACAAACGATGCACAACTTCTGAAGGACTATTAAAAAGAAATCTCTTGTCTGTTAAAACTTCTCATACTTCTTTTTAAATGATCAAAGAAAGCTCTAAAATGCCTCAGATTGAGCTGAGTTCTCAGTGTACAGTAAGTGAAGAACTTTTTACTACCTAGTGATAGCACTAAGGGTGATGCAATTCTGCCCCTAGGTTTTCCAAAGTTCTATAAAGTTATCTTTCAAGACAAATCTTAGACTTGTGTTCACATCCATAGTGTTATGCTTGGATCTGTAAAGCAGAACTTGTTCTACTGTTCAGTTGAGCTGTGCTCTGTCCACCTGCCCCCAAAGCTGGGCTCTGTATTAGCACAGCAGCAAACCTGCTTTAACACAACGTTTGTTCTGCTCATATCTCTCTTGCCAGACCAGTAACATCTGCCTGTGTGTATGTCTGTGTATTTCCATTTCCTGTCAGGTTCCCAAAACACAGTAAAAGTTTCTAAGCATGGAAAAAGAAAACAAATGCATCAGTCAAGATATTGCCCTATCTGTGTTTGCTGCAAAGTGCTACACTTGAAATAGATTTTGGTGTAGAAGAACTGTAAGCTCTTAGATATGCACACAGAGCCCATGCTCTGTAAGGCAAAGTCACTATAGATAGCATATGGTGAGACTGTAAGCTGTGGCTGACATAATGAATGTATGCCATAGAGTAATAGAATAGTTAGGGTTGGAAAGGACCTTAAGATCATCCAATTCCAACCCCCCCTGCCAGGGCAGGGACACCTCACACTAAATCCGGGCACCCAAGGCTCTGTCCAACCTGGCCTTGAACACTGCCAGGGATGGAGCATTCACAACCTCCCTGGGCAACCCATTCCAGTGCCTCACCACCCTTAAAGAACTTCCTCCTTATATCCAATCTAAATTTCCCCTGTTTAAGTTTTAACCCATTACCCCTTGTCCTATCACTACAGTCCCTAATGAAGAGTCCCTCCCCAGCATCCCTATCGACCCCCTTCAGATACTGGAAGGCTGCTATGAGGTCTCCACGCAGCCTTCTCTTCTCCAGGCTGAACAGCCCCAACTTTCTCAGCCTGTCTTCATACGGGAGGTGCTCCAGCCCCTGATCATCCTTGTGGCAAAAAAGAAGCAAAGAAGTGTCTTTTATCTGGGTGTCCTGTCCCCCTGTGGTTACAAGCTTCATGAATAATCCTGTTCAGCAAAGTGGGTATTTTGTTTATAATGAATTTATTATTTGTAGCTTGAATCCTTAACTGCAGTGATGGCATGTTTGGATTGATGAGCAATGTCATAACACTTAAAAAGCAGAAGTTATAGCTTGTATGCTTTGGCAGATACTTCCTGGGAGATGTGCACTGGGAGATGTCCATTATCTGGAGTGGTGCTCACCCTCAGCCCTTGCTGTGAATCACAGTGCACGCTTATCGGGTATCTTCTCATTAGAAGCACTGTTTAATGTAGTTCCACAAATATATTGAGGATTGCTTACCCTGTCATCACAAATCACACTTTGTGAACAGCTGGAATGTATATCCGGATATTCCCATATGAGTAATGGGCATTTTCTAGCAATTTTTTAAGCAGATCTTGTTTCTTCTTTGTACAGCTTGATTTCTCTTGATGGTGACTGTGTTGGCCATTCCAAATACCTCCATGATGATGTTGTGGCATTTCTTTTGTGATGATGACTAATGACTGAGAATCCCAGCTGAGATAGGGGAAGGTCCTGCAGTGCAGGGCAGTTGCAAACATACAGTTGGCGACGGTGCTCCAGAGTGCTTTCACTCTGCAAGAATTACTTTAGTTACATGTTTTTTCAGGTTTTAGCTAAGAAATCTGTTCCTTATTCAACTGTATTTTTCAGGAAAGTAGGTGAATTAACAGAAACTGTTTTGAAATAAACCACCAAAAAGCTAGAATTCTGTACTTCTCAGTAAGAGACCTCCAAAAATAGTTAATTCTTGTGGAATATATTTTCTCCTCAAACTCGGACACATGTGAAAGAGGAAATAGCAGAGGAGGTTGTTCTTGTCTCATTTTAAGTAGGGCATGTCTTCCCAACAGTACAAAATGTTTTGGGAGGCTATCAACCTTTGGAATCTTCTTAGCAGTGGAAATGGAGTCCAGCTTGTCTCACAGCAGATTCTAAATAAATAAATAAAGTCTGCATGCAAAATGTAGGCAGCAGGTGGTCATTCCCTGTCTCACTCCAGCTGCACTTGAGCTGTAAATCCAAAAGCATTACAAAACTAGCAGTGGGACACCCAGTGGTTCCTGGTAGGCTTGGATCGGTGTTCCCGGGACATTAAAGGGAGTTTTCCTAAGATTTACTGTTTTCTCTTGAAACAATAGATGACATAAATGTTATCTCCGGACTTTTTCCAGAGCAGTGAAGTAATTGAACTTCTCCTGTTTTTCTAACATCAGGACTAAAACCTGAACTAATCTATTCTAACCATTGCCTTCTTTTTTATCAGCCGGAATGTGCGTTAACTCCTGAGAACATTTGGGTGAATAATAGTTCTGCTTACGGTGGCTTTGTTTTGTGCACTGGGTGACAGAAAGCAGTCAGGATTTCCTTCACAGCATTGATGTAGCTGCTGTATTCTGCATTGGGTTTTTCTTTCACAAACACGTGTCAGGGGTGCCACATTGACATGTCTTTAGATTTAATGTTACCGGTATTATGCACTCTTCAGTGTATACTGAAGAGGAAGGCTGGGCTCCATTGGTGTTACTGAGGGATTTCCTATCAGCTGTAAGGAAGCCAGGATTTTAATTTCCAAACCTTTAAAGCAATTTACTTTCAGGCTTCTATGAATGACTGCTCATCCAACCATTTACATGGGCAATTTTATGTGAATTGTGCATGGGGGGAAGTGGTTTCAAGAGAAATACCTTCCAATGTATTTTTCTTCACACTTTTTTAAAAGAAGTAGTGTGAAAGCTCTGCACGGTGTCGGCAGGGTGTTATAGCTGAAAGAAGTGTATTTTTTGTTAACCTGGTCTCCTTTGCAAAATAAAGGCTTAATTTATTTCAAAGAGGTGAAGATTTTCCCCTCAGCAGATGGACAAACGGGAAGTGGCAGGGAACATCGTGGGTTTTTTTTCCTGTCATCATGCTCTAGTTCGCCCTGGAGTAAAGAACAGGCTATGTGTGTCCCTGAAGGGTGGTGAAGCTTGAATAGTCCTTCCATCTTGTGCAATAGGCTGCTTTGAAACCTCCAGATATATGATCTTTTCCAGACCTCCTCTTTGAGCAGCACAATGCTAGTGCCACATCAGGAGGAGCATTTAAAAGTGGTTTCACTGCCCTTGCAAAATGGGTTTGGGGTTTTTATGTTCGTTTTGTAAAATTTCTTAATGACTTCTGAGCAATTGTGGTGCCTGTTGTATTTGGTTCAGTGATATTTCAGTGTTAAAAGACCTGCAGAGGAAAATGCAGCTTACACACAGTCTTTTAGTTTCTTCCATCTAACACTTTTTCAGTAAATGCATCTCTTGGCACAAGGGAAATTGGAGGGGGAGTGTTTTCATGAAAAAAAATCCTTGTTAGATAATCCTGCACTTAATTAAGTTTCCGCTGGTTTAACTGGACATGGAAACAAATAACTGTGGCAAAGGTTCCCCTGGAGAAGTTGTTTCATGTTTCTGTGACTGTTCCATTTCCGTTTATTGCTGTCTCAGCTGTTTATCCTAGGGCTGTCTGGATTGTCTTCAGGAGCGTGGGTCAGAGACTACATAAGGCAGTGGTGTGTGACTTGGCACACCTATAAGGACATCAAGAGTATAGGTAGCTCAAAAGTCCCATCAGTGCTCATTTAATGCAAGAAAGGGCCTCCAACTGCTTCACAGAATCATAGAATAGTTAAGGTTGGAAAGGACCTTAAGATCATCCAGTTCCAACCCCCTGCCATGGGCAGGGACACCTCACAATAAACCATGTCACCCAAGGCGCTGTCCAACCTGGCCTTGATGGAGCTCCAACTGCCAGGGATGGAGCATTCACAACTTCACTGGGCAACCTTTTCCAGTGCCTCACCACCCTAACAGGAAAGAACTTCTTCCTTATATCCAATCTAAACTTCCCCTGTTTAAGTTTTAACCCATTACCCCTTGTCCTGTCACTACAGTCCCTAATGTCCCAGCATCCCTATAGTCCCCCTTCAGATACTGGAAGGCTGCTCTGAGGTCTCCACGCAGCCTTCTCTTCTCCAGGCTGAACAGCCCCAACTTTCTCAGCCTGTCTTCATACAGGAGGTGCTCCAGCCCCAGATCATCCTCGTGGCCTCCTCTGGACTTGTTCCAACAGTTCCATGTCCTTTTTATGTTGAGGACACCAGAACTGCACACAATGCTCCAAGTGAGGTCTCACAAGAGCAGAGTAGAGGGGCAGGATCACCTCCTTGGGCCTGCTGGTCACGCTCCCTTTGATGCAGCCCAGGATACGGTTGCTTTCTGGGCTGCAAGTGCACACTGAATCCGGCTCACGTTCATTTTCCCATCGACCAGCACCCCCAAGTCCTTCTCTGCAGGGCTGCTCTGAATTGCTTCTCTAACTTCTTGCTTTTACTTCCCTCACCAGTTATGCTACGTAACAGCAAGGAATGCTGAATTTTATGGTTCAGGCTGGGAACTTGGACCTGTCCCTTCCAAGCTGCATGAGAATGAGAGTGTTATTTTGCTTTGATGGTATACCCAAACTTGTCTTAAGCCTACAGCAAAGCAGACATACGCTTCAACCTGCTTGGGTGCCAGCTAAGTGTGGACTTCAACTTGGAGCCGTATCTACACTCAAAGTACAACGTTCATCTGTCTCTATGTTTGCCACTTAAAATGGCAGAGCACGTGGATGGAGTTTAGCACAGGGAAGAGCCTGATCCTGTTTGAGGATGGAAGTTCTATAAATAAAAGGGGAGTTGCACTTCCAGATAAGTCTATATTTTATGCATCTGGCCTGACTTTAGAAAGCATGTTGAATCATGGGCACACACAGTGAAAAACTGGTTTTTGAATGGCAAATGACCATCCCAAGGAGGCTTACTAGGGCTGTTCAAGGTACATGGTAATGTAAATAATTTACTTTCTGCCTGTCCTACTTCTATTTCTTTAAATAGTCCTCTGGGATGTTAAATGTAAGTTGATTCACTTCAACAAGGAGTTTAAATAATTCCTCACGTACTTATTTTACGTGTGGAAATGTTGGTCTGAGAACAGACTTAAAGTAAACTGGGAACAGGAGAGTTATGAGACTTTTACGCTTCCATGGGATTTGTAGCTGCTTTTCCATCCCCTCAACAGAAGTCGGCAGTGAGACTCTCAGGTACGTGAATATGTAAGTTCTCAGCATTGTAAACAGTAAGAAGAGCTGTGGGGAGACATTCAAGCTTGCAACATAAATACATAGAGAGGGGAGACTGTGCAAGAAGGAAGGTAAATTGTCCTGCTTTTCCTGACACTGCTTGTGTCGCCTGCAGCGTTAGCCGTTGCTGCCAGACCCAAGTCCAGGAATACTGTTGACAGCCTTGCTGTCATGAGCAAAAGCTGGGGGGAACCAGGACATTGCAGGCTTAGGTCTTCAGAACACTTTTCTTCAGGCAGTTAGTGAACATGTTTGAAGTCGTTCAGTCCTAAGAAATCCGACTTGTTGGTCCTTGTTTGAAGGGGCTGGTGAGTAAGTCCTTCAGCAAGCAGAGTGTGGTGGCATCTGGGTTGTGTGGGGATACATGAGGCCCAACAGCATCTTCTCCTGGTGTCCGCTATTGATTTTTATCTGGAGTAGTTTTCCTCCAGTAGAAAGGAACATGTTGCACAGGAAACTTAACAACCTTCAGGAAAAGGTGAGAGGAGGTTGCAAAGATTGGACTTCATCCACATATGCTCTTCAGAGTAAATCCTTCCTTTGCTCCTATACATTACGTTATTGGTGAAATACATCAGCAAATGTTTATAGTCAAGGAAAGTTTGTACTAACAGTGTGTCATGCAACTAATCTGTTTACGTTATAAATAGGGAACATGAAGTTAGCTCCATTTTGCTCCAGACGCAAGTGTCTTATTAAATATTTATACATGTACTAGACTGTTTACTTTGTAGCTCATAGTATAGTTGTATTGGGAAGACTCAAAACACCTGGGGTTTAGTGAGGTCTTAAGGAAAGTTTGCTTTAACTTTCCAAATTAAAGCTTAAGAGCTCACAGAATTACTGAGTATATGACAGGAGAGTTTGAAGTGGGGAAGTATCAGTTGTAGAAGTACAAAATTGTGATTAACGAAATATTGGTGAATACCAGAGCTTGATTTTACTCTGGTTCTGCTGCATTCCTGCACTTATCAGATAGAGAAGTATCAGAAGTATCAGAGAAATACCAGAGTTTCCCCTGGTTTAGCTTAGTGGGAGGTCTGTTCTTTACACTGCTGAAAAGCAGTTGCTAGCATTAAGTAGTCACTTGGCTGACTTCAGTGATGCTACTCTAGGTTTATGTAGAAAAAAGTGGATTAATGGGGTCCTGGACCACAGTGCTACGGGTGTGCTTGTTATGTAAAGCATCCTCTTCTGCAGGCTGTAGTTCTAGCCTTCTTTTCCATCTTAGGTGTAACTACACATATGGAATCTGACATCCAGAAGTAGAGACCAGTGTGAGAATAGTTCACTGACAGAAAACAGAAAAAAGCCTGATCTTATTTTGCAGAGGACAGTCCAGTTTCTTGGTGTTGAAGCTCTGAGTGCCTGTGTGTTTAACAGTTGTATTACTTGAAGAACCATGTACAAACCTCAGTGTTTTTTAGGCTGTTGAAGTGTGAGTGAAAAGCTTCTCTGATGTGTAGAACAAAAGCTATAGCAATTCAAAGTGAAAGCTGGTTATTTATGTGTAATCTTGCTAAGTTATGCATTATATTAGAGAGACCAGGGAGCAGTCTCTCTAATACAGCGTTAAGTCATTGTCGGTGTTTTTCAGTGTGCTCCCTGATCCTGCTCAGTCTGTACAACACTGGAAGCATTGCTGCTGTCCAGTCATATTGCAAATCTAGCAAGAGCTTGTCTGATCAGCACTCACCTCCAGCATGTATCTGCTCACTTTGCCATGAAATGTGAACATAAAGGAGCGTTAACTGTTTCTCTTGAGCGTAATGGATGGGGGTCTTAGGCAGCTTTGAATATAAATTGCCTCTGAACAAATTTACGCACATTTCTAAGATGCAGTGCCCTTTGCTTGCTCCTAAATGTCACTAAATGTTCCTGCATATCAGAAACTCCCTACCCTAATTCTTTCTAAGCATAACTAGCTATTCAAGTTACAAACTTTGGAGGGTTTCCAAGACCATAGCAAGCACCACTTGCTTGTCAGAACTAGTAGGGCTTACTCTTTTTTTTGCTAAACATATAGCATTCGATTTGGTTTTAGCTTTTCTATTTAGGCACAGTATTCCAGGAGTAAGGAGCCTTATTCTTCCAATGTGAAGAACTAATGAAATGTAGTTATGACTAATAATGTTCTTTGGTTTTCTGGTGAGTCTTTCTGAGCAAATGCTTCCTATGTTTAAATTGATTTCCAAATATTTTGCACAAGTTCTGCATATAAATAAAACCTACAGTTGTAGGTATGTACTCTTGAAAACTCTGCTTTGCCCCTGCATTTGTTTGGATAGGATTTAACAGTTGTATGGGCTGTATAAAATTTGTATTCCAGTCTAAACAAAAAGTATAGATACAAATCGACCGCTTAACTTTATTTTTATGGTTTGTGCCATGTATTTGAGATACTGTTCTCTTGTTATATCAGTGTAAAAATATCAGAATTTCCCAATACTTTTGTGTTCAAACCTAACTAGAAAATTGAATTGTGGCAGAGATTTTGTTTAAATGAATTACTTTTTACTTACGTGTTACTTGACTGCTCTTCCCTTGCACTGAACTTGTGTACTACAAGTACTGTAGAGGTTACTTACACCATCTCTGTACAAGAATCAGATTATTCTGGTAAATTAGGAATATATCTGTCCTGTAACAGCTGTATTAATGTGGGAGGTAAAACACTACTTGCAGCAGGATTGGGAGACACCATCCAAACGGGTCATATTTTAAAAAGGAACATTTGTACAAAGACACTGGTTTCTTTGGTCTGATGATTGTTTTCAATATTTATAGTACAGCAGGGCCTGGGGCCTCAGTTACACATCAGGATCAGTTGTACTTTGTATAAACAACAAAAAAGCCCTGCACCAAAGAACTTTTCTTCTAAGCCTTAAATGTACTGATTTTGAAGAAAAGCACACAGCTGGGACAAAACCATGGAACTCTCCCAAACTGTAGCTGGACACGAGGCCAGATCTGGATTTTCATCCATCTGCTTTCAACCGTGGAGCATTTGGGCTTAGTGTTCCCTGCAGATGTAGTAGGGATGTTTAAAGATACATTTAATAGATCTGCAGTGTAATTAAAATTAAATGATCTCACAAGCAACAAAGACACTCAAGAAACGTGAGCCAGAAAAGGACCCTGAGAGTATGCTGGTACAGTTTGATTTAGGCAAGCATGTAAGTTTAAGTGGTCTCTACCCTGGCTCTGACTCTGAGCTTGGAATGGAGTGAGGCAGCATAGAGCTGCCCATCCGTGACGAGGTGAGTGTGCTCTCAGAGCTTGAGGCTCTCAGCAGAGTTAAGGAACCATAAAACCAACACAAGAAGCTGTGGCATGTGCTATTTGTAATCATTAGAGCATGGATTTAGTCTTAACATTCTTTTGTTTAATTTAAAGATAGATAGATCACTAATTTGACCTTTATTGGATAGCTGAATGTATGTAGATGACATAATTTAGATAGAGTTACAGTCAGTGGTGCAAGATATCTTCAAGATAGTGTTGTCTCTATAAGCACTGCCCTGCTAAGTGCTAAACAGAGGTGGGGATCCAATCTCTCTTGGAAAGCTGCTGGACTTGGGGATACTTAGAGAAAAATCAAGCCTTTGAAGCTGCTGACATTGGGAAAAGGATATGCACGTCACATACAGCTTCAGTGGACAGGAAAAGAAAAATAAGGCAGTGTTAAGGGTTAGTTGTTTCTTTAACAAGTACAGGGTGGGCTGTTAATACTAGAGTGGTGTAGTGATGGAAAATAACTATCAAACTAAGTGACATTGATTTGATACTGGTAAATCATGACCAAACAAATAGAAGTCCCAGATTTCTTCCCCACTTGCTGTTGCATCCAGTAACACAAAGACAAAATGTATTTTTCTTTTCCCTTATTTGTTTAGCAAAGATGTAGTTTTGGGATAGTTGAATTTCACTTTCCCAAGATAAAATCACTGGTATTCCAGTTGACAGATAAGAGCTTTTGCACTGCACTGTTACTTGTGTCAATAGAAAAAATCTGTTTCTGGAAAGCAAAGAGGAGACAATGCCTCTTTTGAGACTCAAGTAAAATCCCAGTGTTCAGGATGCAGGTCCTGTGCTTGGGCATATCCTCTCTGAGAGCTGGGAAAATGAAACCATGGCTCTGCAGCCTGCCTTTCCCATGACCATGTGTGAAACTGCCAGTCAGCATTTGTATTCTTGGCTTTATCATTTGGAGCAACAGTAAAAGCAGGGAGGTGGCAACCAGGTTCACATAAAAACCAACTAGCAGGGCTCTCCCATGTGCATCCACAGTGCTTAGTTTCATGATGGGAGCAAGGACACAGGCTGTTTCCTTAGCCCAAGCTGAGACAAAACTTCACCTTAGCCTATGTGTAGAACTGTTGACTTTTATGGGCTTACCTTCTGTTCTTCCTCTGACATCAGGGTGGTACTTCACCAAAGCTGTATTTGTCTGGTTTGATGCTGTTGAGAAGACACTGGAGTCTTCATATCATCCAAAACTGCATAGAAGCAAATATTTATTGAGAGATCCAGATACAGACAAGGCAGTAACTCATACTCACTGTTTTGCCGTTCTTGCTGGCTAAAAGATAGACCATTCTAAATACCTACAGGGATTATGAACAACTTAATCTGGAGTCTGAAGGGGGCTGGTATGTACATGTGTGGCTGAGGGCAGTTTATTGCACATGCAGATACAGCGTGGTGTGAGGCTTTAAAAAAATACCCTGTATAAAAACACCAATGCAAATAGCTGTGGTTTAACTGAAATTGGAAGCACTTAATGAACAAGGGAAATACAAAGCCGGTTTGCAGCAGTTGATCAAGAGGGGATTCATTTTTTTCTCTGTTCATTTCAAGTATGCTTTGCTTATTTTTCTCAAACAGCAGTCTAATGACTGTTGCCTAGCTGATGGCTCTAGGGAAAGGGCTTAGTGCACTTTGTGTAGCTCAACAGTGGCTGTTCTGGCTGCAAAAGGAGCACTGGCAGCAACTTCCAAAGAGCCCTGCTGAGTCTGTGCAGACCAGATCCGCTTCCAGTGCTTGTCCTCCCAGGGTTTCTGGGGGGCTGCAGTTCTTTCATGAGCTGCTGGGAGGCTGTTTGCAGATCTGAGGCAGTTTGGTTTCTCTAAAATGACGTGTCATCATGTCGGCATGTAGTAACACTGCTCTTTGGTGCAATAAGATGATGCTGAACCAAAGCATCACTGCCTTGTGGTGCACTGGTCCCATTTAGTGTCTTTTGTTAGCAGATTTTGCTGTCTAAAACAAACCCATAAAAGTGACTGTGTTGTGAACTTTGTATCTCTCAGGCCTTAGATAATTCCTGTTCACTGTAAATGAGTGCAAAATAGTGAGAAATGCAGTATCATCTTTCAGACCAGTATGGCTACATCAACGTAACTAATAAAAACTAGAAGATGTATTTGTTGTTTGAAATTAAGAATATACATGCAAAGAGAAGGAAGCCAAACAAGATGGTAGCACCTACTATCTTTAAGGGAAAAAGAAAAAAAGACAAGACACTGGGTTTTGTAAAATGTGCTGTCTCTGTCTACAGATTTGTCCAATTTCCATCATTATACTGTCCTGGCTACCATAATTTCTAACTACTGAACTTCTAAACAGGCTTAGCCAAAGCATGGAGATGCCAGCTGGCTCTTAAGTTACAACAGAGTGAAGGCAACTCTCCTCTGTCCTGTATAGACATCAAGATTAAGGCCTACTAAAGGCTTCTGAGTTTTCAGGTGAGAAGCAGTGTGACTTTTGTATGTATATATGGATAAAACGTATTTGATATTCTTGAGGTGTTTAAATTCATGCTGCTTTTTGAGGCCTTTTTGCTGTGGTTTTATTTTTCCTTTCAGATACGTAACTCTTAAGTGTTCTGAAAGCAATCAGAAGCAGTTCCAGCTTTGATTAGCAGCTAATTTACAACAACTGATGAGCTACTGTATGCTTCCCTTTGGCTTGTTGGTGTGTTTGCTTAACGGCACAATACCTTCCTAACTCTCAGACACTTCAGTTCTGCTTGGGTACAGTGAGGACCATTATCTGGATTGCGGTCTGTCAGAACAGGGAACATTTTCTCCTCTTATTTTAAGAGGGAAGAAGCTGCTGAACTGCTTTGGAAGTAGTGGGCTGGTTATTGTCTGCCTAAAGCTCCCTAGACCTGCGTACAGGACAGCACCAATGTGGTTATCCTGTCATCATATACAGATCGCTGATTATCACACCCCAGTGTTTGTGATCTTCTGCAGCACTGCTTCCTTCTGTCTCTCATCAAGGCCCAGTGAGCACTGACCGTGACAGGTAAAATCTTCTTCCAGACCTCAGATGCTCCCATACAAAGAGCTATGCTTAATCCCTAGCCTAGTGTGTAATTTAGTAATCTGCACGGTCATGAATTCCAGGGATATATGGGCAGGAAGCGCGGAGCAGTGTGGGTAGCAGGGCAGGCCTACAGAGTCATTTCAGCCTTTGTTGTATTGTGTAGCAAGGGATTTTGGGGACAATGAGACCTGTCTCTCAAAGATTAAGCAGACTGGAAGTGTGATTTATACCAACAAATGAATGAAGCTTTTTGGAGTGTTAATACAGCCACGTAGTAAATGTCCAAAGACTTAAACATACAATTTATGTGATGACAAGCAACATTGGAATTAATCATTTATTCTATATACCTTAGCCAGTGGGAATTCAATTAGGTGAAGAGTTCATTTCCGTCCTTATCTTGGCCAATATACAACACTTACTAGGAGAAATGAAAAATCCTCTCTTTTTGCTTTCTCCCTGACTTTGGTTTGAAGTTATTCTTACTGACTGCAGTTATTCTCCTGCACTGCCTTGTAAAGCAGCCCCTGACTGACTGGCGCTTCTTGTTATCAGGCACTGCAGTAAAATTTTGCCTGGACCTGCTCTGTTTAAACCTCTAGAGATAACTGGAATCCTGCCAAATGTTATGTTTGTAGATTTGCAGGCCTTTACTACCTTCCACTCCTGCTTTGGTCTATATATTTCCAAGCAATGTGTAGATGAGAATTCACAGACTCCATTTTTTCCCCCTTTAGAGTGAATTGTTTGCATGTTTGCAAAACTCCCCTCGGCTCTGCTGTGTAGCAGGTCTCTGGGAAGAGATTTTGTTCTAAATCTGCTATCTTGAATAAGCAAAGGGTTCCCATCTGAGTTTTAAATCTTGACTAATATTGTCTGGTCCAACAGATAATTTTGTTTTTAGCAGAATGCTGTGCAAGGAAAACTGCTCAGACCTTTCTGAAGTGCCAGGAACATGCTGGGAAGGCTATGGGAGGCAAAATGTAGGGGAAACTGCTTGCAGAGAATCTATTGTTCACCACTGACCCCTTACTGGACAGATCTGTGAATGGCCTACTTTCCCCGCCTGCCTTCTAACTAGAAGCATCCTCTGGGGCTGAATGACCTTAGTGGATAATGAGAACTTTTGCCGTGTTTCAGTCTTGTAAACAGAATGTTTAGGATGTGGAACATGGTCTGGTGACTAAAATGGAGGGGTTTAGATGTGTAGAGATGTATGTTTTAAATGTGGTCCTTGTTGTTTTGATTGTATTTTTCTTTTACAGAAAAGCTTACTTTATTCACCAGATGAATAATGTTAATACATCATACGTTAGTAGGGCTTAGAAGTAGCTCCGTTCTGCATAGATCATACACCATGTTCAGACTTGGTTTCAGCATTACACTGTACTAAGCACTTAATTTTGGTTGTAATAGCACAAAGACCAGATACTGGACAGGGGAAGGGATGTAAGTAATACATCAGTCAGAACAAAGGAAAAAAAGCCAAGATTGTTTTCTGGAACACTGCTTATGGCAATTCAGTTTCTGTGTAACAGTGTTTCTGTGTAACAGTGAAATCCAACAGAATAATTAGAAAAATAATAGAAAAATCCAGTATGATGAAAGTGAGCCAAAAAGCAGTCTTAAGATTGTGGTCCAGAGTTGGTTAGGCTGTGACTTGGGTTGCGAGCTAAGCTAGAGGAAAGGTTCAGATTTTAAATTCAGCTATCTCAGCATCTTATAAGCATGTTCTTTCAGGAACTTGAGACAAATTGAGAGAAACTCTGGAAGACACGAATGGATACAGGCATGCATAAAACTGCTTTTAAAATGCCAATGTTACGCTTGTGATCCAAATCTCTATTGTTCCGATTCTAATGATTCACTTGACATTCTGCAGAAACAGAGAACACCATGACAAACATTTAGAAAGTCATCTTTCTTATTTATCATATTAGCTACCACCTGAAAAAACACAGCTGTGTTTTATTGCAAATACTAAAATAAACCTGTGCCAATTTAGTTAGTAGTATTTTCTGCAACCAGCTCACCTCAATATATGAATTATTACAGAATGCAGTCACACTAATATCACTCCAACATAAACTAGCCATTAGCTAGAATATCTGCTGATAGGTGAAGAGTAATAAGAAAAACTTGAGCAACTTTAATGAAATCCAGTGGCAAGCTGTTAAATATGAAGGTTGTTTTCTTAGTTGATAATTTTTCAGAATTCAAGCCAAGATAGGTTTTTCTGCTTTAGCTGGAATACAGTGAAAAGGTTGCCAGCAGCATAGGAAACTTCCATGAGAAGTATGGAAACTAGGGGAGCAACAGAGCTGCAGTTTCTAATTGCAAATTAATATGATATTATGATATCTCCATTAAAATGGTCGTCAGTTACGATCCCTTGAGAGAAGTTGCTGCTCGGTGTGTCATACACTACATCAGCCCTTTTTGCTCAGATTACATCTAGCCATTTTTTTGCTATAGTCTGTTCAGATAAACCGCAGCTCCAGCATTGCCAGTTATCAGTTTGCTGATCCAGTTTGTTGAGAGCCACCTTCAAAACAGAAATCAAGTGGAAATTAACACAGCCTTTGGAAAAAAAGACAAGACTCTTCTCTGTAGCTGTGATGAGCTGAGTGTTTCTTAGCTGTCCGAGTATCCCATTCAGACTGAAAGACTTTGACTGGCAGAAAGCATTGTGGAGGGTTTTGAATCTATGCGAAGTAAATAGATACTTTCTTACATGACTTTTCTTTGAATGAACAAACCCTTCCAGCCCTTTAATTTAAAAAATGGATTTGATTTGACATCACAGAATCTGGGAATGGATGAGCCTAGCTCAGGCTGCACACTCCAGACTGGAGTCTAAAATTGCCTGAAGAGAGGGAATATTGCTATTGCTAACCCAGATGAAAACTAGGGCAGGATCCTGCTTTTCCACTCCAGTGCTTAGCAAGCGACCCAGCTGGTGAGCATGAAATAATTGTCCTAAAGGCTGGTACCCTTGAACTTCTTCCTGGCTCTTGTTGATTAGTGGGTGGTTTGTCTCTAGAAGTGTATGAAGCATTAAATCTTTGCTTGAAGTGTTTAACTGACACTTTTGCAACTCTTCTTGTACATCTCCATCTTCTTCCCCTCTTTGTGACTGTTCCTGTAAAAATACTCCTAAATTGCTGGCCTTCAAAGCATCTTGTGGAAATGAGTTCCCCCGGATAAGTGCCAGGATTTAAATAGACTGGGAACTTAGTTTAGGTGCTGATATAAACTAAAGCTGGGAATAGCTTATCTGTAGCTGAAACTGCAGTGAAGTGAAAATCATGAACTACTTTTTGTCTCTAGCGTAAGGCCCTTTAGAAAGGCCAAGAGGACGTCATGGGCGGTAAGTGATTATAAGAGCTCTGTAACTGGGCCCATGCATGCAAACCTTAAAGGCTTTTTGATTTTTTTTTTCATTGCTGGTTTCTTCATTGCTGTTCCTTTCTTTTCTGGTTGAATGCCACATTTGGGAAGTTATGGTTCAAGGAGGACACTGTTCCCACAGCATAAGGGAAATGGAAAGCTCTCTCTATCATCCATAGAGCAGAAGGGGCTTCCGTAACTCCATTGTCTCTTCATTTCACACTTCTGGGTCTGTTCCTTATCTCTGAGTTATTGGGGAATCAGGATGTGTCTTGACTGTGGTTGATTTCCAGTCCTCAGGCAGAAAGAGAGAAGTAGTCAAATGCAGGTATAATGTAGTATTAGAGACTGTGAGCCAGTGGAGAGGTACTTTTGAGCTTTTTAATACCATTTCCCACTTTCCTTCTTTCCTGTCTCAGGCTTCCATTTTCAAAATCCCACAGCTTTTGTTTGGTACTATAGAGGCTGATAGACAGATTTCTGTATGTAAGAAGAGTGAGTTGTCCACTGAGAAGTGTAAGTTCCTCATGCTCCTTTCCTTCCTATAGGGTTCAGTTGTCACTGTCCCAGCACACAGCCTGGACTGTCATAGCCAGTGCCTTTGTGGGATGCATGAAAGTCAGCAGCTCTGCCCCTTAGTGCGGCAGGGAAGACCAAACCATCCTGTCTGCTAAGGAATACATTTGCTAGGAAACACTGGTATGGGCAGTCTCTTCCTGCTGGATCTGCTTGTTGTGCACATCCCTGTTCTGTCTCTGAGGACACGCTAACTTTTCACAGCCTTTGCTTGCAAGGGGAATTAGGAATTTAAAAATTGGACTTGTTGTAAAAGAAAGAACTGGAGAGGAGCCCAAAGCAAATTAACAGATCTGGACACAGCAGAGCCTGGGGAGGTTTGGAGTCTGTTTGGCTTCAGCATGTGGCTGAACCCTCCTTGCCTTTCTAGATACAATGTCCCTTTAATAGTCTTAACAGGCCTGACACTGGCAAGATTTCACTTATTCAGTACACTACTTAATACAGCTAATTTTCTACTGACAACATTTTTTTGCAACAATGAATCTTCTGTCACTTGAATCCATGAGGAAGGCAGCTTCGAAATGCCAGCCAGAGGGGGAGGTAGCAAAACGGTCATTGTAGATGTTCACTTAAACAGTTCTTTAGAAACACATCGGGCTGTTTTGGTTTGTTCTGCAGGGTGCTAGGGATAAGTGGAAGGGAAAACAACACAACCACTGCCTGCTCTTGTTTCCTCCTGAGCCCATAGCAGATCCCCGAAACAGTTGTGTGTTGGAGGGTGTATGTTAAGGAGAGTCGGAAGCCGTAGTTTGACGGGCAGAGGTCTTGATATGACTGCCCGTGAAATCACTGTGATTCAATATCAGTTTTCCCCAAGGGACTTGTCTAATATCTATAATTAATGTGTTATCATCCTCAGTAATGAGTTATATAGGATTCATATAAATGGTTTATGAAAAATAGTTTGCTTGATCTTAGCAAATTTGTTGGAGGGGCAATGTATCTACACACACATATATATTGTATGTACATATATATATACAAACAGTATGCACTGCGAGGCCTGTAGCCAGGTACTGGAAATTGTATAAACTTAATAAACCCCAGTGTGTGTCTGAAGCTCATCCAGGTTGTTTATCTTGCTTTGTGTGAAAAGCAACAGGGAGAAGCATTTAAAATATGAGCTCAAATTAACTGATCCCATTTGATTGTCTGGTTGAAACAAGTTATTGAGTAAGAGACAACTTTAAATATAAAATGCAAAAGCAGACTGCAAAGTATTTCT
This sequence comes from Neopsephotus bourkii, assembly GCF_033783945.1. Classification (NCBI taxonomy): domain Eukaryota; kingdom Metazoa; phylum Chordata; class Aves; order Psittaciformes; family Psittacidae; genus Neopsephotus; species Neopsephotus bourkii. The sequence goes on from NW_026901555.1 coordinate 1,660,194, forward strand.
GACGGTAATAAAAGTAATGCTCCATCCCTGGTGGTGTTCAAGGCCAGGTTGGACAGAGCCTTGGGTGGCATGGTTTAGTGTGAGGTGTCCCTGCCCATGGCAGGGGAGTTAGAACTGGATGATCTTAAGGTCCTTTCCAACCCTAACTATTCTATGAGTCTATGATTCTATAAGTAAGGATATAAGGCTGAAGAAGATGAAACAAAGTGAAGCTGGGTGTAATTGTGGGCAGCTCTCCATTACGGGTTATGCTGGTGTGTAGCATAGCGCTATGGGTTACTCAAGAATGAAGCAATTTTAATTATTCTTTTAATTCACACAGTTTTCAGTAAACATGAAACCTAATCATAACCAGCTGCTGATCCTTTGCTAGAGCAGACCATCTAGATGTAGATACCTGCTGTTCTGTGCCACTTCAAAAGGCTTTACTGGCCTGTAAGGGCCAAAAAAATAGTTGATGGTAAGAGGCAGTAGCATCTGCAGATCGTTGTGCTTAGAGAAAAGCCCTGCAAGCAAAGCCAGGCTTTCACCCTCTCTTCTCATTTGCCCTATCTCCTCTTTGGGCACTGACAGCTGAGGAACCGTCATTTGGTTGTTTCCTACTGCCGTGCTTTCACCAGGGACAGCTTGTGCGCACTCTGGGGAATGCTTTTCCTGTGCTGCCCTGTCTGCTTTCCTGTACAGCCATCAGGGAAATGGAAAGCGCTCCTAGAGAAACCCTGTGTTTTCTCCTGAAAGAGCTAATTCTTTTGTGCTAAAATTCAGCCTGGGACTTGTGCTGCTGTCAAGAGATGTACACAATATTCACAAGTGCCCTTCCCTCGGTTAAGGGCAGGAAAATGTTATGACAGCTGCTGTCCTATGTGAACAGGTCCGGGAACTGTAAAGGCTTTCTAGAACATTTTTTAGAGATTAGGCACCAAAGACTTGAGGGAGAGAAGATGAACTGAGGTTGCAAAAGACCATAAAATCTCATAAAGCACTCAAACCTTTGGCTGTACTGTGGCCTTTTGTTAAATCAAAAAATGCTTAGTTCATAAGGAAATTGAAGTCAGTCAGACCTCACTTGCTGCAGCATTTTTTGCAAAGGTTTCATAATTGTGTAATCCATCCTTTTAATATAAGCCCTGTTTTTTGGAATGTTGATGAGGGTAATGTAACGCCAGAGCCCCATGAGGTGTGGGAGCTGTTCCTGCCTGCTGGTGCTCACCTCCTCCTTCATGCCTCATTTCCCCAGCTGCCTCTAAGTCAGGCTTAAATGTGTGTATGATTTCAGAGGAGCAGAGTGAGTTGTTAGCCTTGTGTGCTGCCTGCATGAATTGCTCTCCATTAGTGTTTGAACCTAGTAAAACACAAAAAGGCCCTTAAGGTGTCAACAAAGCTGGCAGAAAAACCTTTTGCCATGGCAAGTAGTGAAAAGTTCATCTCAGATGACCATGTACCACCTGGGCCTCACTGCCAATTAGCTTAAAGAAACAGTGGGTAAGCTGGGGATTCAGGGATGATCACCTCTGCTGCTGTGATACCTGGGACATAGGTCATCAGTATCTCCTTGCTGCAAGCCATAATAACTGTGTCACACCGTTTCTGCTGAAATAATGGCATATTTCTGAGTGATCATCATGAAGAGGCATGTGTCATTAGAATATATGGCATAGTGCCTTAAAAAGAAGCTTTAATTCATAATTTTCATACAACAGTTACTAATTTAACTGAACTATAACATAAGTCATTACTATGCTTTGTGAATCCTGCTGCTTGTTCTTTACTTAAAATATCCCCACAAATAATACTTTTATATTTCTATAGTGCCTGTCGTTCTGTGTGCCACACAGCGATGCTCATGGATCCCCTTCTCTCTGGAGCGCAGCACAGGAAGGCTCTTGCCCAGCCAGTGCATCTCACATGGATGTTACAACCGACAAATGACTCGCAGTTACTTTCATGTTATCTGTGCTCCCTGTGGCCTGGAGCTTTTCCACATGTGCTTACTTTCTTACCTGTCTTGGATGCTTCTGTACATCAAACAAAAAAGCAATCAGACTTTAAGTTATCCTTTTTGACTCTACGTTTTCTTGAAAAAGTAGTTCCTTTAAAAGTTATGGAAGTATAAGCTGGAATAATTACTTAAATTTAACACTGAGTCACTCCTGGCATTGTCTGTGGTGGGGAAAAAGACACCAGTATGTGGTCTCTTTGTGTGCTATAAATAGAAATAGCAAATATGTGGAATTGATTGGATCAGGATGTTCCATGAAAGTTTTTAACTGGAAACTGAGCATTCTAAAGAACTTTTCAGAGATTTAAATACCCAATTTAAAAATGAAGATATTTAAAAATAAAGATGTCCAGGGTTTATATGCAGTTCTGTATTTATAGTGTGGTAAACCTTCCATTGCAACTTTATGTTACTGAAGTACAAGACTCAGAAAGCAAATGGTTTATTGAATCACATTTCATTAATTTTTTAAGCAGTTATATATACATATATATATACATACATTTAACCATGTATACATATAGGTGTATATTGACCTACATTTTCTACTTGTCATGTCTGGTGATGCTTAGTGGAAATAATCATTTGAAAATGGAGTTTATCACATGAACTAAAATTAGAAATCACTCTGAGAACGGGCTGCAGTGGCTCATTACTACATTAAAAAATTGCCCCTGAGACGACCAGGGCAGCCTCGGCAGTTTGCGTGTGAGCATGCCAAGCGCTGCTTCGCGCAAACAGAAAACTCCTGGAATTAATTATGATATTGAAGAAAAACTTGTCCCTTTCCTTAAAAATAAATTTAAAACCAAATTATTACCCTGATAACTTTTCTTAGAAAACAGAGAACTTTAAAGAAGATTTTGGGGAAGGTGCTGAATGTAATAGGATTGTTGCACAGGGTGGTTTTTCGGTCCATTATTTCTGCGTGCATATACAGTTTTGTGTATTCATCTCATGCTGTGTGAGTAAAAAACTGTGTCAAGGAATGGTAAATTATATGACAGGAGAAAAAAAAGAAGCCATTTTGAACAAGACCTTCCCTAACTTTTTAGAGGAAAAACTGAATAATAATTTTCTTTAAAAGTACAAAGCATTTTTCAGAAGGGAAAATAATTACTTACTCTGGAATGTGAGCAGGGTACTGGACACCTGACCTGTAATTTAGGGGAATAGTGGCAGGGGTTTTCATCAGTAATTGTTACAGTAGAAGCATGGGGCCCCAGCTGAGACCAGGATTCTCTTGTGCTAGACACTGTCTATCCAGCAGGAGATAACCACTGCTGCAGGAATCTTGCAGCTACGGCAGGGCAGATGGAAGAGAGAAGGGAGGAAATGGAGGAGGAAAGAAGTGGTTAGCCCAAGGTCATGCTACTCTAATGGACTTGCAGCTTTGCACTGGTAGACACTTCATCTGAGTTCAGTCTTTCGTAACATGGCAACCCTCATCAGAGAGAATGGCCAGTATTTAAGTGGGTAATGCCATTTGTCTGCACGAAAAAGCATCTTGAAGGATCCATCTGTTGTATGGGCTGTCCTGTACAAATTGGGTACATAGATCTTCCTTACAAGTTTCAGGCTGCTTGCTGCTTAGTGCATGCAGTTCATGAGAATATAGATTTTTTAGGGCCGTAGTAATTCAATGCTTGGCTCTTTGGTTTGCCTTAATCTAATCAAGTGAATATAAGATTCTTCAGACTGCAAAGGATTTCTTGTGAAGTAATTCTTTGTTGCTGAATTCTCATACAGAAGGAGCTATGTGTTAGTTTGAGAAAATACCAGCATCTTTAAATTCAGTTACTCCATATAATGGACCTTAATTTTGCTTAGAAAATAATAGTAATGCTTTGCTGGTTGAAATATGGCAGTCCACACATTTAGTAACTGAAGCAGGGTCAGTTCTACCCTACCCGTATTCTGCTGAGTTACTGTCTTATTGTATTCTGCTAAACTATTGTACTTTGTGACTTCAGTATCCTTTTTTATGGATGAATCACTGAGCTAGTATGTGATAGCGAGCGCGGCTGCTGGAACTGCCCCCGAAGTAAGCAAGCACTTGTGCTCTTTTTTTGTCGCTGAAATAAGGGGCATGTCCGGTGGTTCCATACCACTGCCACGTGTGTTCCTTTGCACAGCACTAAACCAAATAGATTTATGCTTAATTCTCCAAGCTCACAGAGGCAATGGGGGAAAAAAGAATGTTTGGAATTCGCAGTGCTATGTGTAGCAGCTCTGCTTCAGTGGGCGAAAATTTATGTGGGGTATTAGAGTTGGCAAAGGGGTAGAGACAGTAGAGAAGCTGTGATGTGTTTGATTGTGTAGCAGTAGAGAGGCCCCATCATTACCCACCGCACTGGCCTTTCCTCATGACACCCTGGGATGCAGATGAATGAAAAGGGTGAAGGGAAGGCGGCACATATTGCAGAACCTTTTACATTCTGAAAGACACTGTCATCAAATTACGTTTTCAGACCATTTTGTTTTACTGCTCTCGGCAGTGTGGTGTTTCAGAAGCAGTGGGAGGTGCCTGTCCCTGCCATTTTTCCCTCTTGGTTACCACACACTGAGAATGGAAACCTGAATGTCTGAGACATCCCTGTGTTTTTAATGTGTGTAACAGAGATGTGTATGACTCATATGGAACTTGTGGCACAAACTCACTCAAAATCCTGAAATTATCTATGGAAGCACCACGGTGTATCAAGAAATAATGCAATTTTTTGCCAGTGCCGTATTCATTACAGGGAGGCAGGCAGCTCATTTAGTGCTTCTTGTGTAATATGCACAAATATGTTTGAGAATGCGGGTCATGGTATTCAAATATATGAAATTCTAGTGGGCATTTGAGAAAACACTCACCAGTTGCAGTAATTTCATAGACTTTGTCCTTGCTTGCTGTTAGGAGCATTCTGTAATTTTCCTGTCACACAGCCAGGAAACCAAAATGATACCATTTGTATTAATTACTAATGGCTTTTCTACAGGCTGCTGGACTCTCTCTGTGTATATTGAACAACAGAAATAGGGAGCTGTGTTGCTTGACTGTAGTTTCTGCTTGATGTAATCCACATTTTATGTTGAAGCATTTCTTCACTTCTAAGAGATGTTTTATTCTTTTTATCCTTTGGATAAGTAAGAGCAATCCTGATGCCAAAGCCCAGTAAATATTAGACTCTTACCCACAAGGTAAGCTCACTTAGGTCAAACAGTAGGTCCACCTGGTGTTGAACCCTCTAAGTTTACCTTGTGGTAAAACCTGAGTCTTCATTATCATTGTGCTTTTACCCTGGGATTGCTCCTGCACACCATGGGGCCTGCTCCTTATAATGCTTTTATGTTGGGACAGTTCATGGGAGTGCTACTGAGTGACGAAAAATGCTGCTTTTTTAGCAGTGGAGGCAAGTCCTTTGTTTCAGCATAGAAAACATGATTTCCATCCACACAGACTTCAAAAGAAACAGTAGGAATTCTTGAGAGCCTGATTATCATAGCATAATCACATTATCAGAGAGATTAGAAGCACTTTACTGTGTCTTTATGGTTTAGTGACACTCTGAGGCACTGGACAGAATCTTCAAGTGCTGTTAGAATCTGTCTTGTAGAGCACTATTGCAAAAGAGAGCTTTTAACCTAGGGGACCTGAAATCAGAGAGCAAGCTTAATTCCTCTGTCAGAGAGCTGCAGAGCTTGGAGTTACTGGTCCTTGCTGTCTTACCTAGATATATCTCTCAAAGTGACCTTCAGCAGAGCACAACAAAAGCCTCCTAAAATGTTAATTCCTATCAGTTCCAGTCATCTCGAAGCACTGTTGTTAACCAGGCAATCAAACTAATTGAATACCGAAGTGTTAGCAAGTCAAACAAGTGAGGAATTCACAGCATTTTTTCCTCTAGAAACCTTGGTGCACTTTCGGATGCTGTCGCTTGTGTGAGTGGTGGCTGGCTGTAACACTAACGTGCCCATTTTTAGGGTATGTCTCTCCCCTGCTGTATTGTCTTAAGGTAAACAGTCCACAACCCATGTCTTGTAAGTGAGATGTTGCCTGAAAGACTCCGGGTAGCTTGTGACTGTGGGAAATGAAAAAGTTAAAGCTAAGACTGAAAGTGAGAGCATTGTATGTGATTTACATAACACGTTCCTTGTTGTGTATGGTTGTCAAGGACCACTGAAGATTTTGGGGGATTAATGTTATGATCATATGGTTCCCAATAGAAAGGATTCCATTGATGATTAACCCAGAGTGAAGAAAGCTAAAAATAATCAACAGAAAAGCCTTTTCAAATGGGAATCTGTGCGTCTGGAAGGGCACAGCATGGACAGTATCCAGGCAGAAAAGATATGAAGTATAACACATGCACTTGACCTCTGTTAAAAGGCCAGGATGAAACAGTCATAACAGCAAGAATGACACTGGGAAAATAGCTGCTTCAGTAGCGAAGGAACATGGAATATGGGATAAGATGGTTTAGCCTGAATAAGTACTAAAAATTAGCCAGGGAAAAAAATTTTAAAATCAGTTACCGTTTGTTTCATTTTGTTTGATTATCAGCATCTAACAATGCATTTTTAAATTCACTGTAAAGCCTTCTACCTGCCAACTTGTGAAGTCAGTACTGTGTATGTCTCCAGCTGAGATTACTAGAACACTTACAGCAGGGAGCTGCATTCCTTCTGCTGTTTAAAGGAGTTAGGGAAAGAGAATGGAAACACACTACCATGGGCATGAGCGTAGAGGAGGATTGAAAGGAGGGGGATTTGGGGTTTTTTAACTTCCTCCTCCTTTCTATATCTTTCAGTGTGAAAGTTTGATTCTCTGCATAGATAACTTCATGGTTCCACTGTCTTGCCAGTAGAAAGCATAGCCCTAAGCTGCCATTTTCTACTGTCAGTCTGGGACCTTAGGCTCTGTGGATCTCTTCCAGGTTCTTTCAAAAGGAACCAAATAGGAAGTACAGAAATGTTTACAAAAAGCTCTGTGTAAAGTGTTCGGCTGCCAAGAGGCAGCTCCTGAGGATAAGAAAAAGTAAAGCACCTACAGCAATTTCTTTTTAAACCTTAGCCTGTTTCGGGAACAAGTACCCAACTGCCCTGCACATCCATGTACTGATAGAACAATGAGAGCTCATCAGTCCCGTGCGAGCCTCTGCAGTTGTAGAAAAGGCTGCCACCTCCGGGCACTGCTCAGTCATTGCACCCTTCTTTTTGTGCTCAGGGAATCAAAACCCATGCCCCAGCTGTAAGGCAACCAGGAGAGCACAGTGGAATCAGCCCCAGTCTTAAGCCAACCATTGTACTAGTCTCAAATACTCAAAAGTGTGTTTGCTGACTGCTTGTGACCAATGCACTTCTTGCACCTTGTGTTACCTTTTTGTTGTGCTGGATCTAAAGTATAAGCAAGATCTTTTTGTAGTACGCAGCCTGGAAATAGAGGTGCGAACTCAAGTAGCAACAGCCAATTTGATCTCAAAACACTGTCATCTTCCCCTGTTCCTTCCTACAGCAATATGGGTAAAAATAAATCTTCCAGGAAAAAGGGGAGATTTCTTACTATTACTTGTGACTTGCCTGAAATAACCTCTAAAAGCTTTATCTGAGAGTGTACAGGGAAAACTTCAGGATGTTCTTACTTCCCTGAGAGGTATCAAATTGCATTAAAGATTGAGTTGAATAGAGTAAGTGCAAAGGAGTTTGTGAACACCATGCACTGACTTACCGTTTTGTTGTGTATTAGGGTCGACCAGGACCGATTGGGCTTCAAGGACCGATAGGTGCACCTGGATTCACTGGCCCAGAAGGTTTGCCAGGAGGAAAAGGTGAGAGAGGAGCAGTGGGCCCCCCTGGACCGGCTGGACATAAAGGTGACAAGGTAGGATCAACAGAGACTTCTCTGTCCCTGCAATACATCTGTGACCTTGTATATAGTTTTGAATGAATAAAGATAATCTTGGACTATGTGCCCTGAGATAACAACACAGCAGTATTTCATTGGTATCTTCAGAGAATCCCTGCTTTTATTTTTGAATGAGAACACAGTTCCTAAAGCTACTGAACACTTACTCATCCTGGTAGATGAACCATCACCAAATGAGCATTACTGCTGCAAATAGTCTTTCACTTCTCATGCCCAGGGATAGATGGGTGTTATTAATGCTACATTCAGAGAGAACTAGAGCTGGTTCATGTGTAGAACATCCTGAGTTATCATCTAGCAAAGGAATGCGTACTAAGTCAAACCCGCAATTCAGTTTTGCAGGTCCAAAGTTACTGATAACAGAAAGAGTATTATAAACTATGTCATATTAAATGGAATAATCTTTAAGGTGTGGGTGTCAAATAATGCAGTGTGCAAGAATGGGCAGAACAGTGAACAGAAACATCTTAATGCCTTTCAGATCTATTCTGCTGTCTTTTCTTAGGAAGGGAGTATGAAAAGGGGAGTTTGGAGCTAGGCAAAAGAATGAATGGAAGTATGAACAAATACTTCCAGTAATAAAGAGTGGCTACATATGGGTAGTTCATCTTAAGACAGTTTACATTGTGACCAGGACATTGTGCACCAGGCTCGTCTCATCATGAGTTTTGGGTTGCATGCAGACGACTCGTTAAGTCCCATCACATAGGCTGGAGCCACATACATGCACCCACCACAGACCCGGCAGAGGTTGTGTAATGAATTATAAAATGGGAAAGTCTGATATTGTCTGATGCAGGGGCTGGGATGAGATTCTTATTCCCATGCCCGTGCAGTTGGACAAAAGGAATGTTTCAAGGACAACAGCTTGAAAGCTTCAAAGACAGAGGAAATCCTGCATGCTGTGCATGGTTTCTAAAATCTGAAGGACATCTGGGTCATCAGGACAAGGGCTTGCATTCTGGAACTGTTCCAGAGCATCTTATCATCTACTTGATGCAAGGTCCTCAGGTCATGTGTGCAAATAAGACAGATTCTACCAGGTTTCCTTACCAGGACCTGCAGAGTAAAGTTTGTCTGCCGTATTTTCCCAGCTACTGATAGGTGAGCTAGCTCGATGTAAGTATTTCAACTGTGCTTTCATATGCTGTAGTTACACCCTCTTCTCATTTAATATTAGTCAACACCTTGGAGTTCTGTTACCCTTTCTCGTGAGCTAAAGAACCATGTAAACTGAAAGTGGTGACAAGGAACGTCATGGCTTTGGTGTTGCATTCATCTGAAAGGCAATGGAGAATTCAAAATAAGGACTGAGACCTGATACAAGTGATGCCATTTTCATAATTCTGGCAGATAAAACTGAAATCATTGAATCAGACTTTGGAACTTACAGAAACTCGGGATAGGAATTGGCCTTTAACTAACAATTGGAACCAATTTCCTTGCACTGAAAAAAATCCTTATTTACTTCAGAACTGCTGTTTCTGTCCACTGAAATGAATACATACATAATACCAACATGCAGTAAGATTCTGTCTTTTTATCCATCATGGAAGCAGTACCTTTACCTTTCCAAAGCAAGAGTTTAAGCTTCATATTCAGCTTACACAGTCTGTTTTGCTACTATTCAGAGCAGAGCAGTAGAACCAACAAAGTGGTAATTACTTGCAACTCAGCCAGGGGTGGTCTGAAGTTAGTACGGTGGTCTGCGTATCTCTGGGTGGTACTATCCAAGCATAGGCAGAAAACCCCATTAAGTCCTGTTGAAACTCTTGGGAGGTCAAGTGTGACACTGAGAGTTAAGCTTACACTGGATTGTTTGTTTTCCTGGCATCTTATTTTCCCCAGATGTGCAGTAGGAGATTATATTTTTACTTTAAATTGCCTGATTAAAACATTCCTGAAACACTCATTTGGCATCCAGTCAAGCTCAGATGCTCTGTTCCTATCTTCACTGACCCCTGCGGTCAGATGGAATCTGCATGGGAAAGTCTGCTCCTGAAAGCTAAAGTCCAAGACCAAAAATGCTGGAGTGAAAAGTATGTCACAGGTAAGTGAAATATACGGTTGATGAAGTGAAATACAACGTGTACTCTTTTTCTTCAGGGCCCAATGGGAGTTCCAGGATTTCAAGGCATCAATGGGATCCCAGTAAGTTTGCATACGTAAATATAAATCACCAGAATTTAGTCACAACCAAAAGCACATAAGCACAATGAGACTGTCCTAGCACATGCATAGTGTATCTTGAAAGTGCTTGCTTCTCTCTGGAGGGAAATGGCAGCATTTACTACTCTACCTGGTGATCCCATGCTGTTTCATAAGAGGTTTGATTCCTTTTATGGGATGATAGGAAGTTGATCTGTATCAGCAAGTGAGCTGAGTTACATGGGAATCCACTGCATCATTGATAAGCTTTTCTTTCAGCACCATGTTCTCTCAGCACCATGTCTACTAGAAAACACCATGTCATGAAGTCATAGAATTGGAAGGGACCTCAGACAGTCAAACAGACATGATCAGCTCTGCTTCTGGCCATTTTTAGTATGTGTTCCCTAACCAATTCTTAAAACTTTGTAATGATGGAGACTAACTTTTGTGTTAGAAAAGCTTTGCTAATGCCAAACTTCAGTCTGTCTCCAGTTTAAACCTCTTGGTTCTCATCTTACGCATGATGAACACAGAGATTGCTTCCTTATGCTTTGTAGTAGCCTTCTTGTGTGTGCTATTACCAGGTTTCTCTCAATCTTCTTACGATGTGAATGAAAACAGTGGTTAGAGCTGAGGCTCTTCAGAGTACTTGCTTCTCGGTAGCTGCTACTGCTGGTTTAGATTTGAGCCCTTCCAGAAACCTATGACGGGAAAGAGACAATTGCTGTGTTTTCAGGTGATGGGGGTAGGAACCACTTTCCCTGACCATTAGGACTTTTTTGTCTTTAGAACTGTGACATTTCAGTGAAGCTGTTTCCTTTACCATTCAAAATATTATGTGCCAAGAGTGGTTTTGACCAGCTTGCTTCTGCTTGGTTTTCCCCAGTGAATTTTGCAAAGATTCTTACACGCTCTTTCCCTCAGGGGAGGTTTAGCTAGGACAGATTTTAGAAGTTGCCCCAAATGTCCTTGCTCTCTTTACTGGTATTAGAATTCTTCTTTCCTTGTTGACATTTTTCCGCCTTCTGTGTCCTTGTACCTTCAGACTATACTCATGCTCTTTCTCATATTCCCTACTTTCCAGCTGGCCAAGAGCTCCAAAGTTCAGCAGTGTTTTTCTTACTTCCTATCAAAAACTGAATTGTTTTGCTAGATTGGCTGAAAATGCACGGTTGGCCTTGTAAGAGCTTCCTTGGTTCCAGTTCCTTCCTGGCCGTTGTCCTTTTCTCCCCCTCTGCTCATCCTTCCCTGTTTTCTCTCCTGCTCTAGTCCCTTGCTGCTGTTTTTTTCTTTTCCCGCCAGCCAGCTCTCTAGGTCTGAAGAGAACAAGCTGTTCCCATAATACTTAATTAAATTGAACACACTGTGGGAACACGCTGTTCTCAGGGTATTATTTCAGACCAGCCTCTGAAGAAAGGGGATTCCCAGCAATGAGGGGAGGCAGAGGTACAGCAACAGTCATTGCCAGGTAGTTGGCAGCGATAGGCATTCCAAAGAGAGGGTAGGAGAGGTAGATGAGAGGATCCAAAGCCTCCAGCATATGCAGATCTACTCTATCTGCTTTATTGTATTTTGTAGGTGGGTGAATAGGAAGAGGCAGCTTGTGCTTGCTGCTCATGAACATCAAAGTGCTCACCACTGTGGCTCTTCTGTGCCACAACTGCCCGACAGAAAACAGGGGAAGGGGAAACTGGCTCCTACTGTTTACGTTCTAACCATTGAAATAAATACTTCCTTTCTAGGGTGAAAATAGCCACCACCACTGCTTGAGAAAATATTTACACTTCTGCCAGTTGCATTTCAGGATAGGGAGTAGCTTAGGTTTGTTGTGAAATGGGTATGAATATACACACATTATAAGGTTGTGTAAAATACAGAGTAAAGGAGAGAGCACATGTGTGCTGACAGATGTAAGATAAAATATATTGCTATCTCTGCACAAGGATTAATATCTAAACATGAAGAGAGGTTGTTTGTAGTGTGCAGGTATGTCAGCGTGGGTAGGTATATTTTAATCAAGGCCAAATGACTGCAACGCTGTGGTTTGGAGGGGAATCCCACTTTTGACCTTAAGGGAAGTGGTGTTCCACAGAGTTCCCTTGGGGAGGTGGAACAGGCTCCCCATGGCACGAAGCCTGTCAGAGTTCAAGGAGCGTCTGGAGGATGCTCGTTAGTCATATGATTTAATGCTAGGTAGTCCTGTGAGGAGCAAGGAGTTGGACTCGATGATCCTTATGAGTCCCTTCCAACTTGAGATATTGTCTGATTCTGTAATCTATGTTGTTGCAGCTGGCCTGACTAATCCCTTTAACCTAATAAATACAGCAGCTACGTGGGTTTATTACTAGCCTTTTATGTCACGCTGTAGAAGAAACCCTCAAATCCTTAGCCCAACTCAGGAAGTTTGCTTTTTCCTATAGGACAAGGTTCAAGGACACCTCTGGCAAAGGCTGGAACTGGAGATGCGGGGTGTATATAGCTTTTCATGAACTGTCCAAGGAGTTCTAGAAGGAAATACTGTGAGGAGTGAGTCCTTGTCTGTACCATGAAAGCTAGAGCTACATGGAGAGACAAAGTTCTGGATTTTAGGATCCTCCTAGAGGAAACACAAGGAGTGGCAATGGCTTGACTTGGTAAAAAGGTCACTTTGCTGTAGCAATCCGTGCAACTGTTTATTCAGTTAATTTTGTGTTCACCCTTAATTGCATTAGTTTCCCCGTTCTAAATATTTGTTGAGCTCCCATGCTGGGATTGCCTTTGTGCTGTTTGGTTTAAAAAAGCGTCCCCTTGGGATCACGGCATTAGTGTAGGAGCAAGAGTCAGATAAAGCAAGGGTCTAGATGAACAGTTCGTGTTTCCTTATCTGTCTCACAGGGAATGTCACCTTTTGTGGCAACAGCACAAGTGATCTCTCCAGCCTGTGTTTTAACGGCAGCCTGTAAACTAGTCCCCCTGCCATGTATAAGAAAAGGCTGTAAAAGTCTTCTGCCTTAAGGCAGTTGAGGTGCCTGTGCTGAATTGGTACATCTGCCAAAACAGGAATTAAGAGGAGGTGAGAGCAGTGAAGCTGTTAACCACTGGTTTTCTGGTCAAAACATCTCTTTAAATCAGTATTTTAAGTCCCTGGGGAAAAGGTTCGTTTAAGCCAGAACTTTACGAGTCTCCAGGAAGTCACCTGTGGGTGCTCAGTATCCACTCAGGTAAGGTTCTTAAGATACTGTGAACTCTAATGGCAGATTAGCTAGGAAGTAGGAAATCCTGTGATTTTTTTATTTCCTAAAGCAAAAGAGAGAGCGTGTGTGTGCGCATGTGTGGCAGCCTGTCACGCTTTGGCTCAGAACCACAGGCATGGATGCCGTGGGGATTAAATGATAGGGCCACAGATTTATTTAATACAGACAAGAAATCACTGTGATTTATTTAATACACTAAGAAATCACTGTGGTCACCATACTTTGTGTCCCTTCTTTGAGACCCCTCCACATACGAAGAGGATACCAAAATCCTTTGGGCTGCTTGCAGACTGTGTTGGTACGAGAGATAGGAGATTGAAAGTGCTTTGCAAGTGCTTCCCAAGACATGAGGCCATCAGTGAGCTGGCTGCTACAGGCTGGATCTTGGCCAGCACTAAAGGATTAGCAGCTTGGCTCCACCTTATCTTGCTCCAAGGGGCAGATGTTGGCTTTTGAGCTTCACTAAACCTTGCATCTGGTCACCTTATGTTGTAACCAGATATATGTGCACTTGTCCCCCATCGCTTCTGGTTTTGTTGATGCTGTAAACAGGGTGAAAGACCTGGTAGCTGTTGACCACTCTGGCCTCCCTCTGCAGTCACAGCCTGTCCCATCAGAGACTTGCTGCTCCTGGCTGGGACATCCTGTGTGGATGCATGAGGGTGGGTTGCCACTGATTTGTTTTAGCTTTGGGAACCAAATGAAATAATTTCTAAGAGACAAAAAGTGGCAATAAATTGGTGCTTCAGCCTTCTCCTGTTGCTTTACCAGGGCTTGGCAAGTCTCTGCTTGCACAACACACATGGGTGTTTTGACAAATAAGCTTTAATCATCATGGCAACTGGTACAATGTATGTAGTGGTGCCTGATGCTTTGGGATGACTTCATTCCATGTCCTCAGGCTTTGTTTAATCTCAAATTTATACTTGTCTGAGTGAGCTGCTTTGGTCCTATAGTGGAGACAAACTTCAAATTCATTCAGTTTGCACCTTTTTAATGGACAGAGAGCAGACCTGGGCTCTCTCCCCTTCTCTGCATTTTGTTGGCACAAGTCACAGCGCAGGTGTCAAATGAGCTGGACCAAGGAACTCTTCTGGATGAAAATTAACCCCACTAAGAAACAGAACAGTTACTTCTCTGCTGTGTTGGTTTCCTGCTCCAACTTGCCCATCCTGCCTGTGCTTACACCAGCAAAGGGAAGACGTAGGTGTGAGTAAGCAGGAGCGTGCGATGGCTCTCCTGGCAGCAGCTGAGACCAGTGATCAGCTTGAGTATTTACATAACTATGACCTAACTTGCTCTGCATCCTTGGGAAAGTCACTCTGCTACTGTATACCCCCAGCTTTTCATGCTTAAAATGAAGATTATAGCATTCCCACGTTTTTGCAAGGCATTTTAAGATCCTTAGATATGAGGCTTTACGTTACTGCAAAGTTCTTCCTGAGTTTGGTCAGAGCATGTGCTATTGGCTTGGACTGGGAAGACCTTTAGCAACACAAATGTGTTTTGTTTTAAGTGTCAGGCTTAAAACGTGAAGGATTGTTACTGTTCTATCTCCATTTTATCCATGTTTGGTTTTTCTTACTTTCCTAGTGTGAGTCATAACTTGTTTAATGCCATATCTTAAGGATGAATCTTTAGGATCAAACAAAAGTACTTTTGGGATGAGTCAAGATCTGGGTGTTCTGAGCAGAGGGAGAGAACTGTCAGTTACTGATACTATCTCCATGAGTTTCATTTTTCTTCCTACACAAAACACTGTCTTTGAGTGCTACAGAACTGATTTCTGTGAAAAGGAGGCTAGAATAAGCAGCTGCTTGAAACCTGGCTAGTGTGACTGACAGTTCTGCCTTTCTGTGTTCTGCCTACACATACCCATTATGATGCTGAAGGAAAAGTAAGTAAAGTTGCAAACTTTGATCTACTTTGCACCAGTACCATGCTGAGTAAACTTCAGCCAAATTAATTGAGCTATTAATTTGGGCAAGAGAGTTGTGAAATTAGAATTAGGTATAATTGTATCCTGCTCTGCTTGATTAATAATTGACCATTACAAATAATTTCTTCTAGTTTAGGCAAAGCAACTGGTAGAAACAGCTGAAGTTTTAAGTTTAATACATCAAGAAAAGCTCTTTTGCTTGAATGGCCTGGTGCTGGAGCTGTAACATCTGTTGAACTATCAAAGGGAAGAATCCACACTGGAGAGGAAGAGAAGTCACTGAAACTTTAAGCAGATTGGAATTATAAATGCTCAGTATTGTTGAGTCTGCCTCTGCCCTTGTTTTCACATGAGCAACTTCCATTCCTGATGTCAGGTGCACCCTTGCATGCTGTTTTACACTGTGTTAAATGCCGTATGTTTCTGACTGTGTTGGGATGAGTATTACCCTTTCGGGACCTACTCATGCACAAATTATGTACTAAAGAAAATTATCCCTTGGAGAAAAAGGTATTCAAATGAATACAGCTAATGTTCTAGGACTGAAGCTTTGGGGAGGATACACAATGCTGGCTGAAGAAGCTTGTTCTGTTGCAGTCTGCCATACACTGAACTTGAGTGGGAGTTGTGCGTTTCTTTTGTTTTATGTTGCCATTTGGAAGCTATCCACTTTCTGAGGACAGTATTACTAAAAAAAATAATGCATCCTGTCAGTCATTCTCTTTTTCCCCTTTACACAGGGTCACCCTGGGCAACCTGGACCTAGAGGTCTGCCCGGCCTTGATGGCTGCAATGGTACCACTGGGAGTCCTGGTGTTTCTGGATCAGATGGGTTTCCTGGCCTACCTGGACTGCCTGTATGTCCCAGCTTGAGTATGGTGTTTTTTAGTCACTAAGCCAGGATTTGCTTTTCATGCCTTTGTTGGAAAAGTAACTCCCAAGTACCTAGGAAGAACCCTAGCATTGTTAGAGCTCAGTATCATTGTCTCATAGAAATCTCACTCTGAGGGTAAAGTAGAGATCCTGTGAATCTATTCATCTGCACTCCCCTCTTACAGGGAGTGGTGCTTTTGAGACCACTTCTGTCTCTATTTGTCAGGATGAATTGGTTTTGGAGACACCCATTTTTCTTCACTGACTGTAGAGGATGGCCACTCTGTAGCCATTCTGTAGGATTAGGTACAAGAACTCCACTCTTAGATGCTTTTAGGAATTATAGTTTCTTATAATAGTTCATGGTTATTTTTGAAGTATGAGCAAAAAATATTTGACTTTACATTAAATTATTCGAGTATTTTTTCACATTTGAACCTGGTTTTACAAATGCAGGTTGGGAGACTTGAAATTCATACGATGTTGAAAAATATTCTGAATGGCATTGATATAGGAACAAGAGGGCTGCCCCATGTCAAACAGATTGAAATAGGAGTTAAAAGACCTAAAATAAAAGGGAAATCTGATCAAAACAGGATAATACCAGAGAAAATGCTTGCAGAACCTTATTTTAATAAAGCTGCAGTAAGTTGTAAGTTCTTGTCATACACAGCTTCTCTGATGTAGATGCAGTGACACTTCTGCAGTTTACTGGAGCCAGGAGTTTGCCTTGTCCATTACACTGAATATAAACTCTTTCAAAACTAAATCAGTATTTTTTTCCCTGGAATTTATTTGTGATTTGATTTTTTGTTGTTTTTAATCAGGGTCGCCCTGGCCCAAAAGGCCTTAAAGGAGAACCTGTTTTTGCTCAAGGCAGCCTGAAAGGAATGAAGGTAAGACTTGTTATCATGTAGGAAAAAATGAAGTACAAGAAACATGTTGATGTCCTACAGGTTGCAAGGCTGATGCTTCAGATTAGATTGCTCGTGATGTTAGACATGGCTGTCCTGGGTATGTCCGAATACAGAGCTGTGAAAAGGTGGAATAAATCTACAAAGGATTTAGTACCTCTTGTAGGACTGAATACCCCAATATTTAGCAGCCTCATGCTTTGTTAAATACTGAAAATATTAAGAAATGTACTGTCGTATGGCTTTGATGAAAATTAAGAACTTTTATAACATTCTACCCACATTACATACACTTAGTAGTTGGTAAAGGTTAGAGATCTTTATTTTCTTCAATATTTATGGGACATACAGATAATCTGGTATAATAATGCTTTCACGTATTTGATATGTATATTGGTTTTGTAATGAAATCTTTTGTAGTGTATTTTTCAGTGTTTTTACAATTAATGTATTTTTTCCTTCATACTGCTTTAGTTTCTCTTGTTACCCATCAATAAAATGGTTGTAATTTCTCTGGAGTTTTGGAATCTCTCCATTACCTAATTTAAATGTGGAAGCACAGGTGTAAAAATATTTTCCCGTATACATTTTATTTAATATTAACTAACAGCAAATACTCCTATTCATACAGAATTTAATGTTCCTTATAGTTGGTTGCAATAACATGGTGTGATTTTCACTTGTGCGTTTATAATTTTTAGGGAGAAAATGGTCTTCCGGGATTGGATGGAATTTCTGTAAGTTACTTAATTTGGGGAATAATGATTTTAAAGAATATTAAGTAGGTAATTTTTCTTGTTTGGCTGTCAAGGGCGCTTTTCACACTAGTGGGCCATGTATTTGCATGTGTGATACCATTAGCATGAGCAGTTCCAAATGTGTAGTGGTATGAGTCAATCCACAGTAGGGTAGAAGGACTCAGATTGTTGCTATTACCTGTTCACTTTTTCCTTATTCAAATCAAACTCCATTCTACTATTGAATTCTGTTCGATTGATTTTCAAAATACATCTAATCATATGAAAAGGATTTATTATAGTGTTTTAACTGACATACTTAATTAGGGGATATTGCTTAATGTTTCCTGAGACTCACGTTGTTGGGGTTTGATAGGGTAAGTGCTACACATTCTGTATTTGCCCTATGTTCTTCCTACAGGGTCCAAAAGGTTTTCCAGGTCCAATAGGTTCTGCAGGCCCTATAGGATTACCAGGTTTGCAGGTAAGAGACCTCACCTGTTGCACTTGTTGAACAGTTCAAAATGTTTGCAGTTTTTCTTCCTTGTGTTCATCGTTACAATGAGTGTAAGTGTGTGCGCATCTAAAAGGAGTGAGCACAGCTGACTTCAAGCACAGAATACATGAACTTAGATAGTGTAATCTAATCACAAGAGAGAAGCCTCTCTGGAGTAGTGCTCAGGTCAGCAATCATGAATGAGGGCTCCAGCAAAGCCCTAGAGTGCTGTCTACAAACACTGCATCATACTGTTGTGAGCACTTCCTTATCTTGGGACTAGAGAGAATATGCTGACCTTTGCATGTTCAGAACCTTTGTCATCATGAAGTGTGCTAAAGACATGATTTTTCAAGGTGCTGCTAGAGAGTTTCCAATGGGCAGAGGTAAAGACAAATCACATGTTAGTTGCTTTTGAACTGAAGTTTGCTTTTAATTAACCACAGCACCAAAAGGCTATGCTGTCTATAAAAGACGTGAAGATCATGTGTATCTGTTACTTTTGCTTTGGGGCAAGAGGTCAGTCCAGGTATCACTGCAGATTTCAGCATTGCTCCAATTGTGTGCTTCCTAATGAAGTCAAAAGAAATAAAATCTTGGTCTTGTTCACTTTTAGGGTCCAATGGGTCCCCCTGGGCCACCAGGTCCAAAAGTAAGTACCTACCTGCCTTCTTTCTACTCCTGATCATTGGCTTTTTTAACAGTGCTGTAGGCATAGGTGATGCTGCTGTTTTATTGCTTGCTCATCATTGGTGTTTTTCTCTCCTAGGGTAACATGGGATTAGGCTTTCAAGGAGAGAAAGGAGAAAAGGTAGGTGAATTTGTTCTGTTATGGGAAGAGCATGAACTAATACTCTATTGTTCCCATCATAGCTTGCTCCTTTAGAAAGTGGGTAGGTCCTAGCATTTTCTTCTTCTTCTTTTAATTTTCTTCTCTTGGACCGATTAACAGTGCAAATACCAGAGAGTCTTGCTGGTTCCTTACCTGTTGGTAAGCCACAAAAGAATGGGAGCTATTTTCTGGATGAAGAGGAAGGGGAAAAATGTCATTTCAGCTCAATATTTTCATGGTTATAGAGAAGTGATGTCCTCTGATATCTTGAATCTCTGTCTTTCCTTTTCTTTGGACCCTCACCTCTTGCACTGAATTATTCTACTGACTTCATTCTTTTTGGCTTTCAGAATATTTTTTGGGTCAACTGATGTGTAATTTATAGTCTAAGTATCCTAAATAGTGTCCTGCAGACTGTGTGAGAATTTACACGCACAATGGGGCTTCTCCAAGTTCTCAATCTGGGGTTTAATGCACTTTGCATTCTATATCTCCAGTTGTTTATTGTTTTCTTTCATATTTGTCCCCAAAGTTTTTCTGGAATGTTTTCCTGTTCACTTTAATTTCCAGTCTGATCTTACGACTTCCATGACCAAACTCTGTGCTAACATTCAGAAGCACAGATATTATGTATGTGGATATAATTAGAGTGGCTTTTTCTGATTCAAATCAAACATGTTCTGCCTATGTTAATAGCTTTCCCTTTTGCCAACAGGGTGATGTAGGGCTGCCTGGCCCACCAGGTCCCCCGCCATCCACTGGAATACTGGAATTTATGGGATTTCCAAAAGGGAAGCAAGGAGAAAAGGTCTGTAAATGCAGTTTACAAACCCTCCCCATGCTTCTTCATTCAAGGCTGAATGAAGTTAGTAAACAGTGAGGGCTGTTGTATTTCCAAATCAGAATTATTTTCTGTACTAATTTAATCTGCTAGGTGGCTATTGGATAAAAATATTCTTGGCTCAGAGCATCGCAGACCACTGGAGAATGCATACCTCTCAGAAGGAGAAGCCTGAAAGCTATTTAAAGAGTATCATTATGAATACTAAAACTAAATGAACTGTATTTTGTTACTGTTGGACCTGTAGAATTGTGTCAACTGAAACAAAAACCCTAAATCCATTTAGAAAAAGAAACAGAAGGCTCCAGCTTTGGCCTGATGTGCACTACTGAAATAATCAGATTTCTCTCCTTTGTTGTCCTGGCGTTTAGAGAGATATTTTTAGTTCATCAGTGTTTTTATAGAAGCTGTATAGATCTTGAGTTAAAGATTCTTTATATGCGTGAAATTTAGGCATACTGAATTAATGTGGGGCCTATACAGACTGGTTTGGAGCCCTGTCTGAGCTTGCCTAAACCCTTGCCTAAGTCATGAGAGATACTGTCTTACTTGGTGGAGTTACATTAGTGTGAGGTGATATTTAAACAAATGCCATTCCTTTTGGCTCACTCTTGAATTTGTAGGCAGGACTGTGAAGACATTATCCTATCTTATCATGTGTTATTTTGTTGGTTTTCATCAAGTATCATGTATGTCCCAGTTCCCTACATGACATTATGAAATGCTTCTTGTTTGACTTCTAGCAGTGGAGGGCAGTAGAACAACTCCCAAGTGGAGGTCTCTAAAGCCATGAGGTGTAGTTAACAGAGAACTTGTTCCATGCACGAGCACTGTGCTGAGGGACGCTGTATCTGACACATGATGACACAAGTCAAGTATACTTGCTGACAAATTACAAGGCCTTACTTTAGGAGTCAGGAACATGATGGAGGGACTGGGGAAAGGCACAGTGATTTACTGTGTTTACCTCTTCCCTTTGTCAGGGTGAACCCGGCCCCCAAGGATTCCCTGGAGAGAAAGGATTGCCTGGCATCCCGGTAAGACAAAGGAGAGTTTTTGATACCTGCCTAATGTGATTTAGGTGGTACAACAGCCTGTGAATAGCTCACAAGGTCTCTACAGGAGTTTCTAGGTACCAGAGTACTTTGACAATCTGATAAAAAAGTCCACGAGACTTTTTGAAGAGTGTAACTGCAATCTGATCGTTTTCTATCCTGGAGATACAAAGAAGATAATGTCCTACTACCGAAAGAAGGTAATGTTGTCCTACTCAGACGTTACAAAGCAACTGTTACTTCAAGTGCATGTAATTTGCAGTTTGGAGACCTGCAAGTAGGCGTACCCTTCACATGACCACTTGATGGCAGTGTTTGTTGATGAGCTAGACATATTTAAAACAAAAATTAATATTTTAATTATGTCTAAACATATTCTGTTATTTTACTTTAAAGCTGCGAAGCACATGTGGGTCTTTCTGTCTAGATATATATCCAGATTTCAAATGGGCTGTTTAACATTAGTGCTCGTAAACTTAGCAATGTGTAGCATCTTCTCTGTATGAATCAAGAACAACAGTTTATCCCTGGATTCCAGAGGGTTATTTCCCAGCTTATAACCTTTTGTAAACACAGGTTTTTTGATCAGTTTAGGAAATAAATATTTTGTGGAACTTCTGACTAATAAGATAAATTGTTTGCCAGTTCCTTCAATGTACAGATGTTTTTAGTAGGACGTGCAAGAGAAAACTGTACGTGAAGCACAGTTTATTAGCCTTTCTGGAAAGGTGCCATTATCTGCATGTTTGACTTTATGCATCACAAGAGGCCTATTTTAGCTGGTGGGGTTGAGCATATGTGTGAATTTAACCATAGCTATAAGATATTTCAAGATTGAAGCCTGAAAATTGCTTAACTACTGTAACTCTCCCTGAAATTAAATCCTGGTGTTCTCTCGCTGGGTTTGATACTTCTTGCTGACTTGGAAAAGCACCAAAAGTTTTCAGTTGTTGAGTGTGAAAATGCTTGTTTTGTGTCATTTGTAGGCTTTAGAAATGGAAAAGAGTGCTCTGAGCAGTCCCTTGAGCTGCTGCTGTTAAGAAATGAGATTTGAAATAATTTCTAAATGTAGAATACAATACGGAGTAGCAGTGGCAGAACTTTGCTGTTTATAGCATGGGGTTACTTGCATTTGCTACTGAGAGATCTGCCATGGTTTAAGTGGATAGAAGTCATGGGAATGAGGAAGATAATGTACTGCACATACTGCTGATTTGGTTGATACAGGTTTTCTTTCTGGAGCAAAAGAGTCCCAGCAGAAACAGTCTTTCCCCCTTGTCTCTCTGTTAATAGATGGGTTTGTGCTCATTTAGTTGTAGGGCTGTGCCATTCAGTTCCAAATATATCTCAGATTTAACATTGATGTTTTTCCCCAGGGCTTTGGAGGCATTGGAGAAAAAGGAGAAAAAGGTGTGCCTGGCTTGCCAGGTGGCAGGGTAGGTAATTTTGCAAAGTCCTTAAATGCTTGTTCTCCAGCACATGAAATGGGCCTTTCATCAGCAGAACCATTCCCAAAGCATGTAGAAGTCTCAGACATAGTACTCTATCCCATAGTAGTCAGGGCCATAGAACAACAGAACCAGGAGGTCCAAATGAAGATAATAAAGGGGCCTTGCAGAGGTTTTAGGAAGCTCTTAACCAGTACCAGATCAGCTATATGTGGGAGAAATGGGCAATCTGGCCATAGATGTTGGTCTAACCAGTCACTGGGAGTTAACAGCATGCTCAGTCCCATGCCAGTCATGGAATCTTCAAAGCACCATGACCCTGCAGAGGTGGGCTTATACACAACAGGAAGACCAAGGCACTTTGTTCTGTATGTGCAGAGTAAATTGTCAAGTTAGAAAGTCTTGATTGTTTCTCATGGCTTTATAAGTGCAAACTACCTACCAGACTTCCTAGGAGGTTGGGACTCCATGACTTACTTCCCTTGAACTGCTGATTAGAAAGACAGTGGCTGAAGAAGAGAAGACTTTTTGTATCAGTTACTCTGCTGAATTCTCTCAGTTATGATTGTTAATATTTGGAGGTATGGAAAGTCAGTGGTAGCTTCTCCTTTTGAAAGTTTTACCTTTGCATTCTTTGATGCTATTTGAGCCTGATACAAGAAGACCAGACTGA
This sequence comes from Neopsephotus bourkii, assembly GCF_033783945.1. Lineage (NCBI taxonomy): Eukaryota > Metazoa > Chordata > Aves > Psittaciformes > Psittacidae > Neopsephotus > Neopsephotus bourkii. Next base: position 1,683,296 of record NW_026901555.1, read on the forward strand.
AATGGAGCTTCTGAAAGTTTATCTTTTTCTGCTGTTCCCAGGGTCTTTTGGGACTGGATGGATCCGATGGGATTCCAGGGAGAAAGGTGAAATTTGTTTTATATTTTTACTGTCCTTGAAGAAGCCACCTAAATGCTCAAGATTTACTGACTTCCTTATGTAGTGGCTTCAAGTTCTCTGACAGGTTAATGCATCTGCCTTATTAAACTAGTGAGAGCTAAGTCGAAGGTCCACGTAAAACTCTGTATCCCTTTAACTGTTGCGTTATCCCTAGATGTCTAGAGGACCACCTCCAGAGACTGGAAATTGTAATTCCCTCCTGGAGTAATCCAGGTTCCTCAACAATACTGTGTATAGTCTATAATGGAGCCTACAGCTGTCTGAGACTTCTGAATCACAGGCAAGCTCTAAAGTTAAGGTTCTCTGCTCCAGAGCTCTTGGAATATCCCATTTTGCCTGCAGTGGCAGTGTGATATGCAATCCGTATTGGGCCAGGTTGAGTATGTCACCCAACAGGGAACAGTGTGTCACTTCTGTGTCATTTCTAGTCACACAACCACACGGGGAATTTTGGTGTCCCTGAGAATGCTGCCAGGAAATGAAGAACTGGATCTCGCTGTGTCACTTTAAATGGTTTGATTGGAGGGGAATATTGTGGAAGGGAAAGTGTGGGTGACAAGGAAAATAATGTTCTAGACTCCTCACTCCACAAGCGTTCCCACAGTTGTGTGAGAACTCCAAGGTCTCCTGATTTGGACACCTTTATGCCTGCTCACCAGTTCTCACCATCTTTGCAGCACAAGGAGACTTAACGGAGATCCTGTATTTTGTGAGTGCTGAGAAATTGATGCCATCAATTTCCTGTTTAATTCTTCTGCAGATGTTTGGTAGGACAATGAATTGGGTTTCTGATTCAAGTCCAGGTGTTGCAGATGTTTCAGCTAACAAATGCTACTGTCTTATTGTCTCACTGTGTAATAACATTCCCCTGTGTGACTTTGCAGGGTCATCCAGGTATTCCAGGCTATCCAGGACTGGATGGAGTTGAAGGCATGAAGGTAGCTTCTCACATGAAAATACCAGATTTCAATTTCTGTACTATATATAGGCAATGTGTAGCAGACATTTGCTGGGTATCTCACAGTGTGGGCAGTCAGACATCTGGAATCTGAGTGGAAAATGGTTGGATAGTATTTTGTTGTGAAAAACACTTATCTGCTACCAAAATTTGTATAGGGTTGGCATACATGTGAAATGCTAGTACTGAAGGCTTTTTTTTTGTGCAGAGCACATGGAAGTAGTAGTAGTACAGGTTTATGGGCAGAAGAGTATTACTGGAAGAAGCAGCAACGTGTACACTGCCTGGTGTTTATATTATAAATATGATGGCAAGTTTGGACAATAATCAACGTTTTGGACAGATTTTGCACTTGCTATTTCAAAGAGGATTCGATACTGTTATAGTGAGAGGTAGGAATGCATTCAGATATCTGGATAGCAGCAAACACTTTCTCTGAAGCAGTCCTCAGTTTCATCTGACAGGAAGTAGGTCAGTCAGGACAGCAGATGATGGTTAACAGCAGAACAAAGTATATTCTTCACCAAGACAAAGAGTGATGGTTAGTCAGTGAATGACTACAGACATTGCTACCATAATACAGTCTGTTTCTGGACAAGCAGTCTTCCCCTCCATCATCCGTCTGAATGCAGTATGAATCTGTTTTCTTCTACAGGGTGAATTAGGTGACACCGGTCCCCCAGGCCCTCCTATTGTTATTGACAGGGAAGGTTTAGTCATTTCAGGTACATGTTTCCATTTTGTTTTGCAACTCCTCTAAAGCCCTTTTTCTGATCCAGCTTTCCCTCTTTACCACTTTTCCAAGGGTCTAACTCATTCCTTTTACTTTTTCTTTCATTTCTGTGTTGTTGGTATACAGATACCATTGTCCCATGTTTATAACTTCAGAGTTTGCAATAAAACTTTCATCCCCACATTGCAGAATTATATGTTTCAAGGCAGAACAAAATTTAGTGCCTAGGAGGCTGACAGTGAGAGCACAGGGAGGTGCTGTGGGTTTACTCACGCTTGTGAAGCCCTGTAGCGACAGGTGAGGGATGAAATGGCAGGTGATAAGGTGTCATTGGTCACTCAAGGTTGACTCAGGAGGTGACAGTCTTGTTCAGAAGCATCCTGAATGACCAAGCAGCCTTTTTTTCCATCCGGATTTGCCTATCCCACGTTGCCCTTTAGTCATCATTGCGCTTGTAGTAAGTGTGGGTAAAGCCCTTCCCAAATCTTCGTTCGCGAAGACAAGCCATAAATCAATGAAAAATGGGTTCCTTGTGTGGTGTAGAAATAGGTACTCTGAATGTCATTCTGCTTTTATTTGTCATACAATGTGATAAGGATATTGTTGAGAAAATGAGCTTAAATAACACCACAGCTGAATGAGACCTGGTTGGGAACAGCCTTTGAAGCCATAAAGGTAAGGGGACAAACAGTATGATCTCTCTTACTCTCTTATTCTTCCTCCTTCACTTGGAGTCAAGTTTGAAACAACCTCTAACAGGTCAGAAGGAATTTTCCCACTGTTGTTGACTAACAGGCAGCTGCTAACAGCTTTACAGCCTTTGCTGTCTATGAGATCAGTAGTTGACCAAACAGTCTTTCAGCAGAAATTCTCATGAGATTTTCCTTCTTGTTTTCTGTATTTGTCTCATAGGTGCCCAGGGTGACCCTGGAAACCCAGGAATACCTGGTCCTCCAGGAGATGAAGGGATCAGTGGATTACCAGGCCTTCCAGGAGCTCCAGGGTTTCCAGGCCTGGAAAGAGGTAAAGCAGCTGCTAACAGTGCCCTTAGTAGGCTGTTTTCTGTGTTTGTTGCCAAGAAGACTCTGGGTAGTGACCTGGAGATGGTGAAAGTATTGGAGCAAGCCTCTCCCTGCTTCTTCAGCTGCCTGATTTGCAGACTGCTGCACATGTCTGAGACATAGCAGGCAGGGATATACACAGGGAAACCAAGTGGAATGGAAGCAGAATTAGTCCCACAATTATTACAGCCCAAGTAAGGCTTCAGGTGTGAATACTTGATATAGCAGCACACACAGGAGGTTGATTCTTTGATTTCCATTTCAAATGACTTGATTGGCAGAACCTTTCCTGTATTTTAAATAACAGCAAATGCTTTTGAAATATATTTTTAATGACTTTTCATATTAGCAATTTGGCTAGAAAAAAAGTGCTGTAGGTAGAACCCGTTTGTCCCATCAAAGGTTTCACTTGAAAGTTCCTGTTTCACTTGAATGTCATCTGTGAGCTCCTTGCCTGCAATGATCCAGAGACTAGGTGCTATGCAGGGTATTATCTCACTCAAAGTTTAATAAAATTCAGTCTTACCTAGTTCATTGTCTGACTGATCAGTAGGACTCAAATGCAGCCCTGTGAAGTTTTCTTGGTGACCAAGGGAGCCAGTTGATGCCTCTGATTAGTGAGTTTTCCTTTGTGTCCAGTTATAAATTGTTCTGTGCTAACATGGGTGCAGTTCAGGGCACAGCAGTTACTCATTAAATACTAGAATGTGTTTGCTGATGGAGAACTGATCATTGTGTCATTGTTGTCTAGATGGAATGGGTCCTGGAGGGTCTCCAGGTATTCCAGGTGTGAAGGGTGAAGTGGGAGAACCAGGAAGAGCAACGATTGGGTTACCAGGCCCTCCTGGCAGAGGTGGTTTACCAGGTCTGCCGGGAGCACCAGGATTGCCTGGGTCACCACGTATGTATATTTTCTCATCTGTTTTCATACTGGATTCGGAGTGAAACAGGACAATAATTTATAGTTATTTATTTGCCAGTGAGGATTATTCATCTGTAAATCTCAAATGTTTGATTGACACCTTATTGTGATTGTAACTCACAACTTTAAACATATGTATCAGCAACCTCCCCTGCGAGGTAAGAAAATGCAGCTAATTATTGTCTGGGGGAGTGTTTCCTGAGAGACCAGGGCACAAGGTTGTGTAGGCACAATTTATGACACAGAGAACACTGAAGTTCCGCAGTAGTCTCCTACTGGCTTAAAGAGTAGCCCATGATCTTATGAGCACCTAGGCTATATGTCTAGTCATATCAGTAGGTTATTTGCATACCAGGAGTCAGATAGGATGCCTGAAGAGACAGTTTTCAGGCCTAAGGAAATGTGTTTTTATTTTTTACATGTTTTATGTGTATGGATGCCCTGATTGGATTAATTATGTATAGATTTATTTTCCTCAGAAAGTGATTATTACGTTAAAAGGGTTGATTTTACACAAACCTTGTGTTTTACCAGTCTGGCATTAGCTGAGTTGAAACAACCTGTTCTATTTTTGAGAACTAGCCTTTCAAAACTGGGCACACTCCAGTGATGGAGCCAGTGCAAATGGTCTGAAATGATTTTCTGTGGAGAAGAGATGAATGCTCTCTTATCAATAACTGTTTGCTAGTCAAATACAGCTTGTTTTTCTGCAGAGTCTGTAAAGCTCTTGTAGCTGGTTTTAGCTGATGGTTGCGGTTTGTTTCATGGAACAGAAGATGGGTGCTGGTCAGCACTCCATCTTACTGTTGTCACTGAGGGGAAGGGTTTTCCCACACTGTAGTTTTAGATTGTTAGATTACTTTCCACTGCTGTTTCTGTCAGCTCATGTTTCATTCTGTTCAGCATATAAAAAGATGTAGAAAATAATGCTACAGCTACAAAGTAAGGAACAGAGCCCTTAACCTTTTTGCCATTTAGTCTCTTTCCTGAGCTGCAGCAACTTAATGCTTAAAGGGTAGGCAGCCCTGGGGATGGCTCTGTCATGCCAGAAGCAGCGGAGACATTGCTCATGTGTGATAGCTTCTGTGCCAGCAAAAAGGGCAATAGCCAGTCATCACAATCACCAGTATGTCCCTTCAGCTTCTATCCATATGAGTCTCACCGTCTCCCAGAGCTGTAAAGGCACATCTGCATGAACTGAGTCATTTGCTTTTCTTTATACAACCTGTTCACAGTTTGGTTAGTTCTTCAGCCAACTCTTAATTCTTTATAAAGTGCAGTGAAAAAGGAGTAAAGGAATGAAACCTGCATCCACATTTTGAGAGTTTTTGCTTTTCTGTATGAGACACTATAAGCAAACACAGGGCAGAGGACTGCAGCTTGTGATACCAAACAGATTCCAGCTAGCTTCCACCGTTACAGTTTGATCTGGTGCCATTTCTGTTAGTTGCATAACTGACTTTGTGAGTAATTAATGAGCTGGAAATCCAGCCTTCTCATGGCTTTTGCTTGCCTTCTTTCTACATATAGGCCCTTCATTCGCCCCTGACACGATCCTGGATGCAAGGACTGGGGCGCCGGGGGAGCCTGGACAAAGAGGGCTACCAGGAGCTTTGGGTCCAAAAGGGTATAAAGGTAATAGACTCTTGTTTTGGAAAGAGCCTTTTAGCAGTCATCAGGCCTCAGAAAGGTATTTACATGTGGCTAATATCCTAAGGGATGAGGTGGAAGTGTTTTTATGACAAATCACAGGAGACCGAGATGGATTAAAAGAGCAAACAGCCTTTACAATTTAGAGCTGTGCCCAGCACTCCCAGCAAAATCCTATTTCCTACTTCCTACTCTGCTCAGGCAAATAGCAGATAAACATCTCACACCCAGAAAATTAGCTAAGTAAGTTATACTTTAAAATCATAAGATGTAATGAGACTTGGAAATAAAATCTTGTTCACTACATTTTGCAGTATAGGCTGGAAATAACAGAGAAACTTAATTTCATTCTCCCCTGTGCTAAAAATGATGAGCCTTTGGGTCCCAGCGTGTGACAGAAGCAGTGGCAAAAGCCATGATGATGCAGATAGCACTGTGCTTTGTGATTATTTGAATCCAGTTACAATTCAGGGAAACACAGATACATCCAGATGAAGGTTATTGTAACTTACTGTAAGTGGGAGTCTGGATTTGCTTTCTTTAACATATAACCTTTTTAAAAACATGCAAGACTTCTGTTCTAAAACTCTCCTAAACTCATCAGTTTAGGAGAGTCTAAGCCTTTGGGAAGAGGTAAAGAAAGTGCTGAAGTTGATGCTGCAAATGTTGATTTGATGATGGGCATTGCATAGAAATTAACCTGGACAAAACCTGGGCTCCATTTGCCTGACACATGACCTGAGCAGAGTATGCACAAAATCAAATCATATGAGAATGGCTTTGTCCTAATGGAATGAAATACTGCTTTTGGAGCTCTTGCAACTGAAAAGGGGGTTTATTCAAATGAAATTGAATTTGGGGTGTTCACTGTATTTTCCAGGAGAGCCAGGTGATTGTGCTTGTGATGGAGGAGTTACAAGAACCGGTCTCAAAGGCATCTCGGGTCCACCAGGTCTATCAGGAAGCCCTGGTTTGCCAGGGGCTAAAGGCATTGGTGGAGACCCAGGCAGTGTGGGTGCACCAGGACTGCGAGGCCCTCCGGTAAGCCAGGAAGAGTTTACATTGTTGGTCGTGAATTGGAGGAGGAAAGGTGCCCATGTGCAATTGCAGGTGTTGATTGTAGTTTAAGCATAATTTCTTGTTTGCATCTTTAAAAAAGAAAAAGGACAAACCAGAGCTGATCTGTGAAAAGAAACTGAAAGTAGAGAAATTCTCACCTGTAAAAAATGAGAGAAAAAGCTGTTCTTAAGTTCTGAGAACTGTGTGTTTAGCAGTTGAGAAAAACAGTAACCATTATTCACCCTGGGGCTCCTTGGCTAATAGGCATACATGGATTAGACCAGGCTCTTCCTAAATAAGGGCTGGCTGGGGAAGCCGGGAGAGAAGACCTGGAAAATCAAGTGGTGGGATCTTTCCACATCATTGCTCATAGCTGTAAGAACTGTGCCCTAGATGCAGTCTCCTTCTCAACTGCTGTATGCTAAATGTGTTAGTGAGAGTTGAGCTGTGGTTTTATGAAACAGCACCCATAACAAACAGGATTTTCCAGAGTGCTGAGCATTGCTCACTGGCAGTGTTTACTTTGAAAATCATAGTCCATAAAGATACCAGTCTTTTGACTTTGGAGTATCCTTATCAGCATCCGTAAATGCAGCACACCAAGTTACAGGAAAGAAGATTCAGTACTTTCTCTGCGTGTTCATATTCCCGTTGCTTTCTCTTTTGGTCTGTAGGCTTCAGCTGGTCAGCAAGGTCTTCCAGGCCTTAAGGGAGAAAAAGGGGACTCGACCTATGCAACAGGCAGAGGTGCTCCTGGGGACCGTGGTGCAACAGCACCCAGAGGACCTTCAGGCATCCCGGGAACCCCTGGCAGGGATGGACTTCCAGGCTTGCCAGGCCCGCCAGGCCCTCCAGTAAGTTCAAACTGATTTAGCAGCAGTGCATCAGAATTCAAATAAGGATCAGAGACAATAGAAAAGGCCTGATTAGCCCTGTGGTAAGTCTCCAGATACGTAAAAAGCTCACAGTCCCTTTGCACAGATTTGTCTTGGTCAGGATTAATAGCTGGCATTCATTATGCCTTTGATTGCCCACTCAAAAGATAAACTTCCAGTACTGGAGTAGACCCTGGCGCTGGTTTATGTTGTGTCCTAAAAAATAAATGAAACCGCAGGTGTAATTATGAGTCAAATCATGGAATAGAAAAATCATACCAGAATCTTTCTTGTTAAAAAGAAAATAAGTGTCTTTCAGAATATGTAGTGTTTATATTTTGGCAAAACCAATATAAAATATTGTATTTAATAGTCACTGAGCTTTCCTGCATTTTGAAATAATGATGGATAATGTACAATGGTTTCCATGTACCTTCCCAGGCCCATCTCAACCTTGCATGGAACAGCTAAACTCTAGTGCATCTGTTAAAATGATAGCTGTGTGTATCCTTTTACATCTCTTTGACTTTCAGCTGTCATTGTCTTTGCTACGCACAGGGTGATGGTGGGCTAGGTTTCCCAGGTGAAAAAGGACTGCCAGGATTACCAGGCTCCAAGGGGCATCGTGGAGAAATTGGTTCTCCTGGTGTTGGATATCCAGGTGCCAGTGGACTCCGTGGGCCGCCAGGTGACCCAGGGGTGGATGGGCTTCCAGGACAAGCAGGGCTTCCAGGCCCTCCAGGTAGGTGTTGCTGGGTCTGCTGTTAATTTGGAGAGGTGCAAAGCTGCTACAAGTCAAATGGCACTCAGCTTACTGCTGTGCTTGTACCCAGGCCAGAAGATTGTATTAAAGATTTCTCTTTAAATTAATTGAAAGTGGTTTGTGAGCTCCCCAGACCTCACACAGCAGTCACAGCTTTCTCAAGTTTTCTTGCTCAGGAGGACACAGATAAAAGCAACAAATACGAAATGGTACTCAAATACTCAGTGTTGGATGGAGCTACCCACTGCCTACTGCTGGAGCACCATTTAGCACCAACAGCAGTTAGGAAGACTGATAAAATGAGCTTTTTAAAAAGCACAACCTGCTTCATTGTTCAGGTACAACTAGCGACTCCCTGGTGTCTGAGACTTGGGAAGCAGTGTCCAGAACTGCTGTAATAGTTCAGTTCAGGACTATTCAGTTCAGAGCTATTCAGTTCAGAACTATTACTGAAATAAGAAGAGCTGCAGATTTTTTTAAACTGTAGCACACTGTATGTATGAACAGGCATTGGGAAATAAAACATTGCCAGGATAAGTCAGGCTGGGGGGAGTTCAGTTATGACTGAAGCTGGTTGCTTCCTGAGGCACTACAGCTTGCTCAGTTGGTATGTCATTCCATGTACCTAAAGCATACCATAATGACAAGTGATAAGTAAATAGAGGTTTGATCATGTTTTGTTTTCATTCTCAAAGTGATTTACATTTGATTTACAAAATCAAATGTCTAAACATTAATGGAAAATATTTTCCTAGCAAAATTACTACAGAGAGCAAGACCTAACATCTTGATTCTGTGTCAGCCATTTAAATGTAATTTAAGATAAACACTATTGTTTTTCTTTGCTGCTGCTGGTTTTCAGTGTATTTTCCATTCTATGTATACTTTGGCTTCTAGATTCGTAATTCTCTCGGTATCAATAATGAAGAATCAATAATATATTTGCAAGCATAATATTGCTGCATTGGTTTCTGGGCTGATAAACTGATATTCTGAATTCAGAAATCTTGGCAGTAAGACCATGGCAGTATGCGGAGTTTGTGAGGCCAGAATAGCACTGGGAAGGTTGCACAGACATGGTGGGTGGTGTGTTACCTCACATCAGTGCCATGCTGGGTTGTTGTTAGGATGGGGTGAGGAGACAGCTAGTGTTAATGTCCCCCTGGAACAGTCTGCATAAGCTTTTTTTCCAACTCAGGTCACATGCTAAATGCTAAAGGCTTTACTAATTCATAGCTATGAATGCTTACATCTTTGTTTGGTAAATTGCCTCCTACAAAATCCACTTAAATTAAAACTGCATTGTAAGATAAATAAAAGTAAAATGCTCTATGCATGATGTGAACTCTAGATATTCTGAGAAGCACATCAGAAGCCAGCTTATTATGAATGCTACATCAAAGCTTTGCTAACACTGAATGGTCCTTTGTAGAAGAGTATCTATAGTCAAAGTATGTGGGAAAGTGTGACTAAGTCATTAGGCAGTTCAGTTTGCACCTCCATAGAAATGTGTAAGAAAACTTGTGAATGCATCGTTCCCTCCATGCTACAAAATAATTTGCATACATTAAAAGACCCTTTGATGTAGTAAGTTTCATCTAATATTAAAGAAATGTGTGTGGGTTGAAGAAGTAATCATTTCTTACACTGCTCAGACTGAAAGGCCTTATCATGAAAATGAGGAAAGACACTTAAAAAGAGGCTGTGACCTACTGAAGTTACCATGTCAAAGATACCACTGAGGAATTTCGCTTGAGTTCATGCCACGTGCGTTAAACCAGAGTGAAATAGCCTTGCTTTGGGATGGTCTAACTCAGTATTTTGTGAAAACCTAACTAATTTTACCTGGTCTTATGAGATTACTTAAAGATGTTGGAATTGACCATATTTTGCTTTTATGTCTGACAGGATTTTTTTTGTAATTGTTTCATTTCTTTGATCTTGGGATAGTATTGTGTAAACTGCGATAAGGTAGGGTATTCAGTAGCTGGGCAACACTGTTTTCCCTGTGTAATTTTAAACTAAGCCTTACTTACATCATTTTGCAAAGCACACAAGGAAACAGCCCTATTTGCATTTCAGTTATTCTCATGTGAAATATCTGTTGCTCAAATAATCCGTTGTCTCTAATCAGAGATACATGGAGTTGGTGGATGGAGCACTCAGTGAATAAGGATTGGCTGGAGTGGAGTTGTAGTCAATGGCTTGATGTCCAAGTGCAGATCAGTGATAAGTGGTGTTCCTCAGAGGTTGATATTGGGACTGGCGCTGATTAACATCTTTGTCAGCAACATGGACAGTGGAACCTAGTGCACTGATTTGTTTGGATTTAGCCAGGAAATAGTTTGACTCAGGGTCTTTGTGGAATAAAATTTGTTAATCAACTGAAAACATTAATCTTTTCTGAACAGAAACGTTTAACTTGTGCTGCTATGCTGGAAGAAATACTTCCAATGTTGCCTGGTTTAGTCCAGATGACCTCCTCAGGGCTGAAAGCAGTCACTGTTTGGAGTGCTTGATGAATAAATTTTGTTTGTCAGTCTGGGAATGGGGCTTGAATAGACGGATCCTGCAAAGAGAGCTGTAAGGAAATGGGAAGCAATATGTCTGATACATGATTATCTCATCCTTAATCAGCCTTGTGGTTAATGCCAGAGGTGAATTAGCAAATACTGGGCAGCAGTGCAGTTAGGCAGGTGCTTCTCTGTGCATATAGAAGTGCTCAGAGTAAAGAAAAACCCCACCTCTATTCCCCAGATGTGCTTCCATAGTCATCTTTTGTATGTAATCTCTAAATAGCTTTTAAAGTCCTTTAGATTCAGTTTTAGTGCATGTGTGAGGATTTAAGGCTAAGCCAGCTGTTGCAGCATAGGAGCTAATTCTGTAGTTCTCACACAGACTTCTCTTAAAATAACTGGAAGCATTTCATGATTCACAGTCTCAAATCAGATTTTGTGATAATCATTTCTGTGACTCTGGGAATGTGGCTTGAAATTTTCAGTGACCTTCCAGGAGGAATGTTGGAAGTGTTTGAGATCTCAGGTAAATCTGATGTGCTGGCAACTAATAATGCCACGTACTTTCCATTCTGCTGAAGGGGGATTGCTGGTGCAGAGAGGTGGAAGTCTGCAGTTGCTGAGTCTTGTTTGCTGCTAATAAACTTTTAAGTCTTCTGGTTATTTCTCAGTCTGACACACTGTGGAAGAAGCAGTTTGAGTACAGTTGTAATAAAACCCCTTGCTATTCCAGCTTCCATGCATGCATCTCTCTGGCCTAAACTTCTTGGGTGACAGGTTTTTCAAACACCCGTCAGTATTCCCTGGATATGTATTTTACCTTGCATGTGCCATTGGTTTTAGAATGTCACACTATAGCATAGTGGTTCTAATCATCCTCAGCTCCCACTGACTGTGCAAGTCCCAGCCCCTACCATAGGGAGGACCAGTTGCTGAGTAGGAGCCATGGATATCATGCTACAAGTAGTCCACAGCAGTAGCTGCTACCTACCTGTCAGTGGTCATGCAGTAAGCCAGTAAGTAGTAGGGATGAGATTCACCACGTTCCAAATGGTGTGAGCACTGTTTGATGTGAGTTCACTCACAGCCACTTCTGATAGGTCCTGCAAAAGGCATCTGGGTTCTAAATGTTCCTCTTCCAGCAGTCTCTCTGAAAGGGGCTCTGTGTAAGGTCAGTGTTTCTTTGTTTCAGGTATCACCTTGCCCTGCATAGTTCCTGGAGCATATGGGCCCCCAGGGACTCCTGGTTTCCCAGGACTGCCAGGTAGGGGACAAGCTGATTGTAAGGCACTGGCTGACTACCAGGAAGCACTTATTCCTCAAGGAAGAAAATACCTGCTAATTAATCTCCTCTGAGTGATAGTTATTCCAGAGTTAACTGGCACAAGCATGTTCTTTTCTGTTGTTACTGTTGTTGCTCAGACTGGTCTTAAATCCCATGGAGGATCATAATGACTGCACCAATCTTTCAAGTAGCCCCTGATCATAACCCCTCTCCTTCTCTTTTTATGTACCAGATGAAACTGCCCTAGCTTTGAGACATTTTATTTAGCTTAAATTGTGTATCCAGCAAGTGTTTTCAGCACTAGCTTTGCAGGAAGGATTTGATCCTGTTTTCCTGTGCTGTGCGTTTGTCTTCCACTGTTTGTTCATTAATACTGTTTATTAATATATTTTTACCTTTAGGTCCCAAAGGCATCAAAGGCTTTCCTGGCATTCCCGGCCAACCTGGATTACATGGATCAAAAGGACAGCCAGGATCTCCAGGAATAGTAGGCTTGCAAGGGGAACCTGGTAAGAGGGATGTTATTGGGATTCTTTTTATTGTCTGATTAATGTGTACAATATTCTATCAAAAGAGTTGTGTGACCTTCTAGGCCACTCTTCTGCCTGGTGCATTCCTAATGCTCCACTGAGAGTTCCACTGTGCTCCTTCCAAATCCAATCTCTGCAAGCAAGTGGTTGCAGCTTGGAAAAAAAACAAAAGTAATATTCAAGATACTTGTTACCTGCCTGTAGTGTTACATTGCTGCTGGAAGCAAAGAGGGCAGGCAGCCCAGTTTGTTTCTTCAGGGCCCATAGTCATGCTACCTTGTAGTTCAGGTTAACTACAAGTTTAATGTAACACTTGTTTACGCCATGTGGTACTCTGGTAAAGGCACACTGCACACAGTGTTTGGGCTCATTTTAGCTGTGGGAAGTTCTGATGGTTGTGTAAATAAAGAGCAAGAAGCTGAGGTGGTGAGGGAAGCATCCTAAAGCCAGGTTGTTGTGTATCCATCAGGTTTCTCTGGATATGGCTGAAGAAATCTCTTATCCTTTCACTTTATCAAAGGGAGATGGCATCTTAATGAGGCTGCTGGTTTCATGGCATAACCCCGAGCAGTGTGCCACATCCACACAGCAGTGCAGTTCAGTGCCTGCCCAGTACAGTGAGAGCACTTTCCAGTCCTACTTGTACCAAGGCTGCCAGCGTCTTCTGCTGCACAGAGCTGGAAGTTGTCTGACACAGAGGACAGTTAGAAAGCCGTGATGAATATAACATATTTGGAGCTTTTGTGGCTGATAGTGGTAGTGAGATACTGCCTGTTTGGAGCCTGAAATAGCCATCTTCCTCCTTTTTGTCCTTCATGCCCAATCTGCCATGTAGTGAAACCAAGCCTGTAAAGCTGTTTTAAACAGTTTCATCACTTTCTGTCACCAATTACTGTTTCTAATTGGTACTGAAACATTCTGAAACTTTCCAAAGAAGTTTGTCTTGCACATACATGTTTAAGCTGTTGATTTTGGTGTTAGGGATGCACTTGGAAGCAGATCTTCCACACTTCTGCTGAGTGACATTTTCTGGTTTTCTCTTTAAGGCTTCCCGGGGCCTCGAGGAGAGCAAGGCCCACAAGGACTTCCAGGACTGGATGGAACAGATGGTTTCCCTGGGAAAATGGGTGCTTCAGGCTTACCTGGGACGAAAGGAGCTCCTGGAGATGTGTTTGGTGCTGACGGTGGGGCCCTGGGAGAGCGTGGCCGACCTGGACTCCCAGGTGACAAAGGGCTTACAGGTGATCCTGGATTTCCAGGACCAAAAGGTAAGCACTGATGCTGCTTCTGTATGGGAATATCAAGCTGTTTCCCTTTCAGAAAGCTTTCCTCTTTCTTACTTCTCATTAAGATACTGTGTTAGCTGTCCTCTAAGCTGCTCACAGGTGACAGTTTGCTAGTTTTCTCTTTGAATCTAATGTAACTGAAATGCTTTTATTGAAACTCACTTTTTAACTAGAAGTGTGAATTTTGTTTTATTTGTTCTGTAACCTCCCACCTCTCTGTTCCCAGGGTTAGATGGCAGACCAGGCCTCCTGGGTATTAAAGGAGAACAGGGTAATCCAGGATATTCGGGTGTGCCCGGATTGCGGGGACCTCCTGGTCCTGGAGGTCCTTTTGGCATTAAGGGAAAACCAGGACCCTTGGGGTCAGTTGGCCTTACAGGAGCACCAGGTATGTAACATCCTCAAATGAAGACAAGTAGCTAAGATGAATGCTGTAATGTTGAGGAAGTGCAGGAGAGATTTGATATCTGCTAGGAGTGAGCTCCTATCTCTGGTCAGGGGTAAGAGAGGGCAGAACTAAAGCCTTTTGCCTCTGACTGCTGGACAGCTCCTGCCTAGAAAAGTTGCCCCAAGGCTGTAAGAAGTACAGCAGAAAGACAGGAGAAAGCATCTTAAATGTCTTCACATTTTGAACATCTCTGCTCTCACATGCTGGCTGTTGTATGTATCACTGACTAATTCTTATTTCCCATTTTCTTGATGATGAATATCTAATATATGAGGTTGCTTGAAATGGGACTTCTGATAGATTGAAAAATTGTTGGCTTCCTCAGAACAAGCACTTGCCTCCTCTCTCTTTCTCTTTGCTGGGTCAGAAGAGAAATCTATTTCCCTTCATTTTAAGGGGGAAAAAACCCACCACTTGAGTGCAGCAGCATTGCTCAAGCTGCACTGACTGAAGTGTTTCATGATGACAATATAGGTAAGACTTGAGAACCAAGCAAAGAGGCACCTGGGAATTAGTGGATAATGATCTGTGACATAACTCATCTGTTCTGACATGCAGAATGACAGTGCTGGAGCACAGTGACAGCAAAGGAATGAAAGCAGTCATATGTCATATGAGATGAAAATCATAGCGGTTTAAAGATTATTTCGATACTGACATTCCATTTGCCTCTCCATTGTTTTGCATTTTTGGAGTGTATGCCATATAGGACATTCCTTCAACTGCTTTTAAAACCTCTCACTGCTAGGATGGTAAACTCTAAATGATGAAGTTTTTTTTTGGAGCTGTTGTCTCTCTGAATCATTAATTTCTTTTGTACCCTTGTTCTTTCTGTTTACATATTTTGTCTGTTTTTTCCTTCGCCATGTTTCTATTCCATTTATCATCAACTCTCCATTTCTGATGTCACACTGTTTGGTTGTGGGTTCCTCACATAGGCTGTCAAGGTGAGAAAATGCAGTGTAGCATAAAAGCTCATGGACTAACAACCTAGCTTTTAAATGCTACAAGAATTGCATTGACTATAGGTGATACCCCTTATTTTAGCTAATCAAACCAGCAGGCAAAGAACCATTGTAGTGAGAATGCTCAGACAGTAACAAAGCCTGAAGCCTATAAGGAAATCTTTAATATGAACAGATTTTAATTGTGTGTGTTTTGTCTTAAATGAAGCAGCCATTTCATCTTCTGCTTGGTTGTAGCTTTAAGCATTTAAGCCCTGAGTATAACGAAGCTCACATATTGGGTGCTACTGCTGTGAATGCCTTTTTTCAGTAGACACCTGATTTTTGCTTCTCTTCCTCCTTTTGGATCTGAGCATTCTGTTTTCAATGGTTTGAGCCTTTCTTTAAAATGATAAACCATTACAAAGCTTCAGCTAGAAACATTCTGAAACACTTAGAGGCAAACCAGTGTGTACGGTGTTGGTTTTGTGACAGCAAAACCAGGGGCTTGTTCCCTTAGTGAGCAATTTGTTCTTGAGAACTACACTTTAACTACCAAGGTGGAAAAGAAACTTGTTCAAACAAGCCTCTCCAACTGATCTCTCCCAGAGGATGGGGCAGGTAGCAGAAGTTGGCAATTAATGATGCTCCCCATTCTGGTTTGGCAGCCTTGATGATAAAGGTAAGACTGGTGAGCTACAGTTTAGGGTCTGGTAAAGGAAACAAAAATGGACACACCATAAGGGGTTTCACTCTTGCCAGTTGTGTAGTGATGTAGGCAGTAACCCTCTTCCTAGGTATTTTATTGTTAGATGACTAATGCTTTTGCAATTCTAAGCTTTATGCCTTCTAGTAGGCTGCATGTGCCATAAGGTCGATCTGTCATTAAACCAGTGCTGTGTTTAAGGAGTTTGAGAAGCTGTCCGCATATTGTCCTCCTGCTTGTCTGATGTAATCTACTGAGTTCTTTCATGTTGATTGATTCAGGGCTTCCGGGAATCAAAGGCTTGATGGGGGATGTAGGTCCACAAGGCCCTGCTGGTATGAAAGGCTTCCCAGGTCTTGATGGTGCTCCAGGATCTCCTGGGGAAAGAGGATTCATAGGGCCACCTGGGCCTTTCGGTCAAGATGGACGTCCAGGTTTCTCTGGGCCAAAAGGTATGTGTTCCACTTGGGAGATAGTCTGGGATTACTGAGCCCACATAAAAAATAACCTTGTTAATACTGATTTTAGGCCTAACTTCTCAGAAGAGAATCCTGACTAGTGGTGGAAGGTATTTGTTTTGCTGATGAGTTATGAATTACAAATGATAGCTTTAATTATCGAGTCATGGTCATAAGGAGATCTGTCTTAAAGGCCTCAGGCCCTTATGGAAAAAGCATTGTGTAAATCAAGGTAGAAGAACAAGAAATGTGAAGAATTGACAAGCACTGAACAAAATTTATAGAAGGGAGAGAATGAAGCACAAAGCAGATGGGAAGTATAACCTTACAATCTGCATGGTCATTAAGCACCAATGCAATAGTTGGCTACTTGGAGAATTTGGAGTTATTTGAGGGGAAGAGTAGTAGGGCCATGTAACTGCATGTTGCTTGGAAATCGATTGGGTTTTGATCTCCAGTGGAAACAGGACCAGACTCTCCAAGATGAACTGAGAAATCAGGTCAAAAGTACCATCATTTGGAGACCTGTAAGAGAAGTGACTGTTATGTGCTTGTGCCATGAAGTTTTGCCACCCAGCATTGGGTGGTTGGCCAGCCCCATGCTGCCTTCACCTGCCAGCCAGGTGGGTGTGCAGTGTACCAGAAGAACTAATTTTCCCTTTCCATATCTCAACTTCCCTATGCAGGTGAGAAAGGGTCCTCTGGCCTGCTTGGTTTCCCTGGCATGCCAGGCCTGCCTGGTGTCCCTGGCGTGAATGGGTTTAAGGGAGCTCCTGGCACAGCAGGAGGAAAAGGGAGCCCTGGAATTGTAGGACTTCAAGGTCAAAAAGGTGAGAAGCAGGTGGCTGTGCACAGAGGGACTTGGAAGGCCCTTCCACCTCCATCTGCATATTTGATGTTTTCTTCTAGATACTGTGTTCTTTTCCTCCTTGTGAAGTACTTTGGCCTGGTTGCCAAAGATGCTGAGCACTTACTGATGAATTCACATCTGGAGACACAGAAGTTCTGGTTTTGTCTGCCAGCTCCTAGTGTTGTACCCTGTCTATGTTGGATTATTTTGCAAGGAGAATTCCTCACTTATTTCTTCAGGTGACAGAGGTGATGTAGGTCCACCTGGTCTTCCGGTCCTTGGGCCTCCAGAACAGGCACTGCAGTTCAAAGGGGACAAAGGAGATCCTGGATTAGCTGGACTTGGAGGGTTCCCTGGGCCTAGAGGTATTTCATGTTGCAGTTATTTGATAGTATCAGTTGTTCAGTAACTGGTTGTTCTCACGGCAGTGTGGTCTGGCTGTTGACAATGCCTGCAGTAGCACTATTTTCTGTTCTGCCATTCATGTTCTAGCAAGATTTGCCTATGGCAGTTATGAATTTTGAGAAAACACTTTTGCTTTGAGGCTCTGTTCTGCAAAGCTAATTCTGTCCTTCCTCCTCCTTAAGGGGAGCTTTGGGGAACAGGTCAGTTGGCCCAAATATGTTGAAAAGTCTGTGTAATGAAACGAAATAAAATAAAAGTGTGACCAGCAGGTCGAAGGAGGTGATCCTGCCCCTCTACTCTGCTCTCGTGAGACCTCACCTGGAGCACTGTGTGCAGTTCTGGTGTCCTCAACATAAAAAGGACATGGAACTGTTGGAACAAGTCCAGAGGAGGCCACGAGGCTGATCAGGGGCTGGAGCACCTCCTGTATGAAGATAGGCTGAGAAAGTTGGGGCTGTTCAGCCTGGAGGAGAGAAGGCTGCGTGGAGACCTCAGAGCAGCCTTCCAGTATCTGAAGGGGGCCTATAGGGATGCTGGGGAAGGGCTCTTCATTAGGGACTGTAGTGACAGATCAAGGGGTAACGGGTTCAAACTTAAACAGGGGAAGTTTAGATTGGATATAAGGAAGAAATTCTTTCCTGTGAGGGTGGTGAGGCACTGGAATGGGTTGCCGAGGGAAGCTGTGAATGCTCCATCCCTGGCAGTGTTTAAGGCCAGGTTGGATGAAGCCTTGGGTGCCATGGTTTAGTGTGAGGTGTCCCTGCCCATGGCAGGGGGTTGGAACTGGATGATCTTAAGGTCCTTTCCAACCCTAACTATTCTATGATTCTATGATTCTAATGAAATGAAGTGACACTCCTTTGTATAAACCAGGTGATAAAGGAATCCCAGGAAGCCGTGGACAGCCTGGTCTCCCTGGTCCAATTGGGTCAGCAAGCAAAGAGAGAGGTCTTCGTGGTGACCTGGGCTTCCCTGGTCCACCTGGGCAGCCTGGGCTGCCAGGACAGAAGGGTACACATGGTATCACTGGATTTCCAGGAATGCCAGGGGAAAGGGTAAATACCTTCTTAAGTACCTTCATCTTCTCCAAGTGGTCTTAGGAGAATCCTGTGTTCTAATTGGTACTTCTGTAGCAAAGCAGCAGAAGCTGGCAGGAGTTTTCCTTACAAAACTTCCAGATTGTTTCTGTTTGGCTCATACTGTTGAAGGACAATTTGGACAGTCTTTCTTCCTCCAGCTTTGCCGTCTGTTATCCCACACAACCCAGACTTGGAACAGCAAGAATAAAAAGCAAGGGCTAATTTTGGTTGGGGTTTTTTTTAGGGTTCAGATGGTATCACAGGAGCACTTGGATTCCCAGGACCTATTGGCCTCCCTGGCCCAAAGGGTAAGAAATCTCTCATAGTGTTCATGGGCATTCTGTACACACAGTCCTAATGTTCATGACTGAAATGAATGAGTAGTGTTCTAAAAATGGCTCTCAGTGGCTGACTCTGAAGTTCATGTCCCCTTGTAAGGGGCTTCATTCAGATGACACCAGTCCCAAGCCTAAATACTTTATGGCTCTTTGAAGGTTTTGCCACAGCATTGTGTGAAGTGTGTTGGACAGTATGAGGGGCATCCTTCTCTCCTTGTGTCAAAAGTGTAAAGACAGGAATTATGCTTAAATGTTTGTCTTATCAAGCATTTGCATGAGTGAGTTTGCATTCAGTGCTGTGTATGAGCACTTTCAAATTCAGATACACCACTTACTATTATTGCTCCATGGATCTGAAGCATGGGCAGGGTTTATTTTCATAAATAAGGCTACTGAGCAGCCCTGAAAACTGCTTCCCAGAGTCAGTTGTGGTCTTTCTCTTCCAGGTGACCAGGGAGAGACTGTTGGCATTCCTGGCATTGCTGGGGCAAAAGGAGAGCGAGGGGACCCGGGGTTCCCAGGTGAAGTAGCCCTTGATTGCTCACTTCAGGAGTGAAAAAGTCTAGGGTTTAAACAGGATTTAGCACTGCCCAGTTTGGGCATTTTTGTAATCGATGTATTCAAAAACTTTAATCCTCTTGAGGAAGCGAGATTTAAGGAGTCTGGAATCCAGGAGGGGTGCGTATCTGGATTATGATGAACACATCTGAGAACAGCCCAGTTCCAGTGCTGGGCCCCACTTCACTTCTTGAGGCGGAACTTGAGAGCTTACACTGGTATTTGGCATCCAGGAGTCCAGTCCAGGGCCCAGACCATGGCTGAGCAGGCACACATGCTGCAGCCTCAGCAAAACGTGTTTCTCATTCTCTTCACACCTTCCCCCAGTTTGACTTGTGCTCTACCACGCTGTATGTTTTTATCCTTTCAGGAGAGAGGGGGAGAGAAGGACCCAAGGGTGAACCAGGCTACCCAGGAAATACTGGGGTGAATGGACCCAAAGGTGGCCCAGGAGATCTTGGCCAAGAAGGACCAGCAGGTACGGGACTTGGCATCTAAGTTCTGCAGTTCGGGGTATGATGGTGGAACAGCACCACCTCCTTGTTTCCTTAGCCCTGGATGGTCTGTCTTAGCTAAGGCTTAAACAAGCAGGTTGACAAGATGATGAGAATTACCTTTGACACCAGTGTAAGGTGTCACCTTATCCAGTTGTGAATGATCCTGTGGGTCAAACATGGTAAATCCTGCATAATCGTAAACCTAAAGGAATTCCTTTACCAAACAGGGAAGACCTCAGTTAGATACAAGCAGTAGCAGCTTCTTTGGAGCTGCCTGTGGGCATGGCTACTCTAAAATTTTCCATTACAACACTTCTGTTCATTCCTTCCCAAACTCACCCAGAAGGATGGCTACGAGTGCCTTTGGGTCATGGCATGACACATAGATCCTCAAATTGTTATCAAGATTAAAGGTGGGAGAACAGGGAAAGTTACTGAATATTTGGTTTGAAAAGCAATGGCTTAGTAGCTCAGCACATGAACTGTTCCAGTGTGTCACTTGGTGCGTGGTGGAGAATGTCATTGCTGTGATTAAGAAAAAGCTATCAAACAGTTTGGTAAGTGCTCTGCTAGTAGTGGTAGTGAGGAGAGATTTGGATCTAGTTTGTTTTATCTAAAGAGTAGTTTATTCACCCATCTTATGAGTTAAGGGCAGGAACAGAAGCTGTAAGAGGGAGCTATGAGCTGTTCCAGCCTGCATGTGTAATACAGGGGCATTTTTCTTCTTGGTTTTAGGAATCCCTGGAAATGCTGGGCTGAGAGGAACCCCTGGGCCACCAGGACCTCCAGGGCAGCCAGGGTCTGTTGGATTCCCTGGAGCTCGTGGAACAGCAGGACCTAAGGGTATATCTGGAGCCTGCAAAGGGAGGGGAGAAATTGGGTCAGAAAACTAGGGTTTCGGCCAAGTGTATGAGCAGGCAGGCAGGCAGCACTCTGATGTGTGGGCCAGCTGTGCGTGGGAAACCAGCTCCTTTCCTGGCAACATTAGTGCAGGCACCAGCTGCTTGAAATGAGCAGAGAAGTGGTTGGAAAGGGGGAGGCTCTCCCAGGATTTGGATCACTGATGGGTGTTCAAAGAGGGTAAAACGAACGGGAGCAATGGGAAGAATTTCCATGAAGGGAGCCTGTGTGAGGGAACACTTCACATAGTGTTCCCCTTCCGCTGTGTGTCAGGTTTCTCATATACATTGCAGTCCCCACAAAACATCCTACCTGGATTATTTGCTCATTTGATCACTTTTGTCTTCCCCAATGTCCCTTCAGGGTTTCATGGATTTCCAGGTTTAAATGGCCTGAATGGCTTGCCAGGCACAAAAGGATCTCCTGGAACACCAGGTAAAGGCAATGTGTAGTAATGTCATAGCTGGGGAAATGCATACACTGATCCATCAGAAGAGCAGGTTTTTGTCTACAAAATTCACATCTTTTACCCAGTTCTGGATTTAATCATAACATGAAAAAACCCATCAGGATACAGAAATGTGCATGAACAAAGTCTTTAATGCCAGTGAGAGTTGGAGGCAGCCTGTGGGGTTGAAGAGGTTTTTCTGGTGATGGTTATCATTGAATTCCTGAAGGACTGTGTCACTGCTGGACAGTTGATGGGATGAAATCATAGAACTCTTCCCTTTTCAATGGGTGTTTGATTTTAGCAGGACAGTATCTTCTCTCAGCATCTTGCAGATTGTTTAAGTTCACTGCACAACCTGAGGCATCAAATCTTTTTCTGTTGCTCTACTGAAAACAGCAGAAAGAGTACTAAAAGGCGAATTGCTTTACTGCAGCTCAGCTTCTGTGGTAATTTAGCTGCTACTAAGCAATTTGAATGGGATCTCTTATCTTTGCTAACCATGTTTAATTAGGTCTGAGTGAAGCTGGACTGAAAGGCCCTGCAGGTCTCCCAGGTCCAAAGGGTGAAGAAGGTTCTCCAGGCTTGGGCAGAGGACCTGCAGGATTCCCTGGACCAAAAGGCTCATCAGGAGACACGGGTAAATGCTGATGTTCTGGAAGCCTAGCAGTATTGCAGCTCAGGTTAATGTGTTGCATGGTCAGCAGCATTACCAAAGAGGACTCCTGAAGCCACAGAGGTGGTTAGTAGTTTGACAGGTAAATGTTAAACCTGTGATGTGGCTATATATTTGAGAAGCAGTTGGTTACACAGTTCTTACAGTGTCTGTATCTCTCCTGAACAGCAGAATATGTGATATTCCCCCTCATGCAGTGAGATGTCTCTTTGTTCTCCTCAATGTAAATGCTATTCAGCCTCTATTTCTGTGCATAACTGTGAAGGTCACTGAAGAGCTCTGGATGCGCTCTCACTTAGCATTTCTTGTTCCAGGTCCCCCTGGTCCTGTGGGACTGCCTGGCTTGCCAGGAACACCTGGAGCTTCTATTCCTTCTGATATACGTGGGAGACCTGGGGATGCTGGCCATCCAGGAGCTGATGGGAGCTCAGGTGTGAAGAGAGGCCTCTTGAGCAGAGCGGACTAACTGAGAGGATTTGTGTTCCTTTATGTACTTCATTTGAAGAGCTCCGAGGGGAAATGACTTGGATGAGTGCTGTCACTTTAATACCCTGGGGTTTAGATTAGGGATTGAGGGAGATCTGTTTTCAGTACCTCTTACTGAATCTTGATATAATTTAGCCTGTTACTAAAGTTCACAGGTCCATGTTCATTTCACCTATTGTGGTATTGATTTGAGCATTAAGGTAGGAACTTTGGTCCAGCATTGTGTGTCTGAATTTGGACACCAGCTCCATTTTGGACTGTGGTTTCCGCAGCTGTAAGCAGAGGCTCTGCATGAAGTTTAGAAGTGTCCTGTGTGAGCTGGGAAGCAGCAAAGCCTCATTGCTCCTTCAGATGCACTTGCTGATATAACCATTGTTAAAAGGGCTTAAAAGTTTGAGACCTAAGTGGATGTAGGTGCTGGGGTCTGGTTCTTTTCCTCTGGGGGGTCATCCCTGGAAATACAGACACCCAAGCAATGACTGTCCTCTACAGACATGCACCAGCACTGTGGTGCCAGATGGCACCAGCATTCACTTTGCCCCGGGAGCAATTGTGCTAATTATAATTACCTTTGCTGTCTCTAGGTCTTCCAGGTCCTCCAGGACCACGAGGGCCCCCTGGCCCAGCTTCTGACCAAGGTGACACAGGCAACCCCGGTTTCCCTGGTGTTCCTGGCTTGCGAGGCAGTAAGGGCGACATGGGACCCCCTGGCCCAATTGGACTCCCTGGGGCATCTGGGCTCAAAGGTAATCCTGCCCTGAAAGGATCTGGGTATGGTCTGGCAGCTGTCACCTTGGTGGTATGAATGGCTGCCGTGTGGTTAGTGTGACCCTGCTCAGGTGGCAGCACTGCTGAGCTTGTTGTTTTAAGTCGTCCCTTTCAGCCCATTCAGGTTTTACTACTGCCTCCAAAGGCAGCAGAGTGAGGGCAGCTCCAGCTGCTCTTCAGTGCGTTCCTAATATTTTTCTCTTCTCTTTGTTCACTTGCATATGCTGTCCACACAGAGGTAAGATGCTGTTTCCTTCCACGTATCATGTATGCTCAGAGGCATAGCGTGGTGGATTTAGCTCTCCACAAGAGGATAAGGGGATTGTTCTGGGCTAAGGCTGGGAGCAGCTTGCTTTCTCTTTGGTCTCTGCCAAAGAAGATGAGAGGACAGCTGAAAACAAACTCTAGCAGCAAGGTTTCAAAGAAACCACACACCTCAAAAGCCAGGTTCTTCACCATTGCAAGGTGAAGGACTGCATGCTGCCCTCGTGGGCTGGCACATCCCCATCCCTCTGTGCTGTGCATAGAGGTCCATTACAAGTAGAAGTGATGTCTACTCCTCAAAAACTTTCCCTGGTTACCCAAGGAAGGGGAAGAATGCCTCAATAAAGTGTGGTTATGTAGCAGTGGAAATTTTTGTGTTGAGGCTTTGCACCCATTCTGGACATCGGAATGGGCACAGGATTCCTTAGGGTCATGGTCCCTCTCCATCTCCGAGCTGAAATGCTGCTGCCATTGCTGCCACCAGCGTGTTTCTCAGTGCCCCAGCTGTGGGTCAGGATCAGGACCCTCTGCTTAGTCCCTGAGGTCTTTAGCTGTGTTTCTTTGCAGGTATAAGAGGTGAGCCTGGCCTAATGGGGATGCCAGGTAAAGATGGGCCTGTGGGGGATCCTGGTTACCCTGGGCTGAAAGGTGAAATGGGCCGTCGAGGTGAGTGCTGGGGGTTTGAACTTGTACTTTATTGCACATGGCTTGGGCTGGGGAAGATTTCAGAGCTCCCTTCATGGGCTTACCTGGGGGACTTAGTTTCGTAGAGACTGAAATAAATCAGAAAGAGCTCGACATGCCACCTCTCACAAAGATACCCAGTGCTGATGTACTAGGGCAGTCTCAGGTTAACACCCTGCTCCTTTGTGTCAGTGTTATCATCAAACCTGAATCTTCTGTGTGCAGTACTTACACTGTCATTTGCACCATGTGCAGGTCTGCCTGGCCGACAAGGGGCTCCAGGTATCACCCCACAGCCAGAAGAAGTCACAGCCCCTGCAGGCTTACCTGGTCTGCCAGGAATTGATGGTGTGCCTGGCTTTGATGGAGATCCTGGATTCCAGGGCCCAGTTGGAAAACCAGGTAAGAAGTACACCGAGACCACTGAAATGCTGGCCTTCTGGAAGAACAACACCACTTTCTCAAATGATTCAGAAAGCTTTACAGGTTTTCCTACTAAAGGAAGTAATTCCAGCAAAATGCACAGATAGCATGTTTAGTTATTATTAGAATGTACTTGATAAATTCCTTTCATGCACTTTTATAGTGTTTTTAATTAGGTTTCCAGCACTGGCTGCAGCAGCCTGTGCCATAGCTGATACGCTGCCAGCTTTGCTACTAGCAGGTGGAGTGGTCATGAAAATGATTCACCACTGAGAATCATTTGAACTGCCACTTAAATGCTATAGCCTGAGAAGTGCAGGGAGCTTCAGCCTGCAACACTGTGGTTCCTGCTCTTTGGCAAAGCAAGTTGGGTGGCTCCTGCACCAGGTGGCTCTCCTGGGAACACAATTCCTTTCTCAGCTCTGCCACTGAGGGAATTTAAGTGTTAGTATGGGGAGGAACTGCTGAATGAAGCTTTATTAATGCTGGGCAGGCAATGAGTAACAGATGCTGCAGAGCAGTGAAGAGAGGTGTGTTGGGAAATGATTTATACTGTTTTTAATGCCCAGTCTGTGCAGAAGTTGTGCAAATGTTCACCCATCTGTTTCCAGTCATGTTTCTTTATACTAATATTAACTTTCCCCATTACTGCTCACACGCTCAGTATCTGCTTCTGTGCAATTCCCTTCTGCCTCTTTATACCGTTCTGTTGTATTTTAACTTGTAAGTTCCTGAACACTTACTGTTGGTTTGTCCAGCCCATGCCAGAGCTTTCTGGTTTGGGGTCAGGACAGCCCTGAATGGATTCTGAGTGTGCATAGGCAGGCATCTCCTGTTAGGTGCCACTAAACTCTAAACCTTTATATGTTGAGCACCCTTCACTGCCCTGAGACTTCTTAAAGATTGGTCAGTCAGATGCTCATCATCAAATACTGGGAAAGGTGAGAGACGGGTTCATGGAGAGCAAGTCAATGGCTTTAATTATACATCATATTTTCTGGAATATGGTTGCTGAAGTGAAGTCATTAGTACGAGGAAACAATGATAGTAATAATTGTATTTGATTTCAGGTGCAAAAGGTTTGCCAGGAAGGTCAGGTTTGAAAGGACGTGATGGTTTACCTGGATCACCTGGCACAATTGGGGATCCAGGACCTTCAGGTGCCCCAGGACCACAGGGATTTGAAGGTAATTTTATGCTGTAGGAGCACAGATCAGAGGGATGCAGTCAGTAGAGTTCCATTTGCTCCCGGTTCTGCAGAGACCCTCCGCAGCATGCAGTAACCTTAGGAAGACCAGGGGATGCACGTGGCCTTGTGCCTTGTATCTGCAATGAAGTCAGTTTAATCTGCAGTGAGGAAGATGATGTCACTTGTCACTGCTGGTGTTTCCCTGGGTACAGTTCTGAGCATCTTCTGGGTTTAATGTTTTGTGCATGTGGGACTCACCTCAAAGATCTAAAGGAGCGATATGGCATTGACAGTGAACACTGCTCTGAGGGGTGGGTAGCAGAGGGAAGGCACAGTGACAGAGAGAAGGGTTGGATCCTGCCACAGACTTGTAAAACTTTTGGCCTTTCTGTGTCAAAGGAATATCATCGTAAAGAGCACTGTAGCAAAAAGGAATTTATTAGGTTTTGGTTGGTACTTAGAGATCCTGAGAATTAATTGTACTGTGAAATATGTGCTAAGACAGTGGCACCAGAGTTTGGGGGCAAAGAAATGGAATGAAACGAGGTAGGAAACAGGCAGGTGCTACTGTGAAATGGCTGCTTTTGATGTGCAAAGTCTGGTTATTTATATAACAACCATCAAATCTTGGGCTCCTCGTTGTCCCACATGAACATGATGGCAGCAATGCCAAAACTGGGTACAGACCCAGCTGATGTGCACACTGCAGATCAGTAACAGCGACTCCTTTTCTGTCTTCTAGGTGTTGCTGGAAAGCCGGGTTTGCTTGGTTTGCCGGGAATGCCTGGTCGGAGCGTGGGTGTTGGATACACGTTAGTGAAGCACAGTCAGTCAGACCAGATCCCACCTTGTCCCACAGGAATGAATAAGCTCTGGGATGGCTACAGCTTATTGTACGTGGAGGGGCAGGAAAAGTCACACAACCAGGATCTTGGTGAGTTGACAGACTTCTCTCAGGCATGAACAATGTAGGGCAAAACCCTGTTTCAAATGAGCAGTCTCTACTGGGAGCAGCATCACTTGTGCCGTCCCCCACCACTCCCCTGGTATGTACCAGCTTGGAGCATTGGCAGATGCTCAGTGTGACCACTTCTCCCATTTTCCAGGTTTTGCTGGCTCCTGCTTGCCTCGCTTCAGCACCATGCCTTTTATTTACTGCAATATCAATGAAGTGTGCTACTACGCCAGCCGCAATGACAAGTCCTACTGGCTCTCCACCACTGCTCCCATCCCCATGATGCCGGTGGACAGTGGCCAGATCCCGCAGTACATCAGCCGCTGCTCGGTGTGTGAGGCACCGTCCCAGGCCGTGGCTGTGCACAGCCAGGACATCACCATCCCACAGTGCCCCCTCGGCTGGCGCAGCCTATGGATAGGATACTCCTTCCTTATGGTAAGGATACTATTGCTAAGGTAAAGGCAGCTGTAAACACTCCTAGATCTGCTCTGTGATCAGGTGACTGAGACTGTAGTCTGCGAGTTGCTTACGGGGAACTAGAGCCCTATAACTTCCTCACCTCATGCATGTCTTCCTTATCGGCTGGCCTGCTGCGGGCTTTCCAGGTTTGTTCTCATGCACCTGACTGCCTCACCTGTGCTGCTCAAGCTCAGTAGTACCATTGACATAGTACTGTATTGTCACAAATGCTCTTTGTTCTTCAAACCTTTAAATATGGAAATGCTAAACTGCATTGTCTTAATCCCCCTCTCTTAGCAGAAAATGTAGAACATTTTCCATTGCACTCTCCTAGAAGCTCATTAGTGTTAAGAGTGGTAGAAAATGATGAAGTCAGCATGATTGTTTCCAAATTTTCCCATCTTGCAAGGGAAGAGCTGGTTTTCCTTTGTATACTCAGCCTATGCACATTCCTTTGCTTATTCCCTGTGAGGGTTGGACACAGAGGCTTGGAGCATCCTGCTCTACTGGAAGGTGTCCCTGCCCGTGGCAGGGGTTGGAGCTGGTGGAGCTTTAAGGTCCCTTCCAACCCCAACCAGTCTGGGATTTTGTGATGATTTATCTGTATCCCTGACTCAGAACAGATACACACAGCCCAGGTACAGCTCTGGGTGCCTGTTTTATTCCTTTTAACCGTGCAACTGGAGGACTCCCCTCTTTCCCTCCCACTCTGTTCCTCCACACTCCTCCTAATCACCATCTTTCTTGCAGCACACCGCGGCTGGTGCAGAAGGTGGAGGCCAGTCCCTGGTGTCCCCTGGCTCTTGCCTGGAGGATTTCCGTGCTACTCCCTTCATCGAATGCAACGGGGCGCGGGGAACGTGCCATTATTTTGCAAACAAGTACAGCTTCTGGCTGACGACGGTCGAGCAGTCACAGCAGTTTGTGAGCGCTCCTCCCTCAGAAACTCTGAAAGCAGGACAGCTTCGGACGCGGGTCAGCCGCTGCCAAGTGTGCATGAAGAACTTGTAGTAACCAAAATGCGGTACCAGCCTTTGTTACCTAAGACTAGCCATCCCTGATGTGAAGAAGGATAAGTTCATAGACCTGTTTGTGTGGGGTTGATGGGTGAATCAAGACAGCCAGAGTTCTACAACAGTCAAGTGTAAAGTCCAGGAGTTTGACTGCACACAGAGGAGGGAAACACCAGTGCTCTGAAACCTCTTTTCTTATGGAACATGGTGCTATGCTTTTACTGCAGTGGGGTTTTCCCCTCATTTATGGCTACCTCAGCAAGACTATGTGCATTCCTTATTCAGACTGAAGAGTAGCTGATGTCTCTCATTGCACCGCTCCTCTGTCCAAGACAGACTTCTCATAGAGTCCTATGATTTTTCAAGATCATATGACTTATCAAAAGTTATGCTTTACTAGTGTCTTTGCAAGCAGTATTTGGTCTAGTGTTAGGGAATGAAGGCTCATTCTCCTATGAAATACAGAGCGAGCTGCAATTCACCAGTGTACTGCATGTGACTTAGAAACACTGAGCATTAACAGCTGGCAACTGATTTACTTAGGATGACTCAAAGATTAATCTGTTTTGCTTTGCTTAGTAAACAGATGAGCTGTTCTTTCCTTCACAGCCATAGAAGATGGGGTCCACTCATGTATAATAAAAGGACAGAGGCAGAAAGCCACAATTTGGTATACAGTCAAAATCCTAAACTTATCCATAACTCTGATTGCCTCTATCAGTATCTCAAGTTTTTTCTCTCCATTCTCCTCTGTGTATTTAAATACCATCAAAATGCTTTATTGCCATCAGCCAATACACAAGTATCAATCACTTTACAACACCCTAGTAACATTTTGGCTGGGTTGTTCTGTTTGTATCAGTGGTACCTTGCCCCAGGAGGGTTCATTCCCATGCCATCCCAAACTGAAGTATTAATGGAACAGTTTCTAAACTGAGACTCCAGATTAGCAGCTCGAGGCTCAATTTTTTAAATGTGGATGTAGCTGAACTTGCTTTCCTTTTTTAAAACCATAGTTTTCTTTCTAACAAGCTTGTTCGGTAGGGGCCATTCCAGTTCTTTGGGTCAACTCTTCCTTAGACAGGGCTCAGGTGACTGCAAGCAATGAATTACTATTGTAAGTAGTATTTTTAAAATCAAAGCTAATGGTCAGCAGTTTGGCACTACCTAAGAACACAAAACAGCTGAGAAACTGGTGAAGGCCCAGGCCCTTATAGACACTGCTCCCAGTTTACACTGAGATTTCACAGAATCATAGAACAGTTAGGGTTGGAAAGGACCTTGAGATCATCCAGTTCCAATCCCCCTGCCATGGGCAGGGACACCTCACGCTAAACCATGGCACCCAAGGCTTCATCCAACCTGGTCTTGACCACTGCCAGGGATGGAGCATTCACAACCTCCCTGGGCAACCCATTCCAGTACTCTTAGCTTGCTCTTCCCATCAAAATATCATGAAATAACTATTTACGTTTTAATTTTCTTCCTTGAGAAAGCTTTCAGAGCCCTTCAGCAAAGGAGTTTAAGGAGGGAAAAAAAGAAACCAGCAATTATTTGACTGATAAGGAAAGCCTCATTCTCTGTAAAACATTTCAGTTGGGCCTGCCTTCCAGGTAGCTTCTCCTGCCAGGTTATTTGTATATTTGCCAGAGTTGCCTTGTCTCTTTCTCCCATTCTTTTCAAAGGAGTGCTGGAAAGTCAGACTGAAATGCCAACATTTTCACCTTTCTAAAAATGTAGATCCTGATTTTGTCTGATAGTTTCACAATTACCTAATGCTAAGGAAAAATAACCACTTAATAGAAATGTTAAAATAATGTGCTTGAGGCTTTTTGGAAAATGGGTAATGTATATCCAGGACTGCAGTATCTTTGTTATTGTTTAAGGTATCACTGTTCCATAGCTTCATTTATTGGCATTAGTTACAAAAAAGGTTACAGACAAAGCCA
This sequence comes from Neopsephotus bourkii, assembly GCF_033783945.1. Classification (NCBI taxonomy): domain Eukaryota; kingdom Metazoa; phylum Chordata; class Aves; order Psittaciformes; family Psittacidae; genus Neopsephotus; species Neopsephotus bourkii. The sequence continues at coordinate 1,713,554 of NW_026901555.1, forward strand.
CTGCATCTTTTAAGGCAAACCATTTCTGTTAGGATCAACAAGATGGCAAAGGAAGACAAAGTGAAAAAGAATCAAGGGACAAGTGAAGGGACTTACAAGCTGAGGTTGCTGCATTAGCCAGTACTTCTGTCACATTTGTACAGTACTGCCAGTGTCAGTGAAAGTCCATGGCTATGCCCGTGAACAGGGCCTTGCCTTCCACCTAATTCTGCAGGTGATCAGTGTAACAAGAATTAAGATCTTGCTACACAGCTCAAAACTGTATCTGATTTGTTGTTTTCTTTTGTTAAACACTGGCTCTTCAAGGGGAAAACCAAATCACTGTCAAGGTACAATTGGTACATGCATAGGCTCTGCATGCTGCAACCTTCATAATTACAGTTAAGGGAAATACACGGTCCTATGAAGAGCATCCATTTGGAATCAGAGCTCACCAGCATGCAGAGGGGGATCATGACACAGAGTGGAATAAACATCACAGATAAACAGGGTAGCCAAATAGACACCAAGAAGAAACAAAAACTGTACGTGGCAAAAGCTGCTTTTGACAAGCCTTCCTGAGAAATATGAACACACACAACCCCTTTCCTTCTGATATGATATGGATTTAACCATCTTGGGAAGCAAACAAGGAAGAATGATGATTAGCATGTGTATTTGTCATTTCTCATGCTGTAATTTGAGAAGAATTCTCAGGAGTTTCTTCTGAGTAAGGGCAGCTTTCTGTGACAGGTACTTCACATCATTTAGGCACAGGACATACGGTTAATAACAGAAGAACCCCATGTCCCAATAGATGTGCAACAAGTTAAGCAACAAGCAGAAGCAGTTGGGTAACCTGTAAAATCAGGTGTGCACAAAAAAGTTGTCAACAATTACACAGTAAACAAAGCAGACTCCAATTACCTTTCATGCCTTTTCTTTGCAGTAACTTTTAGTGCTAATAGTTATGGTTATTCCCTCTGTGTCCCAGCCCACAGGGTCTTCCTGGTCTCTCAGCATTTGGATTGTCCATTGATCATGCAGCATTCCACAACGTTTCAGATATAAGAAGCACTGGTACTTAGTATTTCTGTGAAGAGATTAGAATGAAATCAGTAGCATGACATAGGCTCCCCAGTCTGCTTGCTATTAAAATAATGTGTGTCTAATCAAACTAGATCTATATGTTTCTTTTATTAGTATCTCAATATTGTGCTGCTTCTGAATGTGTACTTGCTAAGAGCTTTGGGAGATGATATTCACGCAAATAACTGAATGCATTAAGACAGTGCACACAAACTAAGGAAGGGAGAGGGGAAGAACATCCCTCAGAAGGATAAATTAGATTGCAGGCCCTGATACAATGCATGGCTGCAACAGATTTACTTGTACAATAAAATACACTGGTAATATTCTCACCTTTGTTAAAGACAGTCAAAGCATATCACAGCTCCTTTGGATTTAATTGTTCTCTCACTTACAAAGCCCCCACCCTTCTAATACTTTTCTGCAGCTGAAACATGACTTTCTGAACCGTTGGGTTTCTTTTTGTAAATGTTAATGTGTTTTTGCAATAAACTTGACCCATTTTGTCTTTTTTTTGCACTCCATTAGGAAGAAAATGCCTGTTTTTTTTTTTTTTTTACTGATAATTTATACCAATTACTGATAGCTTCTATAGAGAAGTAACACAAATGCTTAAACCAACTGTAATGATGGAATAGTGAGCTATCAAGAGCTGGGCCAGACAGACACTGGTAGTTGACTAATACACTTAGCAATTTTGGTAAGGTTGAGTGTTTTAGACACAGGAGGGTCTTACTCACAGTAAGTACATCTGTCTGTAAATCAGTCAGTTGTTAGGGGGTAAACATGCCTGGTAGATCACTTGGTTATAGAAATCATTTCAGAAGTTCTGGAATAAATAATTTCTGTGTTTGTCACACTATTTGTACGTAAAACACAGGGTAGCAACTTCCTGTGAAGCTTTAGTAAGTTTGAATGATGAAGTGTTGGAGGGAGGCGAACAGAAGCCTGAGAGTCTCAAAGGAAAGATGCTTCCTACGAGGAAAGTACCTGACAGAAGTATTAAGTTATCTTTTTCACGCAGCAGTGGAAATTTGGTTGTATCATTATTCAGGATTTAGAGTCAGAGCACAGAATTCTAGTGATTCCTCTGCCAGTGCTGCAGGGGTATCTCTGTATTGACTGCAGTGGCTGTTCTTAGGGGGCTCTCTGGTGAAAACTCTTTTGACAGGAGGTATAGTATTTAAGTGTAAATGACTCAGAAAATGATTGAAACATTGCAGAATTGACCCAGTCTAGAACGGAATTGGTAGGTATTATATATTCCTATAGCAAACACCCATATAGTAAAAGATGGGGTTTAGGCTTTTTATTAGCTCACATCTTTCCTTAGTGACATAGATACTAACAATTTGGATTATGATAATTCATACTCAGTACCAAGACAGAAAGATGATACAAATATATAAATAGCTATGTTATTAATACATACCTGATACTGTCTCCCTGCTGCATAACCTGCATAAGGCAAATTAGCACTTGGATAGCCAGATCTCTCTGATTGATGTTGCTGGTTAGAAAAATAGTCTGTTGCTGCATCTGGTCTCCTTAATGGCTGAAGATGCATGGGGCTATGCAAGACAGGTAAAAGAGGTTATTAAAAACATGGAATAATACACTGCAGGTTACATGAAGGGTTAGTTTCAGCTGAAATATAAAAATAACAAAGCTCACTTCTGCATGCATGACACTGAGGCAGTAACATGAAGACATGTAAATGTTCTGCCTTTAAAGTTCATTTTACTGTCAAACCCTCATCCTGCAAACAGGTGAATTTAAAGCAGCACAACTAAAGGACACTTCTGTTTCTAAAATGTAATGAAAATGAATCCATTTGTAATTATGAGAGGAAAGCCATGTGAGCCTTTGGATAAATCCGTGTTTCAGGATTTAGCTTCAGAAACAAGATAAACACACCTTTTTCACTGGGGAAGCAGGCTAAGTCTTAGAGAGCAAGTTGATAAATCTGGTCCCGTGTGCTAGTTCACGTTTAGCAACGATGTACAAAACAGCCCCACCATTCCTGCAGCGATGCTGCTGGAATTATGCAAGGTCCAGGAGAATAAAGGAAATATCCAGAGGAACAACTCCTATCGAAGCCTCAAGCCACAAAAGTTACACGTGAATAATGCATCAACAGCTTCACTGTTTACTGTGTCTTTGTCAGTTGCTGCACCACTGGCAAAGCTACGAAGTAATTCTTAGGTCTCCAAACTAGAGTGTAAGTGAAAATGAGCAAAAGGACAGCAAACCAGCAGCATACCTGCAGTTCTCTGATTGATTCAGGCTTAGGACATCATCCAAATCTTGTCTTCTCAGTACGGGTTTTGGAATTCCTTCAACCCAGACATCCTGTATGTAGGGGATCAGGTGGTTACACAGAGCAAAATGACAGCAAGTTACAGAACTGGGTACATCAGCAGTTGTCTTTGGTATAAAAAACCTGTATAAACCCATTTAATCAGTTACTAAATATAATGTTTGTAGACATTTTGAAATGTATAAATGCAGTTTATCTAAAAGACTCAGCAGAAGAAAAGCCCTTACACACTTGGGTAATGCAGAAAACGTACCTTTAGGTATAACAGAAACATCCAGCCCAGTAAGTCTCTGCACAATTAAATAAACCAGGTATTAAGGGTTTTAGCAAGGCCTGGGCTTTTGTTGAGTCTTTTATGATTACACATTTCAGAAAGGTGCTGCTAGTCCACAAATAACAGTGAATTTCTCTGATTTATGCAAAACTGAGTCAAAAATTAAACTAAATACAATTAAGATCAGTTGAATATTGTAGCTTACAGACTGGCTGCTGCCTTACCAAACATATTGCTGAGGAAAGAAGGAAAACACCATGAAGAAACAAAGTGTTCCATGTGGTTCATAAAACTAGTAAGGGATGTTCATTTGCTTAAAAATAATTTTTTATAAATTTATATATAATATATATATATTTTGTATATAAATTTATAAAACTCATTTGTTTAAAAATAGAATGACCTGAAGTAGTTTTCATAACCAAGGTACCCTCTGGAGAGCAGCAGTTCAGGGGAGCTCATCTGCAGGAACTGATGCTTTCAGCTGCAGATTCTGGTTTCCTCTCTTGCCTCTCTCAGACACGGCTGCCTGACTGGCACGACAGCAAAAGCTCAGAGAGTCATCAGTGGCTTTTTACAAGCCCACGTTTTCATGACCACCACATCCAGCCAGGAGATGAGGCAGAAACATCCCCTGGACTGCAGCGTGCAGTCTGGAGCGGGAGAAAGGAGGGCGGACTGCAGCCCTCTCAGACTTGGTTAAGGATTAAACAGCACCACCTCCTGGTGAAGGGAGGCTCATGCCCCATTTTTCCCCACTGCGTATCCAAGATATTAATACTTCACAAATATATTTAAAAGGAAATGATGTATCAGACTAGATAATTTTCTTTCTTTTCTCATCCAGCCTAAAACGTTTTCTTCTCAAACACTATTCACATGTAGAATAACCACTAAAGTCTTGAATGAGGAAAAGAACACAAATTCATTCCCTTTCAAGCTGCTTTGTATTTCATATATCCTGTATTGTTTTTGAAATGCATTTACCCCTCTTCTGATACCCACTAGTTCAAGCAATGATCTCTATAAAGCACATGTCACCTAGTGGAAAAGGCTGGCATGGCAGCACCTGAGCCTGGCCACAAAGGTGGCCGCTTTCACAGTCTGGTCTGGGGGGACCAACATTCAAGTCCCAGCTCGGTCCCAGCCTACCTTTGTAACCCTGTAAAAGACAACTGTCTGCTCTGTCCCACAGGAATGTTGCAAAGGTCCCAGTGAACCCTTCTGTTACAAAGGGGATGCAGGGAATTCGTTTCAGATTTGAGTTAGGAAATTTCTCCTTTCAGGAAAAAAAAAATATCAGAAAATGGCCAAATATTCCAGCCCCAAAACTAACTCAGTTGTAGGCAGTGAATTTTAAACAAACAAATACAGCTAGAACTCTGCAAGGGTTTACGTACTACAAGTAGTTACATGCTGTCATTCACAGTTCATGCAGCTGAGAGATGACAACACATTTAGTACAGCCATATCCTTCTGATCATCTGCACTGCCTCCAAAAGCATCACTGGAAAGCATCACTCCCAGTAGGAAAAGAAAACTCAGGTTACCTTTAATCTTACCAGATGACCTTTTCTTTGCTACTCATAAACCATTCTGCTGCCTCACAAACCCCTGCCTGCCTTCTGCTGGAATTGGGAACATGTCATACCCCACACGCCAACATCTCTTACCCTCGGCGACTGCTGGTAACCGTGCCCCACGTTCCCAGCCATTTCAGGAGTAAATGCACGGTTCTGGTGTGCTTCACGGTAGGGAGAATTCATCTGGTTCCTGGGTGGAGGAACAGGGAGAATATAGAGCACGAGTGACAGTTCTGAGGGTCTCAACAAATCATTTTGCACTGCTGGTTGGTTCAACAGCCGTATCATAGGTTTAGATGTGCTGTGGCAACGGCTACATGAGAGCGATGTCTAACTACAATTTTAGATGACAGAGGAAGTACCAGCGACACACATCAATGGGGCTCATTGAAGGAAGAAATAAGAACATGGTGTCTATACACCTGGGACAGGTGACAGTGGGGGGGGGAGGAGATAAAGTGATGAAATCAAAAAGCAGCTCAGATTTCCAACACCTGGGACCCAAGAATGGGAGGAATTGTGTTTAATCACCAACAGTCTCGCCAATGTTTATTAGCCTTGTTTTTTTCTTGTTTCCATGGAAGGAATAACATCCAAAACACTGGTGGAAATAAAGGCAACTGCTAACAGCAGATAAATCAGCAAGACAGAGTTGGTAGCCTTGAGTTAAAGTTGCAGACATATTTATCAGTTTTAAAGCTTGCCTGGTTAGCCCTGAAGAAAAGAATGGCATGGTTTAGTTTAGTGTGAGGTGTTCCTGCCCATGGCAGGGGGGTTGGAACTGGATGATCTTAAGGTCCTTTCCAACCCTAACTATTCTATGATTCTATGATTCTAAGAAGCAATGACTCAAAGTGAAGTTCTGTATGCAGTGGTACAATGCTGAAGAACTGTTAAATGCTCTGGTAAGATGCTTTGATTTTAAATTGAGTATTTTAGCAGAGGATGCCAGATGCCGAGTTAAACATCCAGAGGTTAAAAATTAACCAGAACATCACTTCATTTTTTATTTTGCTTTACTTCCAATTTGGTTGTAAAACTCCTTTTAACTGCATCCAGAGTAACTTACCCAGCCTTTTTGCTTTTGCAGTGGTAGACACAGTAGCATATTACAACAGCTATGATAACCAGCGCTATTGCAGGAAGAGTAACTACTAAAATGAAATCTAGAGTGTTCCAAAGATGATTACATTTGGGGCCCATGTACCAATACTCCTGCCAGTCCACTCTGTAGTAATCACATCTGCAAATGAAAATGCTGTTTTAGCAACATTCTTTTCATTTTAAAATAACCAATACCAAACAAAAGTAACCTATTTTGCTATATGCTTATTTATTATTGAATGCTACAGGGGTCAAGGGATTCCATATTTTTCCTGCTTGCCTGAAGATACTACTCTTCTTAGTAAAACACATCTTATTCCAGATTTGATGCAAATGCACTCTGCCAGGCTGTAGGTCAACCAAGTCCAAGTTAGCATTCCAGTAAGTCCAAGATAATCAGCTTTGTTGAGAAGAGGGTATATTGCCCGAGTCATGATTCAGGTCAAAGATCTCTTTTTTATCAGATGTAAGCATGCACTGTAAGCATGCACTTCCGAAACAGACCACGCAGCTGTGACTGAGACGTCACACTTCTATCACTACAACAATGTGCATCTTCTATGAAGAAGCAGCACCACCACCCACAGTAGATCACAGACTGTGTCCCTCCTGCTTTTAAGAGCAAGACTTCGAATGGGATAAGAATGGTGCTTTTTTTTTTAAAGCCAAGTTATTTTCATTAATTCAGGGCTTCTTTTTTCCTCTCCCAAAGCATCACTTCCTCTGCTAATACAAAGGACATCACTAGGACACATTCTGGTTTTGTCCCAGCAATTCTCATGATGGGAAGGTTCTTCTGATAGGCATTTCGCAACATTTGTTAGTGCAAACAGTCTGGATTTGGGGAACCATTTCTGAAAGTTTGCCCTTGATCTCCCACTACAGAAAATTCTTCCCTCCATAGGCAGTATTTGTATGGATCTGGATATGATTGGAACACATAATTACAGCTTCAAGAATGTAGCTTTCTATTTCTTTGGAGTTGCACTAACATTTAGACAGCGTACCCTGTTGGCTACAGCTGGAGGCTAGCTGCACATCCATAAACAGACTGTGTCACAGAGGAAGTATTGCCTTCAATCCACCAGGTAATCATACGGGCTTCATAATTTTCTTGCTAGTTTCCTGCCAAGTCTAGGGGTCAAGCCATATGTAAAACAGAAATATGCTGGATCTAGGAACAAGATTCTCTGCTCAGATGACTAGATTGTTTTAAAACAAGGAAAAAGAAAACACTACGTAATGAAGAATAGGATTAAGACACCTGGAGGGGTTTTTAACTCTAAAGAAATTTTGGTCAACCTGCAAGTTAAGTTGCCATTACCCAGCATAACTCAGTTCTAAGGTAAAATATCCAAGACAATTGTGAGCATGTGAAAATTGAGGATTACAGTGATTACCTACCTAATAAATTACATGGCTTACACATACTCTAAAAAGAAAATGCTGCACCCAGAGCCCAGATTTGATGCTTTGTGTGAGCTTATACAGATCGTGCATGATGATCAACATCTACTTTCATGCATCACAACATTGCAAAGTCTGTATTTAGTTCATCATTCAGACTATATCTGAGAGCTGCACTTACACAGTATATATTTAAACACGGAAATCACCACCACCCCTACCTGCAGAAAGGTTTTTCATTTTTACACTGGCAAGGAATATTGGTAGGACAGAAGTTGTCTGTATCACCCAGGCAGGCCCCAAAGTCTTTAACTCCAGTGCAGCTGGCTGTGAATTAAACCAAACCCAGTATTTAGTTATTGCAATTACACCACAACACACTGTTTAGTGGGCTTAATGACCTCAGAAATACAACTCATATGATGAACTCTGGCTATTTGGATATTAAATCCTGCTTTCCAGTGACCTGCCCCTTCAAAGCTTTGAAACTATTTGAGAAATGGTGTAGCTGAAGTTACTTCCCCCTGACTTGTACCCATCTTCAGTTAGCCAGTAAACTGTGGCTTATGTTATTAGGATTTTTATTGCATCATTGAAGTATGGTGGTATCTGAATTCCATTATGTATCATCTCTGGATTGTTGTTGGCAAAGGCTAAAACTCATGAAACCCACTTGAGACTCAAACCTTCTAATTAATTATAGCCCAAATTAAAACCTTTTTTTGTGTTTTGCATTGGGATTCTTCCTTATTTTTAGTCTACAAAAGGATTTGTTTCGTATTACTGTCGGTTCTCCTCCATCTCTTTTTCTGTGTAAACATTGTGGGCTGTAAATCATGTTCCAGAAGTTAAGTGCTAACAGTACTTCACAGGCATAGGGCTGTTTAAATATAGCCTCCTCATCAGCAAGCTAATAAAGACATCAAAAGTCACCATGTTTGACACTCAAGCACTACATTCTCTCCTACCTGTTTCTTCCCAGTGTGGGATTCAGACTGAATGCTTGCTGTGATTTAACCCAGCAGGCAGCTGAACGCCACAGAGCTTCTTGCTCGCTTGCCCAGCTCAGTGAGATAGGGGAGAGAATTGGCAAAAAAGGTAAAATTCATGGGTTGAGATAAAGACGGTTTAACAGGACAGGAAAGGAAAGGAAATAGTAATGCTAATATCATCAATGATAAAATAGTCAGAATATACAAAACAAGCGATGCACAATGCAATTGCTCACCACCTGCCAACTGATGCCCAGCTTGTTCCCGAGCAGGAGCCCCCAGCCAGCTTTCCCCCAGTTTATATGCTGAGTATACCACACGGTCTGGAATATCCCTCTGGCCAGTTTGGGTCAGATGTCTGTCCTCCCCCCCACAGCCTCCTTACTGACAGGGCACGAGAAGCTGAAAAGTCCTTGACTTAGCATAAACACCATTTAGCTACAACTAAAACATGGGTGTTATTAGCACCATTCTCAGACTAAAGCCAGAACACAGCACTGTACCATGTAACTGGGAAGAAAACAGCTGAAACCAGGACAATGCTGTACTCATTGTTCACACCAGCAAGCTACGAGCTGACACAGAGGTTCTGGTGCAAAGCCACTGAAGTCTATGACTTAGAGAGATGAACCTGACATCTTGACCTATAATGTGTGACCAAACAAACAACTGCAAGACACCACTGGGGATGCCGAGGCGAAAAACTGAAACTCTGACTGCACACTGTAAGGCCAAGCACCATTATGACACTTGAAAAACCCCCAAACAGCCAATACAGCTGAATAAAATATTGTGTAACTTTTTAGAAGATGCACATTTAGAATGAAGCCAGAAAGTCAGAACTGGAAGAGATCTCTCAGCAGATCCTTCTGAGCCTACCTGGCAACTGACAGGGGAAAGTCAGTATCAGAGCATCATTAATATCACTGGTTTGCTATTGCAAGAGGGATTTTCCACCAGCAACAATGGATTAACAAACTCATGACTAATGCATTATTAGGTAGAGGAACTATGCTATGAACAGCCTTTATCTCAAAAAAAAGATGGAAACCCCCTTTCCTTCCCACTGGCCAAGGCAAAAGCGTTTTTGCCTTGCATAGCTGTGTCTGTAAAATATCCCCATGCTCCTGGCAGTACAGAACCCAAGAACTATGGAACACTTTTTAACAGCAAACACAGGCAAGCAGCTGTCACACATTTTCACTGTCTTCCCAGTATTTAAAATAAACTCCACCTAAACCATAAGGAGAATTCCCTCAGAAGCAATACCGCTGGGATTGCAATACCACAGCAGCGCTACCCTTGGTAAGCCTGGAATTTGACAGACACGTCCCTATTCTAACAAGCTCTAAAGCAAAAAAGCAGCCATGCCTTACGTTCTAAAGCTTCTTCATCCAGTGCATCGCTGGCCACAAACAGGATGAACAGCAAGGCTTTCAGAACACACATCCTGCGGCTGATTGTCGCACAGTTCCTTCCAGTTTTTGCTAGCAGAAGAATGGACCCCCCCTTCTCCTACCCTTACTGTAGCAAGGTAAGGATCATGGATTTTGAGCTCGTTTTACAGCATCCCCCTCTATAAAGAATTACTAATTAACTTGGAACAGATACTTCCTGATAACTTCTCCAGCATATTTTCTTTTATGACAACTGGATAGTTCCATAAAACATCTCAATCTTGCTATTTCTGAATTTTCAAACACATACACAAAGTATTTCTTTAACGACAGGAGCTTCTGCACACAGAAGTATCTGTCACAAGCATTTATCTGGTATCATTTTAGGGTTATGTTACCTTTTAAAGATAAACTTCAGATGTATTTGAAGTTCCTTGAACATACACTGGTTCCAAAGACACATCAAAGACCTGGATCAAGACTATAAGAATTATGATTAAAGGTTATTATCAGGCTGCTTTTAAGATGTTTTTGCTCCTAGAAAAAAAATGAGGTTTTGCTGCAATAATTCCTGCTGCTCTGATCACAGCTGCAGCATGTAGAACATTACCAACACTTCTTCCTTCAACCCACCTGTTCCATTACAAAACGTGGTTGCAATGCCTGATTTTCTCTTGATTTCCTGACTTCCAGTATCATGATTTTACCTAAACTTCTCCCACAGTTTGCCATTCCTCGTCATTATTGCCAGAACATTTGGTAATAGCTAGGAGAAAGAAGTATTTCAAATAATAGTGTTGATACAGGAGTCTATACGAAGACTACTACTTGCAACTTAATGGTAATTCTCACTAGGATGTTGCTAGTGACTCAGCTCAGCGCTCTTTCATTTGTGGTATCCCAATGTAACACAAGTGGAAGCTGTAGCTCTCTTTCAGATATAGATTATTTTAAAATAAAAACATTTGATAGGAAAAAAAATTAAAATTCCCCAAGTTTAATTTTAGGAGGATACCTTAAACAGTATATACCCATAGATAAAGAGAAGGGATAGAAAGTAAAAATCTGACTGCATAAAATGGGGAGATGAATTTTGGGTAAAAGAAGGGAATGAGAAAGTCAATAGCCCAAGTTGTACCCCAGAGGTTTGTCCTTCTACCTGGAAGTTTCTGATTCTCTGCTGCAGCATTTTCTTCCAAGCCTGGGTTTGATTGCACCATGAGCTGCTTTGAAATGTGCCCAGCAACACCTCACAACTGTCTTGAAATCCTTTGTCTCAAAGAATAACAGAGAGAAAGCCATCATGGACAGGAACGTGACATCTTCTCCCAAGATACTGCCTTCCCTAGATCACTTCTTAAAGGCTTACTAGAATCTTCCCTGTTCACGATTTCCAAAGTGAGCATCTATCCCAGCTACTGTTGAAGTATTTTGTTGTCATTTATCCTGTTAAAGCCACCCACAAATGAGTGATCCTCAGCCCTGTCAGAATAGTTCTTTATCACACATCCCAGAATCACACTCACAGAGAAATTAACATACACCTCAGTAAAAGAAATGGCGTGATCCTCTGTCAGGTGTAACGTGTTCACACACATGCTTTGCTCTTCCAGCTGACAGGGAATTTCCTCTGTGGAGCTGCTGAGTGCAGCTTCAGGTTGTGTGATAAACAAACCCCTTTACCTGGGGCTCTGACACTGGATTAAGACAGGGATGCAGAAATTGCCTTTCTGTGATATTGTTGGCATTTTACTGAATGCAGCAGGTTTGGACCAGGCCTCACAATGGGCTGCAAAGGCCATCAGTAGGTTTCTTCTTTTAGTGCCTACTTGGGTAACAACAAATAAAACAAATGCCATTAGGCAGAAACAGAAATTACCTTTCCAGTTCACAGTGCACCCAGTTCTGTCTTTTATTAAGTTTCTGGAACACAGCACAATCAAATGAAAAGTTACGCATTCCCCAACTACAGTCTAGGTAGACTACCCCTAAATTCAATTTATTTCCTCCAATAAAGAGCTATAACTAAAGGAAAGTTACTGACCAAAATTAATGGTTGAAGCCAGTCAACTGCTCGTTAATTTTAATTTCAGATTTGCTTCAAGACAGCTCTGGAGAATACTTTCAACTGCCATTGTGCAGCCAAGGCTCAGAGGGAGGCACAAAAAGAAAGCAAGGTATTTATTTCTCAAATACTGATATTAGGACTACTACAAACAAAGCACAAAAAGTTACCAACACTTAAAAGCATGCTAGCCTCAGTTTAGATGTATTAGCTGATCACAGCAAGGGAAACACAAGGACTTTCTTTTCGTTGTTCGAGTAAAAGCGATCTCCTCCAGCCCATAAATGAAAAGGGCAAAGAACTGATTGCACCTTGATTGACTTGTGTTCCAGCTCTGCCCTGCAGTAAACTCAGAACTCCCAAATGCATGTCCCGTTTCACCACTTCTGAGCCAATGATGAAATTTCCACTTCCCTCTCCTTCCTCTTCTATAATGTGCTAGTATGTACCGATATACTCACTTTTTGCAACACAAAATAGACCCAGCCAGCAGACTTCAAAATGCAAAGAAGTTTCTTCAAATGAAAAGTGTAACAAGATTTCCCAACTTTCGGATCTCCTCCTTCTTAGCACTTCAGCTTGATTTGTATGCTTGCCCTGAAGAGCACATCAGTGTATGATAATATAAATAATATCATAACTTCCAGAATGGTTCAGCGACGACCTTTCTTGACAGCAGCTCACCATCAGCACGTGTCTGAGCTTTGCTTCTTAGAATCTCTGCAACTTAAAATAAAATCTACACCCTTGTGCATATTCGTGTTCCTTTTTATAAAGTAAAGGCTTTTTGGACCCAACTTTCTTTTCAGATTTAAAATACACTTTCTGTATCTCAGTGTATTCAGAGATACTCCGAACTGTCACAAGGTAATGACACAGATGCATTAAAATATCTTTACAGTATTTCTTAAGTTATTCAAGAACCGTAACTATAATCTGCCATCAAAATAGCCACATTATTCACATGATTTTTCTTCTTTTGAGTAGTTACACTGTAGACCACATCATGTATTACATTATTTATGACCCCTGGATTGCAAATTACTTCACCTGCAGAATTATCATGGAGTTGTACTGAGAGAAATGTATTTGCTATCTGCTTCTGTCGTTCCTCCAGTACAGATAAAAGCCTTCCTTCCCAAGCCCTGAGCTACAGCATCCTTGAGAAGAAATCACCATGAAAAGGAAACGGAAGCATTCCTCAAATTTAAGACACATTAATGCTCAACATTCCAGATTTTACATGTGCTGTACGTGTCACCAGGAATGTATGTTTCAGTACCTCAGAGGTGAAGTTTTTGCCCCCCAACATAAGTGAAACAGCTGTGACGTAGTCATGTTTATCAAAACAACTCGTAACGTGTACTCTAGAGAAAAGGCATTGACAATCTTCCCTACAGGAAGACAACATACAAAAGTTAAGTTGAGCCTTTAAAAAGTATCACATCACCCTTTATTTTCAGGTGCTCCACAACAATATGACAAAATAAAGGATAACAATCAGTTTTATGCAAATAAAAAATTAGTATCAGCAACTTCCAGATCTCAGTATACCCGATACAATTGTAAATGAAAAACATGCATTAAATTAGCACTTTCCAGATTATAAAATATTATGTGACCCAGTTAGGACCTTGAACTTTTTACAAAAATATAAAAATTACAGTATATATTCTTACTTGTATTATATTACTGTATTACTGCATCATGAAAGAAACTGTAAGTGACCATTCATGACACATCTGAGAGGTGTTTCAGTGCTTCAGTATAAATTAAGAAAACCATGTCTTGCAATGCAACTTTCCCTGCATATCCACATCAGTTTTTCACTGTTTAACAGGTTTGTGTACCGGGGCTGGAATCCTGAGATCAAGTCAGGCACACATTTAACGTGAAGACTCACAAGCATGGCACAACAGAGATTTGAATTTGCTTTTTTAAAGCCATTGCATAGCACCTTTACTATAAATTATTGATAGGGAGATGTGGCTACAGCTCCTTGTAGTTATCATTATACAATGTAGTTAGCATTATACAAAACGTAGAGGTTCAGATGTCTGAACTGAAGAGAGCAGGCACCTTTTTGCACAGAAATGCTTTAGGAAATGGCAGCCAAGGAACAAAGATTCACAGTCACCATTCCAATATTCACACAAGAGCAGATCAGTAATCTGCTGATGCGTTTCAGCAAACGCATTCCAAGCCTCTCTATAATAACCCACATCTTTTTTGGTACCTCTAGAAATTTCTCTCATCAAGTATCTCACATGGGTGGACAAGACAATGCTGACTCCAACAGAAGTTATATTAGCAAGGAACCATTGCAATATATCATATTCCAGGCTTTACCAAAAATTCCTTCCCACTACTGATAAACCTCTGCTCCAGGACAGAAACACCAGCTGAGAGATCGATTATGGTATTTCAGAAAAGCAGAGAACACACCTGGTCAGGATACAAAACTTCTCAATACTTTGTCCTGCTTTCTTTGGCTGCAGATAAGAAAAGAGTCATTTCTCGCATAGCTGTTTCAGTGCCAGCACCTAAGGCACTAATTTTATTCCCAGCTTTTCAACTGTGTGGGGATATTTAACAAAAACTGTTAAAAACAAACAAAAACATACCCTTGTCTCGTAAGAAAAGACCTGAAAAAGAGAAATGTCATCTGACAGAAAAAATTAACTAAGTGAGAGTAGCAGGCAAACCCTATATTGGACTAAACCTGTGCTCGCTCACTCATCCAAGAAGGTATGACACAGCACAGGGATACCATTTTATCAGAAGTGTATTCCTCATACTGTTCACCCATCAAAGTGGGTAGGAGCACTACTTTTAAGTTATGCCCCAGAAAACACATTTAAGACTTTTGAATGACAACTCTAAGGTATAGTTCTATTAGAGTTTTACCCTAAGGAGTCATTTCAGACCAAAATACAGCCTAAGGATAGCTTTGTGTATCATGTCCATTTATAGCACCACCTTTTTCTAAGATCAGGGGTTGCAATACAAAATGCTTGCATGGAACATCTAATTCCTGACTGTCTAACCAGCACAGAGTCCAGTGTACCTTCTGCAGACCAGACACTTTCACATGTATTATGAGATCTTAGTAAAAATTACCTTACAAGCATGGAAAGGACCAGACTAGCTTTTGCCACTGCAGGCAGATTCCTTTAAGGCCTACTCTTGCCTGGAAAGGGCAGACATGCTTGTCCCTTAACAGCTATCCAAGGAACCTTCTCTCCCTGCTCCCAGGAGACTAATTCTTGTGTGCAGTTCCCCACTATGTACTGAAAAACATCACCGCAGTAAAGCCCTACTAAACCCACTCAAACCTGCATCATCTTACCTTTCTTGTTGACTCAAAGGACATAAGTTAGAATTTAAACAGAATCTAGTAGAGCAGATGGTTTCTGCATCATGTTTTCTAATCCAGAATCTGACCAAAAGGCAGACAGATAATGCAATTTCTGCCATCCAGTCTTGCACTTGTAAGTAGTAATTTTTTCCCCATTTTCACTTCCTGCCTTCCATCTTCATCCGTTTCCCTGGAAATGGTATATGAAGCCCACATACTAATTTTTCTACTCCTCTCTCTCTGATGGAACACTAAATATGTCTTGCTCAGGAGCTCTGTAAAGATTGATATCCTCCGATTGCTGCCTGAATTCTGAGTTTTCTGGACCTTAAGAGATGATTAAAGAAACAAAACACATGAAATTCTAAGTCAGTTCTCCTAAGCAACTTTCACTAATAGAATTTTTCTTCTTTAAACCTCACATTTACTGACGTCACCTTACTTTGGACTCTGTAATGAAGTCCAACACTTTGCGTGAAATTTGGATTCCAAAATATCAATACTTCCCTGTTTCTGAAGCATCCTAAAAGCCTTATTCTTTTGCTCATTCATCATGTGTACTTTGTGGACAGCACACTTTGCATCTCCTTACAACTTCTGCTAGTCCCTCAATGACACTAGGAATACTGCTTGCCTGTATTTCACTAGTCATTTGGCTTTACATTAGCCTCAGAAGAAGGAATCAGGTTGTAAAATCTCTTCTTACGGAGAATATGAACAAATATCCCTTCATACCCCATTCGTCATCCAATCAAACTAAGTGTTTGCCTAAGTTTGCTCTTGCTTTCCCCCTTAACTTTACAACAAAGCATGTATTTTCATGAAAGGTAACAGAATTCAGCAGATCAAAGGACAAAGTACAAGCACAGTGTCCTTTTGCTATTTAAGTGTTAGGGAAGTGCCACAGTAGATATGGGTGAGATTACCTCTAGGCAGCAGGGTGATCATCACTGTGAGTTGCACTTTGTTCAAGGAAGGCCAGCAGATCTGTTCCAACCTTTGTATGAGTTGTTTTGTTTGTTCTAAGAGAAACGAAGATCGAACAGCAGTAGAGTGCCATACAGAATGATAAAAGCAGTGCTGGAAAGTTTAATCCTAGGAAATTTAAGTGTTTAATTTCATTCTGACGGAAAATGACAGAATTTGACAGAAACCCTACCAAGATCAACGGGCACTGCCTACAAACTCCTGGGAAGAAAGAACTGGCTGTCTAGTAATTCTGCATTTTTAATATTTGTGAGCACTTTAAGCCTCAGAACTACAGATGGTTTCCAACTTCCTGAACACTACAAATACATTCTATATAAATTCAAGCAGTATCAGCTTCATGGATTAAGCAATTTGCATACAGTTCTTCAAAGCATTAGAAGTGGATGAAAACTAATGCAGACTATAAGGGATGTTTTAGAGATCAGTCGTGTGTTCTTCCAAACTTAAGTAACATTTAAACGCAAAAGTGGCACGCGGGACAAGATGCTGTTTCCATTCACCTGTGTGAAAGAGGCAGACAACAAATGACTTCAAAACGAAAAAAAACCCCAACAACAAAGTGGCTTGTTTGTACACACATTGAAGATAATGCTATTGGCATGATGTTAACAAGTGACTTTTTAGTGCTAATCTCTTGCCCTTCATTCCAGAGCTGAAAGAAGAAAAAGACAACGAAGCTTCTGCAAACCCCATCCATCACATTCTTCTTTCAGATCAATGCACATCTGAGCTGAACTACAGACATAGGTTTATATTTTCAAGTATCCTTTGTGAAGTGACATTTATTAACAAGCTTGGCACAGAGAAACCTCATTGTGAGAAGACCCTGACAAAGGTCACTTTCTCAGTGTCTCACTAACAACACTGACAATGAGTGAACTCTCACCCCTTATAGGCAGTGAGAAACAAAACATTCACTAAATAGAACCATGTAAGTGAATAATACAAACTGGGATATAAGAAAATACCTGATGAAATTATACATCACAGAGTATGTATCATAAGGAATATTCCTTCTTTTCTTTCCCTCCCCCTATCTGTAACACTTCGCAGACTTGTAAGCATGTTTGTCTTAGCTTCTAGTACTGTACATATCCACATCTTCTGGGCTGGATTGACCATGGTCCATAAGTTTTGGATCAGGCTTAAATTTTGATGTCTTCACTGGTCCTGTTAGAGATATTAAAGAAATTTAATTAAAATATATATTTGAGCTGTAGAAAAAACCCAACATATTGCCACATTTTGAGAATTACTGTACTAGCAAACACAAATGATCAAAATACGTACATTCTAGTTAAAACTGTGTAAGCAACTCAGGATGATAAAGGTATGTTCTAATTACTAGCATACAGCAGGGGATGGGGAGCAGCTCTTCCTTCTGCTCTCTATACCTTAATACTACTCCTTGAATACAGCAGAATGAGAGAAGAAATAGTGATGGCTTTGCCCTACACATGGAAAAAAGAAGAGAAAGTTTGGGACATGGAAAAAAAATCTCTGGTCCTGTCCTGTTGATCGCAGGAACAGATCTGTCTCCCAAAACCAGCCACATCCGTATCTTCCCTGAAGCTGCTGCCAGATGGCAAGAATTCCAAATTAAGACAAACTCTTACCTATTTTCACTTCATGACTTCCAAAACCAATGAACTGTTTACTAAAGCACTGAACCCTCACACTCACCCTGAATGACAATGCACGAAGAATGATGTATTTAGTAATACTGTAATTCCAGAAGGTCTCAGAGAACATAAAGGCAGGTTATCTAGGACTCTGCCTCCTAGTACTAGCCTGCTTCTCTTCCAGCTACATCAGCTGGTTTAACCAAGGGTGCCACGCTCTCCTGAAAGCTCTGCCCTGTTTGGACTAGTGAAAATAAACATCTCTCACATCACTATTTAATTTAGGACATGGGCATTTTTGGCTGTATTAGGGACAAGAACTAATGCCACTAGAGCAAAGACATAGGATATCTGTACACATTAAACCATCAAAGACAGTCCGGCCTGAAGCCAATGTAAAAACAGATCAAAGCATGCCACAACTAAATCAGGAAAAATACGGATGCAAAGCAAAGAAAGATGTGAATGCACATTACAGTGAAAATAAAGGGAATCAAAGCCCCATTCAAATATTTTCTGCTCTGGTAAAGAACACAGTAAAAAGAAGCAAGAAGGTTTCAGCAACAAGTTAAGAGTCAGAAACTGCCTCTACAAAAGGCAACTATTTTAAAATTAATTTAGTTCTCCTTTAATAGGTAATTGCACTATTTCTCTTAGCAACTGACCTATCAAAATAGTCTTATATTAAATACGCTTTTACATGATCTAGTCAATTATCTCAACCACTTACGCTGCACAAAGAACACCACTGCAAAAAACCTAGCAAATAAAATCCAGTGCTTCATTTGGCACACATTCCTCTTCTACCAGTATCTGGAGATATAGAAGCCATATGGAGAAGTGAATAGTAACTCAAATTAACTGTTCTCACACAAGTCCAGCAGTAATCCTGTAAGTTATACTTATGGTAGTCTGATAACAGAAAGATAATTTAAAGTAGGTATTTAAGGGAAGTACTTGACATCACCTCATTAACTAGCAATGTGGGATATGGTCCACTCCATATGGAATGAAAGAAAACATTGTCGAGAGAGAACAACAAATATATAAGAATTCTGACAGTGTGACAGGGTCCACAGTGAGAAAATTATCACCCCCCTGAGGCTCTGAAGTATATACTAAATAACAGTGTCTACAATGTATTTCCAAGAATAATATGCTTCATCAGTCTGCTCTATTTTAAAGCAAGGGTAACCACAAAATGAAGTAACTGGATTTGCAAGTTGCCCCGAGATTACTTGAAATGTTTAATTCACCTGATGAAGGCACTGGATCTTCATTACTCCAAGACTCTACTGGAGAAGATTCTGTTCTGTTAAATGATCTCGACTCAATAGCAGACTCAGGTTTTGTACTAGAAATTTCTTTCTTTTTCTTATCATCCTGAGTAACTGATACTGACTCTTGCTGCACCTGTGAACCAAAAATTAATTAAGAAAAAGTCACATGGGTATATGATTAATATTTTATGGCAAAACAAAGCTTTCAGGTCTGAAAGCTTATCTGTTATGACATTATTTTCAGATATAGGATCGTACAGTGTTAAAGTCAGCTGCAAGCAAGGGACACAGATGGAGAAACTAAAATGCACAAAAAAACCCACAGTTCACATACAACTTCAAATTCACGTGTAAGGAAATTTACTTTGTCATCAGTATATACTTCAATCTGATTCTGTGCTTTTACCTGACCCCCTCAAAGTCCTTCACCAGGAAGGCACTGTTCATTCACACATGAGGAACCTAGAGCCTTGCACAAGATTGGAATAGCATTTAGTTTTTCAGAACACTTACTCCCTTATTTAACAGAAAGCAGAAAGATAAGTCATGGTAATAACCTAGTAATGAAAAATAATATATTGTTTTGGGAACAGGCTTCACTGAGGGAAAGAAATTGATAGAAACTGTCTTTTATCACATCAATTCTTGTTTCACTCTCAGTTTAATGACATTTATCTGAATCTCATTTTGAAAACTCATCATTCCATTTGTGCTCCTCAGTCAAAATACAAGGTGAGGGCTGTATATAAATGAACACCATAAATTTAAAGCAAAATACTTCTAAATGTTAATATAAATGAGAAACTTGTATCTTCTTTTAAAAGAGAAAAAGAAACAAATCACTGTGCAAACCTGAAATTGTACTCAGGAAAGTACTACTCTTGCCAAGGGTTTATCCATTTTCACTGTAGAAAAGCCTTTTCAGGTTGCAGAAAAAACATGTTTAAGTCCAGATTGTACTAACCAAATTCCATATGTAATTTACACTGACATGTTTAAGCATTAAGCCAGTTATACCTACTGTGATTCTTTGCATCTCTATCCTAAATTCAGTGGTCTCCTTATAACCAAAGCTTGAATCGAGAATGGATTATTTTTGTCAAGATCAAAAAAGAGCTAGAAGAGAAACTTGTTTTTTCTTGTACATCTTGTCTGTTTTGTAGGACTACAAAAGAGATCTTGATATATATTGGTGCAAAGCTGTAACCACTATGGCATCAATTAAACACTGAAGTTATAAAAGGGTTTTGGTGCCTCACTTATTAAGTAACCTTGACAGTAAGAGCAACCAGTACTTGACCTTCTAATGTACTTTTTTCACCCTCTGCATTTATGAGTTACAGAAATTACTGAGAAAGCCTACCTTGGTGACATCTTCATTTACTGCCCACAGTGATTGCAAAGCCCCATAGGTTTGATGGCTTGCAGAAAGCAACTTTTTCCCTGCCACCTATTTAGAAAAATGTAAATTAAAAACAGCTTTAAAAATACTAAAATACACAGACCATTTAAACGAAATTCATATTATTTGCAAGATCTAGTGCATATTACTCTTACGTCAAGCAAATGCTAAATAATGTTCAAATTGCCGCTAGAAATCCACAGGTAGCACTCATGCTATATCCACCTACTCAAAATGTCCTTTTCAACCCTAACTATTCTATGATTCTAAATCAAAACCTGATCATCCAACAGTTTTTTGGCAATGTCAAGTAGACAACATCAAGATGACAATAACTGGAAAACAAGAAATTCTAACAAGAGATGTTATCCTATAGTATCTCAAATCACGTATCTATCAAGTGTGGCAAGGCTTTATTTTTTATTTGCTTTCATTTCAGCAGGATAAAGTCATCTTCGTTTATTTGAGAAATGACCATTAAAAACTGAGACAATGCATTTTAAAATTCAGTTATTTTATTACTTTTTTATAATTATGAAACTAACATGTGTGACACATTACATGTTTTAATGAAGATGCATGTGAATTCTGACTCCTAGTCCCATGACACTTGAAATTCAAGAGAAATGGGAATACTAAGACTAAATTCACTGTTTATTCAGTATTAAAACAGATGTAAACTTACCTTAGCAAATACCACTGACTGAGCTGGGTAACAAACAGAAATTCCTGAAGCAGTAAGTCCTAGTGGATAAACAATTTTCTTCCATCTAGAACCTGTATAAAGCCAAATATTTCAAATAATCAGATGCCAAAGAAACGTAAAGCAAAGTACTTGTATCAGCTAAGTGCAGTTGTTTAACCCCTAACCATTGTTTATATCAAACTTATCCCTGTAACAGCTGGAAAAAGAGTATACAGAGTGTGATAATAGTTTAGTACAGTCATGTTTGTAAGAGACACTGATACTCTGAACATTGATTTCTTGAGTGAGAACAAAGCCCAAACTAGATTTTCCAATATAGTGAAAACTGGTAAGAAGGTCTGTGTCATTCAGCTGTATCTATAAAATTATCCTTCTGGCTTCCAAACCGTTGAAACCATGCCTTCTGACATGTATTTTCTTATACTTGTTAGCCAAATGCCAACATTCTTTAGCATCTTCCCTCTAAATTCCCTTAGTTTTCTCTGCATTCAGTAACCTTAGTTGTTAATTTGCCTCTAGTTTCCTACCATACACATAGTTTCTCAAAACCAATAATGAGCAAACTCAAAACAAATGTCCTACTTAGAATTTCTGTTGATACCACCATTGAAAACGTCTATATAATCCTGTTCTATTAGGTCTTAGCCAGCTTCTAAAAACAGCATTTGGTAATGTCCCTTCAGTTTATCAGTTACACAGGTTTTTAACTATGTTTCAGAAAAGCCTTTTGATCACTGAAATTATTACATGCTATGTATTCAACACATCAATAATGAAAACAAGTAAAAAAAATCCCTACCTTTCCTTGCCAGCGCTAGGCCTGCCAAGCCTGACATCGTAATGATACCAACATTGGGAAGAAATTCTGGTGGTGGGTTCTTCAGGTAAACATAAGCATCTTAGAATTACAAACAACAACAAAAAGAGTATAGCAATTCAGTATTAACCCTTTATTTCCCACTTAAGAAATAAAGACGGAAGCAAAATGATGAGTATCTTAAACCAGTCCACAGCTGGATTTTTTTCTTCATGACTAAAGATGTGTGATTTTGCAGATGCACACTTCTGCAGCCCTTTAGACAGATCTAAAATCACAGTCCTCAAAACACAACAGCAGAATTTTTCTAATTAGAGACATTTTTTGTGTTTTAGAAGCCATTAATAAGGAAAGCAGAGATTTAGGCTTTCATTTCACTCTAAATATACATTAAATGAGACAACACGTATTTTGGCATCTCTCAATATTCTGTTTTAAGGGAAAATAACTTATCTGAAAATAATAGTTTCTGATACTGAACTTGAATGCAACTACTACTTGTAAGCTGTGCTAGAATTAAGAAGCCATTTTTATAACAAAGATGGGTTGTGGAATTTCCACCCGTGCAAATGTTCAAGACCTGACTGGACAGAGACAACCAACTTGCTTTGGCCTTGCTCTAAGCAGGTGACTGGACTAGATAATCTACAGAAGTGCCTCTACAAGGAGATCTATGGATCTAGAGACATTCCAGCTTCAACAATTCTTAGATACTATGATTTTAAGAGCAATGCTAAAATCAAAGGAATGAGAAGTACTACTTCACTGGTGATTTTTCTCATTTGAGAACAGAAATTAAGAGTAGTGCAGGTTTGCTTCTCCCACGCTTGCAGAAAGCATTTCTGTGCACTTCCCTTTCACCCTTTCCCTCTCCTCCCCCTGTAACTGCAATTTGCTGTTTCAACCATTTAAGCCACAAGAACAATAGAAAATGCCTAATTCAGAAATATGAGACTTGCCTACCTTTTCCAAACTGAATTGAATCCATGATTCCATTTTTAACAAAGACCAAAGCATCCTACCAAAAAATAAAAAAATAAAACAAAAGCAGAGGAAACAAATGTAAAATCTTTGCAAAAGTAGATGCTTTCAGTAAAAAAACTACCTGGTTGATACATGTGGCTTAGCATAATGAGACAAAGAAATAGTATGCAACTCTAAAAGAACCCAAACCAGATCCATGAACTTCTACAGAGGTGTGCGAAGATCTAGCCCCTTTTTGACTACCCTATCTATATTTTTAAATATATATACACATATATATATACACACACACTTTTATATATATATACACACACTTTTATCCATATTTCATTAAAAAAAAAATCTCTTTAATGTAGCAAAATCACTTTCAAAATTAACATCTCAGGAACAAAACTGGAGGATAGCAAAACATTTGGACACCAGCTGTATAACAGAAGAAAATTCAACTATAAAATAGAATCTCCTGTTCCTTAAAGACTTATTCAGTAAAACTGACTTTGTCTTTTAGTTTGTAAAAACGTTGCTCACCTTCACCGAAGATAAGTAATAATGACCAGGACAAAGATGTGCTCAACTAGTTTGCAATTAAAACTCCTTTTAAATTGGTCAATTTATTTAATACAAGTTCTTCTTTATCCAGGAAAAAATCCTTCTCCTACCATATTATTAGTATCATTGTCCTCAGATTGCTAAATAAATTGAGTAAAACTCTTTAGTGGAGTTTAATTGAGTAAAACTCTTTAAAGGAGTTTAATGAAAAGAATGGCATCTTGAGTTATTTCATCAAAATCACTCGTTTGGAGTAGTGCAGGATTTGTACCAGCAGAGGTCACTGCTAGTCAATCTCGAAAACAATAATGAAGGGTCTGGAAAAGTTTGATACAGATTTGGAACTAGTCACTGACAAAATTTTCAGATCAAGAAAATGAGAATTTAAAGAAAATACAGGAAGGCATTTTGATTTATTTGGCTTTTTAAATAATAAAGTCTAATTTGTTTGTAAGAGAAAAATACAGGCATAAAAAAGCATACTAACAGCAGCCAGCGTAAAGCTGTCATTTACCAGCCATTAAGAGAAAGGTGATAGGTATCACATCTTCTCCAGACTATTCAGTAACAGGCTGTGAGGTATTTTTGATGACTAATTATTAAGAGCCTGCTTTAACAGTCACATGGGATGCACTCACTGTCTTTTCCTGAAATACCTGAATCAGGTCTTTTAACCCATGCTTCAGAAGCAGCTCTTTGTGGTCTGTACCTGAAATTTCAGACAACCAAGTTCTGCCAGCAAAAATTTACCTACTCAACTCTTGCTGTAGAAGTTAACCAAGAGACATTTCTGAACCTGACATCGTGGGCTGACCTAGATCCAGCTTAGCACTGGATGGAGGGAACCTGTTTTTCTTGCTGCCTTTGGATGTGGGAAGCAGAGAGAACATGCACGTTCCCTGTTAGAAGCACAGCACAGAAAAATGAAAGAAAGTTTCATTTCTACATCTTAAATTACAGGTGTATGTTAATAAAAGGAACTGCAAAAAATACTCCAGGGTGAAGTATGCTGTTTTTTCAAAGTTTTACTCTAGTTCTGTCTGGAATTGTAGGAAACTTTGGATGCAGGAATTTCTTACCTTGCACCATCCAATATAGTGGCCAGTTGTCTGTCTTACTATAGAGAATTGCTTCTGCAAGTAACCAGGCTGTTCTTCAATGTATTTTGATTTCAGAGGTGATAGACAGTAAACTGGTAGCTGGAAAGAAAAGTGTAACTGTACTAGAGGGAGATGGTTTTGTATTGACATTGACTAGTGTTTTTCAGGACTGCAAATCCTTAGCGTTCCCAAACCAAAAGCTCTATATTGAATTGCACTCTTTTGTATTTACAAACTTACTTCTACACAAGTGTGGCTACAGGTTACAGAATTGAAAACTGAAAGTACTGTATAGGTTCTAAGAAACAGAATTACTATGATAAAAGCAATCTTTTATTCACAAAAAGCATGACGAAGAATAGCTGGAAGACATATACACGTATTACTAGAAACTGTACAATAGAAAAACACTATCATGATCCATGTTACACTCTTTCACCTTTGATGGCTTCAGCCTAGAAATAATGTCATATGGAAAATGAGATAAAACTTCACTACAGTTCATATATAACACTTCATTTTATTTGTGCTATAATGGTTAGTTATTTAGGAGGTAATTTTTATTATCTCATGTTATTTAGCTATGCATTTTATATACCAGGTAATATAATTCAATGGAAAGAGATGGTGTTTCGTAGGTTCTCCTAGTATTATTTAAAAGACTGACACACAGCAAGATTCTTACCTGATCTGGTCTCACCAGCTGGCTTTTTGATTCCTTCTCTGTTGCTGCATATACAGTTAAACATGCAAACGGCAGACCTGAAGAAAGAGCTGCCAGCTTTGCCACCTGGGACAGACAGGGGAAAAAAGGCAGTCTTAATGAAGAAATCAGAATTTCCCTCCAGTAAAGTCTGGATTTTACTATCGCGTCCTGCTTGATCAAATATGGGATTAAACAAGTGACTTTTAAAACCTTTTTACATCAGTATGCCCTTTAGGAACCTCTTCTGCCATACACACAGATTTTCTCGAATTACAATGGTAAAGGAAAAGCTGAGAGATCATGGGCAACAACAGTGGTGTCTAAAATACCCGGAAGAATTTTATGTGCAAAGCCATGTTGATCCTTCCACCATCCCTTAATGTAAATTAAGTTCTAATCTATACAACATACAGACGCTCCAAATCAATGAATTACTCTTGTTTCAGCAAAAAGCACCTAGGTTTTATTTACAGGACTTCTCCATGGCATCAGAAAAAATAAGTTATCTGCTTTCCAATGCAGAGAATGACTCAACTATTGTCTGCCTGGAATAACTGCGTGCTGACAGTCAATGAAAACACACAGCATTAACTGAACCTAAGAATTACCATTGTAATCATGTATGTTACAATGTCAATTACAGAAATACAGCTTTGGTCGTGAGACTTTGATGTCTACTTAAAACACTATTTGGAAATAAACACTGTATGTTTCACAAAGCTAAAACTCAAATACAGCTTTGCTGAGTATTTTTTAACTGACTGCCATACAATTCCAATGGTAGCTCACATTAAGCACACCGGCACAGCATACATTCAAAAACTTGCCACCTGTTGAAGCACCAGCAACTTTGGTGTGATGGTTTCCACCTGAAGGATTTTGAAACTCTAGAAAGGTGAAAACAAGAATGAAAAATGCTCCCAGGTGCAGAGCAGACACTGTGCAAGTTAACCCAGCAGCACACCTGTATATGAAGCTGGGCAGAGGGGGAGATACCAAAAGTCACGTTACCAAAGAACTGTGTTTTTCCCACGTTGACCTAACTATACTGGGAATCGTGAATACAGCCTGAAGGAAGACAGAGGTCCATGGAGAAAAAGTCCTACACATATGAAAAGAAACTACAGTCATGCTGATACCATGCATGCTGACCAGCACCGTGGAAAAATTCAGTCACATGTTGACAAAAGGTTTGATGTATTTCATTGAGCATTAATGTATCATAATCGCTTATTTCAGCACAAGGTGATACCAAGACACCATACCGACTTTTGGCAGATACCAGAAGGAAAATCAAATTTAAAAGTGAGAAAGCATGAGGAAGTTATCCTGTTCATTTAACAAATCTGATTGTTTTAAAAAGTTACAACAGAGTTTATTGTGCAAAAAGAGAAAGCCATCCTGGGAATGATGAAAGCTGTTCAATTCCTGACTGTCAGTAATTGCTTCACTTTTGGAGGCCTGAAGACAAATGCATAAATGTTTAAAAATCCAAGAAAACATCTGTACTATCTAACATTTATGCTGGCACAATTCTTCCAAGGTTTCACGCTTTCCCATTGAAATCACAAAGAACCAAGGTGAACCAAAAGCAGTGTCACCTTGACTACACTAAAGAGGCTTCACTGCATTGAGTTGCTTATCCTCTTTATCTAATGCCTAGGTATACGGAAAAGACCTCAATTAGCTAATATTATTAAATGTACTTTACACAAATTACTTCAAAGGATACTATGGATTAAACAAGGAAAAGCATACACTCTTTAGCTAAGGAAACTGAAAGTCATTTTACCTACGAAATCTTCCAAAGAAGTTGCTGAGAATTAAGAAATGGCAGAATCATGCGTTTATATCAAAGACTAGGAAAGTAGTATG
Source organism: Neopsephotus bourkii (assembly GCF_033783945.1). NCBI lineage: Eukaryota > Metazoa > Chordata > Aves > Psittaciformes > Psittacidae > Neopsephotus > Neopsephotus bourkii. The sequence goes on from NW_026901555.1 coordinate 1,741,153, forward strand.
AAGAAAAACATCTGCAATAAGCTCACGCTGTAAAAATCCTGGAATTGCATTGTCAGCCAGCACAATGTCTCCAGGTCAGTCAGTAACTGATTCAAACCTAAGAAAAGAAGATCACCCAGCCCCTAATGGCCACAGATCCACAGCTCCAAAAGCCAGGAGCCCAGATGGCATCTTCCGGAGAAAAGTTCTACACGAACACTGACCTAAACACCACCAGAATTACAGACACTAGAAATCACTTGCCTTAACGCTCTGGTCAGTGGCAAGAGTTAAAACATTTCCTGTGCTCCTCTAACACTGCCATCACACTGCAACATGTGCCACCTGCAGCGTGGCATAAAAAACACAATGGTGGTTTCAAAGCACTACCAACAGAAAAGAGTTTTACTTTTGATGAGGCACAGCTTTACTTCTGATGAGGAGACTGAATAGAAGTTATTTGCTGAAGAAACTTATCACTTGCTCTCTAGCAGAAAACTGTTGCAGCTGTGCCTTTAAATAGCAGAACTAGAGTAAAACTAACCAAAAAATAACAACAAAACTGCCAAACATACCTGGAAGATTTTGGCTTCCAGTCTTTGCATTTCAAAACCAGTCCACTTCAAAGTGTTAGAATCTTATCAAAGATAAAAAGTAAGATTTGATGAAGTTAAAGCGCTACAATGCGACAAAGAATTCACCATGGTCAACTCAAAAGACGCAGAACACAAACTAAAGCATAATAAACTCAGATATTTAATTTATGCTTATCTCCAAGACCTTAAGTACTGCGTGCCACCAAAACTGCAAATCCTGTATACTTGCTTCAAGAACTGGAAGCACAAGGAAACTTGCCCTAAAGATAGGAAGAAGACTCAAAAACAAGAGCATCATTCTGCTTCAACTCAGCTTCCTGATACTGCATGGATTCGTTTTAATCATTGTTTGCCAGATGGTAACCAATGGAGAGTAAAACCTTAAGCATAAACCAGTTAATTTTTCATAGTAAATAATAAAGAACACACATAAAAGTCTATCACTTCACTAGAGGTACCAAATAGTTCAAACTACACCACTTCAAGGTGACCCAGCCATACAGCGAAACTGAAGTTTCTTTTTCCAGGTACTTGTAACAAATGAAGGTCAAGTGCTTCATTTTCACTCCACTGTCCTCTTTGCATCATGTTTTTCACACACGTTTTAAATACTTTGCAGAAGTAAATATGAAGATTCACGTGAGAGCAACCAATTTATCAAATCTACTGTGAAAACTGGAAAACCAACCACTTGAGAAGACAGGCTCGTTCATTGCAGATGCATTCCCTCCCTGCTTAAAGACACTGCTCTATCTCTACAATTGAAAACATTTTAAGATACTTGTGACCCTGTTAGCTTGTAATAGTGTGATTTTAACATTCAGGGATACATAACACGACTTTACAATGCCAAGAGCAAACAAGTATGTTCATGTGTGATCTCTTAAGGAGTGGAAGGCTGTAAGCAGGTGGGGAACTACCATAAGAGAAACACTTTTACTCCCTCCTGTACAACTGAACTGTCCTCTTGAACCAGCTCTTTCTACCTCTGCTTCTGCAACGGAGAACACAACCCTGGGATCTCGTACTTCCCTACTCCTCCCGCTGAGCTCACAGCCTGCAGGGATGTCCCAGCTCCGACAAACCACGACCTTCTCACCACCGTGCTGGAGCAGCGCAGGGTGCTGCCGGCACGACTCCGGCCCTGGGGCGCACTGGGCAGGGCGGCCGAGGGTCCAGGGGAGCGACGCCGTGGGCCTACCCCGCTGCCCCGGCCGCACACACCGGCCGGGCCCGGCCCGACCAGCGGCTGACCCGCTCCCCGTGTGGAGCTCACAAGGGGCGGGGGAGTCTCCGCGGGGCGTCCTGCGGCTGTCCCCGGGCCGTGGGTACTTCAGAGCCGGAGCCGGGCCGAAGGAACGGCAGCCCTACCGCGCTCCTCTACGCCAGGCGGCACTCACCTTGGCCGCCATGTTAGCGACGGCGCCTCCAGCGAGCACGGAGGGGCTGGCGCCGGCGGGGAGGAGCCTCAGCGCCCGGGGCGGGCTCACACCACAGCGGGACCGGGCCCGCCGCAACGGTAGTAACGGGACCGGGAAGCAGCCGGGGCCGGTGCCGGGCGCTGCCGGCTGTGAGGGCCTTGTAGCGCAGCGGGAGCGGGGCGCGCACCGGAACGGGCCGTCGCTCAGTGACCAGCACGGAAGTTACTGGTGAAGCGGCATCTCCCCGGTGCTTGGGTTGTTGTGTTCGGGGTTTGTAACGTTCTGACCTCAACATCTACTCCAGGGTACAAGGTAACTAATTGTGTTCCAGTCAGAAAAACGCAAATCCCAAATGCCCCCGGCTTAAAACGTGAAACAGAAGGAAAACCCCGCGTAAGGGTATTTGCTCTGGCCAAGGGAAGGGCCAGAAAAGCTCTCTGTGGGCTGCTCATGTGCAGCAGCCACAGCCTGAGCTGTGGGAGGGGTGGAGAAGGTTCGGGCAGCCCAAGGGAGAGCTCATAACTCACAGAATCCCAGCTTGGAAGGGACAGCAAGGACGATCTGGTCCAACTGTTCTAGGCCAGACATGACCTAGACTGGTGTTGCAGCGCTCTGTCCAGCCAGATCTTCACGTTTCCAGTGCTGGGGAGTCCACAGCTTCCCTGGGGAGGTTACTGTAATGGCTGGCTGCACTAATCGGGAAAGAGTTACCTCTTGTGTCCAGCCGGAACCTCCACAGCAGGCAGTTGTGCCCATTGCCGCATGGGACTCTTGTAAAAAGGGAGTCTCAGCCTTCTTTGTAGCTGCCCTTTGAATGGCTTGGCCGCAAGCTCCGTGTCTCCCACCTCAAATCCAGGTGTGATGCCTGGCTGTAATCACTCCTGCTTACAGGTGCTGGAGAACGCACACATGCACACGAGCACAAAATGTAAGTGCAGATAATTTCGTTTATTGAAGTCCAAATTTACAACTGAAGTGTACAACATTATTTCCCTCCCCATCCCAAACCAAAAGCTTTGTTTGAATTTAGGAAGAATAAATGTTCTTTTTAATAATGTACAGACTATATCTTTTAAATAAGTTAATATCTTTGAAAAAAGAGCAATATGTTCCTTTTTTAATGTTGCAGTGCAACTTACAACTTACACGTCTGTGCAATGTACCATGAGGTATATGCCCAGTGAGCAACACACAGTGAAGTTTTCCATTCATAAATTTTCGTTGTAGACACACAAAAAGTTAACAAGTTAATCTGTGATAGAAAAAACGCAGCCGGTTATGGTAATTCACACAGAACTCATCTGAAAAGAGGGGAGAAAAGAAACCTAGCGATCATTGCCTATATAAACTATTGGATCATCTCTCAACATAGACAAGTATAAAATTAAAAATACTGTTGTGAAACTGAAGGAATACTGTATCATCCAGGGGTTGAAACCTAGTTTTACCTGTATTGGTCTAGAGCAGTTCATTTTCTCTCTCTGTAGCATCAATGAGCTGAGGGCCTTCACTATGGTATCAGGTGAGCATCTGCTCCTAAAAACACTCAAGCAAGATGGTGATTATAGAAAAGCTGTGATGTAACAGCCCGTTTCCCTCCCCGGGCAGGGGTCACCATCACCTCTCAGCTCAGCTCACAGCTGATTACAAAACCAAGGTGGCAACACGAAAGATTACACGTATTTGAAGCTTGGACACTTCAACCTTTTCAAGATGGCTCTAAAATACTGGTTTTTCATCATGACAGAAAACGTATATTTACTTTAGAAATAATCATCCACAACATAACTTTGTGATAAATAACAGTTCTGCCTCTAATACATATATACATACTGCTTGTAAACAAAAAATACCCACAGGTCATGGAGTCTCCATGATTTTTATACAAGGCGCTATAGATTTTTTTTGTTATTGAAAACAGTCCTAGTGAAAGTTTGGTTTATAATCTCCTATTGCTACAGAAACAGTAAGAACTATATTTACAAAGAAACAAAGACCATGGAGACCCCATAGCATTATTTGCTAAAGATTTTAAGTGAGTGGGGTTTTCAAAACACACATTGTCAGCATGTTCAGATATAATTAACAGTACAGGTTGAATACCAGCAGTACGATACTCTAGTGCATTGGTATTTCAACCCCTGAATATACAAAGACATTACTACAGCCTACTTCACAGTTTAATGCAAGTAAAGTGCAAGCCATAGTACAAGGGTGTCATACATTTTCATACATGTAAGCGTTATCTAAAAAAGGCTCTATACAAGTTTTATTAGCTACTTTAGTAAACTAGACGGAAGTCACCTATGGCCCAGCAATTAATGGTCTTACAAGGATATTTTCTTTGTAATACAGTATGTGTCAAATGTAAAAAGTTTATTAATACTAGTGCATTTCTCTTATATCCTAACCTGTTTGCATCTCAAATTTTTCAGCTGAAATCCTCGTTTCTCAGTAAAACAGAAGTCTTAACTGGTAACAGGGTCTTCCTGGCATTTTGGCCAGTGAACACAATTTGTTAAGACATATTTGTTGTGTGGTTGCTAGTGAAAGAAGCAAGATAGTTAATATGACTAATGTGGCATCTTCATTTGATCTGCAGCATTCAGACAGACGTGTTTCCATTAGTCAAAAGATCTGTCTGTATCGATACGTTCACCAATGCCTGGGGATGAACAATGTTCTGGAAGTGCAGGAAAGAACCTAGAGGGCCCAGCTGGCCAAACAGCAGTTTGTCAGCATATTTTATCAGGTTTACAACATTGCTTCCTTTTAAATACTGCTCATACAGTGGCATTAATGCATATACCAAAGTCCCTAACTGTCACTGTTAACACGTGTATGTGCTTGATAAAAAAGACATATCTGTCTGGCCTGCATTATGAATGAATATGGTTATTTTCCTGACAATGAAGACAGATGGTATCTGTCTGATTTTGTTAATACTTTCATTAAGTGCAGGTCCCAGAAGCATATCAGCTATCTCAAAAATTGAAAAAAGCTTGAACAGTGTTACTTGTAATACTCCTTGAGAACGTGGAAGTGTGGTATCACCCATAAACCACAGAAAATGCATTAGTTACATCCAGACTAGAGTCACCTGCCTATACAGTAGTGAATGGAACTGGTCAGAAGTACAATATTATGCTTACATGTAATGGGAGCAAAGCAAATATTTTCTTAGCATTGGCTAAGAAAATAGGACTTGTTTTTTGTTTAAATAACAATGTATTTTCCATTCAGCAACTGATATGGCTGAGGTCTGATTTTCAGACATGTGCTCCTCAATGCCCATTGAGAGACTCAGGCACATGGAGTGAATTTGTCTGGGATAAGAGGAGATGGGGAACCTATCCCCATGGCAGCCTGAGAAAGCCACTCCAAACCTTAGCTTTAATAAGCGAAAGTTTCTAGAAGAAAGTACTTAATATAAATTAATTATCTAATATTGCTTCTTCAGTCATTCCTGTTTGTTAGTACCCATTTTTCTTTTTGTACTAGTCGTAAATAAATGCAATTTGGCAACAAGGGAGGTGATGTATTGTAACAAGATTTTTAGCTCAGTGGTCTAAGGCATGTGGAATATTATCTACAAACCTTCACTCTAAGCAAAAAGGCATTGCTGTAACTGTGCCCTGCTACCTTTCCCAGAAATGCATAATAGGGATATTGTGAAAACTAAGGTGAAATTAAAAATCCTTTATGAGACCAAGGTACCACTTATTTCTTTAGTGTTACACTACAGGAACTTGGGAGGCCTGAGGCCCAGTGATACAAACAGACCTGTGCTCCTTTTCTTAAGGAATCTCTCCAGGACTGGGTCCAGAATAGTCAGGATCTCTGCAGCAACACAAGATTCTCTTACACTAACAGACTGAGTGTTGAAACACTAAATAAAATTGTATGGTAGGTGTCCTTTGCACTGCAGTTCTGGGGTAGCTGACAGGTATTGCAGGTGGGGTTTAAGTTTTGTTCATAAGTTGTGCTGTTTCTTGCCTTAGCCAATGACTCTTTTAAACAACCCACCTTTGAAGCACTTTGGCTCCAACTGCATGAAGAATTTGTTTGAACTGTTAGTGAAGTACCTCAAACTTCTCCATCCTGAGGGCCCAACAGCCAAGGTTTAGCAGGATGTAAAGAGTCCCCAGATACATCTCCTTTGTCATAAATACCGCTAGATTTTTGCACAAAAGAATGTTTATATTACTTTGGAGGACAAGTAAGACTGCATGATGAAAGAACGTGGCAAATAAGGTATACCATAGTCTTATTTCTGATGTGTTTACTTGAGATAAAGATAAGAGGTACAAGAATTTTCTTTGTTCTCAATTGTCTTAAGTTAAACGCTTTCTACCAGATTCTTCATTTTAGTTCCACAAGTCCTGTCAACTTTCAAAGTGAAATCTTCTAAAGGTCAGCAACAGAACTGTACAATTTTTTGCTGAGGCTGAGCACTTTCCAATGCCTCTGCAAAGTAATCCCTTCAATGGTACCTTCACTATCCTTCACAAAACCTGGGATCAGAGACTACTGTGACCTGGAAGGCTGTAACTGCTGATGAAAGGAAGCATAAAGTGAACTGGCCATGTACACCTAGCAATTCTCTGCAACACTCATTCCTGTTTCCTTGGGAAAAGCAAGTGGTGCACCATGTTTCTTGTTTAAAAGATAGCAGTCTAGATCTGAGTACTAACTGGCATATTCAGAATTCTCTGCTTGGGAAAGATGGAAAATCTCACCCTCGAAAAATCTGTGAGTAGCAATTGATAAGTCTCTCCTTACAGAGGTAAAGCAGTCCAAAAAGTGCTTGTGTTTGGTATGCAGAACTGTATCAGAAGCTGATCAAACAGAAGGGTGGGGTTTGCCAGTTAAGCAAAGCAACCTCCTTTGCTGTGGAGGTTAGAGATGCCCCATGAAATCCAGAAAAGGATGTATATCATCCTACCTGTGCTGTCACAGAGTGTGGGCCCAGCATTTCTACATGACTTGCGTTAAAGAATGGGGAATTACAGACTGATGAGAACCCCGTCCTCCTTTGGCTCTTGTTCATATCAGTTAGAATAAGCTCAGGAATGTTTTCACTTAAATTGATGAATCCAAGACAAAGGTTGTCTCTGAGTTGTGCTGCTGAGATAGCTGCTAAGACAGCTTTCAAAGATCCCAGATCTCACTGAATACAGAATAGTATTAAGAAAGGAGGGGAATGAGTAGCTTAGGGGGAGCATTCAATCAGTTATAATTGAAAACCAGCCAGTGTCAATAAGACTAAGCTTGTGGAGTGATAGAGGAGGTCTGCTGGCTGAGGGATACTTCACCTGCAGGAGTTCTGAATGAAGACCCTAAGTTCAGTAAGATATGGGTATATAAAGCACATCAAAGCAATCTCTTTGAGTAGTTGTTGTATGTTAAGAAAAAAGTTCTAGCTAAGCACGTGAAAATATGTTTTTCTAATGGTGCTTGGTTCGGCTGACGGGAAGGAACATCATGGGACTGATAGCAACTAAGGAGACAGTAAATCAGACCAAGGATGCCAGCCTTTTAGGATAGCAGTGTCGCCCAACATGGAACAGAACAGACACCAGGACCTACCAACTGCTAACTCAGCGCTAGGACCTTGTGAGTGTGCACAGGCACTGAGGTCATTCAGTAAACACAGTGAGGAAGACTAACAGAGACCAGCTGAGACCCCCCTCAGCAAGAAAGCGCATGTGTAATTAGGATGCAAATATTATAATTGGTTCCTGGGAATGCCATGAATATGTAAATAACTTCCTGGGAAATCTGTAAATATGCATGAGTATGCTAAATATAGAGCTGCTGCCAGCAAGTAATGGGTGCGCTCACCTTTGTGAAATGATTTGCATATGCGCCCAGCACTGCACTAAAGAATGCTGCTGTCTAAAACTTCACATCGAGTCTTAGAGGGTTTCTCCAACCAACTTTTACGGTAACAATTTGATGCCCTAACAGGGGCCCTCTGCTATGTTTCCTGCAGAACCTTCACGCCGGCACCGGGGGAGTTTCCCTGAAAGGAGCCACAGTTCCCCGGACCAACTCAGGACCTCGATATGATCCCTGGTTGCATTTCTTTAAAAAGACATTCTTTCTGGTCCCTTACCATGTTAGTCACAAGGGATGCCCTGCACTGTGGGTGAAGGTAGTCTGGTTCTGGTTCTGGTTGTCCGGACTCTGGTGTCTGGGTGGAGGTCAGGATGATGGGTACCACTGCCTCCAAAAGGGGAGTCATGAAAAGGTTGCCGCTGGATTGCGTTTTGCAACACTGGAGACAAATTGGTGGGTCCTCGGGTGGTTCAGTTTCTCTGATAAAACACTGTAATCAATGGTGGCCATTGTGCAAACTGGATTTTGAGGAAAAGTGGCCTGTGAACAGCACAATTAATTATAATACTTTGTTACAATTTATGTTATTCTTGAGACGAGAGGGAAAGTGGGATGAAGTAGCTTATGCAGAAACGTTTTTCACTTTGAGAAGCCATCTGGAATGGCAAAAGGATTGTAGTTTTAATCTTGCACCCCAGAACTTGTTAGTATCTTGGAGAAAGATAGTAAAAAGCAATTAAATGCTGTTGCTCTTTGTGCACCATAGGACAGTTACATGCTAAACATCTGAGGAATGTGAAGAAGGAGGATTTGGATTTGATGGTAGCCCCCCAGAGAAGGGATAGTGTGAATAACAGGGCCAAATGTGCTGACAATGAGAATTAAGCACAAGCACAGGCACCAGAGATGTTAGAGGGATCTGACGTATTTAGTTTTATAGCAGGGTGCACTAGGGGAAAACAAGGGGAAATTGTGATTGCACCTTTAAGACAAGCTAGCAGCAATGATGGTCTGGTCATGATAAAGATTCCCTTTACCATTATAGATTTGAAGATTTGGAAACAAGTGGCATGGTAATCATGCTTTTGAGAGTGTTGACAGGGATATGATTATTCACACGGCTCAGACCGCAGTAGAGCAACAAATAACAGCAGGCACATTGGCAGGTACAGTTAATTTTCACTTACCTACCACTGATCCTAACTGGGACCCTAATCAGGATCAGGACAGACAGGCTATCAAAGGTGGATTTTATTCGATATTAAGAATGTGTCCCCAAGGCAGTGTACAGGCTTAAGCTATACGAAATAAAGCAAAATGTAAATGAATCACCTTCTGGAATCGTGGGAAGATTAAAAAAGGTGATGCATAAACCTACTACTATTGATCGTGAATCAGAGGAAGGAAAGAGAGAATTAGGCCATTTAATAAAAGGTCAGTCTGCGGAAAATATAAGGAAAAAGATACAAAAGCTTGAGGGGGAAGACCAGTCTGATTTGGGAAAAATAATGGATGTGCCCTAGGAGACCTATCCCAATTGGATCACCACTGCACTGGTGCAAGTTCCCTGAAATGGTTCAAATGGTAGTGGAAAGGGGGTTGAGTCCCCAGTTATTAATATATATGGTATTAATATAATTATCAATATAATTATTAATGGAATACAATATTGTGTATTGTGGGTTATAGTGTGTTGGGTTTCGACTAGGTATCTGTTACTGTATCTATGGGGGCATAAGATAAACTCCAGGTTAACGTCAGAATGTTTAGGAAAATTGTAGCTCTCACCCAGGAAACCAGGAAAGGGGGGAGCAGCCCAGAAGGAAAGAGTGGGAAAGAAGGATTACATGGAAAGGTTTGTGAACAGACTCCATGGGTTGCACTGGAAGAGGGAGTGCCCTGAGAATCAAAATCCAGAGATTTAGTGGAATGTCAGGACAGGCAGAGAAAATGATGACTTTAGATGAAGACTGACGAGGACGGGGAAGATTTGAAACCCTCCCCAGCAGAACCCCTGGCTACAGTTAGGTTGGGGAATGATAAGGTACAATTTCTTATAGAAGCAGAGGCTACTTATTCTGTTCTAAATACTTGTAAAGGGCAATTAAGCAAACAAACAGCTTCAGTCATTGGTGCCACAGGGTGGACAGGAACCCTGCCTTTCTTTCAACCTTTAAATTGTAAAAATTGGCAAACAGATGTTGACCCATCAGTTTCTTTACATGGCTGAGTGCCCTGTGCTGTTACTGGCTAGAGATATACTGAGTAAGTTACATGCATAAATTATGTTTAAAGAAAGAAAGTTCAGATATACATTCCTGATGAAAAGGCTGTGGAGGTCCAAGTTTGATGCTACAGAAACCAGCCACTGAGCAGGATATACCAGAAGAAGTGGAGAATGAAGTCACACCAGTAGTATAGGCTGCAGAACCAGGAACTATTCGTCATTTCAGGCATCAGACCAGTAAGACAGAAACAATATCCCATAAGATTGGAAGGAAGAAAAGGACTAGAGCCTGTAATAGAAAATTATATCAAATACTTTGGGACAAAAATGGACTGTCTTTGTACTTCAGATGGTAACAACCATTCTGGAACAGGAAAGCAGTCATTGTCTTTCCCCAGGCAGGCTGTTAAAATATCAGGCTGTGCTTTTAGAACAAGAGGTCATAGAATGGAAAGGAACTAACATTTTGAACACAGCCGTGGTTTTCAAAACCAGTCCAGAAGCAGGACAGCTGACTCACAACTGTTTACAGACTGTTGAGCAGGTGTATTCCAGTCATACCACCTGCAAGATACATCCCAGAAGGATGTGCACTACAAACTGTTTGTAGATAGTAGCAGCTTTATGAAAACTGGAAACTGAAAAGCAGGATATGCTGTGGTAACCAAACATGGGATCATAGAGAGTTCTGGAATTGTCAGAAAGTAAAAATTTGCTTTCAAGGCATATCAATTTGATAACATTCTGGTGAATATTGGTAATCATGTTGCTGACAAAGCAGCCAAAGAAGCTGTGGGTGAGGACCTTATACTGATATTGCCTCATAAGTATCAGTGCTTGGATAACGATGTTCCAAGTTACCAAACCAAGGATGAGAAATTACGTAGTCTATTAGGAGCTAAGAAGAATGGTGTGTTGCATCACACAGGCAAGTAGTAATTTCCCAGCCTCCTGTGAGAAGAAAACCACCAGGCAACTTATGGGGGAACAGAATCAATTGCTTAGTTAAGGATATGAACACAGCCAGGAAGGAATCATGTAAGTCCATATGAACTGATGTATGGGCAGCCTTACCAACTGCCTTTTGTTCCTGGTGAAATGTCTTTGCAGGGAAAACAGGATGTCAGACAATACCTGCTGGCACCAGGTTAAAACTCTGGTGATGTCTTGGTAGGATGTTACCTGAACTGTAGCTGGACAATGTAACTTGAAATCAAAGAACCACAGACAGGCTATTGAAATGCTCCAGAAGGGAAAGGGTGGTATTGGTTGTGTAATAATATTGCTATTGGATATTACAATAATCAAACCCTTCCAACCAGAAAAAGGATGGATAAGAACCTTCCTAAAAAGGACCAAGATATTCCATAATGCCGTTGTTGATCGTCCTACAAAACATCATAGTTTTGTGAGATGGTTTCTCCCTTGGTTGGTGGTGAGTGAATTAGAAAAGATGATCATAAATACATCAGCAGGAACTGAAACATTGAAGACAACATTATAGATGCTATACAGGCATTACAGATTGAGGTATCCAGCCTATCTCAGATAACACTGCAAAACCGTATGGCGCTTGATCAGCTGTTATCTTCCCAAGGAGGTGTTTGCACAGTTATAAACACAAGCTGCTGCACATACATAGACCAGAGCGGCAGGATATCCACAGATATCTGGAAGCAAGCTAAGGTCTTACATCAGGCTGCTAAAGATGATACTTCCTGGGGATTTGAAGAATGATGGCGTGGACTTACTTCTTGGCTACCAAATTGAATATGGTTAAAAAAACCTCGTTTGTGATCATCATCATCAATAATTTGTGTCTGTATCCTAGCATGTATGATGATTCAATTTTGTAGTTGTTGGTCACAATGGTGTATTAGAATCAAATATGGGTAAACGGTATAGAATGAGACAGGATATATGTATATATATCCTATGTCTCAAAGGGGAAAATGTAGACTCAAATTACATGTTTAAACTTATAAAAGAGGTGTGACTTTAAAGTAACACAGAATAGAGCAAAATGTTCTAACATGCTAATACACAGAGATAAAGGAATGTTGGGCTGACAGGAGAAGGAACATCACAGGACTGATAGCAACTAAGGAGACAATAAATCAGACCAAGGATGCCAGCCTTTAAGAGAGTAGAGTGGCATCCAGTGTGGAACAGAGCAGATGCCAGGACCTACCAACTGCTAACTCAGCACTAGGACCTTGTGAGTGTGCGCAGGCACTGAGGTCATTCAGTAAACACAGCGAGGAAGACTATCAGAGACCAGCAGAGACCCCCCCTCAGCAAGAAAGCACACGTATAATTAGGATGCAAATATTATAATTAGTTCCCGAGAATGTCATGAATATGCAAATAACTTCCTGGGAAAGCTGTAAATATGCATGAGTATGCTAAATATAGAGCTGCTGCCAGTAAGCAACGGGTGCGATTTGCATGTGCACCCAGAGCTGCAATGAAGAATGCTGCTTTCTGAAACTCCATATTGAGTCTTAGAGAGTTTCTCTGACCAACTTTTATGGTAAAAGTATTTTTAATTGGCAATAAATTACATTAATTTTCTCCAAACCAAGTCTGTTTTGCCCCTGGTAGGTGATCTCCCTGTTTCAACCTACAAGCTTTTCCATGGTAGTTTCTCCCTGTATCCTAATGAGGAGGAGGAGGAATGAGTAAACTGGTGGCTAGGCAAGATCAGCCCACCACAGCCGCTTTGTGGAGAGTGAACTAACAGATAAGTTTAGTTCAAACTTCACCAGTTCTGGCTTCTTGAATAATGACATGTCTTCCTGGATAGCAGGACCTCACTAAGATAATGTTTTTTCCTGTATTATACTGAGCTGTGTAAATTTTACAGTTCTTGATGTATGAGAGACGAGATTTATCTCATGAAAAGATTATCAGTGAATGCTTGTGTTTAAGTGAAATGATGCCAGCTGAATTCACATCCCCTTTGTTCTGCTTTTAGAAATATTCTAGCAAGCATAGTCAAAGAATATTGTGAACGGGTGTTACGAGTTTATGTTCAGTAAATGCTACTGAACATAGAGCATTTTTTTTGTTTGTTTGTTCTTTTTATCTTTTTTCCAAAAGTATTTTCTCCAAAATCTGATTCTTAGAAATCATTCCCATCCAGGCAAGGAAGTGAAATACACTATGTGACTCATGTGTCTTCCTAAACCAATCAATACAGATTGGGTTTCAAATGATGTATTGAATAACTTCACCCACTTGCTAATGTACTACTAACAGTTAAAAATTATTGCCAGACGTTGTATCATTTTGAATCATTTTCTCAGCTCTAGGTGTCACAGTTTAATTGATTAGTTCAGGAGTTTCTTAAGCTTAATTCTCATCCTTGAAGCATGCTCTTTAGAATTCTGTGACTCACAGTCATGTGTCACTTAAATTCACAGTGAAGAAACTATGAAAACCTGCAGTATGTAGCATATTCAGTGCAGATGTATTTTCTTTCACCATGATATCCTTCAAATTATATTAAAATCAGTTCAAGTTGCAGCATTAGTGAACAACCAACATTGTTCTACTCATATCTTAATCTCTGTGCCATACCAGCTTGCTTATATTCTTTCACTTTAAAGGCAGTCACAGTATGTTTCAAACACAGTACCTAAATGGCATGTACAGTATGCCCATAGGGCCAGACTGGGATCTATTTGCTAGATGTACAGTGTACATTTTAAGGCACACTATAGGGATTGAGTTTACATTTTGATAACTCTGTCCTTTTATTTGCAGTGATGGTCACTACCTGGAAATGTTGCAAAAATAAACATTCATCTCTAAGAGTGGCCAGTGTGTTGATGTTTTCATTTTGTGTTTTTCTCAAGAAAGAATGTGTGAGGATGTGAACTTCAGGGCATTTTAAAAGTAATGAAAACTACTGTGTTACATTTTATATACATAGATATGTCTCGATCGATATCTAAATATATAAAATGATTGTAGGAGCTCATATTATAAGCTTAGTTTTATTACAGTACTTTAAATATACTGGTATTTATTTTCAGTTACACTTCTGCACTGCTTCTTTCTAATGCAGAGCTTGATATGGACATTGGTTGATAATAGCAAATGGAAAAAATTAGGAAAGAATATTATTGTCTTATCATGCAATGTAGTAGGCATCCTGTGGCACTATTCTCTTATCCAACTTATTTACAGTACTGCTGAGTACATTATCAATAAATATTACTGTATTTGCCTTATTCAGTTTTTCATGGCACCCAGCAATTATTCAGGGTATGAGTCCTGTCACACGTGAGTTTCAATGAAGGAGTGTGTATGTGTCAGCATTGGTGCTGAGGATGGAATTTCAGAGGCTCCATTTTGAGATTTCACAGCAGCACTGTACTCACAAATGTCCAGGAAAAACTCATAGTTCTTTAGTTTCCAATCTTTAAACTTCTTTGATGTTAAGTTGGGATCATCCAGAAGACTGTTGATAACAGTAAGGTCGATTTCCTTTGCCTATCAAATTCCAGAGAGACAAAATACATGTCAAAATGAAACTTACGCCACGTTTTGTATTTTGTCACTTTATTTCTTCTTTCATTCTAATGCAAAGGGTGAGGGAAACTGCTATGGACATGTGAAACTTCCACCTACATTCAGGAACTTTTACAGCTTAAACTGTGAGAACTCCATCACACGCCTATGAAGAGTGCCAAATTATTTACTTATTTATATTTTCCTTAAGCTGGAGTATGTTTGTTTTCAAGTGTTCTTCATTTCTTTGGAACTTAATTCTGAAGCTCCAGAGGAAGCCTCATCCATGGGAAACATTTATACTTTTACTAGTTTATGTTGCTTATACACAAAATTAGTGATAAAGCCTTACTTTTAAAGTGCTCTTGAGAACTCTGATGTGGTGCAGCTTTTCATTGATAACTGGATCGTTACATCGCTTTACAAAAGACTTGCGGAACTCCTGCTTGGTGGAAGGACGCTGCTCTCCAAAAGCTGACAAACTGGCTTGTTCCAGAGATTTGTAGAGCTCTTGCAGACCATCTGTATTTTCTCCTATTTCTTTTACGTTTTCTGAAAGAAAGCAAAGAAGCCTAACAATCAATCTAATGATTCAGGTGAAGTTTTTAAAACCAGCAAGCGATACTAATTTTTGTTTTGCTAAAACAAGAACATTTTGATCAGCCCCAAAGCTATGCTCTTAGCATTATATCCAAGCATTTCAAGTACAAACTCCTGTTACATGTATTTGCCAACATAAAACTGTTCAACGACAAAAACCTTGTCTGAGAGTAATGGCAATACTGCTCTGGCTTTCAACAGCATTCAGAGGATCAGAACATCTGCAAAAGCTTACCTTCTGCACAGAAACTATTATGCCTTCTAATAGGAACTTTCTCTTCTAGCTTGTCATCTGTTCCTTCTATGGACTTTACATGGCCCTTACCCCTCACGTCTCTGTTTCGGGGAAGGCTTTGACTGCGCTGCTGCTGTGGCCTGCTACGAGAGCTATGTCCCCTTTGACATTCCACCAAAGGGAAAGGTCCATCCTGCTCATAATTGTGTCGTCTCTGGACTGGTAGCGTTGCTTGTCTTCGTCTGTCTGGTGACATTCCAGGCTGGCCACTCATGTACTCTGCATCAGGAGGAACAGTCTGAAGAAAATGGAGCCCTGAACTGGTTAGTGGAGTCTCTATCAGATCCTGCCACGAGCGTCTCTCTCGGTAGGGAGGTCTGCATCCCGATGAGTGGGTGCTTCCTGCTACATCTTGCCGAGAATCCTCAGCAGAAGAATGAGAATATGTTGATTCACTTGAAAAGTGTCGACCTTGTTTGACTTCAGGGAAAGGACTTGAAGAATTCACCTGAAGAGATACAAAAGTACCTGACGATAAACTAGTGGTTTAGACAGACCCAAGAAATGACTGTAGTGTAGAACGTTATATGATACACACTAATAAAATGGTCTGATGTGTGTTTTGATATGTCATAATATGAACCTCTGTAAACAGAATATAATTAGCAGTGAGAACCTTTATGCCAGTGCTATGTTTTAACCACTCCCTATTCTTGTTTTACACATTCTCTGCCCATGAGCAACTCCTGCTGGAAAGAACAGTATAATCCTGGTACAGATTTCCTGAAGACCCATCCAATTTGTGCTCAGTCCAGCAGTATGCAGTGAAGACAAGAAAGTCCTCAAAAGAAACCATAATTGGATTTCTTCATTTTAGGGAATAAGTATCCAGCCAAATAGGAAAAAAAACCCACAACCAAAACAACTTCAGCACCCAGGGGGACTGCTGAATTCTCAAATTATTTTAGTTACTTCTGCTGGGTCTTTATATAATTTTAATTAAAAAACAAAGAGAAAGGCAAAAATGTGGAAAAACAGAAAGGGAGGGGCTTAACCTGTATCTCAGTTGATAAAACAGCATCACATGGGTGAAAATCAGTCTGAACTTCACCCATGTGATGCTGTTGTCTCAGTCACTCTTTCTTTGGTTCTGGCTGTGTGAGGATCGTGTCATTCACGCTGAAGAAAAATCTGAAAGAAAAATAGAGAACAGTCCTATCTGCACTTAGAAATACAGAGTAATTATCACAGCTTGTCTATGTTCCATATAATAGACATGTTCTTATTTGCTGCTAGAGCCTCTTCATATACAAAATGTTTTTTTGCCTCAGTTATCAAAACCTGTCTGCACACAATATATTAGAAGTACTTTTATCAGCTCCTTCACATCTTATGACTATCAGAAGATCCTGCTGCTACTATGGTATTGTACACAATGCTTCGTACTGTAAATAAGCCTTTGCCTCTAAAGATATGTTCCTTAAAAATATGTTTGTACTAGACCAGGATCACTCATGAATGTGATCTATCTTAATCTCTAACATCTGGTATCCAATATTCATGCTCAGAAAACAATCTCTGTATCCCATCCACCACATTCTTTTCATATTCTGCAGTAAAGTCAGTATTTGACTATTAGTAGGTATAGTCTCTCAAATCCTATAAAGGTCACATTCACAGTCTGGTGACATATCTGTGTAAGAGACATTTACCACAGCTTTTCTTGCAACTGGATTGTTAAGAAAACATCTGGGTCTTAGTTTGTGATGAACAGCAGTAATTTCATTCTTACAATGAGATTCATCTTTGCTCTGCCTTGATGGCAATTAAATATTCCAAACCAAAGAAAAAGCAAATAAAGGCACATACATTTTTTGGTGACCTACTGTCAAATGCAGTATTTATAACTCACTGAGGGTGTTCGATGATAGCTGTCACATAGTGTTGAAGAGCCTTCCTGCTTCAGGGTCAGAGAGCCATCAATGTCATCCTGGTCGCTTTCACTCCAGTAATCTGCTAGCAAAGCATTCTGGGTTTCACTCATGTGCTTTAAACACCATTAGCATGCAAAGGTAAACATTTCACAGTCACCTAGGTGTTTGGCAGACACTAAGGAATAGACTTGTGAAAGTGTTTGGCACACTGATATGCAGAACCACCATCAAAGGTTTTAGGATAGTGTTACAGAAAGCAGGATAGGCAACCAACTACCACCCTACGTAAAAACCACCTTCTGATCACAGGTTTTCAAAGAGAAGCTTCATTCTAGATGTCAAAGTAAAGTTGAGCCTGAACACTTCGTTTAATTATCTCAGCATAACAGTTTCCACCATGGGTAGTGGTGAAAGAGGCAAGGCTGGCACCTGAGCTCAGGAGATGCAAAACCACTGTGTTCTAAACCACAGTGACCTATGTTTGTGATGTCTTCACTTGCTCCAAGGTGATGAGCAAACCCGATGGCTGTGACCGGGGAGGTCATACCTCACCCTCAACTTTGCATTCTCCTTATTGCCGGTTTTAAACAGTTTCAAGAATTTTGCTCAGGATTTTATTTTCTCTGGTGGTGGCACCAGTAAATACAGTGCTTCAAGGATAGGGATTCTTAGGAAAATTGTTTTTTTTTTTTAAAAGATATGGTTAATAAAGAAGACAGTTATGACATCTCCAACTTTGTTCAAATAATGAACAGATACATACTCTGCTTTTTTCTCCCAATTATATCTGAAGCATTACCTTCATCTGGATGAATATCCTTGTCATCAGGTGTGTAACCAATTGCTGCGAGACCCAAACGATTCATCCATC
Organism: Neopsephotus bourkii; assembly: GCF_033783945.1. Taxonomy (NCBI): domain Eukaryota; kingdom Metazoa; phylum Chordata; class Aves; order Psittaciformes; family Psittacidae; genus Neopsephotus; species Neopsephotus bourkii. Next base: position 1,759,375 of record NW_026901555.1, read on the forward strand.
TAAGAGAATAAAAAATGAGTAAGAGAGATATTTAAAAGGAACATTTAGTGTAAATCTCAGCACATTCTTAACATTTGGAAAAGTCAGAGATAATGCTTAGCCCAGAAATTGAACACGGTTAAAATCATAATTCAGCTGTGTTCAGTGGTTAATTATTTCAAGTGAGGGATGTTCCAGTTCAAGTACAATGCAGCTGTACCTCTGGGCTTCTGTTCACATCTGCTGGAGGATGTTTGTCAAGTGGAGTATCAGACTCATTGCATTTTATTCTGCTGCATAGAACACTGAAGAATCATGACATCAGATCTTCCTTACACCATCAAGACAATATGAAGCATATGCACTAACACTCTAACTTTAGCACTAACTGAATGAAAGTTTAGAATAGTCTGTGTAGAACAGAGAGCATCCAGCTCAGTCTCCATATCAAGCAGACTCAAATCCTCTCTAAGCTGCATCTGCAAACTGTTTGTGTGGAATGATTTCCAGAGGCATTGCATAAAGGAGCACATTGCATTTATTCTGATTGCTACTTGTATTAATTTGAGGAACTTAACCTGAATTGCAAAAATGCTATCAAATAAAACAGAGTTATGAAAATAATTGGATGAAGATCTATATAGGAAATAAGTTGTATTAAATGTGTAGAATAAAAAAACTAGACCAGACAGTGACAGTATTCCACTGGTTATTTGCTACGCTAGATTCATGCTACTGGTGATGTAAATGTCTAAGCTGCGATATCAATATTATTTTGCTTTGACTTTTTCACATGAAATCTTAGGTTTCCGAAACAACAGTTGGAATGTTGGAAATACTTCAATGTTTGCATTTTACAGTGGATGTTCTGGTTTCTTTCTTTGTCCTAAAATTAATCAGTTTGACAAAAAAAAAAAAAAAGATTCATTGTTTCATTAGGAAAATACATAGTGTATTTTGTATATAGTATAGTAAGTTTTGGTGAAAATACCTGTAGAGTTTTCTTTACATAAAATTATGAGATGCTTATAAAATATGTAATTGAAAGACAATAGAAAAGGAAATGGAACACACAGAGGGGAAAGCCACTTCTTAATGTTAAGCAAATGGAAAATCAAGAATTGCCCTATTTTCATCAACAAGGAAATATAACCAAAGAAAAGAGCCCTATTAATAGACATATTCAGTGATGGGGATGCATTCTTAACTGTTCTCTTCACAGTGACTAAAGTATTTACTATGTTATCCATTTCCTAGTATGTTGCATGTAAGGTAGTCTTCAGAAGCAGTTCATTTTTCCTTAACATTGCAACATGAAATTTGCTAATAATTATGTTCTTTGTTAATGAATCTTGCCATGACAAAAACATCTTTCAAAAGCTTCAAGAAAGACATAAGCAAACAATACATAGTAAAAGGGCAAGTTTTTTGCAGATTAAAACATGAAACCTATTCAGTGTAATTCTTTCCTGCTTGAACAGAAAAAAGCTTCTAAGGATATATGTGAATGTGTTATTGATTTAATAGTACAGTATATGGAAGGTGGCATACACAGTAGGGAGGCAAGATGAGACGGATGAGTGAACTCTCCACTAAAAATAGCTCGCAGTTCAGCATCTATTGATCTCCTGGTCGAAGCAACGCGTGGCAGTTGCTCAGAGCAATGATCTTAATCTGTAATATTGGATATAACACTGACTCATTGCATGGCCTTCAGCAAATCGTTCTACATATGTTACGACTTTCATAAGTATCCAAAGGGCACAACAACATTTACTTCCCAGAAGGAATCATTGTAGGGATTAATTTACTTGCAAAACTACGAACATATAAAGATTGTACAATAATACTGTTTTGCATTTCAGTATTAGAACAGAAGCGAGCAGGTTGGAAATAAAAATGGAAATGCTGATTAGTGTTCACAAGGGCAGGGTCAGAACTGCTTACAGACAGGTTATTTGCATTGGCATATCAATAACTTATCTTTATCACACAAAGAAGTAAATTGCAAGTGGATTAACAGGTTTGCAGAAAAGATTTTCTACAGTGCTCACCAGTCTAATTTCATTCCACAAACAGCATACTGATCACTTGACATTCTCTTGAAAGACATATTCTTTATTGCACCGATTGAAATGACATCATACCCCTGCTCATTATTAAGCATTTGTATTCACTATTTTTTCAACTGTTGTTCCTGAATTTCTAAACTCATTAGCACTGGAACAGAATAGTTTTAGTCATTCTTTACCATATGCCTTTGGCAATTAAGCAGAATGCCTGAGCAGCTTCAACTAAGGTTCTGCTTAAGCACCAGTGATAAATGAAGACTCATTACCATTTTCAAAGTTAAAGCAGATTCAGCTGTTTCGTTGGTCAGTGCATGGAAATTTATATTGTCTCAAATTTCTTGCCAGATTTATCTTGTTGCTCATTGTTAATTTGAGAATTTTAGATCTTGGAAGTGTATATAGATAACAGCCAAAGTGTTAGTACTAATCTTCAAGAGAACTTGGATATTCTTAGCATACGCAGAGTATCAGCTTTATTCATATCGTCTCCAGTGTAAATTCTCTAAGACTGCTCAGATTTTTCTCTTCCAGAGGGCCAGAAGATCCCCAGCTATAGTTACAAGTTCTTTCTTCTTCATTTTACCACAATTTAGAGTTAGCTTTTTGTCAAGACAACAAAAAAGGGTTATCTGATGATAAACTCTCTTCTGATAAAAGAAAAAGAATCTCAATTTGAGGTTTTGTGTTTTTAAGAAAGCATGGGTGAATGTTTTTGAGGTTAATCAGGAGTTATAGATGTGCTAAGATTACACATCCTTTTTTTACAGTTAACATCAAATGCAAGCTCAGTTCAAAGGAAAGCTATGTAAACTTGATGAATTTACTTGATGAGCAAACCATTTCCGTTTTTAATAAAACAGGTAGTCAAGGTTATAAAAAGTTCTCCATGGAAAGCTTGGAAACTCAGCTATTTGGTTCTGAACTCTTCATTGAGTGCCTTGTAGGAGTATGTGTCAGAACTGGACTCTATGGTGTAGATGACTCTGTGCTTAATTGAAGGTCATGCAACGCAAGACTGTGCTGCCCCTGACAAACAGCTATATTGAAAAAAAACAGAAGACATTTGTCTAATTAGGTTTATATAGCTATATCCCTAATAGCTCTTTGAACTTCATGTGTTCATAAAAAGACAGGAGATACTCTGGCAGCTACATGCACAGCAGTTTTACATGCACGTCTCTATGTATCTTGTCCCCCTGAAGCAGAAAGTTAGACTCCTCTTCCCCCCCCAGATTCTGCCTTTTTCCTTTGATGATTTGGAATATTTTGTTTTGATAGTTAAACAACTTCAACAGCACTTTTCACTGAATCAGTTGTGGTGACATGGAGCTGTACTAAACGACCCAGGGATACTTCACTACAACATTTTGATGCGAGGAATAGTAACAGACTAAGGAAAGGGTTAAGAGTTTTCTTCAAACTATGTACTGATTGTCTTAACTTAGTATAGGGAACAGGTATGCTCTTGTTCTTGCTAGTTAAACTATAACCCAGAATAGAATAGGTAACCAAAACACATTGTTTAAAATCAGGGACCCTTTTCCCTCAAGAAGATGAGTGTCTGACAGGAACCTTTTTCAACTAGTCTTTAAAAGACTTGAGGTTGCCAGCTGGGGAAACTGTGCCAAGGTTGAAAAGTGCACAGCGAGGAAGACTTCTTACTTCATCCAGAAGACCCCGGCCCAAGACCACCAGATGGCAGTGCGCAGGTGCAGAGGGGAGGGGAATGGTATTAATGAGTTCTTGGAACTAATTGTAACCATCTCCTCCTATGCTTGTGAAATCTGATGAATATGTATGTTTGTGTGTAATAAATATCTAGCTTGTTGAGCTCTCGGTGTGCGAGTTAGGAGGAGCGAACCCCCTCGCACCCAGCACCACAATAAGCATATCTGCTTTATAACTCTTTGTGAGTTGTGAAGTTCTAGTCCATAAATCAATTTTACTTTTAATATTGTACAACATCTGTATAAGATGTGGTATCTGTCTTACTGAGGTACGTTGTAACAACTTACAAGGGACCCAAAAGTGTATTAACTATTTTTTATTGACGGTAACTTACTGAACCAAATGCAGGGAAAGATAAGTTTCAAGTGTTGTCATCTAAATACATAAGTGAGTTTTGTACTTTTCTCAATGGTTTAAATTCTAAATAAATCAGACTTGACTTTAATTAATTCTGTTAATTAGAAACAGGCCCTGTTGTCATTGCTTTGGGATAAAATAGAGTTGCATGGTAGGAAGTTAAGTTAAATTTACTGAGTTAATTCTGGTTAGTACCAAGGGATTACAGCCCAGGGTGTCTTTTGGGAGTCTGATTCTATCCCTAGGCCTGGCAAGTGATGATTACAAAGACACTGAGGGCAGTGATGAACTAAGTAGCTGTTGCAGTAATCAAAACTTGGTACAGAGGAGTGAGTCATGCTTGAAATGCCCTGTATTGTCAGGAGTTAGGAGCACATTCTCTTACTGATCATCTGATAAAAACACTGGAAAATGCTGAAGAGAACCAAACAACTAGGGAAACAATTTTGCATAGCTTCACTGTCCTAACACACTGCATTAAAAATGAGAATACGCTATTACTCATTGTACAAATGGAGGAAGTTTCTGTTTAGTGCCTCTTACAATTTACTCCTGCTGAGTGTGGAGATGAGCCAGTCCAAGGTCAGTGTGAGGTTTTGGGACTGAAGGCAATGATAGTTTTCATAGTGGCATCACACTTTACCCACTTGGCTATTCCTTCCTACAGCTTCGAGTGAAACAGCATGAGTAAAAAAGCCAAAACAATTTGGACAATCTCAGTTATAATAAATTTGAGAGAACAATTACATTTAGTGCATGAGAATGGAAACCAGAGGCAAAAGGGTAACCATCTTTTAAAGAAAGACGTGTGAGTCTGTAATTTTTAAGGTTATAGTTAAAACCATTCCATAAATTTCTGGAGAATGGGTCATGGAGTAGTGAGTTTCTGTGGTTCAGGTAAGTTTTATTTGCTCATATCCTCAATGCTGCATATACTTTTGCATATACAAGATGGCTGGTATGTAGAAGAAAGAAGAAACTATTTAATTCAACTGAAAAGGTAAATAGAGGATATATCCTGGAAAGGTGCAAATCCAAGAAGGAATCTATCCACTTTCATTATCTTTCTGTTAAATGTTCCCTTGAAAATGAAGCCAATGAAATACTGAGACACTGAAGGATAGAATAAAGTTCTGTATTTTCTTTCTTTCTTGCATCTTTTCATCAGTTGGTACTTGCACTTGTATGTTGTCTTGGGCTTGTGCAATAAATATCTCAATGCAGGAAAAGATCTTTCTTCACTTTTGAGATTGCATCTACACTTCACATAATTTTGTTAAAAGGAAAAATAAACTAAAGTGGAAGTTAAATTTGACTTAATCAAGTTATCTTTAAGTCTATTAAAAATAGATTCCCTTGAACTATTTATTTCATACATAGAATTTATTCACTGCAATTTATATTTAATTTATAATTTAAAACTTCATATTCTGTTTTTTATTTTCTTGCATGGGAGTAATTGAATTCTAGAATTCAATTCTTTGTAATACTGTATTTTTAAACTGATTTAATTGTTTTTGTACTTGCTATGCTGGCATCTTCCTGACCAGTTTCTCTTACTGGACCCTTAAAAAAGAAATCAGTAAGTTTCCCATGTTGGTTCCTAAGGTACATTATTTTCAGTATTTTCTAAGGCTATACAGTTAACATATTCATTTAATAGAATAAAGGTTCCTGTAGTAGGTGTGGCTAAAAAGAAGCCTTGATTTTCCTCAACCCAAAATAAAGCCCTAAAATGTAACTGACGTCTCACAGTGAAATACAGCTCTAAGCAGTCTTCTCAATGAGCTCATCTCTCCAAACATATCAACTCTTAGCAGCCTGTATTTCTGCTATTGTATTTGTCACAGTTGCTGGAATTTGTTAAGTAAAATCATTCACGGCTAAACTGCAAGTACTTTCTTATTTAATCCTTTGACATGACTCTGTTGATCTTGTTTTGTGCATTGTCTTCTTAGATTTGTCAGGCTGGAAAAATATGAAAAACCCCCAGACAGCTTAAGAGCTGGCAAGTGAACCATGGCAGTTTGTACCCTCCGTGCATATGCATCTACTTCATCCACTTAATGGGATTTTTGACTTCACCCTGTCAGCCAGCTGCACTGCTATGCCTCTGTAGTCAGAAGGCTGGTACTTAAAGGTACGGAAGCTGATACTTAAAGGAATCTGTTAAGATGACAATAAGATATTTTCTTCATTAGTCAAATGTGGCTTCTGGATTTTACTCTTCAGAAACCTTGTACTATTGGATTTACCATGTTACTCTGGGTAACTCACCAAACCTTTTGGGCATCCACTTAAGGACAAGTACTGGCTGCCGCACTTGCCTACAGCTTCCTATGCTGACTGACATTATATATCCTTCAGCATGTGCAGCCACGTAGTATTCTCCAGATAATTTTCTACCATTCTTACCAAAGTACAAGGAAGAGATGTAAAGCTGTAAAAGTGCTTGACCCAAAATAAAGCTTTGAAGACATGAAATATTCTTTATGAGCAAGAGAACTGAGTTTAGTATGGTCTGAAAAGGTATGAGTGGGTCTTTTTGGGTTTTAGAGGGCAACTTTTGTAAGAATGGGATGATTTACTTGTGAAATTATGTAACTCTACTTTCACATGTTCTTAAAAAAATCAGATCATATAGGCCAAACAATACTGTTAAATGCCTGGCTTATTTAATTATATATATACATTACTTATTTTCATTACTAAAAACTTGAGGTGTTGCAGTGTTAACTTCTTATCTCCAGCATAACACCACAATATGTGACTCTGATGTATGTGCATTCATCACTGAGAGCTACAGCACTGTAATCACAAAAATCTGCTATATTAAATGCAGTTAAATTGTTTAACTCCCAGAAGAACTATACTAATTCACAATGATATTATTTACAGCAGAATTTGATTAAGTTAATTTCGTAATATAAACTAGTACAGAAAGACTATGCAAATTCTAACTCCCACACATTAGGGATAAATTCGTACCTGAATGCTGATTTGGATTGGGTATTGGATAATAGTAATTTTGTACTGCAAACTCCTTATAGCTATGCTATAAGTGACTGGTTCTCAAAGTGTATTAACTGGAAAATGGTACTTCACAAGTCTGTGGTAAGTAGTCCATAAATCATAGAAAGAAGGAGTTAGGTGACTAGCCAGGAAAAGGAGATTTTAAAGACGTACAGCCATGTACTAGTACTTCCTGGTGTATTTTTCCCCAAACGGAGCATGGTAGCTCTACTATTGCACTGTTCACTCCCACATACATAGTGACTGAATCAGGTCTCTGGGGCCTGCAGCTAATTCTGATCAGAAAATTGTTTTACTGGTACTGCAACTTACGAGCTTTTATGTGAGAACATTAAATTAGAAGACTGAAGTGGCCTTGGGCATGGACTATTTTTCCTGGATTCGAAACAAGTTTATAGGAACATAAAGGAAGAAGGAGAGAACATGCTGTTTATGTTTACTTACACCACCATTGGGAATCTCCATTTCAGGGATTTTTATTTGAAACTACCTTTCAAGTTCTGCAGAATGATCTCTTTGCTTTTCATTGCGTGAGGAACTGGGGAGCAAGAGCTCTTTAATAACACATTCATCTCTATTTGTTAAAGAACTGTTAAATTAGGGCAGACAGATCTGACATGATTACTCTTCTGCTCGCTTCTAAGGAACTCTTATTTATAAGATGGGCAATGTCTAACAAGAACATGGGTCTGAAATTTTTAGTTGCTGAGATATCTTCTTGGCTGCTACCTTATTTGTAAGTGAAGATTGAAAGTAAGTTAGAACTGTAAAAGTTGTATTAATACTTTTAATTATTTAACTGGCCCACCATCTTTTAATATTAACTGGTCCACCATCTGATTTGGCCAAGATCTGTCAAAGAAACTAAAATGCCCAACATTTAAGGAAGACAGCTGAGTGAACTTCAGTAATAAGAGGATGATTTAGACAAAGCCATGAGTAATTTGCTTGGTTATATTCTATGCATAAAAATAAAAAAAGATATGTATCCTGAAGTTTACTTATTATCAATATAGATTTAATTCAGAATACTTCAATTTTCAAAGAGTTTCCTTTTAAGAGAAATATTGTATTACAATCTTTCAGCTGTTTACCTGAAAAATAGTGGGAGCAACCCAGTAGCAGATATTCGTTCTATTTTTTTGAATGAATGCAAAGGTGTATGGAAGTTATTAATATTGCAAAGTTAACCCAGTTATTCAAATCAAATGTGATCAAATTAGTCAGCATAAAATGAAGACTTTTCTAAATTTAATATTTGGAGTCCATAAGGAGATTTTAAATGCACTGCAGTGCACACTTCAGTCACATGCAAGTTTTAAATAAAGTAGATATTGTAAAACAGCTGAATATTAAATTCAGTGCTTGTTTCCTTAGGAGTATTAAAGCCATAAACAGGTTATGCACGATACAGTAATAGATGAAGCACTTCTGGGAAATAAGGCCTTTAACAAGCTTGGAGCACCCTGTGACCATGGCAAGCAAAAGATGAGCTCATCAATTTCATTATTAATTCATTCCTAAGAACACAACTATGCTCATGTAAGATCTGACAAAACAGTGTGAGCATTAATTTTGCAAAACAAAGTCTGTCTACACCACACAACACAGCAGGCAAAATTCAGCTGCAACGGGGTGACTGTACCTGCTACATACAAATCAATTACTACCCATTGGCATACAATTCTTGCAACAGCAATGCGGTCATAAAGGCAGGTTAAAATATTCTGGAGTGGAAAAAATTATTAAACAGTGAATATGAAGTAGGAAACTCTAAAAACAGTTGTTAAACCGAAACCTGGTGGTAAACGCAGTTGAAGAAAGGGTATGTGCTCCCCACACAGTGAATAAAGAGATGCTGTGGCCCTCTCCATATTAAAACTCCTTTACTTTTCAGCATGAAAAGTCTACCATTCTATCAGCATAGAAAATCCAGTTAAATTTTGTGGTGGCTGCAGGATTATGAGATGCTCTTTTTCCTCAGATAGCTAGCAATTTGCTGGGAAGACAGAGATTTGTAAAATTAGGATTTCAAGTGCATTTTTCATCTATGAATGTTGCTTATTAATTTTTGAATTTCACACAGAATATCTTGAAGAAGGAATTCCAGGAAGCATTTAAAAGCTGCAAGGGATGCCCCAGAGGCAGCATAGTAATTCACCATTTGGACTGGAGAGTGAATTCCAATTACTCTACAAGAACAGCATTTCTGAAGGAAAAATAGTGCAAATAATACTTCAAAAGGAGTTAACTTTTTGTCTTCTCCATGGAAATCAGTCCCCAAAAGTCAGGAAAAAGGCTCTTAAAAATTCCATAGTAAATGATATGAAATGATAGTATGATATGAAGATATATCCTGGTACCTTCCCAATGAAGGCTGTAAACTCTAACAAAGACAACCTCATTGGCCACCCATAGAAAAATCTATTAATATTGTAAGAGCAGTTTATCAAATGTGTGTCAAGACTCCTTGAGTCAGAGCATTTTATGTTGTAATAGGAAGGCATGATCAATTGCACTTCAGCAAATGATAGCTATCAAAGTAGCTAAAATCAAGGGAGGGACAATGCATGGTTAAGAATAGCAGAAAACGCTCACTTCAGTTTTGGACCAAAGAAATCTCAGCCACGTCACATAAATGAACAATGGAACGTTATTAACATTGGAGACAATATGTTTCAGCAAATTTATATCCTAAAAATGACAGCTAGCCACAATGAGATACTCTGGATAAGTGAACCTCAGCATTATCCTCATCAGTGGATGATGAACTGGCCTCAACTTTTTCAATACAGCCAATCTTACGCATCAATACGCTATTTCCTAAAGGGCTACATAAGCCACAGGATATAAATGCTCAATTTAAAAATAATTTTTAGACATTAGTATTCCAAAGAATCCAGCTGCATTATAAAGTAATTCTGTCTTTTTAAGTTTGTGAACAGAAAAAACTAAGCCTCAAAGTTTGAGCTATCTATGCAAGGAAAGACTTAAGGCTTCAGAACATGGTAACATTGTCCCATGTGTCCTTGCTTTTTACCTCAGCTAGGAATAAACAAATTAGTGAAGTAACAGGAGGAGGTAGAACATTTGACTCTGCCTTTGAGGACCAGAGTTGCTGTCCCTCCTTGATCTAACCTCTGCCTTCATCACTGAATCACAAAATAGAAACACAGACTAATTTAGGTTAGAAGAGATCCCAGGAGGTTGTCTGTTTCACTCCCCACCCACAGCAGGGCCAACTTTGATGTTGGATCAGGTTGTTCAGGGCCCTGTCCAGTCAAGTTCTGAATGTCCTCCCAGCACATCCAAAGGCATTTAAAAGCACACAGTAATGCCAAAAATGGAACTTTCCTAGCTCTGTGCCTTGTGGGGAGAGTGATATGATGAATAAGTTAATTACTGCGTGTTTTTGTCGTTGTTGGGGGTTTTGGGGTTTGGCTTTTTTTTTTTTTTTTTTTTTTTTTTTTCAGATTGTGGCATGAAATATAAAAAGCACCTCAGAGGTTCGGTCCTGTTCCTGGTTGATTACAAAAATACTTCAGATTTGTGCCTGGTTTTAGGTCCTGTCACATTACTGTGGATTATCACTAGATCTAACTTCAGAATATCTTATCCCATCATGTGGGTATCCTGTTAAGTATGAGTGGAGATGAGACCAACAGAACTAACTTTCCAAACACATCTTTGCCAAATTTTGACATGTAGCATGACAGAAAATTTCAGCCAAGTATGTCATACAGTGTAATGTATGTATTAGAATTAATGGAGAGCTATGTGGACTAAGTACTGAGAACACTATCAATAAGCATGACGTCATGCTCCAAAAGTGTATTTCTATGTGAGATGAAATATCATTTTCAGTTATTGGAGTGCCATGATAAAGAGGAAACGCAACTTACCTATTCATTTCTTCAAGGCAGTCTGTTGCAAAGTAGAAGCTCTTTATTTTGGGGTGGCATGCTTTGAAGGCACTATAGAATAAACACAAATAAAAATACCTTTTATTTCAGACAGTTTGTCTATGAATATGCAAGACTGACCTGCTCTATGATTCCTCGTCATGTTAGGGGTTTCATAGCCATTTTGAGCCTTCAGTCTGAATCTTGCTGGATTAATTTATAGATGGATTCCTACTGATCCAGTTACGTCTACATTTGCAAATCTGACTCCTATTTTGTAAAAAGCCCTTGAATGACTTAGAAATATAAATCCTTTCAATAACCACTGATATTATACATCTGAAAAATTCTTGGGTGAATTTAAAAATCTTATTGAGTATATTTAACTACGTCTTAGGTGTAGTCCAAAGATCAACTAAAGGAATAAGAATTTAATCCCATCACCTCTTCTCATATATTTAGATGACTGTGTTTTGGTCCTAACCAGATACAGAGGGCTGTCTCGCATCTTTATTTCAAGTTTGATTCTGAAGATATGCATGAATTTATCCAATTTTTTAAAGTTAATAAATGAGGAAGAGAAGGAACATAAAGATGAATAAACAGCCAGTAATTGTATGCAACTGGAGATGACATTTAAAATACAGCACACTCAAATTCTTTTTAATTAGCCATTAGCCTGTAAGATCTCTAGAATAAACTTAAGTAAAGGAACATTTCCTAAATTTGATGCAATATATTATAAATCCCCAATTATAATATTCATTCAATTTGAGTTTAACAGAAGCAGTATGGGAAGTTCTAGGGAATGTAAGTGGCAGGTTTGCTTTGCTTGGAAGCAGATAATAATAAAGAAGTTTCTTAGAGAGTCTTAACTCTAAGTCACTTCTAATTCCAGCAATTGCTATGCCGAGTTACTCTAAACCCAGCCATATCCCAAGTAAATGAGTGTTTTATTAATTACTATGATTTATTGTAGTTTTCAGAGACAAAAAATGAATGCTGAAGAAGCTTCACTTGGCACACTGACTTCCTTATAGCTACTATTAATAAAAATGTATACAGTGCCAGGCTTTCCTAAAAGATGTTTTAAAGACAAGTGAGATAACAGCAGTTGTATTTATGTTGTTTCCTTTTTCATGAGATTAGGTGTATATTAAGGTAAGTTTACCTTTGCACAGAGGGTCATCATAAAAATCTTAATTGCATAAAGGAAGAATTGAGAGATATGTAAATAATATTTCAGCATCTGCACATTGATAATTGTTGCTGCAGATCCTCCTCTCCTTAGCTACTTGTGTTTTACAATTCAAAATAGTGCGTGCATGGTAAACCCCGAAGAGGGAGGAAACCTTCCTCATGCCCACTAGATGGCGTACGCTTGTTAATTATATCTGCTGAATGGTAAGATTTTAATGCAAGGGATTTTGATCATTAATTTTAAGTACATTTATGATTTGGTTTACCTCATTAGTGTAATATAATTTTAATGACAAAAATTCTTATCATCCTTAGTCTCCTGCTTCTTAATGCAGAACTATTTACTCCCCTTATGCCAGCTGACTACCAGCAACTCCAGCTGCTTTAGGAAAACTGGGTATCCATCTGTGAATAAGAAATGTGAAATAGTTTTCTGTGTCTTTATAGACACGTGTATACATTAAAGTGGTATGTTACACATTGGTAGCTACAAAGTAATTAACAAATACTATACCTCCTTAAAGAAGTTCCTAACAGAACTTTTAATACTAAAAATAGGAAGTAATTACTAAACAAATACTCCTGCACTGCTATACTATGGTATGCTGTTTTGACAGGTGTATTTTTTGCATCAGCATGCAGTTTTCAGTTGGCATGAACTCTGTGCAGCGTCTCCACCTTGTAGTGTTTCATTTGCCCAACTGTCTTCCAGTTCTGAGATTAAAGAATTGGCTCAAATTGGAGAGGATTATGTGGTGGATCTAAAGATTCTAATCCTCTTCACTAATCCTGATAGAGTATCACATGATGGAGTTTCTGCTTGTAAATAGGATTATTTTCCTAGACAGGAAATTTACGTACATAAAAGCACTAAATGCCAATATCAGGGATTCAAAGTCAACCTTTTAGAAGTTACAGTATGCCAGAGCCTGTGCGATAAACACAGCTGAAATTTGGCTGTACTGTGCTCTTGTAATGTGATGCAATCTATGATTATAGACTTGAATTCTACACTCTCACACGAGCCCTACTTCAGTTAGGGTACAGAGAGTGGACTGGCTGGAGAGGTGAATCAGGATAATGCAATAGATAAGGCCACTTTCTGTCTTGATTGTTACGGAATTTGTGAATGTGTCATAAAATGCAGAAGGAGCAGAATTTTTTCAAGGTATCAGTTAAATGCTGCAGGTCTTCTGCTTATGCAAAGGATTTCTCACATGCTAAGTCACAGCAAACAGTCTTCATAATCGGTTATTAGATATTCCTTAATATCTTTGTGCCTGATATTCTGATAATTTACTGAATGGGTGAGCACTTACAGATGCAATAATGTATTTTACTGTTACATATTTACATACTCTGGAGAAAACAAGCCTTTATTGTTATGAAATGGAGATCTCAATTCTGTGGAAACTTTTTATTTAAATGTTTTGCAGTTCTGTTTCTGGGCTGCAAAACATAACAATAAAGCCATTTTCAACTCCCAGAAGTGTCACGAAGATTATTAGGGAAGCACTTAGATATGCTAGCATTAAGAACTGCAGAAAATTCTCCAGGGAAATCTACAAGTATAGAGGAATATGAATAATGCAGAAGAACAATACCTACATTTTTACCTTTGCCTTTTTTTGGAGAGCCCAAAACAAGATGCAGTAATCTAGACGTGGTGTTATGAGTACCAAGTATAAGGGTATAATCACTTCCTTTATCTGTTGCCTGCACTCCAGCTAACACAGGCTGGAACGCTGTTAGCTCTCCTTCCTTGTGGGAGCTCACTGGTTGCTCAAGTTTGGTTTACTGCCTACCAAGACTGTAAAGTTCATTTCAAAAGGAGTAATAAAAATTACTGAAGCTGTAGCAACCTTAGGACAACTTCATGTCTACTTATACTAGATCAATGACATTTATATAGAATTCAGACTGCACAGTTCCAATAAACAGTATGGTATGAGGTCTCATAAATTCAAGACCTGAATATGCATTAACTATGCAATGAAAATTCTGACCTGGTGAAGATTTTTGGAAGTTCAGGCAAAGCACTAGTTAACAATGAGTAATTATTTATATAATTCATTGTGGGCCTTTGTAATTATGAGCATCTTTGAAAATACCATAATATTCAGGTCATTCCACATCACACAAACTTAAATACTAAGATTTCTAATACACTATAATGATTTTAAATCATGAAAATGTAGGTGTTGCCTTAAAGCAGTGGAAAGTTTTTCAGTGTCAATGCAAGAAACCTCCTCTCTCAGGGACAAGGTCATTCTACATCCAAATATAGCCTGGAGAGCTAAACCAGTCTGAGATAATGCCGTGATTCATATAATAATCAGGGTACCTTCATTAAATGCATTAGAGAAGCACATCATCAAACCATACAGAATAATGCATTCAATTACTATACATTCTCGTGAAATCTTTCTTAAGGCTATTTCATTCAATGTATGCTATGGCCATCAGTAAGTCATTCTATAAAACAGCACTCTCCATCTGACAGGATAGTGGAAAAGACAAATCTTGGTTATTGTAGTCAGACTTCAAACTCTTTTGTTCAATAAAGTCTGAACATTTCACATGGAGGGCTCTGAAAATAACAGAAATTTGAGGGGGAATCCAAGCTGAGTACCAAAATGTCCTTAGCTTTGATTTTGAGGGAGCTGAAAGAAAACTAATGCTGTGATTTTAGCTGGACTTCTTTATGCACTAAAATGCTATGTGTAGTTTTTGGATTTTATTTTGAAATTTTATTTTAAAAATAAATGAACCTACAGAAAAGGAAAAAAAAAAGAAAGAACTAGGTTTCTTTCCCCTGTTCTTATTAACTGTCAAGGTAACTGCTTTACTAGCTTTTACATTAATGTTAAAATGGACTCAATCATACACAAGCGAGAGCACAACCACATTCATATTTTCAGATTTCAAGCTTGCAGTGAATTTATGTTACAGAAACTCCACTGTTCAATGAAAAATGATAATGCTAGTGAAAAAGATTTCCTGAAGTGGAAAGAAGTGAGAATTGATCTTGTAAAATCTGCTTTCACTAGCTTTCTGAAAAGGAGGCAAGAAAATCCTAATTGGAACGTTTCCCTCTAGTCTAGCAGAGACAGTAATGAAGTCTTTAGAATTTTTCCAGCATATGCTGTGCCAACATGGGCCACCATCTCCTTAATTTTATTTGTCTCTATGCTTACCAGAACCATTCATTTTTCAGTGGATTCAGGCAATGGCAATCATGCTTAGTCCTGCCTGGTATGACAACATAGAGGAGGATAGGTAAGTACTTTGGAAGTGTGCTTAGAGAGGCTGTGGATTAGAGCTGGTTGCCACACAAGCAGGGGCCTCCATTCACATAAGCTAGATATACTAGAATGTGAGTGAACACTGGCTTGGATTTACTTTCTCTGCAGTTTTCAGAAGAGCAAGTAAAACAGGGGCAAAAGTAGGGTGTAGTTTTTATGATGGGTTAATATATAAATGAGAGTCCTTGAAGGAAGAAATCAAAGGGAAATTCAGCTCAGTGAACAAAGGGAATACTATTAATGTCTTTACTATACTTTTAGCCCTGGACTTACCTCTTTTTGAAAGGATTCGAAGCCTGAAGGTACTTAGGTTTCAATAGCGTGCAAAGTTTTAGTTAATTGGACTTTTTCTTGTGCACATACCCTACAGAAATAGTACTCTAAGAAGTGCTCTGAGGAAATGTGTTCTAATGCTTAGAGGAAATCTCTGGAAGATATTTCTAGCTGTGCACAATGACCTTCTGTTTGATCTTTGTTAATTCATTGAAATTTGGGAAGTGTTTTATATTCTAATAAAAGAGTATTATTTTGGGGGTATTTTTGTTCAATATAATTATTAATATCTACTCATTCCTTAGAGGTATTTATAGTGCTCAGTTCATGTGTAATATCTATAGTGATACCCTCTGCTAAAAAGAATAATGCAAGTAGAAATTGCACTGTCTTCTAATTCTCTGACAGACAGTAATAACTCAAGACAAGAAAAAGCAATTGAAGAGGTTTGATCTGATGAGCAGTCTCAGTTGTAATTTATGTGGTCGATATTTCTATTGTACATGTGTTCATAGCTGTAGGTCTTGTATTTCTCAGCCCAAAATTGTGTTCAGTCATTGGACAAGCACAACAGAAATTTGTGATGCTTAGTTATAAGTATGAAAGCTTTAGTTAGAGAGTATCTTCAATACTATTCTATGTAGCACCTCATGGCAGCAAGTTTCAGAAATCCAGATGCAGCGTATAGAACACATGTGCAAATAATACAGGAGATACCAGCGAAGTGCTAGTCTCAAAGCACTGGGATTGTTCTGTTAAACCTGCTATTTGACAGCTTTGCGTTTTGCAATCCCAACACTGCTTGCAAACAATTTCCAATGAGTTCTGTTATTAAATATCCCTTAAGTGTGGCAAAGCTTAGCGTATGCTTTTTACTGGAAGCATAATGCAGTAGTAGCAATATGCACAGAAGCAATAACAACGTTCATTTTGCATCTGGAACTTAAATATTTTAGCAGTTGAGAATAACACAATATTGGGTATGTAAGCTTCCTCCATAAAGGAGGAAATGAAGTTTATATTCACCATCCCTTGTTATGGTATTTTCAATGGTATTTCATATGGGAATTGTTTCTTTCAAACTTGGACTATCTGGATAGCTGACCAAATAGCTATCCAACTCTTTGTAAGATAGTATATGGAATTTACATTAAGTTATATCTTTTATAATAAAGACAAACAATACAGGTTAAGTGGATCTTTTATGTTTTATGTACAGATTTAAAGGTTTCCCATGAAACTGCCTTCTCTGGACTTTGACAATTTTCAGTACTATATGTAGCATACTTCCAAGAGTGATCCTTTAATTTACAAACATAATTTACACATTACTTACTGTTTTCGTCTGCATTCAATTGCTCTATCTATCCTGAACTCAGGTAAACTGATGAATCCTTCTGCTTTTTCATCCTATCAAATGAGAAGAAAAAGCAGTTGTGAAGAAGAACATGAAGAGAAATGAGCAGTAGCCATTTGGGTCTTATGCTAAGAGCAAACATCCAATCATTTGAAACACTGAACATTTTCCACATAATGCTTTTACTTAAAAAAATGCATTAACTTAATCATATAGTGTCAATAACTTTTATGAACTAAACTGACAATTATTTAAAGGAGGTGCAGTGATCCTAATTCCCCTTTGCTGAAGACTGCAGAAAACCTTTCAGTACCTAAAATAGCATTCAAGACATTGACAGCTACAGAGAATTCTCAGTTTCTTCATCACATAGTTTACATTTTAAAACCATTTTGTGGATGCCTCCTTTTAAAGTCACGACTGTGCAGACCATCTGCCCTGCTAATAGTAATTGAGAAGGTTCCTAGAGTGAGCTCACCAGTGATTATATCACCCACAGACCTGAAACAACACTGGTTTGGTCTGACAAGAAACCACTAAAACTGAGGATAATTATGCTAGGAAAATTGTCCTTTTATGCAAAATGGAAAATATGGAGTAAAATATCAGTAATCAAAGCAGGCTGTGACACTGGCAGTTTCGATTTGGCACTGAGGCTCAATGCATACAAATGGAAGAACAGCAGTCTAAGGAATTTTGGCTTCTCCCCACCATTATTTTTTTCCTACATATATGCAGATTGCACAAGCGTAGGCCCAGTGATTTTCAATAAAATTTCGCCAAGAACAGCATTTTACACATGAGAAACTGCCAACTCCAGACTAATTCAGCAAAAAGCAGGAGGAACATCTATATAACTTTCATATAGAGATCTACAAATTCAGATGTTCACATCTGCTTACATAATACGCCACTAACATGAATGGTTAAACTGTATACATCCCCACACACAACTGAAACTGAGGAGAACTGAGTGTGAACACTGTTTTAGTCCAAATAAATGCTATCTGTGGAAAAGTATCAGTGACTGACATATTCATTTCTTTAAGAATGACATGAACATCTGCTATTTTATTAAGTTTGGACATGGACTCAGAGAACTGAAAATATAATTTCAATTAAAATATTTCCAGCTAGAGCAACCCAGACCTAACAGTTAAAGTAGAGGTTTACTAAAATATCCTATCATGCAGTAAAAACAGACTTTATTCAAAAAAATTCTAAAGCTTAAGGTTTCATTTTGGCTTTCTCCAAACACTGAGTATACTTACATTTTGGTTTGTGTACCAGTACAAGGCTGAATCCTTCAGAATAAACCAGTACTTTTTCCATTTCTGAGTGAAATAACCTTTAGCATCCTTTTTCTTCCATAGCCAGCCTTCACAATCTCCATGCCCCAAGTCTTTGCAGGAAATCCGTCTTCTGCTCCCACTCGTTAGAGAGCTCCCTGAGAAAGCAACAATAGTGTGAGACATCACACTGAATGGAAAAGTGAAAGAATTATATAAACATGCTACTAATTTTTAATGATGATTCAATTCAAAATCCTTCAAGCCAAATTCTCTCCAATTTCAGGAAGAGAAAATGGAATGAACAATTTCCAAATTTGACAATGCTCTGCAATTTTGGCTTCAGCATGAATACAAAATGAAAAGGGCCTGGTTTATGTAATGCTTTATTTAATCACTAAAGGGTTCATTCCTCTTAGGGCTGCATTTTTATCTGATTAAGATGGGCAGCATCATTCCAAAGTAAAAATGTATTAATTTAGCCCTCAGTCCAAAACTTAGAGAATGTCATAATCTATATACAGATGTAGACGCTATTTCTTCCATATATCTTCTGTTACTACTTTTAGGAATAGAAGGCTTGTCAAATTCTGGCCATTTTTAAACTCAATTTTTATAGCCAATAAAAAAGAAAGATCATTCACGTCCATAAAAATGCACATGCTTACATGTCTTCTATCCTGAATTTAACTGAAGAACAGTATCTTTACTGCATTGTTTAAAAGCCCAGCACCAGGAAATGTTGGGTTTTTTTGTCTTTCAATACATCCTAATTGAGCAGCTTAAAATTGTGATCCTAAAGAACAGGTTTTTGTCATAATTATGGCATTGTTTTTCCTGAAAAAGACTCTCTAGGAGATTTCCTTAAAATGTTAGACATTTCTCTGTGAAAAATCAAGTTTATATTTCTACAAGAACTGTATTTGTCGTACAGTGGAACAATTATGTTGTCCTATTGTGAAAGAGTAAAGAAATGTAGATAACATCAAAATGCCATCCTTTGTTCTGCAACATTCTACAGCCAAGTTCCTAACATATTGTTCACTTTAGAATAGCTGTGCTGTGTCCTGGTCAGGCTCGGAAGGATTAAAATGTATAGTACAATAAAAGGAAAATTTTCACAGAAAGGATACTGAAGAAACAAATAGAATAAAAAGAGCACAGTGGCCATATGCTTTCATACAAATTTATTATGCTGTAACAAGTTTTCATATGGTCCTTGCTTAAACAGTCTCAAATAGGCCAGGAGTCGGTAAGAAACAGAGAAGAATTTAAGTGAGAAGAAATTTTACCACCAAGTCTAGCAGCATTGTACCTTGTAACCCATTTATTTAGTATTTTACTTTGGTGTTTACAATCACACTAAGAAATATCTTAATGAAGTTGAATTTTGGCATTTGATCCAGATCATTTCTTATGAGAAAGTCAGTCTCATTTTCTAGTTTCAAAATGTTAACTAAAGGAAGTTACCTTTTGACCATTTTCTGCTTTTTACCCTGAGGGAAGCGTAGTGGAATGACTGTAAGAAAAAAAAAAAAGATTGTGAGAACCCAATGCAGGTAACAGTAGTAACATGAAAAGGCTGGCATTCACTCCCATCTCCATGGTTATCTTAGGATCTGTTAACACAGAATCAGTTATCATAGGATCTCATTTCTGTCATTTTCCTCTTGCTGCCATTATAAACATTATAAAGAAAACACAGTTCTATGCCTGCAAATTAAAATCCTTTTTTTCCCCCAGTTATTAATTACAATTTAAATGAAATCATCAAGGATTCATTGCATGAATGGTTATGCAGTAGTTTGAAAACTAAGGATATCAACTCATATGAATGACCTAATAAAATGAACGATACCTGAAGTTTGTTGTAAGTATACATGAGATAGTTACACTCATTCAGAAAGAAACATCCATCACAAACATTACATAGTTGATGTGCAAAGTCATGTGCTCAATGACATGTTGAAGTCCCATTCTTTAAATGTTTCCAACTATAGAAAACAAGTAAGTTTTTTAGGTTGGTGGGTTGACAGAATAACTCTGAGGAGAAAAAAAGAAATTCTTACTTTTGTGGCTGCATCATAAAAGCATTCTGGATTCTTAAGAAAAACCTAAATGCGTCTCATTACTTAAAACTTAAAAAAACAGGGATAATACTCAAAAGATGCTAAAGATTTACCTCCAAGATGTAAATGCTAGAGGAAATGTTACAAGTCAACATAATGAAGTAGCTGCCTGATTGGTAACTTATGCTGCCATTTCCAGTAGAAAAACCAGTGACATTCAGAGCGTGATAAACCACCAGATCCAGGCCAAAAACAGCATAGAAAGGGCCATTTTTAAATTTTTCTTGACTTTTCCTTTGTGACAGATAACATTCAGCTCCACAGAGGGCCTAGAAGAGGGGTGCCACAGTCCCTGAGGGAGGTATCTACATGCTGCCTTAACTTGTGATATGACTACAGATAATTCCCTTCTCCAACAGATCATCTGGCTGCTTACCTGACCTTAGAGCAGGTCCTCACCATGTGGTCAAAAAGCAAACACGTGCTATAAAAGTCCTTATTAACTGTGCTGCAGCATACTAATTGTTTAAATGTCACAACATGAAAATTTTAAATAACTGAGGATTATAATTAAAATTAAAAATTATTTAAATTAATATTCAGGATAATGAAAGATCCCATCTTAAGCACTACAGAAAAGCAATAGCTGGAAACAGGTCACCAAATATTGGAGTTTTATTTCAAATAAAGTGGAGGAGCGGGGAGTTGTTTTGCACAGGCAGGGACCTGTTTGCAGCCCTTTGCAGTTCAGCCCATTTACAATGTTGAATGGCATGAATGTTTTCTAGTGACTTGAAGAAATCAGCAATTCCTGACTCCTGAGGGAGCTGGCTGAGAGAACACAGGTGTTCTGTGCTCTGTCTCAGGCTGTTCTCCCAGTCAGTCACAGTATATGAATGCTTCACAAATATATGGCAATTCTGACAGGTGACAAGCTCTGTAAGTGCATGTAGGTTTTATCACTGTAACACAGCATGTATTCTCCATTTAAGCTGATAACTGCAAATCCGTCCCTTTGTTTTGAGCACCAGAGAAGACAAAGATTAATGCTTGCTCCTATGCTGCAGGAGAAGTAGTAAAAAGCAGTCAGAAAATGAAAAAAACACAAGTAAGTCTGTGACAAAGTATCAAAGATGCACAGCAACACTGGGGCTTTAGTTCACGTCTTGCAAGCCAAGGCAGCAGTATTGGTCAGTGAAACTGTGCCAGCTGGAGCTCTGTGGTGACTGTGACTGAAACAATCTGTTCGATACTCCTCTTTCTGAATAAAAATGCAGTAGGACAGAGCAAGTATCTATCTCTGAAAAAGAGATCACCAAATTTGTTCGCAATTTAGGCTAAAAAAATCTGGTGATGGAATAAAAGCCTGTAATTAAATTACAGTTTTCATATGTGGTTAAAGATTTTCAAGAAAAATGGAGCAGCTGGAGGATACACACATCATGATCCTCAGCAGAAACTGGTATGCACCATTCCATATAAAAGTTTTGAAGTAATGAAATACAGACACAACAAATTGAGGATAGCTTAAAATATTAACTCTTCGAAAACGTAAGTTAATTGACCTTACTGTGTTTTGTTTATGCAGACATACAACGTATTCACAGCAAGAACACAACGTATTCACAGCAAGAAAACTGAAGAAAGTGAATGGTTTGCAATACCTCGAGAAACACTACTCACTTAGCACTGCTAACTTACAAAATTCAAGCTTCATATTTTGAGATAAAGGCACTACTATATAATTAACTTTGTGGTAAATACTGTAAGAAAACATAACTTGCAACTCTAAAATGACTCAGAGTTGCTATGGGAGACAGATGATGTGAGAACATGATATGGTTGTCAGCATTTAAGTTCTCATCTCAAAACCACAACACAAAGTAGAATGTTAAACAAAATGCACACCCTCCCACCACAACCGAGAAAGCAGCACACCACGGGGGAAAAAAAAGAGACAGAACTGAATCTGTGCTACATGAAGCTAAATTAATGAGGCCTCAAAATAATCACAGTGTAGTAGGAGCAGTGCTGTCACAGCATCACCAAATGAAAAGTTATGCTATGCTTAAAAAATGCCCTGGAGACTGAGATTCAGTTACCTGTCAGGATGAAGGGAACCAAGCCTATTATATTAATGCAAGACTGGTTGCATGCACCTCTCCTATTTTGAGTCTTAGGAGCTTTTAGGGAAAACTATTAATAAGTTCCAAACAGCCATCAGTGCATTCACTAGCAAAGTACACAAAGAACGGTACACACATCTGCAGTACCAGCATCCTTGGGAACAGCCACCGGCCTGTGTTCTCCAGCAGCAGGCAAGGGAAGGATTGGCAGGTAGGGGCAGCATATCAATAAACACAAGTGCAGGTTTTCAACAAGCCGCAGATGTATTCATACATCTCTTGCTACTGTCACTGGCCTTTAGCCTCACTTTGTAAATATTTGGGAGGTAGAATGACATCTGCCAACTCTGAAAAGTTTTTTACCACCTACTTAGTGAAAACAGTGCTCAGTTAGAAGGAAGAAATACATACACACAGACCTGTTGGGGTTGCACTGAGTGTGGAAATGATACCTAGCTTTTCATTTTCAGCTGTTTTGTAATACAGACAAACGTCAAGGTTTGTGGTATCTTCTGTGGCTTTTAAAAATATGACAATGAATTGAAGTTTTGGAGATATTTTTTTTTTAAAGCACATTTCTGAATCATTACCTTCCTCATGGATGTGCTTCCTTGATGGTCAATGGCAGAACTTGCATATCTAGGACAGGAAAGAAGAAAGATGTCAAATAACTACAGGGAAAAAAATAATCTGAATGAGTAGTCCACATAGACACACATTCTGCTTTTCCAAGTCATTCCAAGTATGCTTACAGATGTGATCATGTATCAAAACTATTTAAAATACAGCGCTTTGAATGGGAGGCCCTTTGGAAATGTAACCAGTGTTTTCAATGAACAGTGCTAATGTCATTAATAAACACAAAGCCATTCTTCATATTCTGGTTTAAGAACACATAAATAATCTGAGAATATTTAGTTCTGATTCAACCACTGGCCTAAAAATACTCAACCCTGATCAGCTAGGATTCCGAAGCAACCAGCGCAATTCCTCCCTCCTAAGGACTACAGTTTTAGGATACATTAATCATTCTTTGTTGCAGGGGTAACTCTCATTTGTGCATTTCTTGCAGCATCAACAACATTTAACACCGGTACAGTGGATTCCTAGTGCCCAATCTAAAATGGTAAAGATGAAGTATTTTTAAGCAGGAAAAAGGTAGACATACACGTAATTTAGTAATTCTGTTTTAACAGTAATTTGCATTTTGAAAATGGAACAGCTTATGGATTTCTATTTGAACTGATAATGCTGACCTTCAGGAAAGACTCTTAATGTTTCATAGTTTGCAAAGTTGCAAAATGTCATCCCCATGTCATTACAGACTCAAACCAAGGATAACTCAAACTATGTAGTACATGTCTTCCTTTGAGTTGCTTTTTGGGTATCTTCAGCAATGTATACAGGATGCCATGGATATAAAAAAAATTATGTAGACTTTAAAATGCAAAAATACTATCTATGGAGTATTGAAGCTTTCTCCTGGAGTTCTTTAAAGGCTAGAGAACAAAGCAGGAAAGCATCACCAGATGCTTTCCTTATAAAATCACAAACAGTACTGGACATTGATGGAAACAGGACATCGAATTAGAGTCAACTTTGCCTGATCTAGCACAGAAACTCTTAGACACAATTCCCATGGTTTAGACAAAATTTCATGTTTTCAGAAGTAAGAAAAAGGAGAAATGGAAAAACCCTAAAAAATGTGACTGGTTTTGTGTATGTCATACAAACAGAAAAGGAGTGCTTGAATCGGAAAAGATTTGAAGGGAGAAATTGAGAAATTAAAAAACTCATAAAAGGATTATGGACATTTTAACATGTTCTCAAATTCTGTTGGTCATATTACTATCCATCTTCAGTCAGCAAGACAAGAAGGGGCATTTTCTCATTAGATGATTTCCATTGTTAGGAGAAATCAAATTTACCAGTAGAAACAACTGCTTCATTGTCAGTTAACAGCATCTCTCAGTCCTGAGTCAAAGAAAATTTCCAGACAGCAGTGAAAAGATGAGATGCCCACACACACCCACCACACCAAAACACCACCCAAACACCAAAAACCAACCACACACCACCCAAAACACAAACAACCAAAACCCCCACAACCCAACCCCACACAACAAACAAAAACCAACCAACCACACCCCCCCCAAAACAAAAAAAACAACCAAACCACACAGATGCATAACATTAAAATTAAAACCATAAAAGTTAATAGGCAAGACTCAGAAACTGTGAGCTGTCTGTAGATTACAAGGATGGAAAGAAACAACTGAAAATCAGAAAAGTTCAGCTTACAACAGTTAGTAAAGGAATGGACATACACCCAAACTGCTGCAAGGCAGATTTTGTCATTACTACTGCATTTCTTTCTGCCCATGAGAATGCCATAAACGCACTTCAGCCCTGCTGGGCATTTCCCCACGTATTTCTGGTCTGTTTCTTTAATCCTGGCTTTGACCCATCTGGAAAATGTCAGTTCCAATGCTCCCATTCTTTCTCTCAGCCAATATACAATATGAATAATACATCTGTGTTTTTAGGTAAAAAGTCCTTAGTCAAGTTTTATTTGCTTCCATGCAAACACAATAATGTGTCTCCTTACAGTAATCACAGACTTTCACCAGCAACTATGTTGTAAAGGTATAGCAGAAGTCTGCAACTGAACTTTCGAAAGCTCTTCAAAAGTTGGTGTGTTATGAAAGGTCAGAAATGGGTGTTCTAATGTACCATGAGCTTACTTTTCTTATTTGGGCATAGTTTCCAACTGTCTGCAAGAGGTGTTCTTGGTTTTGTGTTTGTTTTTCCTTTTTTTAAAGATTTTATGTGTATCAAATACTCCTCCCCAAGTCTAATTATTCCTCAAGTATTCAAATTTACAGGTCACAGAAGAAGAAATACTGATCTTCTCTTTAGACAAGTAAACGATCTGTGTGAAAGTGACAGACCCAATTAATTCAGAGAGGAGGGAACCCTGGAATGCTGTCTATTCTGGTTGAGATACTCTGCATCATAATTATTCTTCACCTTTCCTTTTAGGAAAAGAGTTGTTACAGAAGTAAAAGGGAAAAAAAGTGAGAGGGGGTGGGGGTAGTATACGCATAGTATGGTTATAAGGGCCTGGACTGATACATCTCAAATCAGTTAAAACAGTTGATGATGTCTAGGCACTTGTTTCCTTGCTCTTGTGCAATACTGGTTTTGAAACTGGCAGAATCTAGAGAAAGGAGGAGCCATCCCTTGTGAATAACTTATACCAATTAACACCCCCCTCCTCCCCCCCCCCCTCCACGGAACCAAACAGTAACAAACCAAACAATTATTTCAGGGTGTTTGCAGAAACATTCAATGCAGAGTATGACATAAAAAGGGAAAATGCTAAGCAAGTAACTTTAAAAGGGATTTGATTTTGTAATAAAGCTCATTCTAAAATAGTTATTCTATCATACAATTTTCCTCAAACGGATTTCTGAGGTATTCCTGTTTGACAGATGTGTAAAGGACTTGAGCAATGTCTATTGTAAGTGTTGATATGCTCTGTCTAGCTGCATGGCATATACTGGAATTTCTATGGATAAAAAGGTTGCCTCCCTCTTATTCAGTCTTCAGAACTCTGATTAAATTATGTTTGTAAGCAAACAAAAATAAATATAAAAAGGGAAGAAGAATTAGAGAAATGCAGGTACTAAGAAGAAAACACAGATCAAGGTTAAATACAGTCTAAATCTGATCTCAGGATGGACTCAGTATTCAAACTGAATGATGCTTCTGAACATAGAAGTAGAAAGGTTAACAAGATTGAGCTAAAAAGAGGATGCGAATTTGACCTAAGTGGAAACAAACACTGAGAATGTAAAGGACTCCAGTAGGTGTGGTAAATCCCAAATCCCATTTTAAAGCACATGCAAATGAAGTGCAAGTGTACTGATAAGATTTGTAATCAGGATTTCAAATGAGGAACAGTGTTGCATGATTAGAAAACTGTAATAATAAATCTCAAGAAAACAAAGTAGAATGGAAAAACCTAGAAATATGGGAATTGCAGAAGTACCATATACCACTTTAATGTGTTTGATAAAAGCTAGAAGAATCAGAATGCAAAAACATACTCAGTAAAAGATTTCTCATGAATGGTGGGAATTGTCACCTACCAAAGAATGAATATGTGAAATTAACAGCATAGCTGCACACATTTCAGCACATTTGCTTTCAGAGCAGTTATATCTGTTTAAGAGCAGCACCAGAATGCTGAGTAACCTGCACCTTCTTTCATGCAAAACCTCTTTTTATAATGAACAGAAGTGACTTGCTATTGCTTCACGAAACAAGTCATCACTAAGCAAGTGCAACTGTGAATACCACCTCCATGTTGACACCCATTCCTCTTTTCCTTTCGAGGAATGTGTTTTCAGTTTCTGCCATAAAAAGATAACAACACATCTTTAATTGTCCCATAAACTCTAGTAAGGGATAGTGTCTTAGCTTGTAAAATATATAGAATATCTACCAAAAGCAAGGACTGATTTCAACCAGATTCGTTCAAATTAAGCATCCCTTGATCACATAAGCAATGATCATAAAGAAAATTAAATGGCTCTTACACAGTAGCAGTGCTCGTAATTATAACTTCCCAGTTCTCTTTCTATTACCTATAGGATCACTGAATCCATCACTGAATGAAAGTTATAACTGTCTCAGAACAAACTGATGTATCGTATTACATTGCTATTGGTTGGCCTCTCCACAGGTGACAGGATATGGATAATAAATCCCTATGAATGAATACAGTCTAGAAACAGCAATAGTTCTTTCGAGTGTTACTTACTTTTTACCTCATCATTTGTATCTGTAATAGTTACAATCAATATATTCTGGCAGTAATGGATAGGATTATAAACTAGAAGTAATATAAAGTGATTCTAGTTATAATAAACTGCAAATAGGTATTTACCATCGATTAAACAATTTTGGATGTAATAATTTCTTTGACTTGCATTTATTTGACCAAACAAAGCAATCCAAACTTATTTTTTGACTATTTTGGTTTGTTGGTTTTTGTGTGTGTTTTTTTTTTTTTTTTTTTTTTAAATCTAGGAAAGTTTCCAGTAGGTAAAAAGAACACTATTAGCCAGAATTTACTCCTGGAACAGATATACCTGGGTATAAATTACTGGTAGTGCATTTCACGTTCTGTCATATTGCAACACACTCTGAGCATTCTGACTGGAGACTTATGTGATCGTTCAAGTTGCTGCACAGGCTGTAAACAGACTGTTTTGAGAACTTTTCTTGCTAGTCCTCTGTAGGATGGCTCCTGTTTCATAAGGTTACATAAACGTAAGAGCTTAGGGACACAGCACAGATGATCAGGAGATAATTTCAAAGCTGTTGGTTAAAGGCTATGGACAGCAGTGATGCCTGTGCTTGAAAGCACACTGTTAAACCCTGCTGCCACCTGCATTTCTTACAAGCATACAGTGATTCAAAACACAGAGAGCCTGAGGGACAGCTCTACTGCTCCACAGCAGCTATAAACAATTACACAATGGCACCTGTAATCCTGCCTTTTTTATGTGGCAGATGCTTGGGAGATGTAAATTTATAGGTGAAAGGGGCATGTAAAGCTCCTTTCAGCCTTCATGTCTCACATTCTGAACTACTTCAAGTGCTATTTGGTTGCAGTTCGGGGTCAGGGGCATCATAATTAACTTGAGAAAAAATCCCTAAATTCAGCATATTAGGCAACACATTTGTGAACAAAGGTATTGTAGATACAATGTGAAATTTCCTCACAGCTGGTTCACAAGAGCACATACGTAGCAATTTCCATTTATCTACCTGGTCACAGGACTGCATTTTTTATCACCTTGTCTGGATTCATGATTTATAGCGAGGTTATTAAAACCTCCACAGCTTATGTAACCTATCCCTGACACAACAAGTCAATTCTCACTGCAAATTAATTATTGAGTATTTTGTAGTGAGATTTGAAATCCCTTCTCAGTTCCATGATGGCTCAACTACTGGCTCCGAACTATGCTACAGGCTGATACTTCAAGTAACAGCCAGCTAGCTCAGATGTTATCTGTACTGTTACGCAGTCACTTCACTATAGGGTTGTCTGTACATGCAAAGTTGACAAAACAATGTCAAGACTGAAAGTTATTTTCAAAGTATTTATCTCTTCTGACCTCTCCAGCACTAAACACAATAAAATAATTTCCATGGACATGACTAGAACAATTTTTAAGCATTCATATTTACAAAGACAGAATGTGTTATGAAAATAAAGCCTGAGCAGCATTTTCACATGGAAACTCAGTGCAAATATTCATAAAACCTGTTTATTCAACTAGCAGTTGTGCAATGCATGAACGATACAATTCCGTTCTGCCTTCTCTTCCCTTTGCAGGCCTGCGTGGTTAGCTGAGCAGAGTAAAGTCTTCAAACCCAAGGTGTCTGTAACGATGGTTACATTACACACATGTGTCTAGAATCTAAATGTCAAAGTTTCCTATTACTAGAAGGAAAATTCTCCTAAGTAAAATGAAGTTTGAAGAACACAGAGAACTGCGCTAAGCAGACAGATGTCTGCAAAAAAAGCTGCAGCAGTGACTATGTGATAGATGCCCATTACCCCTTTCTCCTCTGTAAAACAATCATAAACAGGGTAAACTGCTTCTGGTAAAAGGAAAACAAATTGGTTGCTTCTTCAGGAAGCATTTAAGTTAGCTTGCCTTCCTGAAACCTCAGAACAATCACACATTAGTGATTCCACCTCCAATTGCAGAGTGTAATTTCCTAACTCATGACACCTGCTCAGAAGTGAAGTCACAACTTCCCTGTGGCTGCCCTACTTTTCTAGCCACAGAACTGCTTAAGAGTGTAGCTCAGATTTTTCTCCATTATCTGTCAGAGAGGGGCAGAGTTTAATGTGTAAATGGATAGTATCTTATAATGAGGGGTGCGGGTGTTCTGCGTGGGTGGTGAAAGTCCAGCCCTGTGCATAGTGCTGGGCCAAATCTGTGATGTAAATGTGCCAGGATAGTTGGGAGGAAACCAGAGCTGCAATGCAGCTTTTGTTCTGAACAAGCTAGACTTGCTTTACATTCTACTTATGTTATGAGTTTAAAAAGTGAGATATTCATGGTAACATTCTGTAGCTCTGTATCTCTCACATAGCTGCTAGTGGTTTTGGTGTGTACTCCCTGCAGCCTGAGGTACAGTCTGCTACATGCAAGAAACATCTTTCTTCTGGCTTTTGGCTTTTTTTCTTTTCATAAACAAAGGATGCAGTCATATCATGGAAACTCGGTAGGCAATTGCACAGTTAATTAAGATAATGATATTTCATCCAAATAATGTGACTCAATCCACATAGTTTGTCTCCCACTCCCCAAAACCTAACTGTATGTGATAAATATCTGAAGGGGTTTTATTTTGGTTTAAGCTGTTTGAACTACTTAGAAGAAGGTTTTTAGGAACAAGAAGCTCTAATTCTGTCTCTTTTAAAATATTTCTCAACATGTTGAAAAGATTGTGGACCTGAATTTTAGAATGATTGGGAGCAGGATTAAGAAAGGGACAGTCGTTCTATGGAAGAATATAGAAGAATAGCCCTTTGCTATGAAAGTTTGCCAAAATTTCATCAAGTCATATGTCCCTGGAAAATATCTCTCAGCAGATGTCCAGTAGAGACTTGTGTCCTGTCCACAAAGCATGTTCCATCTGGATTGCAATGTCCCTGCCAAACTGAGCATGTGCAATCCACTTGGAATAATTAGGCATGCTTTGTTTTGTGAAGAGCAAAATTCATTTGCTTCTTCTGGTTGCAAGAAACTGTGGGTGGCGGAGAAGGAAGACAAAAATGGGGTGAGGCTTTTTTAGGAGTGGTATGTGATTTCTTTCTGTTGCAGAAAGTCAGGTAGGAAGGACCTGAGGGAAGGAGCAGCCATCCTGGAATGAAGAAGAGTGAGAAAAGGGAATGACAAAAAGTAGAGAGAAACAAGTGTGAGGGAAGAATAGGGTAAGAGCACCTGGCATGAAGGAGTTGGGAGATTAAGGGGAAAGAGCAAATGCAGAAGATTCACAGAAAATAACAAGTTCTGAAAACGCTGACATGAGCAGTAAGGGCAAAAGGTGAAATCCAACAGTTACTTAAAAAGAGACTGAGAATGACACACTTTTTCCCCATGTAAGCCCTGCCTTACACAAGATATATGCTGCTTTGGTTCTGAATTGTAACTAAGTGGGACTATATTAATTGTAAAAATAAAACCCTACATTTAGCTGAGGTGATGGATGACAAGGTAATGAACTACTACAATGGTGACAATGGAGAGACAAGCCTGTCTTGTATGAGACGAAGTAGCATTTTAACCTAGAAAAAGTCTTTCAAACTCTACCTTTACCTCACTTTCACCTGTGATAACAGTGCTGTTCGATTTAGTTGAATGCAGTTTTAAATGCTCACAGCACCCTACAACTGGTAAGCATCAGTAAATTCTTTTACTGATTACTGTAATTACCATTACAACTGTCTCTGAAATGAGCTATGATGTTTAATACACATATACAGAGGCAAAAATGCTGACATTCCTGGAAGATCAGGCAGGAGGTGGCTTGTATTTATGATCAGCAGCAAGTATTATTGTGCCTCAGACTTCCAGCTGTAATTAGTGGTACTTATATCATTGAAGAATATCATTGTGAATTGTAAATCCTTTAGATTGGTGAAAGCACTCTAAATTAATTACTTATTTTACATTCAGTGCATGGTTTAACTTCTTAAATAGGTTTAGGCCATATAGAGGATGAAAAAATGTTAAAAAGAATAACTATGAACTAGATGAACAGATTCCAATTAAACTTAATTATTATGTACTGTGATACCCAAGTATTTGCTATTTTAAATTTATTCTTTTAATATGACTTACTGCATGCAACTAGAGTACGAACATACTTCATCAGATAAACTGCAAAGGAAAGAGAGACAAACCCACTGTTGTAGTATAATTTTTTCCTCCTCCTAATCTTTAATAAACTTACATCTAAAATATATTTTCAACTTTTGGAACCTGTATTTATATTTAATGTTAGTAAATGAAAATGAGGACATTTACTAAATAGTATCAATGCCAATATCACTAAATCCTGACAGTTTATTTCTCAAATATTGCAACTTAATTTCTGGGAGTAAACAAGTAAATGTAATTCATAGATACATTATGGAGGTATTTAAATATAGAGTAACAGAAGTAATTACCTTTCAGTATCTCCGCTGATTGTGTCTCCTGCTCTCTGTAGAAGAAAAACAAATAGCATTAAGCACGACTAAAGACTATATATACTTCCTTGGTGCACTCAACGTAGTGGTATCTGCAGTGAGAGAAGTCACAGAAGTAAACCACAGTAGTCATTCTGTGACTTTAAGGAAAAGGAAATGGAAAATTTAGTTCAATTTCTAACTAAATGTTATTTCAGAGTGAAGATCAAGCTTAAGGCAGTTTGCATCTGCATATATAGATTCAGCTGCTGCATAATTGTGATCGAAGCTCATTAAAATAAGAGCTAAAAATTTGTCATAATGTCAGTGTTTGCAAAAATATTCATATTTAAAAGGGAGTTTAAATGTAAAGGACAAATATTAGAATATAGTATATAGAATTTCAGAAGAACAAACTGTCACCAAAACTTTAATACTGTTCTCACCTAGCTTTATATAACTTGATTTACTACACTGGTTATTCCTCTGAGGTTTGGAAATGAACTTGTCTTGCAGTAGCAAGTGATTCAAGAACGGTTCAACTGTAACAGCAATTAAAAAAATAAAATCTTCTGACTGTTTTTGTTACTTTAAACCAAGTTTTATGATGGAGGTTTCCCACAGCTAAAAAACCGGTTTCTCATCTTGAAATTTCAAAGTATGCTTTAAAATGAATGTGTATTTGTTTATAAATGTAGAAATCTGTACTTGAAAAATCTTTGATTATATGTTTTCTGACCAACCAAGCATGAAACAGATTATTTTTTGTAGGTATAATATTTGTGTTTTAATATCACCACTTTAGGCATAGAGTAAGGTACTTAATCACATGTGACTTCAGAGAACAGCTACAAAACTGAAATGCATGCTGCACATTTAAAAGACAGGAAGTCTGCTGAGTTTGTGTAACCACATGGGCTGTAACGCAGATATATTCTAACAGCAGGCTTTTCTAAGAAGACTTTAAAATCTTCAGGGCACAAGTATGTGTTTTGCCACTCCTTCCCATATTTCTTTGGTGTATCTGTATACAGAATTGTTTCTCATCTTTTACCTTGCTATTTCTACTATAGCTAATAGAAGATTCATCACTTGAAGAAGGCAAAAACACCTTAAGTGATCAAGTTATCCTGGTATATAATATATATAATATTTGTATATTATATATATTAACTAATAGGCTTGCAAGGGATGCAAATGATACCACAGTAATATGAAAATACATCAAGAGTCTTGTTTGTCACCTGCTTGCATCTAATAAGATAGTTATCTAAGTTAAGATCCAGCAGACATCTTCCCTACAGCATGACCATGTAGATCTACATGACTCTTTTTCTTTTCTCTTCACCATTCCTGTTATCCAAACCATTTGTCATATCCAAATGAAATCAGCCTCCCACGGGAACATCGTGAACAGACAGTAGGATTATTAATGGCAAAGATTTATTTCCAAACTATCAAGCATATGAAGTTACTGACAGCCTATATAAAGTCAAAAGTGCATCACTAAATCAGTACATGTTTCATAATGATTATAGGGCTAAAAATTAAAGAATGGCAAGCACTCCTCTGATCTTGCAGCCGGCACATTCTGTGACATGTTTGCATTTTAACTGGCACAGTTAACCCACACTCAAGGCAGAGAATATGTCATGGCAAAATGTGTTTTCAATACAAGATAAATGGCATGCAATTAAACATTTTCACTTACATAGCCTTTCCTGTCTCTTACCTTCTGCAATATTTGGATGCTACAAATTTTACAAGTAACTTTTTATTTTCTTTTGTTGCTACATTAACTACTAGCCTTTTACTTCTGGTATTCTTCAAATATTCTAGCAAATACAAGTATCAAAGATGGTTACATTCAAATAAGAGAACTTAGCTATAATTAATAGTGTGTAACTTATGTAACTGCACAGATAGAACACTGACAATTACTTACATGTGGTAGACTCCTATCTACAATTTCAGCAACCTTATATTTCAGCAGTTGATTTGTTCCCAAACTAGAATTTTACTTCATCTTACTAAAAGGCCACTTTCATGACTAGTAGACATGTGGGAGACTCAGGAGGCACAAGTCTTGTCGTGCTGTCACAGACTATAAATTCACAAATTCTGTGAAATTCAGGTCACTGGCACCTATCAGCGTTCTTTAGTCAGCTGCACATTTATGTAGCTCTAGGGATTTTAGTGGATCTACTTCTGACTTGAGCAAGTAGAAATGAAAGGACAATAAGGCCTGTGAAGTCTAACAGGGAGATCTGATGGTCCTCTCCCAAAGCAAATCCTGTAGAAACTTCTATTTGCCTGAAATTTCTACAAATAACTGACAACAAAAAAATTGTTTCCTAGAATCAAGATTTCATAATGCAAATAAATATTTCCTCTTAAAAAGTAAAGAAAACACATAAATCAGAAAACAAAAGAACCCTGAATTGCAGAGGTAGTGTGAAAACATTAAAAAGCCACTGTTGTAGTTTACTAGTGGAAATGACTGGAGTAGCTGGGAATGAGACTAGAACAGTCTGACAGTGAGTGTTACTAATCTCAGTGATCAAATGTAATGTATTCAATTCTACCTAGATGTGTCCTTTATTCAGATGGGAAAAAGGTTTTCACCATTCTGATGAATACTGTCCTTCTTCTATACTGAGATACTGAATTCCATACAAAAAATTATTTCTTCTTCTGCTTCCTTAACTCACATGCTCATTATCCTAAGCATCACTTTACATTATGTTTGTTTCAAAATCAAAGAATAACCTTGTTGCCAGGGGCTTTACTGATCTCTCCAGCTCAGTGAGCTGATGCTTAACCTATTGAATACACTTGTGAAACAATTATGCTCAGCTACAAATGAAAGCAGCATTTGAGGTTTTTCTTCCACTTGCTGTCTTTGAGAGGTGAGATAATAGAGACAGGAAATAATCTCATGCAATCTGTATCTATGTACAATTCAGAGGTACTAAATTTTTAGGCTGAAGAAACCCACAAAATGACAGATGAGAAAATTAACTGAAGACAGAAGAAAATACCCACTCAGAATGTTTAATTATGTGGTGCATTATGAACATTATATCAGCACACAATAGGTAGCAGGTTAAGCAACAATTTTCTTAACTAATCGAAATTCCATTTTTGGAAAACTGTTACATCCCAAAGAGAAGCTATCCCAGATTATATTTGATGTTAAAAAAGTATTCTGAAAGAATGGATAAAGGAGGAGTGTCCTCTGGGTAACAAAATTTATCTTATGTGTTAAAGCAAAAAATAGTCCAAAAGGACAAATCACAACAATGGATAAACTGTGTTCTGTGTTGACCAAAGCCTACCTTTATCCTCATCAATCCACTCTTTTAATTTAAGGGAAACAAAAGATAGATTTTTATCTGAACAGCAAAGATACAAGAAAATAAAGAAAACAAAATATCAACACACCATTAAAAAAACCCAAACCCCAAACCAAACCCCAAACCCAGCACAAAAGTTCCTTTCTTCAAAAACTAAGAATAAATCCTGCATTCTTAAAAAATGAGTGAGGCTTTCTTTGTCAAAGAAAATCAGTGTATTCACGTGTAAATATATTTGTGTTCTCTCAAACTCTTATGTTTTTTTGGAGCAGACACCAGGTACGATTTTGTTGAAATAAACCAAATATATCCATATATATAGTTATATATGGAATTTTAAGGAATGAGCAATCATTCCATGTTGCATACTAGGAATCTTCATTTTATACATGATGTAGAGGGACTAAAGTGGACATTCACTTGGATTATCCACTAAGGTTTAGAGAATTTTATTTTATCACAGGAAAATGTCAAGGTAGAATATAGTGCCATTTAATAAAAAGTATGATGAAGTTTCACAGATTTGAAATGAAAAGCATAATGCAGTTCTTCCTGATACAGCTGGAAATCCAATCACATGAAATTATGCTGGTAGAGACGGAATGTATTTCTATCTGCAACTTTCCACTGTCAAAGCACAAACATTTTCTTGCTGAGAAGATCAGATCATCTGACATGCAGCCCAGTATTCAGCAGTGATTTTGCTGCACAAGACTCCACAGGAAAGGGAAGGGAAGTGGAAAAAGGGGACCAGCCTTGAAGTTGAAAGGATGTAGTGTAGTTCAAGAAGTTACACAGGCCAGGGAAAAAGAGTCAGTTCTTTCCCCTTCCTTTTTCTCACTTTCTCCATTCCTCTAGGGACAGGCTGCTTGTGACCTGTCCTATACAGGACTGGAACTTTTCTGTCGTGCAATGCTTTCCTTCATCCTCCAAAGCCCCCTCCTCATTCTCTTGGTGAGACATATAGGAAGGCTGTTGAGAAGAGGTGAAGGGCAGGAACCAATACTTGAACTAGTGAGGGAGAAAAACTCAGAGGAGAGTCTTCAAAGTACAACAGCTTTTGTCAGCAACAGTGGGAGGTGGTATTTGTCTTACGAGTTTGCATATTATCATTCCTCTGGATTATATATGTTGAGATTATGGGAGTAATAGTATCAGTTATGGCTAATATTTATTAACGAATGCTCATACCTCAGCTGAGCTTCACAAATGCTCTACAGAGAGAGGTGCACACATTATGCTGGGTTGAAAGGCAGTATATTATTTCAGGAGTAAGCTCAACCATTTTACTAAATTCCTTCTTTATCTGAAAAGGTCTATCTGAAACAAAGCTGGTTTGTGTTGTGCAGATCCATGACCTAAATTTGGTCTAACATAGAGAATCCATACATGGTTTTCATTTTTCATTATGCACAGGGTATAAAGGCTACCAGAAGTTCAGACTGAATGGTGATTTCTCTTCATTAGTGGAGTGGGGATCAAAGGCAAAACTTTTCAGCATGACAGAGCTTCCTTTGTGGAATTAGTTGCTCAGCACTAAATCCTAACGCAGATCCAACTGCCTTCTTGCTTCTTCTTATTGCAAGTAGGTGTTTTTTTAAGACAAATAAAGGACAACCATAGTTCTAGACTAACACTGTTTTAGGCCTTTTTTCCTGGATTCAGGTTGATTGTAAAGTTCAGAATTACTGAATGAATGTGGAAATCTACAGGCCAATGACAGTATTAATAAAAAAGAATATTTTTTAACATTTTATTTCCCTTTATTTTCCTTCATACTGTAAAATGCTTTTTCCCTTTTGAACTGTTTATAGATCATTGAAGAGTATACTTTAGAGAATCATCTCTGAACAGAACTGTAAAGAAATACGTTATTGAACATTGCTGCTGAAGGATCCTAGATACTTGTCAGCTCAAGCCTTCATGTGCACAGTTATAGTACAGCACATATGCAAAATCTTATTTTAAAATCAATACAACTGGACAGAATCAGTGTGAAGCTACAGAAGCTAGATAGACTTATATTAGCTTCTCTGAGCAGCTAGATTCAATATAATCATTCTCATAGTGATTTCTCAACAAGGTAGGGAAAGAAGTTTTCAATATTAAAGAGACTTAAATTAAAAGCAAAGGTAGAATTTATTCAGCAATTCAGAAAGGAAATAAAACTGTGAAGAAAGTAATTCTCATCCTTGACAGTGCAGGTTTGTTTCTCCCTGCAGGACCATGAAAGAAGAAATAAAATATGAGGACTTTTCCTTCCTACAAAATTGGCAGTAAAAGACTCCTCCTTCAGTTGCATGGAGCTGAATACATATGATTCTCACAGGCTTAGTTGTTATAGCACTCAGGCTGCCTATCACCAAAAGAGGCATCTGGAACATCTGGACCATCCAGACCATCCCAGCATGCAGCATTACAGAAAAATACAGATCTGCACTGGTTTTGGACACATTTTAGTTCTCAGCATGTGCCATTAAATTTTATGTCGTTTGTCATGCTGACTTCTGCAGCTCCAAGAACAGTTAAATAGCATTTACATCACTTTGTGCTAAAAGGCATGCATTACCAACTTCCTGGGGTCAGCAGGAAGAAAATAAAAAGCAAATTAAGCAAATGCTGTGAAACAATGACTAGCCCTGAACTACTATAATGCTTCAAGTTACCTTTTTTAAAAAAAGGGACTCCTGCCATAATATTCTCAATGACTACCTTGAAGCAGTCGTTATTTCTGTTATACTGCATAGGGAATATTGCAATGAAAAAAAATCTATCTTAAAATTAATTAAAAACTAAGTCCCTTCTACATACTGAATTCTAATTCACAAAAAAAAATTAGAATATTCAATAGTTTATAATCCAATTTCTTAATATATGACACTACAAAACAAAATATCCAATTACTTAGTAGATAATAGGCCCAGAACATTTATTGCCAAGTAAAACCAGAAAAGAGATTATTATCTTATTTGAGAATTTAATGTAGGAACCAGCAAATTCAATTTCAGAGTTTCAGAAACTAGTGCAGATCTAAGGCAGTAAAACCACACAGTTGAACACTATCTGGATTTTCAGACTGGGTCTGGAGTATGAACTTGATGAGCTAATATTCTTCAGAATGACCTCTTGTCAGTATAAAATAAAAACACATCCACATTTTAATTCTTTTCTAGTAAGCCCAGAGTCTAGTCCAACAGTGCATTTCAACAGTCTGTAATGGATATACTTTTGTGGTGTTGACATATACCTCATTGTTTAGCTTAATCTGGTAAACAATGTCTCTTTAGAAGTGAAGCATAGTAAACATCTGAAGTCCTGTTCTAAGAAATACTTTATTGATTAATAATTAACCATAATAGCCTTGTTAATTGTAATTGACTCTTCCTCAAATTCTGTGACATGAGTCACAGAATTGCGTATCAATTAAATTAGCATTATAAATATATCCTGAAAGGGGCAGTGTTTCTTGACAGTGATATTTTACTGCAACATAGCTTTATGCATCATTTTATATCCTGGGCATACTGCCAATGTTGCATTACCTAAATATCCATTTTATATAGTAACTCTGCATCCTCACAGCAACTTATGAAATCAGCCTAATTGTTTAATTTTAGGTTCCAAATCAACATTCTTTCCAAAGCATTAATCTAGTGGTGAATCTATGCAATTACCCATTTTGTAAAACTTCTTATGTCTGTGTCTGGTAATTTAAACTACTGTTAAGTGAGTGCCTTTTTTTTGTGTGTGTATGTATTTATGTAAGTGCTTAGAAAATAAAGCAATGGCTAAGTGATGCTGTGTATCTCAGTTCCTCCTTCCATCATGCTATTCTTGTTGGCTTAAAAGAGACTATCAATCACCTTCCCTTTACTAAAGATGGCTAAGATCCTGTTTAGCATTATCATCTACATTTTTCAAAGCGTTTAGGCAGGCTTAAATTTTTATCTCTATCCCAAAGTTGTTCTGGGCATGTATTAAGTGTAGAGGAAATAATGGAAATTTGATTATAACAGTTCTGCAGTTCTGACTGCCATAAAAAACCCACCCAACCAAAAAAAGTAAACCAGTTTTGTCATCTGATAGTACTGATAGCTCCAGGCAGCTGAGAAAAGACAAAATACAGAGAAGAAGAGCAAGGGAAAGGTAAGCTGACCTCAGACAAGTTATTCTTCTTATTTATTTTTAATATGAAAGTAACAGAAGTTGGTTTATAGTGACTTGGTTTGCTGAAGTTTAGAAGTATCTTCTTTTTATTAACCTTAATCTTGCTGTAGACTGAATTCTTGATAAAAATAAAATCTCATTATCCAAATAAATAAATATATTAATGTGCTTATTAAAGTCTCAGTAACACCTTTATATATGAGATGATCTACTTAAAACCTAAATTTTAATTCAGGAACACAACTATCTGTTATTTTTATCTTCCTTTTTGTTACCAAAAAGCCATTAAATATTCTTTGATATGTAACATTTTCATTCTGGGTATATATCTTTCAGGACAGATATGCCAAACAGTGTTTTGCTTCTCTTTTCAGAATTCTTTCAGTATTCAAAGTTGGACAGATGCGAATATGAATGATTCTGTACTGGCAAGAACCCACAAAACCTGTGTCAGCAACTCTTGTATATTTGTTGACTCAGTTCCTTTTGTATATTTATAAGGCAGTTGACTAAGTGCCTGAGATATTCCGATTCCTATGTCTATCTCCTGAAGGACTGCAAAGGTCTGTCTCTAGTGTTCAAAACATGTATGGTGATAAAAGAATTTATACCACTCTCTCAGTCAATGAATAGTCATTTTACATGTGTCCACCTCTGTAATTACTACACATTATAGTAGAGTTTATGAAAGGTACTGCACTGACTTCTTGGGTAGACCAGCCACTACAGCTAACGTTATCTCCTTTTTTCCGGTTTCCTGTATTTCCTTCAGACCCTTTACATTTGATGTATTATATCATTAGTTTTATATTTATTGTGCTATCCTACAATATCATATTACTAATTTATCTTGCCTGTTTCAAATAGTTGCATTCGTATTAATGTGCAACGCAAGCCACAGAATGAAGAACTGCTCCTAGTGACTGTGACTTACAGTTGAAAAAAAAATATAAAACTGTGTATTTGCTGCAGACATTTAAGATAAAATAATATTCCTATTGAAACTTCTGTTACTACTGATGATGAGAAATAAATTGACAATAAGACTGGGAACTTAACCAATAACTGTCATTATTTAAAGGGTGCAATTAACATCTTACCCCATATGACTCATATCCCTTTCTTCGGAAGACAGGTGAGTCAACAGACAATCATCTCTCTTCCAGAAATCACCTAAAGCCAGTTGATTCATCTACCATCTTATGAAATACTGTTCAGTTTTCTGCAGACTTGCATAATTTTCTCATTCATCCTAAAAAACGAACTACTGCTTTTCTCTCTGGATCTGAAATCCTTTTCTGTGACTTTGTGATCCAGGTAATCTATGCAAAATTTTTATGTACTTACGTGATAAAGTGGAACTGTATTGTTTTCTGCCAGTGAGAAATTTAAGACATCCTGCTGTCCAGGTTCAAGCCTAATATTAATAGTAGATGCCAATACAGATGGACTAATAGGGTAATTTGTACTGCTTGTGGGTTTGCCCTTTTTTCTTGATCTACGACCTGTGTCCCTTTTGTTGTCTTTTTGTGTCAAAGGCTCTTCTTGGATAACCAGTATCTTGTCATCACTCAGATACCGCAGGAGTGAATTCTCAGAGTCAGTTGTTGGAGGAAAGAAAAGAAAAAAGAAACATTAGTAAGAGGAAACAAAAAGAGAATAATGAAAAAGGAAAAAAAGAACTTTTCTATCACCATGCTTCTTGCAAAGTTCATAATTCCCACTGGAATCAACAGAAACTTATTCAATTAGGACTGCTGGTCTGAACACTGACAGTACAATTGCAGAGTCTTGTTTCAAATACTCATTCATACTAATTGAAACTGGTCTCAAAGGACATAACATCTATAACATCATTTACTGTTTTCTAGAACTGTGAAGATTAAGAACTGATTGCTATTAACATATATCTGAATTTTATAAGTTTTTTTTTCCCCTTGATGTTTATCTTTTTTTATACTATAATTAGACAGAGTAAATGCCTTCTACTAATACAAACTTTAATTAGCAGAAACACAAAAACCCAGATACTAAACAGGTTCTTTTATGTTCTCTGTAGTACTCAAGAAAAACAGACTGGGTTCCTGTAATGATATCTTCGTGCTTCTTAGGTAACAAAGAAAAAAACCCTTGAAGAACAGGAGAGGAAAAAAGAAAAAAATACTCACCTCTGCTTCCCCTCTTGTACATGTTTTGTTCTTTTGACTCCCCTATCCAACTGTACTCAGTAGGCATAGAAACAGGCCTTAAATCTCCTGGAAACAATCCCAAAATAAAACATTATAATTTTTGAAGACTAAAAATAGGGGAGGTCTAGATTATGTTTATAAATTACAGTCATGACATAATGCTTCAGAGCAATCCTTTTTATCAGCACCTATATATTATTACAGGTGTAGCATTCAGGATCAATTAAACATCATATACGCTGGATTCTCCTCTTCATCATACCAATCTGAAGGAAAGTACCACTGACTTTGGTAAAATTCCTTGCAAATGGGAAGTAGATTACAAATATATTTTTGAACTCTGTTCTGTAAGAATTTGCTCACTCATTAAATGGATGCTTTGGAATAACTAGAGAATCAGCTTTTAAAT
Organism: Neopsephotus bourkii; assembly: GCF_033783945.1. NCBI lineage: Eukaryota > Metazoa > Chordata > Aves > Psittaciformes > Psittacidae > Neopsephotus > Neopsephotus bourkii. The sequence continues at coordinate 1,801,454 of NW_026901555.1, forward strand.
GGACTAATATGCTTCAGTAAAACTAGAAAGACTGTTAATACAGATACAACATTATATATGTATCAATTAAACAGTAAAACCTCTCTGGCCTGGAAAACCACGTGGTGAGTAATGAGGGGATCTCATTTCAAGAGCATGAATTTTAAATGCCTTAGAAAGAAAACATGGAGTGCAGTTTGGTAACAAAAGCAACAACAACAGAAAAAGATTAAGACATTAGGGGTTTTATTAATACAATTTTATTGCTCCATGGCTGTAAGATATTAATGGGCACTAGCCATTCCCTGCTACAGTATCAGCAGAACATTAATAGCAGGCCATTAACGGAGGTATACTGCATACCCTACTATAAAGCATTAGCACTCTGGCCTTGTCAGTGTGCATTATTATAACAAAACACAGAAACACACCCTCTACATTATGGGTTAAGTCCTGTCTGACCCATAAAGCCAAAGATTCATGTACCGGCTGGCTAGACTTTGTGTGTTTATTGAGCACTCAAACAGATTTTTTTTAGGTAGCTTGCTACTGTTCTGTTTCTAGGATAATTATGGAACTTAAATGTGAACAAGTGTTTCTTTTCCATTATGAATTTTCCCAGGGTGATTAGAGCGACAAAGTATTTCCTGTGGCTTATTTACATGCTGATATAGTGTTTTATTCACCATTCTTCCAAAACACAGGTTCGTAGCTACCAAAATGTTGGCAGGGATTTAAGAACAAACAGGTTTACAAGACAAGTATCCTTCTGGGTAACATGATTTTCTGAAAATGGAAGGGATAACACACCTAAAGTACTGAGATACTCCCATATTATACTTCTGCTCATACCATAATAGTTAGTGTATAACTAATGGTATGGTAAACAAATGTTTCCCTATCTGCCTGACAGTTGAAACTAACTACAAGCATATTATTCAACTCCTAATCTCAAATTTGGTGTTAGAAGAACAATACAAATTTAAGAAATAAATCAAACAAAAGGATGAATCAGTAATATGGAAAAGAATGAGAAACAAGTGAAGATCATAAATTAAAAAAAAAAAGAAAATAAGAATGCATATAACAGGTGAAGATCAATGTAATAGAACCTAGCAGTATTTCTGTAACGAGAAGTAAGATCTGGAGCTCTGGAGAGATTTGTAACACAAACGCTAGATACCTTAGCACAGTTGACATCAGAGCAGAGATATAGGAAAGGAAGCACACAAGCCAAACAAAGGAACCAGTGATTTTGCATATCGTTTATTTTGCTTCCTAGCTCTTTTGCAAACAAATGTATCTTATGAGGTGTTTTAATGTTGCAACTTGGACATTTAGAAATATACAAAATTATTGTGCACAAGTACCAGTATAAATCAAAACCAAAAAACCCCCCAAACTTACTTATGATGTTTTTGCCTCTAACACATAAATCAGAAACAATTTGACAATGCTTTGCCACAAGAACCCTAAATACCATAGCATGTTAGAATAGGACTAATGTTATAGTATAACTCTTGGTAAGACAAAAAATTCACTGCAGCAATGATAAATATAAAATTAACTTTAAAAAAATGGTTCAAGAAAATGAACTTATCTGCCTTACTAGATTTTGCATATATCATTGTCCTGGGTTTAGCAGTGGCAGTCATTTTTCTCTTTCTTGGTAGCTGGTGCAGGGCTGTGTTTTGACTTTCAGCTGGGAACAGAGCTGAAAAACAATGATGTTTTGGTTTGGCCAAGGACTTTGTGGGCCTCATGCTCTCCAAGGAGGGGAGCCGGAGGAAGCAGAGACAGGACACCTGACCCAAACTGACCAAAGAGGTATTCCATACCACAGCACGTCATGCCCAGGAGAACTGGGAGAGAGTGGACGCAGGGTTGGAGGAGGTATCGGTCGGTGCTTGGTCAGCGGGGGGGGGAGTTATCGGTCGGCTGGTGATGAGGTGTTGTATTCTCTTCCCTTGTTATTTCCTTTATCATTACTATTATTGGTGTTAGCATTAGTGATTTGTGTTATACCTTAGTTACTAAACTGTTCTTATCTCAACCTGTGGGAGTTGCATTTCTTTTTGATTCTCCTCTCCGTTCCCCCAGGAGTAGGGGGAGGGCAAGAAGGGGGGGAGTGGGTAACAAGCTGTCTGGCTGTGGGTTAAACCAGGACAATCATCAATATGGAGTGTCTCATCTGCCTGAATATCCTGCCACCTACCTGCTGCATCAGAGACTGATTTTTAATAACCACTTTAATTCTGTTAAATCCGTGTCAGGAACTTTCTGAACTGTGGTTTATGTGAGTCCTTGCAATACTGAAAGTGTCTGCTCAACCATCAAAAACTTCAGTTTTCATTTTCCTTACTTTGCCCATGGCCATCTGGTTCCAGCATTGGATAGGTGTTTATTGGATCTACCATAAATCCTGTCTTTCCACCAAAAGACTTATCATCACTTTGAAGGGTCAAATGCACATCTTTAAGTAAAAAAAAAATCAAATACTACACATAAATAGAAAAAAATCTCATTTTAAGTCTGATATAACTGACAGATTAATCTGTAGTTTAAAAAATTTGGGTTTAACAATTGGTTTTGAAACAAAGACGTATTCTTGAGACTTTAAAATAAAATTCCTTCTAGATTTTCAAGGTTACAGAAAATCAGAACTGTCCATCAGAAACTCTAGAAAAATCTTGCATATTACTGGGATCAGGCGCAGATCCCAATATTTGAAGTCATCATGCAGCCTGATTTTATGAAAGCAAGCCAAATACATCCACCTGGATTCAATTTTAATCACAGTTAAGACTTATCTTTCTTTCTAATTTTATTATAAAATGATGTCACTTATCAGGTGGATTAAGACTGAATATTACTAGTCTTAAGATGGAATCCTATTCTTCAATGTTACAGCTTCTTCAAGCATCAAGTATATGGCTGTACTAGTTACTAAAAATATCCTGTATCTCACAAAGATTTATTAAGGTTTCCCTGTTCTGAAAACACAGTATGTGAATATATATACACAATCCTGTCCATTTTATAATTGCTATTTTTTCATTTTTTACCATAAATCCAGCTGTAGTTATCAAAATACAAATACAGGACAAAAGTTTAATTGAGAAACATAAGTTTGCTTTCAATCTAGTAGAACGACAAAGCCAAGACAAAACTTGGGAAGATAGATGTCCTTTGTCAGGGAAGTCTATCTACAGTGAATTACCACACTCTAGCAGTGATAGTTCAATGCATTTTGACACAATTTGAAGTACCCTTGCAGCTTTTTAGATTCTACCCTCTCAGCTCTTGAAACAGCAGGTGAGGTTACTTTACTGCCACTTATTAGTTGACCTTAGGCAAAAGGTAATACAGCTGAAACCTTAATCAAGGTAAGCTATGTAAACTACGTCATAGATACCTCACATAAAATAAGAAAACCTCAGCAAACAGATACTGACAGAGGAAAATGTACAACTTAACTACCAAAACCTGTTTTGGCATCTGGAGCCATCAGTTCTAACTCTTCTAATATTTATGGTGGTAAGAACACTTCAGTCTGAGAACAGAGATGAGAAGCTGCGTTGCCTCTGAGTTCTAACAACTGAAAGAAGCAGGGGAAACTACATTTAATAACACACATGGTATCAATTCCTGCACGAGACCAACCACTTCTGTGGCAGGCCAACAGAATCAGTGCCTGGAGTGCTGAAAGATTTTTTTCTTTTTTTTCCCCCCAAGTGTGTTCCATTTCAGCTGTTATTGGATCTTCCACTATAACTGCCTTTGGTATTATCTCAATTGAACTGCAGCATGTTTTTATTACCTGGGTTCTTCACAGGCACATTTTTCTTTACTACTCTGAGCTTGTGAGAGGTTTTCTCTCTCCTAGATATCAAAGACCAACAAAAATTAGGAACTTCTTTTTTTCTTTTTCTTTTTTTTTTCTTTTTTTTTTTTTAACAAAATGTGAGAAAAGAAAAAACCTGAGTCTCAGAATATTTTCTGAGTTTCATTCTCAGGTGAATGAAGTACGTACTGATGGCATTGCATATATATATATATATATATATATATATATACACCTTAAAAGATAGCACCTACCCATACATAATGCTATGATGAGGACAAGTTCTCTGTTGGCTCAGAAATAATGCTATTTTCAGAAGCAGTTGTAATAACAGTTCTTAAAAGAAAACTGTTAAATTGGTAAACTTTACAAAAAAATAACTTACTGCCTTAAAATAAAACTGCTGAAACTATATGGAGAATACATTGTTATATTTCAATGGTGTTCTTCCAAAATTCACCAGAACCAAGGAAATAGATGTTAACAGATGAGCAAAAAAACCCTGTCAATTCATTTTCAGCAATACATTTTATATAGATATGTATACTCATATACAAGGTACATAAGCATATACCTGTACACTCATATGAATTTACATACACAAGAAATTTCTATATAAACCCACCGTAAATTACTGTTTTAATAGCATCTTAGGTTTTAAGCAGTCCCCAGTCTAAGATTCGGAAATATATTTCTGGTGTTAACAAATGCACTGTAGGATAGTAATGTAATTATATCAGTTTCATACAACTGAATTTTGGAGTGCTTTGCATCTTACAGATACTTTCATACTCCAAGTAAGTCTTTCCAGGCCCTCCACTGAAGTTTAGCAGCCCACAACACTGCAACTAAAATAATCTCCAAGAGCTTATGAATGAAATTGAGTAAAGCACAATGCTAGTGACACAAATAATATGAACTTAAGTAGCATTCAAAATTTTAAGTATGCACTTCAGAATAAATCTATAAACAACTTAGCCCTGATCATGAACGTCTGCTTGTAATTCTACTAATCATTCCTTCACATAAACTTTTGCTTTTTTGTTTATTATTCAGAGCCAACAGGTCATAGTCTAACAAAAAATGACAGATATTTGAGGGCACTGCAGTGTCAACAGTACAATCTCCAAATTCAGTCAATTAAAAAATGTAAGAAATGAAACCTACCATGAGTGGGTGTTTTTTCTCTCCTTCGCACCCCTGTAGCTCTGCTTCTCTCATACTCAGAGCCCACAGGGTGGCCTTCACTCTCGATTAGGGTATAGTATTTCCCACTTTCATGCTCCAGAAAATAGCTCGGAGAGTCAGAGCCTTTCATCCCAGACTTTCCAAATTTGCTGATGTCATCGCAAGACATTATTCCAATTTCATCCCTACAAACAGTAAACCAGAAGATTCTGGAGAATTTAACCACTTTATGATAAACCTAAAGTGTAAAACTGTCTATCCCAAGCACTACAAATAAAAAGTCCTATAATTGAAATGCTGTTATGTGAGAACTTCCATAAAAGTTATTCAACAGATGTAAATTAATGAAATCATCATTGGGTTTCATTTTACCTGTAAGATAAACATAGTTATTCAGGAGTTTTCTAGTACTTGAGAGGTAGTGCAAGAAATTGATATAACATGAGGAGACAAAGGGTTCCCTTGCAGAAATGCATGCTTTAGAATAAGACCCAAGTGATCACATAAAGGTAAAAAACCTAAACAATTAAAGACTATCTTAAATGCTCTCTTGGTTTCAGACCAAACCCAGGTTTTGCTCAACTTGGAACTATCTAGATGAAAGTTAAGTCTCTCAAAATAATGATACACTGCTTAAGTTGACTGACCATTTAATTTTAATAAAAAATACTACTAATTTTAATAATGTTACTATATATATTGATAAATATTTAGTTTTATTCTGGGGCTTTTTGTTTTGTCTAGGTTTTATTGATCTAGTGAAATTCAAGTGTAAACTTTTATTTTTCAAAACCTCAAATTAAGTAGGAAGTAAATACCTGGGGCCATAAAGTCCTGACATAGGAGACAGAATGAAAACATCCTGGAGTGTGGAGTTCTCCATTTTTGAGGATATGCCCATGGTACTCGTTGGTGTTGTAGAACTGCTTGTTGGACTGGTTGGAATTACAGGCTGTAAGAAGGGGAAAAAAAAAAGGCATATGAAGAATAAATTAATGCTTTCTGTGCTAAAATTTGTTCATAATGGAGTCAATGTGCATCATTTTAGGAATCTTGACCTCTTTTTGTATTATCCTTCTTTCCAAATTCAACTGAACTTTCTTCCAAAAAAGATGCTTGCTGAAATACTGTTTTACCAGAGTTCAAGACTAGTTATGAAAGAAACTGATAAAAACTCACTGAAATTACTTTAAAAGCCATCTCATGGGAAAAATCTGAGGCTCAGGATCAGAATAAAATTTTTAATCAATGCAAAAAATCAATTACATAGGGAAGGAGGGCAGACACTATCAAATGCCATTAATACAAAAATAATTACAGAACTCTGGAATACTTACAGTGAATGAAAGTATACAGAAGCAGACTGCTGCATTCAGTAGAAGATTTACTGTTAACAAGGACAAAATAACTAAATTTCTTTTAAAAAAACAGAATCTATAGTCATGTATTGTTCCTTCTTTTTTTTATGAATCCATAGCAATGATGATTGTACCACTGTGATACAAGAAGAGATTCTGCGGTGACTTCCGATAAAAAGTAACCTAAGCAATAAATGTGAGCAATAAATATTGAAATAATAACAATAAATATAAAAATATATATAAAATGATATGATATAATATATAAAGTATGGGGGTCTTTGGGGATTTTTGCATTTTTATTTTTTTTGCTCAAATGCCATAAGGAAGCTGAAGTCAATGGCTATAAGGACTACAACCAAATATTCTGTGAAGGACACAAAAATATATGCAAATAATATTTTTCAACACAGGTACAGTCTGTGTTTATAGTAATGAAACAGAAAATATTTTTATTTAGTATTACTGTCTAGATTTTGAATATGAAAAATTCCCATTCAATTACAAAATTGTGCTGAAATAGATACAGCTAGTTTTGTACAGGTGGAAAGAAAACAGTGACCCTAAAAATTGGATGAAAGTTATGAAGACCAGCTATGATCTTTTTCTAAATACAAATTTTTCTACCTTCCAAAGGAAAACACTGACATTATTTTTGTGTGATTCAAAAAGTAAAAGCAATCTTAAATATAAAAAAAGGATGCTTTTTCATGAGACTAACATTCTGCATAGGGGTACAATTTATACTCTGCTATGCTTATTGTTAAGCCTCTTACACGCCGATCAAATGTTTTAGGTTTCTTTCATGTTATCAATATAAATAGATAATAAGTGATGTGCAAAGACAAGAATAATTCACTACTTACTTTCTCATATCTCCAGAAATTAGGAATATGAAACACAAGTGAAATAACTGATGTACATATTCCTATTTATATCTCTCAGCAAGGTGAGTTCCTTCCAAGTTGACATTCAACTTTTTCTTTACTGTAATTTTCACCTTATTTGAAATTATTGCCATATTATTCCATTGCTACATTCTTTAAAACTTCAGTGTATTATTTCCAAGTAGAAATAATCAAAGAATAAGTTACATTTGCCCTTCTTTCATTTCATTACATTTTTAGAGCTTTTTTCTAGTTTTCCAAACTATAGTTTTCCAATTTTTAAATACCAAGTGCCCTCTTGGGTCAGAACTGTGTGCAAATTTAGTAAGCAGCTCCTTCAGATTGTCAGGAAAACATGGAGCTAAAACAGGTGTATAACCTATCTGTTGAATATTAAAGGATACATTCTTTGTTTTATAGCAAACCATTAAGAGCTATTCGCTAGGCAAGGTCCTCTAGAACTTTTCCACCTATTCAATCTCAATTCCACCTAGTCCTTAATTCTCTATGCCATACTTATGAGGATGTCATAAGAAAAAGTATTGATATCAGGGTAAGATATATGGATTCTGTCCTGTCCACCAGGCCAGGTAACTACTCACATAAGAGTTTTAAATCTGTTTAATGATTTCTTCATAATAGATTCATATTGATTTTACTCATCTGTTATCTTCCAAGTGCTCACAAACTGTTTGAGCATACTAAGTGACTGACTTAGAATTCTCTGGCTCTTACATTTCCACTTTCTGAAGACAAGCATTATACTTCCTGTTTTTTGAATGCTACTATAATTCATCCATCTCGCAATTTCACAATAAATACATTTGAAAAATATTGGTCAAAGAGTGCCCCCACCCAACACAATAAAACAAACCCCAGCTCTTCTTGCCTTTTCCACTGGTGTGCTGTAGGAGCTCATCTGCTGAGTTTACAGAAATACGTGTTCTTGGAGTTCACTTTCCATGTAAAAGGGCTGTAAGTTTTTAAGAAAATACACTGACTCGTGACTGTTCTCAGTAAGTTGTCTCTTGCCTTCTCCCTCTTGGGTTTATTTATGTTCTCTACATTCTGTATGAAAAATACCTGTCTTAATGCTTTCCAAGAATTTGTGGGCCATTATGTCTTTGGAACAGGGCCTGCTTCTATCCCTTTCTCACAGGATGCATCCAATTCAAATAAACTGTGTTGGGTGATTCTGATGCTTGCTGACAAGGAATCTTCACTCAGCTGGCCTGGGAATCTTTAATGAATAGAAGAGAGCACCCTTTTTCTTCTCCTTTATTATCACTCAGATTATTCCAACTAATTTGGTTGTTCTATGATCTGGAGCTCAGAGCGAAGGTAGCAAAGATGCGTACCTGCACTCTGAGCTCTAGATACGTCTGTGATATCAGACATGGAATTTAAGTGGTTTAGGTATCTGCAAAATAGCACAGGGGTCTTATAATATTATTAAAACACTAGTTTAAGAAGTGTGTGCAAATAGAGGCAGAAATGAAAAAAATCTGAAGAAAACCATATTTGTTTATAGGGGACTTCTGAAGTGTGACACTATAGGTATCTGCTGTTATTCAATTTATTTTCATGAGAATAGGTAATTATTAGTAAAAAATTAAGCAATACTGAAATATAATAAAAAGGAAAGACAAATGGTAAATTCAACACTTATCAGAAATAAGCAATTGTCTGCCAAACAGGAAAATTTCAGACTCTTTGAGAAACAAAATGCATTGCTGTAACTATGAGGGAACTTTGCAAATATGGGGGAAATTAAATACTGTATCTCTTTTGAAAGTGCTGTTCAAAACAAAAACAAGATCCCATGCATCCTGCGAAAAAACAAGAGGACAGGAGGCAGGAAGCTGGTAAAGCCTGGTAGTACGGCAACAGGAAGCTTGAATACGGACATCCCTTACCTTTTGAGGGGGTATGAAGATTAAGGTTGGGGTACTGAGTCTCTGCTTTCTCCCTTGAAGGAATAAACTCAATCCCCAGAATTCCCCTGATGGGTGAATTCACAGAAAACACACAGGTGTCACTCTTCTACATGGATTGCCTGCGGTAAGGGAAAATGGGGCTTTGTAACTGCGTATCACCCTATACATTCCTACAGCGTGTCATTTTTGTCAGAATAGATTAATTCATGCCAGTGATACAGCTGACTAATAAGACAAGCTTCTATAAAAAATATTATTGTTCAACAATACAAATACTACTCACAATAAGAAACGAACTCTTAATATTGTGGAGCATTTCCTGCATACTGGTAAGTTGGTATAGCTGTGCTGTAAGATTGCAAGTATGTTCATGGTGCTTTCAAGTCTTGTGGCTTTTGAAATTTGAAATATATACTTTTTTTTTTTTTAATGTGTAGATGATAATTTTCTGTCCTCAGAGCAAGATAATACAATGTATCATTAATTATTATGACAGAAGTCAATAAAAGCATTAGTGGCATAAAGATGAAAAGGAAATGATGGTTCAGCGTCTCTTCTGAAACAAGATATTTAGAGAACAGGACACAGCTTTATTACTTGCTGCATTTTCTTTGTGCTACAGAATTCTCCTTGCCTTTTTTTTCCTCACAGAGATAATAAAGTATATGGACAGCACATAATTTCAGAATTCATCTAAGCAATTCTATAAGGGTACAGTACCTGAACTATGAACTGAAAACTGAGTTGAGTGGTATACACCAAACTTGCTATTTTCCTTTTTTCACTCTACAAGCATCTGTTCTCATAATACTGTAGAATTTATCTTTGTACAAAGCAAGAACTCTCCAAATTCATGTGGTTTGCAAAATCTGAAATGAGCTGTTTAGCTAGAATCATTCTGAAGGTACTTACAAAGATGCAGAACATAACATACATTTCTAATACGCAAGATAAATTGACACTGTTGACATAAGCTTTACTAGTCATATCAGCTGACATTCTATGTCTCAAGTTAAATAATAAGAAGTGCAATAATCTGGATGAAGTAGTTGTAATCCAATTTGAAAAACTCTGCAAATAAAAAGAAAAAATGCAATAAATGTTGTATTTTATTTGATTGAAGTGGCTAGTGTGCTCACTTTTATAAAAAACAGAGCAGTATTTGCCATTGCAGATGAAAGAACCTTTTATATTGAGTGGAAAGGTAATAAGAAAATTTTAAAATTAAAAGAGTCTCCTAATATCACATAAGGCCAACTAGAGGCAAAAGGAGAAAATGGTATCTACAGACATGCCTTACTGAAAGATAATTGTAGCACTAAACTTCAACATGTTAACATTCTGCTGTTGTTAATTAAGCATCAAGGGAAACTATATGCAGCAAAGGAATACTATGAGACCAAGAAATAAATTTTATAAGGATTCATAGGTTATGTATAATTCATAAACTAACTGTGTGGTATAATTTTAAACATAATTATTGTGGAAAGAATAGCAGTATCACCTGTGAGCGCCTTAAGCAAGAATAGAAAACACAACACTGTTTTTTTTTTTAAATTCCCACTGCATACTAAAAGGAGTTACAAAATATTATTTCTGGCCCCTTTTTCTATAGATTGTTGCTTCAACTGGTCATTCCATCTCCTGCATTCATACAGCTCCTTACTTTTGTTGCTGACATGGACAGTGGGATTGAGTGCGCCCTCAGCAAGTTTGCTGATGACACCAAGCTGTGTGGTTCGGTTGATCCGCTGGAGGGAAGGAATGCCATCCAGAGGGACCTTGGCACGCTTGTGAGGTGGGCTGATGCCAACCTCATGAAGTTTAACCATGCCAAGTGCAAGGTCCTACACCTGGGTCAGAGCAATCCCAGGCACAGCTACAGGCTGGGCAGAGAAGAGATCCAGAGCAGCCCTGAGGAGAAGGACTTGGGGGTGTTGGTCAGTGAGAAAATGAACATGAGCCGGCTTCAGTGTGCGCTTGCAGCCCAGAAAGCCAACCATATCCTGGGCTGCATCGAAAGGAGCATGACCAGCAGGTTGAAGGAGGTGATCCTGCCCCTTTATTCTGATCTTATGAGACCTCACTTGGAGTATTGTGTACAGTTCTGGTGTCCTCAACATAAAAAGGACATGGAACTGTTGGAACAAGTCCAGAGGAGGCCACAAGAATGATCAGGGGACTGGAGCACCTCCCGTGTGAAGACAGGCTGAGAAAGTTGGGGCTGTTCAGCCTGGAGAAGAGAAGGCTGCGTGGAGACCTCAGAGCAGCCTTCCAGTATCTGAAGGGGGCATATAGGGATGCTGGGAGGGACTCTTCATTAGGGACTGTAGTGATAGGACAAGGGGTAATGGGTTAAAACTTAAACAGGGGAAGTTTAGATTGGATATAAGGAGGAAATTCTTTCCTGTTAGGGTGGCGAGGTGCTGGAATAGGTTGCCCAAGGAGGTTGTGAATGCTCCATCCCTAGCAGTGTTCAAGGCCAGGTTGGACGAGGCCTTGGGTGATATGGTTTAGAGCGAGGTGTCCCTGCCCATGGCAGGGGGCCTGGAACTTGATGGTCTTAAGGTCCTTTCCAACCCTAACTATTCTATGATTCTATGATTCTTTAAAACCTTCTGCCGATGCTGAATGTATACTGCTTATTTCTGTCAACAGCCTCCAACAGTGCCTGCTCTGTGAGAACCAATTTAATCCATTAATGACAGAAAACTCCAGAAAAACAAATAAATAAACCCAGAAGCGTTCCTACAAATTCAACAAAATAAACTGGTCTACAGAGTCTAAAAAATGCCAAAGTCAAAGAAAGGTGAGGGCATTCTGCCGCCAAGAACAGGGAGAAGGAAGTGAGATCATTGCTTTCCAGCAGCATCAAGCTGTTATGTCAGCTGTCCAGGAAACACAAGCTCTAGTATCATCATGAAATTTAATCATGCTAGTTCCAAGTCATTAATGAAAATAACAAATAATATCAGATCCAGGTGAGACCTGCAGAAAACAGGCAAAAGAAAAATTTGTATCTTGAAATATATCCAGGTCCTAATACTTGAGCTTGCCTCTGTGTCACGAAGACTAAAGAAGACCTAAAGATGCTCAAGATGACCCAAAGTTGGTTTTCAACATATTCCAAAATCTACTGTTAAGAAGTATCACTGGCAATGCTTTTTGGATTCTTCTGTATTTTTTTATTTAAATTCCTCAATGCGTTGTTCTCCAATTCAGAAGAAACATATTCTAGTGATGTGACACTTAAAGCACACTTTATCCTCATGGGCTCTTGTGTTCTGGGTCATCAGGAGAGGACACATCACAGAAATAGAAACTGTAGATAATTACACAAAAATAGCTTAGTGTACTTTCTCTTATCTGGCCACCACAACAAAGGTCAGTGTGTTTCACAGAAAATGTCGTGTATAAAGTACACATTGTTTTCACACTGACAAAACTTCCAGAACTAGTGCAGCTTGTGAATGATGATTCTTTAACGTAATAAAGAGAGGATCTCTACAGTAACCCTGCTGCAAATGCAATTTCCATTTTGCTGCCCCTGAAGGCTTCATATGCAGCTAAAGGAATTGTAAAGCGTTCAGATGTGGAAAAATTCCTTTTAAAGAAGAGCAAGTTTCCTAAGATCTATATGTCACAGTACTTTAAGCTTCTGATGAAATGCAGTGTAAGGCCTGCATGAGTAAAATTACTAGAGAACTGTTGAATAAGCAAAGCTTCCCAGCAATCCAAGATTATCACTTTGTGAATGCTACTGAAGAATCAGATTTTGGAAAATCACAATAAAGGAGAGTCTTCACTTCAAGATCAGAGATCCATCAGTGGTTGGTCATCTAATTCCTGACAGCTACCTGGAGCTGGAGAAGAGAATTTTGCTGGAAAGTAAAAATGTCCCAGTTGAATTTCCTGTGATTGATCAGAAACACTTACTGGAACTGGTACAAGAAAGCCAGTTACAACTGGATGAAAATGAACTCCCTCATGCAATTCACTTTCTGAATGAACCAGGTGTACTCCTCTATTTTCAAGTCCCAGCACTGCAGCTGAGAGATCTATATTTTGTAGATCCTAAGTGGCTGTGTAAAATCATGGCACAGATTCTGACAGTGAAAGTGGAAGGCATTTCTAAATATCCTAAAGGTGTGGAAGGATGTCTCTGGTCTGGTTCTGACAAGAAGGGAGGCAGCAGACTTCCCAGTCTGGGTGGTGCCTGAGCTGGTCCAGACAGAGCTGGTGGCCCTGCCTCATGAGCTAAGGCATTTGGGGACAGAAAAGACCATGGTGATGATGTGCTCCCCTGGTTGATGGGTAAAATCTTTTCACATATTCTGTAGCTCAGTTGAGGTCCTGGGTCAAGAAGTCACCTTTTCTTCTTCTTCTTCTTCTTCGTCTTCTTCCTCCGATTCACATAATAATCACTCCTGATCAGATGCTGTCCCATGTAGTAAGCGCATTGTTTCTTCACCTTTCTTCAAACTTCTTGACTCTTTTTTGCTATTCCCCTTGTGTACAGGGGCAACCGGTATTGGCACGAATTGGTCCTCTGGTTTAGCTGCAGTGATTATCACTGTGGTTGGAGTGGCTGCAGCATCTGTTACTGCGGTTTGGGTAGCTGCTGTACTTGTCACTGGGGTTGGTGTAGCTCCTGTGCTTGGAATTGGATTAGCTGCATTGTCTATTGTAGTCAGAGTTTGAGTAGCTGCTGTACTTTTCACTATGGTTGGTGTAGCTGCTGTATTTGGAGTTGGAGTAGCTGCATTGTTGGTTGCTTTGCCATCAGATCCGGAGACATTTTCTCCCTTTTGAAGGTGCTGGATGGTGTTGAGCAGGGCTCTGTAAGCATAGGCCAAGCCCCAGCACGTTGCCATGATTTGTCCCTCTCTGGTATAGCCAGAATGAGATCACACCTCATTTGAGTGTTTTCTAATTTTTCTGGATTTTGCACTTGTTCCATGGTGAAGTTCCAAAGCACCGGAGGGGCCCACTGGCCGGGATACTTGCCCATACTATCCCACACACCCTGCTACTCATGGTTGTCCAGCCTCGGGAAAAATCTCTTGGTCCTCCTATATTGTCATCTAACCCTAGACAAGACCCAAACCTGACTCTGCTTAACTTTCGAGATCAGATGAAATGGTTGTGTGTAAAACACACTCTGTATGTGTGCCAACATCCTGATCCCCGTCACAATCAGCAAGCAGGTCTCAAGGGTATCCAAAGGCCATTCAAAACCTTCAGAACTCTCAAATGATGCTGTAAATGGTCTGGTTGGGGGGACTGGGGACATAAGAGAATGTCTCCTTCATAGGCTGACCACCCAAGGAGAGGAAAAAAAGATGTGTAATTGCTAAACACTTCTATTATATACCTCCCAAAGTATAGAGGTGGTGACCACACTGGCAAAGCAAGCCAGATCAGTTTCATGATCAATGAGTCTATTGTATTACAAGTCATTATGATGAAGTACAGTGAAAAAAGAACTTTAGCCCAAGCCCCCAGCTGATAAACACTAAAACAGCAAATACCGGCTGTAAGTAAGGTATGACATGTTGAAACTATGCGATCAAGAGCAGCAACTTTGAGAGCCAATAAATCAGCATTGTGATGACTATTAATCCAAAATAATAAATGCTTATATCACAAATGCGATTAGACACACTCTGGTCAGATCTGTCGTCATCTCAACCCTTCATGCCCCACATTGGGTGCCACAAAGAACTGTTGTGGTTTAAGCCCAGCTGGCAACCCAGAACCATGCAGCCGCTCGCTCACTCCCCCCCACTCCTTCCTCCCCCCTGCCCAGCTCCTGGAGGGATGTGGAGGAGAATCGAAAGAATGCAACTCACATGGGTTGAGATAAGAACAGTCCAGTAACTAAGGTATAACACAAACCACTGCTGCCACCAATAATAATAATGATAAGGGAAATAACAAGGGAAGAGAATACAACACCTCACCACCTGCCGACCAATACCCAGCACGACTCAAGCAGTGATCTAGCCCTTCCAGGTAACTGCTCCCAGTTTACATAGTGGTTTATTTTTATATTGTTTATATAGTGGCATGACGTGCTGTGGTATGGAATACCTCTTTGGCTAATTTGGGTCAGGTGTCCTGTCTCTGCTTCCTCCCAGCTTCCCCTCCTCCCTGGCAGAGCATGAGACTCAGAAAGTCCTTGGTCAGACTAAACATTACTGAGCAACAACTAAAAACATTGGTGTTATCAGTGCTGCTCCCAGGCTGAAAGTCAAAAACACAGCACTGCACCAGCTACTAAGGAGAAAAGTGACTGCTACTGCTGAACCCAGGACACAGGTAGATTCATGAGCATGTTGTTAGAGCAAAGAGTATTTTTCCTGCACCCTGAACCTGAACAGTCCCGATTCTCCTCTTGGTGTCACCATGCCCTTTTCCTCTCCCCCAGAGGTACCCACAGAGAAAGAAAAGATGGCACTAAAGCCAAGTGTCAGCACTCCTGCGCTGCAAGGATTACACAAACTCACTGAGTGAAGCCACTGTATAGGATTTAGGCACTTTGAGTAATGAAAGATTCAGGAAGTGCCAGGCAGGAAGGAAATTTGCCTGGTTAAGCTTGAAGGGTTTGCTCTGTTTCATTAATTGAAAAATTATTCAGAAACACATTCATGCATTATGTGATCCAAACAAAGCCACTCCGAAGCTCCCTCCTTATGAAAGTGCATAAACTCATTACAGAATGTTATACAGTATTAAACATGCACACTTACTAACTTACTCAAAACCTTTCCTTTAATGACATTTTGAGTTCAGCCTTTTTATGAGTCAGTTTCTCCTACATGTTGATGCTGTAGGAAGAACCAGCTGTGATGTTCACAGTTGATTTTTTTGATAACAGGTTTTCAAGGAAGAAGCATACAAGAAATATTAGAGGTTCTATTAGCACTGTTACCAAAAACTCAAGCTTGATGAGAGATGTGGAACAGAAGCAGACTTTTCCTGACATTTAAAAGGTATGACACACCTGATTACAAACAAGTACTTTTGACAGACTGTGAAATAATGGAAACAGAGAGAAACATTGCCTCTGCCAGCCAAAGCAAGCTACAGAATCTTAGGCAGCCTTCTTCTTCAGTAACATTGTCTGCAAACATTCTCTCCTTGTGTGAATTCTTGTGGCTCCCAACAAAACAACCTTATTGACACATGCAGTATTGACACACGCAGTATTGACACACGTACTTATCTCAGCACCTACTTTGAAGGAATTTAGGACTTTTTAGAGGCTCCTGTCCCTTTCACTGGAAGTAAAAATTCTAGTGTTTTCTCTTGAGTAAAGGTTTTACCATGACACAAGCATTGCAGCAGCCTTCTTACCTGAAGTGCAAGAGGCTTCCACCTCACATTCTTCAGAAGGGCAGGAGCAGAAACCAGGGTATTCTGAGGACGTTTTTTCAAGGTTAAAATCACTCCATTTGGGTCTTCCCACAATGCATTTACTAGGTTCTTTAACTGCCAGCCAACCTAAGGATAAATTCCATAATTGAATTTTGTAAGCTTTCTGTTTAAATGTGAAGAAAGTCTTCTATTAACCAAAAAGGTCTACTACAGCTCTGCAGACATAAGCAGTTTTTATAAACTGTCTGATTACTTCTGTTGGACTGAAATGATGATGCTGAAACTGTATTTTTTTTTTTTTTTTTGGTTTCTCACAATGAACACCATTTCCTTCTTAATAATCTGGGAGATCATTGTACATTTTACATCAAATGAAGACTAGGAGTCATGAAATAATTTCAGCCTGGGTACTGAAACAGCTCACTGCTGAGGAGGAAGACAAACTGTGCTATAGCAACATATGTAACATATATGTAACAGCTTTAAGATCCTAACTGAAGAGAAATGATCATTTATTTGATTTATCTATAGACCCCTGGATAGAGCTGAGTAATTTGAGCTCCTGTAAGTTGTAAACAAAGCCATAAAGAAAGAAGATCGCTAGTACTGGAAGGATTTTAAATGTGCTGCTAACAAAAAGGTACTTAAACACATTTCTTAATTTTCTTGAATATTTAAATAGGAATTTACTGTGAAATGTTAATATGTGAAAACAGAAAATGTATTTTTAATTTTTTGTTAATAAATGTTTACAATATATTATTCTGAATGGCTGAAGAGATTTTAAAACTGAAAAATAATATAAATGACAGTACATAAAGATGTTCATGATAAAAGTACTTTCTTACACATTTAAGTGCTGCTGAATTTCTATCTATATTTCCCCAGGCACACGAGAACCAGACAACAACAAAAAGGGTATCAAAACTGTCAGAGATGTAAATTCAGAACTGAAAGTGAAATCGAGAAAAATTCACATTTTTCCAAACCTCAGCCAATCTGCCATGTTATAACACTGAAATTACTGCAATTGTACTAGTTCAAAAAAGAGAATAAATTTGGCTCCACTCAGCAGTCCTTTTGCCCTTCCTATATGCAACTGATGCATTAGTTTGTTCTCTATGGATAAAATGAGAGAATTCTTAGACTCTTAGCACTCCACAGGGAATTACCATTAAAGTTGATTTACACGATTTCCTGAGTAACAGGAAGTTTCTTTAATATTACAGTCTAAAAAAAAACAAAATAAAAAAATCCTTTGCAACACCCAAATTAGTAATGATAGACAAATCCATTGCCACGCTTGTAGGATTTGCTAACATTCACTTCTAAAGCTTGTATTTTTGGTCAATATACTTATGACCTGATCTAGATGACTAGAATTGCATCACAGAGTTTGAAATTAGCCTCTCTTCCACTGGCACCTGGAAAATGGTATGCTGTCTAAAGCAGACTCTTAGTTACTCATACCTAATCTTAGCTCTGAGTGCCCAGGGCTAAACTATTGCCTCCATTTGCTCTCATCTTGTTATTTTCAGGCAGTACACAAAGGATCTTGCTGAAGCAACTCAAACTACAAGAACAAGCCTACCTAGAAAAGAATTATTGGAAAGAGTAACCACTTGCAAGTGACAATTAGGTTACTGGTTCACATTCAGCTCTGGGAAACAGCAAGGCATACATGTTTAAAGGGAGGTTTTGGAGAATATTCCAAGCTTTACTTATTCGCATCTTCTCCAGTTCACACATGATTTCCAGATTTGCCAGGAAGGAAAATGAATAGGTGCAGGATAGATTCTTTGCTTACCCTTTTAAATATTGCATCCTTTATCAAACATTACTTGAGTCAGGTGTTGATTTGAAGACTGGTGTTCTCTACACATAGTTCTGCTAAACAGAGCACTGTGCATAGGATGTTTTTTCAAAAGCCAATCTCTTTCACAGACAAGTGGAGCCCCCAGCACCTCTAAAAGTGCCTGTATTAAACTCTTACCTCCATTTTCTGTTCCAAACATGGCAGATTTTACAGTAGTAATAAACACAGTAAAGACCTGTCATGAATGTTATAACTATCACAAGTGTTAAGCCTAGTGTCAAGCAGATCTGTAACAAATAGGAATTGGAATGCTGGGTTCGTACAGCACTTCTCCAAACACAACCTTACTTGAGGCCAAAGTGAAGCAGCCTGAGAGTGAACATTTAAGAATGAAAACCTTAGGGAATACAAGAGCAGTAACTGTACTGCTGTTGCATTGCTCTTGTATTATGCAAGCATTAAGTGCAGTTGTATTTGCTAGGCTTTTTAGCTACATTTGACCTGTGCGTGGAACTTCACTATAACATTTTAATCAGACTTGCCCTTCTGGCCTAAGTGTGTATTCACACTGCTATCAAAAAAACAAGGGAAGATAAAAAGAGAAAAGATTTAGGTGCTCAGAATCAGAGAAGTCAGCATATATCACCACTCTGTAACAGGCATAGTTTGTAATGACTTTATCTTAGAGGAAGATAATATCTAATTACACACAAGGGTGGAGAGAAAATAATAAAGGTAACCTTGAAGAGATTTAAATTAAAATCCTTTTATAAAGGCTGAAGAGAAGCTAAGATGTAAACCATACGGTTCTAGCTTGCCTTCACGGTGGGCCAAAGTCAGGTTCCCCAGCAGGAACATTTGGCTCAGAAAGAACTGCAGTATATGCTGTAATTCTACAAAGGATTTTATTAGCTTGTTTTTAGTATACTATTTTTAATGTTGCTGTTCAATTGAAAACTTTCTAAAAATGCACTGGCCACAGGAAACCAGAGAATGGTTGTAATTACAAGCAGGCCACAGCCAAACAACTTGTCAACTTGCATTCCAAACAAACTCTTCTAGTTTCTGCTTTGTTTATAAAGTGGCAGAGGCTATATCTATCTATCTGTCTTACTCAATTATAGAATTAAAAATGAACTATTTTTGATTTTTATAAGATTGATGTAACTTTTTGATGTAATTGTAAGAATGCGGAAATCTTCAGAGTTCCATGAGCTTCTTTTAGAAAAGAATGATAAATAATTAAGTTAATGATAAATTGTTCCAATAAGAACCTTAATGACAAAACCATTAAATACCAAGATCTATTAGAGAACAGTCTGCAGTCATTACTACTAGGCAATGATAAAATGCTCTTAGGAGTTTGGACATGTTATTATAAATTGTATTACTAAAAATATCTTTGAAAAAATAGAAGTCATTACAGTGAATTAAAAATCCTGCTTTAAAACCAGTCCTTGAGACAGATTTTGACATTTATTCTTAAGGAATCAGTTTCTAATAGCAATTACTAGCTACTAGCTACTCTAAGATATATTCAGCAAAAAGGCTTTTTGCTCCTGTAAGATTTTTAGCACACCCGTTCAGTTAATCAGATTCTACAATATGGGTTAAGATACTTCACTCAGTAACAAAAGTTAACAGTAAAATTAGACTAATGAAGGAAAAAGACTAATGTGATACCTTCTGTATTTTCCTGAATAAATTAAATCAGAGCAATTATGATACCCATTACATTCAAACCAACAAATTTAGAAGATTATTATGTCCTATTTGCACAGCACAGTAAAGCTGTAGTCATGGTGCACTATTCTCTGCTAAACATATTTGCATATTGAAATACATTGCACTAGGTTTGATCTTTTTATAATCTACAACACCTAGAATGTGGAAAGCCACATGCCTACTGCAGTCTTACTTCATAACTCAACGTAATACAGTCAGGTGCCACCAATAAGAATTGCTACTACAGAGATACACACAGAGTTTGTAGATACTTAACAGCTTAAACCAACTGATTTTTAACTTCAGCTTTGTTTTGTTAGTTTAGATGCTGAATATGGAAGAAACCTTGACGAATGCAACAGAATTCACTGGAAATGGTAAGAGCCAGGCAGAAGCTTAAGATTTTGGTGGTTTATACTTAGAATTGCTCTTATCAATATTTTTTGTTGGTTTATACACCCTCAATGTGGAAAGAAGAACTTCAGGGAAAAAAAATGTGTACTGCTCTCTAAGTTAAAGGATTTGTTAGTTTTCTCATTGATGGCACAAGCTAGAGAATTATATAGAAACTTAAAAAAATAATAGTTCCAAAAATATTATTCCCCACCATGCTAAATTTCTTCCCCATAAAAATATGCTGATTTAAATGTCCACAGTGTTGTAGTAATTTTGCATACCTAAACCTGATAATTTTGTAGCTGGGACTGCATAATTAATATGCTTAGAAAAATACAACCAACCTTCATTAACTGACAATGAACTAGTTTGTTTCCTAGTTCTCCAACATCTTCTTTAGAGTCTCCATATAGTGACTTTGTTCCTTGTCATGTAGATATGGATGGATTGTATGCATGCTACCAGCAATAGAGATTTCGGCATTTTTATAAACCCAAACCCTGTTCATGTTGGACAAGCATCTTTCCTCCTCTTTTAAGATAAAGGCTACCTGGCCTGTGATGACTCAGTGATGATGGGTATAAAAAACAAAGTGATACAAAAAATCCTTAATGCTACAGACACACAAGAAAAGACTGAAGAAAACACAAACTGATGAGTTTGTAGATGACTTCACAGGCTTTAAGTGAGTGATATCTTTGTCTATTAGAAGGAACTGAAAAACAAGCTGGACTTTGAACATGTTGATGCTTATCAAAGGACTCCAGTAGCCAGAACCACCACAACAGTTAATCACCTCCACACCAATTTCTTCTAAACACATTATAAACTTGTTATGGTACAAATGTAGAAGACACAGACTGCACCTCACAGAAGCAAGGTAGGTTGCACCTTGCTTGTGAAGCTTGTGCATATTCTGCTCACTGCATCATATACCACCTTTAATGTTACCTAGGATCCAGAGCTATAACTAAACAGGAATTTAAGACCTCCCTTGTTAGGTATTTAATATGGAAATCAATTGTACAGAATTATTTCTATAAATTTACAACATACTATATTGCACACCACCTGAAAACAAGTAATTCTGCTTTGACTGCAGTAACCCTTACACGAACCAGGACAGATGTTTCCCCTCAAGGCTCTTCAAATACATAACCAAAGCCATCTGGATACTTACTTGAACCCCAAGAGTCTGACCTCTCTTCATATTTACATTAAAAAAAAGAAAGAAAAGGCTTGTGTAAACTCAACTTTTTATTAATGAAATAGACTATCCTTTCTGATTTGAAGTCTACAATTAACTTTTGCCTCATTAGGGAATTGGCTTGATTAAAATGGAAATCAGAAATTATTATTATACAAAAATGTACAAGAAGATCAGTAGACTACTTTCTGTCACTGAATGGGAAGTTCATTATTAACACCTGTAGTTAATTCACTCCTTAATATCCTACTGTTGCAAACAATATTTCATGATGGAAACCCAATGTTCTTCACTCTTTCTGAATAGTATTTTTCATTAACTAATGGAGAAATACTGCAAGAGTACAAGAAGATGCAGTATCTGCTACTGGAAGTTATTCATTACTAAGCCTTTTTAAAAGGCAGAAATCTGAGAATAAGTAACATGTGACAATCTGTTTGGAAACAGAACGACATCTTCTGGGGGAAGAAGTTGTAATTCTTATGACATATTTTGTCATTCCTTTTCCTACTTTTATTTCACAACACACAGCGTGGTGAAAGACATATGGTGTGACCTGCCACTACACTTAGAGGTTTACCTCCATCTAAAATGAGCTCTCAGTAAGACTCAAATTTACAATTCAGCAAACATACACCGAGGCTATGAATTCAATAGATACCTTAATGCAAATAAATTAGTACTGAAATTATTTCACTGTGCCAGGGCTCCTGACACACTTCAAGTATCTAATTTGACAATGAACAGTATGAAAGGGTATTAGGATGCTGATCATGTATCTAGAATCATGGAACAGTTTGTGTTGGAAGGCACCTTTAAAGGTCATGTGGTCCAACTCCCCTCCAATATGCAGAGACATCTTCAACTGGATCAGGTTGCTCAGAGCCCCATCTAGCCTGGCACTGGATGTTTCCATGGATGGCGCATCCACCACCTCTCTGTGCCAGTGCCTCAACACCCACATCATAAAAAAAAGGTCCTTATGTATGACTCTCCCATCTTCTAATTTAAATCCCTTGCCCCTTGTCCTATCAGAATGGGCTCTGCTATGCAGTCTGTCTCCATCTTTCTTATAAGCTCCCCTTAAGTACTGAAACCGTAGCATACATAATTCCAAAGAATAACCTTATCAAGTATGAAATTGTAAGTCCATTAGTTAAAAAATAAACCCAGCTATTTTAAGATAACGTGAGAAACGTGTTACACAGCAAAGCAAAAGTGTTAGAACCAGAAGAGCCCTTCTAAGCTACTACATCCATTGGTTTACTCTTCTGCATAGCTGCAGGCAACTATTATAGAAGAAATGATTACATCACAACCCTTGGCAGCCCTTTTTGAATTTACAGATTTACAGGTATTTGTATGAACACTTGTTGTGGTACAAGATTGGTTTATACCTGAAAGAGTGAGTTCTCCTTCTGGTCTTTATAGCTCCTGTTTGTAAAGAAAGAGGAATTCTGTCTTAGGCTTTGCTGCTGGGTTAACTGAACTGAAATCCTTAAAAACATTATTTTTATATGAGACAGAGAATACATTTTCTTTTTTGCCCATTAATTTTTTTAATGCTCATATTTAACTTCACACTTTTAATGACTATAAATGACCTGAACATCACATAGTATTTCAGACAAGATATTACCATTGTCAAGACAATGGCATTAAAACTGTTTCTCCTGGAACCCTCTTCCTGATTAATTCCAAGTTCATCTTACCATTTTCAGTCACATCACCTCTATGGCGCTCAGCTGATTTGGGATTAATTACTACATTCTGACTTTTGGAGTCTTGCCAGTTGCTCCTGAGTAACATCGAGCTTTCAACAGGCATTACTAACACCATTATTATTGCTCTCTGTCCTACTAAATGACCTTCAAATTCTAATATAAAAAAAAAAAAAAAAAAGAAAGAAAAATTCAAGTCAGTTTTCCCCAGGTTATCAAACACTTTTCTATACAGAAGTAGATCAGATTTTTTACAGATGGTCAGGCAGCTAGATCAATACTTGTTTGGATCTGCAATATTCCTTATGTCTGAAAAATTGTCAAAGGTGAAACATTAGCACTATTTAATTCTTATGAATTGATGCGGCATTTCACTTCACACGCATTTTCCTTCATGTCTTTAGTTATCCTTTCTCTCTAAGCTACCTAAAAATCTTGTGAAGTATTGACTAGCAAGTTTTGCCTTATTAAATTTCCCCAGCATACAATATTATCCTAAAGCAGACTATTCATTAAAAAAATCTGTGCTTAGGGACTTGCAATAGAAAGCTTCAGTATCTTCAATAAACTGAGATGTAGATGATTTTGCATTAAGTTATCCAACTTTGCTTTCATTGTGAGTATGCATATGCCTATACATTTATTATGACTGTTTTTTTTCTCTTTGTTCTATGTTCAACACTATCCATCTTATGGAAAATTGAAACAAGTGTTTCTTGGCTAGTGACTATCTTAGCTTTAATTTTAACCTATTTTAACTATATTACAGTCCCAATTCTCTGATTAGAGAGTTATGTTCTGTGTATAAATTTATCTTAAAAAAACCCATGAAATTGACTATTTCAGCTAAGCAGCAGAAAATACACCATCTACAGAACCTAAAGTGTCATTATTAATTTTGCAAACAAAGAAATGTAAAAATGGCATCTTCAGCACTTCTGTATTATTTTATAAGAGAGAAAGTAAAAATCTACAAAAGGCAGAACTACTGCCTGTTGTTACTGTAGGGAGAAAATAGTATGGCAGTAATTTGGAATGTATAACTTATTTTTAAAGTTTCTTATGCTGTTTTACTGAAATCTAATAAGCAAGAACAAGAAGCAGAAAAGCAAATAAGGAAATTGGATCATGATTAAATGATCTTAACAGCCAGTGGTGAATTGCTCGATTTAATTAATTTCTTGCTTAAAGTACTATTATTTTTTTCTTTGATCTTTTTAATTGTATTACAAAGTGTTTCTTGGTCAGACCAGATTCCACATTTTAAGTCTTTTATTTCTAACTCTTGCAATTGTTACATAGTATAATACGTAAGCTGCTTTCCTTTGATACATTCTGAACTCTTTTCCTTGTTTTTTTCTAACTCTCAACTACATTGAAAAGTTATTTGAGAAAAAAAACAAGTGGTCTTAGTTTGTTAATATTTTTAATATATTTGTTACTATACAGGGTTTCAGAAAATAAAAAGTATATAGCTACCTCCTGGCTATCTGATATTTCTTACTCAATACAGATAATGCTTTATATAAAGTGGAAGTTGTGAAGTGTTCAAGGCCAGGTTGGACAGAGCCTTGGGTGACATGGTTTAGTGTGAGTTGGCAGTTGGAACTAGATGATCTTAAGGTCCTTTCCAACCCTAATTATTCTATGATTCTATGATTCCATTATTATATTAATTGGAGGTAATAATTTAGAAAACGTAGAGCTAAATCGTTC
The DNA here is from genome assembly GCF_033783945.1 of Neopsephotus bourkii. Classification (NCBI taxonomy): domain Eukaryota; kingdom Metazoa; phylum Chordata; class Aves; order Psittaciformes; family Psittacidae; genus Neopsephotus; species Neopsephotus bourkii. The sequence continues at coordinate 1,826,608 of NW_026901555.1, forward strand.
TCAGCACATAAATTCCAAAATGCTTAACTCCATACATCCAGCAATTCAATGGGACTGACACTGTCAGCACACTTAATCCTCTGCTATAGCCGTGCAGCCCCAGAGAAGTGCTTCCAGGATTAGAAATGCTGTTAGCTGTGATGTCTCCACTCAAATGCAGGGACAGCACAACTATTTCCAAGTCTACATTTTCTTAAACCTGTTTAAGAGCTTAGTCCTCTCACAGATTCTTCTGTTAAAATGGGTTTCCTGATGGAAAGAGTCAAACTGAAATTACAAGTTTTGGGTTTAAAGGAAAAAAACCCAAGTAAAAGTGGTCTCAGTTTCATTTTTGCCCATGTATAAATGAAAAATGAACATAAACTTTTATGGAAGAATAAAAAGCTAGTTGGTAATGGCTACATTAATGTAGCCTCACTGGTACTATTTTAGCACAGGAGTATCACCCTAACCATGAATGAATGCTTTCACTGGAGAGTTCTGTAACTCTGCTAAATATGCAAAGTATTACAGGTGGAAATTTAAAAAGGTTGTTGAGGAAGGTCATGCATTAGGATGACAAACTAGGAGTGCTCAAATTATCTAGCTCATCAAAAAAGTGTGAAGAGGTAACTTGGCTGCCTCCTGAAAATACCTAAATGAGAAACCCACTCTCCAAACTAATGGATAAAAATACACACTGGAAGCTTATGCCAGCCAAATGTAGACTACAATTAAAATGACTTTTTTTTTTTCCCCCACAGCAATGAGAATAATTAACTACGGTGACAATTTATTACAGGTTGTAGGAACATCAATAGAAATTTTGAAGCTCAAATGATCTCATTAAATGAGCAAATATGAATTCATCTAGAAAATACTTTGGGCTAGTTCAGTAAAATCAGATTAAATGATACCAGTATTCAGTTATAGGATTGGAATCTATTAAAAGAGATGCATACTTTCTCTTATCAGTAAAGTATTTTCAACAGTGGCAATACAAAATGACTATATCTAATCACCTTCAGAACAGATTCTTTCAAAACACATTGTGTTGAATGGGATTTGTATTTGATGGACTACCAAACTGGTACAGAAACTTCAATCTTAAGAAAACGTCTCTGATAGAACAACAAAGATAAAATCTGTTGGATGCAGTCTCTGAAGCATACAAGTATCTGCAGAAAGTGTATTTCTGCATCTTTACATTGCATAGTTTAACCTGTGTATAAATTTTATGAAAGCATGGATCCTCCCTTACAAATAAACAGGTAAAAGTAGGAAGAAGAAATAACACTTAGACCTATATTTTTGTCACCTAGGTTTTTAATGCTTAAAGCATTAAAGTAGAGTCTCTGTGGAAAACTAATACGAGACTGGAGACGATGGATTTCACCAGATACATATATTGTAAATCATACTTTAACTATTTTGAAAACTTTTGTTACAACCCAAGCAGTATTTGGGATACTAAATGTAAAAAATTGCCCCCTCATGGGGCAATGCTAAAAGCTTCCTATGAAATTAATTGAACAGAATTATACAGCAGAGAAATAAACACTCCACTTCTTTCAGCTCCAGAATGAGTTGAAGGGAAAATGAAAGCAGTGGGTTACACCTCATGAGCTGGTCTTGCTAGTATTAAAATATTAATTACATGGAAACTTAATGAGCTGTTGCCTTTAAACTATTCTAGTGCACTAATGGAAATAATGGTAATTATAAGTATGGTATTGATCACCAAAACATGCAAATGCTATTACTGTCTGACTTTTCAGTCACAGTGAAGACAAGAGTGAGATTTTCCCAGCCGTTTCAAAGTAAGAATAAATTTCTGAAAGAAACAGCTTGTCATTTATCTCTTTGCTTGTTATAAACTTCAGGATGAATAATTAACAGTAGGGTTTTTTTTCCAGAAAGAGGTTCTTTATGCCACTTGGCTCAGCTGCTGGTACCATGCCCTCCATTGGAAAGGGATTATAAGTATCATGCACCTTGGGCCTGTTGTAACAACACACATGGAAAGAGTTCATATCCAGAAAGCCAATTCTTGAGTAGCTGAATAAGGGGATTTCACTTCTGGGAGTAAAGATTAAATCAGGCCTGTTACTTGAAGAGTATGTTTGATGGAGAAAGCCAGTCTAATGCATATTTCAACTTGTAACTATGACAACTCGTAGAACCTCTCTAATATAGTTAAGAGCTGCCCATTGCATGAATATTTAAAGTGTAAATGAATAAGTTATATTTCTTTAAAGAGAAAATATTTGCTGTCTAATCATAAGATTTTAATAGTTCAGACTTTCATATTTCCACCTCCCACAAATGACAGACAGAAGGAGATTTCTTAATTTTGCTGCTGCTGTGTTTGGAGATGGGGTTCAGCAAGACGAAGTTAAATGTCAACATTGTAAGCACTTTAGGAAGTTATCATTGTCACAATGGTACTCATGCTTAATAAGTAATAAATACATGCGTTCCTTTCACCTGTAGTCCCATCAACAATGCTTCCATTCTTCTGCAACATACAATTTAATTTTTTTAAAAGGACAGTCCTCATGACATAAGATAATACTGGGACAAAATGTGACTGCATTCCCTCTAGTAATGATCAGATTTGTAACTAATATGACATATAATGCAGCAGTTTATGTCATCACAAAAAAGGAAGAAAAAAAAATCATGCAACCTTGGGTGAGGCTGTGATAGGCTTTTAGAGCTCAATTACAAATGATTTAATCTCAAAATGAAATGATTAATTCTTCAGTGAAGTCAAGTGTTTTAAGTCAGAATAAAATTCTACGGATGCTGCAGAAACTTATTACTGTATTTCCACATAAAATGAAATGTAGTTTTCTGAGCATACAGCACAAAATATAGCACACAGCTGTGAAAGAAATGCAATGGTAGGCACATTCAAATGTGGGCAAACCATGTACAGCAACACCTGAGGGTCAGCGTATACTTTTCGTACACACTTATGTGATTTAAAACAGATTAATAATTTTGCTAACTGTTCATCTGCCTAAAAATGAATCAGTAAACAAGAATGCACAAAAGAAAATCTTGACAAATTTCTATCAACACTTCAATCATCTTTATGGTTTTTATCCCCAATAGATTCAGAATATATGTCTGTTACAGCAGTTCTGCATTTTTAATCCAAATTCTATTAAAGTTAAACTAGCTGGCAGTCTGCAATGAGAAGTCTAAGAGTTCCAATGAAATATTCTGGGATCTTCTCATATAAGAGTATAATGTTGAACAGCAACTCTTCAAAATAAAAATCTGGCTTAATCCTGCTGGACTGGTTACTGACTCAACTTATGCCTTTTCTTATGAAGCATAAGTATTGGTTATGATATTTTAAGATACACAAATAATAATATAGTATAGCAAAGCTACCTTCTAAGAAGAATTATGACCTTTTTAGCAGTGGGAATGGGCAAAGGCTGCAGAACAGAATTTCCAAAACACTTACCACAGTTTGATGGTTGACCTGGATCACCTCATCACCAGCATGGATCTTCTTACACTGGTCAGCAGGAGACTAAGGACAAGAGACAATAATTGACTTTACATGGGTGGCATGGAGGGGGAAGGGAAGAGCAGGAATTAAAGAATGTCAGTGGAGGCAAAAAAGCTGTGCCCAAAGAAGTATTATTGCTATCAAATGGCAATAATTACCCATATTTTTAAGTAACTATGTTTTTCTTGGTTACAGATGGCAATTTGATGAAGTAATCTAGAATCCCACTTCCATGGGTGGTGAACAGACTTTTTGACTGGTTGAATTATTCTAGCTTCTTTACCTCTCTGTGGAGAGTACAAGTATCTTTAAGACGAATCTGTAAGGCATTCAGGAGATCATCAGTCATACCCAGAAGGAGAGACTTGAGAATTCAAGGCAACTTACTTGCATTGGATACTAGCTTACAAGAGCGTGCTACTGACAGAACTTGAAATTTAAGAGAAAATAACAAGAAATAGTTGAAGAGCTGAGACATCACCTTGAGAGGTAAATCACTGTGGAAGTTAGCTATTAAGTAAGTAGATCAGCTAGGAGATTTAGACAAGCTTGAATATTTACTCCACTTGTTAGATACAGAGTCAGAGAGAGGAGAGGCCAAACTGTCCCATCTTAAACAATGCAGAAACATTGAAAGCAAAATACTCTTGGACTGACAGTTAAAGTTCCCTAAGTAAGCAGACTCCTAACAAAGGCAAGAAAAGAGCCACTTGCAGCTATAGAAAGTGGAGTGGCTCTAACACTGCTGAAGAATTTCCTCACAGAAAAGGAGTTACATTACCAAAACTTAGTTCAGTTTCTGTATCTCTTTTAGAGACAGCCTACATATATAAATGGCTCACAGCACAAGAGCCAGGTGTCAAATGCAGAGGAAGAAAAGATTTATCTGAACTCAAAAGTGATTTGTAAAAGCTCATACACATGAGCTCAGTGTGTACCGATAAAGACTTCCAGGAAACAGGCAAGAGCTCTCCAGCTGGACAGTCTTCATCAACCAAAAATTCCACCCATCATTTCCATCCCTTTTGTGGATGGAGATTAAAAACATAAGATAAACAAATAAAAGGAACAAGACAAGAGGAAACAATATTAAAACCCCTAAATCGCCACTGGGAAAAAAATGACTGCAATTACATCTGAATAAAATGCCAGAGACTCATCTATGAGGATGTCAAATCTCTCCCATCATCAGCACCTGCTGACTAATCAATAGATTCTGCAGCCTACACAGCTGCTGGAGAGTGGTAGGAAGCATCATTAATTATTCAATCAGTAAGAAAAAACAAGCCAACAGGGCAAATAGCCAATATTTGGCATAGTGATTCCAAGCCCAGCTTTTACCTTCAGCCTACTGCTTGCTTATCATTCCTAACCATGCTCTGGCCAGCTTCCCCAACACAAGCCATGTTCCAATCCCTCACCTGCTTGATCTTTGTTTGAACTTTCATGAGGGTTTCTTATATCTCCTGTCCTAGGGAGTCCAGCCCGTGAGCTAAACTACATGGTCATGGCACCCACATCTCACCTCCAGCCATCTGAGTCTTTCTGCATTAAATTAAGCAGTATTTTACCTACCTATTTAATGGGATGGTGTAAAGAGCTACCTGGCTCCAGTGTCGCTTGCAGAATTCTGGCAGACTCCTGTTTTGCACAGGACTAGACATGTAACAGAAAGATATTTCTGGCATTCAATGTAAATGCAAACTTGATTGCTCTAAGCAGTGAATGGAAGGTAAGCAGGAAACTGAAGTACCACCATTTAGAATATTTAACTTCAGTTGATGTTTGCTGGAAAAGCAGAGGCCAGGTTCTTTCTCTTTTTAGCTGCTTTCCTGACTTTGATGAGGATGAGCTACTTGTTATCTATGAAAATTAAAAGTAAACACTGGCTCTGAGGTCAATTATCCCTTCAAAAGGAATGAAAAATCAATTTGCTGAAACACCAGAAATTAAATGTCTTTGAAGTTGCTTTATCTCACGTGTGATTATACTTCTAGGAAAAACAACAAAGCAACTTCTTATGGGGGTGTCTTACCAAAAGTTTTGACATCTGAAGTTTACTCAAAATAAAAATTATAGTGACTGGCAATGTAGTAATTCCTCCTGTGAATTTCAGTTATAAGTATATAAATATTTTCCCTACAACTGCATTATATTTCTCAAATGAATTAGAATTACAGTAAAAAAGTGCAGTAATTAGAGCACGAGTAATCCAATCTATGAATGTAACCTGCTGCAACATAATCAAGATGGATCATTCATATGTTTCAGGACCCAAGGTACACATACAGTTATTTTAATAGCTCTAACTGCTGCCAATGACATTAATACAAACAAGCTAAAATTGGAAGTTTAGTTTACAGTAGACCTGTCTTCACAAATTGTGACACACAAATCATCAGCCTTTCCATGGGTTCAAACTGTCTAAAAGCTGAGTGACAAAAACTGTGTGTCGCAATACTACCCAATAGATATAAATCACATAGAACGAAATATCGCATTTGAAGCTTAGCCATATGGGTCAGGGTACCACAGCAAATATTTACAGCTTTGGCTAGATGCATAGTGCTAATTTTATATTTCCTGGGTGTCAGCATTACATAATTTCAATATGCACTTTATAAAATCTAAACTGGTCATTTAGCCAGCTATGAGCTGTTTAACAGACCCAAGACTGAATGGAAAGAGTGTGACTAAAGGACCATATCAAAACCAGAAGGGATGGGTCCTATTATGATGGCTGTGATAGTAATTAGGTTGCAGCAGTTGAAGGAGATTTGATTTTTATTTTTTTTAATTTCTAATTATGAATTGTAAGTTAAGTAACAAGAAGGATATTTAGAAGCTACTTTGTTATTCTTGTCACACCGTTTAGTTTCCTATGATCAGTCATACCAATTCATCCGCGGAAGCATTTCTGTGTGCTTTGGCTAACACTTCTGGGACTACAATGAAGATGATAATTAATACATTTTTCTTGGTCCCTTCTGTATTTCTACTATGGATGATGGAAAATACGAAAATACAATGGTGCTTAAGTTATCCTAATACAATTCTTTCTTACACTGAATAATGAATGATTATTTTCATAAAATAACTTTTTCATACATGTTAACACAACAGGGTTGTCAACTAACGTTTTCTTAGTGTTGTCAAATCATCCATCCCATTCCACTCATGCACCAAAACCTGTTTGATTCTTTCCACAATTTCTGCCTTCTTAGAGATAGTTCTGTCAGTAATTACTGCTAGCTTGGAAAACTCTCTGCTTTATCAAAGATTATTCTATAACCTGCCTGATATCAAATACAGTATCTTTCATTATCTTTCTCCATTACCTGTGTTTTTCATCCACCCAAGCTGATGATAATGTAACTGTTTTAAAATTTATGATTTTACAATCTATTTTCTTGAATCATTTATACATACAGAAGCTACTCATTTTCTATGAGTCAATTCCAGGAAAGGCATCATCTCCAAAAGTCTGATTACTCTAACATTCTTTCTAAATTAATTTGGTAATTAAAAAGAAAATCACACAATAAAATTACTGTTTATACTGAGAAAAAAACCCACAAAGAACTCTTAGCAAACATATTCATTATTGTACGACAACATTTACTCACTGCATAAAGTAAGCTGACTGCACGTATTAAAGGCTGCTCAGAGGACAGGTTCACTCATCAGCAACTCTGATATGCAAGTATTATTTTAGACTAGTGACGATCCTCTTACATTAGAAAAATTTACTTAATATACAGGACAACAATTTTGTGCCAGAGAGAGCATCACCATGAACACTATTAGAAAGGAGTCTCTGAAAAGCCATTTAGAACAGAAGTTCAAGATTTTCATTTTACTATATTGTTAGTTATTAGTCACTTCGCCACAGGTATATTTCTATGCCTGTTTTCAAGGGTCCCAATTTTTTAAAAAGGCAATATGACAGATGTGCAGCAAAGATAAAAAGTATTAATAAAACTGGCTTAATTTAAAGCAAGATTTCATATTACAAAATTCACTGCATATATACAGAAAAGTATGCATGATAAGCGTCTTTAAGCTTACGTTTTCAGTTGTTCCTGTGATTACATGTAGCCCATCATATGTCGATTTGATATACATTCCCTGGAAAAAAGAGCAAGAAACATAATTAATATTTGCAGGAAATAAACAAATGATGCTTGTATGATAGTTAAAACAGTATACTTATTCCGGTTTAAGGACCATAACATTTTAACAGACTGGAAGGAACCATGGTCAATCAACATCTGCGAATTTAAATGTAACAAATATGTATTAATACCTATTATAAACAGCACACTTTTCTTACTTAATACTTTTTCAAATTCCAAGCAAAGGTTTTTTTGACAGAACTCAACGCTCAGCATCAGTATAAAAGCTTATGCATATTCAGCATTTGAAATATTTAACATGACCTCTTTTCATTACAAGAGACATAAAAGTAGTATCAAAACCTGAAAACACAAACAGAAATTGCCTTTAAACTTAAATGCCCCATCTTCAGAGAGTTACTGATTCAATAACAATGAAACCACAGCCTAACTCAGAAAACGCATGAGCCAGGGCTCATATTGACGATTTATGGAGAAAAATGAACTCGGTGAACTAACAGGAGCTTTCCAATTAGTCCAGCAATAATTCCGCTTCAAGGAGGTAATGAACAAGATAAAGACAGACAACCGAAGTAGGTATCTATCTGGCTATACACACGCACACACACACACAGAGAACCTTAAATGTCAGTGAGACTCAATTCCATGTACGCTTGCCTCTCACAAATAAGGTCATAGCTTCACATCTCTCCCTAGTATGGTTATCCATCAAATTTTGAAATCTAATTAATCTAATTGGTACACTGTACTGTTGATTTATTATTCTTTCAATAATTCCGCATCACCTTGTGCTATCAAACTGGAAGTTTAGAGCCTCCAGCAATAAGAAAGAACATTTTGGTCAGACTAATCAATTTCAAGATTCCTGAACACTAATGAAGATCATCAGGGTAGTTGTTTACACAAACACTCCCCACCCCACCAATCTTCCCCCCGCCCTCCCCTGTCAAAAAAGGTGAAATACTACAACAGAAAGATCATGTTGCTCTCTACAAGTACCTAAACTGGAAGGGTAGAGACGATACAGCCAAACTCTTCTTAAGAGTGCACAGTGGGAGGATGAGAAGCAAGGGACAAGTTGGAACTCAATTAAATAAGAAGATGTTTTGGTTTTGTTTTAATTTTACTGTGATAAACCACTGGAACAGATTGGAAGGATGTGGAATCTCTAACTGTGAGATAATAAAAACTTGACTGGATGAGGCCCTGAGTAACCTCCTCTAGCTGGATCTGTTTTGATTTTTTTTGTCATGAGAAAATGTGACTTGTACCTTAAGGCAAGCTAGTTCAATTTCAGAAAGTTCTAATTTTATTTAAATCTTAAAAGTTCGAAACTAGAACTGGCTAAAACTCATCAGGTAGCTTAACTCTGCTGCATAGAAAACTACATTTTAGATTTTACTTACCGTGACTACTTCTTCTCATAAATGAGACTGCTTTATGAGCTTTTTGTGAAAAATAAGGATATCCAAATTAGACCTTGAAAGTCTTGAAATCACATTCATAAAATGTGAATATTTGTAAGGAAGAAGTTTCTGGGGACTCTTCCAGTATTTCCTTCTATACAGTTGGATTAAATTCCTCAGTCTGCTATTCTACTGTACTACCTTCAACTGTTAGTGACAAACATCTCATTCCCTTTGCCAACTAAAAGACATAAACAGGAACACTAGATCACAAAAAAACCCTGAAGATTCTTATTGAGAATGGGATGTTGAATCTCCATTAAAAAATCTAAACATTTAAATCCATCTAGTGTGTGTAAAGCTGGATTTTCATAGTGGAATTTTAGCCGGAATGTTACACAACACTGCTGCAGCCATCACGGAAGTCTGTTATTTTAACACATAGTAAACTTCAGTAACACATTTCCAACCACACTTTTAATATCAAATTTAATATCACAATTTTAACACCCTACTTGTTTTGACAAGATTTGTTCCTCACTTAAACCAACAGACTAAGATTTTTAAGACCAAACCAGAATATAGTGCTAAATTTTTAACTAGAATTCATCACATAATTCTTCATAAAGTTCTGAGCCGCCTGTTAAGCTATGTCTATTTTTGGAAAAATCAAATTACAATTTTATCTCTTAACATACGCCATCTGAGAGACATAAATACTGACTGATCACTAAGAATTATCCTACATTTTGCTATTGCTCTTTCATCTTAGCTATTAAACTTTAAGAACAAGTTATATAAACAACTTTTGTGAATGACTCATAGCCTTCAAATTAACCTAGGTGGAGCTTTTATGCTTATTTTCCCAAAAGGAAAATAATGAAAAGAGCTTGATTCTTGTTGATTTTTAAAGTAGAACTGTATCTTCTTGACGTATCTGTGTTACCCAAACCCAGGAAAGATTGCATTCTATCTAAATATATTAAAATTGTTATATTTGGGGTTTTAAAATATAGTTCAGAATGCAAGGTATTTTATATTGTATAATATATTGCATATATACATTTTACATACCTATATTACACAAAATAATAGCTCAAAACTATTTTTCCAAATGGGAAAAGGTTTTCTGTATAATACCCATGACAAGATTGAAAGTACTCTTAAAAAGAAACCCCTAAAAAACATGGAATCATAGAATAGTTAGGGTTGGAAAGGACCTTAAGATCATCTAGTTCCAACCCCCCTGCCATGGGCAGGGATACCTCACACTAAAGCAGGGCACCCAAGGCTCTGTCCAACCTGGCCTTGAACACTGCCAGGGATGGAGCATTCACAGCTTCCCTGGGCAACCCATTCCAGTGCCTCACAACCCTCAAAGTAAAGCACTTCTTCCTTATATCCAATCTAAACTTCTCCTACTTAAGTTTTAACCTCTTACACCTTGTCCTACCACTACAGTTCCTAATGAAGAGTCCATTCCCAGCACTCTTATAGGCCCCCTTCAGATAGCGGAAGGCTGCTAGTTCCAGTCCCCTGATCATCCTCATGGCCTCCTCTGGACTTGTTCCAACAGTTCCATGTCCTTTTCATGTTGAGGACACCAGAACTGCACACAATACTCCAAGTGAGGTCTCACGAGAGCAGAATAAAGGGGCAGGATCACCTCCTTCGACCTGCTGGTCACGCTCCTTTTGATGCAGCCCAGGATACGGTTGGCTTTCTGGGCTGCAAGCGCACACTGAAGCCGGCTCATGTTCATTTTCTCATTGACCAGCACCCCCAAGTCCTTCTCCACAGGGCTGCTCTGAATCTCTTCTCTGCGCAACCTGTAGCTGTGCCTGGGATTGCTCCGATCTAGGCGTAGGACCTTGCACTTGGCACGGTTAAACTTCATGAGGTTGGCATCAGCCCACCTCACAAGCGTGCCAAGGTCCCTCTGGATGGCATTCCTTCCCTCCAGTGTATCAACCAAACCACACAGCTTGGTGTCATCAGCAAACTTGCTGAGGGCGCACTCAATCCCACTGTCCATGTCAGCAACAAAGATGTTGAACAAGACTGGCCCCAACACTAACCCCTGAGAGACGCCACTCATTACTGATCTCCAACAGGACAATGAGCCAACATACACCAAGTCTGAAAGAGCTTTATTTAGTCTATGTCATCTGATCTAGAGGCCAGATTATGTTCCCTGCTTCAGATCACTCCTTCCAACCCTGTAAACATTTTTCACTACCTCCCCCCGTCCTTGATACACTGACTGTCAGCACTTGCTTGTCCTTTTACAACAGATAATGTGGTGTGTAACATTGTCCACAGTTTAATCCAGCTCGCAAGTGCTTTCTGTTGTAGGATGATTTTTAAAGGACAGTTTATCCTTCAACATTAAAAGACTCACACTAAGAAAAATATGATTTCTAAAGGACAATCTGTGTCAGCCTTATTTTAGTGATTCATGTGTTTCATCCCCAACCCCATCCTCCTTTTTCTTCTCAAAACCAGTATTTATAAAGAGAAAGACTAGAATCTCCAGGCGTATTTCAAGCAATAGTGGCACAGGTTAGCAGAACCTCTCAAAAGTTGAAATTGCTGAAATACATATACAGAGTAGGCTTTAAAAGTGGGTCATTTTCATCAAACTTCAGTTTAAAAATTAATCTACTCTGTTTTATAAGAAATGTCCAAAACTGCAAAATATAGTCATTTAAAGAGCTGCTAATTCTGTGAACCCTGAAAAAGTATTCACAGCCTGAATTAGGCAGAAAAGCTGGACCTTTCTTTCAATTTAATGGGCTATTGGCTACCTCTTTGTTCATCATTGTTTCATTCTGTTTCCACTGATACAAGCATTTTTAATGGTTAATAAGACTAAAAAAAAAAAAAAAAAAGGAAATATCTTCTGATTGTTTTTTCTGTCAGATAATTTAATTGCCAGGTAAATACTGATTGAATACCACAGCTGAAGAACGGAAGCAGCAAGCTTATTTTCCCCAAGCACAGATATGAATAGCTGAGTAGATCCTGTTGTGACAACTGCTCCTGCTTCTGGAACTGTTAGTTAGAGTTATTTTGTTTACACTTACTTTCTAGTTGTCTGTGAGTTAGAGCAGTTACATTGATTCAGCATATTCAAGAGCCATATTCTTCTGTAATAATGTATTTTATAGCATTACCATAATCTTTAATTAACCTGTAAATTAATTTATTAAAAGAGGATCCACCTATCTGCTATTGTGATCCTATTGATGTCTGTTTACAAAATAAATGTGATGGAAATGAAGCTATACTCTTGTAAGATGATTATTCTCAAATCACTCTTTACGCAAACTGCTTGCTAATTATTTCATAGATTTCAGCCATATAAGCTATAAAAGCAAAACAGCAGAAACATCAGCTAGGACTAAATAAGAAGAATGTTTTGTCAGGGGGGTTCACAGACAAAAAGCACATAAATGAGGGAACTTCCAAATCCTGGAATCCATCCTAGCCTCCAGATGGGAAACTTTTAGCAGGAAGTGGCTTTTTTTTCTGGTTGTCTTCCACCCCCCTCTTTCTTCTGGTCCTTCCTCTTCAACATGAATGGCTATCCCTCTCAAATAAGTTTAAATCCCCCCCCCCCCAGCCTTTCCATTAGCTCTTATCTCCCCTTCTGTGTTCAATGCCCAAACCCCAGTCTTACTACAAGCTTTTTCCTAAACACATCCAGCCCCGGAATCAGTATGTAGACAGAACGGATGGAACTCATCTGCTTGAATAGTGATATCCAAAGAATATTTTGTCATTTCAAGTTACTGGGTTATAAATAAATAGTTGCTCTTTAATATGTGATGTGTTAAATGTGAAACTCCAAAGAATTATGCTGATATATGAGAGGTGCCACAGGACACGGAAATGTTTCACAGGCTGTTATATCAGGAATCTGACTGTTCCCAAGTAACTGTCACTGGCCTCTAATGAGAGTGACTTGAAAGCTTTTAATTAAAATCTGACCTTTGAAAACATATGGGAAGGAACCAGCTATTTAAAATTCCATTTTGAAGAGACTATTCCCCAGAAAATGGTATTTCCAGTTGTAAGCACAATTTTCTTGAAAATTTCTTGCAGACATCTACAAATGACAGCAGTGTAATTTTATGTGTCAACAACTATACCCAGGTCAATTCATGGCTATTTCAGATAATGTTTGAAGAGCTCTGAATTTCACAATAAGACTTTTGGTATAAGCATTTCTGGCTCATAATTCCAACAATTCCATGTAGGCTATTATTGCTTTCTGGGTAACAATGACCTATTTTCAGAGGGTTCATGTTTTCATACCACTCTTTGTTGAAATATGACAAAATACTTGTGCATGAAAAATTCAGGGTTTTAAAACTACAGTGTAGTGGTCTATGTGTCTCCAACAGCGCTTTTAGAAGGAAAGGAATGCAGGCTCGACTTTTACAACACAATGAAACCTCAACAGCCAAGATTCAGGTCTGTAATGCTAGAAACTACCAGGGAACAGTTACACCCCTTGATCTTTTGTCCCAAATGTAGAATGGTTCTTTAACCTTCTTTTAAGTATTAAATTTGGACACAGGCATATAAACAACTGACAAGATAGTCAGATATATACATGTATATATATGTGTGTAAACAAATGGACAAGGTAGCTTTAAGAAGGTGCCTGAAAGAGTTTTCACTTAAATTTCACGTCATTACAAAGCCTTTCTTGAAATATTCTTTTGGTCTAGCTCATATGCTGCAGTCCTTTGCCCACATTTATACTAAAAACCTCACTTTCTTTCCTGCTATACAGTAGCATTTTTCATTCTTCTTCTATGTAAGCAGAGTTTCTTTTGGTTTATTGGTCCTTCTTGAGCTTCCTGTCCCCCCAGTTTAACCAGACATTTTAACTTTTTTTTTTCTTAAGTCTTTAAAAACCATTCATCTAACTCAAAAAGAGTTTATTCCTCTTTCTTATGTTCCTTTTACTAAATCTTACCTAAATATAAACCTATAGACAGCAAAAAAGGTAAGCTTTGACAATCTTTAAAGTCAAGCATGATGGAAGCTTAAGTTTCTCTTAAGCCTTACAAAAATGTGAACTAACAGTCTGACAGACATGAGTATTTCCTCAAAAAAAACCCGCCTTCATATTCTACTTTTTCTTCTTGCATTCTCTTGCAGTTATTTTCTTGTACAAATGGAAAGATTGGTTTCTATCACCTTAAATTACAAATTCCACAGAAAGAGAAGTACTATTTGAAAGGGTAACTGTACGTTAGATAGATGAATAACCCTTAATAAAGGGTTTAAAGAAAGGGTTTGTTTCTGACAGCTTGTCTCTTTGGTTTTGAGGTTATTTTCCAGTGATACACAGCTGGTCTTATAAAAACGTTTATTCCCACAATCTTTGCTCCTCTTAAATTATTAAATGAAACTGGAAAAGTTCCCTCTGCAGAAAAGTTAACAAGGCTGTGGATAGAAGTAGTGTATATCTCAATTCAAGGGTGACAGGTTACACTGTTTCTATCAGCAATAGGAAGCTCAGACACAAGAGACAACAACAGTGGGGGAAAAAAAAGGAAGAGGAATAATAGTGCTACTGCATTCTAGAAGCAAAACATTCCTCAGATGTCAGAAAATACAAAACCAAACAATAAAACCCCAACAGCCTGCCTGGTTAGAATTTCCTGCTTAAGGGTAATCATTAATCTCCTCAAAGAAGATTAAGGTTCCATGTACACATACAGCACATCAAGGTCAGAACATTAAGAAAAAGTTTAGTCTGAAATAATACCGGCTCTAATAAAAAAAAATCTTCCACTACTGACAATCCCTGATCATCCAAGAATAGGAGAAGAGAAAAAAGCACCAAACCTCCAAAACCCCTCCCTGCTCCCATCCCAGGAAGTCTCCATATCCATCACCTCATAGAAAACACTCTGTTCCCTTAGCCCATCTTTGATCATTTGACAGTAAAACTTCCATAAGGAAGTTTACCATGCAGTGCAATGAAATTGAAACCTATCTTTCTCTAAGCAGTAAGAAAACAATTTGTAAAAAACATCTGTAAGTATAAAAAAAATCCAATGTCCTTTGTTATGCTACAAATGACACTATAAATAACACAAAGAATTGAAAAACAAAAAGACAAGGAAGGGAATTTTCTCAAATCACAACGTTGAAGTTATTTTATTCTATTCTATTTCATAAAAACACCTGTATGCATGTTCTCTTTCTGTCAGAGCTGACAGTGCTTCTCACAGTCTAACACTCTCTCAGCACAGGAGTTTATTTCAAGTTTGTGAAATTGGCTGTTGGAAACATGCTTTGCTTTCCAGACATCTTATTCAGGCTGAGCATGCAGTACACATCAGATGTAAATGGTATTACCTTATTCAGCACTACAATTGAGGAGAAAAAGTGTTTTACAATCTTTAAAGTTATTTTAAAATGAAATAGAAAATATATGGAGGGTGTTTTAGTATTTGCCACTGAAAATTTAGAGGCTAAATAAAGAAAAGGAGGAAGCAACCAGATGGACATGTATGATGGGTATAGTCAGGGAAGGAATGGAAAGAGAGAGGAAAAATCCCAGTATGTTTTTGGAGGCAAACAAATTTTTGGAGGCAAACAAATCCTGCAGCGATCAGGATACAGACACAGTCATCAGAACTTGGAAAGGAACCTAAAACCTGTGCAATGCAAATTCTGCATGGCAAAAAACTGTCATGAAACTGCCAATAAAGAGTGTGTTCTGGGCAATGTGTGAGGTAAGACTTTTTTTATAACCCAGACTGAAGAGAGTTAAAAAAAATCCAACAAAAAAACCCCCCAACTACTAAGCTCATACAAGCATGGACAGGAGGTTAGAAAATGCTGGAACTGCAGATGCACATTCAAATGACATACAGACCCTTTGTGAAAATACTTATGATCCAGAATTTGTTTAAACAACTAAACACAGACACTGCCCCACAGGAGTTCTGACTCTGTGCAACTGCACAGTCTTGGGCCTGGAAATTAATCCAGTTTCTGTGTAAGCCTTTGCAATGTCTATAGGATTTCCGGCTCATGTGTTGAAGAAATTCGAAGGCATATAATGAAACCAGCTTGCAAATGGAGTTTTGAAAAAAGAGGAGGACTTATAATTAAGTCAACTGAGTATCATTCCATGTGTTCTTATATAAATCTGAGTAATTTACACCATGCTTTTCACCAATGGCAAATAATCGTGTCAATTTTCTAGATGCCAAAATGTATGAATCTCAAGCTAGAGCTCTCAATAGCTCTGAAAACCTTAGGTACGCTTAAAAGCAAGGGAGACTATGTGTTAAACTTACTCTCTAAAAGTAACAAGTGTTCTGAACAACTGTATGGTGGCAAGCTTCTCCTAAAAAATAGATTTTGGGGTATTTTGACCCAAATGACTCTGTTAGATTCCTATCCATATACCTAAAATTACAGTATAATTTTCACAAGTGTCTTGTGAGGATGAATTAATTGGTGTCTGTGAAGCTCACAGTAAGGCCATATAAAAAACCCCAAACCCAAGAATTCACAATGAAATTAGCAACTCAAAGGAATACAGAGTTTAGCTGAAGTGTGGTAAATAAGACCTCAACCCCTACACTGAATGATAAGGATAAAAATGGAACTCTGAATACATTCCATTCAGTGAATAGCACTCGTTTTTCTCTTGAATGGAACAGAGATCCTGTGGAAAAAAAAAAAACCTGCTATACAATCATGAGAAAACCATTTGTAATTCATTACTCTGTTCTATATTTGATTCTGATTAATGTTTTCTTTTCCTTTTCACATGATTTTTCTTTTATTTCCATTTATAGTCCTTTTTCATATTTTCTTCTAAACAGAACACAGTGTCAGCAAAATTGATTATAAGGAACTTTCCAACCTAACATGTTACAGCGCCTTCACAATTAGGCACAGAAAACGCTGTTATTCACCGTGATTTCACTTCTTCTTAAAGAAAAAGAAGAAAAAGGAAAAAATAGGCAATTTTGATTGCAGTATTTGTCTCATGTCCTCTGTCAGCAGTGCCCCTTTACTGCAGTTTTGTTGGCTATAGATTTATGTGTGCACTGTGGGTGAAGACTAAACCATGGTTCTTCCACCCAGTGTTAGAGTCCAGTTTACAGCATGATCACAGCATCAGCCCTATCTGCCTGATGTCCTGTTAGTAACGAGAGCAGTGTGGAGGTAAGTGTGGACCACATGACAGGCCACAATACAGTCAACAACTCTCATCTTGACAGGTTTAAATCATACCTTGATACTTTATGATAAGATGCTCAGAAAGTATATCATTCATTCCCAGGAGCTCTGGAAAGACACCTGCCTAATATTGCATGTTTTCAGCTCATGACCAGACATGCCATTTTTGAAGTAGGCTACACGCTTTCTGTCCTCCAGCAGTCTACACCCCTGTCCTAGATCTAGAGCTATCACTGAACAGGAAACATTAGCACTGCCAAGCCCTGCTTGTCATACTCCATCATCTCTGAGGAAAAGGCATCTTATCTTTGTTCACATTCTCTTCAGCACTGAGAGTGACCTTCCCCCTAAGCAAACCTGCAGAAATACATTACAGTTCTTGGTAGAAAGGAAAGCTACACAGAGATCCAGACTACTAGCATACAGGATGTATTAGTCTTAATGTGAGTCAAAAGCACTGACAGACTTACAGCATATATACTACACAAACTGTAAATAACCTGGTATTTCTGGACACCCCTGCACTAACCCAGAAATCAGACCAAGAGGAGAAACTGAGCTACAAAGGGAACACATTTGGCCACTGAGATGCAGGAGCACAGCAAGCAAATTATATCCGTCTTCAGGTTTACATACTGGGCTTTACATCTGTGATGCCACAGACTTAAAATTAAATGAATTTTATACTGTTGTAATGATCTTTGTTGATTTAATCTAAGAAGAAAGTAAACTTATGCAGTCATACAAAACCTCCTCATTTTATTAAAATACACCATTCTCAAATTAATATGCACACCTCAAAATTATGTTCTTGTTACTTTGACAGGATTTGCATTCAATTCATGCTATTCAATGTCAGAACAAAGAGTTAGATATTGAAATGATACACCACATCTCAACTAGCAGAAATTTAACTGTAAATCACGTTGAACTGCAATCAAGAAACATGCCAGAATGCCTATAATAACATTCACATGTATTTTATTTGTTAAAGCTGGGATATTTGGCAGATAAGTCTTATGGTTACCAATTTCTCTACTCCTCCTTTTTTTCCTCCTCCAGGTGCTTCCAGCAACCCAGGAACAACATTCTTGGATACCTCCTCTTTAGGGGTTGGGGGGAGAGTAAACCCAAGAAAACCAGACCCGAACCCTGAGAGGGCAGCTGGAGACATTATATGAGATTGTACTGGGAAAAGTACTCTGTCTCTGGAGGAGAATGTGCAAGAACATCCTAATGCCTGCAGTACTACCTTATGCTTTAACTTTTATTGAGGTACTAGGTTCCCAAGCACAACCCCTATCCTCCTGCAGCCCACCAATAGCAGAATGTAAAGGACTACTGAGAGGAGACAGAAATCTTTACCCACTGCCCCTAAAACATCACAAAAATCCCTTCTCCAAAATATGCAACAGTGCGTTATTGTTTCAAAGTTGTAGCCAAATAATAATTAGACTATTACCTCTAAAGAAAACCTTAATGGTGTGACCCATTTTACTGTAGAGCAGATGTGGCATTCAAAAAACACCTGACTAGTCTGCTCAGTCCACAATAACTTATGAGATTCCCTTTTGTTTCTGGGATGATACTTCTGAAAGCTTTATTTGAACTGAATCCTTAGGGAGGCATATAACTATTTTTAATCGAGCCCAAGAAACATATCTTCCACTAATCATTTTCAAACCACATTAACAATATTTAGTTCATTTTATTTGTATATGTATGTATTTGGGGATTACTTTGGTACATGCCAAAACCTGCAATATGGCTATCAAATGGTTATAACTTCTCTCTAGCTGCTCATGTAGTTACCAGTTGTACATGAAGCCTTGGGTGAAAAAAGGTTTTAATTTCTTAAAAAAACAACAATTCCTTTATTTAGATAAATGTTACTTAAACCACTTTCAGAAATCTGAATCGGTTTACCAAATGAGTACACTGCATGTAAATACATTCTAATTTCATGATAAATCAAAAATGTTACCACCCTGAAGAACTGAGGCTGGTATTCTTACTCTAACAGGTAAACTTTAAACTGCTTTGTTACTTACCAAACCCTCACTGGGCATAATGCTGGTGAGATGAACTACCTCAAGATGTGCTGACTGTGACACCAGAGAATCGGATGAGAGCGAAATGATGTGGTCACAAATCCCAGACAAGGTTTTACACTACGAAGAAAAACAAGTCAGTATAATTCCTCATATTAAACTGAAACTACTAGTGAAGAAGCTCTTATTCTGAGAACTAATTGAGAATAAATAGATAATTTTACTTCTTAGCATTGTAGAAATTACAGGTATATGATAGTCAAGAACAAGAAGTTAAGGGAACAGAAAATATCCATAAATTTCAAAAAAGTTCACATGCATGCACATGCATGTTCTTCTGATCAAAAGATTTTAGTGTGCACTGAGAACAACTCCGTATCTGAACTATCTTCTCGACTCCAGCTACACACAAAACCAGAAACAACCTGATGAACTTCATCCTATTTGTCATTATAATGTATCAGTATAAATACAGGGGAAATCAAGTGAAAAATGTCAAAATAAATGCCTTATCCACCAACTCAATAATCTATTTTGGCTACCAAAAGAGCACCATGCCATCAGTGGTCTTTAGGTGAATTCTGCATTAAACAACTTAGAAAGTGTTTCCTTTGTTAAAAATTACATTGGCAGATGAGTGCCTTATTTAACTAATTTCCTGAAGTAAAATCCTTATGCATCTTCGAACACATTCTTTAACTGATATTCTGCGTCACTGCAACTGTGCAATAATTTTGTTATCCTGCCTTCCAGCTAAAGATCTCAAAACCTTAATGCCAATTCACAGAAACACCTTCGAAGTAGGAACTCCATTGCACAGTATTACTGAAAGATTAAACATATCTCTCAAAGGCAAACTATAACTATGTGGATTAGAAAGAAGTCGATCTGTACTCTTGGAGAATCTTCATATATAAATATTGATTCCCAAGTTTGCATGTGTTGCTTAAAGCTTTCATTTAAAAACACTATGCCTAAAAATATTTGAACCTAATCTGAAAGTGAAAGCATTCATATGGATGAATTTCTGTATGTTCTTCCGGTCAAAGTTGTGCTGTATGCATCTATTTTCTTTGGGGACTATACTCTCATTTTCCCTAATTACAGCAAATTCTACTGAAATCTCTTAAGGGAAATTTTATTTCAGTCATTTAAAAAAGCATGAATACTTCTAATAACTCATTTGACATTATACATGTAAGTTAAACAAATAAAGTTGTCACAATGTATAAATTAACTGCCTGAATTTAGAGATTATGTTTTCCTTCACTGTATAGTTACTCATCTGGAAATCCAAGTACAGGTCTGGAGTACTGGATGTGTCATCTGTATTCTGTACCAGTTGCAAGGTGCAAAGTCTTCCATTCAGATATGCATGACTGCACCTAAAGGTCATCATTACCCAAAATATTTCTATAATTCAGCTTTGGGGCAGAACCCCTAAACAAAATTTTAGGTCCAGAGACATAGAAACTGGCTTGCTCAGAAAGTGTACTCTACTGCTTATCCTACATATGAATTAATATTTGACCGTCTGTGAGTATATGCTTTCGTCCAGCTTTTGAATTAGACATATCAAAACACTATGATGATTTCAAACTGAAGCTCTCTCTTATGCCTTAACATTTAAGATCATATGTACAGATTAGATGCAGACTAAATCCCAGACACATAGCTTTCTACTTTCTGATGCAATTCAAATACTTTTTTAGTAAATAAACTTTGGAATGAAATAAACAAAGAAGCTTTCAGTCAAATTTACTGTTATGAATCTGTAAGATCTCTCCATGATTCAGAAAATTAAATAAAATCTATGTAGGATTTTATCATGAGGAAAATATTCAAGAAAATTGTATTAGAGTATTTAAAAATATCAGTTTGCTGCTAAAGAAGTTCAGCAGATACAAGAGAGGCCTGACACCAGTTGTAAATAATGCCAAGGCCAGGGTCAGGAAGTAATGTTTGGTATGGACTATCAACATGGGATGATACACAAACAAATGCTAAAGTATTTTGGGCACTGAAAAAAAGGGAAGAACCAAAGTCTTGAGAACTAGTTCTGAAAGCACACAAAAGCAAAGTGCACACTCTCCAGATGGCGCAATACTACCGTGCTTCAGAAACTCTCAAACAAAAAAAGGGTTCTTCAAGAAGTTCAGTACTTGTTGCACAGGAACTTTCCATACAGCTTTACAGGTTGTCCAACACCAACATTCATTTGTTAGACTTCCCTCAATGGGCCATGACAATAGACTCTCTAGGTAACCACTAAGTCTTGTACAAGCCATACAAACTTCAGTGTCACAAAAGGTTTTTTTAGTATGGCAGCCACTGCTTGGATGGTAGAATGGATATAGTTAATAATCTGTATGTACTGCTGAGAGAAAGAACTAGCAGGTTGTCATTTACTTATTATGGGAGGCATACTATATTAGTCTAAAGAACTGAGGCAGTCCCAATAACCACATCTGCTGAATGGACATTAAAAAATAAAAAAAACCTGACACTCCACCATGCAGTTCAGAGTGATCCTGAAGATGACTCCTTCATAATTTGTCTTTTCTCATAATACTTGAGTGCAGAGTAGACACAGTCCAGTTCCATGACTACTGAGGGAATGGCATCTGTGCCCTGTGATCACAGCTGAGAACGTTCTCCCTCAGTATGGAGCTATTCCAAACAAATCTACACTTCAGTGATTATCTCCAGTAGCCAATGAAGAAAGTCAACCATCGATCATCATTCTATAAATCTGTATTTACTTCTAAGTATACCTTTCTTAATATCTTTCAGAAAGAGAACAAAAGGCCATGTGGTGTTTAAGAGTTATAGATTCTCTTAGAAATGTAAAGTTTTACTTTAGAGCATCAAAATTATTTTTCTTATTTTGTATTTATTTTTATAGAGACCATGAAAGAAATTAACTGTTTACAAAGCTTATTCTTTAATTCCGTGCCCTTGAAATAATTTTTATTATTTTTTTTTTTTTAAGATGCTGCTAGAAAGATGGTGATTCTTCTCATTTTACCCAGAGTTGTGATGATTATCAGGTCAATTTTTAGAGCCAGGATGCTCTAGGTCAGGTAATTTCACATGATTTTGCTCAGGCTGAGCTCTACTGCCTTGGGATTTAGGCTCCTTAAGGTTCATCACACTCTCACTGCTGAGCCTGTGGAAGGCTTAAAAATGGAAACTTTTCTCTTTTCACTTCCATCTTTTCAGGTTACCATCAACAAGAGGTAGAAAAGTCAAAAGCAATATTTGTGCTAAAGGTGTATTTGTGAAAGTCATATGCAATTAGAATTGTGAGTTAAAAATGTACCTATATGTATCTATATATACATACATGCATACACACACACACTCCAAAACCCAGAAGATTTCAGGTGCTTTTAGAAGTCCATTTCAGAATCAAGTAAGCTATTTCAGAATAGTAAGTTATTGTCTGAAAGTCACTGAACGCTTTCTGAATTTAACAGCACATCAATGTTTTATGACATATTTTAACCCCTGCTGGAAGCAGAGTATGTGTAAAAGGCTTGGGGTTTTTGTTTTTGTTTTCCTGCTAAAACGAGTCAGGCACTTGGTTAGAGCTTGTCAAAAGCTTATCTGAACTTGTAAATCCTTTGAGATTTCCCTTTCACCATAGGATTTAACTCTGTCTCAGTCGGTACAAGTTTTCAGTGCCAGTAAAATATAAGGATTTGAACTTTACAGGCCAGTGTCTAATCAGTAACTTTTTATATAAGATTCTTCCATTCCTCTTCATCACTGTATTTTTTGTGTGCACACTGTGCACCAATGGCTCACTGTGACAACCAGTGAAGGCACCAGGTCTGAGGGATCCATTACTGGAATTCATGTCAGCAATACTAACAGGTGTGTTATACTAGTCAGAGTACTGTGAAGCTTCTAAAATAATCTAAGAGCAATAATTATGTATTTGCAATTAACTATAGGTATAATAGGAATATAGGAACCGTGTCAGGGGAGTGAGAGGGAACATCTGACTTTGCCTGCTAAAATAAACAGGTGTGGGTGTTATTTTATTACTATTGTTTGGGTAGATCTCCATTTCTTTATGTTGATGTAAAAAAGGACATTTTAGAGTGTTAAATCTAGAGTACTGGGGCAGTCAGTAAACTGGCTGGTAGGAAGCAGAGCTATTATTAAGTCAGTTTCAGGCAGGGTCACAAAGCATGTAAGCTGATCTTTCTCTTGCTGGTCTTGATCTTATTTACGAAAACTTTAAGTTTTAGCAACTGTTAAAATTCATCAGAAGCTGTGTCAAAACAGTAATGAACTTTATTTTTCTATAGTAGCCTTAATTTTATATTTTTAATATCATGTAAATAAATGGGGTAGGATTAGAGAAGAGCAAAACAGAACACTTAGATTACTTACCACATGAAGAATTTTATTTTCTGTTTCATACACTGTACAATCCTGTGGCAAAATAAACAAAAAACAATAAGTACATGTTATTTTAAATTTCCTGTGAAGAAATAAAAGGCGAGTTTATGCTGATAGCTATCTGTTACAGAAGTACGTGTAAAGACAAATGAGCTCTTGAGTTTGTCATGACCAAAAGGTTACCTTACAATCTCAGGCCACTTGACTTCTCTTGTGGCTAGTTAACCTCAGGGATCTATTTGTCCCTTGACAGTCTTGAAACTCGTATTCAATACTAGCAGCAATATAAATGTAAGCAGGGGGGACAGATTCATGACGATGAGAAAAAAGTAACTGGGTATAATTAATGTGGCACGTCAGATTTTCAATGATGTGAAGAGCAAGGGCTACACTGCCTGGCCTTAAATCAGGCAGAATGTTTGTTACCTGTCGCATAAGCTGTGCGGGGCACAGTCATGTCAGACCTATCACTAGGTAGACTGTGTTACTATAAGTCATGGGAAGGAAGAGTAAACAGACAATATTTGACAAGTACAATGCTAAAGATGTTAAACATTGCATGTCCATCCTGTCAGTTTCTTTTGCTCCATCTTTTGCTTCAAGGCCTGACTGTCCACACTGTGAACAAGGGACAGAAAAGAGCAGTGGTCCCATCTGCTTGCAGAAGTCACATAACTGCTGGAGCTTTGAACTATGGAAGGCACAAGCCACACCAAAAAGGGATGAGAAAGCACACAGGGCTGCTCGTGCTGACCACTGATCCAGGAATACCCAGGCAATTTCGCTGCCGTAAGACCTCCCACAGAACAATTCCATCCCAGCTTTCCACTACACAATGTTGCTCTTAAGCAATTTAAAGTAGGTCTGAAAAACAATATTCCTGATAAACCCCTGAATTTGCTTGTAACTTCTAGAGCAGCCATTTTCTTATTTATTTTTTAAATAATAATATACCTTATAACTCCGTAACTTAAGAGTTATTACTCCCTTAATGTCTGTTTTGATTTAGTGATATTACAGTGCCTAGAATAGCACTTTTCCATTGTGGAACAAAGCATGCAAATTCCTAAAAGGAGCCTCTACTGCTTTTGAATGTTTAGGGAATTTCTGCAGCACAGCCCTCTGTGAAGCAAGGCACAACCATGGCAGAAGTGCTTCACCCCTTGCTACAGGAGAGGCCCTGGATGCACTGAGGCGGCTCCACCCTGGTCAGCACTCCACAGCACCACACGGGCTCTCCAGCTGTGCTTTACTAAAACATCGAATTAAAAGGGAACTACAGAAACCTCAGGTGTGTCTCACAGAGATCAGTGTCCCCAGAAACCGCTGTCACCTCTGAGGGCAGCCACGGCCAAGGCCTTGCAGCCCCCCAGACCCCGGCCAGGCTCCCTCTCCCCACCGCTCTAGAACCTTCTGTCATGGCGGGCAGCACACTGCGCTCCTGCACAGGCACCAGCCAGCGGTACCCACCTGGCATCAAAGGGGTGCTTTTCTCTGAGGAGAAGATATTCCTGAGGTATCCCGGCATCTCCCTGTGTTCAGGGAGACCCACACCAGACCCTGAGGGAGGCAGGAACCCCAGAGCCCTGTGAGGGAGGGAAAGGACAGCCCTCCACAACCAAGCGCCTCACCAGCACCCAGCTTCCTGTCTATAATGCCATACGTGCATTGAGTAATTACATTTAAGCAAATTAATGATTAACTGAAAAGTTATGTTGGGAGATTGGTAAGTATGACACTAAGCTGGGAGGAGTGGCCGACACGCCAGAAGGCTGTGCTGCCATCCAGAGAGACCTGGACAGGCTGGAGGGTTGGGCGGGGAATAACTTGATGAAATATAACAAGGGAAAGTGTAGAGTCCTGCATCTGGGCAGGAACAACCCCAGGTTCCAGTATAGATTGGGGAACGACCTGTTAGAGAGCAGTGTAGGGGAGAGGGACCTGGGGGTCCTGGTGGACGACAGGGTGACCATGAGCCGACACTGTGCCCTTGTGGCCAAGAAGGCCAATGGCATCCTGGGGTGTATTAGAAGGGGGGTGGTTAGTAGGTCGAGAGAGGTCCTCCTTCCCCTCTACTCTGCCCTGGTGAGACCTCATCTGGAATATTGTGTCCAGTTCTGGGCCCCTCAGTTCAAGAAGGACAGGGACCTGCTGGAGAGAGTCCAGCGCAGGGCAACTAAGATGATTAAGGGAGTGGAGCATCTCCCTTATGAGGAAAGACTGAGGGAGCTGGGTCTCTATAGTTTGGAGAAGAGGAGATTGAGGGGTGACCTTATTAGTGTATATAAATATATAAAGGGGGAGTGTCACGAGGATGGAGCCAGGCTCTTCTCAGTGGCAAACAATGAAAGGACAAGGGGAAATGGGTACAAATTGGAACACAAGAGGTTCCACTTAAACCTGAGAAGAAACTTCTTCTCAGTGAGGGTGACGGAACACTGGAACAGGCTGCCCAGGGAGGTTGTGGAATCTCCTTCTTTGGAGACATTCAAGACCCGCCTGGACACGTTCCTGTGTAACCTTATCTAGGTGTTCCTGCTCCGGCAGGGGGATTGGACTAGATGATCTTTTGAGGTCCCTTCCAATCGCTAACATACTGTGATACTGTGATACTTCTCCAAATGATATGTCATGTTGGGAAACGCTTTCTGCAAAGCAGGATGAGGATTTCAGAACATACTTGTAAGGATGAGGATATGACAAGTGAAAAACAGTCTGCCTTGTTTAGGCGTCTTAGGTGTTTAGTTTTCAAGTAAAGTTTAACTTATTGATATACCTAAAAGACTCCCTCAAATAACTTAAGATTCCCTATATTTTCTCTTTCCTGGATCATAATACCTTTGCAATAACAGTTGATTATTTTAAACTTCCCATTAAATAATTCCAACGTCCCCACCCTATTTACTCTAGAAGCAGATTAGCTATGTGATCAGCTTGGGCTGTGGTACTCTGTGAGAGAAACAGCAGCTGACCTGTTTCTCTCAGGATCGCTGCTCTGCTTGTCCAGGGGCTGAAAACCTCAGCTGTATCCCCCCACTCAAGGATACAGTGCCCAGCTCCCGAGCTATGTTCCTGGGGTGCTCCCTCAGGACCTTGTCCTTCAGCCCATCCATGGCTGCTGCAGATCTGATTCAACCTGCCCGAGCCGCTCAGCCCTGGGTACAGGCAAGTACCGCAGCCTCTGACCCAAGGGTCGTGTTTATTTTGGAACAGTAGCACTCTTATACAGAAATTAATTTCTAAGTGAACACAGTTTAGAGAATATTGTGACAGAATAAGCAAGTTAAAATCAGAAGACTGAGAGTGCCAAGAAACACAGAGAAGAATTTATATTAGCATTTCATGGTCAAGTATTCCTTTGATGTTTCTTCTGTATTCACAGTTATTTTCTAGAGCACAAAAAAAGAATTCAATTAGTCAGTTTGGATGGCAGTGCCCAAGGCAGTTTTCCCTACAAGTTTTACACACTTCAAACAGCACATCCACCATCTCCTTTTAACCCTCCGCGTACCAAGAGAACAAAATGATCACAGCAGGGCATACCGCTTGACTTCAGAGCTAATGCTCCTTTCTAAATTATTCCTTTAATTTCTGTGCTAGAAATGCTATATGAGCTTCATTCTGAACAAACTTAATTACTTCAGGTCAGAGAGTAGAAGCCTTTTGTATAGAAAAACTGAAATTTTAATGTTTTGTAGAGCAGAATTAATGTCAGCTATACTTATGTTGCACATTCAAGATTACATTAGCATTAGAAATGTTAATGGCTTTGGGATTCCTTCCAAAATAGATGCATATTGACTTTTTTGCTTAAATACATCAGACTAGTTTAACTGAGAGGTTAAAAGCACTTCCAATATTACACTAATATATTAAGATATGTAGGTCACAATATTCTTCCGATTTATTTTTCTCTGATACATAGCTATGCACAAGGGACCTCATTAAAAAAAAATAAAAACCTTCCAGGACTAACATGTATAGAATTTTGATCCATTTTTCTTAGGAAATAAACAATAGTTACAGTGATGTCCTTCCTACATCCTCCTTAAGCAGGATGACATGTTTAAAAATGGTTTGAGCTAAAAAACCTAACACAGCACCTGCATTCTATTTCCCCTCTGTAAAATGGTAAAATACAGTAATTATCAAAACAGTCACAGCAGCAGTGTTACATACAAGTCAGCTTCTGCACTATGCAGAACGTCCTACCTTTCAAAGGTACAGTACACATTCATAACTCTGATAAAGTAAAACAGCATTATTTGAATATTCATGAAGAGAAAAGGTCAGTAGGACTTGTGCTCACCCACACTGTGTTCATAACTCTAGTTTCTATTTCCAAAAGGGAAAAATGCAAGCACTACTGAAATTTGCAGATAGATAGTATAAAGAACGTTTTATGAGAAATGTTGAGGACAGTTAACTAACACATAAAGGTAGCAATACAAGTAAAATATTTAGTTCATTACCTTTGTACAATAAACCTGCATGAGTTAAGCCAAGTACTGAAAAAAAAAAAGACCCTATAAAGGAGCAGCCTGGAAGAGAACTTCAAACTTTATGATGTTTGCCAGTTGAATGCCATTTCCCAACGTAACACTGCAGTAAAGATCTACTGCAAGCTTCGTGCGGCAGATATGACAACATGATATTTAAAAACATATTGCTTGCATACATAAAATCAAACACTTCTGGAATTAAAAAGAACGAGATTGCTCTGAAATTAGGCAAATATGCAATGGTAAATAGACTGAAGTAACTTATTTTACTTGGTTTAATTAAGATAAAGACTTGATCATAATTTATATTTAGAAAACAGTGAACAGATGTTCAATAACAAAATGTTCTTTAGCAAACACAAGCCAAATAAGATGGAGGGGTTGAAAGCTGAAGTCTGCAAAGTTCAAACTGAAAATAACACCCACGTTTTTACTGGCAGTTGCTGAATCACAGAATAGTTCAGGTGGAAGGGACCTCTGGAGGTTATCTAGTCCAACCACCTGCTCAGAGGAGCAAATAAAAGTTACACCAGGTACAGGAAACTACTGTAAAACAATTTCTTTTCATGGCAGTACAAACCAAATAGCTTTAAAAAACATAGCTTCATCCTGAACACAAAGTGTTTGGCTAAAAGTAGGGTAAAAATCTGTGTTATGGTATCTGAATTTATCTCAGTGAGGATAATTAAACATTAATAAAAGAGAGAACAAGCAAAAGTTTTCTTGAAATTTGTTGGAAAAAAATTAGCCTGAGTTACACTGACATTCTTTCACAAGACACAGTCAAACTTTTTGCTTGGATGACATTTGTTCGTGCAGTATAGTGGACGTACCCAAAGCATCTATCACAGGTTTAAACATCTCAGACAGAAACAGGGAAAAAAATCAGAAACTCATTTCTGTTATAACAAGTGAACTCTTTCTACTCAATGAAAAATTTACCAGCATTTTTTGAACAAAATTTCAAATTTTTTTTTTTGAACAAAATTTTATTTTACGAACAAAATTCCAAACCTGTTCCTACCCCATTATTTCAGTTACCTTTCCCCCAGGGTAACCTTGGCACTAGAGCATGACCAAATCCAAATTCAGTTAAGTAAGCCTGGTGGATTCATTTTCAGAGGAGAAAGGAGAGCTAGTCTACCTTGAAGCTAAAGTTTCACTTTGAAATGAAGTCAGCAGCTCAAACACTTCAATACTCTGTTCTAACATGCTTTTTTTGCCCGTTGTCATCAGCACATTTTGATAGGACATCACACCTTAAAATCAGGATGTGCCTGCAGCTTTCTGCATAATGCTATTCTTTCATAGTTTCCCTGTTATTCTAGTGAAGGTGATATTGTGAGAGATAAGAAAACTGAGTAAAGTACAATCCCAAGCATAAATGGACAGGTGTAAAACTCTAAAATAAAAGATCAGAGTTCTCATAACCAGAATGGAAAAATACTGTTTACAGATAAACAAGTAATTGCTTACTCATCATAGCATTTATGTGGTGTGTAAATAATAATACCCAGCATTGCAGTTCATGTTTAGTTTAAATTTCAAATGAAGATTTCATCTTCACAGTCATACAGAGAAAGAATATGATATAAAAGGTAAGAACCTACTTCCTGATTAGAGCTAAGAGTATGTCACTCAGATACATACAGTACATCCCAGCAAGAAGCTTTACAAGCAGTGTCTGTATTAAACTAAGGTTATGCAGCAATGCCCCCTATTCAGAAGGAAGTTAACCCGGAGTGGCAGCTGTAAGTTAACCACAAAATTGTGTTAATTTTGCACGAAATAAATCATCAGGTTGAAGGCATTTCACAATGTGCCAAATGCATAGCCCTGACTGCTACTTTCACACTGACTAAATTAGACACCTAAAATATACAATGTTCATGAAACAAAGAGTACCTGAAAGGATCTGAGATCCAGGTTTCTATTAGTTCCACCTTCCAATTCATATTTTAGCCTATAGTTAAGACTGAAATTCTGGGTTAGGTGAAACATTTCTGCTTTCACACATTAAGATCAATTTTCCTCAGATTTAGTAACATCAGAACATTCTCCCTAGCAATGATTTTGGTTTTTATTACTCTTTCTGGTTGCTAAATTTAGTCTACTATAAAAAGGTCTCAATAGATGACTATCAAACAACCCAGACCTGACAATAAGGAAAAGACAAAACTTGATTTTTAACAGACCTGGAGAACTAACTAAACATTTCTCATCTTGGAATGTCTTGGAGTTCATGCTAAAAGATAGATTGCTTTTATGCTGTCAAAAGGAGGACAGCTTTGGGAATTTCGGAATTAAAAAAAGAACCAAACTACCAAACTATTGCTGGCAAAGCAGAACTGAATTTCATCTGTCAAAACCAGACAGAAAGGGGGACAGCAACTCAAAAGTATACTGTTCTCACCTAGACCACAGAGAAGAATCAAACACACAAAGTTCAATATCAGCTGAAGGGCAGAATCAGAATCCAAACTTTCTATACTGTAGAGAAGTTACTTTTGCTTAGTCTGTAAATCAAAAATAGCCTAGTGCTATAAACACCTTGTAAGAGAAAGCTTAATAAAGATACATAAATAATTAAATGCCTACATAGGAATTTTTAAACCAAGAAAACAAAAAAGATCTTTGTTTTGCACTGTAAAAGCTCATAAAGGACAAAATTTCTAACAGGAATAGAGCTGAATGTTATAAATTAAGGATAATAGTGTAAAATACAAAGATCGATACTTATCAACCTTAATTCTTTTTTCCAAGAATTAAAATTAAATTGAAGGGGGAGTGGGGGAAGAGTTTGCAGAAGGCAACTACTCTGTACTTCATTGTTATGTTGAAGGCAGGGCAATTTGACTAGCCGGTTGTTTAGACAATGCTTATGAAACTACAGCTTTAACTAAGCTTTTTTCTTGTTTTCCTTCCTACAACACTTTCATCTTTCTCTTTTGCTTCATTCCAAGACAGCCCTGCCTGTTCTTTAACCTCTCCACATCTTGCAGTAACACTGTTTTTTCTCATCAGTACTTTCATCTACTCACAAGAAGAGAAGCTCCCTGTAAATATTTGTAAAACCAGCTTCCACTTAGCGTTTCTGTACCTGTGTGTCACCTCTTGTCTTACTTCAGCAGCAGGCACTGTTAGAGTCTATTATTATTTGTATATTACGTAGTACCACAGACCAGATAAATTTATTTTGTGGACCTGTGGACAGTACTATATTACAATTAATTAATGAACATTAGTGATGATAACACTACTACCATTATCTGTTCCATATTTGGTTTGCTCAGTGTTATGAATATTTCATGTTAATCACTAAACAACCAGGTAACTGGGTCTCCTTTAATTGAACAAGCCACAGTACAAACACATTTATTTGTATGTTCTAAGAACTTGTCCCTGAAAGAATTTTGATCATTCATATTTTAACCTGTAATAAACTGTTAGCAGTAGTTATGCTGTTTCCCACTGTAGCTTTGTTCTTTCTTTTAACACTTGCATTGTGGCAGATAACCTGACATGAAATCTTCCCAGCACTCCCTAAGAGAATATGTAAAGTACAGAGAGGTAAAGCTAAAATGATTTTTCTGATGAAGTAAAAGCTTAGCAATGTTTTTACTACTGCAATTTTTAAGTACCAGAATGAGGAGGACTCAGAGAGGAAGATAATCACTCCTACCTGTTGCACAATGGTTGTAAGTTCCAGGCACAGTTGAACAATGTTGTTTTTCAGCAGTGAGTATTCTGTCACACTGACAAATGGAGACCTGTCAGAAAGGAAAGGTAGGTTAATACAGACTTAACAATTACACCTCCTATTCACCAGATAAGCAGAAATATGTAATATAGAGATCAATTCTACACCACAGGAATATGAAATACCTAATCGTAACAATTTCCAGTAGCAAGTTACACAACTTTTCTGAAGTATACCTTTGAAACAAGAAACAAGGTAGGCAGGAAGGCCAGAATATCAGAAGTTATAGCTCTTGTGGCAAATGGAAATAGGAGCTTCCTAAAAATTGTCAGTAGTCCAGATTTCCTTTGTACAGCTTATTACAAAGACAGCTTTTCTAATATGACACCACTCTTCAGCAGCAGTTAGCACCTTAATTAAGACAGCAAAGCTTACTTAGTCACTAACAGCTTTCTGCACACTTGGATTTTCTTCGGGCTTTGCAAATTCTAGCTGAATCTGGCCCCATTTGAATTCATGAGAACTGACAAGATCATAGCCCAAGAGAATATGACTGCTGGCATTAGGTTAGAAAAATGTCACCAGGATTATACAAATCCTGGAAAGGAAGGTGATTCACGCTCACTGTGATTTCTAAGGTGCCATTTATACACTCGAAAGCATTCAGATTCAAGATAAAATATTCGTTGCTGTAACTCCAAAGAAAGAGAAACAAAACGTAAGTGCTCTGATGCTAGTTTGTGTTTTGGTTTCCGTCTTTCCACCATCAAAATTTTGACTGCATTTATTCAGAGAGATTCATACATCAAATTCTGATCTTGGAAATGATTGATTGTTGAGAACTAACACCACAACTGTATCTAACACATCAATCCTACTCTTGATAAGAACTCTAATAAGTAAAACTAAATTTCAAGCGAAGCATGTACTGTAATTTATTTTGAATATTCTTAATTGATTCGCTCAACTCCAGCTTTTTTGTGTCTCTTTTGATGGCTGAAGGACAGTTCAAACTCTACAATCTTCCTTGCCCTTCTTTCTGAAATTACCTGTGACGTTGCCTCTTGTGGCAGTGAAATGTCAACTTGGAATAGGACAAAACTGTTCATTTCACAGAAAATACTATCAGACTGAAAGTAACTAGAGAAAACTTTAACACCCTCTGACAGAAAAGGGTACTAGACTTTTTCCTCCTACATTTGAGAAATTTGCCAAACAAAATTTAGAACTAGAATTCCAGAACTGCCATTTTAATATTAGAATATAAGAGTACAAGAGAAAAAGACAGAACAAATACAAAACAACCCAAAGAATTATTCTTATGCATAAAGGATCAAGGAATAGTAAATTACCTGTCCAGCCAGGCTAGTAAGTTCTTGGCAGCACCAATCAGGTCAACTACAGAGGTAAGAAAATCATTTGGCAGTCGTCTGGAGGCCCTGCCATCATAATGGCCACTCCTCCTTCTACCCGTTATAAAGTTCTGAAGATTTTTGGCTGAGGCATTCAGCTTGTGAGACAGAGTTCTCAGGTTTTCAGTCTCCAAACCATAATTCTGAGGGGAAAGAAGAAGATACACAATGAAGTGAAATAGTGCATTGTCAGCTATGTAAACAAAACCAGGAGGTTAAACATTCTGAATGGTATTGGCTGAAAGGCTGGGGGATTTATGGATGCCTGGTTTCCGCAAACCCGTTGGTCCAGCTATATCACCAAGGGGAAGGCAAAAAGAATCCTTATATGCTGAGCCTGAAGGTCTTTCCCATTTTCAAAAAGTGGGGATGAGTCAGTCTGTCATTCCCTACCTGCTACGCTTCAGTGTTAGCCAATTATGTGGTGGCTAGCAAGTTTAGCAAGTGTTTAGCAGCCCCACTGCACTGGACCTCGTTCACTCAGATTGCGTCAGTGCCTCCACTAAGTTGGAATGACTTAGCCTTGGCAGAACTTCCTTTTCACTTATGCTTTTACAGGAAAATTCCTGAACCCTGCTATTGGTGGTGAGCAGCTGTCCCATACGTAATGTAAGATGGGAACAGTCAAATCAGGTCAGAGCAAGAAATAGTACTCCTGTGTCCAGTAACTGCACAGGGAAGAATCTGAGAAAAGAGCAAGCATGTTGTAACAGCTGTTAGTGTTCAGAGACTTCAGCCACTGACAGGGTCTTCATATTTAATACATCTTAATGGATCTTCTTCCAAAGTTCTAGTTCTGATGGGGACTGGAGGAGGGTTGGGGTGTTGTATCTAAGTAAAGTTTCCCACACACAAGTCCGTTTTCCCTTTATCCAACATTGCTTCATCTATGTCTCTGTCCTTTTATCACCAAGCCAATTCCCCACTTAGACCCAGCTAACAAACACAAAGATATCTCAGCTCAAATACATTAAATAATTCACTCAGATTCATATAGAAAGTCTGAAATATACTGAGCACAGATTTCTTGCTACCACAACAGGATGTAGCATGTGAAAGAATTTAATGAGCATTTAAACAAAATCAACTTTCAGAGTGTGATTTGATTGCCCACTATTAATATCAACTATGT
This sequence comes from Neopsephotus bourkii, assembly GCF_033783945.1. Classification (NCBI taxonomy): domain Eukaryota; kingdom Metazoa; phylum Chordata; class Aves; order Psittaciformes; family Psittacidae; genus Neopsephotus; species Neopsephotus bourkii. Next base: position 1,861,097 of record NW_026901555.1, read on the forward strand.
TTATGTTACATCATGAATATCACATGTTATTTTTCTTGCCTGAACTTGTTCCTCAGAACAGAAAATTAAGAACTGCAAACACCATAAAATCTTGATGGATGCCAATACGGATATTTTTACTGGCAACCATAATTTCCAACACCAAAAAAGGAAAATGCATTGACCAGTAACAAGCTTATGAAATGTAATTGGATGGAAGTCAAACAAAACACAAACACTTGGTAAAGTTATCTGGACCACTTACAGCTCATACTGAGGACCATGCTTTCTCTGCCAGCCATTCTCCTGCTTAGAGCTCACACTGAAAAATAAATCAAGCCCCTGCCTCCAGCTTGGAGGGCAACCTACAAGAAATGGAGACACTTTGCTATCCAAGTTAGTTCTGCAAAGAGCTCAGACTTTAAAACAGTTTTAAAGAGTAGGGGCAGAATTAATTTATTTGTTATATACATATCATGCCTAAAGCATCACAATCATTCAATGAGGTTTGGAATTTGAATTTAAGATTGAACAGTGAAACAAACGAAAGTTGCAATGGTTTAGCTACAGATGAGAACCCTCTTCATCTTTTTTCCATAACAAATACTGTGCAGTTAGTCAGCATCACTAAAGTAAGTCATTCTATTTTGTAAAAGTTTAAAGTTAAAAAGCCAGCTGTATTTGATATTAATATGCCATCTGTTTTATATTTGTAGCAAATCTTTATTTTATTAAAGCACTGAAGGTATTCCTTTTCCCTGCTCTATTTTTCTCTCAACTTCTCCTTGTGCCAAGATGATGACTAAGTGGACGTATCAGGACGCCTTTACTGACTAGCAACCAACTAGACAGTGCTTGTTTTCCCCTCGGAAAGAGTTTGAATTTGCACACTCAACAACACGTTACAAAGATGCTAAACCCGATCCTCCTGGTTTTATTTCCAAGTCCAGCTTCACTTATCCCCGTGGAAACAAGCAGAAAATATTTCCCCAGTAATTCACTATCGCATAAAAGCTCTGGAAACCTCTCAGTTTACTGTCAAAAAAAAGCTAAGCAGAAAGGGAAACAGATTGGCCAGTGAAGCTATAAAAGCCAGAAAGTATGCTAGATGCTACCCAGTAGTAAGCAACTGGAGTGATCTTCTCAAGTTATTAGTAAATATGCAGAAGTGAACAGAAAAAGCATTTGAGGAAATCCACCTAGTGAACAAGTAAGTTCGTTGTTTTATCTTTATTAATTACATGCCGATGGCAACCTCAATTACTGTGAGCATCAAATTCAAAATATAGCAAAGCGCAGACAAAGTATGTTCATAAAGATAATCAGAAGATGAAAGGAAATTGTTCCTCACAGTAGAAGTGCTGATGTGAGTGGTTTAGCTGAGACTTCACAAGCCACAGTAAAGGGGAAAAGATACAAATATTACAAAAAATTACAGTGAATCAGTATCTTTGTAGAAGACAAAAATTATATTGCTCTACGTTTAAGCTTGCCTTAAATCCAAGATCTTCATTTTAAAATGAAACTACCATAATTAATTGTAAAATGGGAAAAAGTCAGAAATAATCCTCAAAAGCGGCACCTCTGAGCACCTCATCCTGACTCTCAGCACCCAGCCAACCTCGTGTCAGCTGCATGTTTCTCTCTCCAATGCACCTTCCTTCATCAGCGACCAATGTGACATGATATAAAAGAGATTGTTCCAGAGCAGAAAAGAGCAGTCAAGTGGGTGCACACACAGACATGAACTGCATCGATCTGGATTCTGAGAATGCACCTGAAAACACAGTTGGAAGAGATGCAGTTTATGATAACAAGTAAGTAGATGGGTAGCTTTGTTCTGTAGACGTGACACTGCAAGTATCCAGATCACTTCCAGTTCCTGTAGGCATTTCATCTGCATGATGATGACTGAGATAGTCTCAAACCTTCCAGACTAACTCATTATTCCAGCTACTCTACCAGCCTTCAGTTTCACAGCCATATGTTCTGCTCTTGCTGTGCTAAATATGTGCTATTATTGTGAGATGCACCACAGAAATGATGCTCCTGAGCCTGTAAAATTCTGCCTCTTGGCAGGTGATTTCTTTCTTCCACAGTAAATCCTAGGTATAATTTCTGGTTTTAAAAGAAAGACAAAAAAAGAGAAGGGAAAAGCCTCTAAAAGGGACAAGGGGGTGCCATTAGCATAGGCAGGATTATTTTTCATACCAAGAGCAGGGAAAAAAACAACCAAGCAAGGTTTAATCCATTCTGTATTGCACAGTCACTTTTACCAATTTTTCTTGACTTGATCTGTGGAAATGGACATACAGGTTTAGAGAATTAATACGGACTATTAAAAGTGATCCCAAACACTGTGTGTCCAGAACTACACAGTCATACAAATTGTCAAATTACTACTAAAGCTGAATTATAAACTGTTTAGTGAGAACAGAAAGTGGACTGAAGTCAACCACACTCCATTTCAGTCAAACAGGCCTGACAGGCACACTGCAGAAAGGGTAACTGGGAGGCCAGGGCCAAAGTAATGACATCTTGAGCACAGGAAGACGTGACTGTAAACTGGTGAATCTATTAAATGTTTACTCAAGCTCCTTCACATAAAAGCACTGTTCAAATAATGAGAAATTCTGTATATTCACTGAGTATAACATATGATAGTATTATTACCTCCACATTAAATAAAGGAAGTTACCTAGAGGTTATCTGATTTGTTCAGACTGATGCAGTAGTGTATTTTAGGTTAGAGGTCAGCAATTCCTAATGCCCTGTACAATAACAGAAGTTGAAACGAAGGATTTAAAGAGGTAGAAATGAAATGCAAATGAGATGAAAGCCAGACAAGTTTATTATGGAAGAATATCATTAGTGATAATGCCAAGATGAAGCTGTGCTGAAAATGACACTTGCTAATGAGATGTACAACTGATTTGTGTTTAAGGATAAGCCTGCTTGCTGTCTGGAAAGCACAGTTTTCAGTGTTAGCAATCTCATTCGCTAATGACTGTCAGTGAGGATTCCTGCCATCCCCCCAGCTCCCCTCTCCTGTTTGGTTGGAGATGCCTGTTCCCGTGTTTCTAGTGATTCAGGTTATTGTAGGATGGTAAGAGGAAAGGGACAAGGCAGGCTGCTCCAGGGCTTATTCAGCTGGTCAAAGTCCTGACAGAGTGTAAAGGATGATGTAGAAAATAAGTTATTGAATATTCCATATAGTTAAAAAATGCATATTGGAAATTGAAAACCAGGGAATCTGTCTCCAAACTGATATTTCTGCCTTTTTGCAGAAATCCAAACTTTTGCATAAATCCAAACTTTTGCATAAATCCAAACTGCAGAAATAAATAGCTAAATGCAGTGTGACATGAACCCTGCTGCTCTGCGTCTATATTTGAAGTCCAGGTAAGAACTCTTCCTGCTTTGTACATGCATTCTGGTTTGAAGTTCTGTTTTTAGAAGACAGTGGGAAAACTGAGAAAATCTTTTATCCATCTGATCATGCAATACCTGTGGTTTCTATGTACTCAAATAGGTGGAATGAGGAAAAGTCTTCATCTATTGCATAGGGTGTTTTCCTATCTTATGGCAGGTATGTAATAACATCACAAATGAGTACTTTATGTGAATAAAAATATAGCCACTAAGATAAAATAGTCCAAATTATTGTAGCAAACACTGAAATAAAAAATAACAAGTACAATGGGGGGAAAAAAAGGTAAGTACTAATAAATTGTGTGTAAACACCTGAATAGCAGAGCAAGAAATACCTGCAATATAAGAAGAGTTTATTTCTTCTGTGGACACCCCACCCCAGCATTATATACTTTAAAGTACTAATATAATGAAATTGCTTTGCTGCAATGTGTCACAGAGAGGTAAAAAATGTGTGCACATCAAAATTTACCTGACACAGGGTATAATTTCAGCTAGATAATTTATATTGCATAAGTGATGACTTTAACCTACCTCAAAACCAGAGTTATTTTTAATTATAGTAATTTTTCTTGATGTTACCATTCATGTAAGTAGTCAATGTAATTTATGAATAAATACATATAAACACATGGATGTATACACTGCTTTTTCTGTAGGTGATATTTTGAGAGTGTTCCCATTTTCACTGAATTGTAAGGTTCAGAGAAGTGGAAGTGCAGAGCCAAGATCTGGCTGAGGAGATTAAAGGAAACAGCCCTGACAGAATTTCAAGCATCTTATATTAAACTCACCATGTTAAGGCATTTAAAATACGACAACCTAAATATTGTGCTACACTCCCATTTTTATGTTTCATGCACAAGCCTAAGGAATCCCCACAATTTATGAGCCCAGTCCAACTGTGGTACCACCACTGCAGGTCTCTGTGTCAAATGTGAGCTCAGGACCATTAACAAACACATGCAGCAGCTCCACCTTTGCCCCTCATCATCAGCCTGCCTCAACACAAGAACCGTGCTTGGCACAGCAGGCTGCTCTGACCCCAGCCTACCCTGAAAGCAGCACATCTGGACTCATGGCACACTCCACTCTTCCTCAGTCCTCACATTCCTGATTGCTAGAAGCTGGATGTATTTGTGAACTGCCAGAGAAAGATGCTGCCATGCCCTCTTCCTGAGTGCGAGCACCACTGTACAAGGATCAGGAGGTTAATTTAAAAGCTCGATCTTTAGGAACATCTACCCCACTACACAGTGGTCTTCAACCTGTTCTCAGATTATTCACAAATTGACTTTAAGTTACTGTGGACTTCCTACATCAGAAGCAGCTCCTCAGGGATGCTCTGTCCCTGCTGTGCCAGGAAAGCAGGCCTGGTCGGTCCCTGCTTGACTGCCAGCCCTCCTGGTCCGGGGGACCTGTGCTCACAGCCCTGGTAGGACAGCACAAGACTTCTCCCACCAGTCTCCCTGGGGTCATGGCTGAGCACAGGGCTCTGAGATGTCAAGGAAACAGAATTCCCTAAGGCAACTCTGGGCTTTTAGAATCTCCTTTGGGAAAACATGACATGCCAGATGGGATCTCACAACTCCCTGCTGTCTGCCTTGCTGTGTATGCTGCTCCTGCAAAGGTCGTATCTTCACAATGAAAGTTATGGTGCTTGTGATAGCATGTAGTCATTTAGCACTGACTGAATAAAACCAGGCAAAAGGCCTGTTTCATAAAAGCAAAAAGGTAAAATAAGCATACACTGCGATTGTAGCCTAAATAGTTCTGACACGTAAATAGAACAAAAACAATCAGAACACATTTTCTGTCTTCATTTTCCTCTCTGGAGGTATGTTTTTAAAGGCTAAGAGCCTGACGGCAAACACAGCAGAAACCTTATTCTTGTCTCTGACCATTTCTGTGATTTCATCGGGCAGATCAGTTAAAATTTTGTGGTGATATTTCTATAATACAACTTGAACCTGAAATTCTCAGAACAGTACGAAGTCAAAGCTTGTGAGGCAGTGCGTTCCCATCAGGTGTGTCATCTTCCGCTCTAAAAAGAATTGCCAAGTAGAAGACCCTTTGTATGAATAGCAACTTGGAAGGAGGTAAATTGAATTTTTCATGTAAATCACAAAGGTCCTTTGTTTGAAATTATCTGAAGAAGGAAACACATTTCAGTATACAATTGAAAATGATAAAAGTATGTGTTAAACCTTGATTCCACAGAATACGACCCACTTTAAGTATAACAGACTTCAGATAAAGTGCTAAAGTATCTAGTTTGGCGTATCTAGTATCTAGTTTAAGGAAACTCCATGTCAGATATAGTTCATACAGTGTCAGGCTTGTCACTGCACAGTTGGGTTTTAACAGGATCATGTTCATCATAACCACCTACTCTGTGAGCAGAGGAATGGGGCCTCCGAATGCGAGGTAGCTGAACCCGATGTGACTGAATCTCCCTGTGTCTTATCACAAATCCCCACTTCTGTGCAGTTTAACTTATCTGTCCATAGTAACCGTCCAGTGGAATTACTACTGTAATGGTCATTTCAGTCACTTTATAGCAAGGAGATGCTGTACTGCACACCAGAAGTATATTAACACTCAGAATTATACCTGGTTCGATATTAACCAAGATTAATTTCTCAAATGACAAGAGAAGCCTTATTTACTAAATAAACTTGCTTTGCTCTGCCTTAGGGAAAGTTAAAAAATAGAAGGCTTTTCTGCCTATGTGCTACTTAAACTGGAATACTCAATAATTTATAAGATTTTAAAGATACATAAAATCCTAGCCCCTGTTGTTCTGCAAACTACAAATGTATGAAGATAATACATTTCATCCTAATGGCTGGGGACTGCAGTTCAAGCACGACAGTGCCCAAATTTGTTTCAGCTTTTACTTTAAAAGCTCTTCTTGCTCTAAATCAGTAAATTAGCAATGCTACATAATAAAAACCATCCCTCTCACTACCTTTAATAACATTTGCTTATCACTTCATTAAAATAGTTAAACTGCAGTATTATAACCGAGATTATATACACAGAACACAATGCGATTTCATAAAAATGCAAGTCTGCAATTTATTAATAACTATGGTAATACTATGCAAATATACAACATCATAATAGAAATCAGAGTGTATTATCTGACACACCTCGAGCTTTCCTATGTGCAGCTTTCCTCCCCCTTGGGCTCCCTTCCATTATAATTACCCCACCTTCCAGAAGCAAATTGTGTCACAACTTGTCTCCCGAGTCTGTAATTTGGAACTTGTCGCAGTGCTTCTAAGTGCTTCCTAGGCCTTCCTATTATCTTGTAAATAGACACATTAAATAGATACAGTGTTAAGATTAGATAGTTTAACCTTCTTTAAAAACTCAGCACCTGCATTATATCTTTTACTTCCAGAAGAAGCTTTAGCATTTCCATTGTAATTGATATATATAAATGTCATCGAGCATAATTAAAGTGCCTTGAAAAGCATTTTATTGAAAAAGCCACGTGTTTCTGATTTCAGATAAGAATTAGAAAGACATGAGAGTCTTTCCTTTAACAGTCGGATTCAAAAAGACTCTAGACCAGCCTCTGAAACCTGTTTTTCCAGAATATGGTGTTTAAATCAATCATTAAGTTTATGCTTAAGCGTTGAAGAGTCAAATGACTGGACAGCTGATAAGAGGAACAGAGTTAGAGAAAAGCAGAAGATGAGGTTATATCCCTTCAGATTCCTCTCTGAAAACATGAAGAATGCATGGAGAGACTGGACCTTGAAGTGACTATGCATAAAAGATGATCAAGAGAAGACTCAGACATAGTGTGCAGGTTTGTTGTTAATGGATCTCAGAAGGGTCACAGATTATGACAAGGCTTGACCCAGGCTAAATCTGCACTGTATATTGGTTTCTGTTATGAAATAGTCACGATGATCAAGAATTAACCGCTGTTCCTATCTCCTGACTAAACGTTTTCCAAGTAGCTTTTACATTGTAGTTCTTGTTACAGATCTCTGAACAAACTGTGTAAAGCCTTTCTTGGTCTGTTTAATCCTAATGAAGTCAACGTGACTTAAATTGTGTAATATCCAAATACTCGAATTAGGTAAGCTTGAATAAACTGGAACGTCTTAATGTTTCTGTTTATGTATGTATACATATCCATCTCTGGAGAGAGAGCGAGAATATATTACTATGGTACAAGTATCTAAAACATAAGAAGATAGGAGAAAATTAAATTCATTAAAAACAGCACAGGGATTTAAAAATGTCCTACAATGTTAAACAAATAGAATATACAAGTATTTCTGTCAGGCTAATCCTAATCAGACTGATAGTAACCTTTGCTTTAAACAGTACTTCAGCTTATCTGAAAGAGAATGCTTTCAACTACTTCTTGATGGAACTTCAGCAGCATCCCTTTGAGCTGTTCCTAACTGCTCTCCCACTGTACTTCTAATGCAATCTTTTGCTCAACTCTGTCTTCACAAAGAGTTTAGGTCTAAATTCCCTGGAAGTCAATTTGCATTTAAAAAAATGTCTACAGTTCAAAATGCATTTCATCTTCTCTTACATTTTTGAGCAAAAGCTTAATATTACAGCAGCATGGGATAATGAAACCTTCTCATAAGCATACTGACATAAAACGGTGAATGTATCACACCATCCATACATCATTTGTCCTCTGCCAAACTTATGTCTGTGCATGTTTAATAGCTTCAATGTCAAACCTCAGGAAAAGCATCAGTAGGAAAATGAAGCTATGGCAGCACTTCTTTTCTGACATGCACAGAAGCAAGATCCAGGAGGATGGGGGAAGTCAGTCTATTTTGTGGCTTCTTCATCACAAGAGAAATTGTTTCCAACCACTTTATTTCAGGATTAAGGACTGATCTGTATATGGATTCAGTTAAAAAACATAAGTAAGCCAGACATCTGTGATGTCTTGACCTCTTCCATATGTGTATGAAAACAAGCTATGCAGAATATACTGACTGGGTATACCATGATAAATAAACAAGACCAAAGGATGACTGGAAGATATTACCTCCAAAAACATATTAGAAGATGTTCTGCCAACTTTAAAACTGATGACCAAATATCGCCTGCATTAGTTGTTCCCATGCCTCCAATTGCTGTTTTCCAGTGTGTACCATGCTGCATGCGACCGCCAACACTTAAGTCTCTCAGAAATACTGAAATTAAACCCAAATTCTTCTTTAAATTTCTTGTTGCTAATCCAGGGAACTCCACTGGCTTTATTGCAAGGACAAAATATCTTAAGCTTTTGCTATACCTTTCCAGTACTCTGATCTTTATTCATGTGCTGCATCCTCAGCAAGATCTAATGAAGCCATACGTGTGTATAGTAGTACACTGTTCAATAACTACAAACCTTTGTTGTTTGTTACTAAAACCTTGTGACCAATTACACTTTGTTATTTATTTCATAATAATCCTAGTTGTGTGTGAAAACCAACCATCTCCTTGTAGGAAGTCTCATTTTCTCAATTTTTTAAGTGCCTCTTAAAATGAATGATGAGGCAGAAATGCAAGATTATGGAGAATAAGAGCTTCTGTACGTAAGAGAAATTTAGAATCTTAAGCAGCAGTGAATGAATAATTCAGAGAATAAATTATGGGCTTGTCTTCTGGAAATAAAACATCAACACTGACCATTTATTTCACTTAGGTCAGATACTTAGCTCAGGTTCTTGCAGGATTGGTAGTTCCATTTGAAAATTGTATCTGTTCAGGAAAAATACCTTACATATATTCATAAAAATTCCAAGGGAAGCATACAGAAATTAAATTAGCAACCAGATTCTTCTGAATGGGCATTAATGAGAATGTGAAAAAAGTACATTTATTTTTATCATGAATTTGCTGAAGGCTGCTCAAGCAGCTCACACTTGTCAACAATTACGTGAATATTCATGTGCATACATATATACATTTGCATGCATATGACTATCTGTAACAATAACTGATCAATAGATAATTACTCAGGAATTCAGGCAGCTTATAGCAATTACGATTGTAACACAGAGTGCCGTGAAAAATAACTTACTGGGAATTTATGACAGAAACTGCTCCTTGTAAATGAGGAAAGTGACTTTTCATAGGGAAAACATCATCATTCCGAACTTACACTGACGTACTCCCAGCATTGCCTTCGCACAGAGAATTGCTGTGCTATAGTGCGTGCTACCAGTGCAATGTAACGTGCGTTACATCATTGCATCATTCAAATCATGATCCTGAAGAAAAAATTAACTCTCTCTCTGCAGGAGAAAGAAGCATTGGCAAATGAAACACAAGTAATACATAAAGTGTAATCCTTGACAGTGACAAACAATCTACAGCCTTGGGAAAAAGAAGGCTAATTTTTAAAGTTCATAATAAATTTTATGCCTAATTATTTATAATACTGTCTAAGTAGTAGTGTAGTTATTTTCATTACAAGACTAAGGATTACCAATGCGTTTCACATGGACCATTACAGAGGCAACAATTTCTTTGATGTTTAAAACTTTGAGCACATGAACAAACCACAACAATTTCTGTGCATTACTGAGCTTTTGGATAATTAAAAAAAGAATAATTTTTATGTTAGTGGAATAATACTTTATTCAATGGTGAAAAGTTAATATCTTCCTGCAATACCGTGCATTATTCTTCCTTTTTGTTTCAAAAATAGGATTTAATATACCTTCCCCTTACATTTAATGTAATTATCTAGGCCTGAATTATTATTCCATTAAGTGGATTCAGTCAATGAACTGTCTTTCACTGCTTTCATTGCTCTAATTCTAAGGTGTTCAGTGCTGGCACACAATAAGCATAAGTTACTGCAATGCTAGCAAACCAGGAGTCATGCACAGGTATTTAAAATCACAGTGTAGGGAATAACAAACTGTTCAGTGAGGTACTAAAAAGGGCTGATTTTCAATCATCTGTTTTGCTAATTACCACATCTCCTTCCTCACTTGCCCCCATGTAACCTGCACAATAAGAGAGGCTGATGGCACAAGCTTGGGAAGCCAGGGAAAGCCACCTCATAGCTGGCCACAGAGGCCACAGGCACCTCTCATTGACCATATGGCTCATGCCTCTTCGCAAGGACCAAATGCATTTTCTCCCAGGAAGTCACTGGTGTAGGATACACCCCTGGATGAGACTGGCTAAAACACACAAAACTTCTTGGACATGCTGCAGGGATGAGCTAGTGCAGACATGGGCAGCACAGTGACAAAGCCCCTCCTCTCTGCTTTCAGAATTACTCATATTTGGATGGGTCTCACACCCAAATATATATGGGAATTCAAACAGCTTTGGTAAAGGCTTTTAACGAAGCATGCCAAGTCAAAATTATCAATTTCAGCTGGCTAATGGATTTAAATTATATATTGTTTAATGCAACAGTATCCAATTTAATGCTGTTATCTACCAATACACCAAAACCATATGCTGGTTTCTGACAGAAAGCACGAAAGCCCTTCCTGCTACAAGTCCTGATTTCAGAAAAAACGTTGTTTTCATTCCATATACACTGCCTGAAGTACTATTTGTGTTTGCAATAAAGGATAAGAACGGAAGAGGTGCCACTGAGATTCCTGAACTTAAAATGTATCTCTTGTACAAAAGGATGGTGGTTTGGTGGCATTTTTCTGAAACCACAGCACACTTTGCAAGATCTGTGTTTTTATGCTTTCTTTACACAGAATGGAGCACTAACTTTCCAAAATCTCATGATGAGAACAGGCCAACCGCTTCAAACCATGGTTTTTGTAACAATGATTTGAAGTCATCAGTGAAATTGTTTCAGCAGTAAAATTATTTACTATAAAGAATACATCTGTAATAGTCTATAAAGTATGTACAGCATGCAAGACACCAGAACACAGAACTGAAAAGTTACCAGTACTGAAACAGCACTTCTTTGCTCCTGCTAGTTTTCCCCTTCTTGTGCATGAAGATAACAGGGATAAAGACTGCCTAAGCCACTGACATGAGACTTAGTTTTTACAAGTCAGTGCACACATGGATGTCTCAACCCAGTAAATTAACATGGATTTGCATCAACAACCAGTAATTATGTTTTATGTCAGCCAATAAAGAGCAGGAGAACGATGAATTCCTACAGCCAGAGCAGCACTATTTTCAACGACAGAAGTGGCACCAGTTCCAAAATTTAATGCATCTGCCAAAACTAAAACAAAACCCAAACCCACCCCAACCTTAAATGTAGTCCCCAGCCAAATCTCAAAACATGTCTGACTAAAGAGATAAACTTGGCCAGTGGTTCTGCACTGTCCCACACTGGAGACATTGCCATAGTTCTCAAAACAAGGGTACTCACTTTACTCGCTCTCTTGGTCAAGATTCTGTTATCTAAGCCACTTTTCATATCATTTTCTCTATATGGAATTTTGCTTTATGTATTTGCATGAATCCAGGCATTTTGGCTATATAGCGCTAAGAAATGCCAAACCAATGCCCGCTTTGACACAAAAGGAAGACGCAGTTGCTCAGTGCTAAGCACCACTTAATGCAATACTGTTATCTGAAAAGCACATTTGCTAGAGACATTTTATTTTGTGGCCTATGGCATTATGTATAAAAGCGGAGACTCTTAAAGTAAGAGGCTATGACAGCTGAATATTTTGTGCAAGTGTTTTTGTATGACAGCATTGCTACTAGTATTATAACATAATAAATGTCATTTGAAGACCAGAGTGATCTAAAAGGTTTAACCTGACTTGCGCCAAACCTCACACTTACAATTTAGAGCTTTCTCCCTCCACAGTGGTCAACTCATGAGTGGCTGGCTCTCATTCCTGTGCTTACAAAACATTAAATACCTGCTTTCTTCAAGGCTCTGTGAAAACATAAGTGCATTCTTACCTCAAAGTCCCCCACAGATATCATCCAGAAATGGAAAAGGAAAAGTGCAAAGCACTATTTTATCTCAGAGATTAATGTTTGTGGTAGCATTGGCAAGAACCTCTCACAAGATTCCTTTTTGTGGAAGGCTTTAATCAAATACATCGTAATGTTATCAAAAGAAGTGTAGACAGCCGGCACCATGTTTTATCATGAGGTGTGAGATGACACAGGACACAAACATTACAAGCATCTTTCTTTTTAATTCCTTCCATGTAGAAAGAAAAAGATAGAAAAGAAAATGTGAGTCTTCCATTGGAAAATTTGTTCACGTGTTACTAGCAGGCTATGCCATCCACTTCACATTGAAATTCTAGCGAAAGTAAGAATTCATATGAATTAATTGGATATGTCAATTCTAATTAGCCCACAAAGGCTAGGTAAGTGTCCTAAGGAGACTGAAGGGTATCTCCACATTGCTGCAGATAAGTCAAGTATCCACTCTTGCCCAGCCTGTGTCTTGGGATACAAGAGAGCTTACACAGAGCACTGCAGAGTGTTGGAGAAAGGCAGCAGGGGAATGAGGTTAAGAAAACAAAGGCTTCCTGCTTTTTGCTGGTTTTGGCAAACTAGAGCAATAGGCAGTAAAGGATGCTTTCTGAAACAGACAGAAATCAAAGCCAAAGAAGCAATAAACATTCACTCAACACTGTAACATGCAATGTTACGACAGCTGCTTCTAAAACAAACCAGAATGTTACCGTACAGGTTTTACTTTTCACTGTGCAGGGAAAATGTCCATTCCTTTATCCCTAGAAGTAATTGTGATCATTATCATCAGCCTTGAGGAAACCGAACATCCAGATGGGCTGAAATTAAAAACAAAACCCTTGTCTTCCAGATGTAAACCTCAAAAGAATCCAAATGATGTCAGAAATGAATGTGCCATTAACACCCACTAAAACAAGGGTAGAATGTACACCAATTGCAATGTATACCAACAGCATTTGGATTGGATTTCAGCCAGTATTTTCCCTCCTGCCCTCATCTACAGCATCGGACATGTGTGGGTTTTGGTGCCATATCATTATGGCACCTACTCATTTGCACTAATTTCTCCTTCTACACTGACCTAATAAGCAGCAATGCAATTTAATTGTACATATTATGCACTGTTCTCTACCAGCAAGTGACAGTAGCTCACAATATGAAAAGGAATTAAACATTCATTCATTGATAGAATATCACTGGTTTTATCCAGACACAAGATACTGTAATGGATTGCTACAGATTATAGTAATCCATTACTATATATTGATAGATATAGTATTATAAATTTATAAATGGGAATAAGTACATTAATTTTCAGAAGCATGCAGTAGTGCCTGTACTTGCCTATTCACCAGCGTAGCCTGCAATGGATTAGGATCCTCATTCTCACTGCTGCTTAAAAGATGCATTTCAGAAGAAAATTACAAGCTTTGGAACAGACATAGCACTTTGAATAGAACATGTTTCTCCTTTATTTTAACTTAAACCCAGCCTTAAGAAGGAAAAAATACAAAAATACTTATAGCCTGAAGTAATTTATCTGAAGTTTGATAGCCTAATAATACAAAGACTGAATGCATTACTTGTGGAAAATAGATGTGGTCTACTGGCATTCACCTGACCTGCAGTCCACTTTTGGGCTCTATGGAGGTAGCTGAAATTTGAGTAAAATGCAACCAACCTCCATTCTTTTATTTCCACTACATACGCCTCATCTTATGAGAACAGACCATGTACACTTTGGAATACCTGGACAGGACCATTTCCATCTGTGTTTGGCTACGTGATATGCAGACATCACATAACCAGAGAGTCCTGTGCCTTTATCAGAGGTTATGGCCTGACTGCTGAGGCACTGTTGCTGGACAAGAATGACAAATTCACATAGGACAGAGGTTTCAAAAGAGCCCCAGCCTAACTGACCACACAAAACACAAATTCACAAGTCACTTAGGTTCTAAATTCCTTTCAAAACAATCCTGTGCTTTGGTACCTCTGAAACTTTTACTTAGTAAACATTGATACAAACATCGATAGTACTGTTAGAGTACTAAACGTTCTTACTGTGCGAATTCTGGTCTTGGAAACCATGTGCTGCTATGGAACAACTGGTGTAGAGGAAGTGGTGCTTGAAGAGAAAACTGAGAAGACGTCAAGAAAAATTACCTTCTACTTTGTTCTCTACTGTATCACCTCACACAGCTGCCTTTACATCTGGTAAGGGAACACTGTGTGTGTTCACAATGGAAGAACTTCATTTGCACCAGATAGTTCCAACAAATAACATATAATTGCATTCAAGGTTCTCCTTTTCCAGCATAGCAGCTTAGCCAGACCCTGAATTCCTCACTTCTTACCAGTAAGACAAAACTATTATGCATGTGTTAAACACCTGTGAACACAAGCACTTTAGGCTACTGTGAACTGTTTGTACAAACCTACTCATCTTCCTTCAACATCCTGATCCTTAAAGACTTTTTAAAATGCAAAAAATTGGTAAGAGACTTGGGAATGAGAAAAAACAGATGATCCTTAAAATAGTCATTTTACCGAATTGCATGATTGGAAAGACTAAAAAAGAATGAAGCATCTACTTTGACTAAGCAAAAGATGACTCTTCCTTTCTAATATATGGAATATTTAACTAACCCATTCCGTAGTATTAATTCCAAGGTTTGGCATAGCCTAATAAATAGCACTGGACTGCTGAAAGTTGAACTCCTTTCTCAGTTGAGATTAATAAAGCTCTCTGGATGCATATATGTTTGCATAGACAAAAATAATGTATGTGCCAGGTTCCTCATTATACTGAGGAGATGGACTATCTCTTCATCTCTCACTAAGATAGATGGCATTGCATTTCAAAGATTTATTTCCATCTATTTAAGCATCAATATATATGTAAAGTGAGGATTTTACTCTAGAAACCTTACCTTTGAATAACCTTTAAAATGTGAGGGAAAAATAAGAATGTGAGATACTGAATGACTTGTTAGAAATGAAACTTGATTACATATTGGGTAAAGTAAGAAAAAATACTTCCTAATATATGCACAGCATTGACAAATCAAAAAGCACATCAGCAGAAAGAAAGATTAAAAGCATCTCAGGAGAGATCCTTGTAGTTATGGCCATTAAAAAGTAGCATTAATTCAAGCAAAACTTGGATAATTTTAATTCAGAAGAAACAACTTGATCGATAGATACAGAGACAGCAAGGAAAGGCTGGCTGCGTCATCAGCATGGCATACTTGAGAACAAATTACTGCAAACTGCTTTCCATCCGATCAACTAAACACTATTCCTGGTGCAATTTTGTTAAAGAGATGCCTAATAAAGAAATGCGCTAGGAAATGGTAGGAAAATGAACAAACAAAAAGCGTGTTTGTTTGGTAGCTGCGTTCCATCCATCGCTTAAAAAAAGCAGCATATAGGGCAGCAAATGAAGCTCACGCCAGTTGTTATAAACATGTTGACCCACAGGTGACTTTATTGTGCCTTCTAGCAGAAAAACTCTCATGCTTGGATTGCCAGCTTCTGCAGAGAGAGACATTTCCTAATCTTTATTTCTCCTTGAATGCTATCACAGCACAGTGCCTAACTTTCACTAGCTGAACGCCTATGAATTAACAGTACTTTTAATTACTTTAGATGTAATCTGTATTTGAGCATGCTTTTCATTTTGCATTCATTTTTCTTCCATTCATTATCAGTCTTTCTTTTCACTAGACTGCTTATATTTTAATTTGTGCAGGCTTTAACAATATACTGATTCCAATACTGCCCTAATTAAATTAATTTACTTGCACAGATTTAACAACAACCCCTTGTTGACATCAGAAGCACTCCTTTTTCTTCTGTCCAATATATTTTACTGTCTATCAAAGAGTTATTTTTCCTAGGCACTACTACTTTTTTAGAGTCAGCCCTTGTGCAACTAGTGCTCCAATACATACCCAGATTAGTATTTCAGCTTTAATAAAATTACAGTCCAAGTCCTAACTGGCCTGCACTTTTAGTCCATAAATGTTATTTAGGTCCCTTCAAATAAATAACTGCAGAGTGGCTTCTGACCACAGTGGGAAGAATGTTTAAGACTGTTTTATTTCCACCACAGCCATCATTCCCAATTTTCTTCATAATTAAAACCCTACTCAAAAATGCCTTCCTAGAATGGGCAAAGAATCAAAGCTGAAAGCATGGCTCACCTATGGCTTTTCCTTTCATCCCGCATAAATTCACCCCTGACCACTCCCAAGAAAGCATCAGTATTTTCTCTCCTACAGTGGCTGATACTCTCATCTTTTGCACTTCAGTTTTACCCTTTCAGAACCTGGATTATTCCAACATTTTAAAATTATTTCCAAATCACCACATTGCCACTCCTATTGTGCACAGAGGGATCCAACAATTCTCTTTTTCCCTGTTTATATTTCTTACATTTCCTTTTCTCCTGCTGTAGGTCATCTTCTTCCAGTGTAGAATCTCCTCTAGGCAGAATTGTCATGTATAATGCCTAGTTATAGAAAGCTCTCGATTTAGCTTCTTCTCAAAAGAAAATTTATGATCTGTAATAGCAATAGTACTCTCTCTTTTGAATTTATTCAGAAATAATATGGTGGTTTGAATCAATTAACCAAGACATAATACTGGGGGGTCATGTTTATTTGTGTAAAGGGGATAGAAAATCATATCGAGAGCAAATGCATAATAGTAATCCTTCCTGCCTTTGGTAATTTGCATTTGAGAGTCTGATAGGTGCTCTAGGACAGGGGAGAGAAACACAGGAGGTGCCTCCTTTATTTTTCATTTTCTCTTGCTCTTAGAACCCTCATCATGGGGCAGCATTTAGTTACGTGTATGCTGTATAATGACTTGTATCACTGAGATAGAAGCAGAAACATTGCTCTTTGATGTGGAACCCCATCAGACACCTACCCCTAAAAGCCAGTGGGTATGCTCACTGGCTGGCCAGCAACTGGGATGGCCAGCCCTGCAGGGAGCACGTATGGAAAATATGGCATCACAACATGCATGTTCAGTGCCTTCCAAGAGCTTGAGATGAGACGGCCAAATTTCTCTTGGTTTCCCTAAAGCTCTTCTGCAGCTGAACTCATGACCAACATGCAGCTCAATTCCTGATGCACCACTGAGCCTAAGCTTACCTGAGAGATTTCTACAGTACATTGGAGATGCCTCTGTTTAATGTGTTACACAACCTTAGCAAAGATGGAGTGGAACATCCTGCTAGTACTGCCTGGAAGAAATAGGTCATGTAACTTGGACACTGCCGATTGACAAACAGAAATCAATTAAGAAATCCATGTACAGAAAAGAAAAATCAATGGTCACTGACATGGCGCAGTGAGTGGGTGATACACAGAGCACAAAGTAGTACTGACATGTATTGATGTAATGAGGAGTGCAGATGTCTGTGATCCAGACAGGAAGGAAACACAGTGTGCACAGCATCATGGATGCTCTGCCAGCATGGGGCTGGGAGCACATGCCATGCTGAGTGGGGCAAACAGAGGGATGGAGGGAGAGAACAAGCTATGGCTCCTGCTGTTACCACCCCTCCACACGTGGAATTTTAGACTGAATTGATGTGACCCCTCATGTTTTTTCATAATAACCTATGAAAAAAAATTAAAGTATATTTATATACAAATCTACAAATACACTTCACACTCTTTGCCCCACAGATACAAACACACACACATTAAGGCACTGACATCTTACTGACTGTGGCTGTATTCTAGTTGCTTGCAAACTGTGTTAAGTTTGCTCATAATGTAACTCAGAAAATCAGGGGTAAAATTATGCATTCCTTAAGGCATTCCAATTCAAATAATTTCTTATATGTGAGTTCCTGTTAAATGGCATAAGCATACCCCTAAACCCTCCCCTCCTTTTCTTAATTACTTTTAAAAGCAGGGTCTTTCTTGTTTTCCTTTTAGACTAGTTTGTCTAAAAACCCACTGCAGTGATGAACTGTTTTCACTGATCACTCAACCAGACGTCATATTTTACTGCAATAATCTATTATTATTTCAAGATTTAGCACAGAATAAGAATACAACTGTAATTTTCAGACGTATATGTCAGTTGTTAACAAAGGTGGCATCAGATCTCCTACCATTCAATTACAGTCATTATTTAAAAGAATTAAGATAAATTCCTAATGATGCTTTTTGGCTATGTAGATTAAAACCTTTACAAATTATTGCCTATTAAAAATATGCATTCCTCATCTTGTGAAACTTTTACTTGTGATCCTGGCTCAGTAAGAAGCTGCAAGAATTGAAGAATATGATGTGCACAGAAGGAAGGCAGAAATGTCAGAAGCAGAATACCCCCAAGCGCAGAGCCGCAGGCAGCAGACTCACTCAGCAGAAAGCACATGGAATGGGCAGGAAGATAAGAATTTAGAAGCAGGAAAAAAAACCCCAAAACAGGCATTTTAGAGACTGAGGGAGAAAGGAATGGTAAGGGCTTAAAGGCAGGAGGCTAAATAAACGATACCAGGAGCTGGAAAATCCCCATCGTGCTTTAAAAGAAGAAATAAGGTCATAAGCACAGTAAGAGAAGAGCTGCGCCACTGACCAGCAGCAGGGCCAGTGTTTAAGAAGTACAGTTTCTTTGTTTAAAGAAGAAAAAATAATAAGAAGAAAAACCAGCAAGGGTCCTCCTAATGGGCAGACTTCACTGAAGGGCATTATTTTTCCAGAGGAAACTTCTTGGGTCTGCTATGTCTCCCTGGTGTCAGGGCACAGCTCTGCATTGTTCTTTAGATAACACAACATAACACTGTGGGGTAGTTACGAATCCTTTCATGTGGAAAACAGCGTGTCAGGGGGGAAACTCTGGAGCTGGATTTTAAATGTTTCCAAAACAAAGAAGTCTGTTGGGTTATGCACTATGCCCCAGTGCACAGGTACAGCTGCATCAGGGCCAAAGGCATGTCTCTGGTTTGGCATATGTTACTTAGTTTTAAGAGAGGATCTCAACCTACATCCATTATATTCTGTAATTAGAGGTACTTGCAAGAAGCATATGCATAATAAGAGGTACTTCATAATGCTTTCTGCTCAGCTCAAGTGCATTCTTCCCCACTTGTTTTCTATTTTACTATTAAGTGACAGTTTCCCTGTTGGAGACAATTTACTGGGCCAGAATCTCAGAGGATAACCTAGTTTGTGCAAAACCAGAACTGATCAAGAATTAAACCACTGGGGATGTTATATGTAATTTACCTATATGTAGTTTTATTATTTTATTTTTTTGTATTTCCAATATCCTTTCACTGTTCACCTACACAAAAGAAAGTCAGTTTTCCTTTAGAATTGAATTAATACATTGCATTTTATTAGCTGGTAGGGACTACATAACAGAGGAAAACAGGAACTTTCTGACATCAAATGCTTTGGTAAGAAGCTGGGTGAATTAATGACCTGTTATATATAAGCCCTGGTGTTCTTCCAGGCTTATATATATTTTGCTAAACACCCTCTTCCCCAAATTTCAAATTGACACATGTACCTATACTTTAGATAAAGTCAATTTTACCATTCTAATCTTGTCTCAAAGCTCGTGTTTTAAACAATCTTCCAGTCTAATTAGCATTACCTTCTGGCTCCTTAGTACCATCCTTTTGGATATTGGCATGGTTAAACCACTCATGTCTACTTGGTTTAGTACAGTGTAGCAAATGTCAGTGAAATAGAAGGGCATATGGCATATAATTACAGAACCATATGGATGCCAGTAGTGATAGTCAACAGTATTTGAACTCAAGACCAAGCAAGTCAGAGGAAGAGCAACAAAAGACCATCATAATCATAAAATGGATGTATATAATTTATTTACAGCTCAAAGAAGCCTCTACATGTCCAAGCAAAGCTACTGTGTCCATACAAGCACACAGCTGGGGAGTGCACTCTATATTATTTTTATCATGGTTTGCAAATCTATAAACTCAGGTTATTAAATGATACAAGAAATCACTCACCAATGCACAGAGCAGATCAACTGCTTCCAGAATCAGCTCTTGGTGGCCAATCCGAGTGACTCCCAGTTCCTCAAGCTCCTGATGAGTGATGTGCAGCAGCTGCTCGCCATTGATCTTTTCTCTTTCAAAGTTTTTAATGTATTGTTGGAGGCAGTCATCGAGGCCTGTTTGAAAAAGCCAACAATGCATATTCAGAGAACAGGGACAACAATAATTCTGCAATTCACAGAGTTTCCAAGTTGTTTGGAAATGCAAATATAATTCCTTGTTTGGATTTCTTATGGAAAAATGTGTAAAAAGTGTAAAAAACTTTCTTATGGAAAAATGTGTAAAAAACTTTCATAGTTCAGTGCATACTGCTAAAGAGAAAAGTTTCTATTACTGACATTATTTTCAACACTCGTCATAGAAAAGGTAGGGTTGGAAAGGACCTTAAGATTATTCAGTTCCAACCCCCCTGCCGTAGGCAGGGACACCTCACACTACACCATGCCACCCAAGACTCTGTCCAACCTGGCCTTGAACACTGCCAAGGATGGAGCATTCACAGCTTCCTTGGGCAACCCATTCCAGTGCCTCACCACCCTCACAGTAAAGCACTTCTTCTTTATATCCAATCTAAACTTCCCCAGTTTCAGTTTTAACCTGTTACCCCTTGTCCTGTCACTACAGTCCTTGATGAAGAGTCCCTCCCCAGCATCCCTGTAGGCCCCCCTTCAGATACTGGAAGACTGCTATGAGGTCTCCACGCAGCCTTCTCTTCTCCAGGCTGAACAGCCCCAACTTTGTCAGCCTGTCTTCATACAGGAGGTGCTCCAGCCTCTCTGATCATCCTGGGTGCCCTCCTTGTTTTAACGCTAATTTTTATCCTCCATGGTACTTACTAGGGATACCCAGGAAGAGCAAGGAAGCACAGAGAGTGCCATTACAACAAAACCTTTTTCGTCTGATGTCATGAGAACCTAAGTGTAAATTTGGGTTATGGAAGAATATGATTAGGAGCACATTCTTCCTGGTATTCCTCTTGTAGGACTCTTCAATGTCATACAGTGTAACCACTGTATCATACCACTCATTAGGAGAGCGGTTTTGAGGTGCAGTAACCACCTACACTAACTGCTACACCCAGTGCTAGTATATTTATTTATTTATGTCAAACTCTTAACTTTCTGAAACTCAATAACATACAAATGATTTTGTTATAAACCCTGTGATTAATAGTTCAATTTTACTCATGAACAAAGAACTATTCCATTTCGCCCTGAAAATCGATAAGGCAAGAAACATTGTGTTAAACACAGAGAATGTCACCATTATGGTTAAATTAAGGGGGAAAAGTTTGTGCAAACACTAAGAAAAGCCAATAGATATAAAGAAAAGAAAAGCAAGAGGAGTATGTATGATGTTGTTCTTGTTTGTCTGTTTAAAAGTTCTCACAGACACAATAAAACCAGAAATAAAGCAAAGTTATTTGTGTTTTAATTTCCTGGATTATTATTATGGAAACTGGTAATTCTATCATTTGCCTTAGGATCTTTGAAAGAGAAACCTGTAGGTATTTTAACATTTTTTGAATCACAGAGGTTCTTCTAAGTAACTGGATGATACAATATGGCAACGACAAACAGAAATACATTGCAGGAATCCTGGGGAATTGAAAGCAAGCCAGCAAACGTGGAATTTAAAACTATTCTGTAGACAAGAATACTTGATATTGTCCATGTTTTTCTATTCTCAGGTTTATTAAATAGGGTATCTGAGAAAGAGAGATCTGACACCTTATATTTGACATGCTGAATATTACCACTTTAAGTCTCAGTTAAGCCAACATAATTCAGTTGAGATACTAGGATTGTGGTGACACAAGAATTGAATAAACAAAATAATGTGTTTGTCTTCTGTTCCAGAAATACAATGGGATATACTGCAGTTTCCTTCAATGAAATTATCTCTCAAAACTACTCAGTTGTTTACTCTGTAAACAGATAGTCCTAAGTTATGTTACCGTGCTCTTCTATCATTTACCATGTAGCCATCACGACCTTATAGCCACTTAGACATCTAGCCTGTCCAAAACTAGGCCAGTGATGTAAAATGTTGCATTTTATGTTGCTATCCATAATTATGAGCTAGTTTGGTTTAGTTTTGCTTCTTGGTTTTGTTTTGCTGGGGTGTTTTGTTTAGTTTCTTTTTAACTCAAATCAGCAGTCTCCTTGCAACCAATACCTAAGCCTTTTCTCCGTTCTGGAACGGTTTGCAAACAGGACACTATTTCCCTGCATCTGTTTGTGGGTTTAAATGATTTGAGGAACAATTTCATGTAAGTGTATTTCAGTTTGGATTGGTTAAAACCGGACCACTGCAAATTTAACATTTGAAATTCAGAGCCATTACACATTCCTGCTCCCTGCTTGCTCAAGAACAATTCCAGAGCAAATTCCAAGACCCCTGTGTTTCAGGTTTGCTTTTAGTGACTATTTGCCTGAAATTCATCATAAAAAAGTACTGAAACTGATACCAGATATTAAATTATTTTGAACAAAAGTGAAGAAAATTAATTAAAACCCTTAGTAACAGTGGCCACAAATAAGGATTTGTAGTATCAGAAAGGTTTAGAAAATACCAGATTAACATCACATCCTATAAAAACTGTGTAGCCAGATGTATTAAATGTCCCTTTGTGCCAGAGAGAATGTACGACAAGAGCAAAATATGAAATTTGCATTATTCATACTGCTCTGTAATAGCTCCCCAGGGCATCTTTAGAAGGCATTTACTTAATAGTGCAAACAGTATGGCAGTTGACAACAGAATACAGAAATATATCATTAAAGGACCAGGCTGTCTCATAGCATGACAGCATTTGATAAATACACACACAGAGAAAGAAGTATTTGTTCATTGCTTGTTGCTTTTCTGTCTGTCTAGGAGGTAGGAATTGTATTACATTGCTCCTTCTCTTGCAATGTAAAAAAGTTTTTTGATAACTGTGAGGTGTTACAAAGCAGGAATTTAGCCAAGAGTAATTTCATTCTTTATTGTTGTGGCTGTAATTGTTTTTAGCATGAAAATATCAAAGACGCAATTAGAAAGAGTACGGAATAAGATCATTTTGACTCACCAAAGCCAAGTGGAATATTTATTTCCTCAAGCCACTCAAATTGCTCTTTATGCAATTTTCTCAACATGATTTCTGTTTACAGGTAAAACTTACATTAGTTAAGACTCATTACTACAAAAAACTAACGGGCATTAACTCTGCTTTATTGATAGGTAAATAAAATTAAACCACTAGTGCCAAGTTACACAGTATTGGTGTCAGGCAAGAAACACAGAGGCTTGCAGTTCTGATTCTGCACATTCCTACTTTTTTGGGGTACAGTTTGTAACTAACCAAAATATCCATCATACTGCAGTAAATTAATTCAAGGAAAAAGGTTTAAACATGTATGCTTTATTTTAAAGCTGAGAGTTAACATGAGACACGATGAGAGATCTGCTATATTGTCTCTTGTGTGTCTCTTGTCCCAGGCAGCCAAGAAGGCCAACAGCATCCTAGCCTGTAACAGAAGTAGCATAGCCAGCAGGGCCAGGACAGTGACCATCTGCACCTAGCATACTGTGTTCAGGCTCAGGGGGGAACTTAGTGCTCTCTACAGCTACCTGAAAGGAGGCTGCAGTGAGATTGGGGTCGGTCTCTTCTTTTAAGTAACAAGTGATAGGACAAGAGGTAACAGCCTCAAGCTGCTCTAGGGGAGGTTTAGATTGGATATTAAGAACAATTTCTTCACAGAGAGGGTGATGAAGCATTGGAACAGGCTGCCCAGGGCAGTGATGGAGTCACCATCCATGGAAGCATTCATAAACCATATGGATGAGGTCCCCAGTGATACGGTTTAGTGGTGGTCTTGGCAGTGCTAGGGAACGGTTGGACCTGATGATTTTAAGCGTCTTTTCCAACCTACTTGATTCTGTGATCCTTTCCATTTTTAAGTAAAAGGCTAGGACTAGAAAACTTTATCCCTGCGTTCAAAGAGCAGAGGAAAAGCAAGCATCTGTGATATACTGAGTGCCAACTATGCTTTTGCAAATAAGGCATGTAGTAAATTGCCTAAATCAAAGAGACATGAAAAAGAGGAGGCAGAAAAATCAGGTAGGGAGAAAGGGCAGGAAAAGACAAACCAGTTAGCTCGAACATTTATTTTTAGAACTGCATAATTAAGAAAACAGAATCATTAAAACAACAAAGCAAACCAACATGTTATAAAAATACCCCTCTGTAGAGCTAGCTAAAATTAGACATAAGTATTAACTCTGAGCCAACATTACGAAAGAGATGCTACATATTGTGGGCAATAACACCCACTGAAATTAAAATGAATCTTTTCATTGATGTCAAACAGCATCACGTTTGTTTTATATTGAAAGCACATAGTTGCCATGTTAGGTTAAGGTCTGTCCCTTTCTCTCTAGCACTAGACAGAGATACTGATAGAAAATTACTGTAAGAATAAATGAAGGAAAAGCATAAGTTGTTGCCTGCTATTCAGGAAGTCAAATTATGCAGGCAGAGCAGCTCTCATGAGGAGAAATGTGGTGACAATAACTTTATCAAGTGTGATCCATCACAAAAGAAAAGTAATTTCTAAGTTTAAAAAGTCTAATTTCCAATTTTTCATAAATCTCTCCATACATTACATTTATTTGCTTCTTTTTTTGTCATATATTTTAGTGGAACTCTGCTACCTATGCTGGTTTTATAATCCATCCTAAAAATTCCTCACCAAGTGATGGTTTTCTTCCTACCACATCATTATTCCCAGCGGAAAATCTACAGCAGCTGGCTAGAAGAGCAGAACACTGGCTGTGAAATGGAGGGGTTACGTGGAGGGCAGACAGGAAAGGTCTGTGCCAGTTCAGCTTGTCACAAACACGACTGCTCTCATGAGAGGATTCTTCTGACAGAAGAGGGTATGCAAAGTGATATGCTCCGTTCTAAAAATGCAGCGTTGCTCATTCTGCTTTTAGGTACAAGATGAAAGAGAAAGAAAACAGCTCAGTGGAAAAGCATTTACCACTGCTGACTTCTACAAGGAAGTGTTAAGAGTCCATTTATAGCCAGTTGGCAAAGAAGTCAAACCCACCTAGACTGAGGGTCTGAGAAAGTACTTAACGCCTTTCCTAATTAAAATAACTTCTAAACCAAAAAGCACATAGAATACTAAAATGACAATTGCATAAAGGCTTATACACAACAGCAAATTTGAGGTACATGTGCAAGTGTCGGTGGGATCTGGATCTAAGGTACAAAACCTGAAAGCTAAGGGAATGATCTCAGCTTGTTCAGAATAATTACAGTTTGGGCTGCCAAGAGCAAATTAATATTCCTATTAATGTATCTCATTTGACTAATAAAAGCTATACAACAATCGTATCTGCTTTTGCAGACAGGCAACTTGTGAAAATCAATAAATCAAAGTGAAAAAGGGACAAAATCAATTTTCAAATGTCATCCTGCTGGATGCTGGAGGAAATCCACTGGAGCTGCAGTGTCCTTCAGGGAAGATAAATGCAAACAGTGACTGTGCTTGTCCATGAGGGCAGGAATCTTGTATAATATGACCACAGTGCACAACAGGAGTGTGCCTGCACCAGTGCATGCGTCTCAGGAGTGTGAGACACCAGGGTCACCTAATAATTCAAGAGAAATCTGATTGTACTGAAACTGCCTCAGGTGACAAGGATGAAAAAAAAGGATTAAAACACTGCAAAGGGGAGAGAAAGGGTAAAAGACAACCAGAAACTGTGTGTGCTTTGAGAGTAGGAATAGGGAAGACTGCTGAAGTAAGTTTGGAACCATAAGCAAAGAAACATTGATTCCTGATGGGTTTTGGAAGTGACCTCGTACATGACCTTCCAGATAAGCAGGACTGCACCGAGACAACTCACCTCATACCACCAGTGGCTTCTCAGGTAAAGCACTTGCAAGTCCAGGAAATGAGCTACTCACTATTAGACAAAGAGAAGTCTCTAAGTTCTGTGCTGGAAATTACCTAATTAATCGGGGAAGGCAGCACAACCTTCAGCTTACATATTCAGATCTGCTTGAATATATCCAATGTTTGAGAGCATCTACAGGCTCAGCCCAGGCAGTCATTGTCACAGAAAGTGAAAAAGTTGGGGTGTGCATTTTTTTTAAAACAAGTAGTATTTTCTATATAAAGCAATATTTAGCAGCTAGTTAGAAAGATCTAGAAGAAACTGATGGGTTTGTTAACAGCTAGAAGTAGGTTGAGAACGTGTGTCTTTTCCTAAATGTAATTTTATTGAACACACATGCACACACACACACACACCAGTTCATGGGTGTTCTTTATCGCAGACCCCTTTGATTTTCTACACTGGACTTAGGCACAGTGGGTCTTTTCCCATTCTTATGTAACTTGTAACAATGAAAACCATCAGGTGGGTATTATTTTTCAAGGATATTAAAAGCTTTTGAAGAATTATTCAGCCCAAATAAAGAAAAGGCGCAATCCTCAGGACCATGCTCCTGTTACGCTGACTCTCAGATATCAGCTATTTGTTCTTAAAGCATTTTCAGGAGGAAACAAACACAAAAGCAAAACCAAAACACTGCTGGGAGTGCCTGGAGAAAAGGATCTTCATACCCACACAACCCTGGGTTTGAAAACACTCCGGACCACCCAGCTCAGAGCTTTACAGACCTAAGCTTCCCTAAAGTTTACAGTCTATTTAGGAACTAGACTACCACGCAGTATTTGCATCTTTAAGCTACCCTACATGTTACAAGCCTGATCTGTAGCAATAACGTAGCTAGATTACAAAATTTCACACAAAAAAAAGTACATTTAAAACTAAACTGCAAGTTAGAGCAGGAATGCACAAACACCCCAAAAAGAAAGAATTAAGATTATTTTGAAAAAATAATCCCTGAATTCTGGCATTATCTGACCTTTAAATGCTTGACTGTGCAAGTATTATGGGCTTAAATGTTGCTTCCCAGATGAGTTTCCTCTGCGTCACTGTAATATTCACACAGATACAGATGGATGTTTTAGATGCAAATACAAGCAGACTTTTGCTGCTTGCATTTACAGACCCATCATCTGCATGAACAGGAACTGATGCAGAGCGAGCACTTTGAATGAATGTTTCTCAAAGACCAACTGACACCCAAAAAGGCTGACTCCCAAGCTTCAAAGTGGGTTAAACTTCACCAGACAAACTGCTCCACTTGTCTCACACCAGTGGCTGAGGTCCACAATCTAACTTCTCTTGCTCCTGCTCTACTCTCCCAGGACTGCCAGGTTCTTCATCAGCCCCATCACAGCAGACACACTCAAGAGCCAGCATCCAGCCTCTCCCATCCTCATCCTGCAGCTACATCCCACACACCAGCCTATGTCACTGCCTCAGTAGCCCTGGTTACAAGTATCATCTCACCCTCCTAATTCTTATCACATTCCATTTCCCCCCCTAGCAAAATCCCATATATTTTCAACTCCATTTACTGCCAGCTTCCATGCCCAGTTGTCACATATTTTCCTCTTTCCACACTGTCCCTATTCTTGTGTTTTCTCTAGGTGAGGTAGGCAGCTTTGCCTCCCCTGTACCAGCAGGGAAGCAGTGTTACGAGAGCACAAGCTGAAGGGAGCTGGGAGCTTCCAACCTCAGTTCCTCTTCCATCCCCAGAACAGGTCAGAGTTTCACTTGCAATGACAGATCTCCTCAGCCAAAAGCACCTTTGTTAAAAGGGGTGCAATCCCCAAGAAAAATCCATTGCAAGTACATGAGCATATGAACTACACACACCCCCACTGAATAAGGCAAACATCACTGCCTCTTCACCAAGAGTGCATGTCTGACACACAAACCAGCCTGCCAAATTCTGTCTAATAAGCAAAACCAATGGGTATACTACATCATCATGTTCATGGCCAAGGCTTTCCCATTATCTCAGTGCCTATGATTATGGCTCTTTTGGCAGCAGTTTTCCAAGATAAGCATATCACACCAAGACCAAAATTGTGCTGAAATTATTAATATTTAAAAGTTCAGAGCATCTAAGAAGGTTTTGTATGGGGATGTGTCAAGCGATATTAATAACAAATTATTAAACTGATGCATCTATACAATTTGATGTAATAATATGCCATCTCCCTTAAAGTGACATTAAGTGACTTCATATAGTTCTGCCTTCATTACCTGTGCCTGAGTAATAGGAAATGAAGCCATTTAACTTCTTCCACAAAACTTGACACACGTTGAGCTGTGACATTATCACAGAGGCAATAAACAACCAGAACTAGGCCTGACCTTAAAAATGCTTCTGGAAGAAAAGTGTCACACTCAGAGAATGTATCACATTTTCAGAGACAAATGCCTGTCCTTGCTGTCACATTTCACAGCAACCTTAACCTCAAGGTATGTCACTGATGCAGTTATTAGTGAATTTCCCACAGAAGTGATAAAAACCAGAAGTGTCTTTATTAGATTGCTGTGTTAATAAAAATGTCTTTCCAAAGCCTCAGTCACTTTCTGCTTGATAAAGAGAGATTTCTGAAGCAGCATGGCTGAAGTGACCTGGAAGTGCTAGCAAGCCTCAGAAAGCCAGCACATCCATACCCCCATTTGTCTAATTATACGCTTCCGCTTTCCAATGTGATTAAGCTGAGAATACTTGGACCCCAAATCTGCCTCATTACCTTTACTTTAACAGGCTAATGCTTTGGCCAAATGCAAGACAAGTCCTTCTATCTATTTCATGTACTAGATTCATGTAACACGCTGCTTTTCCTTTTCCAGTCAGAGTTTGATGAGAATCTCTGCTGGCAGAAGCACTGGCTCCAAGTTAGAGTGGTACCTTTGTACATCCTTGTGCCTTGTACAGCTCTGTGTGTGGCTGTGTAGTGAATCAGGTCAGAATTCTCTCCATGTTAACTTCACTGCTTTTTGTTACCCGCTATTTTTAACTGGCACAGATGCAGTGGAATACACCAGTGGATGAAGGAGCAGATGCTTAAGCTGGCACAACTGCCAACGAACATTCTTTTCAAGCTACACCATGAGAAAGCCATATTTGGTAATCCTTTACTTAGCTTTCTCTCCTATTTGCTGAGATGGCAAATGTCTGATCATTGCGCTGGCAATCCTGAAACACACCTAAATTTTAAAAAGCTGTTAGGGTTAGCTAGAAAGACGATATGAAATAAATTCACAAGACGAAAAATAGAGTTCATATTTCAAAGAATCTTGATTTATACTCAAACCAAAATGTAGAACCAGCAAAATTAAATTCTCAAATCTCTACCCACTCGCAAAAGAGCAAAGATCTCTGTGTCAGAGCAGCTCTGGTGATGACTAAACATCTCTAGGATCAATAGTAACAGTTAGAAGAAAAAACATCTACCCTGCATACCCCGAGGGATAGCGTTGCTTACAAGTGGAGAACTGATGTGGATCAAGTTTTGTATTCCTCCTTTTTGCAATAACTGCCAAAGGCCGTCTTCTCTTCTCCCTGGACTGGAGGGTAGTGGTGTATTACAGTTCTCTATTAACCTGCTACCAAAGATGATGGGGGAAAAAAAACCAACAGACCAAAACCAAAAGACAAATCAAACAAAAAACAACCAACAAAAAGGAACCATTCTTAGGTGGAAAGAAAACCATTAGAAAACCAAGTTTCCTTCAGTAGAGCCTAAGCACGTTGTTTCTATTTTAGAAAGGTCAGCAATTGTAATAAAGAAGGAACTGCATTAACCATGTTCTCATTTACAAGGACTGATCTTAAAAGCAAAAGTACCAGAACAAATAGATATAACTGAAAGCTCCTTCCTGCAGCTTCCAAGGATGTATCCTCCTTGCACTCCCCACAGGCAAGTTTCTGTCACAGACTGACCTTCAAAACACTAGTTTGATATCACACAAAACCATGCCAAGCCAGTTGTTGTACAAGTAATACAGAGATATTCCCCACTTTTCCCTTGTTCCCTGTGAAGAAAAAAGATAGCGAAGAGATATAGAATAAGTTTATCGGAGCTGATCAACAGAGGTAGAAAGGAACTTGTTGGGCAAAATGTATGCAATTTAGGTGAAATTAGTTCTGTCCTAGAAGTATCTGATGAGCCCTTGCTATAGGGCTCTACAATAAATGCAGTTCATATTCAAAGACACCCAGCATAACGCCACAGATGCTTCAGAACACACTTCCTGGCCAAAACGTGCATAAAGAAATGGAGATTTTATGAGGCATATGTACAGCTGCAAGATGTTATCAACAAAGTAAACCTGTAACAGGACAGCCAGAATCTCTGACAACGTTCTCTGTCAGAAGTGCCAACGCCTGCAAAGCTGAGTGGTGATAAACCACTGACATAGAAGAGTCAAACAAGAAGTGCTACAGATGTTTCAGTTTCAAAATACATTCATTCTTGTTTCAGCTTCATTGCCCTATTTTACTAAAAATCCTAGGGATCAGAAGAACAGCCAAATCCAGTGTAGGTGTTTATAGTGAAAAGCCTCAACAAATAGCATTTCTGATCAACACAATTTCTTCAACAACTATGAGTCTACAACCTATTTCAGACCTAATAGTTTAAACAGCTGCAAGATACAAATCCTAGAAGTAGAAGGTGGCCTTGGCAATTCCTAACACAGTTCTTCACATAGTGGCCAAAAAAAAAATCACTGGGAAGCTGCTTTTGGATTTCTGTAATAGGTAAAGGAAAGGTTAGGATTTGTTGCTTCTCAGGGATCTTGAGAAGCTTTGGTGATGGCATCTGTTGGACAACAGCTTGGGAAGAGGCTATAGATCAGTTGGTCTGGGTTTCCATGCATGCCTCTCTCTCATTGCTTTTACTTCAAGGAAACACTGAGAGTCACACACAACACTGCAGCTGTTGTTTATGTTGTCCTGTTGACTCTATAAATCTGGACGATGTTAAATTAGGTTTTTTACTTGAGTAGTTGGGAAGAATTAGTTCTACTAATTGATAGTTAGCTTGGTTAAAAGGCAGGTGGATTTGTCAGGAATTGTTGAACAACTGTCACAAAATTCCCCACCTGGAAATACTTTTATCGCGACAAATGATGTGCAACTAGAATAAATAAGCAAATGCGAAGAAATCACAAAACAAAGAGAAATCAGATTGCAAATCCTACTGAAGAAGCTTTTCTCTTTCCTTACATTTACCTGTTTTTATTCCACATATTTATGTTACATGATTATGCCAAATTTATTATTGTTTTTATTGAACAGAATGAGAGCTGGAAATTTTTATTCACTACCAGTTTTCATGTGGCATCAGATTAAGATAGATTAAGTCGCTGGCTTCAACTACATGATGAAAAAATATTACTGCATCTTAAATCACTATTATTTTGTGTTTTAAGTCTGAATTCTAAATGTTTTCCTATTTGATCTGGCCATAGCTTATCCAAGATTAAATACCTTTGTGAAGTAACATGAAACAGGCTAGAATTTTATCATATCTAAAGCAATATATAGCCAAAGTCCATGAATAAAATATGATTTCAGCTCAATGCATAAGAAAATTCTAATCATCCCAGCAAAGAAATAAGGCTATTGGTAATTCAGTACAAAAAATAAGGTATAATCAAGTGATTACAAACCATTTTAAAACCACAGGCTATCACTCACTCATATGTTTGAAATATTACTTTTTCATATACTTTAAATGATTAAGTCTTTTACATGGCAGCACACAAAAAGGGACATAGGTCAGGCCTAGCACCTGAAATTTGTTTCTCTTTGCCAAGAAAGCATCAGGCTGGAAGTACTACAGAGTCCTCATCTCAACCTAAACACTGGTGCAGCTATAGAGCCTCCTACTGCCAGAGGATAATGGGAGAACCAATGCAGTTCTCGGACCATTCCCAGTTATTTTCCTGTTCTTCATAAGTGAAGAGTTGAAGCTTTTTTTTATATATATCAGACAAGGAATAAGAGATATGTAATGGTAATGAGAACTGTCCATAAAAGCTGTAAGTAGAGGTGCTAGTGAAAACATAAATGTATTAACTTGCTAAAGATACAGACCCAACAACCCAGAGCAATGCACTGTATTAACTAGGCGAGATAAATTAATTCTGTCACAGCAAAAGTAGCACAATATGAAATAACGTTTCCGGAGATATTCCTCATGGCTTCACAGGGAGCAGGCTCCTGCCCTGCTGTAGCAGCCTTTCCCAGTAAAGCCTCAAAAAGAAAAGTCTTTTCTGGCTTACCCTTTTTATGAGCCAGAGAACTAAAGACGGAAAGACATTAAAGGTTAGGCAGCACCTTGAGACATGCTTAGGAAGTGATCCTCTCACCACACTTTGCTACTATACATGATAATCACAAGCAGGAGGCTGCAACAAAGAGACATGCTTTAGATGACATCCTCTGGTCACTGTGCATAACCCTGAGATAACATGGCTGGGAATCTCAAGCAGCACCAAGTTATACCCAGAGTTACACAGAAGCAACAAGTTACTGGAAAAGTCAGTTTACAAATAGATTAAAGAACTACAGGTTTCTGTGTAAAATAAAATAGCCGTGATCAGAAAAAAGCATGGAAGTAAGACTGAAATAATCCAAAAAGGTCAGAGAGTGAACTAAGTACAACTTTCACAGTTACAAAACATTTTGTCTTTAAATCATGATGCGATTAGCTTTTTCTAACTGGCCTTTTTCCTGAACTTCTAGAAGTCAGATATGAAACAAAGACAGCTTCATTTCTCAGGATGTCACTTATTCTCCATGAAAATGCATTGTGTCACCTATTGCTGCAAGGATTTTTCCTGTGATATCACATGGTAAATTAATAAGCAAATCTGGCAGCTCCAATCTCTTTAAGCAAATATAAAAAAAGGTCAGTGCATCCTGGATCCAAGAGATACTCTCTTTCAAACCTTTATATTACTAAAAGCAGAAAGCTTGAAATGCTTTTATGTGAGTGTTATACTACCTGATTTGAAAAGGAAATGTTTCCATTTATAACAAAGGGTTTTAGCCCACATTTGATGATTAAGTGCTTACATATAGGCTATAGTAGAGGTGTTGCAGAGTCAGGAAAGTGCTGGATGAGCAGAGCTACTTGAAGGAATACATTACACAACTGGCCCATGACATGGTCAATCAAAAGAGCAGGCAAAGAGCAAATGTAACTTGGTTGCTAATTTTACAGACCACAGCGAAATTTCAGGCTGCTTCACCACTAAGAGGATTTAGCAAACATTCAGCTACAAATTGCTTCTTCAGTAGGTGGAAATGGAAGCCTGGTGCACCTGTGTTAAGAGGATTGTACATGTAAAGGGTGGCAACTTGCATCTTCACTTCAGCCAGAAGCATCGACACATTTTTATGGTGTAAGAGCATGTGATTAGTAGTTTTAGATACTGTTGTGCTGCAGTTGTATGCTTCTCCAGATGATCTAGATGCTCCACCCCTTGAAGTGTTCAAGGCCAGGTTGGAAAGGGCTTTTGTCAGATCATAGAATCATAAACCACATTTGAGAGTGTGACTTGTTAAGTAATTCGATAATGTATAGTAATTAGCAGTACTATTCACAGTGTTTCTTTTCCCTAAAAATGTCGAAATAAGACTGGAAAAATTCGAATTATGACATTTACTACACATCTTAGGATGCTATTTGCTCCCTAGGACCAATTTGAAAATCCTAACTTTAAAAAATAAATCAGGTACCTGTGAACATGCTAAAAACGATCTACAAATATTGAATGTCCTTGACTTTAGTCATTTCCAGGGACAGGATGAGAAATTAGTATTCCCTCTAGAGGGCTTCAAGGTCTATAGTATTTCACAAGTCTTCTAAGTTATTTTTCACTAAGTGACTGCACTACTGAGGGTTGGAAAGGCTCATTGGTATTCTGATTGCTCCTGCTTAAAAAAAAAAAGGCACAATTACTTAAATGCATAGATAACACTGATGAGCCTGTCATGGCTACTGTCCTCTCCTTGCAATACCATTATAGGAAAGCAGAAAGTGAGACGAAGACTGTATGATTATTAATACTAGAAATGCTGAATAACGTTTCAGTTTATATTTTCTTGGAACATTTCTCCCTCTGGAGAACCTGACCTCTCTTTAAAGATTATTTTAATACCACGCTAATATTACTTCAGGATTTAACAAGACATTCTAAAGCAATGCATATGCAAAAGTCACATACTAAATAAACTACTATTTTAATTTTTCCCTAAGTCCACGTTGTGACAATCTTGCTAACCAAGTTCCTGATTCAAAGAATGGATACACTACTAGAAAATTTAACTGGAGTTTGGGGCTTCAAATTTAGTCACACTGTCTCGGTGTTTCCACATCTGCCGCCAGAAATCCTAGGCCTGATCAGCTGAGATCATTTTGTGGTATACTCTTTTGCAAAAGCTGTACTTTTTATGTCCACATGTCTATTCACTACCCCTCAGCAGCTCTTACTTTTTAGATATCTGATATGTCTACTATGCTTCCTAAGATGATGTATTTATCTCTTTAGATAGAAAGATGTCACAAGGTGCAGTTCCGTAATGGGCTCGAGCCAATTTCAGAACATGCTGCTGCCAAGAAAGGCAACAACTTTTCCTCCCCACTCCACTTGTATCGGCATTAGTAATTTTACATCAGCACAGTGCCTCAGATCCGCCTGTTTCAGCAAACTGAAGGTGAAGCATGCAGAAGGTGAAGGGAAGCTCAACCTTTTTTGTCAAAAGCCTGTGAAACAGCTTTGGTTTGAAAATCCAGCCGCTGAAGCTGTCATTTTCTGCTCTTCGCTGCCACTTGCTGCTACCTCCAAATGTCTTTGTGGCTGCATGCTGAGCTGCACTGGGGAACTGATCCATGTGAACAACAGCCCAGAAAAATAAAAGGAGAAGTGTTATTGTTTGGCAGATGACTATTCTCCAGTTTGCAACACAGGCACAGAAACCAGAGCCAGCATTCCCAGGAGATAGGGCAAAGAGGAATTGCTGAAACGTACGAATCATAGAGGTAGAACACAGAGAGCAACAGATGAGTCCTTTTCCAATAGGCAGAAACTGTTTTAGTCCTGAGTGCCTATGGTGGTTCTTCATGTGAATACGAGGAAAGAAACCAAAGATTGTGTCAATGAAATCGTAAGATGGTAGACAGCCAATTTTGATATGTTGCGCTAGGAATTAAGAAATCATCAGTTAAACCCTTGGCAGTTATAGAAAATCTTCTTAAGATGTATGCTCTGTTTAATTTCATGACTGAAACAGCAGTCAGACTGTATAACTCACCAAATCAAACACATTTTCTTTTAAAATAGAAATCTAATTAGACTTATGTCCATCTTACTCATGCCCAGATTACTGGGCACATAGCTATTTGAGGAATAAATGTTTTATGAATTCTGGTCTGATTGCAGAGGGTCCTATTCTTTGACCAGTCATTATTTAAGATAGGAAGCACTACAGTGATGATTTGTGTGAACGTGGCCTTGATCCAACAAAGAATTTAAGTGCCTGCCTCGCTTCCCTGTATATTGCTAATCCTCCAATTTATTTGAACAGGGATATTCACATGATTCAAATCAAACTTAAGTGCACTGCTGGAGCAGAGCCAGAGTGCACTGAATATTGCATGACTGAGCCCACGAGGGCCAAAGGTTTGGAGATGGTCCCATTCAATTTCACAGATCGAAATTCATGTCTCTGTGGAAGGACATCACACAGAAAATTTATATCTCACTTAAAGCTTTCCCCATTTTTAAAAAACAAGAATTAACATCTCCTATGAAATGTACTGGTATGTATGTGCCTGACAAAAACATACACACAATGCGCAAACCCAATCTTCTAACCTCAGTGTTAAAAGCATCCTCAAATCTCATCACCTTGAGGTCACCAGTGTTTTGTGTATAAAATGAGACACAGTACACTGAGCTAATGCTGATGTTTGAGATGAGAATTGAACATGGCGTATGGATATTGCTAGGACAAGAAAATGATCCATTTCTGGTTCTCCAGCACACATATGTACCCAAACTGGTGTGAACTGTTACTTATGATACTCGCTCCAAGACAGAAAAACAGAGTATCTGTTCTCTGTGCTGGCAGAAATGGTGTCCCACAATATTGGTACATCTTCAATAGCTCCTTACATCTGGTAGACTCACTGAAGTGGTCAACCCCACACCTGAACAAGCAATCCAGTGGTGTAGCTTATCAGGGGACAAGTTAAAGCATATTTTGCCACTTTTCCAACTATAAATAGTTAATCAAACTCTGAATGTTGACAAGATAGTCTTGTAAGGAATACTTCAGTGATAACACATAATGAGTTTATCTTGCATGCTGGGAAATGTTCATGTTTCCTTCTGAAACAGGTTGTTACATCTTGCTACTATAAAGTTGGCAGTTGTGCTGTATTTTGGATATACTGTGAACACATTTTGATTTGATTCTGGCAGGCTCCCAGTTAAGCTGAACTACAATGAATGCCAACACATTACGATTTCTTTCAGTAAACACAAGCCACAGTTTCTTAGGCAAACAGCCATATGCCGTGTTCTTGCACTATTCATTTTTAACCCCAAAAGCTGAATTTAGCTGCTGCTTGTGAGGAAAGAAACAGTCAATGTAACTCCTCTGCACATGGAATGGCACTGCACAGCTGTTATCAGCTGGAGGAAGGTAATTGCATTTCCAAGGACTAGAAGCAGAGGTGACAGCAGTAAGGTGATACCTCCTGTTCTCTCTATTTTTCACTGTGGTTGCATTCAGTTGGGGAGGATTGGCTTCTACAGTCACGCATGTTTCAAAACCACAAACCATCACTTGCTGCAGCATGGGGATGTCCAAGCATGCCAGTTTGAGGGGTGTTTTCTGACTGAAGTAAATTCCCTTAGAGAATATAGAATTTTATTTTAGAGAGAACTTCAGAATTTCAGTGAAAAATGCAGTAAGATGAATGAAGCCTTGCAGGTACAGGGCCAGAATTCAGAGCTCACCCCTTGTTAAAGATCTCATTTCTCACAATGAGCGTGTGACACGAACTTCCAGACAGCTAAATTTGGATTTCTCAGAAAACTGTTTCTCTTCAAAGTCTAATATTGATCAAAACATTCCAAATATTTCATCATTTCTTCAAGACAGTTCTGACAAAACTGTTTTGGTAAGCCAGTGACAAGCAGAAGCACTGTGAGCAGATAGCTCTTTAAATGTAGCAGAAATGACAGCTCTCTTCTTTGAAGCCTGTCCAAGAGACAAAAGAAATGGGAGAGCTCAAATTCACCTAAAAAAAAAATAATAAGGAAAAAACTTCTAGGCTGAAATGCACTTACACAGTTGCAATCACCTTCCTGCTGAAAGGAGATACTCCAAGGTTAGCTCTGGCTTCTTAGCATACAAGCTGTCAAGAAGTACAGATACATAAACCTAAAGAGCTTGGAGCTCATCATAATTCCCTATTTCACAGGTAGGAAAACTGAGCCAAAGAGATGTAAAGCAATTTTCATGAAATCACACTGAAGAGCAGTGGGAGAACCAGAAATAGGCCCATGTCTGTTCACAGCTTTCATGCAGGAGCCTAATTAACTGGGAAAAATTCCCATCTTCTCTAACAGAAGTGAAAGGGAGATCACACACTAAGT
The DNA here is from genome assembly GCF_033783945.1 of Neopsephotus bourkii. Classification (NCBI taxonomy): domain Eukaryota; kingdom Metazoa; phylum Chordata; class Aves; order Psittaciformes; family Psittacidae; genus Neopsephotus; species Neopsephotus bourkii. The sequence goes on from NW_026901555.1 coordinate 1,899,111, forward strand.
AATCCTCCACCGAAACATTCATGGTCTCCAAGAGAAAAAAGGAAAATTTATGACATACACTTTGGCCTCTCTTTTTTGGAGAGAATTTCTAAGTATTTGCAATAAGCACTGTTCAAGCAGCATTTTCCTCTCCTGCATTTTAGTTCACAAGCGTTCATCATCAAAATAAATTCAACCAAGTATTGTAAACGAGGCAGAGAAAATTACATCCACTTGATCTACGACATCTTTATCACATTCTTCATGCCAAAAAAAGATCAAATTACTACGTATTATGTATTCACACATTCTGCTGCTTGCTCTTTAACTCTACTTGTTTTCCCACACATCTCTTGTTCATTTTGCAAATGCTATCTTTACATCCTTGTCTTGTTTTAGTCCTCTGTACTCCCATTTCTTAGTCTCAGTATCTCTGCTCTCTGATTTTAGATTGACATTCTGTTTATACCATTTTCTTCCTGCAGTGTCAGCTCTAACTCCCATTTCCTAACCTGCACTTTCTGTTACCATTTCTACTAACGTGCAGCTGAGCTGCTGCTGAGAGCACAGCAATGATGCAGATACATTACAATTTGCAGTCCATCCCCTTTTGCGGTCCACTTTATCCTCTTCTAAACAATTCTAAGTCCACTCTGCAAGTATGTGGCATTCCCACTTTTCTCCCCCTCAAACAGCATGCCAGTGCTATGTCAAAATTAATCCCCTTCAAAAGCTTCATTAACAAGTTAATAAAACAAAAATAATCAATTCTCTCCTGTATTTCTCCTGAGCACATTTGTGCCATAGCATAAAAATTTTCTCAGTCCTTGGTTTTCCACTATTTTAATCCTAAGTGTTCTCACAATTCTCCTACAACCATTTCTCTTGCTGCAGCAAATCTGCAGGTCTCCATATCTCTGCATGGTTTCAATCTCTGATCAGGAGATGGGACAAGAGAAGAGTCAACTTCCAACTGCAAGGAAAGAAGCCTTCAAAAAATTTCAGGGTAATGTACAACCAAGACCTCTCAAAAACACACGAAGCATTTCACCATTGTTTCCATAGTGGACTGCAGTATGAGCAAACTCTAGTTTCTGCCTCATTTCAGAACCAGAAGGATATAAGCTGTTTCTTCAGTTATAGTGCCTTCTTATCCATGCACCTTGGTGATGTCTTTTCCAAAATGCAAGCATGAACGTAACTGTTGATGTGAAATATCACTGTAACACTTAAGAGCATCAGACCTCAGCTGAAAGGCTCTTCATTTCACATTCATATTCCAGAAAAATATAGAAGATTCCACTTTTCTCACCTCACAGACACCAAACGGTAAAAATGTGAGTAAGGGCTGCTTAGAACTTTTTAAACTAAACTAATCTAATGGGCATGCTGCTTTACCTTGAACTTGCTGCTATACCTTCAGCTTATAGGTAGAAAATGATTAAAAGTTCCTCAAATTTACCCTTCTCTCCCAGTTCCCCTTTGTGAAGTGTAGTTATCTCACACAAAATACCTTTTCTCGTTCACTCTTACTCTCATTATCCTCTAATTACTCTGTCCTTTTTGATCTTAAACACTTTTTTCTTCCCTCTCTCTTGAAAAACACCAAGTCTCTCTGGGAATCCACCTCCAAACTCTTTATAGCTTATCCACCAATTTACCTTCCAAGTCTCACAGCATATTTTCTCTTCCTCTTGCACACATTTCCTTTCTGCTGGCTTTTTTAAATTGGCTTCTTTCACATTCCATCAAAAGTGCTCCCTTTCATTTTCATGAAACACATTAACAATAAACTTAAAAGGCTGTGTCAATAAAAAGACTGAAATATTGTCTGAAGAGAACTGTATGACTTTGAGAACTAGATCACTTGAAATTGAATGAAATAGAGTAATACAACAGGTCATGCCACGAGAACTATTAACAGATTACTGCTACTGTGTGGAGAGTCATTAGTTAGAGGACAAAGAGGGAGAAAAGAAAAGGGAAGTGGGAAGGCAAAGAACCCGAGTACTCTAGGGACATAGGACTGCCTGACAGCAATGAGCCAGGGCTGGAGGAAGTGAAATACAAACCTCAAGTGAATTGGGAGATAAATTTTCAGTGTTTTAATTTACTCATACGCAAATCAGCCAAAGGTCTGCGGTGATTTCCTTCTTCTCTATTGTAAATCTGTCAAAGTTGCCTTAATAATCAGCTTTATTACTACTAAGCAAAAACATGCTCCTGAGATTCTGCCACAAATATAAATAACTTGAAGTGCACTCTAAAAACTGATTGCCTTCATTATTTTGTATTTGCTCCTTTTATTTTAAGAGTCTGGAGTGCCATATTGGATTCTCTTAAACCCAGAGCCTACCAAATGAATTACATGTCCACATTTTAGTTTTCCCTCAACAGTACATTATCTGGAGTGCCAAAACAGGGAAAGCTGCATCCTACTCTCCCACCCTGCTGCAGAATCACGTCGATTCATTTTTCTAAAAGAATGTGAAACTTCATTATGTGACAAATAAGACTTCAAAGGTTGAAATCAAGTCAGAGGAAAACTTTTATCACAGCAGCACTCAGAAAAATTATAGTTACTGCTTCTAGGTGTTTAACACAGCCCATCCTGCTCCATCAGCATTTGTCACACCCTTCTTTTCCAGAAAAAACACTCCCAAAATTCAGATAATCTTATGAAAGATGTTCCGATTCTCGGCTCAACTCACTGCAATTCTGATTTCAGTAATTGCTGAGTTCACATTTAAGAAACTTTTCTGGAAAAACACTTAAAAAGAGAAGCAGTAGTACTGAGAAAGTGATGACAACCTTAAGTGTTACTGATCAACAGGTTATTTTTTATATAGCAGACCTATACACACAAAAATAATAAAGTGGAGTTGTATATAACAAGTGAGGTGTTCCACAGGGACAGTTCTTGTTTCTGGCTACATCTGCTCATACAAGCTTTCATAAGAATTATCCTTTGCCTTGTCAAGTTTCAAGTGCCTGAGGAGATATTCAATTCACTGCCACTGAATTTAGCATATTTGCAGCTACCAGTGTAAGTTGCTAGCATAATTTCTGGGCTAACCAGGTACTTTTCACATCACATTATATTAATACAGTGTAAAATTAACTATTGTCACATTTATCAATTTTATCAGATTACCAAAGTTATATTTTTCTAGTGAGTTTGCACTGCTCATTATATAACAAAATGATCTGCTATTACCTCAGACTTTATTAAACTTTAATATTAAACCTTTTTTCAGGCCTGTGAAACTTTGCGCACATCTATTAAAACTATAAATATCAGAAATGCATTAGGAAAAGTAGACCTGAAAGTGTAAAACTATTTCCTCAAGTGTGTCACGCTGCCATGGAAGGAAGAACAGAGCAAGGTTTCAGAATGAAAAGAACCAGAATTATGGGAAGTATCCAATAATTTAGAAGGGGGAGGGGGAGTGTTTAGGTTTTATTGATACAAAAAACGAATCAGGAACTAGGTAAAAGTGATTTCAAGAGTGTCAGATTTATTCATGTAACTCTTCATTCTTAACGTGGTTTCTACCAAAACTTGTCTAGTGGAAGAATCAGGTTTAATTCTCCAGTCCTCCACAGTCATGTAATAATCCCTTTTAAAGATTAATATCTCATTTGCAATCTTCTGTCTCTCGTACTGGGAGTCCTTTGAAGAAAAGATGACCTATCAGTTTTCTCACATTTGAGGTTGGGCTGTGTTTTGTGGGTGGATTGTTTGGTTTGGTTTTAAAGCTTTCAGAAATGTTCTAATAAAACGCCTTGTAACAATTCCTTATTGTCCACCAATTTATTACATAAACTGTCTGCTAACAATTCCATTTACCAATTTATTACATAAACTGTCTGCTAACAATTCCATTTCAGACAATGCTCCACACATATTTCCTTCGCAGAATATCCTCCTGATCTCCTCTTGTAAGGCATTATTTATTTTACATTATATTTTCAATTCAGCAGACAAAAGACAAATGATGTTATGTATAATATAGTTTATCAGAGGAGCATGTAATGCTCAAATTAGGCAATTACTCATAAAACAGTTGTGACGAATATTGCACTTAAACTCAATCATGCTCGTTTTCGATATATCTCTGGTACTATGTACAGGCCACAGCTTCCTAAATGGATGTAGATATCCACGTACTGAAATGAATGATTAGCAGAAAATTTAAACTTGTTATCAAAATGCAACTCTATTGTTAACAGATGAAAAATGAGTGGCTCAAATGACTGCAGCAGGAAAACCTAATAACAGCTCATTGTAACCTGTCATCTCCTGCCACAGCACTTAATTCATAGTAACTTATACTCACCAATTATTTTGTACCTGCATGTATTTTTATCTCTCTAAAGTAATTTCAGGGTTCAGCTATGCAATGTAATTTCTGAATTAGTGGTTTCCAGGGAATGTGCTATCAGAGAAAGAGACTGAAAAAAAAGAAAGGGGAAAGAGGGAAGATGGGAACCTGCTTGGAAAAGCATGATAAGGTACGTTCAGGATTTGAATGTGAAATGAAAGGGGAAAAAAAGAGAGTCTAAAAATCAGGATGCTCCCACCATTATGCTAGGCTTATTTTCTTATTCTTTGCTCTAATGACAGAACTAACAGAGAGTCAGAGGTATGAAGCAACAGCACATATTACCAATCTCAGCTGTTGAAAAGTTTCTAAGTTTTGCTTCAGATGTCAAGTGACATGTACCCCTCATCCAAAAATTTAATAAAGAGCAAGTCAATCTCAATTTAGCATCAGCTAAAGACACCTTTGCTAAAAACTTTAAATTTACTGAGCAACAGTTTGTTAGTATAAAAAACAATTAGTAATATCCAAATTCATGCTATCATCATGAGAAATGCTCTCTTTCGAAAATACATGCATCTATAAAAGGACTTTCTGATAATAAACTAATAGATACGAACATCACTGTTGAACCACAGCTGATATACAAAAAGAAGGAACTGTCAAATTGAAAGACAATCAGCACACAGTGGAAAGTAAATATACAGGTATCAATGGGCTCATAAATCTCTGATACCATCTGGGACAGCCCTGCAGCCATCACACCATTATCCAAAGTATTACTAATGTGAGTGAAATCTTCATAAGAAAATGATCCTTATCAGCCTGTAGAATACATGCTATTCCATGAAAAAGCTCTAAAGCCTTCCGTGCTCAGCTTTCCATCACAATCTCCTATTGATAACTTCTGCAAGTCGGAGCTACCCAGGAGCGAAACAAGGCTTTCACTTCAGTTTCCTCAGACGGAAAGAAAAGAAAATAGCAAAAATCTTTATTTTCATTCATGGTTGACTTTAACCTGGAATTTGCTCATTTTCATGACAGCCAAAATACATGAGTCAAAAAGCAATGCTTGACTCAGTAAGAGAGGGGAAAAAACCCTTCATTTCTAAATCTTTAAAATGTATGTCCTTCCATTTTTAAACTATTTTGGATCCATTTTTAGGATCCATACTATTAGAAAGCTTTTACAGCTTCACAGCATTCTCAATTCAGTGAAGTAATTTTTAAACCTTCACAAAAAGTCTCCCAAATACAGATCCTAAAGTCACTGTTTCCAAAACTGAAACTATGAAAGAGCATGAAGGCCACCATTTTTTTTTGTGTATAGCATATTCATAATACTAATTTCATAATGCCATTTGAAGCAAATTATTCCTTAAAATGACATTTTAGAGCTTTAAATTTATTGTAAAAATATCAGCCAGTAATTGCTTTTACCAGCAGACTGAGAGAAGCCATTAGGATGATTTCAGTTCTGTAATCAACACACACTCTCAGCCGCAGAATTCAGTCTGACTCATTCCCTGCACAGACTCTAATTAACTTCCGAAGGAAAGCCAGGGGATTCCTGTGCAAGTACTAATGCTATTGAGACATTATGCAAAACTTCACCTCTAGGAAACGATCATTTTTAACTGTGATTGCATCTCAACAACAATGCAGAAAGCTTTCTAATTTTGGTCATGAAGAGAATATAATCAATCTGTCGGCAAGAGTGAAGGAAGAGTCTTTTTTTTCTTTTAAAATGAAAGCACATCCAGAAAAATTATTGGGAAAACACCATAGATAAACTGGATCCTATATTAGGTGTTTTAAACACATATGATATACTGCATGCTATTCAGTTACCAATTTAGAAGCTAGTGACTTCACACTCCAAGCTTGTGAGTGCCAGCACTGCTGAGGCTGCCATCACCAACAGGCTTCTTCCAGGAGCAGAGTGGGGGGCAGAAATCTTACATTATTTACACAATGTCATGGAAATAGTACAGCTGAAAAACCAACCTAAAAATCCCCAAACTATGATCCCTGAAGAACAGTTGGGTTTTTTTCCATTGTAATTAAAAATTATTAAAAACATACATATTAACTAAGGGGACATTGAAATTGATCTTTAAAAGAAACAGGACAAAGGTTGTCTGATTTTTACTAGTATTTGTATTTCTTTTATTTTTTCTCTCTTAATTACATAATACACAGTCCTTTATCCTTCTCCTATCCAGTTTCAACATCCCATATTTATAACTTGACTGCTTCTGCCACAGACTAAAAATCCTCATTTTCCCATTGCAAGCCTTTCCTAAACACATTTCATTCATTTTGTGTATTATTATTATTTTATCAATCATCTTTTTTCATTGTTTCCTTTGAACCAAGTTTTTTATATATCTTCATTTTTCACATCCATTGGCAGGTGATTAATTTTTTACATTCAATTACCACAGTTTCTTTCTGTCCCTCATTAAAAATCTCTGCTGGTGTTAAATACAAGATCATGGCAAATAAGAGAGAGATTACAGAAAGATGTAAATAATGACGATGTTGGGGCAGTTGCACAGCACAATCTGGATCATTCAATGTTTGACCTACTCAAAGCAGTGCATTTTTTAAATGGTCAAATCCATTTTACACATCCAGGAACAGAGACTGGAGGGCATACTTCCAGAATGGGGGCACGCATAAGGGAAATCAGATACTCTGAAAAAGACTTGAGATGGGACCGTAACCTAATATGAGCCCCAGGATATAATGCTATGGTAAAAGATATAAATTGATCCTTAGGTAAATATGTAAGAATGTACTGACAGAAATAGGGAAGCAATTTTACCTCCAGATGTACCATGGGTGAAGTGGTACTTAAATACTGCAGCCAATTTTGATGCCTACAATTTTAGGATGTTAAAAAAATAATCAGAGACGATATATAGAAGTGTTATAGGATTTAGAGGAACATCATGAGATAATCTCCTCAATTCATTTAACTTCATGAACGTAAGACTTAAGTGATACAGCTACAATTTATTCGTACTTGTTCAAAGAAATAATATACCAGGAACTGAAGCACTTTAATTGTCGCAGTGAAAGACTGGTTCAAAGTTAAAGCAAGACAAAAAGATGGAAATTAACTGATTCAAAAACCAAACAACAGAACACTGAAAACCCATCAGTGAATGTTATTAAACAGAAGAACAAGCACCCTCAAGCAATGGATATTCTGTTTCTTAATATTTTCAAACGTACCTCTCTGGAAAATCCTGCTTTAAAGTCAGTTACTGAACGCAGTACCTTGCAAACAGGTTCCAGATTTTATATAGCACACAAACTCTACCAGTCATCTCAGAATACAGGTACTGGGGTTGATATTCCATCAGCTGTAATTTTCAATGATATGTAAACAATAAATTATATTACCACTATTACCATTTTTAAACACTATATGTAGTTACTAGCTGCAGTTTTAACTCACTACAAACTGCAAGAAGATAAGACAAGTGCTGCAAGCCTTAGGAAAAAATGCAGACAACCAAGAGTGGGGTAAAAAACCCAGAGAAGATGGAGACTATATCACATGCATAAGAAAGGAGTCAAACAGCAATTGCTGTTCTGTAGAGCACTAATGAAATTACCTTGCTCAGTCAAGAATCTTCCATTTTTCTTCCCTAAGATTCAAGCTTTTTGTTGATCCCAGTCTACACTTCTGGCAAGGCTATTCCATGTAAGGAAAATCTTGCCTTGTGTAGTAGGCTCTGAACTGGGTAGAACACACAGCACAATAAGGTAGTTAGGTAAACCCTTCAGGAGTCATAAATGTCAAAAAGCATCTTTCCAGCTTGAAAAGGGGAACATTAGTGGGACTGTATTACTCCACCATATTTATCACTACCAATTCAGATAGTCTTCAAATGCCAGAATAAATATTTGGACTCTGAATGATGTGCTTATGCTGTTTACATACAGCCAGACTATGGGGTTTTAGTGTCCATGTAGATATACTCCCACTTATAATACTTTATAAGGTTCTCTGGATAAAGAATCTGAACAATCTGGCTCGTGTTCAATATACTCTGTGATATATTTTTGAAGAAACTAATGAAAAGGGGGAAAAGGAATAATAAGAAAATGGTATTTTGTGAATCATAAAGTATGTATATGGAGTGAAGTTGTAAACAGAATTAGTGACACTATTTAGCTTAAAATTGACCCTGTAGAAAGGAGGGCAGAGAGGCATTTTTAGCCCACTGATTCCTTCCACAGAAACCCCAACATAGTACAATTGTTACTAGCACAGTCAGGGAGATGGGGACTTACTGAATTGGATTAATCTGAATTTAACTGACCTCACTTAGATTAGATTTACCTAAAAGTATATGAAACTACTTTATGTGTTCACTGGGCAGTGAAAAGATTACCTTTGCTCTTCAGCAGAAATTTGTTCACATACAGGCTATAAATCTATGCATGGCAATAAGCAGTAAAAATGACAAAACCAGAATATAGCTACACTTTTATTGCTGAGAATGATGATGATTTTTGTTAAACACCTAAATTTTGATTCTGAATTGTGGAACTAATTGTTCTATTTAAATAATGCCTATTAAGTTTAATATTGTGTGAAAACATTACTAAGTTTTTGTGAGAAGATTGTTTACTATTCAAGCACCTTAATTAAAATACCAATAATCATTATATCTGCTTGAAATAGCATCATCTGTAAAAGTCACCATTATGTCATAATGAAGATCCAGAAAAGCATATAAACCCAAGTAGTGCCAGCATTATTTAGGTTGCAATATGAAAAAACAGAAAACCAAACTTCACTGGCAGATCCTTTTCAGGTGAATTATGTGACTGTCCCCAGTAAGAACCTCAGTCTCCACAAAGTTTCATTGCTATACCTTCTTTGTTCATCCATTTAATTTCAGATGCATGGCCTTGTTGCTAAAAACATCAATTGTGCAGTTTTACCAGATAAAAATGGAATAATAAATAAGAAAATCCTGTACAAAAGAAAAAAACCCAACTGACAAAGTACACATTTGCAGCTGGTTTTCTTTGGGATCAAATACAATATCTAGTATCTCTATAGGCTGCATGTGGCCCCACTGAGGTTAGAAGGAAAAACTGCCACCAAGTAAAAGGACAAGATAAAGCCCTAAAAAACACAGTAGTAGAAGTATGAAGCCATCTGTCTTTTCAGAATTCACACATAACTATGAAATTCTAAATGTAAGCCTACTGTCTAAAAAAAGGATTTTAGTGTCTGTACACTGACTCTTCCTCCTCAGGTTTATATTCTCTTCACCACACTGTTTTGCCTTTCATGTAATTAGCAATTACTTTCTGAGGTGATTAACCTGTTACCAGAAAAACACCCTACCCCAAACCAACCAGTGAATAATGACTGACAACTTTTCCGTTCTAAAGCACCTGAGACTTTCAGATATTTTCCTCAGAAGGCTAACGGTAGGTAAAGACTAAGGTTTTATGAAATAACATCAGAACCAGTAAGACCAGTTGCATACAATATCCCAGTCACATGCCCAAGGCTTCAGCAAAAGGTGTGCATAGACAAGAATATTCAGCACATGCTACAGTGATGTTGGCATTGAGATCCAGATCTTCAGAAGGGATTTCCCCAAATAATGAAATGCATTAGAGCTGTGGTGTTCTAGAGAGACCATATACCAGCTAGAAGACTGCAACAGATTACTGAGATACTTAGAGCTGAGCTTTCATAAGCACCAACAAGCACAGTAATGAATCAGAGCTTTAATCCCCTTTCATACACACACACAAACCCCAATCTTAATCCAAAAGTTAAAAAACAAAGATAAAACATCATGCAATCTGAAACAATGATATCTGAGAGTAGCTGAGTGTTTCATATTTCAGCCAAAATTTACTAACCCTTTTCTTGCTACTAACTGTGATATGAACCAGAAAACTTCCATAGTAAGGGACTCATGTTCTTCAAGGAAAAAACCCAAAACAAAGCAAAATGCCCCTACACAGAATCGGATGCTGAACAGATTACTGAGCTAGTAAGTGCATTCTGATGCAAGTGATACATAGCCCCAGGTAAAATGAAGTCTCTATTTCTAATTAAATCAGCAGTCACTCTGGTTTGAAAACTGGTATTTTTGATGAAACTTCTAAGTTATTATGTAACATACCTTTTCTAGAAACACTGAGATTCCTGTAACATCAAAGAGTTATCATATGTGATCAGAAGAACAGAACTCACAAACCCATACTTAGCAGTGGTAACAATTAATATGGCATGCTGTCACTCAAGTACAAAGCAGCAGAGACCTGTACTTCGGGAAAGAACTGGAAGTTTAGGAGTTTTTTGAATTGCAGTATGGGATGATCTTATGTATTTTTAAAGCTCAGTTCTTACTTAAGGGTACTCCTAGATAATGCATATAGAGCTAACATCATACACGTCTGAAAGAGTGATCAGGAATCCATTTCACATCCATTTCACATCTCAAAAATTACAGAAGAGTTTTTTTTCTATAATAACACATTTTGGCATAAATATGTGAAATTATGTACATCAGGAAAAAAGCACTTTTAAAACTGAAAATATGCTAATTAATTGTAAAAAGCATAAATTCTGTATTATTTGTATGCATTAAAAGGACTAAAACCCACCTAGACTCAGAAGAAGTGCTCAGCTCCAATGTTCCAATTAACCAAATAGAAACTGATATTTTCATAGTTCTACTAAAACATTCCTTACAATTATTTTACCATATTCTTTAGCTGGGACTATCAAACATAACTGAAAGCATTTCAAATGGAAACTTTTAGTGCATATCACATAAAAGATTTAACATAACATACCTGTTTTCTTCTTTAAGCATTATAAGAACTATATATGCTTCTGCCAAAAGAATATGGAACATAGCTCTCCTGTTTACAAACTCATCTGAGCATCTACTGAAAACAAAATACATATCTCAGTGGTCTATAAACTAATCAGCACAATATTTAGGGGCACATACATGTATTGCTCTACTGGAAATGAAACACATGCTTTTAAAGAATATTACAGAAAAAGATGTCTCTGGTATTTCTTTACAAAGGTTTTTAACACCAAAAGTAACTTTGTCCTTAAACCAGCTTAAACCTGGAAATTCCTATAATAAAAATGCTTAATGCTCGCTGCTCCAAGCTGCTAAATAATCTGGAGTAAGTCAAACTAAACAAGCCTTTAGAAGTTAAAGATGTAACATAAGATTAGCAAAGAACCACCAAACTTCTTAACCTTTAGAGAGGCCCTGCCTGAATTTATCCTCTTAAAAAGGGAAGTAAGGCAGAGCCACATAATGAAATAAAAGTCTGCACCTGAGAAAGGTCAAGCCTTCATTTCCATTACATCTGAGTTTTCTCCAGCTGATCTGATAGCAGGATTTTATGATTAGCATGTCATCTTTCATAATTAAACAGGATTTTTAAAATTATATTCAAACTTGTGATAGAAGTGGATACATCAACCTGAAAATCAGCTTCCCATTATATTATTAGCAAGCTCATTATTTACACTTCCTGAATAAATTTTCTTGTTAATGGAGAGATCTAAAACCGGCTTATTGCAGTCATGTGAAATACTCATAGCCACATCCCTAAAGCTAACTTCATGCCAGCTTTTTCTTTAACCAAAAAAATAAGTAGTCAAAAGCTCAGCAGGAAAATGAGAGTTTACTGTAATTCAAAAGAAACCAAGGCTCGCTTCCATGTCTGAATGAGCACAGAAAAGAGTAATATAATATCTAATGAGGCACTTGGTAAATTATACATGCTGTTCCTTATTTTGGAGAAAAATATTGCAGAAACATGAATACAGGATTCTCCAAAGTATAATGCTTTACAGCTTGTGCATTGAAACTAATGTCTAGCAGAATTCCTCAGATATGGGACACAAACGTCAGTAGAATTTGCCAAAATTGTCTGCAGATGTCTGCTGGCCATGAAACTGGGCAGCAAGTCAGAACCAAAATGGTGTTTAGTGCAGCCATGAAAAAACAATTACACAAGACCCCTGTCTTTCTCTGCTTTTGAAACGATGCCAAAGGTCCCTATATCCCTTTGTTATTTTCACTTATTACTTCCCTTTAGCCTTGTAAAAAGCTATTTCTTCCTGAATTCTATCATTATATCTGACTGCAATTCCTCACCTCTACCTTCATCTGATTCTTTGTGCAAATCCTGCAAATCCTCTGAAGTGATCAAATTGCCCAGACTCTTCACACTATTGCACTGATTTCAATTTCTTTCCTACATCCTCAAAAAATTCCGAAGCTGCATGGCAAATTTAAGCATATTGAAAACAGGCTTGTTTTGCTTTGAAAAGGAGTACCTAAAGTCAGCCTGAGTGTCTTCCTACCCACAGGCCCCTTCAGAATGCGTCCAACTACAAACATTAAGTTGGCATTTATGCTATTAATGATTACAGTTTGCTGCATTTATGTAGAATTAAATATAAATGCATACAACATCTCTTTTACATTAGGGATTACATATTTTTTAAACATTATTCACCATTACTGTTCTCGCCTCTTGATCAGAAACAAAGATGGACTGTAAGTGCCATGCTCTGGTATGTATGAAATCATAATTAAATAATTCAATTATTTTGTCATGTGAAAATACATGCTACAAAAAGCTGGAAGTTTACTTAAGGTAATCCCAACAATTTTATTCTGCTTTTAAGTCAAAGCAGATAATTTACAACAAGATCAAAACGTGCAATTTTTCTATTTCCACAGGGTACTCAATAATTTCCATTAACCCGGCCATCGATAAAAATATGCAAAGATAAAATTTGTATCCTGAAATCTGATTGAAAAATAAAGAGGTATAGTAAATGTCTACATACATCTCAAAGACTTACGTTTATAGATTGAAATGGTTTCTATACCAACTGCTAAAGTGGAAGCAGTCCTCTTTTTTAAAGGCATCCTTAAACACACGTTTTTAACTAGCAACACTTTCAAATTGGGAACAGGCTGCCCTATGGCTACAATTCAAAATGTCAGCAGTGAAAGAAATACATCTTTGTTTCCAACAGCAGCAAATAAATAATCCTACATTCAGCCCTGACAAATATGATCCACATTACATGTTTTACAGATAGTCTGAAAAAATGACGTGCCATATCAGCAGGCAAGAGAAATTAACAATTTATAGCATGAGTATTAGTTCATGTTGCTTAAAATACGTTACAGGTATGTAGCAAATACACATGGTTCAGGAATATTTTCTTCTTTGAAGGCCAAAACATAGAATGTGTGCTAAGTTTATTTTGTTTTATTCTGGTTCCACATTCTAGCCAAGAACTCAGTTAATAATGAAAATATACGAGTATCTCTCAAGTGAAAAAATAAGAAAGTCTTATTCAGCCAATACTAATTTCAGAAAGGCTGATTTTTGAGGTTTGGCATTATAAAAGCTACTTTTAAACAGTATTACTTTTTATTTGTTTCACCTTCAACAACTGCCCAAATACTTTGCTTTCCTTAACAAAATTCAGCAGTTTTCTATAGTTTAACCAGAAATTGCTTTAATTAAAAAGCCACGGGGGAGTAGAACTATTCTAGATGATATTATACACATCTTGGTAAATATTTGTTTTTAATTCATATTTTATGTTTTGGGTAAATCTGCTTTCAGAAATGTATCAAAATGAGCAAATATCTTCTCATTCCCCTTTCTAGCCTTTCAGATCCAAGCCAACACATCCCTGAAATGGTTGGCAATGTGCTTTAAAATTCACAGGTTTTTGTTTGGTCTCAAGCTTTTTTAACACACCCTGAAAACGTGTTCAAAGAAGCCCAAGTAAAAACAAAACAAAACAAAACCAAACCCCAAAGATATTTAGGGAGAAGTTTCATTTCATTTAGAATTTCTCTGTAATTATCTCTATAAAAAGACCAACTGGAGCAATTGCATAACTGCTCAAAACTAAATCCTTTTCCTTATTACTTTAATATATTTATAGACAAAATAACATAATCCATGAAAATATAATTTAAATTTGGGGTTTACTCTGTTTGTGTCTATTGAGAAACTAAAGAACTAGATGAAGAGTACAGATTTGCTCCTGTTTAAGGTCTTGTTATAGAGCGCTGCTTCAAATACACCTACATTTATACAAATGTTGTTGTTCAAACCCCCCTTCAGAGAATACTAGTGCTACACTGCTGGCATGAACACAGAGGAAAAAACTGGAGCATGAATAACTGCTAGAATCACAAAGCCATTAAGGCATCACCAGCCTCTACTAACTGGGAGCAAGTTTTAGAGATCTTTCAGAAAATATATAGGTCAGCATCTGTCATTCAGAGTCCAACTTGACAAAGCTTCTAACTATCCGTTAATATTTTAAATCAGATTTGTCATCTGGGACTGTTGCTGTATCAAGCAGCACAAAGTATATATTTACATCCAGCTAACTTATCCTTCACTGAGTACATTTCAGATTACCCCCCTTCTTCCTTCAGCAGGAATGCAGGGTTTTTGCTATTTGAGAATGAGTTTTGCTCAGCTCTATGTATTTAATTTCTGAGCCAATGTGTCGATCCTCACTGACTATGAAGGAATAAATTGGACATAACTGCTTGTGCTATAACACTAGGAAGTTTTATGAAGTGCTAATCACTGAATGCATTCAGTTCTTAATATTCAAGAATGTTTTAGGCTTCCAGACCCAGATTTGCTTGAGTCTCAGCATTCACTGAGCTTTTTGAATAATTCAAATGGTTTTTGTACTGTTGGATATCTGGAAAAACATGAAAATAAGATGCCAAGGAAATAAGAAACTCTTTACAATCATGTTGCTCAAAACTATTTTTTATTCCACATGAGAGACCATATACCTTCTTTATTCACACTGGTAAGAATGGAACAACAATACTACTGGGACTCTTTGGTCTGGTAGTCATTCTTTAGGGCTGAGGCAAAAAGAGGCCATGGAGGAATGCAATGACTTTCTGATTATAAAAAGTGAAATTACCCCTAAGAGATCAATCCATAAGGAAAGTATAAACTAATAAACCTTTCCTCTACTTCAAGTGGCAGAGAACTGTACTTCAGGACTACAGAAATCAAAGCTGCAGTCTTAATTTCTTTCATCTGTATGTTCATGATTAATATGTTTATGGAAATTGTTCCACTGATGGCTGCAATGTAACCTAGAAATAAAATGAGTGAGTTTAAAAACTGTCTGGAACAGCAGAACTAACCTAGTTACTGTGGGTCAGTTAACTTTGCTGGCTTCGGACTTATCTGAAGTTCTTTTGGATTTGTGTGCAGGACAGACTTAATTTATTTACATTACAGTAATTCCTTCCCGAATGCTAAAAAGCAAAATGAACATTTTAAAAATGTAACCAAAAAAAAAAAGAGACAGAAGCAATCCCTAATGCCAAGATGGTCTTAGAAAACCAGTATGTACAAGCTGAAATGATCAGATGTAGCTATTATCAACAACAGTCTTGATAGCGTTTTAAAGCATTAAATTTGCCTATTTAACTTTACAGTTTGTGCACCATTTAAGATTGATTTGTAAGAGGTTTTTCTCTGAGCAGCATGGTTATAGAGATTCAGTAAGAGAGTACTGCCTTATGTAGCATTTGGAAGATTTTCACCACAGCAAAATCTGGAAATACTTTCTGAGCAACACTAAAATCCTATATAACCTTTATTCAGACCCATTATCAGTGAATATTCGCAGACAAAATCTGACTAGCTACGTGTTATACACTTTCTCCAGTGAAAAATATCCCAATATAAATTCTTGGCAGGATTTCTGGCACATGCTCCAGTACAGACACAGCTTTTGTGCTAATATACCACTTAAAGCAAAGAAAGATCATGATCTGAAGCTGGAAACACTTCTGCCAGTGTAAGTCCCTGAGTAGGTTATTTTCTTATTAAAATGCCCACACTTGACTTCCGTATTCCTCTTTCTATAGCAGAATAACAAAACAAAAAATACACCCAGAAAATATTATCCCTATGAAAAGGAGTAACTTACAGCTCTAGCAAGGATGTAAACTGGGCCAGTATCATGTGTTCCTTTGAAATTCCATGGCTCATGGTAAACTAGGCCTTTTTTCCTCCACATCAATGTATAAGATTCATAGCTCGCCTATCAGACCTCCACCTTGCACATTTTGGCCATTACTTGTTTGTTTACTTATAGAGGTATTTTTTTACTTACACAGAAAAAATAATGGGTGTAATATTAATATTTCAAAGCTGCTATATATATGAGCTGGAAACTCCTATTTAAACAATACAAAATCAGGCCTTTGTTTGATCTTGTTTCCCTTTTTTTCCCATCCTGAGACTCCTTTCAAGTGCTAGACAAATCTCCAGTCTAACATCAAAACATACTGACAGGAATAAGACTGCAAGGCTGCTAGCTTCTCTCAAGCAATGCCACCCATTGATCCATGAATAAATGTTCCAGCTTCAAGGCACATCTCTGCTGTAAAGCTATCTCTTTTGAGATTCAAAGAAGAGCTCCTTGTCTGGTGCCCGGAGATCTGAAAACCTGCTGTAGTAACTGTGGGAGTCAGAACCCGACATCATGGTTTGCAGCGTTCAGTAGAATTTACCATCTCATTATCTTGTGAAATAACAATGGCATTTTAGAAGAATTGCATACAAGGTTCAAACAGTTTATTTTCACCTGCTGCATTTTGTGGCCAATTTTTTAATGGCTTAAATAAAAACCCCGTTTGTTATCAAGTTACACAAAATACAGATATATTATAATTCCGAACCATAATTATAAAGGTCTTGCTTTCATTTTGTTAACAAATACTTTTTGTGATATTGCAGTAATTTACCTAAAGAATTACTAGAGCACTGCATTGCCTACAACGTGACAGGAATATTGAAGCTACAACTAAAGTATTTTACAAATTCTGAATTTAGAAAATCTTTTAGAAATTCACTAACAATAAAAGCTTTCAGGTATATGGCTTTGGTTTTACATCCATGTAATGAATAGAATTTGAAACATGCAACTTCATTCATTTTCCCCCAAAAGCCTCTGTGAAGTAGTTGCCTAGCTTCTTACTCAGACCTTGTTTTAAATCTCTCTCCAGGATTAGCTCCTGGAAACCAAGCACATCTAAGAAGAGTAGTACAAGTGCTTCTGGATCTTAAATATGAAGTAAACTTGTTTCAATCTCTATGGCATTCACAAATTCAAAACCTCATTACTACTGAGGTGCATAAGCTGAAAAAAACGCTGAGACGTGCACCTTATGTGGGCATCTATAAGAACAACATGAAATTTCATGGCAATAGTGTATTTCATGTCAAGTGCTCCAGTTTGCATACACAGCTGAATGAGAGAGCCTAAGAAAAGAGGAGGGGTGGGGGAGAGAAAAACAACAAATATGACTGGACTCCTGACTGAACTTTATCTAAAGAGTTGTGATGAATCCTGCTATAATATATCAAATGCCGGTTAACAATAGCCTACTGAAAAAGAGCTGGCTTTGGGATATATTTACTCACGTCATTCTTGGCAAGCATACAAAGTATGAGTCAGTCCTGGAACATTTATGCTACTTGTTACATTCAAAAAGAGACTGAGGTCTGACTATTAATCCTTAAATCACTTTGAAAAATATTTGGTTTTCTACATGACTGTTTCGTAAATTCTGATGTTTAAAGTACATTTATTTTCTTTTTAAGGAAAAAATACTGTCTTGGAAGCAAGAACCTCTTTGTAGAGCAAAAATGGCAACGTGCATTGACTGAATCTGATTCGAATTTATCTGAGCTAAACAGTGAAACTGAAATACAGGTTGAAACCAAGCTGCCAACCTGTTTCTGACAGAGGTTTTAGTTCAATTCTCTCAAACCTGTCATTAGTTTTCCCAGGGAAAGCGAATGTAAAATCTGTTCCAAAATCACACCAAGTTGCCACAACACCAAGCACAATCACCTGTCAATTACTGGAAGCGATTGAGAGTTCCAGTAACACAAATGAAGCAAAACCACAGTAGTTACACAAACACACGCAAATTAAACTGCAGAGAGCACCAAAGAACCAGGAACACTGCAGACTGCGAAGGCAGAGATCCCACAGCAAGCACCGACCCAAGTCATGAAGCCATGTAGCACAGCATTGCATCAAGCCCAGCTCCTCTGCTTTCACACCTACAGGCTCAAGGGGAACCAGCTCCATGGTTCTGCACCTGCAGCCTGAACAACTGTGAGGTGATTTGCAGGAATCAAATGAAAATGAGCAAGCTTTTGCTTTCTGCAGAGCTATTTAGCACAAAGGCCTCACTGCAGTGCATATGGATTGCAAGGAACTAGAAAAGGAATGGAAAATAATGGACTAGTGTTTTCCTCAACAGCTATGATTCTAACTTTAAAGTACCTCATCATTTTCTAGAAAATTATATACACAAAAATTTACAACAAATATGCAGTTTAAAATGTGGCTTGGAATGTTATATCATTACATTCTCTTAGCATATTAGATAATTACAGAGTTATTCATACTTGATATATGAACAAACAGACACATACCCAATATACTAGGGCTGAATATATAGGTATTTTGTTAGTCAATAATATCCAAGGGAGAAATTACAAGTACTTCAGTGAGCTACTCCTTTTGGCAGAAGGCACATAAAACTGTTGGGAAGAAGATTATAGTAGGAAATCAAGGTGCAGATGAGGTTAGAAGGGAATGTGGGTATTGTTTTTGTTTAACAGCCGTTACTTATTCAATCTGTGCTCAATTTAAGAAACTAAACAGACAAAGCAACTGACTAGTATGATTCTAGCAGCTCCTCATCAATGTTTGGAAAACAACAGCAGTATCTCATTCACACATATTTGCACAAATATGTGCTCAGTCTCAGCACATTGCATCTGTTTGTCCTACTCGCACCCACTCACGTCAGCGAGCGCTCATCCCACATAAACACTTGCTGCAGTTATTTCATCTTAAGCAGGCTCCATCACAAATCTATTTAGCACGTTATACACATAGACAGGCATTTACGTATACATTACTAGCAGCAGCAGCCTCCTGCTCCAGGCCCGTGTCCAAGCCTCCTCCACAGCGCTGTCCATTACACTGCTCTCCCCACTCATTTTGTGCAGTTTGGAACCTTGCGCTTTGTTGGCACTCTTTCTGATAATGAGTTTCTAACATTTATACACATAATAACTGTGTATATATCACTGTACACAACACAAGCCTGAATTTCCTCCCTCAAGCCTCAATCCCAGACCTCGTGGTGGAAGGCCCGGGGAAGCTTGGGAAGAGCAGCAGCAGTGCCCCTTGCTGTTCACCTGCCCCAGTCTCTGCCACCTTGGCTTTGCTCACATCCCTGTTCTCCACCATCCACCACCCTCCCTCGAGCTGCACTGCCCAGTGGGCCCATGCCATCACCAGAAATGTGCCCTGCTCCCAGTTCACCATCCTCCAATTCCACTCCATCATTCATCCTCCTTGGCCTAGCTTTGTCAGCGGGCTTGACCCTTCAACAGGCCATTGTCTGAGGAGAGAGTGCGGGGGTCCCGCAGGCTGCCCAGAGGGGAATCCACTCCTCATCCTCCTTCTTCCTCATGGAGAGCAGAGCTGCTGTCCACAACACACCCTTTGAAGCAAGGAAGTCTCTCTGAGTCCCTGTACTGCCTCAGTGACTGGGACAATCTGTATGGCATCCTTGAGGCAGCCTACAGGTAAGGGGGCCCTAAATTTCCCCTCAGCCTGAAAGCACTCTGGCTGGTAGAACTGCTGGAGTTTTACCCAGACGGAAGCAGCACAGAAATAATGCTGTGTGTCAAACACACGCATGTGTTTGGCCTCGTGGAATTGTTGTGTTGGTCCCTTCTTTCTGAATGGGAACACAAAATTAACCACAGAAGGCAGGAATTGCTTATGGAGCAATCCAGTTTCTAAACGTGATGTATTCTTAAGTATACTCTCTCCTGTATATTTGATATCCTATACAGACTGTTTCAGCACAGCAAAATGCATAGAAGTTGTTCACATTAATAGGTCATTTAGGAAAGCAAATCTTAAGGAAAAGCATGCTGAGGCCATAGGGATTAATATTAGATTTATATACTTCAAGCATTTACCTCGTCTTGTTGCTGTAACCATAATGTGCATTATTTAGTGTACAATACTATAATTTAAAAAAATCATTTAATGGTAATTCTGTTTTATACCCACACAGAAAGTCCATGATCATATACCTGACATCCCTATAAAAATCAGGAACAGGTTTCACTCAGATTTTCCTTATCTTGGAGACCCAGACAATTAACTAAATGTCCAAGTGTGTTATTAAATCAGTGATGAGTGCTGCTGGTTTGGCAAAAAAAGCTGCAGGTGGTAGTGAAAAAAACAGCTTTACAGAGCTGTCCCCTCACAGGTTGTTGCTCTGTGTACTGGAGATCAAAAAGACTTTTGGGTCTCTCTCACACCAGCTTTCTGGAAGCTGCAGGAAGAACTGGTTCATAACCTCCAGGCCCTTTTTCTGCTCTCAAATGTTTCTATATGCTCAGGATATTGGATCTTTAAGGCATGTATACCTCAACAGCAGATTGTTCATGTTTCCTGAGTGCAGCCCAGTGTTAGTCTGGGACCTATTGTGCAACATAATCATTAAAATACTGTTTCTTGGAGTCAAGCAATTCTTGTTGTATATTTAAAATAGTCTTATTTGCACATAGACATATCCTCTTCAAAAGCCTGAATCAAAAGAAAATCTATTTTTGAGAAGAAAATAAAACCTGCATAAATAATCAAGCCTTTTACATTAGAATTTGTTCAACATTAGCATTTACAACATGCTGGGTAGATTTATGGACAGATTTATGAAATTCAAATATCTGATAGGTGAGTACCATTCAGCAACCTACTTCATCCTGGAGCAGAAACACTGTGAGACTCTTGACATGGGCTTCCTTTTCCTTGCTTTTTTTTTTTTTAATAGTGCTTAAAAAACTTAAAAATTTACAAGATAGATAGAAAGTAGTGCTAGGCAAATACAATAGAGACCTACACACTGTTTTCATATTTCACCTACTTTGGTTTCATTTGCTTCCAGATTATTTTGGGAGGAGGAAGATCAGAAGATCAGGAGAAAGGCATTTATCAAGTAGAAAAGAAAAGACAGAAGCATCCCATTTGTCTTATGTGGAAAAACTATACTAGAAAGAGGTAAAAACTGCAAATCATCATTGCTCGTGCACGATAAAGATGATGGTAGGAAACTTAGACAAATACAATATTTGCCTTAGGATCAGTTCATATTGTGATAGCATGTCTATAATTGAATCTGGCTAATTTAAAAGCAAGAAGATAAAACATTTGACATTATCAAATCATAGGAATTTGTGTATTAATCTCTGTCAACAGAAATATGTATGGTGTCATTGAGATACCAGAATGCGCCCACACATATAAATGCATCCTTGCAGGAATCCAAGAAATACATCCTTCGGTTCTGCAACTATAAGGATATTAATTCAGTTTCTGATATGGATATGACTACATAAGTTATCAATAAGGCATGACTGCATTATTAGACTGAATTAAGTTTATTAGACTGAATGAGGTTTACTGTAATTTTTTTTCCAAAGGCTGAATAGCTTAGTACTCAACTCTTGCTTATTTATTTATGTTGGTCCTCCTCCCCAGACAGTTTACCTTTTGAGTGCCATTAAATATTTACATGCTGTCAGGAGGAGTAAAAAGATGGAACAGTAACTGACATTATCAAAAATTGTAAAGCCATTTTTAATCTTCTCCACTAGTTTAATGAAAAAAAAGAAGACATCACCTGCTAAATAATTTGGATAGTTTTTTCACGGCCAAGGACTCTGCAAAGTTAAGATAATAGTATCTTCCTACAAGAGAGACAATTGCACACTTATTAATTAATTTTTCTGTGGAGCACTCCATATGGCCACTGCCATATCATCCATATATGTTCTTACTGGCACACTCCTGAGGTCACTGAAATTTGAAGCTCACATTTTTGAAGCCTTGTAAAAAAGAAACATGTATTTACTGAACAGTAGTATAATTTTTCTTAGAAGCCATTTTGTGCTGATTTGGCACTGAAAAACGTGCCACCTGTTTACCAAAATGTGTTTTTCTAAACTACATTATTGTATAAAATAAAATACAAGTTTGAAGAAGAAAATTTTATTTTAAAAATCATGTCCTATTTTAAACTGTAGTATCAGAACTATGCTTGTGTTGACTGAACATAGCGTGTTTGCTTCACCAACAAAGTATTTGCATGTATATCAATGCAAAAGTACTCTTTTTCACCAAACTCTTTCTCTGCAGTTTCCAGAAACAAACATTACTTTACTCAGAATAATGAGTTGTAGTCATAATTTTCACTGTTTTCTCTACCCTATTGCATAAAGTGTATTTAACCCAGAGGTCTTTCCAACTTCAGCATTATTCAAGGGAGTTGCTGATACACAGTTGTAAATTTAAGCAATTACTGACTAATGGGCCTTATTATCATGTTGCATCAGCTGGGGGGGGGGTATGATATTGATAACCAAATTGTTTACAAAGCAGTTATAAAAAAATTGCCATTAATTCGGTACTTTATTTTGCTTTACTTTTCTAGCTCTTTTTTCGTCATACCCTCTGTCTTTGTTGCACATGCTGACCGCTATTTATTCCTACTTTTTATATTGCTGCTCATTAGGATATAGCAAATAATGCTATACTTATTACCTGCAATAACCCAGATCCTGCAAGTTATGCCACCTTAAGTTCTGTCAACTAAAAATATCTATTCAAAAGCAGTACAGGGGATTTAGGCCCAAACCTAATGTAAACATGTAAAAAATTACAGTTGGAGCATGTGGGCCATTTTAGTGCTAGAGAAGGAAAGAAAAAAAAATGTTTCTTTTGAAAACTATATTTTATCAAGCTATATTTAATTCACAAGCTACTTGGCTATATTGTAGGATATTTCTCGGTATAGAAGACAACGGCTGTTAACATTGTTAATCCATTAACTAGCTGTCCCCTACTTCTGTGACATCTTTTTGAAACCAAAAAGTTCTTTTGTTAGTTTTTGCCTGAGCATTGCCAAAATAGTCTGCATAAAATTATTCACATGCACATGTGCATTTGCACTTCACAGCACCTGCACTGCTCTCTTCATTCATTGCCTTAAAAGCCAGGCAAACCATGGTTGAATACAGCAGAATATGAAAGAACATAATTGACCCATTTATTTCCAGTAGATTAATTTTTAAAAGTTAGTTGGAATAACCTGATAATTAGATAAATTATGAAGATCTGTTGGTATAAATGTATAATAATGGTGGTATAATCTGTGAAACACATTTCAGGCATCTAGCCCTCATCAAGCTACTGATTGCTAGCCACTACCTCATTTTGTGACTGGCTGCTGAGGCACTATGATGTGACAGGGCTGTTGCAAGCAATTTTCCTGTGTAACCCATTGAACTGAATTTAAACAACCCATGAAAGCTATCTAAATAGACACATTTTATCAAGTCAGACTGAAGGATCCAAATTAAGTTGAGTAGGTACGTCTTCATATAATCCATGCATAGAATGTCTCATGGAAATACGTTTGAAAAGCCAGCCTGCATGCTTTTCTTTCTGTAATCTTCAGAGAAGACAGCACAATGAGTCATTTCTCTACTGAGGTTCAGACTGCTCAGAATTCATTCATTGACTCTACCTGGAAAGCTGACAGAAAAATCAGCTCTACCTCCTCTCTTCCTCCTTTTATGTGTTTCCACTCCACCATTTGATATTTCAAGAAAATATTAGTTGCTTGTAATAGCTCTCACTTTTGTGTCAGAGTTGCAATATTTCCCAATCTCCACTAATTTACTGAAAAGAATCAAAAGACTGTATTTTTTCCAAGGGACTATCCTTGTCCATCACAAGTTTCCATCACCAAGATCTGGTACCCTAAGTGTTAGTATGAATATCAGAAAGCTTCTAAATGCCGTTCAAGCCTGAAGATTCATTAGAAGAACAAAATAAAATTAAAAAACCATCCAAATGAGTTGGGATCTGAATCCAGATGTGAAGTGCAGGTGTTTCAGTTGTGTATTAAAGAGGCACCCAGTCCACCCAGGTCGTCATCCTGTTTTCACTATGTTCTTTCGCCCTCTTTCAGAGGTAATTCATCCTTCCCCTATCATATCTCTATGTAGAAGCATATGCGTGGGTTTTGTCAATTACATTGTCTAAATGCTCCAGATGAAAAACCCCACCACTAGTTTAACAGGGCTTAAACTAATCCAGATAGTTTTCAGAATTGACTTTCCACAGGAACTGATCCTGAAGATTTGTAGCTGCTTGTGAAAACTGTAGTCCTCTTTAGCTGATGAAAACCAGCATGTATAATAATATATGTCAAGATCACTTTTCCTCAGTGAGTTTAGTTCTTCAGCTTATTCCTGAGTTTCTGAGTTAGGGTAGCTTCTCCTGATGGCTCTGTATTAATTCTAAGAAAGAGTGGACTGAAATGCTGGAAAGTCATTTCTGTGAATTCTGTCTTGATGGAAGTCACCAACTTATGCAGGCAGGTAGCGTCAGCTGTAGTTATTGCTTTATTAAGTACAGTTCTCTCTTTGCCTTTGGTATTACACATATAATTCTTTCTTCAGTTCAGAGGCTGCACCAGTATAATGTTAGGCATTAACTGCATGACCTTCTGTGTGTTCTTTTCCAGTTGCAAATATGATCCTGTGAGAATACCCCCAGTGCACTGCCAAGATCTTGCCCTCATGATATAATCTTGCTTTTTTTAGAGCCAGCTCTTTCAGGATCTTATTGATTACTGTTCCACTGTTTAAGCCTACCACCTTTCGCAGTCATGCATTATGCATCTGCTTCTCTGACTTCTAATGTTCTTATCTAATGTTCTCTTTTTTATTTTTTAGCAAATGTTACTGGTTTTACTAACTTCTTTATTCTGGAAAAACTGCAAGATACATCTACCCTCTGTAGTGTCTTTCCTTTTTCCCCTTAAAACATGCAGCATGCAGTCTGGACAGTTCACTTGCTGTGGTGATCTTGATATGAACTGATCGTCCTTCATTAAGTACACTCACTTTTGCTGCCAGCTCAAAAGCGTTCACTTCTGCTGCCAGCTCAAAAGTGTTCACTTCATGTGTAATTCAGTCTGGTGGGAACCTGAGTTGAAGTTCATGTTTTCTGTGTAAGCAAGATCCTTAACTCCAGTAATGTTCAGGGGACTCATACATCTTAAACCTATTTACAGCTTTTCTTATCTACAGATGGGAACACTATCTCGCTGTCTGGGTTCTTGGAATAGAAATGTTTTAAAGAAAACTGTTGAAGGGCTATGAGCTAAAGCCTTTTTTGGCATGTAATTCAAATTTATATTCTATCCTGACTGTATTTCCCAATGTCACTGACACTCATGCGCAAGCCCATGGGGTCCTTCTTTGCAGACACTACAAAGTCTTTTAAGTTTTGTACAGTAATAGACATCTTTGGCAGCTGTAGATGCCTGTTATTAAAAGGAATGAATATTCCTATGCATAGAGAGAGGTTTTCAAGTGGATGTGATTTACATAGCATGTGCTGATATGCAGTTTGCTGTGATAGGGAACGCTATTTCTTTGTATATAGAAGAACACAGCTGAAAGTAACAGAAAAGGCTGAAATGTGCAGTAGCTGAATGACTTCCATATATGTGGTATGAAAAATCCTCTGCCATTTTGAAGGTAGATCAACTTCAGTTTGTTTTGGTTTTCACCAGTATATGGATATATTTTTACCAAGCAACTGTGTGGACCCATTACATTCTAGCCACCCTTTTTCTGTTGTCAAAAGTGCCATGAGATGTTTGGGAGCAAGTAACTACTTGTTATTTCCTTTTGTTTACAAACAGCTGTGCTAATAGAAGATGCTGTCTTCATGCAGTTCTTTTTCAGAGATCTTCTATGGCCTCAAAGCTTACTTTAGGTTTCAGTATTTTTTTAGAGCAAGCATAACACTTTCTGCTTACACAAGTTTGAATAGAATTGCTATTAGCACATTTCTCATTTTTTTCCTTTACAATAACTCGATGTCCTCCAACATTGGGGTATCATCATTTTAGACAAACTGGGTCCCCTCACCCCCACATATAGGTATTCCAATAACCATAATGTAAATATTTCTATGAAAATATTTGAGACTGCTTATAAAGGAAGATGTGCTGCTTTTTTAAGGGTACAATAACATCAGAATTTTTCAGCATTTGGTGTAGACAGTGGTCATTTTGTCCATCAGTGGATCTTTCAGGGGAAATACAGGCATTTTATTTAATCTATTTCTTATGTTTCTTATGATTTTGAGGTTATTCACATAAATATGGAGATCAAAGGCAAGTGGATGAGACAAATGCAGTTTATTCTCCTCCAGAGCAAGGCACCTATGGGGATAAACTAAATGTGACCCTCAGAGCTGTCAAAACAAATTAACTGGTCAAGATCCATCTAAACAAATACAAATTTAAACTGTGGAAAACTGAAAAGAGGGGTATTTCAGCTGTCATACCTTGCACTTAGACCTACAGTGTTTAAGCAGTGAGATGGACCTTTTTTTTTCCCTAAAGGACAAACATATTTATAAAGGAACCAGTAACATCTGAAGCATTAATGAATTCTCACCAGCAGCCAGAATGAGCTTCAAAAGCCAGGGGAAAAAGGCTTTTTCTTTTTTTTTTTTTTTTTTTGGTGATGAATATTAATTCAGTAAAAGTTATCATAACTGCCAAACTGGTAATGTGGTGACTGGGAATTTAAGTTGTAAGCAAAACCAATCTTAATTTTCCAGGCAGATGAGCCAAATGCCACTAGAGAGAATTAAACCACAGGTATTTCTTTGGAGTGAAATCCTTCTGGTGAGAAAGGTAATTTCGCATGCAAAAACATATAGTCTGTATTCTGAAAATCAGCTAAACCATACTTGTGAAATTAAATGTGAACAAGAACTATTAGGAAGCTGGAAAATACTAAAGTTAGCTGTGAGGAAGAAAGTTTTGGTGATTATTATTATTTATGGGACTTTCTGATAGAGATACTTACGTGAATTCTGATATCATTCTTGACCACGTAGATTGTGTAACATTTACTGTATCAAAACACAGTGCAATTAAAAATGCAGTTTACATTAAGACTGCAGTCAGAGAACCACAGAATCATAGAATGCTTTAGGTTGCAAGGGACCATAAAGCTCATCCTGTTCCAACCCCCCTGCCATGCAAAGGGACACTTTCCACTAGAGCAGGTTGCTCCAAGTCCCGTCCAACCTGGCGGTACTCAAGTACTCAAGGACGGGGCAGCCACAGCTTCTCTGGGCACCCTGTGCCAGCGCCTCAGCACCCTCACAGGGAAGAACTTCTTCCTAATGTCTAATCTAAATCTCCCCTCTGGCAAGTTAAAGCCATTCCCCCTTGTCCTGTACGTACATGCCCTTGTCAAAAGTCCTTCTCCAAATTTCTTGTAGCCTTTTTAGATACTGGGAGGTTGCTCTAAGGTCTCCTCAGAGCCTTCTCTTCTCCTTGCAGAGCAAGCCCAGCTCTCTCAGACCGTCTCCAAAGCAGAGGTGCTTCTTGGAGCATCTTTGCTCCAAGAGAGCCCTTGGAGCATCTTTGTGGCTTCCTCTAGACTTGCTCCAACATGTTCACATCCTTATGTTGGGGACCAGAGAGCTGAATGTGGTATCCAGGTGGGGTCTCAGAAGAGCAGAGTAGATGGGGAGAATCGCCTCCCTTGACCTGCAGGTCATGTTTCTCGTGATGTAGCCCAGCACACAACTGGCTTCCTGGGCTGCAAGTACACATTGTTGTTCATGCTGAGCTTATTATTTCTTTACAGCAGTAGTTTATCTGTGCCTTCTCTCATGATCCTTCTGTCATTTCTTTTAGCACCTTCGCTCATAAATGCTCAGTTGCTGCATGTATTGATTTCTGCTGTAGCTTGCTCCCTAGAGCTTTGTGTTATCACTTTTATGATGCTTATAATAGCAATTGTCTTTTGCAAAGGGAAGATCCCATTTATAATGAAAGCATTTACCTGTGAGAGCAAGTACATGTTTTTATTAGGTTGTGTTCTCATTCAGACTTTGCCCTTGATGGCATTCCTGACTTGGTTCAAGAAAATGGAAAAACTGTGTGACGCTGACTGAACTTCCATGAATTTCTGAAGACCTCTATGAACTGGTGATTGCAAGAGTTGTTTCAGCTTCAGCTGAATTCCAAAGAAGACTGAATTCAGCTCCTGAATTCAAGACGAGCAGGATCGGACATTTTAGGAAGAGAACATAAACATCAGTCCGCATTTAGGCAGTATTCTGGGATGCTATTTCCTGTGTTTTGAGCGCTCAGTCTTCTGAGACAAAATGTACTGCACAACGAGCCCTTGCTAAACAAAAAGAATGTCTTACGGAATCTAGTTTGTTATAATTTTATACTCCCCCCCTTAATTGCTTACTTTCATTTTCTCCTGCCAGAACACTTAAAGTAGAGCAGTTGGTTAAAATTCAAAACTGAAGTGAAAATTGTGTAACTCAGATGTAATGTGTTAGTGCTTCCCATTCTAACCAACCGTGCCTTTTTAATCTTGTAATAACCACTACAGGAAGGGCTGACTAAAGGTAGAAAGCTGGAAAAAGTGACAGAATAATTTCTTGCTCTTGTCTTTTGCCCTGTTACCTACAAAGAGCAAGGGAACTATGTGAGATTACAACAACCAGGAAAAAAATAGAATGAAGAGGGAGAGATGTCATGGAAATTCCTATAAAACCTATTCTGTGATTAGAGGTACTGTAAAGTGAATGAAGAAACACAGGGGATTGCCTGGAGTTTTCTTATGACTCAGAGGCATCACCACATGGTAGAGCAGACAGCTGTACTCTTCGTGAAATGGCAATATTTTCCAATATATTTATTACAGCAGAAGATAAAAAACATTATGAGGGGCAGTCAACATGGCTTCACCAAGGGGAAGTCGTGCTTGACCAATCTTGTAGCCTTTTATGAGGAAATAACGCGGTGGATGGATGATGGTAGAGCGGTGGATGTGGTCTACCTCGACTTCAGCAAAGCGTTTGACACGGTCTCCCACAGCATCCTTGCGGCTAAATTGAGGAAGTGTGGTCTGGATGATCGGGTAGTGAGGTGGACTGTGAACTGGCTGAAGGAGAGAAGCCAGAGAGTTGTAGTCTATGGGGCGGAGTCTAGTTGGAGGCCTGTATCTAGTGGAGTGCCTCAAGGGTCGGTACTGGGACCAGTATTATTTAATATATTCATCAACGATTTAGATGAGGGAATTGAGTGTACTATCAGCAAGTTTGCTGATGACACTAAGCTGGGAGGGGTGGCCGACACGCCAGAAGGCTGTGCTGCCATCCAGAGGGACCTGGACAGGCTGGAGAGCTGGGCGGGGAATAACTTGATGAAATATAACAAGGGAAAGTGTAGAGTCCTGCATCTGGGCAGGAACAACCCCAGGTTCCAGTATAGGCTGGGGAACGACCTGTTAGAGAGCAGTGTAGGGGAGAGGGACCTGGGGGTCCTGGTGGACGACAGGGTGACCATGAGCCGACACTGTGCCCTTGTGGCCAAGAAGGCCAATGGCATCCTGGGTTGTATTAGAAGGGGGGTGGTTAGTAGGTCGAGAGAGGTCCTCCTTCCCCTCTACTCTGCCCTGGTGAGACCTCATCTGGAATATTGTGTCCAGTTCTGGGCCCCTCAGTTTAAAAAGGACAGGGACCTGCTGGAGGGAGTCCAGCGCAGGGCAACTAAGATGATTAAGGGAGTGGAGCATCTCCCTTATGAGGAAAGACTGAGGGAGCTGGGTCTCTATAGTTTGGAGAAGAGGAGATCGAGGGGTGACCTTATTAGTGTATATAAATATATAAAGGGGGAGTGTCACGAGGATGGAGCCAGGCTCTTCTCAGTGGCAAACAATGAAAGGACAAGGGGTAATGGGTACAAATTGGAGCACAAGAGGTTCCACTTAAACCTGAGAAGAAACTTCTTCTCAGTGAGGGTGAAGGAACACTGGAACAGGCTGCCCAGGGAGGTTGTGGAATCTCCTTCTTTGGAGACATTCAAGACCCGCCTGGACACGTTCCTGTGTAACCTTATCTAGGTGTTCCTGCTCCGGCAGGGGGATTGGACTAGATGATCTTTTGAGGTCCCTTCCAATCTCTAACCTACTGTGATACTGTGATTACATGCACTTCTTCAATTAAAAAAGAGAGAGGCTGGGTAGCCTGTTTGGAACTGAAACACAGAAAACAGCCTTCTGTAGATTCATGAACTAATTAAAATCTATAATGCACAGAGTACCAAGAGAGAAATAAGCAAACTTACACATTCAGTTAATGCTTAACAGTGAGTGTATTTTTTTGGTCTTAAAGGTCTGTGTAGTGCAGAAATGAAAAGTAAGCACAGGATTTTCACCCTATTAAATTGCTAAAACAATTTTTTGAGCACAGAGCTGGTTCTGAAGAGGCAGTTCTCCATGTTTTAAAATGGGAAATAAGAGAATGACAAAAGTGGCAATTTTTTTAGCGACATTAAGCAACATACCCCTGAAATCATTGTGGTTTTGGACATTGCCCATGGCCTTAGTTCTCCACACCTACACTTATTGCACACAGAAATCATTATTTTCACCTTCTTGATGGTGATAAAAGATAGCACAAATGGAAATGTGAAACTAACATGACATCCTTGCCCTGGGAATGAGTTTCCTGGTTCTGTTTTAACAGCAGTGTAACTGTGTCACCTTACAAAACACATGCAGACCTTGCCTGTGTCTCCTCTCCCACATCCATGTGGCCTAGGGGATTCGACTACTTCTGTGATTTCAAGGCTGGTACCCCAGGCAAAACAGATGGAACTCTGTAATTAAATACCTGTTTAGGTTTCAGAATTCACGGTTGGAATTTGTGACAAAGTGTTAGATTCTCAGTGTAGAAAGGGATACACTGGAAGGTTGGTTGAGGAGATGTATTGTCCTATTGGGGTAATCTTCTGCCCAAAAATTCAGTATTCAGTATTTCCTTGCAAAAAAAAAAAAAAAAGGAATAATAAAAAGGAAGACTGGGGAGTTTTGGCAAAGATGATGACAGTTAGAGCTCTTGTATAGTCCAGGGACTTCTATGGCAGAAGATCCTTCCTTTTGCTGTGATTCTCCTTTGTGGTACCCACATTTATTGGCTTAGTGCACATGCTGGTTGCAGGAAGATTTTCTGGTTTTTTTTCTGATGTTCCTTTGATCTGGTTTTGAAAATGATGAACATTCTAGGTCAATGCTTTCTATAGGGTAACAAAGTATATTGCAAAGATCCAGCTATCTCTTTCCAAGAGTTTGTTCTTCAGACACAACGTCCCAGAATTGTCTGTCTGTCTCATTTGATGTCTTCCTCAGCCTGGTCCTCCTCCTTTCTGAATTGTATGCTGATGTAAAATATTTTTTTTTAGGATACCATCAAAGAAGCCTGGATGCATGTCAATCCCACAGTGATACTTAGCACATTGCTAGCATTTATGTTATGTAAATGCAAGAGAATCGCTGTTTGAGAAAAGCTGCTACAAAGCAGGTAGTGATTTAATGAAAAGCGCAAAGATTGAAAGGGGTTTGCCGGAGCACTGTGTGATGTGAATGTTAAGAAGCCTATTCACGTCATCAGCTTCCCTGCTGTACTCTCTATTCTCCCTCTTTTTTCAAGCCAACTTGAATACAGGGAACTGCCTGCTAAGGAAAACCTTGAACTAAAGTGTAATCAGAATAGCCACAATCAATGCAGAACAGTTCATAATTTTTATTAACCAGATTAGCTTTCCTTTTTTTGCTGTTTCTGCTTCTCTTTTGAAAGAGGACCCTGTAAAACGTGTTTAGATTGTAGTTACTTTCAGAAAACACCATTTATACACTCAAAAGAAAAAACAAGATTACTCTTTCTAAGAGGGATATTCAGGTGGTACATATTTAAATAACAAACCCGTATGTCTAATGCATAGTTTAACAGGCAAGTTTAGCTCTGAGGATCTGACTCTCCTTGAAGCAGTGAAAATGTGAACTAATGCATCTGAAAAAGAAATAATTACTAAGACTGTAAACCCCTGTTAAAAGACAGCTTGCTGGAGTCAAGGAATTTCTGCTCGAATCAGTTATGGGATTACAGCCAAGCTTAGCCTATAGGTGTCTGGAGGTACACATGAACAGACAAATGATCACCACAAGAGCTTTTTAGGTTAACAGAGCCAACATGGTTTTTGGCTCAGCAAGCCTACAAATTCTACCTTAATTCTCTTTTAAAAAAAAATAGAAAAGTGCCTTTTCCATCGAGGCACTTCAGTTCCACCAGATACTATTAATGTTTGTTGCTTCACAGACAAAACAATATGCTAAATAGTAGCGTATTCTAAAAGTAGTCCCATTGATTTAAGTGGACCATTCAGTGCACATGCTGTTGATGTCACCTGGGGGTGAATAAAGTAGTTTTCATTATCTGACATGAAGAATTAAAGTGGACTTCCTTTATATTTTATTAGAGAGAATTCCTTTTATTTCTAAACCAGATTGGTTTTGTAAGCAACGAAGCATAAATCTGTTAACAGCTGGATGCAGTGTTTCATAGTGAAAATGTACCAGTGATTTACACTGGCAGGAGTGACAGGAGAAAGAGGCATCATATCCCCATAAGTGGGTTTTTCCTATATATATACCATCATTAACTAAAAGGCTGGTGTAACTGCTGCAAAGTAAAATTGTCTAACCTGTTGCATCCTTCAAAATGAAATATCAAAGCATTTAACACTGGAAAAGAACAGGCTGGATAGTAAAATATTTCACTTTATTATTTTTTGGACACCACATGATACAGGAAATTTTATATTTGCATATAATACAGGAAGTATTTTTATAGAGTTCTTTTGGTTTTTTGTCTAGCAGTGGTTCTTTAACACAAATAAATAGACTGTAGTATTTAAATGCCTTTGAATTCCAAGGGATGTGACACTCCCAAGTGTAATTTAAGCCTTTTAAAAGTAATAAATATTTTATAAAAATACAGAATATATTATAGTACAATTCCTTAGGATCTTGCCAAGTGTCAGAGAAGTTTTCTATAATTCTTACCCACTTTCCTTGAAGAAAAAAAATTGTTACATGAAGAAAGAGGATATTTACCCACATACTTTTATTTATTTTTTCTTATCCACATCTTCTTGTTTTCCCCATCATCCTTCTTGGCCTCATTCTAGTGCAAACCAATGAGCTAAACGGCATGAAATACATCAATTTCAAGCCTAGTAAGGTTACATTGTTAAATATTGGCAGTATGTATTTTTACCAGGAGATTCTTTTTTCAGCCAGATATTTCTGCAGTGGCAAATTCCAGCTGAAGTCAATGGACACTGATTTCTAAATGCTATATAAAACATCAGTTTTCTTCCTGACTGACCTGCTTACAGTAATTAGCTTCTTCCTTATGCTGAACTGACAGCTACCTGAGAAACAGCAGGAATTCTCAATGTTAATAATGCTATGCAGCCCAAGGCTTTTTTCCTTAAACTGCTACCATACAGAAGATTGCAGCAAGTTGTTGAATAAATTGTGAAGATGTTTTAACTTAACAGTTTCAAAGATGAAATCAAAATACACCCAAAAAAAAGGAGCGGAGAATTAATACTGTATTTTTCCATAGGCTATGGTTCACAAAGTACTAGGCTTATGATGACGAGATGACTTAATTTTGTTTCCATAAGTGATTCCTGGTTAATACTTAGACATGATTTAGTATCATAGTGACCTATCAAAGATATCTGTAAAAGTTGTTTGGCCTTAGACAAGGAAATGGTTCTCCATCATGGCTTGGGGACAGTATCATGAGGTGAAAATTCATCAGAATTTTATGAATCAAGGTTTATTATGTTCATGTTGCACATACTTGTTATAAGAGGTAGTCCCTTCAGCAAAACAGGTTCCTTTCTAAGTGCCCATGGATGGAAAAGACAGACACAGAGTGACTCTTACAAGTTAGCAGGGAAGACCAAGGATCATGAAGAATTAGCATCTTGTTTGTTTTTCCTCCTGTCCAGTATACATCTTGCCGGACCAACAAAATACAGCTGCAGTTCTTTCACTAGCTCACATTATGTCACATACCCCCTTCCATCTTCAAAGAAGTGAACACCTGAGCATTTGCATCAAATCCTACATCAGGACATCCATACTAACTAAATCCATACTAAGACTTGAAATTACAGTGCAATAGGAATCCACAACATAGATACATTTAGAAAAGAAGACAATTCACCACCAAAAAAAAAGCAGTGCAATATAAACCATTTTCTGAAAATTAGGTTTGACAATAGATATGTAAGTTATGTTCTACTTTGAACATGTTTCCCAATAAGTAAACTGAGTAACTTGTCGAGCACTGCATATGCTTTTGGAGAGCTGTGAGTCATGACAGGACAGTGAGGAGCTTTAATTCAAGAGGAAAGCACATGGAGCAGTCCTCCTGAAGGACTTGATTCTTTCATTAAAAAGACATTTCTGTTGTATTTTAGTAACAGTTAGCTAATGATTCCCAACCCATATGCTTGTACCAGATGTCTGAACCTTCACAGGCCAAATCATATTTATTCCTTCAGACGAACCATTTCATATTACTTAATAATAATAGTCAAGATCATTATTTTAATTCTCATCACTTCAAATCCAAACACAGAAAACATGATGAATAATATGCTTCAGTTTTTCCCCTTGATTAATAGGCTATTTGTGTGCAGAAAACTGCTTCAGTCTTGAAGATGCAATTTCCCGAATGAAGCCATTTCTTGCCAGACCTTCTTTCCTGAAGCAGTTTCCCTGCACTACGGAACAGTGATTGTGATTCTAAAGTGCAAGCACCCAAAATGAAAGTTTCATGTGCTACAGATGCTAATGGCAATAACTGTCAATTCTCTGCATTTCACTGTGTCTCCCTATCACTATTAAGAGTTGCTGCTTTTGAAATACTTATATTTAAAGTTTAGAACCTCTGGTTTGAACTTCTCATATCTCTTCCAAGTCCCTGCCAACTCTGTCTGTCCCTGTGGATGTTCTCTCTAGCAATCCAAAAATGACCTGAACCATGCAACAGCAGAGTTTTATGTTGAAATAGTGATACATGGGAGACACCAGAGCCTAAATAAAAGTTAATAGTCTACAATGTATATAAGGTTTCCATTACTCTGTGGTCATGAGTATTGCTTTGTCCCCAGTTACCTGATCTGAAAAAGAAAAGAAACTAACAAGCAGCAGGATGCTGATAATGATCCTACATTTACATAGTGCTTCTCACCTCAGAAGCTTTAAACTCTGCTGTAAAAACTGTACAAGGGCAATGTTATCCTTAACTGAAATACAAGCTGTGGAATGAAATGTGATTCTTGCTTAAAACAGAAGTGAACCATGCAATACAAACTGCTCTCTATCATCTCTGTCTGTTGGAATCTGTTTAGATCACATTAGCACGTACTTTCATTGAGACAAAGAGGGAAATGCCACCATGATGACTTGGTTTAATATGGATTTAGAAAAATTATCATTTTCTGAATCATAAATATCATGGTGGATTATTCACAAGCTCTCTTCATTCTTCAAGGTTTATTTCTGGACAAACAGCATCTCTGAGCTACTGCACTAAGTGGATCCATTTCTTTTTATATGACATTCAAGTAGTGAATAATCTAAACTTCTCTATTAGTTCTGGACTTCTCTTACATTACTCTACCTGTTCCCTCCAACTACATGATTCAAATGCAATTTTCAAAGTGTGATTTTTCTCTGCTTTGGATGCTTTTTGTCTCTGTAAACCATAAAGTTGTTTTCTGCATAACTAAGGAAAATTCTTAGTGTGGCTTGGCAATAAAAACCCAAAATCTCTTGACAACGGCCAATTAAAATATCTCTTTAGTATTCTGTAATTTAGCACATTTTCATTATAAGATCATTGTTCATGCTGAGTGATCAATAACAGATGCCTCCATATGTCTTTCCTGGGTTTAGGAATGTGCCCACTGCAGCACATTCCTATCTAGTATAAGATACATTCTTAGTCATTGCAAAGAACTTTGTAAATAGATGCCTTTGTTGAACTACCTCCCCCATGTCTTCCAGGGAAGCAACATTTCATAGTCTGAATGAGAAGTTAGGTGCATCCTTGCTTCTTATATAGAATCAATGAAACATCAACATATGTCCTCTTGCAACTGCACTTCAAAGCTACCAGAAGATGTGATAGAGTTTTCAAGGCAGGTGGTTTTCATCTTGCTCAACTTAATCCAAGGATGTTGAAATGGTAACCCTTTATTTATAAAAGAGCATTCTGGTGGAATTGTTCACATTTGCAACATACATAAGCACTCCTGATTTGCCAAGCTCAAGATCAAAATTTGCTGATACATGTCACTTTCTGTTATCTGTAATGCTTAACGTGGACACGTCTTTGTTATGCTGAGAAAGAAGAAATATTTGCATGTCAGGACAGATAACATGGTACAGCACAGAGGCGTCTGTTCTTTAGATAGTTTAGATAGTACCTGAACTCCGTACAACAAGACAGTAAAAACTCCTGTGCAGCATCAGACACCGGTCTAAGAATAATAGGGACAGAGGAGGGAAAGATATCACTCCCACATTGTTTCTTTCACTCTTTTCACCCACTGCTAGCCCTTTGTTACCTCTCCTGGATTTTGAATGCTGTTCATTTCCAAATCACTGCAACTCTCTCTCAGGTACATAAAACCAGACCTAGACTTTTCTAATGAATGAATTTCTTCACAATCCGATGCTTACTCTCTATTTGGTTATGAGAAAGACAAGAAATATGCTGCTAACGAGTAATATGAATAAACAAGAGGAGAGAGACAGAGAGAAAACAGGGCAGGCTGGTGGGGAGAGAGAGATATAACATGCTCTTCATTCAAGTGATAATTGCTATGTCTGACTTGTCAGGCTGATGACACTACTGTCTGCTTTAACTCAAACAGAGGCAGTTTTCTATGTAAGCTAAAAAGCAGATTGTCAAACGAATCCTTTCTATAGTTGTAGTAATTTCAGTGTGGTTATAGAAGACACAACTTCTGTCTTCATAACTCCTGGAATCTGCAGAATTTTTCTAGGCTTTATATGCTGTTTAGAATGAGAAAGGTGGTCACGGCTGTAGGGAATAAAGGTGAATGTATTTTGAGCACTACTGTCTGTTTCATTTTTATTTTAAACGTACACCTACGTTATAACTGAAATGTACCACAGTCTTTTTTATAACTCATTTTTACTGGGAAACAGTCGGAGGAGAATTTGAGTAGGAAAACTGAACATTGCACTGAATTCTTCTGAGTAGAAGGTCAACAAGGATACTTGTTGAGAGCTGTTTGACTATTAGTTAATCAGAAATAATTTCATTTTGATCCATCCCTAGAGCTCTTCGCAAATACAACATTATAATTTTATAGCTCTCTGAATCCTATAACAATAACTCCTGAAGCTCCATATTTCCAACTCATGTCATCACTACAATGACATCAGGGGACAGGGGAAAGTTTCGTGTTGAGTAAAAGAACCTTAACTACAAAAATAGCATTTAGAAGATATCTACAAAATTATTCCACGGGAAAGGATGAATGTATATTATTGCTCAGCAATATTGTATACTGTTGTCATTTATCATGTGCAATACTTCATTTAGTATCAATGGTGCCACTAATCTCACCAGCAGAAATACAACCTCCATTTCTGTCAGCATGGCAGGACAGCTGTTTTCAGACAGAATGGCATTAAAAGGGTAAGTTCTTTCCTTTTTACCTTTTAAAGCTTTGTAGGTGCATAAAGCACCTCAGGACAAATTGTAACATACTTTCTGGTTTCCTGGCATATGCAAGCGTTGTAATATTTATTGTGCCTCATGCCTTTTTTCTTTCATTAGAAATAGAAATGCAAGACATTAAACCTATCAGAAGGACATGTATGGAAATTCCACTGGTAGGAGTACTTCTTTACTCAAGCACATGAAGCATCCATCTGACCCCGTACCTTGGGGAAAGATTCAGAAAGCATGCAGCTGCCTTCCCACTGGTTTTGAGACATGAGAACGGGGACAGAATTTTGCCTGACTCTCTGTTGTCTAGACAGCATTTCGCTAGCATGCCCTGAAATGCTATTCATAACGTATTTTTCTGCAAAGTGTAATGTTTCTAAAACTGCTTTCCAACTTGGGTAGCCAGGAATACTGCAATACTGAGATTTTCTACTGTTTTTCTAAGAAAGATACATTTCAAAAACTTGTACAAGTGACTCTGACGTGTTACACATAGAATTCTCAATGTGTATGCGTGTTGTCAAAGCAAGCAAAAATTTAGAATCCAGAATTATAAGGGCAAGAACATGCTATCAGGATTATGTCTGGGAAGAAATCATGGAAGTATATTATTGGTCAGCAGGATCCAGTATCTTTGCAGTTTCTTGACAAATAGTCCCTCGTTTAATGTGAATGTGTCATTCACAGGATCCAATTTATTCTGGATTTTGATTCCTAATATGATAGACTGCGCAACAATGGCGATCTGGAGAAGGCAGATCTGATCTCATTGCCACTCTGTTCTCCCTGTAATGCTCAGAATCTGAAGAATGTTGAAGATTTGCATAATGTGTTTTAAGAACATACAGTACGGTTACAAGACACAGCAATGCATGACATTTGTGTCTGACTGCCTATATTAAGGTTCAAGACAATAAAGTAAATCTGTATATATAATGACCTGGAATATTAGCTAGGTTTGATAGATGTGACTTGAGAGACATTCATTCAGCTCAGATTTTTCTCTGCAAGCAGAACTGCAGAGTTACATTTCTTTAAAAGGTCTGAATGTATCTGCTTTACAGTTAGGGAAATTTTAGAATGTATTCCTAAATCTCCAGATAACAGATCTGGACCATTAAACTGCTAAATGTTGCTGAAACATTTTACAGAGATAGTGTTAATCTACTTGGTTCTTGGAAGATACATAAACCAGTTCCTAACTGGAGCTCAAAAAGGTGCTAGTAAAAATGAGGCAATAGTGATAGGGATGCAGAAATACCTCAGCTGAAGAATTTCCATAGAATACTACAGGTAGACCTGGTATATAGAGGTCTTTGTACAATACTCTACCCAGCTTGTAGGTCAGCTTACTGTGACTCTAAATATGGCTGCATGGTTACTGGGAAGGCAGAAAATGGAGTAATGAACTCAGCAAGGTGTTAGGCTGTCTGTCCAGGCTGCCAGTAGAATAGAGGTTGAATTCAAAGTAAAGATAGTTAAAGCCTTGAAGGTACCAGGTCTTCTAGGCTCTGTATGATACCTTGATCTCTTAGGTTGAAAGGAATCGGGCTTTTGTAAAGTGTTAGTAAAAGTGGAATGGCTATACATTTGCTTCTGGTGCTGAAACTCTGATGAATATCATGTCTTCTGTTCTCAGGAGGCTATGCCATCAGCTTCTTATAAAATACAACATTAAGATTTTTGAACTTTAGACATTTGGAACAGAGTATTGATTTGATCTCGAATATTTTGTGTCTGACTTGATTTTATTAGACTTCCACTAGAGTTTCATATTTTTCCTGCTAGGTCTAAATATTATGCATATACCTATATTGCTTACAATTTATAGTCAATATTGACTACATCTGCTTTCATTTTCCATGTGTACAGTAGGTGGTAATAAAACCATGGTTTGCCAGTAACTTTTATAAATACTAATTCTTAGTATTAATGCAGGTATTTTAGAAGAAATGAGAATTAAAAATAAAGAAAATAAAAAATTAAATGAAAGAGAATAAAGCAAAATGCAATGTATCCTTCTGTCATATTTACTCATCATGAAAGAACAACTCACCTGCACTAGGCTCCCTTTGCAAGAAAAAGTGAGCTGTAATCTTGAGCTTTCAGATTACAGTTTGTGTATGATTTTTTTCATATGCTCTCCTAAGTAAGTTGTAGTTTTCCCCCAACGCAATTTTCCCATTGAGACTAGTTCTCAGAATGCCTGAAATGCAGATTCATCCCACCTGTCTGCCTATGTCTGCAGCTAGGACAAGCTTCTCACAAAGGTATTCTGGAAAATACGAACCATGAAATATCCAGAAGGAAGCTAGAGCTGTAATCTCTTCAGAACTCTGTCACATATTTCAAAGATGAGGGTCATACATATGCAAGAAACCATCCCAGGATCTCGCCCACGTTGCAGAAGCTCTGAGAAGTCATTAGGCCATTCTGCTGTGGACAGACTGGGCAAATAAACCATTCCAGAGGGATGCTTGTCTGAGCTCTTCTTAGTTGTGTTCAACATCTCCCACAAAGGAAACAGCCAAACCTGCCCAGACAGCTTATTCCAACACTTAGCTGTACCTATGTCTGTTTATTGAAATCTGATCTTAACCACCAACTTTGCAAAGCATTGAACTCTGAGGTGTGCTCTGATGACCTTTTTAAAGTTGACAACATTCAACAGAGTACTTGTTGCCAAAATTTATATCTAAAAAGTATTGCAGTCTGAAACTTGTAAGAGGAATTGGAGAGGAACTGCAGACAACTCCGTTTCAGTGACTTTCTAATGACAGCTGGAGATGTAGTACAAGTGGAACACAGTCCTCCAAGAGGGAGAAACAACAGTAAATTGTCTGTTTCAGTTTTGAAATTGGTGAGAGTAGAAAGAAACTGGGGAAATCTTTACATTGGAACTGCTTAAAAATTTGAAGTTAATTCTGAGGGCGTCTCTATTTGTGGCTCTCAGTTCTCTTCTAAACCTATTTGTCTTCAGAAAGAACTGAAACGATATTATAAACCCTACATTTTTCTAAATAAGATATGACCTGGGTTAACCACTCAAGTTTCAAATTGTATCTTGTGAAGTAGAGTTCTTCTATTATGGGATTCTAAGGTCATGAAGGGGGACCAAGGAAGCTAAGTATCATCCAGCTCAGTACCTATAAGGCTGCTTTTGCAGTATATCATCATATTTATCTGTGTTTCCAGCATGCTGTAAGATTTTATGTATTACTTGCTGTAAATAGAGGGAGACTCCCTGGTTACGACATTGCTACAGAACAGGTAGCGATCGAATGAAAACCAAAGGAAGACTAAGAAGGGGTTTGCCGGAGCCCCGCGTGACATGAATGCTAACAAGTCCACTCACGTCATCAGCTTCCTTGCTCAGCTCCCCCCTCCCTCCCTTCCTTTCTCTTTTATGAGCCAGCTTGAAATCAGGGAATTACATGCTAAGGAAAACCCTTCAGCTAAACATATAATTATTCTGCACAGGATCAGTGCAGCACACTTAGTCAGTTTACCAACTGAATTAATTTTTATTTTTTCATTTCTGCATCTCCTGTTGAGAGTGGAGAAATTCTGGATTTAAAGGGGAAAAAACCCGCCTTGCAGTTGTGAAATGAGTATCCAAAGCTGAGTGTACATTATGAGAGAAACCGCCACTGCGGGCTGTTTTGTCAGTCCCCTAGTCTTTGAATAACTGACTCCATGTGCAGTTATTACTTACAGGTACTTAAGAAACAACTGGTTTCTTATTTTTATTTTTCAGCTGTTTAATAACATTCCATTCTCCTAAAGTCACAGCTTTATTTCATTGTCTTTCATTTCATTGCATTGCATTGCTTGGGAAAGTTAGTATTCAGTTGGAAAGAGGCACCACTTCACTGTAAATGAGCTCACATTTTAAATGACCTACTTGTAAACTGCTTCACTTAGGAAGAACAAACTCATAAATTCTGTTATAAGTACAGAGAACACCGTCTACAGCCTGAAATGAAAACACAAACTAACATGCTTTTCC
Source organism: Neopsephotus bourkii (assembly GCF_033783945.1). Lineage (NCBI taxonomy): Eukaryota > Metazoa > Chordata > Aves > Psittaciformes > Psittacidae > Neopsephotus > Neopsephotus bourkii. The sequence goes on from NW_026901555.1 coordinate 1,941,349, forward strand.
TAATCCTAAGTGCAAATCAGAGGCAGCAGTAAGGCATCATACTTCCCCTCTGTGCCCCAAGCCCCCAGAATTCTGTACAGGATCACCTTCCAGGGTACATGCATATAAAAACAGGCAGCCTTTGGTTTAGGAGCGCTCACTCCCATAAACCTCTTGGCAATGGCAAAGTGTCACCAAGTTCCACAGGAAGTGAAAGGCCAAAAAGCAATCAAAGTCTGCAGATAGAAGCATTATGGATGTAAATATTAAGGTGTCATATTAATATGTTAAACTAAATCACAGGGAAAAACTGACCAAGTTAGAAAACCACTCTGATTCTTCATGTACTTGAAAGCTTTATGGTTGTATTTATTTTCCAACAGTGCCACAATGGAATTTGAGCAAGGGTCCATAGTAGATATCCCCAGGAAAAAAAATCGAGTTATGTAAGAAATGGTTATATACCAAAAGAAACACTCCCTTATTTCTGAAGCAAAAAAACATTAAGAGAAATTTAAAAATTTAGGAAATCTGGGGAAAAAAAATAGAATAGTGCCTGAAAACTGTTGTTAAATCTTCACAATTAACATTTTCCGCTCCTTTGAAAACTTTCTTTTAAGCCACAGTGATTTCTGCTGTGTACTTGCTAGATTTTAGAGAATATGTTAGTATGAAGGCAATTTTTTAGCACAAAGTTATCTGGAGCCTTAACTTCTAGATCCTCTTGTAAACCTCGAGAATCAATTCTGAAAGACTTCCATGGCCTTTTAAGGTTGTCCACAGTTCCCAAGCTGAATTCCAGTTGAATGCATTCCTGAGAAAGGAGCTGTGGGTAAATACAAGATGCCAGCTTGTCATAATAATGTTCCTTTAACCCTACCAGTTTTTACCTTTTTGGCAGGTAATGTTTCCTTAAGGAAGAAGAGACAAGAAGGGTGTCCCCTCCTGGTTGGGGCTTAGGCTACAGCTACTTCTGGTAACAGAACACTGGAACAAGGACGCATCCTGGGCAGCCAGGTCTCAAAACATTAGTATTATTTTCGTAACTTTCTTTCATCTTCTCTTCAATTATTTGACGCTGCTGGTACTCACTGCTATTTGATTTTAAAACATGTTCTTTGCTCACAGCTTTTATAAATAAGCTACGACAGCTTAAATAATCTGATGAATTCAAGTTTAAAAGGCATATTACTATAATTTCCCAATGAAATTTTCCCTTTACAAATAAAGCTAACTGACTACATATTTTTAAGCCAAAAAAGGCACATTACACTTGCCATATTTGTCACATTGTTTATTAACATGTTGCTGTCTGTAGTAAAGATAACACTCCACATTCATGGCATGATGATTTTCCTAAAATGTCTTTATCTTTTTAACACTGTCAAAGAATTGTACCTTTCAGTATAGAAGGCATACATAAAAGCTATCCTATCACTTGAAAATCACCACCTATGCAGATCTTTGACCTCTCCAATGCATTAATAGCTGTTCGGCAGAATGACTACAGCTAATAGAGCTGACATACAGAACACATGTAAACTACAGGCAAACAGTGGCCACAACTGGGCATTATTTGTAAAGTGAGGTATTTACAAGGAGTTTGAAACTAACTCTGGTACACTTCCATTTATGTGTGTTAGGGTTTTTCTTTGGCTACAGCTGGAGTATGCATTTATAAAGGTAAACACCAGGATAAAAGAAGGGCTTGCAATATCAGCATGGTAAAAATGGACAAATGGGCAACTGTTATGTTTGTGGATGTGTAGCACTCATGTTACCAAGGAACACACGTCTCTTGTAAATACTTCAATGTTCATTGCGTTATCCTCAGTTATGCTGAAGCCCAGAGGCACACAGACATCACTGCCTACTCCACACATCCCTATGGATGCAGGATGCAGTCTTGTATACAAATTTTACTGTCAGGCAACTCCATACATTTTAAAACCTTTTGTTTGTGTGATCTTCTTGCTTCCCATGGTATGCAGTACAGATGTTATGGGTTCATGTTAACCGAGATGTAATTAGTTAGGGTAAATTAGTAAAGGGTAAAAAAGCAGCAGGAAGTATTTTTAAATTAGCAACAAGTCTCACACACACTTTGACATTTAATTTACAGTATAATTGAAGTCATGAGCTAAAATAGCATAATTACCTGCCCACTTTTTAAATTTTGTATGTACTGAAAACTCTCCTCTGCATGTACATTAGGATTTGATTTCAAGTAATGACATTGGAGAATGGGAATCAGTCTTGTATCTAACGGTTCCTTCCTGATGACCTGCTTAAGACCTCCCAAATAACCTGAGTTCACAAACACCTGAGAAAAACTCCATACATTCTCCAAGATACCATTTGCTTCATAATACTATATACTTGTAAAAGAATGCTTTGCTCATAATTGTAATGTGTCTGATAAGCACCTAAAAAGCCCAATTTCAGTTAAGTACGGAGATGCATCTCAGCAAAATGAAATTAGAACTGTTCTCTTATTAATGATAATACTTTGAAAGCTTTAAGGATATTACAGTGGGCATCTGACTCAACCCTCTAATAAGCTCAGTAATCACATTACAGAAATGTGTAACGTAAACCCAAAATTTGCACCTTTTCTCCTTATATAATGGAGCTGAAATTATTTGCCTCTAAGACAGACAGCTCATCGGAAGTCATGAATAACAACACTAATGCATCCTACCATGGAAATACATTTTTCCCCACACTGGAGAAATGTAAACCACTCATCATCACGAACAATTCTTCACCCTCCCATCCAATCCAATCTGTTTGCAGCACAGCCGAGCATTGTGAGGCAAAACATGTCACAGCTTATGGCTGTGTTGTGAAACTGCAAATGTGCAGGGAAATCATCATTCCTGTCAAGTTACTGGGAAGAGTTTTGCCAGCGAAGCCAGGCTCAGCCCTGTGTGCTCCCCCTCACGCACCCCATGCACGGCAGGGGCTGCACTGTCCACGGTACCAGTGACGGACAGGGACCGGGTGTGCTGGACATGGCAGCGGCACGAGCAGGAGCAGCTGGGAAGCGTCAACACATCAGGACTAATGTGACATCATGTCAGTAAGAAGCAGAATTCCTCATCCAGCCACCGGCACCTTATGCTCCTTGTGGTACCCTAAAACTACACACAAGTGCTGCACAGACACTGCATCAGATCACCTGATATGAGCAAAACAGACCTAATCAGGGCAAATTTAAAGCAACCAAACATACTAATGTTACACTGTGCAATGCATAATGGAGCCATGAGACACAAACACTTTATGTCTGCATTTAGCAACAAATGCATTTAATCCCCACTCAGTTCTCGGCAGAAATTCCAACATTCTGCACAGCTGAGACAGCCTCTCTGCTCAGTTGTGTCTCTAAAACTACTGTGCAAAGCAGCATACAGATGATTTAAACTGAATAAACTCTTCCCAAAACAAAGAATACAAAAGCAAATATGTAAATTGCAAGGATCCAAAGTACAGACAATACATGGTAATAAATGATCATACCTTTCATCCAATCCACTACTTGCTTGGGCGTCCACTTGCTAATAGGTTCCATAACGAGAGCCATCATCAGATCACTTTATCATTCACACCAAAATCAGAAAAAGAAGAGAAAAAATGTATCAAAGCATGGCTAGGCTAAGAGAGCTGTAGGATTTTACAGTGCAGTTCAAAGAGAAGATGATGCTTTGTCCCTCCAGGTTTCTCCTGCACTGATTCAGTAATGTATAAAATTACACTGCTTGATCAGCGCTGGCACCTCCCCCACTGCACACAGCCTGCAACACACTGGAGCACAGAGCCAGGAAATGGTGCAGTACGTATAGACTTACTTACCAAAGCCTCTACCCAGTGATCTACTTACTAGACTGGCACAAATATAAAATGATATTACACAGAGAGCAATTCAAGCTGGAGCTATTCCAGACACTGAGTTTTAAGGAGCTTTATTCCAACAAGCTCAGGGATCTTCATCAGGGAAAATATCATTACTGTAACTTGATAGCAGATTGTCTTGGCTTCATTGTGAATATGCTGTCACTCAGTTTAAAGTGAAAAGATAAATATCAGAATATCACTTGGCATCTGGCAAAATGCTGAGCATCTCCATCTCTACAATGCAAAATGTTGCTGGAGTCTTATACTACATAATCATGTAATTCAGAATGTCAAACACAGTATGAAAAGTCTTACCCAAGAAAAAAAACTACTGGAAGAAAACTCTTTTTTTTCTGGCCACATTCAGAGCCAATATATTTCCTCCTATGAGCTGCTCATTTTATAGTTAAAGAATGACAGTATGGAAGAGTCAATTTTTACTACTACAGCACTTTAATACAGACAAGTATAGCAAGTATTTTAATTCAAAGCAGTGGGACTATGAGCCAACCTCTCTTTTTCTAGGGAGGAAAAAAAATGTTTAAATATTCCTAATACTGAAGTTTACTACCCTTCCATAAGATGAAGGTGAAACATTGTAATGAGGTGTACCAAACAGCCCATTTTGGACCCATTTATGACTCTTTGCACCTCATGCAGCACAAGTTCTGCATCATGTCACTGAATAAATGCATGCTTTCTGTATGATCTATTGCCTGAGATAGGCATCCCCACTATTTTATCTTTGAGGGAGAAACTCAGATTCCAGGGAAAAAAGACAGAACAAAGGAGTTTCACCTTCCTTTTTGGTAATCTTTCATCTGTTCATCCTGCACTGCTCCAAGTTCCATGAGCACATCAGGGTAAGAAGATGATATCATTACCATGGCTGCCTCATTTACGCAGGCTGAGATCTCTCCTCTCTCTCTCATATGGGGGAACATAAAATACAAATGCAGGATTCATGCTGTACTGTTTCAGGGTTCTTTATATAAATAAGGACGCAGACAGGCATCCCCCCCCGAAATGTCTCCAAAGAGATGTACCACTCTCAGTTCAGTGGTGCACTCTATCCTGTCTTATTTTTCTTTTGCTTTGGAAAGCAGTATGATTAGATTCTATGATGTACTTTGAGTGCTCAGAGCACAGATCTCCTTTATAAAAGGACTTGCATCAATTCTCCTTCAAGAAAGAGCATGTCAGTTTCCTCTATGAGTTTTGGGAGACCATTTTCAGTAGCTTTAGTTCTGTCTAAATAGCTGTTTACAGTGAACATAATAATGACAAAGATTTCAAATGCACAATACTTCCTTCTTTATACAATAGTGGCCTAGAATTGAGGTATATAGAATAAACATTTCTGTTAGCTTGGAGATTGGAAGCCACACAAGCTGTTTGTCTGGGGGCCAGGCTTTCCTGAATTCTTTTTCACCCAATGGTCACCTCCCATAAGTTCTTTTGAGTTCAAGACAAGCATGGAAGAATTTGAGGTAAGCTCTGTTTCGTATGAATTTAATATTTGGACACAATTACATGATTGCTTGGATTATGTCCCTAATTCCTGCAATTTGATAGTTGCTCTGACAATGCCCTTTTGTCTCACATTTCTTACCCATGTTTGACTGGACAGATTTTTTTTATATATATACATATTGACATATTTTTGAAAGAGGATGGAGGCTAAATTCAAGCCCATCAGTGCCGGTGGTTGTGTGGAAGTACGCCCCCAGTGTCAGTGGGCATACTTCCATCTATGTTAATTGCACTCGGATGACAAGAGGCCCAAACCCATCATTTTGGAATCAGTCCTTCCATTTTCAGGATAAGAACTTCTAAAAACTATTTCGTGTCCTGTTCCTGAGGCTCCTCACCACAAAGATGGTTTGTGTTTTCATTTATTCATACTGTTATGCACCAACAGGCTTCAGCAGTGACATTTATCGGAAAGATCTTAACTACCAGATGATCTCCTTTTCTTTGTTATTGCTAGTCACAGTTTGTCTGTATTTGGGGATTCTACAGCCTTATGGACAACTGTCTGCTTTTCCTTCTACTTCTTGGAATAAAATATCTGAAGTTGTTAAAACCTCTGTTTTAAAGTAACTCTGTTTTTTTCCTTCCTGAGCAGATGTTTTATTCAGCTTCATTATCGTTGCATAGTTCGGTGCACATAGCCACAGCTTGTCACGAATCATTCTAAACCCAGGCGAATGTTCCTTTAACTTGCCTCATGGGTATGTTCATCATGGCAGTCCATGGACAGTTGTACCTGGGTATTTCCTCTCCTTCTTGCTTTGTTAGTTCAAGAAAGATTTCTTTCTCATACCTTGTCATATGAGAATGTCACAGAAACATCTGTTTAGATCAGAAAAGTAGCCTGTGGTGGTCCACAGATCTGAGTAATGGATACAATAGAGAAATAGCTAAGGCCAAATGGAGTCAAGATGTGTTCAGACTATTTCCATAACAGTTCAAGTCAGTTCATAGCACTTTTTAATATAGGTTGTCCAGTATGCCAGCTGAGGTAATGACTCTGAAATGAGTAATCATGGACTAAGACACCTATTGCACTGAGGTATCGTCCTTATTACTGACATGGTTCTAAACATAGCTATGCTAGAGTTAAATCACTGACCTTATAGTTATTGTCAGCTCCAGGTCACTGTAGTAAAATCAAGTTTGAAAAGTCACTAAACAAGAAACTTTTTTTAAAAAATAAGCAAAACTGTGTAATCCCTAAAGCTATTCCATGTGTTTTTCTCCATTTATTTCAAGGCTTCTGCCTAGATCTATCCCCTCAATCTACCTAGCACTGCTTCCTAATACCAACATAAAAGAAACAATGCGTTCCCATGACTCTGTTTTCCTTCCAGGCTGAATATAGCAAATCAAGAGAAAAAAAGATCAAGGAACATCTTTCTCACTATTATTCTATCTAGGTCATGTAAATGAGAAATACTTTCTGACTGAAGTCTGCATAAGCATAGGAGCAAAGTAAGGCATTTGAAACAGAGAAAGGAAACAGACCCTTCACTATATGATGCAATGTTGTTGTCGAAGGCCTAAATGAAATAATCTGGTGATCCCAAGCCATAATCTCTGCTATCATCTTTGACAGCAAAGGCGTAAGGCTGAGCATACTGGTGGGAATGTTCTGAGTCTCTCCTTCTTCACAGCAATAATGCTGGTAGTTCTTTGGTTTTTGAGCACAGCCTGGTATCTCTGGGATTATTAATTAAATCTTCATTCTCTGCATTTTCATGGTCAGTGTGGGCGGGGGTTAAACGTTCTTGTGTATTTCATGGCCAGCGATACCTTTCCTGTTAATGATTGTGCTCAACCCTGGTAACACGGCATAACACTGAGAGCAACCACATATTTCTTGCATTTTTAATTTGATAACAATTATTCTCATATTCTTTGATGAAGAAATAGCCTGCGTGCTCTGAAATAAGTGCTTTATAAGCAGATTAGCTTAAGAAAATCTTGACGCTGCATTCAATAGCTATTATGGAAAACATAAGCATGGAGTTTCAGATTAAGTCATGAATGCCCTGAAAAAGCGGTATGTAATGCTATATCTTAGGTTATCTATAATTTATATTATTAATGAAAATATAAGCAAAATCTCTATGGAAACAACCAGTGAACACTTGATTACAATGAAATTTTTTATCATGTAACATTCACCTATTATACAGTCATTTTTTGAGGAAAAGCACATTTTTGACGAACAGAAGGTAATTAGTTTTGCTCAGTTCTGTTTTAAGCTGGGTTCTGCCTGGTGCTGCTTCCATACCATCTCTTCTTTGCATCGTAACTCTCAAGACTTGTGTTCCAAAGATGCAGGGCAAAATATTGCCTTTGGTGACTTTGTATGACAGCAATAAAGCTTGTGCTACGAGGAACAAAACCCTGGCTCACAGTGGTGACAGGCTATCTAATTATAAACCTTTGCCTTAATTTACCCTGTGTTTACAAACTGAAAGGTTGGGTTTTGACTGTCCTCACCTAAGTTTGGAAGAGTTGAAGGAAGCTTCCTGTGCTTTGAGAATCCCCTACAAGGGCTGTAAAGAAGTGTAAGACCACTGCCAACAAGGGTTAACACTAACGTGCTGCATGATAGGTCTGTCTTACTGCTTTTGAAATAGGTTGGATATACAAAGTGAGCATATGTTGGAGAAGATACAACACCAGCTGGTGCTGGGAGGTATTTAGCCCTGTGGCATTAGCCCTTATTCTCCTTTCTCCGAGTATCTCGACTCCAACAGAGTGGAAGGGGTGGCCAGTGGAGGCCATTGCCCGCACCCAGCCAGCCCGCAGACCCAGTACCGGTGTTACACGTTCTGGAGTGCCATCTACTGGCACCACTCTCATCTGTGCAAGCCAGGAGCCTGCCAGGAGCGAGCAGAAAGCGCAAAACACCCATCACCTTCCCTTTTGTAGGCCGTTTGTTTCACCTGCAAGATTTGTCTCTATTGACTAGGCTGCAATGATGGCTGGAAGCATCCCCCTGGGATTTCACCTGCGTCGACTCTCAGCAAGATGAAGTTCATGAAGATTTTGAGCTCTGAAAGCAGGAACATTTTGGCTTAAAAAAATAGGGAGCAAACAGTTCGGTTTGACTGCTGATTTTATTGTTACAACATTTTGTAGTACCTTTTTCATAGAAGCCCACTGCAGCATCTGCAGTTCAGCCACAGATACTGTATTCATATGCCAGTTTCACATGGAGCTTCATTAGAAATTTGTATTTTTCACGCTCCATTAGGTGATATAACTGTTTCATTAATGCGTGTTGGTGATAATATATGATATTTTACATTAATTTGGTGTTAAAACACCCTTAACAAATGGTCTGGAAATCAGGGCTTGCAAAAATGCAAGAAATACTCAGTTTTTTAGGACTAGAGAGAAATTATTTCATAATCACTTACTAAAAAGTATGTCTTGACATTGCTGAGACGGTTTTATGGAGTGGTTTTTCTTAGCATATTTTAGTGTTCACAAAAGCTCCTACCTTAACACCCCTTGAGACTGAAGTCCTCTAATCAGCCACAAACCATGTATAGTATGGACAGGGGAGGTGCAAATTTCATCCTATCTTGCTATCACTTTTATCATGGTATCTTTCTCCTCCTTCACCCCCCCGGAATTGCCCTTCAGGTATGTTACAATTCCTTGATGTCAGCAGTAGCTTATGTAGGAAGAATTCTCCAGACTACATATCCCTGGGAAAAAAAGATCACTTTCTGCAGCCATATTGAGAGTTTAAAACGCACACTAAGTGTATTAATATAAAAGGTATCTAAAACCATGCCAAAAGTTAACATGAAGAATACAGTTCTTCTCTAATATAAATCCATCGACTTCAGGAAAGACATTGTGAAGTTACAACTGGAGTAATTTATTCACACAGAAGATGAAATCTGTGGTGCTTTGACTAGGACTGCAAATGTTTTTCTGAGCAGATAATACCAAGATGTTTTCATACTAAAGAGAAACAGGATCGTTTGTTTTTAGTCTGCTTGCTAATATTGTCAGCATGTTTATAGCCTTCTAAACAGCTCCAAATAGCAGGGCACGCTCAAATCTGTGAATCACTGGGACAATCTTTGAAGCATAGACACAAGAAGAAAGCATCTTGAAGAAGCGCCTGTCAAATATGCGTCTACCTTGCCAAGGAAAAGAATTCTTTCATACCCAGACTTGCACCACCAGAGCTATTCACAGCTTCCTCCCCGCAGAAGAGTAAACGTCATGAGGATACAGATATTTGGGCAAATCTTCACTCTGAGCTGATGGAAAAGAGAGGATTAGTAATACAGATGCTTCATCTGCATAATTTATCTCCTCAGTTTGCCATCATCAGCTTGGTAAACAAGGAAAAACAGCATAAAGATCCTTTGTTATCATTTTTCTACACAGAATTCCTCTAGGAATTACTACAAAATTCTGCTAAATTCAGAGCTGACTGGCTAGTGTAACTAAACTAAGGAGGAACAGGAAAACATCTTAGAGCAAGTCTGTCTGAGTCTCACGCAACTTGCTACCTTCTGAGGGGATCCTGTTGCATTGGGCAGATGATTCTGTGCTCAAAAGGGATTCACCCTCAGTTTCCCAAAACATGGGGCTTATAGAATCAACAGTCACAAGGTCAACGTGGGGATTTCTGAAAGCAAATGGGGACAATCTCCTTCTAAAATATGTACCAGAAATTGTCAGTGTGATGCCAAAATCATTCCATGTGGATCAGTGGTCTGTATTACGTAGGCATTGTGTAGATCAGACTACATTTTCATAACCCTTCTTTTTGGCCCTCGAATCTTTGCATTTATGAGTTCTAAAATTTGAGTGGCTCCTAACTCTAGCTTCTTTTAAGAAAATATTAGAAAGAGTATTTTAACAAAATGTAAGAATTATTATTACCATGGTACATTTAATTTCCTGTCGGTACGTCCATATTCGTTTGTATATGATATAATTTCTATTTGCCTTTTCCCTTCTTCTAGTAAATAAATGGAAAATATTTAGTTGATAAAAGCATTCAAAGTGTTCAATATACTTCCTCAGCAAGAAGCATATAACTACTTACAAGCGATAAACCATCTGCTTCTCACTACATGAAGTAAACCATATAACTTCGGAAAAAACAGTAATAATGGGAAACCTGACAACAGTAATAAAACTTCCAAACTGTTGATAGCAGATTCCCTTGTTATTCATTATTTGCTGGCTGGAAAGTAAGCTTTGAAACAAAATTGCCTGTTGATTTTCCTAATGTTTTCAGGGAACTCAATCTGGATATTCCATGTAAGATTTATTATTTGAGGAAAGCAGTCCAGCAGCATTGCAAATGGGATTTGTTTTGCTACTGAAAGACACTCACTCTGGTGGTAAAGGAAATAAAAGTTCAAGTTCAAGCGTACAGGAGAGTACTGGGATGCAATCTAGGCAATGATATGGAGAAGTATTCCACTGTGAAGAAACATTTTGTTCTTCTTCATCTTCTCCATAACCCCATGGCAAAGTTTGACTTACAGAAATATTTGAACATGGGCTTAAATATTAAAAGAGTCATTTTGCCTTGCAGAGATATCTGATGGGGTCACTCAGGATGTGCTGGCAAGGAGAATGTCAGATTCATGAAACAATTATTGTTATGCCATCTTCATTTTTCTGCATGATTCTTGGTTCAAGTTTGTCATTCATGTTGCCAAGTGACTGGTGACAGGCAAAGCTTTTCTTGGAGGCATTTTCAAGATGCCTTTATCTTAGCATCTCTGCAAAGCCCTGCTATTATTAGGTCCTTCTAATGCCTTGGTTAAAACCTCAGAGATTATGCTCCTACTTTATACTCCAATAACCTCTTCATTCATGATGTTTAGTTAGACTAAATATTTGCCTGGAGGACTGGTTGTGCAGTGACTACAGAGATAATCTCAGTGCGTGACTAGAGCCAAATTTTTTGTTGCCTTAATATTGTGAACAGAAAGAGAGATAAAATCTGAAAGCCAGAAAAAGAAAATCTATATAGGTCTCTAAGACTTGCCAGACTAACCTAACATCAAAACATTTGCTGCAGCCTTTGCTATGTTTACTTTAAAGAATTTAATATGTGAAGCTTCCTATACTGCCCTTGATAAATTTATGAAAGACTGGTGGATGAAACATTGGGTTTAAATGCAGAGCTGGGAGGTTTTGATTCTCTCTGTAGTAATACACTGACACAAGGAAAACAGTAATACAAAAGAAGGATGCAGAATAAAAAGGTCTCTTCCCTTCAGCCTGTCTCCCCAAATTAACTTGCTTTGACATTTAAATAGACCAAAAAGATGATGGTGATATGTCCTGTCGTGTTTTCCACTATATCCCAGCAGCATGCTCTTTGCTCTTAACCAGGAGCCTTTGCATTAGCAACCAGCTTTCCTCCTGCAATTAATTTACCAGGACTTTTCCTTTGCTTTTTCTATTCACACAGCTCTTCTGTCTCTTGCATGTAATGGTAGCTTTATTTTTAAAGAGCTTGGGATGCAAACAACGTCATGTTTTCCTTTTCTCTTAAAAGTGCCCTTGGACAACCTGAAACCATTTTAGCTGCTGACAATCCCTGCTCTGATCAAGAAGAGGTAGGTATAAAGTAATTTCCAAGAACTGGAAAGCTCTGTAGCTGGGTTTCAAAGTCAGCTTCCATTTCCCTCTGACTCTCCTGGAGTCACAGATTGCATGAGCTCAGCTCCAAAATTAAGACCTGCCATCCGGAAGCCTTGTTTAGAGCAACAGCTGTCAGAACCCCTCTGCCATCTGCAGCTCCTGCTCGCCTTCCTCCCCTTGACCCACGGCATTTCCTTCCTTCTGCTGGGTGTCTCGACAGCTCTGCAGCCAGGTGCAGTCCTTTTGTTCCCTGTGGGAGAAGGACAGACTCAACAGTAAGTTCTTCAGCTAACAAAGACCATCCACAGCCCAGCCATTAAAATCTGGGCATAGTTTTTTCATCTCTCCTTGCTTCAGCGGTCTTCAACAGTTACAATTCTTTAAATGCTCTCTAATTCCTGATGACACATACTGAGTGTTTCCTTAGGACCTGTGTTCTCCAAGGCCTTACAACAGCTAGCACTTTTTGCATTTTTAGCTCTTCTCTTAATGGGGATTGTTTTGCCTAACAAAATAATTAGAAATCCGAATGGCTGCAAGTAGCAAAATACCTAGTCCTAAAAAAAAGGAGCCATGACTCGCTTAATGCAGATATGATCGTGGCTGAGCCTTGCCCTTGGAGCCTGGCTACCTGTCCGTCAGCATTTCCCATGTCACTAAGATTTGCTTTTTTCGCTCCTCCAGCTTCTGTCAGTTTCCCCATCAAATTCAGTCCACCAGGTTTTCTCCGGAGGAAAATACCTCGTGCAGCTCGAGTCGTCGTGTTTTCATTTTTCAGTTCAGTGAAGTAGCAGCAGCAGCAGCAATTTTTGGCTACAAAACCTCTCGGTAGGTGGTTAGCACTGTGAGCCAGCGCTGTGAAAAGGTGAGACAGACAAGAAAGCTGTTAGGCACTTGACCCTTATTTCACAGTCCCTATAGACAAGGTTCTGTGCCTTCTGTTTGGAAGAGCTCAATGATTTTAGTGACTATTTCATTCTGGATTTAGACTGGATTCAGCTTCCAGTCCTCATGCCTTTTTGGGCCTGCTTTTTTTTATTAGGTAGATTTAAAGTGACGTTATAAATGTAGCTGAGAAACTTCTCCCTAGGTTCAGCTGAGATCAAGGCTCCCACTTCTTGACTCTTCTCGTATTCCATATCCTCACTCACTTTGAACTTGGTACCAGTTCCCACTTTTACTTGGGATGGGTGATGTTACTCTGGAGATGGTCTGGAGGCATTGTCGCTCACACTTACAGCACCAAGCTCAAGTTAAATAAAAATCTAAGCTGTATATTCCAATATTACCCCCCTCTTCATCCTAGTTCTTCCAAGGTTAATCTTAGGATGATAACTTTTCATCATTTAATATTTCCTTAACTCTCTGGTAAAGGGGAGTAACTGTGCAACTGTTTTAAATTAATTTGGGAGAGTTAGGAAAAATACTGATTTCATTTATCTACCTGTAAAATTATTAATACTAGTTCCATTTATTATTTATAAATTCATTTTGCATTCTAACCTAAACCACACAACATCACTTATGTGTAATGCTGCCTACATTTTACTGATGAAGTGCCACATTTGCTGCATCTCTGCATCTATCTTTGCAATAAATGTCTACATTTATACAATCATGTATCTTCCTAAGGAAGTTCTTACACCTTCTCTATAGCTCACCAATTCTGTTGTATGGCTGCTTTCTCACACTACATCATCATGAAACTTAGCAGAACATTCTTCATGTTAATTGAATATTCTGCTCATACATACAGACATTTATAATATCCTAGGGGAAAAGATGTTTTAGTGCTTTTTCACAGCACAATTCATTTTCCTATTTCTATTTATTCACAGAAAATGCTAAGATTAAAAACAGGTTAGGCTGATAACTTTCTTGAAAGCTTTTTCCCCTAAAATTCCAGATTTCATGATTTTACACTTGAACTAAAATATGTATCACATGAGCTGTGAAGAAGTGACAGAAAGATGACTAGTTTTGAAATGTATTGCTTCATTGAAAACAGCCATGTAAACTGGCTGCTGATACATCTTTGATGACCTTTTCTGGTAGGACATTGTCCTGGTTAGAATTCTAGTATACATATCAGATGTAAAAGTAAATTCGATTTCTGTTAAAATACTACTGGCATCAAAGCTTTCCAGGAATTGTGACTCAAGCTTTTCCAGTTTTGACCTCAAGGAAAAGGCATCCTTTGGTGATTTTACAACTTCCAAGTTTCCCATTTGCAATACTTTTGTCTTCACAGGTTCACAGCTTCTCTGCAAATCTTGCTTTATTCAAGTGCTTTATTCAAGTTAACTGGAGGATATTTATCTTCGGCTTCTTTCACACTCATTCAAATGTTTAAATACATTTTGTGGAAGGAGTTTTCAGGGACAGTTTTTAGAAACATAGCATGAATCCTTCGTTTGAACTCCAAGTCTCCAAATAAAACACAATCAAAATGCCCCAAAGCAATTCTTCAGATTAACAATCTCTTTTTAAATCAGGACACATGCAAAAAATAGGTGTTCTTCTGGAGAGGCTCAATAGCGAAGTCACCCTGTCATGCAAAGAAAGATAACAAACCCTTTGAGAGCTAGTGGATGGAGTTGCCTAATGAAAATGAAAACTTTATACGGCAATTAATTTTGTCAATGCAATTATTTGTGCAATTGCACTGTATGCTATCTATTTCATTTAAATGCTGACAAAGAATTTTAAATAGATAATTTGGGATCTGGAAGCACGGTTTCCCATGTAAAGTTCTTAAACCTTTGTTATAAGCCATGGACACGAGTGTGAGTGGCTGCTGAGGACACTTTCAACAAGGACAGCTAGGCAAAGATACTTGAACGTTTTGGCTTTGGACACTTACCCAGCTGGTGCAACGCTGCAGGATGCAGTGTCTGCCTTGAAGAATCTGAAAAGGCCACTGGCTGGCCACTCAGCTGGTGCCTGGTTTTCCAGGCACACGATCTGACTTTAATCTAGTGTTGTGCCAGGATTTGTCACAGAAAAGATTTCAAAACTGGAGCACCATATCCTGGTTAAATGACACTTTCTAAAAATATCAAGCCAAGATTGTTTTCCAAGGACTTGCTTGTCTGCACTCTTACTATGCCAGCACAAGCAAGCTATAGCCTCCTGTTAGTTAAATAAATAAACCATTGGGTTCAGCTCCTTAATTTCAGAATATTTTGACACTTTTCAACACATATATTTCAACTTGAACACATTTTGTACAAAATGTGCAAGTACAAAAAGAGATGGCCAGTACTTGTATGCACAAATACTGTGGCTCATAAGAACAGTCTTATGATGTCTTCCCTAAAGTTCCCAAGTCTTTTGGAAACCAGCAATGACCCTGTCACATTGTTAAGTGACAGAAGAATTTTGCCTTTTATACCAAATCCAGATTTGTATCATGGATTAGATTTGGATGGGTCACTACTTGCATAGGCTGTGACCCTCTTTGTTGAGATAGCGTTTTTGAATTCTTAGATGTAGCACAAACGTCTTTGACAATAAAATGTTCCCCAGGCAAATATTTTGGGTTTATGCTGTAAATAAGCATTCCCCTTTGTATAATTTTAGCTGCATCAATAGCTCTAAAATATGGTTGATTTTAATCTCAATTTCCACTTTGCCATTGTAACACCTAGAAAGTGATGCACAATCAAGGCAAGCTTTCCTGGCTCACACCAGCTTACCCAGTGCCCAAGTTTAGTAAGGCTGAGAGTTTCAGCAACTGAGAATAAAGTGTTTTAACTAGAGCACAAGGCTCAGCATTTAAGGGGGGCATCTCTGCAGCGTACTGATATGACAGGGAGAGGGTTGACAATAGAAAACAAAGAAGAATTACATTTCCATTTTCTAGAACTCAGGGCTTCACCTTTTATGAGCATGTTGTGCCAGTCTTGTGGTTAAAAACCCCACAACTGCTATTTGACTCTTCCTTCCTGGCTGGTTGTGCCCCTTCTCTCATAGCCCTTTCACCAGGATTATGTTTCCTACTTGGATTAGGAAAACAATGAAATTCTGCATTAAAAAAATATTGTAGTAAAGTCACATTTTTGTCCATGAAGAATTTTGTTGCCTGGAGCAAAAAATCTTTTGGGCTCATGACGGGCTCTGTCAATCAGAACGTATTCACCCATTAATACCACTTAAGCAAAGCACAAGGGTCTGGTTTGCCTTGGAAAGTGGTTATGCTAATTAGCTGAAATTTGCAATAATCTGACTCAATGGAAACAACTTGACATTTAGTTTGAAAGGTCTAAATGCTTCTGTAGAGCTCAGGTAACTGTTGCTGGTCAGATAGTCCTTTCTACCCCTTTCCCAAATGACACTGCAGATACAAAGAAGTTCACTTGAAAATATTTACCTAAAATTAAATGACTTATGTGAAGGCCCCTCAATGCAGCTGACACAGATCTCGATGAAGTCAAAGTTGGATCCCTGGCAATAGTCTGCCACACAAGTCGGGCTATTTGCTTTTCTTGAATCCTCCCTGGCTTTAGATGCTTTCAAATCTTTTCTAATCCTTGCTGAAGGGCATAACTAATTAACCTGGGAACAGTGCTACGCTGTTGCTTTTGCAAACTACAATGACATACCTTCACAATATTGAACCACGTCTGTAGATATATCAAGTAGCTCAGGGGAAAATACGTTTGTAGTATGGCACAAAGCCACCTTTCCTTCCCCTTTTTAAAACATACAAAAGATATGTCTCCTACGGCACAGCATCTGAGACATGCTGTTTGCTGGGCTGTACCTACAGCATCTGATTGATGATAACAATTACTGATTTATTTATTTCTATGCTTTATAATTCCAAAGCACATTAGTTCTTCAAGACATTTATCACCCTGTTTCATCACTCTGTTCTCCCTTAGCAAACACAGTGATATTTGGTGTCTCCTTCATAATCCAGTTTTCATGTTGCTAAAAAATTGCTTTGGAGTTCTGCTTCCCGTGAAACTGTAGAAGTAAGATATCGTGGTGACCACTGCTTTTAATTCCCAGAGTTAGAAATTGATTAGTTAACGGAGCTCCAGCTCCACAGCTTGCAGCACACTGCACCCTTTCATTAGCTGTGAATCCAAGAAAAAAACAGTGATTTAGGTCTCCTGGGCAAATCCATCAGCTGTGTAGCATGACAGGCTGCTGCTGCTTTTGCTTTCAGGTCTTTATTGAAATAGACTGCTAACAGCTACTATTATCTTTTTCTCCCCCATTATATCAAAAAGCTTGTTTTACTCTTAATATGATGTAGTTAGGGCACAGTGGAGGTGGTGCTCCCAGGGGTCGAGAAGGAACGGGTGCTCCCTACAGGGCAGGGTCTCACAGCCAGGACCCAGGTGCTCCAGGGAAGGGGGGCCTAGAAGAGAATATTGGGATATATGGTTGGGAGAAGAATGGCATCAAAAGCCAAAAGTACCTAAGTTCATCTGCCCTTTCCAGATGCCACTGCCCCTTCTGTGATTCAAACTGTTAATTTAAATGACTTACTGAGTCACTCCAGGCAAGCTAAGACACTGTCATAACTCACACCTATCCATCTATCCATGTACGCACTCAAATAACCCAGGTTGTTGGGTGCTTAATTACAAACACACGTGTGCTTGAGTACTGGTATTTTTAGAGGAAACCAAGTGACAAGCTGACTAACCATCAGGAGATCCTGAGGCCAGGTGGTACAGACCCTACTCTGGCTCAAAATTGTTGCATTCAAACATATGCTGGAAGGCCAACATACTCCCAGCTATAGGTCTCAGTCAAACAAGTGGCCTGGCCATGCCTGTCACTGAGTTTGCCACTACAGACTTTTACGCTCCACATTTTACCATCTGTATGTGGTAGTGCATTCTTTTGCAGTTTTGGATTTATTTAGGCAAAGTCAGTTTTCAGAACAAAGTATGTGGTAAACAAGATTCCGTTTAATGCAATGCAGAGTTGCCCTGGTTTTATTCACTGCAGAATAAAAGAGCACAATCCACATTGTTGCTGACACTGATGCATCCACTAATGTAATGCTGCTTGGTTTTACTTATAATAATTTCAAATAGTATATAATATTCTCCTAAATATATATCTAATAGCAAAAAAGAATATATTAATGAGATTATTGAAACATGAAGCCTTAAATAGGGACTTGTTTTAAAGTTTACCAGTGGTTTTCTGATCTTTAATTCTATTTACTGTATGGAAAAAAATAAGGTGGAAAAAGAATAAGTGATGAAGCTGGATGAAGTAACAGACTTCAGGGACAAAATGAATCAAAATGTCCATGTGAGTGTAAAATATATTATTTTATAATGAAATGTATGCAATGGATGAAATGTATAATGAAATCCAGATTTTTCATTGGAAAATACAGAGATCAAAATTAGTTAACAATACTGATGAACACTAATGATTAACATTATTATTCTAAGGTTTCATAGCTGGAAATTCCTTGGTCAGCAATACATTGATACTGTCATGAAACACAAATTCCCGCAGGTCATCTTTGGTGCATTAAAACATGATAAACAGTGTATTTCTTTCATCAAAAATACCAACTGCTTGAATTACACTCTATATGTGAGTTTCTACTGTTCTTTAACACAAAACATCTATCGTCAGCCACTGTCAGGGACAGGATACTAGGCTAAAAAGGCTTCTGGTACGATACAACACAGTTGTCCTGTGTTCCTGTGCTCTTATCTTGCTTTAAAAAGGACACAACTCTATTTCTGCACCAAATTCTGCTTTCAAGTGCATCGCCACAGCAGCATTGTGTTATGATAATAAGCACAGATGACAGTGGCTAGGCCTGTTTCTAAAAAAGATTTGACGCCCTTATACTCAAAGGAGATAAAAGGACATTTTCTAGATGTGTTTGTTCAAGAAAAAGCATTTATTAGGAACCCAACAGTACAAACTAGATGCAGCAACTGGGAAAAGTGTATAACCTTCCCCTTCCCTTAAAAAATCTTCCCTTTAATGTTACATCATTCCACTTTATCTGGACTGGGATTAAACAAGATTATATGTATGGAGGAAGTAAACCAGGTTGGAAACAATGCAAACAGCTCCGTAGTCCTACCACAAGTAGGACTTCATTTAGGAAATTGTTCAAACGAATAGTGATTAATACAAAACTGCAAAGCTTTGAAATTACTGCCTTCTTTCATGAAACAAGGAATTTGCATTTAAACAAACTTCTCTGTGTGTAGATAGAATAAACTGACAGCATTAGTCTAAAGGGAAAATTATTTGGCATCAAACCATCAATACTTCAATTTTATTGTTCTCTCAAGGACAGAGATGGAAGATTCCTTTGTAAACATAGTTCTTAATAGGATAATTTTCTAATGAGCGATAGCAGTTTGTGATAACATTTAATCTTACACAGTCTTTCTGCAAAATTTATGTGATGCTCTGGGACTGAAGAAAGTAGGATATTTTATCTTCAAAAAGACAACGGCTGTCGCACAAGGAGGGCACTTCACCTGACAGACTTCGTCTCACCCCATCTCAGGAATTGTGCTGTGCTTGTAGAAATATGCAGAAGAAAATCACTTTTTGTGAAACAGTTAAGGATGAAAACGTGTTTTACTATACACACTTGGCATGGTCAGACACGATATTCTTGTACCAAAGCCAGGGCCACAGAGGCTCAGAACAGGCTGAGGAACTACTCAGAAAACTGTTATAGTCTTTTGATGAAACAAAAGGAGCAAGCGGGGTTTTGCTGTCATCAGTCCTGAGCCTTAAGTTTAAGTAATCTCTTCTGAGGGTTTAACTTATCAAAGATTCAGCATGAATGTTAGCAAAACTTTCACAGTCGGGGGCCAGCCAAGCACTAGATTGACTGTGGGCTTTGCAATACCGGCTTCTCCTGTACATCTCCCCAAGCTCTTACCTGCATGATCTGCTAAAAATGCGAAAATGGTACAAGCTGCTGGAAAAGGGAGAAGGTCTTGGCACAGGAAGGAGAGGAATTGTGTTATTTGACAGTTGGGTTCCTGACTGTGGACTACAGAATAGGGCTTTTACCATGTTCCACATCCTATGTGGGAATGATGGGGCTGCCATTTAAGCGGGCAATACCTACGCGCTGTGCTTAGAAACGAGCGCACGTACGTCTGGGAAATGCTTTCTCTGCCACGTAGAAGCAGTAACCCATACTGAGCTAAGTAACTAATAGTAAGCTGAGCTAATTAGTTTAATGAGCTAATACAAAGTAGCTACATCAGAGAGTCTCACTTTGATGTTAATTCCCTCATGTAAGGAGTCCTTTTATGTTCTGGGCTACTGTTTAAACTCCTGGACCAATTTGACAGCCTCTGTTAATTTAAATCTATTATTAATGAACAAGAAAGCATGTGGATCTGGGTGCAGTGGAAGAATTATTTGTTTTATTTCACCCTGCCGTATTTTTTCCCTCCAGGTGTGTCTTAGGGCAAACAAAAACCAGGGAAGGAAGTAAATAGGATGAAGCTCTTTCTGGAGCTTGTCATTCTGCTGCTGCAAACAGCAGTGGCTTTTGATCCCATACATCCAGTTTACTCTTTTGCCAAGTGTGTATTGTTAAGTGCAGCTCTTCTACCCAGCTCCTATCACTAGCATGACTATATTTATTCACATCCTTTACTCTTTTTTCATATTCTGCTTGCTCTTAGCTCTTGTTCTTACCTTCTATACTGAGACAAATTTCTATTGTTACGTTCTAGGAATTTTTTTCTGTGGCCAGAAGCCCGCATACAAGTTTCTTCGACAACTTAAATGCACAGCTGATGTCTCCTTCAAGAGCAATCCTACGACCTTTTGATATTAACTATAGAAAAAGCACCCATGAGCACATTATTAGCCAAATAACAGCTCTAGAAATATTAACATCATTTCACATTTTAAGAGTTTAATAAGAGGTATTTTATCAAACACTTTTTCATTTTGAGAGACCGTCTCACCATGTTTGTTTCCCAAGCCCCACAAAATGTGAGAAGAAAACGTACCAGATTTCTCTGGTGTCCTTCCAAATTCCAAAGCAATACTTTCTGTGAAAGTGGTGTAGGGCTTTCACAGTTGCTGCATTCAATTTTTACAAGGTTTGTGTTGATGGCACAAAGAGGAAGGGGATATATGTAGAGGAAGCAGCCGCATAATGCTAGATTAAGGGTTTAAAATACATGGACTCTCTGTAAGATCCTGATTTTAAATTCAGGGTGTTTACTACTGCATCTAATCCACACCATCACTGGGTGAAATACTGTATCAAAGTATCTCCTATATTATCAAAAGTTGTTGAACGTATGCAGAGCTCTCCACATCAGCTGCACCAGGGGAGATGTACATGACCAGAGGAGAGCTGGCTTGGTACATCTTCTGCTTTATACAGCAGGAAAGGGAAGATAAAGACTGGAACAATTCAAGTACTGGAAATTTTTAGCTCAGATTAAGCTTTATTTATTGATTACTTTCCCGAGTGGTGAAGGAAGCGTAATTACAATGTGGACAGAACACAAACTACTATTCAACTATTAAAAGACAGTCTAGAAGGTTCTACTTTATTTGTGGATGACCAAACATTCAGCATGTTTTCCTGCTTCACTGCTTATGGAAAACCATAGACAAAACTTTAGGTGGCCAAAACCCGTGTTAAATCTGTCAGGAGTCAGTATTAAAATCTTTAAACAATGTAATGAACTTCCTGTAACTTTAAAATGAACATGCACACTGACCACTTTTCTCCTCCTTGCCTGCAAATAACCAGGAGCAATTATTTTACTTCAGTCCCACAGAAGTGTTTACCAGCTGTTCTGACTAAAGTCATTACATAAGATTGCCTGTTTTAACATTTTAAATGTTGTGATGTACAGCGTGAACTATTGAGGGCAGGGCCACAGCATACCCATAGGCTTTGTAATGCACACAAGGCCTCACATCAGATTCAGAATTCTTAGTGCTCCTACAGCCAAGCCACCAAATAATGCCTTTATGTGATTCCTATCACAGAATCTGTCAGTACTGATGGGCTGTATCAGACATCCATCCCACTGTTTGTTGACCAGGTCTTCTTATGGATGGATGTGCTGTGGACAGTAACAGTGTTCTGAGTGTTTTGGGCTGTGGTGCTTGTAGTCATCAGCTCCAACCGACACACAAGTGAGGGCCTGGGCTGCCTACCTGAAGAGACTGACATTTCCTTTCGTCCCAGACCAAATGTGTTCACCCCAAGAAACAAAAAGTTCATTTCTTGGCTGCCATACCGTTCACTGAACTGAAATCCCGACCCTTTATGAAGCTTTTCAGATTTTACCTACTTGCGTGCCCAGAGCAGCGCGATGAAAAACATTAAACACAGTCGGTTTTACTGGGATGGCGATTCACTATTTATCGCTCTCTGAAAACGCCGGGATCGCTTTACACGCGCCCCGTCGGCATTTCCACGGCGCCCACCGCTACCTGCCTGCAGGCGGGGGGATGCTGGTGAGCGGGGGCTGCCCGGGAGCCTGGGACAGGCCGGGGCTGAGGGCGCTGCGGGGCTGCCCGGTGCGGGCCGCAGGGGCGGTGCTGTGCCTGCCGCTCCCCGCAGCGGCCCCCGGCCCCGCACGGCACCGCTCACCCCCCCACCCCGGGCGAGGGGCGGGGGAGCGCTGTCCCGGCCGGCGCTGATCTCACGCTGCCATTGGCCGCTGTCTGCGCTGACGTCACGATCATGATGAGAATTAATGATCGGAGGCGCTGATTTCATTGTGTGACGCCGGGACCGACCCAGCCGAAACCGGCTGAATCCGGAGCCCCGCGCGCCCGGGCCGGCCCCGCACAGCACGGTAAGCCCGGCGCGCTGCGCAGGGCCGGTGGGCGGGAGCCACTGAGTCCCGGGAGGGGGGCGGGCGGGGCCCCGCATGGGGGGGCGCGGCGGGCGGGCGGGGACGGTGATGATGATGATGATGATGGTGATGATGATGGTGATGATGTCCCTGGGCCCGCGGCCCCGAGGGGAGGACGGGGGGTGGGGGTAGGGCGGCCGCGCGGCCCCGCACTCACAGACCCTCCCCCGCGGCCCCGTAGAGCCCGGCGCTGGGCACCCACCGTCGGGGCTCTACGCATGCGCGCAACAGCGCGGTGCGCTGAGGAGCCGCCTGCGCAGCCTCGGCCGCGGTGAGCGTGCGCGCTGCCCTGTGGCCCCCCTTCGTGCCCTAAGCGCATGCGCGGGAGGGTCGCGCTCCTCCTGGTGTTCGGTGCGCGCCTCCGCGGTCCTGTACCCGTGGCGGGGGTAGCTCTGTGTGGCAGCGCTGGTGCAGTGGGAGGCTGTGGCGGGACGGTTGGGCAGGGGTACTGGTGCCTGTTGGTGTGGGGCCTGTGCGGCCCCCCCGGACGCGAGCGGGGCAGGAGGCGGCCAGCTGCAGGGGTTGTCAGGGAACAGCTCAAGTCTTGTTTCTCTCGGGGACTCCGTCCTGTCAGAGGCCCCGTTTTAGTGCCTGTTACAACGGTGGCCTTTTGCTGTCAGATTTTAGCTCTCAAGTGCTTGGAATGGTATGAGGGAGGAGAAGTGCACTTGCCATGCAGCCTGTGGTGTTGTGGAGGGACGATGGTGCTGGCGAGGGCTCACCCTTGGAAGAGCTTGTTTGGTACATAGGTACGGCCACTGAGGAACAAGTGATCCCCAAAGCTGTTCCTCTCTGTTCTGTTAGACTAAGGCTTCTGGCATGTGTAACCAATCGAAGTGGTTCTGTATCCTCTGAAGTTCTGAAGCAGCCCTCGCATCTTAAGGGTAAATTTGTATGAGCATTCCTTTTCTGACACAGGTCTTACAAACTCTGGTGTGTATGCTTAATTTAAAATGAGGTTTAACCAGTTGAAGTCAGAGTCTCATTTGCATGAATAAAGTGAATAAACTTGCAGAGCTGTGGTCGTGAGTTATTAAGTTATTGAGGGCTGTCTTAATTTGTCCCTAATTAAAGGGCTTCATTTTACAGGTAGAACTGTAATGCAGTATTAAAACTGCTGTGAAGAGGGAAGCAGTTGTGCTGCAAGTCATGGATATTTAAAAGTAGTTTCACGAGCTCGTCTGTATATTGCTTTTGCCCAGCCATGAGCATAATTTGCTGCGGTTAAGAGTTGTTTAGTTGTGTTTTGGCATGTGTATGAAAGAGGCAGTAAGCTAGAGATTCAGGTTGTTAAACATTGTTGGTTGATGTATATCCAGTGTCTGCGTAAGTTAGGGGATTGGTTGGATGGTTCCTTCCCACTGGGGCGTGCAACAAATTGTCAGCTTTTGGCAGATGTGGGAAGTGAATTAGGTGCTTGCTGGTGCAGTTTGGGTTTCTAAAGCTGTAGTAATAGCGTCGCTACTGCGGGCTTGTCTTATGTATATAGAAGCTTTCTTACAGTCACAGTTTTGTCTCAGTTTTATGTTGGGACCGAGTCTTGTTATTTTGTGCTGCTGGAGGTCTGCAGAGAGAGAGAGAAAAAAGGAAATAAATTGAGATGTGTGCTGGTTTTCTTGTTGTACCTGTTAGGAATGGACAACCTAAAATAGTAATAGGCTTATAGGCTTTTATAAGTGACTTTTTTCCAAGCAAATGTTTTAGTCCTGAGTTTAAAAAAGCACACAACAAAACACCCCCAGAAACTGCTTGTTTTCCCTTTTATCTCTCTGCGTTAATCCTTAACAGTTTTGCCATAAAGTTTTTTATACTTGATTACTTTGTGGTGGGTTGTATTCTGAGTGAATTCTTTAATTGATGTTAATTTCACATCTAAGCCTAGTTTCTGTTACTGTTAAAAACTTAATGATATGCCTCTCATCTTGTTTCCCTGTTTTTCAAACTAATTACTGTTAATGTATTCTATAAAGGCTTACATTGTAAGTTTACTTAGTTCATCAATCTTAGTATTTAGAGGCTTTTTGACAAGACTACATGCTCTAAGTTGCAGACACTTGACAACAGAAGTTCTTTTCCTTCTTAAGCTGCTTTTTCTTTCTTTGCCTGCAGATCTTGCAAGTAGCCATTGCAGAACAGCTATGTAACTGGTGAATTATTTGTTTAATTATCAGGGGATCATTGGTACAGGATTATTTCTATTTTCTTGTTGTTAGTTCTTCTGTGGTACTCCTTGGCACCGACTTGTTTTCATTAGTTTCTGAAAATACATCTCTGGGCTTCACCGCATCTTCCTGGAGAGATTCTTCATTTTGGATGTTGAATAAAGTGACTGGAGTGGAAGGATGAGGCATTGGCAGCAAACAGTGTGGGATGTTTGTTACATTAAGTACCTGTTGCGTGAAGCAAATGCATTCCTATTTCAGAAGCAAACTTCCCTTTAGTTCTTGGGTGTTCTCCCCTTTCTGCTTGTACTGGCCCTTGCCACAGAAGGGAAGTGGGTACTGTGAAAAAAGTTGCTCAAGCAGCTAAAAAAGTCTGCAGAAGTACTGGGTTTTGAAAGGGAATGAAGAACAATACCTTTCTATTGGTAGGTTTACAGAATGTTGAGTAGTGAGAGGCCACCCAAGTGGAAAGTTGAATGGTAGTTGGCTTGGGAGGCATGGCAGGGGTGAAGGAAGTACTTACAGGAAACCTGCTTTTTCTTTTGTCATAGATTGTTCTCTGCACTGTCACACAGACAGCAACATGCTTGGCCAAAGCTACCTTGTTTTGTTAGCAGAGCAGGCAGATGCTGAATCCTTAAACACTGCTTTGCCCCTTCTATCTTTTATTGAAGTGAAAATACAACTTGCGTTAATGGAATTTCAGTTTGCATGATGCTTTGCCTGAATTTTGTTTGATTTCACAGAGTTCTTGTCTCTATCAAAGTTTTTAGTGCCAATGTGCCAACTGGACACCTGGCTTCCCAAAAGCCCAGATACATTTTCTAAGCTTGAAAAGTCAAGCAAAAAATGAAATTATGATAAAAATCTGTGTGGTTTTCGGAGTTGGAGTCTGAGCTTCAAAACAAGGGTGAGAAGTCCTAAAGAAACTGGAGTGCTTTGCAGGTGCAGAAGTTGGGAAAAGGAGTTTATTTCCTTTGAAGGTACTGAGATTGTTTTTAATAGTACTGAGCAAATAGTAATGAGCAAAACTTGTTGTCTGTGAAGATGGGATATGCAGAGGCAGCGCTTTGTGGATTAATGCGATGGCTTTGGACTTTGTGGCTTTCTAATGGAGCTTCCAAGCATTCAGTAATTGGTTTATTCAGCACAGGGTGATGTTTTAGTGATTCTAAATAAGCACTTAAGAACTGCTGATAGCAAACTGATTTCCATCTGGACTTTACAGATGACATACTACCAGTGAGCTTTTAACCTGCGAGAGAAGGAATCCTGCCAGATGTCCTACGCATGAGTGTGAAAGCAGAATGCCAGTTAGTGTTTTGCTCTATGTTACTGAGATTAAATGCTTGGAGATAGCACTGCTGATATTAATCTTGTGAACTTTTATGGCTAGTTTTAAGTTATTATGAGGGCAGTTAAAAAAGACACTGATTCTGGATTTCCTTTCTCTTGTTCTGTGTAATTGAAGATGTTGTTGAGAAGTTGTTTTTACTTGCCTGGCTCTGACCAGAGCACTTGCCCTGTGAGGTTGTGCTGTGTCTGCAACCCAGATAGCAAAACCCACTCTGATACTTCCCTAGGGAAGGGTAGCTTTGTTGGAGCTTTACTCCCCATTAGTGCTCTGTGTTGAGGTTATGTATCGCTTCTGCGCTGTCTGGAGCTTAAAGTGTACTTGTTTATTAACATGTTATACCTAACAACCATAGTGTAATTTGAAGTATTATGGGATGTATTAGAATGGCTTGTTTTAGTGGACCTGTGAATCCTATGTTTTGCATAGTTAGAGTTTTATATTTCAAGTGGAATTTGAACCAACTTTTCTGTTAGGCAGATGTAGCTGCCTGCATGGCCCTGTTGAGCACAATGTGTGTGCTCTGGTTTATTCTGAAATTGATCCCTAAATTTCTGTTGCTTCTGATAAAAGGTGGGGTCGTTTTTTTCTCTTTTCAAAAAAGGATGCATTAACTGGCAGGGCAGAATGAATAAGATTGATTTACACAGCAGGGTAGCTGATAATATTTAACAATACTTTAATGTCATTTCTGTAGCTTTGCTAAATATATGTGTGGGTATGTGGGGCAAAGGGAGATGGTACAGAACTGTCTATTGCCTTAGGATTCAGTGTATTTAAAACACAACAAGCATTACTAAAATCTGACTTATTTGGAAGTTTAGATGTTGGAGTGTAAACGCAGGTTGGTAACTCTTGTGTTTTGTAGTGTCCTGCAGTCTATTTGCTTAAATCAGTTTCTGATGGCCTCTGCACAGACCCTTTGGGCTGTACTTGACTGCATTCAAGGCAGAAGTCACTAAGGGAACTTAACCAGTATTTTGGTTGGCAGGTGTAGTTTACAAGTGATGAAAATAAACTGCAAAGGTGAGTTGTTTATTACACCAGACTATGACCTCTCTTGAGCTTGGCTGTGTGAAGTCTGTCATGGAATGCATATAGGGTTCTCTGAAGGTCAGGAGATTTTGGCAAAATGCTCTACCCTGTCCTTGCCTGAATTAGAGATGTCAAATACAACAGTGAAAGTATTTTAACATAGAAGTGACTTTGGACACAGAAATCCATATCATTAAAAAGTGTGTCAAGGACCTGACACACCTTCACTTGCAGGTCATGAGGTCTGATTCGGAAAATCCATCTTGCAGTTTGGAGGAGTATTCATTGCAGTTGATGAACTCTTTGGAGAGCATGCTGCTTTTTAATGAGCCTGTCTATAGAAATGCTGGAACTATTTGATGACAGACTTCATCTGGATATGGAAAGATACAAGGTTCATAACTATTTCTGGTGAGGTTGTTTTTGAGAACTGATCTCAACTGAATAAAACAGGACCTCTGAAAGAATAGCAAACACAGAAGTGTAAGCTGGGGCCTGCCAGTCCTGCAGGAGGAAAAAGAATCACAAAATTAACTCTTGCATGTTCTTTAAAAGTGCGATAAATCAGTTGGTGGCTGCATCATCATGTGTATCCACAGGGGAGATCTGAAGACAGTTCTTAACTTTATAAAGTAGATTTTGATGAACTTCATTGATTTCTTAATGGGCTAATAATTATCTCCTCTGTTGCTTGCTACGAATTTATCTGAACAGCAGAGTATTCAGAGCAAGGGCCTCCTTTGCCCACCTCTGACTGTGGCTGAATATGCATTCTGGTGGACACATCACTCGGGCAAAGCCTGGCTTGTGATGTGGCTGATGGTGCTGCATTTAATAATGCACAAGAATGAGAGGGTAAATAAGAACTGGGAACAGGGGTAAAAATATGCTTGAAAAATCATCTTCTGTTTTAAGTATTATTGAAAAGAAAACAGTAGTTTTTACAGCTTAGTAATTTTTCTATGGTCTTTTGACACAGAGAAAAGTAAACTCTGAGGTCAAAGCTCTGGCCTACAAACGTTTTACTCCAAATTCTAGATAGTAGTCTTTTTCTTTAAAGGCCTGTCAAATTCTAGTATCAATTCCCATTATGTAGTACAATCACCTTGTTTAATAATGTGAAAGGAGTTGTGTGTCTCCGTAATAATTTTACTTGCTCTAAATCGGGAGGAGTTCTTGTGCAAAGAATTAAATATATGCTACTTTCCTGCTTTCCATCCAGAATTTCCAAAACTGATAACTAAAAGCTTGGAAGCTACAAAGGATTCCGTCACCCCGTTCATTTTCCTACAAGGTGATGGTTAGGTTTATTATTCTTTAGTTTGTTTTGCATTATTTGGATACATATACCAAAAGTGTTAAAAATAACTTGTGGATGGTGACTTTCCGAGACACGAGGTCATATGCCAGGTTGCTCCTGGCAAGTGCTAGTGGTGTCTCAGCTGGCAGCCTCCTGCTTGGGATAAAGTCCCTGGTATGGAAATCCTGTGGTGATGGGGTTCTTTTCTTACATGTAACCAGAGGATTATATTCTTTGCCTTTATGGACCATATAAGAAGAGCACAGAATGTCAGTTTGCTGCTAGGGAGCCTGTCCTGTACTTGGCCATATTCAGCTGTTTGTCTTATCCAAGGTAGGCCATGAATATTCACGCATAACAAAACTGGGTCGGTTTTAACATGTTCATCAAACCGCTGCTGAAGAAGCTGTCTCATCCCTAGCTGCCACCTGCGACTGCCATGGCCTTGTCCCCACACAGCGATGCTCTCTTATAGGGAGACCCAGTGCTGAGCTGGCTGAGCTGGCTCAGCAGCCTGAAAACAGAGCCCAGAGAGTCGCTGTTAGCCTGGGAGGAGTGTGCGTCCCCTCATTCTGGTTGAGCATGCTGAACCACTCAGCTCTGCTTCAGACAAAGCAAAGGGGCAGGAACACATCCTGAGGTGCTGTAGCCCTTTACCCCTTTAAAATGACACTTAAATGTTCTCAAGAAATATAGCCTCAGGTTACAGTTTCACCGTAGTGTGAACCTTTCTAAACTCAGGCTGTAATTTGGGTGCTCCCTCCTTAGTGTTAATATTAGAGCATTAGTAGTGCAGTAGGCTGGACCAGAACTGCTTAAAGCCCTTCTCTTTGGGTTTTTCTCCCCCAGTTTGTCTTCTGGTCCTTGATTTTTGTGACTTTGCAGCTGGGAAGTGCTGGTGCTAACACAGCAGAAGGAGTAGCATGACCAGCCAGAATGGAGTGTAGAACTTGCTGAAGTTGGAGATGGCAGAAACTCTAATTGTGCCAGTCACCTTTATTTTATCTCAGATTTTGTCTGAGATAGGAAGAGGAAAAACAGACCTGGCAATATTGTTGGAGCTGCTGATGTTACTCTGTTTGCCTAATGCCTTTATCCTTTATTTTTTTCTTAACAAAGAAACTTTTTCTTTGAAACTAGAGGCTCTTGGACTTAGCGAACCAGCATAATAGTTATTTATTTATGAAAGGCTGTCAGTGTTGTTCCAAACATGTAGTTCATCTATTCAACTTGAGTCTGTCACAAAGGAATTGCTAATGCTGACTGTAACAGGGGGCTTTTGGAAAGTAAGTAAAAGTGTTGGGAAAGGACTCTGTAATGAAAACATGTCAACACTTAGCGTTATCACAACAAGCATAAACGACAGCCTGTACATTCTGCAAGTATTACAGTTTTTATTCCAACTTTCAGAGTATCTTCTTTTATTTTTAGATGAATCTGCGTTCTGTATTTACTGTAGAGCAACAAAGGATATTACAGCGTTATTATGAAAATGGAATGACAAATCAAAGTAAAAATTGCTTTCAGCTCATATTACAGTGTGCACAAGAAACTAAACTGGACTTCAGTGTAGTCAGGGTAAGTACTGAGGCCTTTCAAATTTGTATGTTAAAGTTATACACATTCATTTCTTTACATAAAATATCTGCAGAGGACTGGAATCTCTAACTTCATGCTTGTCTTAAATCAGACTTCAGTTTGTGTGTGACATGTTCATTTTTATCCAGTGAGCCTGTTTATAGTTTATTTTTGCTGAAATGTGATTCACGTGACTGCTGTATTTAGCAGGAGCCTGGACTGCACAAGGAGTGGTTTTTGTTTGGTTGGTTGGTTTGTCTTCTGTTGATGGTGTTTTGGGTTGTTTTTTTTGGGCTTCGTATTAGTATTTGTTAAATTATGAATTAGATTGCCCCATATAAACCTTGTGTGATGTATTGTGTCAAAGTCCTTTTATCAGGGCACTATTAAGTTAAACAGATTTATATAACCCAATGTATTTGGGGGAATAATTGTGGAAGTATTTCTTTTGACACACTGTCACGCTTGTATTCCATGTCACAATCATAAATATTGTGGTACCTCATAGTTATTTACAGCGAGTGCATTCTTTTCTTATAAAAGAATGTCACTAGTGCTAACGGGAGCTCTTCCAAAGTCTATGGGAAGGGAAATAATAATCCCTTTGTGAAATACTAGACAACAAAATGACTGTTGTCTCAGAGCAGAAATAGAAATCATGAGGCATTAGTGGAAAAAATAACAGTAGTTGAGCTACCAGGAGTGGCTGCAACACTGGACACTGAAGAAGGAGTAAGACCAGCCTATTTTTACTTTAAGCGGTATATCAGTGGTATATTGACAGTAATAACTCTTCTTGATCCCTAAATCTTGTGTAGATTCTTCTCCTTCAAAAGACTCTGGAGATATTAAAACTTACTTTCTCAGTGCTAGGTGGTGGGAAGTTCTGAAAGTCAGCCAGAAATTCAGTCTCCCTGAAACAAAGAGTTGTAACAGGAATCTGTGTGCTGATGATGCAGTCAGGGCCTGTTTTTCTAATTTTATTCTGATTAAGGACATAGAAGAGGCAGCCAGTCTCTCCTCTGTTTGAAGGCCTCATCCGCGTTCCATCTTCTTATTTCCATTTCCCTCTCTTTTTCCCTTACTGCAAAAATGTGTCATGACCTTCTTCCTTCAGTTTTATTCCCTTACGGAGCCCTTACTTGCAGTACTTAAACTTTCTCCCTACAGTGCAGTGGAAACAAACCCAGCATTTGTCCTTCATTTGTCATATTTTTGTGTGATCTCACCTTTCTCTTCTTTCCACCCCCCTTTCTGCCTCTCCTCATTCTCCCCTTTTTCTCTATGAAACTCTTGGACAGAAGTTAGTACTTCTGCACAGTGTCGAGCAAAATGATACTTGGGTTGTAGCTGGCATGTGCAGATATGACTATAATGGAAGCATGAATTCCCTAAATGTAACTGCTATCATTCAAATGTCAATACTCTATGAATATATTCTTTCCCTGAATCAGGATTTCTATAGCCTTTGTCCAATAGAACAACATCCAGTCTTTCCAATCTCGAGCTGGGTTGGAAAAAAGAATGATTTATGACTTGATTGTAAACCTCTATGGATTTTATTACTGCAATACCTAAAAATATGTTCTCAGTTTCAAAATTAGAGAATGTAGTAAAGTTACTCCTGGGAAAAAAAAACACAACCCTGCCTCTCTTCACATTCAGTAGGCAACTATTCTAGCTGTGCCTGGTTTGCATGGCCTGATGTTGTGCATTACTATTAGCATACTTCTGCTGGTTGCTTTATTGTCTTCACATGAAATGCGAGCAATATGACTTGATACAGTGCAGAAGTTTTCCAGGTCTGATTTTCACAGTGTTAGGGAGCGCTGGGAGCAGTGGTGAGGGAGGTGATGTGACCTTCTGCCCATAGTACCACAAGAGATACCAAAAGGGTTACAGCTTTGTTGTTCTTTTACACCTCTTGAAGGATTTCCTGAGGGCACTTTATTTTCAGATTTAGAATGGACTCTGGTCAAAACTAATGGCCAGGCACCACTGACAGTCCCTCTGGCGTGTGTACCTGGAATGTGGGACAGTCTGAATTTCCAGCTCTGCCTCATTCAAACTAGGAATGTAAAATCAGGGTCTCTGAAATTCCAGGTAATTTTCTTACCAGGTGGACTTCAGATGTGTCATCTTTTCTGAGAGCTCCTCATAAATGATAGTTAAGAATTTCAGTAATGCTTCCAGTGTTGGGTAAAATGCTCCCAAAACTTACTGGTTGGAGGGCTGGATTGAAACAAAGATTTGTGTCCCTTTTCTTGGGATATTTTATACTTAATGTCTCCTCTGTCACATCAGACAGTGATACCATACCATCAAATTAGTAACAACATGGAGCTTCCCTTTCAGTCTAATTCTTCTCAGTGATTGTCTCACAGTATTAAAAATGAGAAGTTTCATACTCTCTCCCTTCTCAGCTGTGCAAATCTTTCTCTCCTGTCATCCTGTGCTGATCATCTGTTGCATTTACTCACAGTAACCCAGCTAAATTTGATAAGTCACCAAAACTTTTGTTGTTTTCTTTTGTATCAATCAAGTTTTATGCCTTTTGGGGGTTTCCTGATCCTTCAGGTGGCTGCTTTTGGATAGATGGTGGGAAGAAGAAGCTGGGGACATGGTCAGGAGAATGGGACTCCTTCAGCGAATGGCAAACCTGATTTGTGCTGTCTCTTGAAACTACTTTAATCCCATGTGAACAGTAGTTAGTTGCATTTCTTTGAATGCATTTCTTTTCAGGAAAAGTGCGAGGAAAACCTTTAGCTTTTAGTTCTATACAGCTGGAAAAGTTAGGGATGAAATCTCTTTCCTGGTCCAAACATTGCAGTGTCTCTATAGTTTTTTATCTTGAGAATTTACTGACTGAGCAGAAATTGCAACAACAAAGTCTGACCTTCAAGATTTGTTTCATTCAATAAAGAAAAGCACCTTGAGATCTATGACTTAAAATTTCTGCATTTAAACTTGCTTTTGAGAAGAGAAATTTGATCATTAGTAACTGAGATGTTCCTGCATGCAGCAAATCATGGCTCAAATTAGGCACTTTGGAAAATTCTACAACAAAAATGGGTAGAATGACATGAAGACTTCAACACACTTCTGTAGGGCAGGGATGTGTATTTTTCCATAGAAAAATCTGTTTAACTTCCTTAGCATGCATTGGTATGTGAAGAAAGCTTTCCTCCTTTCACATAGTGAGATGGAAACCCAAGATAGGTGCTCAGTGCAGTTTCCTTGTTATAGGGTGAAGGATTTTATTGTTTAAACCAACTGGTTGCTGAATGTTGAGGTCTTGCTTTGGTTTGGCTTCAGGTGTGCGGTGGATGATAGCCAGTGTGGTGCAGAAACTGTCTCACCATATCTCTGTATGCGTATCTGATCCTTTTCATAACGAGCATAAGCAGATGCAGAAGCTTTATTTTTTGTTCTTTGGCTCTTGTATCCTGCTCCCTGATGCTCTCACATTCAGTACAGACAGATGGAAAGAATCTGAGCAGGTCTTGTCTCTATGATCATGAAAATTGCCAGGGATAGTTAAGTGCTGCTGATGCTTCCAGAGCTAGAGCTGATGCTTCCACCAGATTAACTCTCTTTATCTTGAAATACTGAAGCTAATATTTTCCCTTGAGTTCTTTTTGCTCAGTCTTAATGTGTTACTTGCAGGACAGGCGTTCCTGTGTGTTTAAAACACACAGCAGTACATTTTAACCTGTGCACAACTGCCATAGTACCTGCGCTTCTCAATGATTTTTTTTCCAATGCTGTCTTTTACACAAACCCATGTAACTGTCATTGTCACTTTCTGAAATGTCCATAATAGCAAGCTTGTGTCAGAATTTAATCCTGGTAGTCCAAATCTTGTCTGTCAGTGTCTTTCAAAAGCAGGTTTTGACATCAGATCTTGATTTGTGCAGCTGGCAGAGGGGAAATCAATCTGTAGGTCTAAATATTCACAAAATTGTTTTGTAGTTGTCTGACAGAAAGTATCTTTGCTTCCTCTCATTTGAATTCAAGAATTGGCAGTTTCTGTTTAAGGTAGTTTTGAAGGTTGTATCTCAGTTGTTTGATTACAGAAGGTTAGCTACATACCTCAGTGATGGTTCTGCATCCTGAAGTGCTAAATACTAAAAGCTTAAATTTGGGGGAATTAGTCACAGCAGGATGAGTGAAATACATCTTAAGGGACAGGAGGCAAAACCAGTCACAGGATTTTTGAGTAACTGGGGCTTTTGAATTGAAACTGGGGTTCTTGTGAGTTAGTATACGAATCCCAAGCATGAGAGGCATGTATTGTTCACCACCCTGTATTGTTCAGATGCTGCATAATCAGTAAGTTATTTACATTTTTGTAAACTTAGGTCTCAACTTGAACATTTAACATTTCATTAGATCTGCTTAAAAATGGAATTGCCTAATTTTTCTGCTTATTTAATGCTTTGTTTTGTGTTTGTTGTCATTGTTTGCAGACGTGGGTTGGCAATAAACGAAGGAAGATGAGCAGCAAGACTGCTATAGAATCTGGAGGCACTCCCCCAGGGACTGTCCCTACTATTCCCTCAGTACCTCCGGAAGCAGCAGTTAGAAATGTGGTGAATATTGGTCGATCCCAAAGTCAGCAGACTTCTTGGACCTCTTCTAATAATGATGTAATAGTTACTGGTATATATAGTCCTGCTAGTTCATCTGGTAGGCAAGGATCCACCAAACAGACAAATGCTTCAGTGGCAGAAATACATAAAACCTCTATTCCACGGCTACCAGGAAAAGGCGATACAGAGTTTCAGCAGCAGCACATCCCTATAGGGCGACAAGTACCACATTGTAAAAATGCTTCCCTATTAGTTGGGGAAAAGACTATTATTTTATCTAGGCAAACAAGTGTACTGAATTCTGCAAACTCCATCTATAGTCACACTAAAAAAAGCTATGGTGGTTCATCAGTCCAGACTGCAGAGTTGGTGTTACCTCAGAAGCCGATGATATGCCACAGGCCCTGTAAGGCTGAACCCATGGGATGTCAGCGGTTACAAAAGCCAGACCATGCAGCTCTCACATCGCATGTGCCCCCTGGACACAGAGCTAATGCCAGGGACCCTTCCTGTAGCACGCAAAACTTGGAAATCCGTGAAGTGTTTTCTCTGGCAGTTACAGATCAACCTCAAAGAATGGTGGGAGGAAGCACAGCGCAGAAGCATTGCTCAGTGGAAGGCACCTGTCTGTCCATCGCGATGGAAACTGGAGACGTGGATGACGAATATGCTAGGGAAGAGGAGCTAGCATCCATGGGAGCACAAATACAAAGCTATTCAAGATACTGTGAAAGCAGCAGTTCTGTTCGAGTAGAGAACCAAAGTGCAGCCTTGTCTGGGCCAGGAAGAAATGTGAGCTGTAGTTCACAGATGGTGAATGCCAGGGACATGCCTGACAATATTCTGTATCATAACAGAGACTACCATCCTGCACGGACCTCATTACATACAACATCCAGTACATTATATAGCAGTGCTAATCCATCAAGAAGTACCTTTTCTCCTCATTTTACAACTTCAAGTCAACTGAGGCTGTCACAAAACCAAAATAATTACCAGGTAATCTGTCAATTTGTCTGTCTTCAAACCTTGAAGACTTATCTGTAGATAAGTACTGTTCCAAGGTTGCTAGCTAGTAAGTGATAGGTTCACCTTTCTGCAGGCTGTGCTCCTTTTACATCTTTCAGTTAGAGATCATCCCTTCATAAACAGAAGTGCAGGTAGCACTGAAGTATCGTAGCACTCTTATATGTATCTGTAAGTCCACAGCTGCAGTGTATAGCTGTGTATTGAAGAGCAGTGTGGGTTTCATAGATTTGATAGATAAACTTTGGTTACAAGAGGATCATGCCTGTGGCTGCTGATGCAGGATCAAGTGTGCGTTGTCCTGACTTGGCTTGCCAGCACATGTCATAGTGATACCCTTGGTTGTTCCTCTGCAGACATACTTTGCACATGGCACACGGCAGAACACAGGATCATGCTGTCATCTGTGTGTTGTGCAGTTGTTTGTCCTTATTAATGTCAGCTTGGATTAGCTCTTCCATCAGCACTCCCCATACCCCCTGTGCAGTTGCCCATCTCTTGGACCTGTTTTATGTTGGGGATTAGGATCTCGTGCAAGATAGTTGAGATGATGGGAGACACTAAGTGAACAAATACTATTCTTCTCCCACAGCATCTAATTCAAATGTCGGTTTTGCATTCAAACTTTATTTCCTTATCCTGTAATAGAGTCAGATAGTCAGATACAGAGTGGGGAAAGTTAAATGCAGGTCAGTGAAGAACTAGAAGATGTTGAGAAGGTAGGACGCTGGCACACTTGTATTTTTAATTTTTGTAGTAACTAGAGGGAAGATAATTGGGCAGGAAGCAGCCAGATTGATTTTTTTTGTTAGTTGGGGTTTTTTTCCCCCATGGATTTTTATGCCTTCTGACATGACACAGCCTAGAAACACTGAGGTAAAAGTCTGAAGACTGACAGCATGTGATTCTGTGTGTGTTGCCTTTGTGCATTTGCCTGTTACTTCCTTTTTAATCTACCTGAAAGTGAACCATGTAAACAACATGCCATCTTTCCTTGTGCACTGCTCACTCGTGTAGGGGACAATACTTTGTGAAGTGGTTCTGGGGTGGGTTTTTTTTGTTTGTTGGGGTGGTTTTAATTTGGTTGGTTTTTTCCTTTTTTTTTTTTTTTCCTGACTTGTTCCTATCTCATGTGAGGTTTCAAAACCAAGCTTTTGAGTTCAAGTGAGTGCCACTTTTCACGAGAATCACTGCTTTTCTCAGAAAACCTGAGGTTCGATGAGCGTATTTACTTTGGAGCAGAGTCTGCGTAGTAGATGGCACATCGGCAATTCTTATTTATGGTCTTTTCTAGGCTGAGCACTTTAGACAAGCTGTTCTTTCTGTTTCTCCCTTCTCCCAGTCTGTCAGTATTTGCTGTTACTGTTCTTACTTGAGTCATAAAGTGCATTAAATGCTGTTTACTTCTGATATCCCAATTTCATAGAGGAAAAGCTGTAAACGTGCACATCTGTTCAGTAAACAGCTGGTAAAGCTGCAAAACTGCATACAATAGGGTTAAGGAAATTATCTGAAGTTTTATGAAGTGAAATACGTCACTGATACCTGCAGCTGTTTCCTCTTGTATCACTCTTGAAAAGGCATCCGTGAGATTTATTTTTACTATTTTTTCCCCCTTTTTTTTTTTTTTTGAATGTTTTAATGCGATTTGAAATATCTTTGATTTAGGATTTTATTTTTATTTTTTTGGGGGGTAGGGACATAGTCTTTTTTTAAACAGCCAGTTCATGAAACATAGTTTAGGAGAGGTGTTGTTTGATCTGTCCATGTGATGTGATAATGGATCAAAATGAGGAGATCTCTGACTCCATTTTGGGTTTGGTGTGGTTCTCTCCTGTTATAATAATGTACCTGTGGTTTTTTTGGTAAGTGAGGAATTCACTGATACCCACTTTGACTTTCATGCCTGACTCTCAGAGACTCTTCTGTGGATTTGGGAATGCACCTTAGACCTTACATTGGAAAAATTGGGCAGGTGGCTATTAATTCACTTGCTGCTGTAAACATGCATGCTGTGAACCTCTAGGATGACACTTTTAGAGAATATATAGGGGGGGCATGTAGTATCATGGCTCTGTGGAAGCTGCAAAGGAGTTGTGTCCTGCCTGATGCCATAGTACCTTGAAGAAACAATGGTCCTGATTTCTCCAGGTCACTGTGCTCCTTGCTGAGAGTTTTTATCACATTCCAGAGCAATGCAGAAGTTAGTTCTATATCTCAAGAGGTGTTAGTGTATGACAGTGGGACTTGCAATGCACATTTATCACCTTGGCAAGAAAATTTCACCTACTGCCTTCAAAGTCCTGTATAACAAATCATTTACCCTGCTAGGCCATTAACATATTTTATTGAAATCATCAGTTCGTCAGTAGTTTAACCCCCTCCTCCAAGTCCTCCTCTTAAAATTAAGTCCAGTGTGACTCCTTTTTCGTGCAGAAAATTTCGTGTCCTTATAGCTTAATAATATTTATATGTTAAGCTTCAAGAGGTGGATTTTTGTAAGAGGGGCTGTCTTTTAGGCTTATGCAGGATGATACTTCCTGTTCAGAGTCACTTCCTGTTCATTTTGTTGCCCATGTTTAGCTGATTTATCCATCAGCATAGGAATTAAAATCTTACAACTTAGGGAAATCTTCCTAAATTTAAAAATAGATTAAACCTGAGCTACATGATTATTGGAGTAGTTAAACATCCAAGCAGATGTTTCTTTAACGTCAGAACTGTGTGATTTGTGTTTTGATGAAGTAATTACTGTCATACATTGGTGGAGTATCTAATTAGCAATTAGTTACAGCTTCCTTACTGGTTCCATTAATCCATGTTAGTATAACTTAAGACTAAATTTAATTAAGTGATCAATTTTAATGCCTGAGCAGTTTCAGTAAACAAATTGTTCAACCTACTTTTCTGAGTTTGGCTTTAAGCGAGTTGAATTACAGAGGCCATTCTTGCTGGGCCTCAAGGCTGAATCGTGATTTACTCTTGGTTTCCTTCCCCCAACCCTAAGGGACAAAAATACTGTGGAAAGTATGTGTATTTTTAATTACTTTGTTAACACACTGAAGCAGACTTACCTAATTTAGCCCTGTCTTTTTCAAGGGAAAAGCCTAAGCCTTGCAGCCAGTAGGTCAGAATAGATACGTATATAATACATATATATTTAAGATTCACTTTAAGGGTGCTGCTTTACATGAATGAGCTGCAAGTTTGCTTTATTTAAGGAAATGGGAATCCATTTTTCCTTTTTAATGTGTCAAAGTGATTTGTTTATATCCCTAGAGGCTTTTGAAGACAAGAGGATGCATGTTGTCTTCAAATAGTTATACTGAAATAAACTTGGTTGTGTTTGCCATCATACCTCTCAGAACTTGTTTGTGTTTGTCTTCCAAGTTAGCTGTTAATGCTCTGGCAGACTGATTGCTTTATTCACATAGGAAAGCATGGTTTTTCCTGTAACCCCACTTCAAATTTCTGGGGAAAAGCCACGTGAGTGATACTGAGGAGGCATTTACAGCAGGTTTTGTGGTGTGAAGTGTGGTGTGATACAGAATTGTAATTATATAGAGTTTCTAAAATGTATGCGTGCAGCTAAGAAATGAATATTTGAGACACAAAAGCTGACGTAGGCTTGCCCTTAGGAGTGGAGGGTGTTCATTTCTAGTCCCCCTCAGCCTGCTTTGTGCTGAAATGACAGATTGTCTGACCTTAGGTAAACTCCAAGTGCTTCCAGCTAAAAGCTTGAGGAATAAAACTATCTTGGGTGCTTGTACACCAGACAGGCTGCACCAGGTATTCTATATTTGGTTATGCTCATTCTGGAAGGTTCATTATTAGAACACTTTGCAAATACAAAAACTATTAGTGTAGTTTGATACAGTCAGCAGAAGTGCATAGATTCTTACTCCTCACACATACAGTGTATGTAATGACTTGAGATTCATTAATCTCTCAAGAGCTATATTTAGTCTTTCAAGCATTGCTTGTCTGCAGCAGAACACGAATCTTAAAGAAGCCTAAAATATTCCAGGCTGTGACACATTTCAGATGGCCAGGGAAGACGGTCCAAGATCAGACTTAAAGTCTGATCACTGGGAATGATGGAGAAGCAATGGGAATCAAGGCAGCAAACCTTTGCCTTCATATCGCCTTCCTTTCCTTCTCCAACCTGATGTCCCTAGTTTTAATGCCAGTATGCAAACCCTTAACATGTGACATTGTACAGCTCAGCTAGAAACAGGTACTATAGTCTTTTCTGCATGTTTAACTGTTGTAATTGAAAATTGGGTGTCAGCAGTTCTGTCAGACATTGGCCCTTGTCTGAGTCTAGTCTGCTTAATCTTATGGGTTTGTGACAGATTCAAAGTGAAAACTTGTGTTCTGAAATACAAGTTTTGAGATAGCAAAAGTACAGAAGTTGCCCTCATGCTCTTTTACCTTCTCTGAAAGAAACTGTTTTGGTTTTAGCCTTACAGCAGTAAGGCTAAGTGTGACTTTGCTTTTAGATCTTAACCTGTCTTACAGGCGTTGTTAACAGAATTGAATGCACAATATTGTGAAAGCTGCTCAGTGTTAGCTGTCATAGCCAACTAAGCTGCTGTTTTCTGTTCTGTTTCCTCCTTCCCTCTATAGATTTCAGGAAACCTTACTGTGCCTTGGATTACAGGTTGTTCCAGGAAAAGAGCAGTAAGTATATTTCCATTTAAGTATCTAATGCATCAAGTGGAGTGAAAAGTTTATTAAAATGCATTTTTTGAAACTGACAGTTCTGTTCACCTTATGTTCCTTTTGCACTTTGACTGATACAAACATTACCTGTATACAGTGTTTCAGTTAAGGTAAGGTTGATATGTATCTTTAAAAATAGGTCAAGGTCATAAGCCTGTGCTCAGTAATGTGATGCCCAGGTGTATGAGTTGTGCTGTTAGCTGAAATACAACACCTGAACTGGTGAGGACTGAGAGTTTAGAGCTCAGAATGCTTTTTTTGTTTTAGTTTGAAAGTTAAATGGTTGTTAATCGAGGCAACTGAATGCTTAACAGAGTAACTCCCTCTTTGGCTACTCTGCACATTCACAGAATTAGTCCCTGCTATCCATAGTAACTTTACCAAGTCTAACTTTAATCGCATACATGTCATTTCACATTAGGCAGAATCAGCTGGGTCAGTGTCCTTAAGTCACAAATGACTCCAAACTGTAGCACAAGGTGTGAAACCGCTTTTGTCAGGAAAGTAACTCTGTTCCGCTCCCCCCAACACTAGCGCATTGCCACCCCGTCTGTAGCACTGGTGCTAGTATCTAATTGCAAGGTAATCCAGGTCAGGCATGTGACCTGTTAGATTCATATTCTTCCGCTGAGTTTGTCTTTAGTGGGTTGAATGTACTTACTGTGGCTGCAGAAGCATGTGGCTGGGAGCAGTGAAGAGAGCAGGGCATGATGTTTCTCAGCAGTGGCTGTTGAAGCATGGTGGTCATGAAATCATGGAATGGATTGAGTTGGAAGGGACCTTAAAGCTCATCCAGTTCCAATCCCCTGCCACGGGCAGGGACACCTTCCACTAGAGCAGGTTGCGCCAAGCCCCTGTGTCCAACCTGGCCTTGGGCACTGCCAGGGATGGGGCAGCCACAGCTTCTCTGGGCACCCTGTGCCAGCGCCTCAGCATCCTCACAGGGAAGAGCTTCTGCCTAAGAGCTCACCTCAGTCTCCCCTTGGGCAGGTTCAAGCCATTCCCCTTGGTCTGTCCCTACAGGCCCTTGTCCAAAGCCCCTCTCCAGGTCTCCTGTAGCCCCTTTAGGCACTGGAACTGCTCTAAGGTCTCCCCTTAAGGAGCCTTCTCCAGGCTGACCCAGCCCAGCTCTCTCAGCCTGGCTTCAGAGCAGAGCTGCTCCAGCCCTCACAGCATCTCTGTGGCCTCCTCTGGACTTGCTCCAGGACCTCCACATCCTGCTTGTGTTGGGTACCCCAGAGCTGAACATGGTACTCCAAATGGAGTCCCACCGATGTGGAGTAGATGGGGAGATTCACCTCCCTTGACCTACTGATCATGCTTCTTTAGAAATATCATGCTACATATCTGACACAAGCTGTAGAATAAATTTCTGCAATAAGCTTAAAATCTTCAAGGCTGTAGAAGTGCCTGCTCATTAGGGTTGGTTATTAGGAATTCCTTTTTCTTTAGGCCTTTACTCACGAGTCTTCCTAATCAGTAAAATGCATATGCGCCATTGGTTAATAGAGTCCATTTTGACAACATCTGTTTCCAGATTTGTGGGTGCGCTTTCTCCAGTTTGAATGCATAATTAGTCTACTCAAGGATACCAGTTTGGGAGTTGGCACTCTAAAACTGCTGTATACACACAGGTGTAAGACAGCAAAAAGAGAGAAAAAGCTCCTACTTCCTAGGAAACTTCAGTTTCAGATGTGAAATTCTTTTGAAGAAAGTGTGGAGAACAGAAATAGAATGGGTATGCGATTATGGCAATTACTGCCATTCAGACAGTGAAAAAGCCAATCTGTATTTTGTTTGGAATGGAAAAGATTATCTTTTAGATGCTCTGAATTTTTAATGTTTTGCCTTGATGTTTTGTTTTCCTTGCCCTGTCCTTCAACTGCATCAAGAGAGAAATAAAAACTGTGCAGTTCTGCAGAAACTCTTTCTTGTCTGCTCAGCTGCGCTGTAAGATGATGTAATCCTGACTGTTAATGAACGTTAGTCTAGAAATATCACCCTCTGTTACTCATGAGAATGTCTTTTGAAATTATGGAGTTCTGTATTCTGTCGTGGAGCATGTGCAATGCACTGGCCTTTACGAATGCATTGATTTTGGGGTGTTTTTACAGGATGGTGGAAGGATAGCAAGGGTAAAAAATAACAGTGAAGATACTGGTTAAAGATAATTAAAAGGGGGAAAATATCTTCACTTTTGTCTTTTCAGTTAGGTCTTGAGTGTACCAACTACGCTTAAGTTATGTCTCTGTTGCCTTAGCAGATACTTAGTGTTTATGGTAGGTATAACCTGGTATGCTAACGTTTGTCATAGGTGTTGACTAGGTAAAATGGCTTACCTAGAGTGCTTGGCTTAGTTGGGAAGTTTTATTCTGGGTGGAGAGGGGATAGTTTAACTTCTCCTTTTTTATTTCTAATTGGGATCAGTTCTAGTGGTCTTACTATCAAGTCTGAAACACAGAGTCATTAAGATAGTAAATTAAGGTCTTACAATTATTTCTGCACAATCACCCTTTGGAAGCAGGCATAGGAAATCAGTGAAGAAATTGATAAGCGAAAGGTTTTGTATTTTCCCCCTACCTGAAGCAACACTGCATTGTAGCAGTGCCTTGAGACCTTCTTGAACATACTGCTTAGCTGGAGCTCCTACCATAGGTAGGTTAGCTGGATCTGCCTCTTCAGCTTAGGGTGTCTGGCCTCTGGTGTTTATTTTGCAGGGAGGGAAATAGCTGAAATGAGTGCAGAGCTCCTATGCTTATTCTGGTTTTTAAATTGCTCTTTCACCATTGCCCATTTGAGTAAAATTCTGGAGATAGTGGCAATAAAGTGTTTCTCTGAAAGTCCTGCTTGTCAAGCACTCTGAATCAGGCAAAGGAGCTGGTCTAACCCCAGGACAGGGCAAGAGCTGCCACAGGTGGATGTGTGGAGGAG
The DNA here is from genome assembly GCF_033783945.1 of Neopsephotus bourkii. Classification (NCBI taxonomy): domain Eukaryota; kingdom Metazoa; phylum Chordata; class Aves; order Psittaciformes; family Psittacidae; genus Neopsephotus; species Neopsephotus bourkii. The sequence continues at coordinate 1,984,953 of NW_026901555.1, forward strand.
ACTACATCAGTGTAACTACAAGAGAAAGTACCTCATTCGTCTGTGGTCTGAAAGTGTCATGAAAACTGTAACTGCCACAGTAAGCCTACAAAAAGAGAAAATATCTTAGAGTAGCCTTTAAAGTGAGCACCCATAGGGATTAAAGCTACCTAAAGTCAAAGTGCACCTTAGTTGTACCTCTTGGTTTAAAACTGCACCAACTTGTGAAGGTCTCTTCACCTGTTCACGTTACTCCCCTTTCCTAGAAGGGCAGAGGGAAGAAAACTCCATTTTAGTCAAACTGGTGAGAACATGTTTGAGTAAGATAGTCAGAGTCCTCAGAAAGAGAGGCAGGCAAGCCAAACTGAAGATCTCCACAGGACTGAATTGTGAATGCTGTCCTTATGCATGCCTTCTGCGTCATTTGGATTAATGGATTTGGTTAATACTTTTCCTCCTTCAGTGAAATATTTCACCACATATCTCAAGGTATTGCATTTTGTTAATGTTCACATTAGATGCTAATAACATGCATAACATCTCATCACCTTCTTGCTGCCAGCAGCACCTCTTCACTATTCCCAATGACAGTCCTTCAATGGATGCAAAGGGTAGGCATGCCTTGTTTCAGATGAAATAAATCTTTTTATTATATCCTGCACCTATTCCCACAAATCACCTAGGCTTATTGTAGCTGTGATCCTGCAGGCTAGAAGCGTGTCATATCTGGCCAGGTATGGGAAAAGCAGACTTTCTAGTTAAATGCAAGGAAGACATCAATAGATTAAATAAGAATCATTATAATTATGGTTCAGAATCTCAAGAAGGGTGAGTTGCCAGTTTATGTGGATTGGATGTTGATTATGGAGTGAGAAGACTGGAGTTTACAGTGTAATTATTTGGCTAGACAGTTACATTGCACTGATATCTTCGTTTTCCTTTTTTTTTCCTTTTCTTAGCTGTGTTTGGTTTAGAAACATTAACAGAATATATGTAATTTAGGCTGAGTGCTGAAGCAGTTGCAGTTCTTTTCAAGCTGTGGTACTGTGAAATATTTATCAGTTCTGCTTCCATCAGAGCAAACTTCAAGCTTCCTCAACCAGTGGGAAAAGATGCAAAAAGTCTCTCTCTAGAAATCTGTTTGTGCACTAATAGTTAGTGCATTTCTATTGAAGCTCTAGTTCTTTTTTTTAGCATGTCTTTTATTAATAATCTGAAGATTGTGTATAGCTTTTGTGCACGTGGCCCGAAACATTTTCAACTCATGCATGAAAACTGATCTAAAAAAGCAGGCTCTAATAAATGGCAGGATAAGGACACTCCAGTGCAGTGCAGTTATTCATACCAATTATAGACACCAGATTTGCACCACAAACATTGCATACACAGTGGGTATTATGAGCAGCTTGGCAAAATGCCAGGAATGTCTGTAATAAACTGGGTCATCTCTTACAAGAATGTTGTTGTTACACTTGGGAGGTCAGGGGATAAGCAGGGTTTAACCCTCTGCTTGGCAGAACTGCCGATTCAATTTGCTCACAAGGATTGCTTTTCATTGTGAGCTGATAGTCTGTTTTCTGTGGGAAGAAGCTCCTCTGCTTTTCAGGCTATGGACAAGAGAACTGCTAAATGTAAAGAATTCAGCAGTCAACACTGCTGAGGATAAAGACAAGCCTTGAATCAGCAAGCAGGGGATCTGAAAGAGAGGAAATGAGAATTGCATTCATAATAGCTGTTATAATAAAGTAAAAATAAGAACTGAATTACTGGCTTGTCTTCAGCTATTGAAAAATATTGTCCTGAATATGAAGCTTCTCAATATTCTGATAGTTTTTTTCCTGTGCTGATGCATAACCATGAATGTTACAACACCTATAGGACTGCATTTTTTCCCCTCTTGTTTGCTCAGTTCCTCTCATGATACTAAGCATGAGAATGCCATCAGTTAAATTCATGGAAGTGTAATTATATGTCCAATGTAGAAATTCCACCTTTTATTTTCTCACAAAAGTAATAGACTTTTATAAAAGTGTTATGTAATTTTTGAGCAGCTTATAATGCAGAACTCAAACTTGGGTGTAATCTTTGTCAAGGGGATGATGCTGTAATGGAAGGTTGGTTGTGATTTCCCTAAAAAATCATATAGAGGCATGTGGCACAGTAAGTTACACAAAGGTAAGTTACACAAGGTCTGCATCTAAGTTTTGGACAAGCTGAAGTGTTATTTACGTCCAGTGAGCATAAGGGTTAAGGCTGATCCCATTATACTGGTGCAGCAAGTGAGCAGAGTAGACCAGCCATCCTCCTTTGTGCCCTCTGAGGTACCATAAAGCAGCTCACAGTGACTGTACAAGCAGTCAAACATACAGCTCCTGTGTTTCACTTGATATGCAGTGACCTGCTTCCCTTTCAGCAGGTTTTGTGAGTTGGAACCCTTAAATGTCAAGATCTTTCTTTTGAGGCACTGGTAAAATCTCAGGCCCAGAAACCTGACAGATTCTGTCTTCCAGAGACCAACCGGCAGTGTTAGAGCTGCCAAAATGTACCTTGCTGAAGACAGTGCTTTCAGCTTCTCAGAGGCTCAGTTCCTACCTGCTTGGCTGTATTCAGTAGTGTGATCTTGGTGGGGAAAAAAAAAGGCAAAGATGAGCTACAGACTCCAAAGTAGAAAAATTGAAGTGGGATTGAGGAGTGCTAACTGGAGAATATGCAGAGTTGATTAGGGTGAATTGGGCCAGGCATCTTGGCGATTCTTCTCTCCTCAACCCTGAGGGGAACCTGACTTTTTGTATCATCTGCTGTTTACATGCACTTGTTTTTCCCCTCAGTTCTGTTCCTGCTTTCTGGACTCTTCCATGTGGTCTGTGTGTTGTAGGATTTTTGTTTCTTTTGTATGAATTGACTGAAAAGGCTTGTTCTCCATTTCCTTCTCTGACCTGAGATCAGTATCAGTATCATTCATGTGCTGCTACATGGGCTTGTCAGGAACAAGTGAAAGGATAAAGTGCAGCAGTAACTGCAACAGGAAAAAAAGAACCCGACCCAAAATACATATTGTCATCTGAAACCTGCAAAATACTTTTGTCAAGGAGGTAAAACAAAAACTTCGAGTTTTGTTTTGTTTTCTTTCCCTTTCCATTGCCACAGTAAGTGGCTGCAAAATACTTCATTGGGAGTAGCAACATCATACTTCCTGTAAGTTTAAAACATTAAAACATTTACTTTGATCTAAACTATTGAGACTGACTGTACAACCCAAGTTTTGTAGCAAAATTACATAGCACTTGTGAAAAGCATTGAATAGTGATTTATCTAATAAGATTTTTATTAAAACATTTGTAGTAGATCATCAGAATTAACATCCATTCTCCTAAAATGGAAAAGATGTGACACTCCTTTTTTAAGTAACATTTTTGAACACCAGGTAGTTTTGCTAGACACTGCTTCCTCCACTTAAAGTCCTTGTATTTAGAAGCAAATGAGCAGCCTCTGTGCCCTTCCTGCAGTACCATCCCTTTGGTAACTGTCTACAGTCAGCAATTGTGTGTCTTTTGTCTAGCAGGGATGGTTTTGCAGGTCACAAATACAAAGCTTTTCTGTTAGCGAGTGCTCTTGCCCTGTATTCTTTCAGTAGAAGCAGCATTTTCTTAGATAACTGTAAAGTCACGCAGCAGGCAGAAATCTGTGCTTACTCCAGCATCAGCTGTACTTTCTTGGGTTTTGTTCTAATTTGCCCATTACAAACAAGGTGAGACACAACTACACTAACTGGGGTTACGCCCTTTTATCTGCAGTAATACCACGCAAATTCCCTTTTTCTTCTTTCATTTCACCCCTCTGCTGGGGAGGGGAATTTCTATGACATGTCCCAGGAGGTTTCTTTAAGGCATGCACATTAAATACAAAGGAATTTCCTATTTTATTTTCCTGATAAGTGGAGATTGCAGTAAGCTGAGGGAGGAGCGGTGGGTTGCTGCAGTGGTGTTGTCAGTGGGAGCTCTACAGAACTGACAGCAAATATTACTTATTTATGTTTAGAAAATGCTCAGTATACTTCAGAAGGTGAAGTTGCCCTGAGTGTTCAGAAAAGCAGGGCAGGCCAGAGCGATTGTTTCTCCCTGTAGTTTGAGCATTGCTATCACATTCCTTTTGCCTTCCCTCTTCTTAGCACTTGGCTTCTGCTCCCTGATGGGGCAAGCTCTTCCTATCACTTTCAGAAGTTACAATCTATTTTGACAACACCTATAAAAAGAGATCTTGTTGCAGCAGTTGAGGAGATAACTATGCTTTTGTTCTTTGAAAATGGCTTGTAGGTAGGAGGAGCTCAGGTCAGGCCTGCAGGGAAAACCAGCATCTGCTAAGGCTGACTGCACACCAGGGATTCAGCTTTGCTCACCAGAGTGCTCTTGAGGTGCACTTCACTGCTTTAACTTGAGCAGCCTTGAGCTGTGCCAACTGGATTCCTTACAAAGTCCAGCTGTTGCAGTAATGACAGATTTGGCACATGCGGGTACAACTCACTAGTGCAGACTTCATCACTGCATTTATGTACTCACAATAGCAGGAGAGGGGACGAACAGGTTGGTGTAAAGCAACTAGATTTTAGTTAAAACTGTGAGCTAAAGCTTTTGATAAAGCTTGTAAGTTCTACTGGTATGTACTGTTCATGGAGTCAGGGAGTGGTGGGGTATTTAGGATTTGTTTTCCAGTGTTACTCCTTTCATCAGTAATCCACTATCACAGTTTTGATAAATAGACACGAAGAGTCAGGGATCTCGCAAATAAACAGTGAAACCAGTTTAAACTCTGAAGCTTACCAAATAAAGTATTCCCTTTAGGATCTGGGAATCTTGAATTATGCATGTACTGTAGTTTGCAGTAAGATAAAAGAACTTGAGGTGGGGGAGGGTGAGTAACTTGAAAAGCCTTAAGGAATAATTTGCATAAATTGGGTGGAGAGAGTAAACAGCACAAGGGGAGAAAAGTTATTTTCAGGAAGACCTTATAGAATGAGATAAAACAAATCTAAAAGAATCAGGTGGAGTTGAAACAAAGCTGAAGTGCTTTAAACTTGCATTAGCACCACCACTGCCTTTAAAGCAAATCCCAGGGAACTTTGTACCGCCCTGGCTAAAAATCCCATATTCTTCAGGGAGCGTTAAAAGAGGAAAAAAGCCATGGAGGCAGTGGAGCACGTGTCTTACTGCATGCAGGACCTCTGGAAATGAAGTGAACAGCATGAGCAGATTTTAATCTAACAGTATTTTCTTCTATCTTACAGTTACAGGACCGCACACAATTTAGTGACCGAGACTTAGCTACCCTAAAGAAATACTGGGACAATGGCATGACCAGCCTGGGCTCAGTCTGCAGAGAGAAAATTGAAGCTGTGGCCGCAGAATTAAATGTTGACTGTGAAATAGTGCGGGTAAGAAATGCAGAGTCTTCCCCTATCTTTCCAGAAGCAAAAATAGGACAGATGAAAGCCTTTAAAAATTTCATGAGGAAGCTTGAAATAGATTTCACGTATTACATAATGTATGACCATGTTGGGAAGTGCTCTTTTGCTCTTTCTGCAGTCTATATATAGAAGAAAGCCCTCAGGTAAGAGTCCTATTGATCAGCAGCAGAAGTAGCACTACGAGCTTTTGGCATTCTCTTCAGACATGAGTAAGATTTGAAGTATAAGTGTTACACTTTTTAGGGATAGTCTAGAAGACTAAAAGGTGCCATTTATATTGTTAAGATACAAAAGAAAAGCCTTTCTAAAGAGAGAGGGAAAAATATTTCTCCTTAATACTTATAGGGGAAAAGACAATAGTAAATATGTGAAAGAAAATGCTCAAAAATAGTTAAAAATATTTTAGAAGACTGCCTTGATGCCAGGTTGATGTGATAGAGAGCAAAGGGTGCTGCCAGGAATTCAGGGTCACTTCAGTTGGATAGTCTGTAAAGGTATTGTTGAGGAAGCTTTCGAAAGTACAGGCTAAGTGTAGGTAACCTGATTCCTGAGAGCCACTCCACATCATCTCTTCCAGAGGTTGGGAAGTTTGGTACAGCATCAGTTGTTGCCACTGTAATGCCACTCACCAGACATGCATCTGTGTGTGACTCATTTGCTCAGAGTGTTTCCATTCTTCAAAAAACAGTCAGACTCTCTTTGCAGTCAGTACAAAATCACGATTACAGTCAGTCTTTCCCTCCTAACAGGCATGACAGTTGTGACTGTCCTTTGAGTCTTCATCCTCTTTCTCCACCTTTCCTAAAATTCTGACATTGTTACAGAAGCGGAACCAGGAGCCCTTATTTGAAACTCTGCTTTTGTGGAGATCTCTCTTAGCATTGGTATATCAAAGTGGTACCAAAGCTGCTTTCAGTACTGAACACTAACCTGGTTATTTGCTTGCTTGTTTTCCTGAGCACATGTGAACCATAAAAAGTTAAATGGTACTTTTGGAGGCTGAAAAGAATTACTCTTTTCTCTGTAGAGAACAAAGCTGCTTTGTATTTTCCATGCTCTTCAGTTTGCTTTCTGAAAGGTGAAGCTGTTTCCACTGACAGCATCTCAAAATGAACTCCTGCATAAGAAATACTTATTTACAGAACAGTAAGACTGATACCCATGCTTCATCTCCCTTTCTTTGTTCCCTTAAGAACATCCTTATTGGCACACACAGGATGACACTATGAAGTTCTCTGGACACTTTTCAGTGCATCTGCTTGAAATGCTTTAGTCTTCAGGTCAGAGGCTCTCATCGACTCCCTAAGACTCTCTAGCTTAAAACTGTATTAGAACACACACACACACGCGCGCGCACACACACACACACACACACACACACACACACGAATGAGCAAAAAGATTTCTTCATAGTAACTAGTGGTGTTACCAGTATCTCTCCTGCCTCTGGCTCCTCTGTATGGCAGACTTGAGAACTGTAGCAAGAATTAGGTGGAGGTTGCATCATGCTGCACTAACTTTTTTGTTTGTAAGGGCTGAATTAATGCTATAGGGCATGTGTGATCTTCAGTGCTTCCTCCTGACCTTTCTCCAAGGCACATTGTGCACATTCCCAGGTGTAGGATGGGTATTTTCATCATATGCTCTAGAGGATCTGCCCTAATTTTGTTTTGATATCTGTGTAGGCACATTGTATTGTTCCTGTCTCCTTAACCTGCCAACCTGCATTGTCTTCAGTAAGAACCACTGATGCCTGGAGGTTAGGGTGCAGCACAGTCTCTTTTTTCCTAAGGAGTCCGGGCACAGCAGTGTGTCAGTTCTAAGTCATGAGTGAATCGCAGCATCTCTGCCCTATGACATGCTCAGCCAAGAAGAGTTGGACTGAGGGATGCTTCTGGAATAAGCTCTCTATTTTCAGTACTTGTACCTTGTTGCCTTTGTATTTAACTGTACCTTGAATTCTAGGTAGTGTGCAACTAGCAACTGTTTCTCCTTTTCTGGTATAAAACCAATAAATGTAGCATATGTAAAGCAGTGCAAAGTGTATATATATATAAAACTAATTAAATATATATATGATAAATAATGAGTACAACAAAATCTATAATATATAAATAATCATATATAAACAGAAAGATTTATATCACTTGTTTTCATTCAGTTATATACATGTCCACATTTGTCCCTTTTAATATTTTTAGAATGAAAATTCATGATTTTTCCAGGTAACTCTTACCATTCCAGAGGTGCAAATGATGATCCTTATGACCCATACTGGTTTGAAAGATCTCCAGTACAAAAAAGTATTGAATCTGTTTTCCAGTACAAGGAAAGATAATGTTTGCCACTATGCATAGTTGCACTGGATTTGATCTTTCAAGGTTCAACAGGGCATTTTATTCCATGGGTTTTGTATTTCTAGTAGGAGAGTGAACTTTCAAAGTGTCTACTGGTTATACAAATGTCTTTCGTATGTTCCCAAGACACCAAAAGAGGGAAATAAAAAGAGTTATGTCATATTTAAATACGTGCACTCTGGCCAATAGCGTATTAAACTTGATGTATTTCTTTTGGATACATTATAATTACTGCTGATTACATTTGTTTGGGTTGTGCTTTCTTTTGCCTTTTTTTTTTTTGTAGCTACTCATTTTTGTTTATATTTTTCTTGACTAATTTTATTCATTCGTACCAAAATAGCATCTGAAAGCAGAATAGCCTTCTTGGCAGCAAGACATTAGATATTTAAGAAGGAGAGATGACAGCTATCAAACTCTTCAGAAATATATAGAACATCAAGCTTTCATACATAAGAGGTCAAAAGCTATGCCTAAGCACCCACCACAGGCTAAAGACACCTCCTCTTCTTCACCAGCTGCTCATCAGATAAAAATTGATTATGGAAGGTAGTGCTTCAGTCAGAGTTCAGCAGCAAAAGCAAGTAGTTGCAGCAGAAAAGCTGCTCATTCTTCACAGTTGCCTAATGGCTCTTCCTGTTGGGGGCTCTAGACCTAGTCTGGATCTACCTTATGTTCAGAGAGACATTGGAAGAACAGCTCAGAATCTTCCATCTTTATTTTTCCCGTTAAGTGGAATTTCTGAAGGCTCCAACCGAGTATCTTTCTAGCACGTTGACACCCTAACCTCAATATCTGGAGAGCTGTAATCATGCCTTTGAAGTGGCTCCCTGCCAGTCCACTTACTTATGAGCTGCCTGGGGGCAGCCGTATGCTGGCTTCTTCTGCTGGACTCCAGCCTTTCTTCCTGCCTTCTTGCTGGTCATCTGTTCAGTTGGAGCTGCAGAAGTTGCTGCTGATTTCATTGCTGACTACCCTAAATAGGCTTAATGAGTCCGATCACATGTAATTTACAGATGATGTTTGACCTTTTAAAGGAGGTAGTATTTCAGGGGTATAGCTAGAATTATTAAGCTGGTTTCCTACATAGAAATGCTAGTCTGTTTTTACACTCATCATTGTACTGCTCCACAATATTCACTGTTAAATGCAGCATACAGGGTATGGAACCTTATTGCTTTTCTTTCCCATTTTAATTTGAGATACTATGAAAATATGTTTGTCTTCTATGACATATTCAGTATGTTGAATGAGAGTTCTGCTTTGAAAGGTATGCATCAAGACAAGATCTGCCTTTCCCAAGTGCCTCAATTTTTTGCTGAATCTTTAAGTAAAAAAGAAGCAGATTCACTTTTAAGTTTTACAGTTGTTTGCACTATTTATTAGCTCGTTATTATTCTCAGAATCATAACATCATGAGAGAATTTAAAGAATAGCAATGCACTGTTTGGGAAAAAGAGACATAGGCGTGGAAGGGGCTACTTGTGTGTCAGTTTTATATTTTTTTTTTTCCCTAAACTGCATTGAATGTACAAAAATATCTAGGTAGCTCTCTGTGTTCCTGTTTTGCATTCTTCAAAGAGGAAGGTTAGGAATCTGGGAAAGCCAGGATCACCCAACAAAAATGATTTGCCAGAAATAGTGTTACACATGCCATATTTTAGCTAGAGAAGAAGATTCAGCTTAAAAAGACCCTTTTTTTTCCCAGGCTGGCACAGCATAAAACTATCTTTAGTATTTGGTATTTTTTAATTTTTCTGTTTGATAATCAAGATATTATAAGCAAAAAGGTTTTTACTAAACTTTTCCATGGTGTGTATTAGTAGAACTCTAGTTAAAGAAAGTGTGATGGGGAAGAGGAGCAATGCAGGTATTTCTGAAATAAGGCCAGAGTAATGTTTAGTGTATCTTTAAAGATAAAAAAATCCTATACTATTTTAATGTGTTTGGTAAACTCTGTTGGAACATATAGTTTATGGAAGGGATATGCATTTTGCCATGCCCTGATTCTATGTTTTCAAAACCAGGAACTGCCCATGCTTTCTAGAGGTACATTTGATCTTTAACAATACAGAAATTCCAGCACTAAGCATGATTCAGAACCTAGGAACAGCTATGCTGTGGTTGTCCATTGTGCATCCATCATCATCACAGTAATCAGACACACTCTGTGTGGTGACAGCTGACATGGCCAAACTCCACCATTTTCCGTGCCAGGACAGTGCTTGGACAGGTCCTGGAGCGATCAGGATGGTCCCACTAGTGCCATCAGCACTGTTCTTGTGGTTGAGATGGTGTAGAAGGGGGAGGAAAGCCAGGTCTGGATGACTGGAATTTAGTAGTTGGCAAATAATTGATTCCTGGCTTTGGGAAGGATTTTTGGATGCCATTGGAGAAGTGACTTGGAACAAAGTATCTGGGGTGCAAGTGCTGTTAAGCAGAATTGAAATTAGATGAGAAGTCAAAAGCCTGAGTAATGCAAGGGAAGGATTTAGGAGGTGATGAGTTGCAGACAGTTCTTACTACATAATGTGAAACTCAAAATTATTAAAGACTCTATTTTAGGCTTGCCTTTATCAGGGAGGTCACATTAACGGTTAAACAGATCCACGTGGAGAATTTTGAATGTGACTTTTGGTTTAGTGGTTTGGTTTTTTTCAGTTTCTCTTTTTTTGAAACTCAGTTTTACTTAAAGCCTCCAAACCCATCCCATCATGAATCAGTTTCCAGGTTCCTTGGTCCTGGACCTGTTTCATCTGTCACTACTATTTATAAGTATGCTCTTATATACCTTTACTGCAAGCAGTGAAAGACTTGTTTTCCAGCCAAAGAGGACTGAAGAACAATATTGCTGTGAACTTAATCCTGCGAAGTTATGTTCTGTCAGCAAAGTGGAGTGGTGTAGAGCTATCACCTTGGATGATTTCTTCTGTGCTGTAGAAAATGCTAGAATGGGTGGACCATTTGGGTGATTGGATGCTTTGGTCCCCTTATGGAAGTTGCAAAGTGGGAGAACCTTAGGTTAGAATTAATGAATAATTTAGGTGGGGAGAAACCTTACAAGGCCACTAATGCTACTCTTTATTTAGAGCAGGATTGACATCAGAGTTCAGTCAGCAGTTCAGTTCTCAGCATGTTGTCCAGTAAAATGTTGAGTACCTCCAAGGCTGGAGGTGCCAGGCTTTCTATGGATGAACTGTTCCAGTGTCTCACTGTAAAGCCTTGTGTTTTATTTTTCCTTAATTCCCATCAGAGCTTCCCTTGCTGTGTTGTTTCTTTTCCTTTTGCTGTGCACCTCCCCTTCTCCCTTGTACTGGAGGTCTGAACCTAGGCACAGTATTCCAGGAAGTAGCCTCATGAGGGTTAGATATGGGCAAATAGGCACCTCCCTTGAATTGCTGGCTATGGTTTTGTAGTTTAGATGTGCTGATTTCACTTGGATATGGGCCTGTTGTTTTTGTTATAGTTTCTGATATCATTCATGTTTATTTCTCTTACAAGACTTGGATTGGGAATCGAAGACGGAAATATCGTTTAATGGGGATTGAGGTCCCACCCCCTAGAGGAGGTCCTGCTGATTTCTCTGATCAATCTGAATTTGTTTCTAAATCAGCACTTAATCCAGGAGAGGAAACTGCTACTGAAGTGGGGGATGATAATGATAGGAATGATGAAGTATCAATCTGCTTATCTGAAGGAAGCTCACAAGGTATTTGAAAATGCAGTTACTACTGTGCATATATTTCTAATGTTGTGCAGTGTGCATGCTTTGGATTCTATGTTGTACACATTCAAAAACGTCTTGAGTGTCTAACAGTCACAAGTTACCTGCCTTGGCTATACTGAAGGTACTGTTTGGTCTCTTTACCTGTATGTGAATTCTGTTGGGTTTGCTATCACAAAGCTTGCAGAAACCTTTTATAAGACCTCTGTTTCTGCCAAGTTCATGTGAAGGTAAATGGCAAGTTCACAATTTGCTGCTACAGCTGAAAGATGGACAGAGAGTGTAACTATATGCAGTTCACTTCCCTAGGAAGTCAGGTTTTAAAAAATGCTCTCTGGTAATGGGCCAGTTCTGCACAGCCAGCTTGAACATGCATTCCTGTGAGCCTGAATCACATCAGCCATTCTCATCTAAACAAGCACTGATGCCTGCAAACCTGCTTGCTTTGGGCTGACCAGAGCTATGTACTTAGTTTTCCTGATACTAAACTCTCACTGATGAAAGGCATTTGGAAGATAAACGAGCTCAGAGCTGCTCTTGAACTAAAAGCTTCACAGTGTGTCAGAGCAGAACTGACACCATTAAGCTGTCTGCCGTGCATGTATGGTCTCTGCCAAGCAAATACAAACCAGCAGAAAAGATCAAAGTCAGTAGCAGGGGACTGCTCAGAAAACCTTAGAACTGCACATAGGGGGGCTCCCTGTGTTCTCAGTAAATTGCATGATCTTGAGTGATAAGTGTCTCAAACTTAATTCCCTTTTACTCCACCTCCCAGAACCACATGACCACATTAAATGGATCTGTCCCTTTCCCTTTTGTACATAAGCACTCTGGGCCTCCTAGGGCAGATGAGCTCCCGCTCGGCACATGCACTAGCTTCACAAGCTCAACTAATTGCTCCCAGTGCTTCTGATTAGAAGAGATCAATAAAGCCTTTGCTCTCTAAACTAAAAGAAGGTCTGATCTAGCCCATGCTATTGCAGCTTAATATGCCAGACTTGATCTTGTCACTTTGTCAGAACAATTTAAAGGAAAGAACTAGAAAAACAGGAGAACTGCTGGGAATGAATTTGTGATAGCTTCGTCATATTCTGCTCTAAGGAGAATAAGATGATTAAGAAATGGGTCAAGTGATTGAAAGCCAAGTGAGATGCAGAATCTAAGAGTCCTTGATTTGCCTGAGGTGTGGAAGGAAATGATTTAGTCAGATCTACTTGAAAGAAGATGGTGACAGGGGATAAGTCTGTATTCTCTATAGCTTAACATGAAGAGTAACACCCCATTTATCAAACAAGGCTTTCATAAAACAAGGTAAGGCTGTAAGGCTGTGAGCAGATTATTAGAGCCAGAGCTTAAGGAAGTGCAGGGAAACTATAGGATTTACACAGTATGCAGGAATCCCGCTTTCATTCCTTTATTCTGCCACCAAATCTATTTCTGTTCATTTCTCCAGTTCAAAGGTGTAGGTTTCACTGCTGCAGCTCAGCTTATTTTGAACTTTCCAGAAAATAGTTCTACCGGGAATCATGTGCACTGTTGAGTCACAGATCTGTGGTTGTTTTCATGGTCAAGAACTATAACTTTTGGTCCCAATTTACTAAAGAAAAAGAAAAACAAAACCACAAAAAAAAAAAAAAAACACTCTCAAAGACAGGAAAAAGATTTTTAGTCATGTAATTAGAGTGAAAGTGTTGCTGGCACTTGCTTTTAAGATGTAGTGTGTAAATATAAAAACAAGAAGCAATGCTCTGATGCAAAATGCAGCATTAAAGTTCTCATAATGCCTTACTTTTTTAATGTATGTTAATTGAGTCCATACTTTGTGTAAATGAGCATGGCTCTGTGGAAGCTGTTATAGCTATGCCAGTTTATATTAGCCGAGGATGAATATTTAAAGAGTTGAAAGTGCTGTAGGGAGTTGCTTCATTCAGCTGTTGGGTCCAAGTGGTGGCTGTCAGGGTTATTGAGTGGCTGGTGCTTTAGAATGTGTCAGAGACCCTGAGGGGCACCTTCAGTGACCTTCACTCTTCCGAGTGGAATGATAGCGTTCTATATTGCTCCGTGCCTACAGCTCTCCCATTTGAACCCATTTGCTTTTGCTGCTAGCAGAAATCTTCCTCTGAAATTGTGACCAGTGACAGATTAAATTTATTTGCAGCAACTTCAGATGAGATTTGCTCAGTTTTGAGATATTTAACTGGCAGAAAACTTCTTCAAAACAAGTAACTGTCTGTGTTAATGGTCTGGCCTAAATACTCTCCTGTCTTTGCAAGTGTCGGTAATCTCCAGATAAATCCTGTTAACCCCTGTGTTTGTGCAGAAGTCATACACCCCTGCATCGTAATCTGCCCTCTTTCAGTAACCCATCTGAACACTTGCTGCCCCTTCACTCACCATGCCTCTTTTCCTCACTAGATGTGATAGCTGGCCAGTTTGACCCTCCTTGTACAAGCTCTGCCCTTCGTAGAACTAACTTTTACTAGCACTTGGAATGAGTTTATTTCCAATTAATAGCCTTGCTGTTAATGACATAATTTAAGACTTTAGCACAGCTGTCTTACCTCTATGTTTTATTTCCTGATTTGCTGTTTTATCACCCATTTTCTTCTTAACATTATATCAATGTGGAGAATGAAAGGAAATCTGAAAAACATAATCATAGGGATGAACAGGCTTATCTTTGTTCACTTTGGCCGTAGTTAGGGCTAATAGAATCATGTAGTCCTTGTGGTTGAAATCTAAGGATAAGATTTGCTGTTTTCAGGTGTGTTCTTTGCTTATACAGAAGATAGCAGAGTAGGTTCACCAGGAATAAGTATTTGCCATATAAGAATCAAATATTCTCTTTGATCAGTTTTTGGTTCAAGGCTAATAAGTGTCTGCAAGGAGGAGATGGGATTCTGTTGTGTATCCTATAATTTCAGGGCATGCAGGAATTTTCGTGTAGTAATTAAGGAAAAAAAAAAAAGTTCTGTGCACCTCTGATGTGAAACTTCATCACTTCAGTTTTCCAACCTGAATCTAAAAATAGGAAGAGTTTGGTGCATTGCAAGAGAGTAACTTAACAGTTTTCCTGTTGCTTCAGGTAGCAATTGGCCTTACGTTGCCCTGAAATACTTGTGATATTTTGTCTTGTCTAATAAGACATACAGTATTTTTTATGAATAGATAGATGCTTCTGTATCTAATGTGACAGATGTGACATTTATTTAGTGGTAAATTATTGAAGGAACAAGTTATTGTTCCTTCAGCATGAAATTTGAATGAAATCTGAAAAAACACTGATTTATTTCTGCAGAAGAGACAAATGAAGCTCTTCAGAATGAAGAAATCAGTCACAAAGATGATGACCAGAATCCCGTATCTACTGATAATGTGGTATGTACACCTTTCCTTTCCCACTTATGTGACCTCCTTAATTGCCAACATTGAAATTGTTGTCCAACACTAGTGTTTTTCACTAGGTGAAAGCTTCAGTTCAGTGTACTAAGAGTCGTCCTAACTGGTAGAGCACTAAAAGGAACTGTACTAAAGGTACTAAAACACAGAGCTATGCATGTACAGTATAAATGGAATTACATGGCTTTCTCTGTATTATAACAACCTGGTGTTCTTTTTCTGGAATGCGAAGCACAATGCTTGGGTAGTGCTGCTTAAATCCCTAGTGCAGTAAAACAGTAAGAATAAAATCCCCAGAATAATAATGGACAATGGTTGTTGGTAGCTTTAAGAAAGTTGGGTACCGCTAGCGCTTCTCTCCATAGCTAACCTCGAATACATAAGGTCAGACTGGGGTGGGTAGGTGCTCTTCATTCCCATACCCTTGACAAAGCATTATTTAGATGTTCCTTGTTTTCTCCCTTGCATTCACATTAAGTCACACACAGTTGTTCTTGCTGTTTTTAATTGACTGCAGTGAGACAAGGAAGGAAAGACAGAGGGAGGAGTCATGGCAAATAATGCAGTATATCCCCTTTGTTTAGCCTGCCTTCTCTCAAATTAGAAGAAAGGAGAGGAGGAAGAGGAGAGAAGACCCTGAGTGGTAGGGTAATTTTTATCTTAAAAGTTGTCTGCAGAATGAACAGGTGATGGTTCCAGTTCCCAGTTGTGCTCTTCTTGCAGTCAGAGGTTAAAAGATGGTAGCTTAGAACATAACAAGAAAGTTTGTGTTACATTAATCACACAAACCTGAAATGGGAAAGTGAACAGGAGATTCCCTTCCCTCTGTATATAGGGAGAGAAAAATTCCTTTCTTTTGTTAATATATGATCATCTTTTGTGTAAACTGGAATGCTATGGCTGTATTTTCTGTGATTGCCTGAATAGAAACAGCTGCCTTTTTCCTTTCTGTTTACCTTAATGGCCTGCCATGACCTTAGACATAATCACTCTTGAGTTTCAGTCTGATGGATTTACCATGGAGATGCTGAATGTAAAATGACAAAGTATAAGGTTTGCAAAGATGATGTCCGAGAGACTGAGCTCACCAGTTGTCTGAACTCCAGCATTTTATCACTGGAAATGAATGGGGGAAATAGGAGAAGCTTCTTCATACTCTGTTCTGAAAACACTCTAACAAATTTTTTTCAATCTCTGCAGCTAAAATTGGACTAACATACATTGGACTTGCATGAGAGAGACACTTTTCTTATTTGAAATTCTAATCTGTTCTTTCCCCTACTATCTTACAATGTATAATTATAAGAAAGATCGTGTGAATGTTTGGCATTTATTTAGACACTCTTTCCTCAAGCTGAGTCTGAAAACAAAAATATTTGAGTCACAGTGTTACTCAGGGTATGATATAGCAGCAGATCTTTGTGACATTAAGCCTTTGAAATGTTATCGCTTCAGCTGGGTTGTCAGACACTGAAGCACACAAAATGTGGTTTACCCTCCCTGTCTTTAACACAAGCTTGAAAGCTTAGTGCGTACTACTAGTGAGAGAATGCTAACCTTTCTTGGAGGATTCTCCTTGGGGATTAGAGGCAAGTTCTGATGCCTGGGCTGCAGGGAAGAAACCTCCTCTAAAATAACACCTGAAGAACCAACCACTGAAGTGTGATGTGTCAGTGTGGACCCTTGCCTGCATTATCTTGTGTACTAAAAGCACAGTAAAATCGCTTTGACTTATTATATGAAGTCTCATAAATAGTTACCACAGCCAGAACAATGACAAATGGTTAAAAAACCCAAACCCTTCTTAGACTACTACTACTTCCCTCTCCAAAATATGGATAAATTTTTGGGGGTGCAGTGGGGCTATTTTGGGATACAGGGTGTATTTTGGGGCTCAATGTAGCTATTTTGTGCTCCTGACCCCCCCTTTTTTCACCCCCCAGGCCCCCCCCATGCAGCTCCGGGGGGGGTGCCCCTGTCCTGGGGTGCCTCCACTGCCCCCCCTTATGGCGACAGCCTCTCCTGGCAGCATCGATATCTTGGTTATAGGTTGTAGTTCCATCCAGGCAGTCATCCTTCTGAGTTCTGTTGAAAAGTACCATTCTTACCACTCTGTAATTCAAATTCATTCTCTCTGTTTGAGACCTAGCTTAGATACAAATAAAAATCTCATTGATGCACTGAAAATGTGCACATTTTGTTTTTTCTCCTATTGACATAACCTTTTACATCATTTTCTTGCACAAGAACATTTTCTGTTGGGACAGAACATGCGAGTGGTAAACAATGTAAAAGTAAATGAGGTATGACTGGAATGTATTTGTAAGTTCTAAACAGCATTAAGCATTAAGCTTGGCCTTTAACATTATATTTTAGGTATCTTCAGAAGCCCAGTATAAAAACCTCCCAAGAATTTTTTGTGAGTTAAGTGAAAATGTCCATGTGTATGCATTTGGAACTGTCCTTTGTATCAAAATCCTCTACTGTTTAGGGCATTTGACTTGCACTGTGGCCAAAGAAGGCCAAAGGAGACCTTTGTTTTTCAGGCAAGAAGTAGGTCAGTTAGGAGTTGCCTGTCACTTGCCATAATGTCTGTTTTGCTCCAGAGGAATAAACTTCCATAACCTCCTTCACCTTGCAGGAGGTCTTCAACAAAAGGCTTACAGAATAAAGTGCATGTTTGTGCAGGCTGTAATGAGATATTATATGCAACTTAATGCCAAAAGCATGGTGACATACAGCTCCTCCTTTGTAAACAGCCAGAGTCACCAGGGCAGCCACTCTGAGTACTGGCAGTTGCAGTTTGGATTCTCCCTGGATCTTGTGGCTGAGGTGCATGATTGCCATCTAATGGGGGCTGCACAATTCAGAGTTTCTCAGGTGCAAACAAAAGGTCCTGTTACCTTCATCCTTTCATGCTGTTTGTGATACAGGTTGCTGTTTGTTTGTCTGACCTCTTCATTTGAATATTTGGAATGAGCCCTTTACTTCTCTTTCAGAAAATAGAAATTATAGATGATGAAGAAAGTGATATGATAAGTAATTCTGAAGTGGATCAAATGAGTTCTCTTTTGGATTACAAGGTGAGTAAATAGGCTATAAAATGTTAAGCAGAATAGTCCACAAAAAGTTCTAGATGGCTGTATCTGTAAGGAATTTGTGATAGGCATGTGGGAGCCTGCAGCTCCTCCGCTTTTATCATGGCCCTGCACATAATACATCTCCTCATCCCATTTACAGCCAGATTACCCATATTTCAACCCAGAGGGAGGCAGGAAAAATGAGATGTCTGCAGAGCAGTTACATCAGTTCAGCTGTAGCCATCTGCAGCTCCCACCACATGTCCCAAGTGAAGTAGTTTATTTAGCCTCTAAACCAAAACTTTCCTTTCCGTGCAAGGATTGTTCCTCGGAGTGCTGTGGCATGCTTCTGCATGCAGCGTGATGCTGTCAGCTCTGGAAAGGGACACAGCAGCTGGAATTCTCTAATGAAATAGGGGGTTCTAAGCAGAAGTCATTCTCACAGTGCAGTGCAGAGCATGTCTGAATGCAGGAGTTGCGGGAGGGAGGAAAAGCAGTTGGATACCTGGCAAGCTGCTCTTATCTGCCAAATGGGAAAAGTTAGGCATGCGTTCCTGCTGTCCTAAGAGTTACTGCAGTGTTCTGTGTTGTGTGGTGGTGGTGGTTTTACCAATGTAGCTGGCTTTTTAACCTCGAAAACAGGCATATTCTACTAGTAATAATCAATTCCAAAGTAATAAGTAGATCATCTTTTCAGAACAAAAGTTCCTCCTTCAAGCAGTGTTTTCCTGGTAAGGGCAGTGGAGAATGAATATGGAGAGGGAATGACCTTTTCTTAATGTCACCTGTCACCACTGTGAAAGGCTCATTGTGACAGCATGCCCTACAGAACCTTGTTTGTCAGTTTGTTGTTGACATTAGTGGTTGGTCTTTGTGCCTGTGTTTTCTGTGTGAATCTGAATTCCTTCTCTGGCTGGGCAGAATCCAGTGCTAAATAGGCAACTTGGAAGTTTCCATCAGAAAGAAATGCATTCAACTGATTTTTCTTCTGAAAGCCTCATAATTGTAGCCCCATTAGAGCTGTTATAACCTGAAACAGTATGGTGAGCAATGTGTTGACTGAAGAAATGTGACTTTTCTGGGGCAAAATCCTCACAAAATAACAACTCTCTTTAAAGGCTTGTAACAAACCTTGCAGTTCATCACACGGTCTCGCCTTTTCATGTCAACTAAAGTTGAATTACAGCCAGCCTATCAAATGTAAGCATGAGTAACAGAGCATAGTTCTGTGTTTAAGAAAAGAAATACTATTTTTTCATTAAAACAAAATGCCAGTTTACAAATCCACTATTGAAATTTGCTTTTGTAATTATTTGCTGCCACCAAAACCAACACTATTGTATGCAAACGTGCCAACCTAATTAATCATATGGTTGCATAAGCAAGGGTGGGTTCTTTCTTGCCTCTGATACCCCTGAGTAAATGCAACACTTCACACGATCTAATGGAGGATGCACATTTGGTGCTACTAATCAGAAACCTTTCGCAGAGATGCACAATGACTTTGATCTTGAGAAGTGAACTGTTTATTCAGGTTATGTGATCTTTGCAAAGGTAAATAACCAGAGGGAATTAATTTTAGCTCTGCAGTGATCAACAGATGTGGTGTTTTGATCTTGCATAGCAATCACTTGGTAGGCTTGAAGGAGAAGAGGTATTTGGAATAAAGTATTTACCAAATCTGAGGGTATAATTCATTTTGTTATTTTTACATTAAGTCATTTGCAAGTCGAGTAACATGCAAAGGTTGGAAAAATGCAAAGGTTGGAAAAATGCCTTTTTAGCCACAGCATGCACCTTACTGCTAATTCTCAGTTCCACGAGTAAGTTCCTATTTGTTGTGTAACCGAAAGATCTTGGGGAGGTTGATGAGCTGATACATGTCAAACTCAGCTGCACTAGAGGATGCTGTATTTTGAGTTGTGGTAGCTTTGAGGAACGTTTAGGTTTGTTTCTGTGGTCTTTGTGCCAAGCCTTCTGCTGTGAAAATGGCATTTATTTGCTGTGTCTTCTCACAGTCACCCTGCCCTTTCAAGATCACTTCTAGGAAGAGGCCCGGACTTTGTTTCTCTGTTTTAAAATGGAATTAGAGGTCATCCTTATGAAATAAAAAGCAGTGCTGCTTTAACAGCTTCATGTCAAACTTTGGCCCAAGTCATTAATGCTTTAATGATAATTCTGAAGTGCTTTGTCTGCGTGTAACATGGCTGTCACACCTCTTGGGGAGGATGAGGAAAGATGAAATGGCATATGCATTTGCAGGCTTAGTGAGACACTGCTGGTCCTCATCAGAACATGCATTGTTCTGTAGTTGTGTACCTATAGAAGTTTTGGATGTAATTAACATTGATTTGGGGAGAAATCATCATAAACACAACTTTACTCATTTTCACTAAAACCCATTCAGTGTTAACACAAGTATGTTTAGGTGTCACTACAAAGATGCAGTCCATTATTTCCAGAACTTGTCATTGTCCCCCACAGAATGAAGAAGTCAGATTCATTGAGAATCAGTTGGAGAATCACAAACAGAAGTATTTTGAATTACAGACGTTTACTCGGAGTTTGATACTTGCTATTAAATCAGATGATAAAGAACAGCAGCAGGTAAGTCTTGAAGTAGGTTTTAATACTGCAAGGTGTTTGTTGTTTTGTGTTCTGTCACTCCTTTAGTTTTATTCTGTAGTGCCCAGAGGCTCAAATTCTGATGAGGGCAGCGTTGTGCTGAACATCCTGTAGACAAAGAAAAGCTGAACTTTAAAACAAAAGACAGATCTTGCAGTCTACACAAGTGGTGACCTAGACAAGGATATGTGACTTATACAAAGGGACAGACAGTGAACCAGTGTACACTGAGGGACTGGGATTTGTCTGTTGTGAGAGCTGAGATGTGAGATTTAGGGAAAAGAGCCAGGCTTCTTTGCTTGCACTGCACCACATCTAATACACAGCACTTCTAATGGTTGGTTGAATCATGTCTTGTATGGGTAATGTTCTGTGCTTTATTTAAGAAGAGACTTCGGTGCTTTCATTTTTGCCTTTGCCTTTAAGATGCATCATCTTGGACAATGTTTTTCCCTCCAGTATTTATCAATATTGACCTCTTGTTTTAGCCATCCAATACCAACACTGGCTGAAAAGCCCAACAAAGTTTTCTCACTGTATATTAAGACATTTGAATGCTGACACAAAACCTCTACCTAATACTGTATTGCAATATGTTTTTACTTACAGGCACTGCTCTCAGACTTACCTCCTGAATTAGAAGAAATGGATTTCAATCACGCATCCCCAGAGCCTGATGATACCTCATTCAGCTTGTCGTCTTTATCGGAGAAAAATGCCTCAGACAGTTTGTGATTTATGTTGGTTTTTAACTGACAGAAAAGAAACCCCACAGAATGTGCAGGTTTCAAGAGAACAGCATTTTGCTATCCAGTGTTCTTCAGTCCAAAAAAGAGAGCCCGAGGTGAAGTAGACTTTCCTGAAGGATGACTGTAGTACATCATGGCTACAGTTTGCACTGTCAAGAGATTTTGAATGTTGGTTTTGGTAAATGGAAACTGTGTGAGGAAAGGTTTCACTTTTAGCAGTTTGGCCTTGATTAGGGTAACTTCTGACTTTCCAGAATAACTCTTACTCTGTAGCAAAGTCTTTTTGAGCAGGGATCTGAGAGTGGAAAACAACTGTCCTGTGGTACAGACAGCTAATTCTTTCAGAGTTGCTCGCTCACCAGTCCTGTTCATTGGTTTTTCCCCATTTTTACTCAGGTAGGTGGACTAAAAATTGGGGATCCAAATAGAATAACGGGCTTTTTGTGACTTGTGCTTTGAACCCTTTTGAAAATCTGAAATTAAACTGAAGTGGTTTTCATTATGTGACTTCAGATTGTTGAACTTCCCATTTTCTGACCAAAATAGCCGAAAAAAAACTTGGAAAGGCTAACAAAAAATTGAATTATTGTCAATAAATTATTACAGAAGCAGTCACAAGTGTTGCAACAAATTAGGTGGATAAGGGAAACCTGATAGCTGCAGAATGCAACTTTCTTATCCTCTCACAGTAGCAACAGGATTAGATGTTTACACTACAGTTTAGGGTTTTATGAATGTAGTTACAGGTTTTGTTTGTCAAAGTCTGAATGCTAAAGTTCTGATCATTGTTTTAAGTATTGGTTATATATTTTTCCCCAACCTTTGATCCATTTTATCAAGGCACTGTCATAAATCCACAGCTGGGATTGCATCCTGAAGAGTATTCAAGTGTTTGGAACGGAGTTTTGCAGGTCTGCTTACTGTGACCTGGTTTTGAAGTACCTGGTCTGATAATGCTTTTGGCAACTATCAGGTGCCACTTCTAAACTGTGACCCTGAGGCAGCACTGAAATGGATTTCTTCTTTCCCAGCTGTTGTTGACATTTAATCCTTTTAATCATCTGATTAAATGGATGTGCAGACACATTCAGATAAATTTAGTAGGGCATGTAGGTGCATGCCCGTGTTATTTGTGCTCTGTAACTTCTTATCTGAATATTCTTCAGCAAGCATTTTAGAAACAGGTATCTTCAGTCTGGTAAAAAGCCTGATCTTTCAGTTTGATGCCAAATAAGAATTTGCTCTGTGATTCCTTGTTCATGCAATACAATAAGCAGTCCCCTTAATTTCAGTGGGAAGGCCAAGGTGTAGCACAGAAAATCCAGAGTGCTGGGGAAATAACACCTGGTTTTGTTTCCTTTAATACCTGGATTAATTCATGAGTTTTCAGTTTTTCTTAGTTTATCTGTTCCTCCCTGATCACTTCTACAGCTTTTCTTTTGTGGTGTCAGTACTGAGCTCTGTTCTTTCAGGGTTTTCTCCATCTCTGTTACGCTTGGGCATGGGATGGGGAGCTTTTAGCAATGTTAAATGCCAGCTGCAGAAAGAATAGTAGCAATTTTAAAAACAAAACAGGTCCATAGTTCTGATTACTATACAATTCAGTTAGTTCCCAGAAGACCTCTTGCCACCTATTCTACAGAGTAACCCCACAAAAGCAAGCTGTTGAGCCTATATTTGGGTTTAGGCATTAATCTCAGAGTAGAATCCCAGGAGAGATGGAAGGCGCTCTGTGCAACCAGGAGCTAAGTGGTAGGTTACTCATCCTTTCACTGCCTGAGCTGAAATGTGACATCCTGGCTGGCAGTCACGTCCTTATTGCCTTACTCAGAGGATGAGTGGCAGTTTTACATGCCTGTTGAAATGACCACCAACCTCAAATGAATTCAGGTTTGTAAGCAAAGATCACAGGACTGTCTTTCAAATGTAACATAGAGCTCAACTGGAATTCTGCTCACTCTGTAAAAAAATAATTCATAAAGGGGTTTCTGTACTGGGTTAACAATGATTTCTGTTGCTGTTCTCTGTAGACAGGAAATTTGTGCCACAGACAATGAAACCTCTTGTCTTCTGTGAGCTCTGCTAGAGTTTAAAAAAAAAGTACTGTGACTTGCCACCGTTTGGACCCTCATTTCCTGCTTCTTCCACTTAAATTCCCATGAAAAAAGCAGGATTCTGTTAATAAGAGTTCTTGATTTTGTAGTCAATTAAGTCATCCACCTTTATACAAGAAAAGCTTTCCTTGATGATTCATATTTTGCTATTTCTTGCTTCTATTTCGTATGCCAAACAGATTGAAGGAATTAATTTTGAATGAACTGCTGCTAGATTCCAGAACTTATGTAAGTCCCTTTTCTCAAGGAATCCTCTTTAAGGACGTGGAGTGGAACCTCCAGCTGCACTCAACACCCACGTCAGCCCTGGGGGCATGTTGTTCTCTGGTCCTTTTCTCTGGTAGGGTGACAAGACAAAGCATAACGGAGTCATCATGCTTTCAAATGCTGAAACACTCAATGATACTACAAGATATTCAGGAAGAGCATAAATGATATGCCTGTATAACAAAATGCTAGGTAGGATAATACTGCAGAGCTGTTCCGTGGGGTTTTTCAGTATCCATGTATATTTCCTGCAATAGATAAAACAAATATTTGAATGCTATATTACCACTACTGGTATCTTAAATCATTGCAGCAACAATTGCTCTGCAGTACAGTGGCTGAAGAGCAGCTGATGAGGTCCTGAAACATAGCACTTAACCTTCCCTAAGAGTTATCAAAATACATACCCATCTATTGCACTTCAGACTAGCACTTCACATGTGCTTTGTAATCTAGGGGTGGTTTTTTTGTTTCGTTGTCTCCCTGACAGGCAACATAATGTGCTAATTGAGTTTGCAGGTTGCATCCTGATCTGTGTAGCCTTTGAACAGTATGAGAGAATTGGGCATATTCCTTTCCAACTCTTAGTAATTATACTGACAAGCTCATTGCTGAGAGGGACGGTGTTCTGATACACAGTCACTGGGACGTTCTTTTCCAGATGTGATTTTGGAAGTTCTTTAGATGATGGAAAGCAATGGGATGGCTCTCTGGGCCTGTGTCCTGTCAGGGTTTGACTTACGGTTATTTCCTTTGTTCATAGGATGTTAACGAAGACCATATTAAGTGCTAGTTCATTCTTTACATAGACTTCCTATGAGAGAGAAAGCTCATATTGTGTTACAATGACAGAAATAAAGCCCCCCTTGCTATTTCAGGAGGCTGGCTCTGTAATTCAGTACCTGCAACAGCACAAGTGCCATGTATTGATGTTTTTATCATCTTTCCACAAAGGCTGTCATTTGCTTTGTCTGTGAAAGATGACTTTCCCAGTGTTGTTTATTCCTAACACATCTGTCAGAACATGAATGATGAAGTATGTCTTTCTGAAGAACCCAAAGTGGGAAAAGGTAGCTCAGAACAGACACTGTAAACCAGAGACAGGGCGCTTGCTTGCCTTAGGGAGCAGTGAAAGTCTTTGATGCTAGCAAGCTTGCTTATAGTTAGGAAGCTGTTTCCTGAATCTATGCCTCCTTTCATTTCCCTGCAGGTGATGCTTCTGTCAAATCTGCAGGTCTAATGGGAGTGAGTAATAGTAAATAGTCTAATAGGTGAATTTTTGGCAGATTTAGAAGTACACTAACAGATGTACTGTACAAGTGTCAATTTTCTTGAGTGCTTGGTTCTTGAAGCAGCACTGCACTTTAATCTTTCCAAGTATTTCTTTTTCGCAAAGGCAATAAAAAGTGAAAAATGACAAGCAGATCGTGGGCTTTGCAGTCCTCTGAGTGAAAAAAGGAACATACCCATTATATCTCCATCTGCTTAAACTGGGAAGCAACTTATCGAGTCCATTCAGCAACCAGAGACAGCTGTATCTACTGTTGGGGTTGTACAGTTGAAATGATAGGACAAGTCAAATGGAAATTACTGCTTAAAATCGATCAGCTATCTAATTTGGGATCTCTATTGCACTACCATATTAGTAAAGTTAAAAAGAAACTGATGCACAGCACTAACTTTTCCCTAGGTACTCTAGTCGTAGCTGACTGTTGGTCTCAGGATACCGATAGCATAAGGAAAGACAATAATATGCATAAACGGAATAGCACAGAATAACTGAACCATGAAGAATTTGTAACTTGTAATGTTACAACCAAAAGCTTCATTTACTACCTCCAGTCCCGCTGCCCAGGTCCTTCAGGTCAGCCGGGGAGCAACGAGGCTGCTTGATGTGTTCGAAGGACTGGAACCTTTCACTTGCATTTTGAGGTTCTGCCTTTTCTGCCCCAGGCTCTGTCACAAGGTTGAGGATGTTGCTTGGTTGTGAGGTACCTGATCAAGGTTAGTGAGGAAACTCCAGCTGGTCATTAGAAAAACCAGGGGCTGGTTTATTGTTTTCGATTTCTCTACCCAGTGAATATTTTAGCACATTGGTCAAATGTGGAATCTTAAAAGTTAGGAGCAAATAAAGCCTCCAATAAGCAAAGAAATAATTACTTATTTTTTTTTGGTCCATGGCAGAATAGGGTTTTATTCTGTCTAAAGAGTATTTATTCATCCCTGGAAAGCAGCAACTGACATTTTAGTCAGAAGATGACAGACACAAATGGGGCAGAAACTTGGGCTTGTGATGGTTGTTCTTGTTTTAAGCAAGTGAGCAATCCTCTTAGATAAAAGAGATGCTTAAGAATGTTTCTGTAAGGAAAATGGTATCAGGTCAATGCTTTGATTCTGGTGAGCATTTTACTGTATTACTGAACAAAGTCAATAATTCTGTTCAAATCCTGTATTACATTTTACACACACTACCTCTGAAACATGACCCCACCTTTAAAACCACAGAAAAAATGTGAACTTAAAGCATTTTTTTAACATTTTATAGGCAATAAATTATTTCCAAACACACATCCCTCAATTTTGTGCTTGTTTTTTTAGTTGAGTGTGAGACATTCACTTTGGGTTTTATTTTAGTACTGTGTTTATGTATTTGTCTTAAACACAATCTATGGACAAAGAAATAATAAAGATGTGGTATTAGGGGAAAAAAGATGAGCTTATGTTAATGGTAGTAAATATTCCTATTGAAGCTGAAGGGTGATGTAGTAAACGGGCTGGCTGTGCTATTCTTTGTGCAGTTACTGCAAGGGATGGATATTATCCATTATTCTGGTACTAAATGATCGTTGTAACATTTCTCAGTACATCATAGATTAATTTATCAGCGAGAGCAGTCAGTGAGTCAGCACTGTAATGAAAAGAAATGGGATTTTACATTTCTGAGACACAATGGTTTGTATGTCCATGTATTTTTGTTGCAGCTATTGTTTCTTTTGCTTGCATAACTATGTATAAAGACCTTCTAGAAACAATTTTGGTTTGCTTGTAAGGAAGTGTCCAATCTAAAGGAATCAGTAGCAAGCTAAGGTTTCAATGTAAATGCAGACTGTGTTTTGTAGTCCAGTTACATCTTAAAAAGAGTCCCTTTAATTTCCCCATCGCATCCCTCTCTCTGAAACACATGGGGGAAGGCTGACAGAATGGATGAGCCTCTTCAGCCTGGGGATGGGGAAGGGAGCAAGACACGAGGAGGCATTTTGGCCAACAGAAATTAAAATCCTGGCATTTTAGACAAAAAAAAAAAAAAAAAACTGAGAAATTCCTACACCTTGGAAGACAAGAGCTTCTACTTTACATTCTGTGAAATACAGTTCAAAAAGTCATTGGCAAATCCACAAAACTGTTCTCCAACAGAGATTCTATTATATCTGTGATGATTTCTGGAATTACTGAGGGTGTGTGAATACACGCCTGCATATTTATTTACCAGACATACTGAACTTGATCATTGTATTAGCATCTTACAAAGGTATTTTCATGTAAAATATTAATGGAATTCTAAACATATTTTATTTGCTCTCATTTTCATGTTTTTCTGTATATTGATTACATAGTTTGAAAACTGAGTCAAATACATCCATACAGACATCATTCATAGTTGAACTCCTTGAAAAACTGGTAACTTCTAGGCTGGAAAATGTATTAAAATGCCTGTAATAATGGTGTTTCTGAGGGATCTTGGCAAATAAACTGCTGTATTTATGAAGAGAGAATGACTCTTCTGCCATGATAGTTTTGGGTTTAGTTTCACTAAGGGTATCAGTTGGATTTCAATCTGAAATACTCTGGAAGTCTAACTATTACTGTGTAACTCGGATGTTTTCCTTTGCCTACAAGCATCAGATGATTGATGATCTTAGAACTCCTATAATTTCTTTCTGGGCCAATTCATTCAGCTTTGTAACCTGAGTGTATTACTGAGTTTCTCTGTGGAAATCACTATTTATATTGCATTTTTATGATTTGTATCAGTGTGTGTAGCAAAGAAACTACTACAGCTCTTAAACTGAAGTACCTCCGCTATGGGCCAGGACTTACGATCTTGGCTTGTTTGAAAGATGGATGCCTGGTGAAATATCCATACATTTGTATTGATTTTTTTTGTTCTGTATATAGAAGGGTATTTATAATCTTGTATTAACAGAGTCATCACGAGAAATGCTTATTTCCTTCTTTAGAAGCCTGCTCAGCTATTTTTATATGAAATGTTGGTCTTCGCCTTAATTTTTTTCTTTTGTGAAGAGTTGTGCCATAGAGATCTTAACTTATCCACAGATAGTTTATGGAATTTGCTTTGACTCGTCTGTGGTCAATTACGTTGTCCTCAGATTGTTCTAAACCGTTTTCTCCTCCAAATGTGTCTCAAGGTTGTTTTGCTTTCTTAATTCCTTTTGTTAAGTTTGGAAGATACCTTTATATGCATGCTTCGGTAGATCAGGTTTTTTCCTCTGTAGTTTATTGGTTATAGTTTAGCAAAACCTTTCATTGAAAAGCAACAACAAAAAAAAAAAGTTGAAGTACTGCTTGTACAAATGTATCTAGAATGGCCCAAACGGTCAGAGCAAAGGGCTATTGAGCATTGGTAAATTTGTCTACTAGACTCAAGGATATTTTTCTACGTCTGTCAAGTTTGGGGCTATGGAGAAATGAAATAAAGGCTGACTAACTCCTTTTCCTACATGAAGTCCTCAGTTTCTGTATTCATTACTGCCTTGTCAAGACTCGGAACTGTTCACGGTATCGAGGATGGAGTTACCATCAGGGCTTAGTGCAGGCGCGTTCACATCCGACTTCCTTTGGTCTCCAATTTCCATTTTATCGAAAGGCAGTGGGAATTCCTGAAATGAAACCATTCTCCAGGTCTCCGGGCAGAACTTGGGAAGAGTCCATGCTTATGGAAGCAGAGTGCAAGGCAAACACAGCCAGGGCCTGGCTGCCGAGTCACTGCCTTGTGCTGGAGCCATTGGCCAACCAGTGCCTGGGCTTCATAAAGTCATTGTCTCCCAGGTGCTGCTCTCAGCAGCTTACACTGTGCTAGCAAAAGCAAGGCTGGGAAAGCAGCACAACCTCTGCTGTAGCATTGGGGCAACCTGTGAGGCCCTGCACTTCCTACAAGCATTCCTTGAAGTGGGTTGTTGGTTTGGAATAGAGCTGGGCCATGCTACTCAGGGAGGCAGTGCAGTGAGAGGCCTGTCCATGGGGATCTGGTGGGGAATGGCTGCTCCAGGAGACTGCTCATTGGGAATGTTTTAGTTTAATTACTGGTTTACAGAGAGGCTTTTCAGAGCTACACGTCTTGCAGCCCTCCATCCCAGAACACTTCTGCAATGCCCTCCCTTTCCATACCATGAATGTATGTATGATGAAAACAGCTCCCATTTAACATGAACAACAGCTCAGCCTAATTCAGGTGAACCATTGATGCTGCAGTGTTTTGTGGTGGTGTTTAAAGTTATTTCCAAGACAAATATGAGCTCTCTGCACTGTTAATCATGGTATCGGTTTGTAGCATCACCTAACTTGAAAGTCTCCAGACTTGGCCTCTAACTTCAGCTGGCAATCGCTCTCATGGGTTTGCCACATTGATGGAAACCTGTCAGTGCTAGTTACTGTTGGCTTTTGGAGCAATGAGTGAAATGAATGAGTGATGAAAATACAATAGCACATCTGTCCTGAAGAGCTGCACTGTGGTACCACGGCCCAGGGAAAGAGTACTTAAGACTAAGGAGAAGACAGAGGAAAAAGGAGAAACCCCTATGTAAAAGGGCTTTGGGACCAGACCCAGGCCACATTCAGGATGGGTTCCTGCTGGACGTGAGACAGGGATGTGTAAGCGAGGTTCAGCTGAACCAGTGTTATTTAGGGCTGCTTTTGTTCACAAGCGCTGGCAGATGGCAGTGTAGCTTCATCCGTATGCATCGTATGGGCACACGTGCGCTCACCTGGCTCTTTAAACCGCAGGTGTGCATGACCCGGATTGCTGATAGAACCCTCAGTGCTCTGAAGTCAGCTGAATTCACCCAAAACTTGGAGCCAAAAACACGCCCGGCTCCTGATTAATGGCGACAGAGGAGGGGGTTAAAAACCAGAGAGAGAAGCAGACAAAGGAAGAGCAGGTGAGTGACCCTGACGATGCAGTAAGGAACGGTGGGTGACTGAACTCGGGTTGAGGGGAAGCCCAACCCCGGCTGTAGCTGCATTGCCACCTCGTGGCGAAAACGCCAGGAATTGAGGGGAAAATGCCTTAAAATGTGCCCACATGAAAAATAAATGTCACAATACGGGATATGGCCCTTGGTGATGGGGACACGGGGATCAGACTGAACGGGCAGCCTTAGCTCTGCCCGTTCAGTTACGAAAATGACACTACTGTGTGTAAAGGGATAAAGACAGAAAGGTTTGATGCAGAGTTTGGAATCCTCAACCATGCTTTCAGATCTTCCTTTGGTTTTCAGTTTTCACAGGATCTACGGAAGCTGAAGCATGGCACTAAAAGAACCACATTGGTTGTGAGCTTGTTTGGGTGTTTTGTTAATGGAGTGCTGGACAGAACTAATAACTAAAGAGGGCTTTCAGGACAGTATCTGAGGAGTCTCCACACTGGGGCTTTTGCTCAGCCAACGAAGAAGAAGCAAGAATGCATCAGGTACACAAAACCTGCGGGATGTGTTTGAACCTGAGGGAAATCGTTCCCAGAAATCCAAATGAAACATCCAGGGACTTGCAGCCTTCCAGCCGTGCTGCGTTCTCTCCTGGCTGAACATGGTGTTTCTACGAGCGACACCTGTAAAAGAACCACTCACTGTCAGAAAGAAGGTACAATATTGTCTGCACTCATCGGAGGGATGCTGCCGAGGTGGATAAAGGGCTGAAAAACTCATGTTGGCTTCACCCAGAGGGAGTTGTTTCCACCAGGAAAGAGGCTGGAGCAGGGGAGCTGCTCTGGTAGAAGGTGATGCTGTGCGTGCCCCTCAGCCCTGATGCCAAATACTGCTCCAGGGGGTAAAACCCCTGCACACACCCTCATTTGTGCCTGCTGTGAAGGCAGGATGGCTGCACCGGGGCCTGCCACCCTCGGTGAGATCCCTGCTGGGGATGCAGGTCCATGGGACATTGCTCTGACATCGTGTTCTGCATGGTACCACAGGCTGATGGTCATAGCCTGGGTGTACCTTCTGGTTCAGTTTCCTCCTGGAGGAGTAGGTTCGGGGGTACCAAAGCTGCTCCATGAGATGAGATGAGGTGATGTTTGTGAGGCTGGGGCAGTCACTCCGTGCTCCTGCTGCAAAGGGTGAGGGGAAATGATGATGGAAGGGAAAAGAAACACAGAAAGCAGCTTTTTTTCTGGTTATTTACTTGCCATTGTTTGTGTTATTTTGCTGGGAAGGGGGGTTAAGGGGGCTCTGTTTGCCTGCTAGGGAGCTGTGAAATTTTCAGACTGTATGATTTTGTCTTAGGTTTTGGTTACTTTTCAGTGGAAATCAGGAAAAATCTTGGACTTCTGCTTAATGCAACATTTCCAGTTAATGGTGGTCTCTTACCTCCTTCCTCAGAAGGGTTTTGGGCGCAGCTGACCTCCCATGCAGCGAGGGGCAAGAGGAAAGAATCACACACTGACACTTGCTGGAGCCAGCCCTGCCTTTCGGTCTGCAAGGCCTGAAGAGCAAGACTGCAGTGTTGTTACTTGGGCATGAGGCCAGCGGTGTCATCTGCCTGCTCCCAAGGGAGCCAGCCTCGAGGGGGAACGGACGGGCCCTGTGAAAGCCCAGTCCCAGACACAAGCATTGCCTGTTCCCCGGAGGGATGCGCTGGATTTCATCTGTCGTGTCCATGGAATCACACCTCAGGTGATCTTCCTCCTCACCCTGCTGGTTCCTTGTTTCTCCCACATCACTGGGATCCCACATCACTCAGCAAACTCCTCCACCACGTGCACACATCTTGCAGGGAGCAGGTGTTTGCTGTTTGCTCAGTGTCTCTGCGTTCTCATGCCTCTGCCCTGCCTCACCAGCAGCCCCTTACCAGCAGTAGATGGTTTGCAGACAGGGAGCAGTACAAGGGCAGGGCTGTCTTGTGCCCCTCATAACCACAAACAAAGGTACCTGCATCCGAGAAGCAGAGTCCTTAGTGTTTGTGTGCCCAGTGGGAGCCTCTGCCAGGGCTGAGCCTCTCCCTGAGTTGGGGCTGGAACGGTACCTGGGAGTGGGGTGGAAACCCCAAGAGGAGAGATGGGGAAGTGGAGCTTGTGGGGAGCCTCCTCCCAGAATGGCTTCTTAATTTCAAATCAGAGGATGTTTCCTGTTTCATATAATCCTAGAATAGTTAGGGTTGGAAAGGACCTTAAGATCATCCAGTTCCAAACCCCCTGCCATGGGTAGGGACACCTCGCACTAAGCCATCTCACCCAAGGCTTCTTCCAACCTGGCCTTGAACACTGCCAGGGAGGGAGCATTCACAACCTCCCTGGGAAGCCCATTCCAGTGCCTCACCACCCTAACAGTAAAGAACTTCTTCCTTATATCCAATCTAAACTTCCCCTGTTCAAGTTTTAACCCATTATCCCTTGTCCTACCACTACAGTCCCTAATGAAGAGTCCATGCCCAGCATCCCTATAGGCTGCTATGAGGTCTCCATGCAGCCTTCTCTTCTCCAGGCTGAACAGCCTCAACTTTCTCAGCCTATCTTCATACAGGAGGTGCTCCAGCCCTTGATCATCCTCATGGCCTCCTCTGGACTTGTTCCAACAGTTCCATGTCCTTTTTATGTTGAGGACACCAGAACTGAACACAATGCTCCAAGTGAGGTCTCACGAGAGCAGAGTAGAGGGGCAGGATCACCTCCTTCGACCTGCTGGTCACGCTCCTTTTGATGCAGCCCAGGATACGGTTGCTTTCTGGGCTGCAAGCACACACTGAAGCCGGCTCATGTTCATTTTCTCCTGGAGCAGCACCCCCAAGTCCTTCTCCTCAGGGCTGCTCTGAATCTCTTCTCTCCCCAGCCTGTAGCTGTGTCTGGGATTGCTCCCACCCAGGTGTAGGACCTTGCACTTGGCATGGTTAAACTTCATGAGGTTGGCATCAGCCCACCTCACAAGCGTGTCAAGGTCCCTCTGGATGGCATTCCTTCCCTCCAGCGTATCAACCGAACCACACAGCTTGGTGTCATCAGCAAACTTGCTGAGGGCGCACTCAATCCCACTGTCCATGTCAGCGACAAAGATGTTGAACAAGACCGGTCCCAACACCGATCCCTGAG
The DNA here is from genome assembly GCF_033783945.1 of Neopsephotus bourkii. NCBI lineage: Eukaryota > Metazoa > Chordata > Aves > Psittaciformes > Psittacidae > Neopsephotus > Neopsephotus bourkii. The sequence goes on from NW_026901555.1 coordinate 2,018,024, forward strand.
GGACACCACTCGTTACTGGTCTCCAGCTGGACATTGAGCCATTGACCACAACTCTTTGTGTGCAGCCATCCAGCCAGTTCTTTATCCACCGAGTGGTCCATCCATCAAATTGATGTCTCTCCAATTTAGAGACAAGGATGTCGTGTGGGACAGTGTCAAACGCTTTGCACAAGTCCAGGTAGATGAAGATAAGTTTGTTTCAGAACAGCCAATGCCCTGTTTGAAAACTTTGTCTCTGGTTTGAGGCTCGCAAAGCGGAGCAGTCTTAGATTCACAGCATCCCAGACTGGTTTGGGTTGAAGGGACCTTAAAGCTCATCCAGCTCCAACTCCCCTGCCACAGACAGGGACACCCTTCATTAGAGCAGGTTGCTCCAAGCCCTGTCCAACATGGCCAACAGCTTGTCTGAAGAGAGGACAGCAGGTGGTGGTAACTGTGTCTCCCATGGACTTGTCTCATCATCCCAAGTGACCACAAGACCCAGGCTGTGGCTGTGTAACAGCGGCTTCTTCCCCTCAGTATCTCACAGGTGATGGTGTGCAAGGTTCTCCCCAGGAGCATCTTTCCTCCCCCTGCCTGGGGTGCTGTTTCCAGGCAGCCCTGGGTGCAGATGAGTCACCAGCCCCTTGCCTGGAGCAGCAGCAGCAACCAGGGCTCCTGCCTGGGGCAGGCAGGAGATGAGAGTAAGGCCAGTGGGGAAGAAGATGATGAAGACTGAAAGGAAATGGGATATAGAACAAGTAAGTGAAAGTGGGGAAATGGAAGAGAGCAAAAGACGAGAAAGCCTGTATTTAATATTCTGTTAATACTTTCACTCTAATAGTTGCAAACCCATTGCAATCAAAATCCCTTAGACCTTATTTCCAATAATAGTAAGTAAATGGCTCACTGTGATCTGAGCTATAAACAGATTTTATGAATTCTGCCAGAAATTTAATATTGAATTATTTCTTTATGCCCACATGTCTTTCCTGGGTTTCTTAATTCTGCCAAATATTTAGCTCAGCAATCTCTCCTCTCAGCAACCCACACGCTCCCAGCCATATAATCCCATTTTTGAACCATTATTTAAGATTTCAGCATTTTTACAGAGCTGGCCAAAGAAGCAAAACTGATCTGAGAGCAATAAAACAAATGAACACATTCAGGTCCTGTTTGTGGATCAGGTTATTTGCTCTCACATGCAATCTGGGCTGCCAAGCAGCAGGGATTGAACCTAACTGTGTAAACCTGAGTGAGCCCTGGCCCCTGTTCCCCCAGCTGGTACTGACCCTCAACACAGGGTCCTTATTTTAACCCTTTGTTGGGCAAATCTCCTCCGAGCGTGCCTTTTGCCTCCTCACTGAGGTCAGGACCACGAGAAAAGGATTGATACCTCTCTGCATGCTCCATGATCACACTTCAGAAATATATGATTTTCTGAGTTTCATTTCTTTAAAGCATTGCTTCATCCAATATTTCTTCTTCTAGAACCCGGAGTGCTTGGCTGAAATTGTCATTTCTTGCCATCTTTGTGGGGCTCTGAGATCACTCCAAGCCTGCTATGATCAAGAAACAGGATGCGCACACATCACGATTTTCAGAGTATGTGTCTCTTATTGTCTGACTGACACATAGAAAACAGTGAGAAAATAAGCCTTGTTCAACCACCAGCTAGTGAAAAGCCGCAGTTTTGTGCAAACATTCATAATGAAGAGCCATATCACCTTTGTAGATTGTGTTTCAACTCTTTTCCTCCCTTTCAGCTAAAGAAGCTAAGACAACAGATACTAAACCCTTCACTGTAGCTGCTTGCTCCGTGCCCCAGGGCGTCCTGCCATAGTGTAGGGAGCAGGAGTGGCTGGGGCTGATGGAGTTGTTTCCCCAGGACAGAGATGGGGACAGGGAGAGGGATGGGGACATGGCTGGCTGCTCGCTGCTCCCACGCTGAAGCGATGTGTTGATTCACTCTGTAATTGATTTGGGCAACTCGAGGCAATCGGTTTCCAAGATACCACATCCTTCAGATAGCTAAAAACTCGTAACTCTGGCAGTATATTATATTTAAATGTCGATGTATAATGTGTGTGTATATATATACACACACACTCATAGGTCTCTGTGTGACTTGAGACTGCACAGACAGGCAGGGAAGCGTGTGTAGCTGTTGCATCTCAGCCGAAGAGGCTGCGAGCGGTTGGTTCAGTGGGTGGCCCCTCTCTGAGTCACTGTGAATCAATGTCTCAGCATGGCCTTAGAGGTGCCCGTTGGCTCTGCTGCACTGGGGTGTTCAATGGGGCTTCAGTTAACATCCTGACCATATGCAGTTATTAAAGAGCCATTTCAGGTCTTTATTCCAAACGCAGGGGCAGTGACCAGTTCCAGCTCGACAAGTACATTTTGTTTGCTGTTTCTGTGGTCTTTATCATCATCTCCCCACCTCCATGCTGCTGAGGGCTGCCACGTTTCACATGGGGAACACTGCCTTTCAGCAGTGAATGCTTGGCTTCCTATATGAAGGAGATTTCTCAGCAAGAGAGAGGAAACTGCTGTGAGGTCCCTTTGGCTTTCCAACATCAAGCAGGAATGTTTAAATATTGGTTAAATTGGTTGAATATGACGAGTCCCTGGAGCTGCACACACAGCTTTGTGAGCTACTTTATGATGCATGAAGAGAAAACTCAGGTACATAGAGGAAGAGGGGAAAGCTCTGAAGCAAGCAGGAGTGGAGGGGATATCCGGGGAAGTGGATGGGGAGAGGGACACACGAGTGACCCTGTCTTGGACTGGCTCTGCATTCACATTGCAGTGCTGAGCAGGAACGAGGGGAAGTGCCCCAAAAGGCAGAGCTCCCAAACTCCCTGCTTTGGGCTTCAAGAGCAAGAACAATGTCTGTTTAAACCCTGAGTTTTGCCTTGTTCTGAGGCCAAGGCAAGGTGTAAAATATGTTAAGAATGGAGATAAAACAAAGGCTTGGATTTGTGTTCTCCCAGGTTTGTGACTATCATGATTTGGATTTGAATTCGAAGTCGGGATCCGTGATCACCTAAATCCTCCTTTCATCCATCTCTTGGGCGTAGGTAGGAGAAGCCCACCACAGAGGAGCTGTAAGGGAATAGAACCAAAATACCTTGGAACTACAGGAGGTAAAGATGGATTAAACTGATCGACAAAACGTGAGTACATGGCCATCATGGAGAAAGATGAGCCTGTAAGCAAGGACAACCCTGTGAGAGAGGGTCACAAACGCAGCACATGCCAGAGACAGACACACAGCTCTTGGGGGAGAAAGGAATAATGGCAGGGAACTGTCATAGCCTCCTTGTTGGGGTGTGAGGGGGGCTGATGCCTGTGGATCAGATCAGAAGCAGGGTTGGAGGAGCCACCTGAAGACGAGCATGTCACCCGGGATGGCTCCGGTTCAGTCTGGTGTGGGTTCAGCAGGAACAGGCTCCTCAGTGCGAGCCCTGGTGTGTGTGCTGCACGCCATGCTGACGGTGCTGCCTGTAGGTGTATCAGTGGGATGAAATGACGGTTGGTTTTTGGCTCAATAAGGGAAAAGAAAATGAAACTCAACCTTTCCTTTTGGTTGGTTTGGTTGGTTACAGCCTCACTGTGAGCTACATACTGTGGAATTTTCATTGACACAAAAAAGCAGCAATTTATAAGCAGAAATTAAAATACAATCCATTAGAAAAATGTCTCCTGCTCAAGGGGTTTTAAAGGCTGTTTTTACCCTTACCTTGTAATAATATTGAGTTACTTATTGTTTTTCCTACCTTCCCCTAAAATTTTTAGGATATAACAAATAGTTTTTCTATGAAGTATTTCTTAGGTCAAGGAAAGAGATTGCGACCAGGTTCAACTCACGCTGTGGAGTAAACAATCATTCCAGCTTTCTCGAGCCAGGATGTGACCTGGTGAGTCATTTACAATATAACTGTAGGCTTATGAGTGTGTGTTTTGTATCTGTAGTAAGAGGAGGGGGTTTTACTCCTAAGGGGCTATTGCAAGAAGCATCTGGCATTGGTGCTGTGCTGTGGCAGTGCGTAGAAAAGCCGACCTCTTCCAGCACAGCCCTGGCTGGAGCAGACCTTTCTCAGTGCTGTTTCTGAGGGGTTTCTGAATGTGCTGCCTGTGGATGTGATGTGTCAGAATAACCCACGTGTGCGAGTGGCGCTCCCCGAGGAGCATGAATGTCTCTGGAAACCTGAAGGGTGACGCAAAGAAGTTTTCCCATCTCTCGGTGAAACGGATGCCAGGTGAAAGATGGGACAGTCTGGAGGCAACGCAGTCGGTTCTGTAGCTCTGGGGGAGATCAGTCATTTCCAGCAGACTTGAGAGGAACGTAAAACCCAAACTGAGAATCCCTGCACCCTGTGGAGATAAAACAGAAGGAAGATGGTTTTACATAGAGGGTAAAAACAAAGAAGGAGCCTGGGGATGTGTTACAGCTGATCAACCTGCTTGTCATTTTTGGGGGGGGGGGGGGGGCTAAGGATCCCCATAAATGCTCAAACCATGATTTCCAGCTCAAAAACATTTTGAGGGAGGAAGGGCTGAGGTCCTCGGGGTGTGTGCTGATAGAAAACAGCCCAGTACATGTGAATATTTCAATAATGTTGAAGTGGAATGCATAAGCAGCTGTTTTGTCAGGTGCTTCCTAAAATGAACCACCAACCTGTGCAGATCCATCAGCCACTGTTCAGGCCATGCTTTGGTAAGGAGCTGTTTTGTTGGGCTCAGCAGCCACAGTACTTTTTGTAGGTGAGCTCTTATTTCCTTCCAACTGCATAGAGTATAATGAAATGTGGGTGTCACTTTGACATGCCAATAGCATTAGAAAGGCACTTCCAGAGTCTCGAAACAACCCTGGGAGAAGGCGGAACTGTGGGGTGGAAGTTAAACAAACAAGCACACAAACATGGAATGACAATTCCATTTCCCCTGAGGTTTCCGCAGCTACCGGTGGGTAAGGCAGAGCCACCAGTGCAACATGAGGGGAGCCAGAAGGAAACGCTGGGCACTCAGTGTGATGTTTTATGGAGGAGAAATCATTTATAAAGCAAATACGTGGGGCAAAATGTTCTCCCATGCAGAAGAGATAATACAACACGTTTACCTGACTAAAACCATACCAAAGTTTGTAATGGGACTTGGGCACTGCAGAAGCCTTGTGCTGGTTCTGTGCTCAGATAAACATCATCCTTGCTCGAAATAAAGTTCCATCTCTCAATATTAAACAGGTATATGTTTTTATCTGTAGCTGTTAATTCAGGTAGAATCATCTCTGAGTGAAAACATCTTCCATCAGGTAAGCTAAATAATCAATACTGATGGCTGGATGGAAAGCGTCTGTGGAAACATGAAATACTTCCTAACTGTCTTATAAAAATGCATTAAGCAATGAGGACTTTGTCATAACAGAAGAAATATGTTGCTTCTGTTGCTGCTAGCTTCATAATTGTGCTTAATCACCCATTGTTTGGTGATTCAAAATTTAGAAGGGTGTTTTGATTTAAATTTTTAAGAGTTCTCAGAGTTCATGTGCTTTAGAAAAGCATCATTGGAAGGCAATTGGGGCACTCTAAAATACACAGTTTAGCACTAAATCTGAAGATGCAGAGCTGCTCACCCAGCCACATGCTGCCAAAAGCCCTCACTGCTGAGCTCAGTGACAATTTTAGCTTTCGTTTAACAAGGCTGGCTTCTTTGAGTTGGTTTGAACTTCAGCCCTGTATCATCTGCCTCTGTTTATGTGCATTTATACATACTTTAAAATTTTCAAATTAATATTTCAATGTGAATATTTCAAGTATTTTAATTCTGACTCTTTCAATGGTTCCTGTAATTACACGGTACGTCATTCATTTTTGATTTAAATATGCTTCCTTCCCACACAAACCCAGCATTATTTCTTTTTTCCTTTATGTTACTGTTAGCATATTTTAAAAGTGAATCTTATAATTTTTTTATCTTCAGAAATCAGATCTTATTCTTTAAGAGTCCTTCCCTGGTGCTTTTTGCTGTCCTTCCAAAGACGGTACGAGATTGTGTTGGTTGCATGCGAAAAAATAACACGAGCTCCTCCTCCTCCTCCTTTTATGAGATAAAGGTTGATGCTCAGAATTACATGTTTAAAAAAAAAAAACCCACAGCATTTAATGAAAGCAACCCTTTATTTCCCTTCCCATAAGATAGACTGGTGGTTCTAAACTCCAGGGTATTCAGCATCCATCCATTTACGGGATGGGGTCAGGATCAGACGAGCTACATTTATGGCCCCAAAGAGGGAAGGTGCAAAACCAGCCCTAGAGTGCTGTTCAGGGCTCAGCACAGAGCCTCAGACTGATGGGTTTATTGGTGCAAGTTATGTCATTATGGATTGCCTATTCTGCTAGCACAGCACCAAGCCTGTATATGAAGTTACCCAAACTTTAAAGAGCAACAGTGTTGCCAGGTCATTGCTCTGGAATTCCATTTTGATGCAACCTCTGCCTTCTCCCCTTTCCCATGAAGAATGTCTGGGCAACAGCAGTATTTCAGCAGCAAGGCTCTAGATCAGCCTCCTTTCTTCTGTATTCTTTAAGTCTTGCCATAACAGTTGTAGGGCTCAGCTGTAATTTGCTTAAACTAAGTGAAACACCACTCGCTAACTGGTGAAATGATACTTACAATAGGCTGGAGCTGCCCTTTCCTATCTTCATTAGGTTTTCAAGGTACCCCATATGAGCATTGTTCTTGCTGTTACCAGATTATTTGGTGTTTACTCAGCAGTGGCCTGCTGATATTCTGGTTTGCTGGGTAATGGCCATTCTTTGGAAGTCTGACCTCATTCTATTAGATGCTTCCTCTGCTGAGTGCTCAAATTTCTCACTGAATCCAATGCACAACATTTACTATAAAAACCCTCCCATAAAAGGCGGTGAGAACCTGCCTCTCAGATGGTGTGGACTATATTTTCCCCTTATCATTAAGAAATCTGTTCAGCTGTCATTTTTTACTGCTTTCAGCTGTTCTGCCATGGCTACTGATCGATGCCTGTGACAGCTCATCATTAAAAGCAGACGCAGCTTTTTCAGTGTCAAAGTCAACTTGTTGCAAACTCTTCATAATCACTTGTCCTCATACATTTACAGCAAATGAGAAAATAGGACGAAGAACTGGGGACAGCCGCAAGTAATGTCCTTTCTTAACCCAGCATTCAGCTGCCCCATGGCCACTGTTGCTTATTAAAGCAGTAGAAGAAACACGATAATGAAATGAACTATGAAGTGTTTTGTGGCATTCCCCTGTATGAAAGATACTGTTTAAAGATAAATTGCCATTGTAGTTGCTGCTTCAGATTTGTCCTGGGAAAGCACACTGTGACTGGGATGAATAGTTTTGACTTTGCTGGCAGTGCTGTGTTATCAGATAACATTGACAGGAGTGAGCAGTTAACTCTTGCAGAGCAGCATGTTAAAGAAGCAAGTTAAGGTACGTTAAGAGTCTGTATTAAATACACGTGTGTAACACCAACTGAACATAATGTGCCTTAGAGGCATGCTTCAAAGACAAGCTTACATCTTCCCTTAGTCTTTTAAAGAAAGCAATATATGACTGTAGAGGCTTCTCAGCCTGACATCCAGCCTAGGATAGAGTTTCAAGTAAGTTCTAGTCACTTACCTGCTCATCTGCATATAATACTGTTATTTGTCTAATTGTTCCTATTCTTGTATGTTTGGTATGTAAAAATGCAGTAAAGCTATTATGCAGGAAAAGAAAAGGAAAGTAGTTGAGATGATTATTCTGTTATCAGTCATGACTAAGATGAAGAGAGATATACTAGCAAGACATTGTTCTTAAAATAGGTATCTTGCAAACAAGAAATGTCAGTCAAATGAGGTTTAAATTAAATTCCCAGTAGCAATTACTTATAGAATGATCATGCTCCCATTGAAATTATTATTAATATTGTCACCATTTTTAATGGAAAAAGTTGGGCTTCAGAAACTGCTTCTGAAACGTATCTCAGAAGGTTCTCAGCTTTTACCATGTGCTTATATCGCGCTGACTGAACCCACAGCTGCAAAATGCATACTGGGCTGAACGGTGGCTTTCAGCAAGACTTTTGCACAGGACAGCATGAAAACGCGTTCAACTGAGAAATGGGCACTTGCAGGAAGTATTGAATGGCCACAAACAAGTGACCTCACTGGGAGGAGAACTGATGAAGTGAAGAAATGTGATGTGTGTTCCAAATAAAGAACTGATGAGTCAAGTTGTGCTCCAACTGGAACACAAGCAAAGACAAGATGGCTTGAAAATAACCTTGATAATAGTGAAGAAGAAATAGCAACCAATTCAAGTAATATTGACACCCAGAAACTACAAGGCTAGCAGAGAGTTGGGAAGCTACACTGATTTCTCTTCCTCTAGAAGGGGGGAATCTTTAAGTATTATGCTACAGCAATTATCTGAAGACCTAAACTGATATTACTGTATTCAGCGACCTACTCTCTGTTCCCAGTAATGTATCTATTACTCATGCAGTCAAGTCCTTTTATTCCACTATAAGGAAAAACAATTTCTAAATATATGATCTTAAATCAGTATCTTTATTCTGCAAGGCACAAACAGCTACTGCTGAATTATTTCTGACAGATTTAATCTTCCAGGTTGAGATATTTTTCTAAGCATGGCTCAGTATGAAGTTAATTATAATCTTCCAAAATGGGAAGAATTTTCACCTGAGATGATTAGGATACTGGTTTGAGGCATATGTGGGCTACCAGCTAAAGTTAGGAACTGGCAACATCTTCGGCTCTGTATCACTTCAGAAGTAACACCCTCTGCTGTCACAAAAACTTCCCAGAAGATTGAGATTGCGATGATTTTGGATGCAATCAATTCCTTAAATATTCATCATTGTTGATACATTGGCATACTGGAGCATCGTGATGGTTTGTTTATTCTGTGCTTCAAGGCACAATTCACTGTGAATTCAAGCAGAATTTTTCAGGCTTGGTTTCAGCTTCAAGAATGAAACAGGTTTGAAGAAATATAATGAAGCAAGTTTTGGAAAAATACAAAAGTATGTGAGATTCAGTTAAAAAAAGAAGGGATCAGTTGCTTGTGGTAGATTTGCCATCTGTTGGTGTATGCACACTGCGTAGTAACTTATTTCAGGTTTTAATTATTTTTCCTGAATTGCATTTGGCTCAGCCAACCTTAGGAGTTAATATGAGAAATACAGTTGCTTAAGTTTTCTTTGGTAGTTTTTGGAAAGAGCTGAATTACCAAAGGAATTCTTGTTGATGAGTACTTAGAATGAGGTTTGATAAAGCTGCACCTTTGTGGTTTTCACTGTAAGTCATTACGTACAGGCTGGAGTATTTCTATGGCTCTCTGCTGGGCTTTTCTAAGCACAGACTCCAAAACCATACACAAAGCCTAAGTACGCATACCCACAGTGTAGCCTGTGGATGTAAAACAAACTTCCTCCTTGCTCGATCACTGCTTGTGCTTTGTGTATCCACTCCTTGTGGTAGGCCTATAATTTACTTTGAGTCGCTTGTCATTTCCCAAAGAGCGTTGATAACTAATGACTGCTTATTACTTTCCTTTCTCTTTGCAATTCATGCATGTTATTGGTAGTTATTTTGCATTTACTTCCACATCACTAGTGAAAATGTGTACAGAGAAACTGGAATTTCCCCACCCTTCATTTACGAGTGAGTAAACAGCCCAGGGATCTTCTGCCTGGGCAAAATAGCAGAGCACAGGAAGATGGTGGAGGTGAGATATATACCATGCATAAAATCACAGATAATGTGGACAGGGTGATTAATCACTGTTCCTTGCAATAGGCCTAGCCTTAAGGGTAGGGAACAGAGCTGAAACTACGCAGTAGGCTCAGAGTGAGATACTTTTCTAGTAAATTTTAGTTGAGGAACTTGTGATGTTATGGTAGCTAAAATTTTAGGTATTCAAGAAGGCTTGGGCAAGCCAATGGAAGAAATATCCATCTATTACATTTAAGATACCATTCTTGGCTCATGAAACCTGAATTGATGGAGGCTGAAAACGAATTACGGCAAAGTATTCTTAGCTACCGCTTTCCCTGTTTGTATTTTCTGTATGTTCTTTGCTTTCTTGGCCAGTAGAATATTGGACCTTTAACCTGATGGACATAGCTTTTCATTTGGTGATATAGAACTTCTGAGATGTGTCAGTTGGCTGGTTTGTTGCATTTACTAAGTTTTTATGCGGGAAATAAATATATATTGTAGGACTTCAGAATTCAAGATGCATTTTGAAATGAAGAACTAAAAAGCTTGGATAAAAAAGTTTAGATAAACATAAGAAATCTAGTAGGAACTTCCTTCACTGAGTCTATCTGAAATTTTCGTCCCCTGCTGCCACAGCAATGTGATCAGCAGAGATAAATTCATTGTCTTTTCCATATGGCTGAGATATTTCTTTAGCTCATTTTGGACAAACGTGGCAAAATCTGCTGCTAAGTTTGTCCCCTGGCTCTAAAATAGCCCAAGGGTGTTTGCTTTGACGGTGAGAATGAAATCGTGAATATCAAGGATCTTTCTTAAGGTGTCAATCTAGGAGCATCGTTTCAAATCAGCTTCCTTTTTTATCTCTAAGTAAGCTTTTTAAAACTTGCTACAAAGTATGAAAGATGTAGTTGGGAAAATATAACCATAAAGCTGAGGCAGGGATGCAGTAAGAAAGAGGCTCTTCACTTGCGCTTCATACATTCAACATAACTATGAGTACAAAAGTGATTCTTGCAGTTTCCTCTAGTCAGTGACTTCTCTTGACTTTGTAATGTGGGGCAAAGTATACACTAAACTGTTCAACAATATTATAATAAACAACCTTTTTATACCACATTTCTGTAAATATACACACATACATCACCTTGGCTCTATTTGCATTTTTAAACTATCAGTATATACAGGATGGGATATGGACACTTGTGTTTCTATTTCATATTCAGACTAACACAGCATTGACTGAAGATTTTTTTCATAGTATTTTTCCATAACATAATCTGGATACATGAGTATGTTTGGTATTGTGATACTAGCTTCTAAAGTTGTGAAAATCTTGCTGTAGTATTTATCTTATTAGGACCAGAGCTATTTATTCTGTACATAGAGTATCTCCACAGCTTAACAGCCACAGCTGTGCCACTGAACTTCTCTCACATCCATGTGAGCACACCCTTTCCAAAGCACCTCACCCTCTGCATAAATCAGTTCCTCCTCTGGAATGATTCTGGCATACACACAAGCATACAGACATACATTTTCGACACATCAGGACAGTTCTTTTTCCTTCTCATATGCTAACAGAAGCATGCTTTGTACCCACGTAAATTCATCCACACAATAGGAAAGGGTTGTATGGACTCTGACTGTGAAAGTGTTGTTAAATCATATTGTACAAAAGATTAAAGGTGAAATGATGATGAACCTGAATAAACTTGCTCTGAGAAATTAACTGTATCACCTCCAAAACTGCCTTCACAATCAATACTACAGTTCACAGTCTGCCTTCAACTGAATCTACAAATGGTAATTTGTACCTGTTCCTTCCAGCTGTCTTACCATTGTAGTAAAAACAGAATAAAAAAGTCAGTCTCAGCATGGGCAGCTCCCTCAAGCTTTGCTTTTTGAAATTTCCTTCCTGAGATCTCGCTGAACCAGATACTATTCACATATTCCTATATTCACACTGTTTCTTCTGCTCTGCTTTCCAGGGCAGAGCTGCACTGCATTCGCCACGACTGGCGTGGCTTGGATTCCAGTGTCATTAACTGTGAGGGGTGAGGGGAACAAAACACTGGTCTGATGTTAACATTCTTATTTTTCCTTTCTTGAAAAACGTTCTGGGTGAAAGCACCAAGTTTGCAGGATTCTTCTGAAAAACTCTTGTTCAGGGACAAGGTTGATACAGATTGACAGAAAACTCCAGAGGTAACACAGTTCTGTAATACACCTCTCTGAGAAATGTCCTGCTAGCAATGACATGAAGGAAATTTGCAGGGATTTTTTAACTCATAAATAATATGTTGCTCTTATTTTCAAGTGTATGACCAAAACTTTCAGGGAAATTAAATGAGCAAACAAAGGATGGATGTTTTCAGTTGGCCACAGCCATGAGGTCCACAAAAGGGACAACTGAGTGGTTGGATGCTGAACAAGCTCAATTTTGGCTGCAGGTCACATTTAGTATTAGTAGTACTACTAAGCTCGGTAAAAGAACATTCTCAGCAACTTTTCCATGTTGTAGGATTAGTTTTGAAATGAATAAATACTTAGAAACTTGTTACTTTCAAACCTTCATTAAGTAAAAGTACCTGACAAAGGGAAAAGTGGTTATAATGTCATGCTGATCACAGAGCGACCTGCTGAGGAACATAATGGACAGAAGCTGCTGAACAAATTAAGGTACTGGAATGTCAAAAACACTCAGCTGAAAACTGCGCACCAGATGAGATCTGATATCCTCAGCTGAAAACTGCACACCAAACGAGACCTGATATCCATATAGTCATGGGCATAGGCTACATTAGATGCTATAGAAAAAGGCACCAAAAATATAAAAATATATAATATTTAAATATTCATTTAAATGAATAGGCCTTGGTCCTCCTAAATTAATGACTTGCTATTACATTTTCAATGTTTTATTTCTCTATAAAAGACTGTTTGGGTGGGCTCTTGCTAAGCTTTAAATTTCAATGACATATTGTTGCCTTTTTATGGTGTATCTTTTGCTTTTATGGTTGTGAGACCTAGAGTAAAAGAAATTCTGAATTTAGTTTTTCTTATTCAGCCATTCTTATATCTACATGTATCATAATTTCCCTTTTATAGTCTTTCACATGAATAAAAATCCTAACTTCTTTGATTATTGCTCTTCTCTGAACTTATCAAACATTGCTGTGTTGAGACTGGGGATGCAGAACACTTGTTTGCAATCTTATTGTTTGAGGCAATGGAGAAAGACAGACAGAGGAAAACGGCATCTGTGACAGAGATTGTAGACACAAGTTCTTGCTGACCACTCAAGCACTTCCAAAAAGTCACTTCTCACTTGATTTCTTTTATGTTGAAATTTCAGATCTGCCTTATGACATTGCTGAAGGCCATACATATTTCATCTCATAGAAAACATTTGTTTGGCTTCTTGTGGATGCGTGGCAGTGATACCAGTGGAGGCGCAGAAGTAAGTAGCTGTGTGTGACCCAGAGGCCCACAGAGCTGAGGTATGTCCCTTTTGTCTCCTGTCATTTAATTGCTTTAAAAGCTTCATCTTTGCACAATCCTATTATTAGGAAAATGATCCTTAAAAGTGACCCAGCCTAAACAGTTCTATATTTTAAATGTGAAAATTCTCTCTCAGTACCGAGTACTGGTAACTTCAGTCCTACATTTTCTTCCATGCTCTTTATTTTCTGAAGGATGAACGTTCCTCGTACACATTCCCCATTTCAGCCCAAAGCATTCGTCTCCTATGGTTGTGTTACAGACCTTTAAAAATAGGTTTGCAATGGAAATGCTGACATGCCAGCTGGCTGTTGCTGCAATGACACATTCACAATAGGCAGCTCTCTTCAGCAGGCTCAGCAACAGGGAGCTGGTGACAGTTAGCTTTGTGAGACAGGTCACTTTAATTTAATCAGGGACTACGGCAGCACAGCATCCTATACTACATATTTGTTTGTATGATGGTTGACTTCTGAGTAGAAAGAAATCAGCACGGGAAAGCTTTCTGGGCCATGGGGTGCACCAGCTTATTCCCTCAGTCACGTTAATCTCATCAGAATTATTTGGCCATTAAGAAGGGTTTGAGACTTCCTTTGCTAGCTTTAGGTAAAGGACAGAGCTCACTGGTAAGTCATGCAGAGTGTTTAAATAGAAACTCAGTGTCATTGAGGCAGTTTTGCATCCTTAAAAATACGTATTTTTGATGGTATCATCTAGTGTGTTCCATCTCCAAGATCAATCAGTGATGGAGAAATAATAGGTTTTGTTTTTTTTTTTTAATCTATGGTCTTTTTTTCTGCCCCCTCGGGTTTGGAAATACCGTAGCCTTTCTCTCTAAATACATGCTTGGAAACAAAGGAGTCCATCCCCTTGGTGTTTGTAACCACGGTGAAGCAGGCTGCTCCACTCTCCTCCAGCCCTGCACGCAGCTTGCTCGCGCTCCTCACCTCGCCGAGCGCACAGGAGGAGCCAGGCTCTGGTTTCCCACTTCCCAGCCGCCTGTGCTTCCTCTCCTGCCACCTCCAGAGCAAACAGAACTGAAGTTTTGGGGTTTGCTTCTTCCCCGTCACCTGAGGAACAGCCGCCCTGCCACAGCGCCGGGGGCTGCCGGCGCTCATGACGGGAACCCACAGCGCGCAAGGTAAGGGCCGGCTGTGAAGGGACTCACTTTGCGCGATCGCTCTTTTCACTCCTTCGCTTTGCTTTGTTTTAAGCGCCCCCGGAACCCCTCCCTCAGCCTCAGGCGGAACGTCCAGGTGCCGCCACCGCACCAGCGCCCGCTCCCTCCCCGCTGTCCCCAGGGCAGGCGGGCAGCGCGGCGGGGCCGCCCCAACCGGAGCCCACCCCGTGCCGCAGGCCGGGACCCTGACCCGCTCAGCGCGGCACCGCCCGGCCGAGGGGACGCTGACCTCACCGCGCGTCACCGCGCCCCCCCCATGCAGGGGATTCTCCGACCCGCCCTGACGTCACCCCCATGCCGCGCAGGCCCCGCCCCCGGCCGCCGCCATGTTGGGGGGTGTGCGCGGGGGAGCGTAGAGCGGCGCCGCCCCCGCCGGCCGGCAGCAGCAGTAGCCGGAGCTCCGCCGCCGCGCTCCATGGGCAGTAGGAGCGGGCCCGCTGCGGCCGCACGCCGCCTCTGAGCCGGGGAATGCGCAGCGGCTGGCCGGCTAGCAGGAGAGCCGGGACATGGTGCCGTTCGCTCCGCTGGAGGACGCGGAGGAGCCGGAGCCCTGCCACAAAATGGAGCTGTACGTGAGCGGCGGCGAGGTCAGTGTGGGGCCGGGCCGGGGCGGGCGGGGCTCCCCGAGGGCACCTGCCTCCCCACTGCCGGCCCCTGAGAGCGACCGGGCCGGTGGTGCGGGCGGAGGGCGGGCGGCAGGGCGGACCGCAACGCCCCCGGCACCTCCGCTCCGGTCCCCGCGCCGCAGGTCTCCCCCCCCCGCCTCGCCTCGCCGCCCCCGGTCTGTCCGCCTCCCTCCCTCCCTCCGATTCCCGGCGCTCTCGGCGCCGTCGCTTCCCCGCCTCCCTCGGGATCTCCGGCGCTGCCGCCCGGCCCCCGCCCCCCTGGCCTGCTCGCGTCTCGTCCCCCGGAGCTGCCGTGCCGGGACTGGCCTTCTGGGAGCTCGTCTCGTCCCGGGAAGGTGGCGGCCCCCAGGCGCGCCCCGCACGCCGCGGGAGGGCCCGTTCCCGCGGGCCTCCCATGCCGCCCCTCCGCGGCTGTGGCCGGCGGCAACGCCTCACAGCCCGCGCTGCGCCCGGGGCGGCCCCAGGAGTGGGGAGCGATGGCAAAGGGTGCAGCCCCGGGAGAGGGGTTAGCGCGGGGCGGCCCGGCTGCGAGTAACGCGTGGTGGAGGGTTCGCGGCCGGTGTGCGCCGTGTCGCCTCTTCCCGATGTTAACGTCACGGTTGTTGGTTCCCAGTTAACATACAGCTCGGGAGGGCTTTTGTAAACTCGGATCTGTGGCCATAGCTCCCGTGGAAAGTTACTTCAACTTCTTGGGAGAAGCTGGGTGTGCGTGCAGGTAGATTGTCACTGGGAGAGGTCCCTTCGCTTTTTTATTGAGTAACTCTACGGTAATTATACGCACAACTAACACAAAGAACTTGAAGTGTTCTCCATACATGTATATCCAGACTGAGGTTTGGATGTTTAAACGTAAAGAACGAGGAATGACTTCGAGAGTGTCTTTGAGGTATTGCTTATCACTCTTAAGTGCATCTATAAGCAAGTACCAAATGTTATTCAAAAGACAATAAATGGTAAAACTGGTTATGCCTTAATAGTGTGTGTGTCTCGGCAGAATGTGACATTGAGTATTAAAACTTTTGCACTTCTAAATCAGAAGGGTAGGATTGTGTGTCAAGTATCGGCAGGTATGACAAATAAAAGATTACACCTAGGTGTATTAGGCACACGAAAGATGTTATCTAAATAAAGCTTATTAAAACTAGTCAGGCTTGCTCTCCATGATGCACTAGGCTTTTCTTTTCATAAATAAAAAGGTCTGTAGCAAGTTCATGTCTAAGTATGAAGTGCGCAAAACTGGTGTTTGCTAAAATTTTGGGAAAAGTTGAAGGACAAGATCCTTTAAAGGATCTTGTTGAAATGTTATTCTCTGATTAAAAAAATGACACCCATAAAGTTAAAAACCCCACCACAGTAGTTCCCAGCAGGAATAAAGCAGTGAGGTTTTACATTTCTTTGTTTGGCTTTTAATTTTCCTTTCTGTAGCTGTGTCTAGAGTGCCTCTTCTAAGTACTGTAATTACTGGATATGCATTTCAACACCACAACTGCTACACTTTAACACTTTAAAATTTCCTAATGATCTAATAATACTTGATGCAGTCCCTGTACCTTAATAGTAGAGAAATCCTAATTATGTTAGTGAAGCTACAGGTAAGGATTAAAAAGTCAGCAGAACGTATTAAGGCTTATTTGTTTATCTTACGGTTTGTAAGAATAGTATGCTGTAGTTCCGGTATGAAGCTTATCGAAGGTCTGAGAGCTTTTTTGGCCCCATTGACCTGTTCTTCAAGAGAGCATTGTGATACATCAGTATTCAGATAATGAAACTTACAAGTATTGCAGCTGAAATGTGAACATGTGTGGTTGTTTTGTGTGTCTCGGTATTTTTTAGCTGGACTAACACCCCTCCACCACGGCTGATGCTTTTTTTCAGAGTGCAATGTTCAGAGCCGCTTTTGTGTGTGGATCTTGTCATAAATATTGTATTGGCAGTTAGTGAGAGTGGCTGGAGAACTAGCCCCAGCACAGCAAGGCTCAGACAGGTAGTTCTGCTGATGGTGGTGGCATTTGTTACCTTTGAATATTTGACCGGGCCAGGTCTAACAGAGAAACATTAGCTTGGCAGTGTACTGTGGTAGGAGCTTGGTTCTGAAGTCACGCCTGTTTAGCCTACGGAGCATAGAACAGTGGAGTTCCAGCTGAAAGAGCTCTGTGTTCCTAAAGTCTGAATGCAACTGCTTGCAACAGGCGTTGTTTAAATTGCATCTTCCTCAAGCCTGTACATGAACTACTTACTTAACAGGGTCTGTGTAACACTCTTTCAGTTGTATTCTGACATTGTGTTTATTGCATCTGTGTTGCATTTGGCTAGGAGCATTTGAAAATTCATTTATACCAAAACCAGTTCCTTAAAGTTGCGTGCGAAGTTCCCAAATTACGTTAACAAATACTTGTTGTTATAACACTTTACAACACATCCCTGGGATGCACTTAATGTACTTTCCACTTGCTGGAATTCTACATTCACATGGTTTGGTGATTTAGCGCAGGCTTAATTTACATTAAAATGAATTTTGGTCTGGATTCTTAAATTTTATAGAACTAATTATAGCCTTTAATGCTTACTACAACCTTATCTTGGCAGTCTGATAGATCTCTGTGACCTTGGCCTTGCTGGAACTGCAGTCAGCAGTGAAACTGTGAAATAATCCTATATTGTGAAGACAGACTTACTTGTGTTAACTGATGCTTTTGTCCATCAGTTGTGGCATAGGAGGAAAAATCTGAGAAAGTTTTCTGCAGAGGAATCTGCTAAATTTAGGATTATGTTATTAGAAATAAATGTTCCCACTGAAGCAGTGCTTGTGTTGATGAAGCAAAAACAGTTGGCAAGGGAAGAATGTGATTTTTAAGGTAGGAAACAAATTTTCATGATTTGAGGCATGAAAACAGCATGAACCTTTGGAAGAAATTTACAATTGAATGATTTTGCCCTTTTTTACTTTGAAAGTCTTTGAAGTGCTGAGGATTGCATTTTGGACTGTGCCCTGTGCTGTTCTGTCATTCCTGTGACAGTGTCACTTGTGCCGCAGGTTTAGTGACTCTGGGAATTCTTTAGGTCTAGGTAGGAAGGGTCAGTGCCTTGCAGTCTAAGCTTCAAATACTGAGTGAACTTCTTTCCTCCTAAATATATGTTAATAAGTATTTTCATGGCAATAAAAATAGTACAGTAATCAAATAGGTGTTGATTATAATCAGCCATTGTAGATTATTACAATAGATTGCAGTCTACAAAGGAAGAGGAAAGTAAAAGTTAACGTTTTATTGACCAAACTGCATAAAATGCAGGAATAATTGGAAATGGGCAGAATACAGTAATTTTTGTTTTTTCTGCCTTATTAACGAAAATAGCCTTGCATTTGAAAGAAGTGTAATTGACTTCAGTGCATGCGATTTGCAGTACGCAAATGTTGTGAATTGTGTAAATGTGGCCTGTTACTCAAGTATTTGTTTTTGAAATAGACATTTCAGAAGTGAGTTGCTTAATTGGCTGACAGTGACAAGGAAGATGAGATTGAAACAACAAAGTGACTGGACGCTGAAGTATTCTGCTGGGAAACTGGGCTGCATTGAGAGCTCCTACTTGTTAGTGAGTTGAGCTTTGCTGCTGTGGTCTATAAGCTGTTGCCCATGCCAGTATGAATAGATATATCGCTGATTTTGGCCAGTGTTTGCAGCCCATCCTCTGAGGCATGTTCTGAGCTTGGTCTATGAAAGGCCACAGAATTTTGTCAGTGTTAGGAGTTGCATAACTCCTTTGTGAGTAATTACTGGCAGTGACGTGGATGACTCAGCTACCTCGTTTGGTGCATCTCTGAAAACCTCCACAATTAGATTGTGTTATGTTAAGAGAAGAAGGAAATAGTATTGCCTGTAACTTGAATTAAGTGCCCTCAGCCATTGCAACAATGTGCAGTTTTTTAGAAAGGCTTCTGAGAACAAGCTGTCTTAAAAAAAAAATGTAAAAAGAAAAAAAGTAAGCACATTAGTACACTTAAAAGCAAAACAATGAATGTCTTTATGCATTGAAAAGTACTGCAGTGTAATAATGATGATAATTCTGTTTTGATATACCACTTTTAAAGATCATTTTGGAAATCTGCAATGTTATTCTGAGTCTCTAAAAGGAGCAGGAGGTTTGTTTGAGGTAGCTCCCCTTGATACCTGCAGGATAGCTTTGGAGAGACTTCACAATAACCCTAAATCAGAAGAATGGTATGACTTGTTAACTTGCATCAGATTTTAATATTTATGTAGATTAACTTTTTACTACATTAAGAATAAAATTTGAAGTATGTTGTTTTCATCAAGTGTAACTCTTAACCTTTTCTAGTGTTCTCCTTTCTGCCATTAAACATGATTTCAAGACTGGCTGCTTTATGCCCTTTTATTCTGGAGTTACAGTCATCTCCTAAGCAGGCAGTAGTTAAAAGATCTCAAGTCCTTTACTGGTTCAGTGGCCCCTGGGCTTATGGTTAGGTTTGTGTCTGGTTGTAGCTCTAACTGGTCTGAGGCACATGTAGCTCTCCTCTAATCTCTGGTATTGGGAAGGATCAAAATGTTTTCTTAAAATCAGTAATTATATGTTGCTGCAGGTTTGTTATCCTGTCTGAATGTATTATGTATGTAGAACTTTGTAACTTTCTGTAGTAAGGTCTGTTTAAGGTAGATTGCTTTATCTTCCTCTGGTACGTTTAAAGAGACTGTGAGTTACCTGTCCTCTTCCCTTTGTGAGAGGAACTGAGGGAATGAGGCTAGCAGTGGATGAGAAAACTCAGCATCAACCTGCGTAGTTTCAGGTGGACTCTGCCATCAGCAGTCATTCTTCCTCTGGTCACATTGTGGTAGGTTAGGACTCAGCTGTTGTTAGTGTAACTCAGTGTTAGGTAACCCTAACAACCCTGCTTCACATTGCACTTCGTGGGGCTGGCTGTTGTAGTGGGGAAAACTGTTCCTTCCCAAAAGCATGCCAGCCCAGGCAGTAAAGAGTACCGAATCCTGCTTGGGCTGCTCCATGCAATAAGAATATCTACTGTTTAAGAAAAAACAATCATCAGTTGATTGGAGAAAAGTTGTAAATGTTTTATAGGAAAACCAGGTGCCTTTAAGCTTCAGTTTTCTTCATGGTGACTTTTAGGCATTCAGAAAAGAAACACCCCCCTCACCTGTTTGTCTGTTCACAGAATCCCCAGATTTCTCAAACCTATATCAGAAAATAAGATTCAGTAGGCCAGTGTGTTGCTAAGTAGTTTAATGATGCAAACTCTGTGCAGATGTAATGTGGAATAAATGAGGAACAAATGTGGTTGTCTTCACAGGACTTTTTTCAAAAGATATTTTCAAAGTCTTTTCGAAATAATTGGGGTTTCTAGTGTAAGCTTCCACTCTAACATTTTTAAATAAGTATTTGAAGTAATACTTCTGTATGTGGGGAAGCAAACTGGTTATTCCTGTGTTCATTTGGAAGAACTGAGAGGTCTAGGTCTGGTGACTGTAGCTGTGGTCTTAGCAAATTAAGCACAGTGAGGGAGGAACCATAGAGGATGCAGAAGCCTTTGTTCATCCTTATGTAGAATTTTACCTGTTTGAAGCCAGACGAGATTATATGTGAGTGGTGATGAGTAACACTTTCTACTTCTAATAATAGTATGATTATAAAATTCCCTGTTCTGCTTTTTCTCTATTTTTTTTAATTCTGTTTGAATGCCTAAATGGAGATGTGTGAAAGCAGAGCAGAGTGAACCAGCTTTACACCTTCTGCAGTTTTTCCTTGTAGTTAGGCATTTTGCTGACCATTTGTTTAGCTGCTTTCTGGCAAAGCCTATAGACCCACCAAACCATAATGCATTTACTGTATGAACGGTTAAAACGTCTTTCACATGGGAAGGAAGATGGTGCAAATCTTTGGTAATACTGGAATTCTTCTGCTGTAATTACCAGAGGGAAAACATGTGCAACAGTAGTTAAGCCTTTTACCAGCTCACAAAAGCCCTTTGGACATTCTCCTCAGGCAGTAGGGTATAGTCCCAGCGAGTCATGGGATCCATTGCAGCTATTTAAATCAGGAGGCAGTTTTGACATTGGAGGATTGGGTCTCTTAGCCTGCACCTCTGGAAAAGTAAGTCTCTTACCTGCCAGGTTGTCTCATATTTTATGTAGCTGTTCTAGTTATTTTTATACTAATCAAGAATGGGGAATATTTTCTATCACTTTCTCATTTTGTCTTTGGAAAGCATGCACATTTTTTGCCTAAATGTCTGAGTTTAGTTTGTGTTCTAATGAGAGTTAATATTTAAAATGTTCGGTTAGTTATAGAACTTCAGCAGTACTGAACAACAAAATGCTTCATGGATGAAAAATCTCTGTCAGAGTAGTGGTACTTGCTTCTTGGCAGCCTGATCTAGTTGAAGATGTCCCTGCTCATTGCAGGGGGGGGTGGACTAAATGACCTTTAAAGGCCCCTTTCAACCCAAACTATTCTGTGGTTCTTTCACCTGTTCTCCTTGAAACATGCTTTCCAGTTCTCCATAATTAAATATGTGTGTTCATAGATATTTAGTAAAGACTTGGAGGTTTAAATAGTTTGGTATATGTTTGTGCATAAATATTTACGATTACATCGCTAAAAGTGGTCCCACTTGGCTGTGGAAACAGAGTTTTGGATTTCATTTCCACGGAGGTGGGAATTAAGTGTTAATTTTTTGCCTTATATGAGAGATAGTGAGCACTTCCGTTGCTGAAACTTAGCCAATATAAGTATCTGTACAGAAGAGTAATGATTTGATTTTTGTCATTGAAATTTGTAACTGAATAACTAAAAAAAGTTGCAGTCCAACAGGTTGGTGGTGGTTTGGTTTTGTTTTAATGGACAGTGACCAGGATTCACAAACAAAGAAGGTGAAAGCATGGTTGTGACTATCAGGCAATAGAAGTAGATGCAGGCACTTGAACAAGAAAGCCTTTGGACTTTGGCAGGCATCCCAGACTGGACAGGAAAAAAAGCCCCATGCACAACAGTGAAGGGGGAAAGTGTACGATAGGAAGTTGTTAATTAAGATGGCATTTGATTACCCGCCATAAAAATCCAATAACTGAATACATTTGTTTTGCCAGAAAGCTGAAAGTATGCTTCATATGGTGTGCTTAGGAATTATGTAGATCAAATAGTATGATGATTTTTGTTTCAAAACCCTGTTCCAGAGGTGACAGCTTTCTGTTTCTGATTGCCTGGAATTAAGCTGCTGTTTTCAGTGTATCAGCAGTCCTTCTGGCTGGTAGTATTGCTTCCAGAGCTTAAATTATGAAGCAATACTTGGAAAATGTTGACCACATTTAAAGAAAGAAAAGGCAAAATGCCCCTTAAGTTCACTTCAAGTAAGTCCATGAGTGAAGAATTGTATTTGATTTCTGAGCACCTGGAGTGTGGACACCCATTTTACTACTGGGTCCAAATAAGTTTTTTGGACAACTTTGGTGGGCCTTCACATTGATTCACACTTGAATGTAACCTAGTGATACTGTGAAAAGAAAGTACGTGACAGTGAAATGTAGACCGGGTTGGGTTGGAAGGCACCTTCAAAGATCGCCTTGTTCAACCCCTCTGCAACCAGCAGGGACATCTTCAACTAGATGAGGTTGCCCAGAATCATGTTCAGCCTGGCCTTTAATATCTCTAGGGATGGCACATACCTGGTTCATATCTGGTCTGAGTTTTGGCATTATTTCTCAGTACATTCAGTTAATTTGTGTAACAACAAGTATATTGGGTGTTTGGTCCATCCCAGTATCCAATTTGGTAAAAATATTAATGCAAAAAAGGGTTGATATGTAGCAAAATTAGTTAGTAGCATTGTAGTGTATGTGAGATTTTTGAATCTAGGGTAATGGGTTAGTGGGTTTTGGCCTTGAGAAATTACGGTGGCAGTGCATGATAGGTACAAATAATGAATGTGTTGAATATGCCGGTCCTTGGTGAAACTGACAGATTATAGGTAATGTAAAATGTGTGTGTCAACTGTGGTTAAAATAAAAACATAGAGAAGAGTGAAAGTAACCAAAGTCGCATGCTACTTTACTTGATAAGTTTTTCTTTCCTTTAGTGAATCCAAAAATGAGTGCTGGTATCTTGATAGAAAAATTGGAGACTTAGCTTTATCAAAATCATTCATTTAGCACTTGGCTCCTCAAAACTGTACTTGAAATCAGGAGTCCTAAAAGAAGCAGTAGAAGTGGTTGAGGGTTTGCTTAGATGATGCCGTGATGGTGGTAAAAACCTGTCCCTTCAGCCCTACCCGTCTATCAAGTTTCCTGTTTTGGTTTTAAACAGAGGCATGGTCTACATTTCAAGTTCTTTCTAATCGTGTTTTACCAACTCGCATACTGATAATCATACCATAGTTCAGTATCTTAGGCATGTATTTTAAGTAAATTTAGAAGTATAAGAAAAAAAGTGTCATTATCTGGTCTAAGAGCTTACTTGGTTTCAGTTCTGTTTTCAGGGAAAAAGTGTTTTGAGTTTCCTTATGTTACTTCTGGTTAGCGTTTTGCTGTGCGAGACTGATGCCACATGAAGGTAGAAATGCTGACCAATTAACATACAAATAAATTAACAATTATCACTAGCAAAATCCATAATTGGCTTCACCCGTTTTGTCAGGTATTTTCAGTTTTTAATTAATGCTTTGCATGTTTAAGCGGAGCATGTCCTTCAGATTCATTGGGGTTTTGTCAAGTTTCAGTTGTTAAGCACCATTGTTACTTAGAGCTTCAGCTAAATAACTTACCAACTTCTTTTACTGTGACTGTGGACTCTGTCTTTTTACTGCTGTTTGGAGGTGGGGAGGGGGTTGGTAATTGCTAGCAAGTATTGTGCTGAATTAAGAGCATGTCATTAAGAGCATGTCATTTATTTGCTTCTGTCCAGATGCATATCATACTTTACTGTCTGTCAGAGATGTGTTTTTGAAATGGATCCAGAAGTATTTTAATATATGAAGCTACAGTTTCTGAAGTACTTAAAATTTGAGTATTCTAATTTCTAGATATTTAAATAACTTCTGAGGCAAGCCAATTTTTAGAGGAGTCTAAATTTTTAAGGAAATAGGTAATTATTTTGGGCGTAAGAATTCTGTGGTGTGTCTTCTGTGTACTACCTGCTCTTGCCCTTCTCGCTCTTGCCCTAAAAAGACTCTAAATCACTTCTGAATCTTTTCTTCTTAAAATGCAGTTAACTGTCAGCAGCAGGTTTTAGGTGTCTGAAAAGCATCTGCAACATAAGTTTTGTGCTTACCAGGAAGGTTGTGTTACTGTCATCTTGTATGGATGGTATCTGTAGCTTTTAAAGAAGGAATTTTAAATTCATTCCAATTAAATAACACTATACAACAGCATTTACAAAGGGATATGCTAAATCATACTTAAGGGAGATGCTAAATATAATGTCTAAGTAGTAGTTGTTTGAAACTCCAGTTTTCGAGTGACAAGAGCATCAGTTTCCATTTGTGTGCTCTGAAATGTGAATTGGCCAAATGATGAACTCTGCTTATTTAAAATTTTTAGGTCTTAACTTTGTTTTTGTTTTTCTTCTGCATTCCCTTTCCTTCCTCTCTGTAGCTAAATGGCCTTAAAATGGCAGATGAGCCTATGGAAGAAGGTGAACCATATGCCTACCATGTAAGTATATTCGATAGATGTTCAGACGCTTATTAGCGTGACTTGCTTTTGAAGCAAAATTCATGCATTTCCTGCTCTGTAATAACTTTTGAACCTGTCATTTTATGTGAACAGATCTGAAAAGGTTCCAAGTCTCAAAGGTGATTTTGAAAATTAGTACCTGGGTAGGGACCTTGTTTGGGAAAGTTTGTCCCATGAGGTTATGGAAAACAGACTCTGTGTGCTGGAGGGAACATTGACAGATCCCTCAACCTTGGAAAATGCTCTGTCCGGCCTTGAACCGTTTATCCACAGAGCGCTTAACATTGCTCTTATTACACTGTCATCTGTTTGTGTGGGTTTGTTTTTTTTTTTTATGTAGTTGTGGTACATTTGTCTAGAAGGTGCTTAATTCCTGCTATTTTAAACCAGAGTTTTTACACCAGTGTGTTAACTTGGCTTGCATAGAAATATCCCAGATAAACCCTGCTGAACATGATTTTTGACCTGTGCCTCAGTGATGTGCGTAGTTAGGAAATGCTAAAGGTCAGTGTTCTGTATGTTGGCTAAATCTTGGACTGAACTTCAGGCTAGTTCTGTGCGTAGTGAAATGCCTGACTTCGCATGGAAAAATTTGCCATCAGTTTTCAGCATGCCTATCCATGTGTTTTTGAACAGAATCATGGAAGAAGGTATCAAGTAGATTTTACTGCCAGCTGTAACCACTGCTTTGTGTTGCAATAACTTCTTAAGTAAGTGATTTGGAGAATAAACTCTTGGGGATAGAAATGTGGTAATTGGACATTTCCTGGTGTGGAGTAAGTAAATAAACAGTGTTGTAGTCATGTTACATGTAGCAAAGACAGATGAGCAATGGGTTGTCTCAATCTTTTGCTGTACTTGAACCAGAAGGATGTTGCTGAGCTTGTTTGTTAGGTGCTTGGAGCTACATACCAGTCAAGCTGTAACAAAGTAAAATGGCACAACGCCATAAACGATTGCAGCATTTCTTTCAGTGCTTTGTTCTCTTGAACTACTGAGAATAGTTACCTCTTGTGCCAGGCAGCTCGGTGGGAGCTGGTACCTGAACCCTGAGATGGATGTGCTGTTCAACCAGCAGAGTACAAAACCAGATAACCAGATTTCCAGTTCATGGAGGTCAAACCAGAAATGGAAATGAAACTGGCTTATGTATCTGTTCAGCTTCTTACTTGCTCATTTCTTGTTGATGATGCAGAGGTCCTCTTCAGTCATGCCAATTTTCAGTCCTTTAATGATTGTTAAGTGAGATCTCTTGCAAAGGTAAAACACTTTATAAAAAATAACTCATTTCATACATCTCAAGTTATTCTTTATTTGCATGGAAAACATTTTTCTCCTCGGTTCACATTTAGAAATACTCTGTCAGTCTCCTCAGCAACCACATGTGATGTCACAGGCTAATGACTCAAGGTGGGTGACAAACAGAAGAGCAGGTGAACTCTTAAATATCTTTTCTCATGTATAGGTTCACAGCGTTAAGGAATACAAATTAGGGTGGTGAAGTAAAAAGGCATTTAAATAGACTATTTACATATTTCGTAGAAAGAACCACCCATTAAGTCTCTTGTACAACTACACAACTCTCTGCTTTCATCTGTTGTCAGATGACTTGAAATGCTGGTGTTCTTACCTGCCTTAAATTCCAGGCACGTGTTTAAAATAAGATATGTGCATCTTTCCGATGAATAGTTACATGTACAGTCAGCAAGGTGGAGGGATGAAATGAAGTTGGCATGTATACACTGTATTGTAAATGTATGTCAGCAGTTTACTTGTTGTAATGTGTGGTCTTCATAGAAATGTTTGGGTTGGAAGGGACCTTAACACATATCCAGTTCCAACCCCCTGCCACAGGCAATGACACCTTCCACTAGACCAGGTTGCTCCAAGCCCCGTCCAGTCTGGCCATAAACACTTCCCGGCACGCAAGACTTTCTGTATTCAGCCTGACTATAGAATGCTGTTTTTAACTAAAGCCAACCGTTTCATTAAGTGGTCAGGTCTTTTTCTGGTGCTGTTTGTACTTGTCATTGAAGGAGATCAGTGCACTGTGGGTTTGTAGGGTGTTTTTCTGGTCTCTGCTGAGAGAAGTTTTCAAGATGAAGACCTAAAGAGAGGATAGGAGGACAGTTAATGATAATTTGGATACCCTAAAAGCAACGCACTGTAAATCAGATGTGATTTCCTGATGTGATTGGGATGTATTTGCTGTGTACAGGAAGTTCATTGGTATTCTTGGTAGGGCAAAGAGGTGCTGCTCCTTTTCTACATGTAATCTGAGGTTGCTGTTGTAGGCTTTAGCACGTAGCTTTAAGTTTCAAGGGTGCTTATTTTGACATCTTGCTTGTTTTGGCTCACACAAACTTCTCTTACACCATGAAAGCTGCAATACATCATCTGATTTGTTTTCATCATGAATGCTTCTCTTTTCACAACTGAGGGTGCTGTGCTCTGCTTTGCTAAAGATGAGAGTAACAGGAAGAAGTGAACAGTTCAGAATTACCCTCAGCTTTCTGAAGGTCGTCTCCACACAAGATAGTCTTTCCATGAACTCTGCGCTCCAGAGCTGTTTCTTCTGTTGAATGCAAGAATTCTCAGAGTTCTTAAGATGACTCACAAATAAGACATTTGTGCTCTTCAAATGATGCATATTCCTCTAGCTGCAAATGGGTGACCATATTTATTATTTGCTGCTGTGAAAAGCAATAATTACTGAAATGATGAAATTCAATTTAGCTTTCATTAAGGCTATTTTAGGAAGGGAAGATAAGAAGACTAGCCACGGGGAAAACTAAAGACTGCTAAACAAAAGTGAATTACAGAAGGATCATCTTAGACTTGGTTTAAAGATCTGTGCATTTATTCCTTTCATGCAAGAAAATCCGTCTTTGCTGTAGCTGTAAATTACGACAAAAGTAAATAAGCATTCTTTGAGAATTTTATGTCAGTTTAGAAATTTCTATTTAGGAAAGGATGGATGGGAATATTCTTCATCTGAACAGCTTTCTTGTCATACTAGAATTTAAAATGTTAAGAAACCAAACCAAAACAGAACACCCCCCCCCCAAAACACCCCAAACAAACAAACAAAACACCAACAAAGAAAAGAGCAGGCATTTGCGTGCATTTCTAATGATACTTGATTCATTCAGGCCTGTTCATTGTTGTTTTTTGTTTGTCTTGAAATAATAGGATGAAGGAAGTGTGAAAGAAATTCCTATTACACACCATGTGAAAGAAGGCTGTGAGAAAGCAGATCCAGCACAGTTTGAACTACTCAAGGTTCTTGGACAGGGATCATTTGGAAAGGTAAGATAAGTTTTTATTTGATGTTCAGTTTGAACCTGCTTTGTCTTACTCCTACAAGGGAAGGTATAAACCTAGCACATCTGAGTGCATATAGATATACCTGTGGAAATTGCCCTGTTTTGCAGTTGGGTGGGGAGTGGGAGGTGTTACATTTTTGCTGTCTTGCATTTCTGTCTTGTTTTTAGAGGAAAAGTTGGTGTCTTCTTCCATAGACCTGTCCAGGCGTTCAGGAAAGTTACTGCTTTAGCAGAGTTGCTGGGGATGTTTGAAAAGATACTGACAAATTTAATCTTTTTCAATCTTACTCTGGTGCCAAGGCAGCATTTTTTATAGCAGTACACCAAATCATACCAGATGCTGAGGGACAACAGCCTCAGTCTTTGGGCAGGAAGGGTCAGTCAGCAGCAGATTTTAGGAGGGCTGCCATGGAAAGCTGTGGTTTGCTTTCACTGAAAAGAGGCACGTTTGTGCTTTACTTGGACTGGCATCTGCAGTTTCATGGAAATAATAGTACCAACAGTAAGGAATCTGACCAGCTGGATTATAGAATCCTAGAATACCAGGTTGGAAGGGACCTCAAGGATCATCTGGTCCAACCTTTCTAGGCCAAGCATGACTTAGACTAGATGTCCCAGCATTCTCTCAAGCTGAATCTTAAACGTGTCTGGTGTTGGGGAATCTACCACTTACCTGGGGAGGTGATTCCAGTGACTGGTTGTTCTCTTCCTGTGTGCAGTTGGAATCTCCCTGGGACTAACTTGTACCCATTACCCCTTGTCTTTTTCATATGAAAAGATTTTGGTGTGGGTTTTATACAACAGCCCTTGTGTTGACATGCTCTGTTTGCCTAATGCCATGGCTATCTGAAGCAAATCCATGGTGTTTTCAACTGCCTCAGTACTTTGTTGCACCGTCTACTGAGGAATCAGACTGAACAATAACTCTGTTCTGTATAGGTTGCTTTGCATCTTCTGTAGCTTAGGTTCATGCTTGGGAGGCACCAGTGGTGTAATAGACATTTCTGGAGGCTCTTCTGGAGGAGGCAGTGATTTCTCTTTTAGTGATGGTACTTCACATGCTGTGAATGTTTGACTCTTTTCAGTATACAAAATTTGTATTGAGGTAGATATGGGAGAATGATTGTGGCAGTTTGGAACTTGAATCAGCGTAACAGTAAATAACCTGGGAAATGTGTTTCAGGTTTTTTATTTTGTTGTATCTGTCAAGTAATGTGCAGCTAAAAGACACTAAGTGAACAATCAGTCAAATAGCATATAGAAGAAATATGGCAATTTTTTTGTTACACTGATGTTTTTGTAGTGTACCATTTGGAGTCACATTGCAGAAATGAAAATAAGACTGTAGTATCTCAGTCACTAGTTTTAAACACATTAGTTGAAATACTAATCCTAGTGTATAAAAAGCTAATTTGTTGTTTTAAACCAGACTCAAACTAGATCTTTTGCAGCTTCAAGTAGACAATCACTTTTATACACGCTTCTGTTTTCCTGTTCTTGTGCTGGTTTTATTTGCCTCATGGCAAGAACAAATCTCTGCATAGAGTTGTATGTGGGGAGGAAGACATTAGGAAGGCATTTTGGAAATAAGTGATAGTTCAGAAAATAGACTTTAAAGTATTTCTTCACGCTTTACAGCTTAGGAAATATTTCTTTATCTGGCAGTGTTGGTTGTCAATTCCCTCATACACGTCTTGAGAGTTTAAAAGGCTCCATGTGTTTATTACTCCTGACTTGAGATGTATTAAGCTATCTTAGGTTAGTACATCTGGTACCGACCTTTTAGCCCTGACTCAGGTTCTTACTTCACAGAGTTCAGACTCCGGACAGCCTAAAGAAGCTCTTGCTCAGAATCCTGCCATCTGTTTTAGAGCTCTCAAAACCTGGCAGTAGTTGGTTGAGGAACTAGCTTTAAGAACTGGATGGTGACTGTTGCAAATCTGAGCAGAGCTCATTTTGTCTACTCTTTGTGGCTTTCTATTGAAAAGGGAAAACAGACAACAAAGATCAATGACTGTTGCCTTGATGGTGTTTGTTTTAATCCCTCTAGTTCATACTTCCCAGGGATCTCCCTTTGGGTTTAGCAAACACAAGGTTTATTTTCTCTGGTGTATTACAGTGCTACAGCCCATCCTCTACCTGTCTTTTCTGACATCTGTGCAGGATTTAACACTGCTTCACAGAAATAGAGGGTTAAACTTCATGTCCATTACTGGATTTCTCTCTTCAGCCTTTGATAATCTAAAGCTTTAGCACCTGATCTGCTGAAGATGATCTTTGATTGGCTTCGTTGAATCATCTTGCACATATGGCCACCTTGAATCTGCTTTTCAATTGAATGACCAGTCATTGCATCTCTGCAAGGTGCAGGATTATGGAGACTTTGTCTGCAGGTTAAATAGATGGCGTTTGAGTAGTTTTGAGTATCAACTCTTTTGGTCGTTATTGGCTGAAATTTGTAACTTGTATGTGAATTCCTTACTGTCACAGGCTGCTAGTTATTAAGCACTAAAATACTTGTACAGGCTTATAAATACTTTTGTAGTTGTGAGTGTATTACTCTAAAGATGTTTTCTTATTTGCTGGTGTCTGAATTATTCCCTTTACTATTTGAGCATCAACATCATGTAACAGGAGAGAAGTGCTACAGATCAGTCATTAGGCAAAATTTAAACAAAAAGCCCAATAACCTTGAAACACAATGACTTTTTTCTACAAATCAGAGCTTAAAATAAAAACAGCCCCTCTCCCAACCCTGTAGAATGTGGTCAGTGTCAGTGTATAAATTTCTTATTCTAGAATGGAGAATGTTGCAAGCTTGTATGCTTATTTTTTAAAAATCTAATTTCTAGTTATCTAATAAATTCTAATGAAGTATCTGTAAACAAATCTGGTGTTAATGAAAACCTGAATAAGGCAAGATCACAGAGGCCGTTTTGGGTAGCTCTTGGCATTCTCTTGTGATCATACATCATTTTTTTTATGGTACAAACATTCCTCATGATAATTGCTATTATAAGAGCAGCAGCTTGGAAACAGAAGCACATACCAAGCCATTTTGTAAATTGAAAGACTAGTAGTTAGAATATTACTCACTGGAGATACATGTATTTGTACTGCATGATTTTATCTAATATTATGCTTTTCTTAGTGTCAAGTTATATACCATCTATCTTTAAAAC
The DNA here is from genome assembly GCF_033783945.1 of Neopsephotus bourkii. Taxonomy (NCBI): domain Eukaryota; kingdom Metazoa; phylum Chordata; class Aves; order Psittaciformes; family Psittacidae; genus Neopsephotus; species Neopsephotus bourkii. The sequence goes on from NW_026901555.1 coordinate 2,049,286, forward strand.
TCCCCTGGAAAGAAGAGAGTAGAAAGACCTGTTGGAGTTGCTATTCCAGGGGGAAAGGGTGCTTTGATCTTGAATGGTGAGGTTTCCTTGCTTTCATCTTGCCACTCTTACAGAATTCATTAATACAACCTGTTACATATTTGAGACTTGGGTCTTAAAAAACTCTTAGGAGGTGCCAGACCAGGCAGAATTGTCTTTCTCCAAGAAAGGAATATAAAGATACAGATTTATTAACTACTTATCAAATAAGTACTTATTTAAATGGCTTGCTGTAGGAAAGAATGCATAGTTTATAATGAAGCTTAATACTTCAGAGAGCTTGGTGGTGTACGTACCTTTAATCTGATTAAGGGAATGTAATTTTGCTCTTCCTTTAAAGGTGTATATTTAGGAAAGAACACTGAAAGCTGTCTGAAATAAATAGGATGTTTGCAAATGTTTTGTGATAGTTGCATATTTGATTACTAAGCTTGCTGATGCAAAAAGACATTATGAATGTTTGGCATCCTTTTCATTGCATGGACTATTCGAGGAGTGGGATGGGACTAGGGACATGCTATCTCCTTGTCTGTATTAATGAAGTTTAAGATAAAGGCATAAAATAATGTGTTTTTTTAATTTAAGTCAGCTTAATCTAGTGTTTACATAAAAGATTTTCAGGAGTAATTTTAAAAATGGGGTTTGTATTTTTGTATTACCAGGTCTTCCTTGTACGGAAAATAATTGGTCCTGATGCTGGGCAACTTTATGCAATGAAAGTATTGAAAAAAGCTTCTTTAAAAGGTACGTGTGTGAACCTCTATCTCTTAAATGACTCATATAAATGTTCTTTTTAAAGGCTTTTTGAGTTTTTTTTGTTTTGTTTTTTTTTATGCTACATATTTTTGAGTGAGTTCATAGCTGTTCTCTGATGGTAGCTTTTGGCTGCAGTAACTCGTAAGCTCATGTTTTAGAATTCTTTTAAATCTGGCCGAATAGCTTTAGTTATGTGGTTAACAGTGCTCTTTCAAACTTTAAAATTGCATCATTTAATTTCATTTAGTCTGATCATTACATGAAACCAAATTAATTTCATAAACAATTTTCCTTTTGTCTGAAGTTAGAGCTCTACTGTGGTTAAAATTGGTCAGTCATTCCTTCTTATAGGTGCCGTAGCAAGCTAGCTTACTGCTTTGTCATTCAGAAGAAACTGTAATGCATGCAAGTTCACTGTGCATAAAAAGGGATTGTTACTAGTTGGGGAGGAAAAAGTAATCTTAAAAGACAGAAAATATATATTGAGTCCAGATAGTTAATTCAGAGACTGAAGTTAACGGCCTAGAAATATAGATATGAGCTTTTTCTTGAAAGTAATGTAGATTATAAGAAAATATTGGAATGTGTTGAAGGGGAAGGAAATGGAAGATAATAACGAGTATGGGTCAAGGAAGAAAAAAATAGAGTTTTGTTATCTGAAAGCATGTGTTTTGTGAGAGACTTTAAACTTATAAACAAATAAGTTAACAAGGAAAAGTATTGCTTTAGAAATAACTTCTGTTCAATTTGTATTATACCAGATATCTTTGCTTCATCATAGTCTTTTCTTTTTTCCCTTCAGTTCGGGATAGAGTTCGTACGAAAATGGAGAGAGATATATTAGTAGAAGTAAATCATCCATTTATCGTCAAACTGCACTATGGTTGGTATTTGGTTTTGCTACCTTCTTTGAAAGTTTCTTTCATATTTGAAGGCATATCTGATGTTGTTCTTTCTCAGTTCTGTAGTGCTCAAGTTAGGTTCTAGCAACTTTAAATAATAGGGCTAGAAAAGAAAGTAAATTTCAGGTTGAGTCCTCTTGAAATGAAAGATTTGGAAGATCCTGGCAAATTGTGCAGAGAGTTTTTTGCTTTTCATTGAGTAAAGCCAAAACACAATAATTAACATACTTGGTTTTTCCCTCTTTGACAAAGGAGAAATGACAGTATTTTAATGATCTCTTATGACTAAGATTGTCTTCTACAAGAAGCAAGTGATCATTCAGGAAATTACCTCATGTGCTGCTGAATTATTTTAGATCCATAACAAAAGTATTGCCTTTCATTGAAATTTCCAAGTTGTAAAAGCATTCAGATCTGTTTTGTAAATCATCTTTGTCACACAGCCATTGATCTGTGTATTTATTTATTTATTTAAGCCTTTCAGACTGAAGGGAAGCTATATTTAATATTGGATTTTCTCAGGGGAGGAGATGTATTCACACGATTATCCAAAGAGGTAAGTACCTAAAATTTTATCTTCACTTAGTATTAAGAGTTTTTTGTCAATATAGTATTGTCTTCTGTAGCTGTTTCCCCCATATATCTTGTCATAGTCAAGTTTTTAATAACTTAGTTGGGCTTTCCTTACATATTCTAGAATAAATTCTATAACCTTAAGTAACACGAGTGTGTATTGATTAGAAGTCTGAGTTTTAATTTGGTATCTGCAAAGTGTAGTTCTTTTGTCTAAAAATGTTTTGTTGCTTAGAAACCTAACTGAAGTAAATTAAAATTTAGCAACGAAGGAAGAGGATGTAGAAGTTCTCATGCTCATAGTCAGCTTAAGTGCTTCTGGAAGCCTGCATCTCAGATATTTCTGCTGCATTGTAAAATTGCAGAATGCTGTAATACAAATCTTAATGGTTAATCTCACAAAGTGTAAATTGAGTATTTTTGAAACCACTTCCTTTCATCTAACATGGGTGTGCAACTGCACCTTTAATTTTTTCCTTTCGATTTTTGCTTTTTTTTGGAGTGAGAGCTTCAGAAGAGGGAATAGGATGCAGCCTGTTTTTTTGTTGTGGGGTTTCTTTAAACCTTTTTCATTAAGTATTTATTATATGCTACTTTAAGTATTATGAACATGTTTATGAGACTTTTCTTTCTGCAAACTTTTCAAACTTTCATAAAGATTTCAGTTTTTAATGGCACTTTCTCAACAACTCAATGAGAGGGCTTTTCAGTGTTTTTACTCATGTAAATACATTTGTATTGCTAATACATAGGAAATAACACTGTCTTAAATGGGAAAATGCGGTATGTGGCTGATCCTTCATGACATGAAGGATGTGGTTGTGTCCCCAGTATGCAAAGCCATGCACTATTTTTTTTTCCTCATATATGTATGGTAAAAACGAAGCTTGACTTTAAGAACAGGCAAAAGAGAAGGAATAATTTAAAGGGGGGAAAGGGGTTCTCCTTTTTATAAGAAGCTGGCCTTGGTAAAAGAGTGATTATGTCTAAGAATTGAGCTCAAAATTGATTACCAAGACTAAAATGGAGGTCAAAAGGCTTAAACAAGCCAACTGGTTTGCAAAGACTTGTTGGAACAGTATGTAGGAAAGAAGTCAAATTTTGCTTTGATATAAGATGTCTAATTATAGAAGAAATTGTGTTGTAGCAGGAAGAACTTTAGCACTAACACAGCTGAGATTACTCAGTTTGCAATATTCTTAAATAAGGGATGCAAGTCTATCCGTAATAATACTAGCTAGGTGGTTGAAAGGTGTATTTATTCCCTTTGGGAATAAAGTAATAATTATTAACTTTTGTTATTGTTAAACCTTTAATTGTTTTTGGAAGACTTCAGTTATTTTCTTTTAAACATTTACTGTGTATATAGGTAAGGAAAAAAAAAAATCAGGGGTTTTTATTTTATGATGGAAAGATAAAGTATTTTCTAAAGTACATGGAAAAGCAAAAATGGGGACAATATCCATGAGGGTAAATTCCCCATGGTGTTTCATAGTTGCTGCACAAGGATTATTTTAAATTAATTGGGTTTAGTATGAGGTTATTAAAACAATTCTGTTGGTGTTTTAATTCTAATATGCATAGAAGAGTTACAGCTGTGGAGGTGAAATGAGTATATAATGAAGTTTTCATTAGTAACAGTTAATGAAGTTGACTTGCATCATGTTTAATTTAACACAGAAAGCAGTTTTAAGTGAAATGATTATTGGGAGACTGTAGAATACCATTTAGCATCATCGTATTCTGAGGTTTGCATTTTGACTACTCTGAGGATTAGTGATATCCAAAGTTTCTTCTGAATACAGATAAAAGCCTGTGGCAATAATGCTCTTTAAAAAACTGTAGGTAAAACAGTATAGCGTAACAGCTTTATTGTTCACAGAATGTTAATACCTATCATTATGGAAATTAGGAATATTTCTGTTGCCAGTAGAGCAGATTACATATGTGCAATTCAAAGTATAGATTAGTGTACTGCTGAATTGGTACACCCAGTTACCTTAATTTAAGTGTTGTTAGCTATCTACTGTGCAGTTGAGATGGCTGTTCTCCTTATTCCTGGTGTTTTCAATAAATAAGGGACTAGTTCACTTAAACCTCAGATTCAATTCCAGGAATTTGTAGAACATGACAAGAGGCAAAGCAGGTACAATTCTTGTATGTGAGATGAAAAGCAACCAGTTGAATATGGAGGATAGAAATGCATCACTCCAATGCTCTGTATGTAACGTCAGTCAGTTTTTCATATCTCACTATGTTTCTTCAAATTTCTTTTCCTCAGAAGAGCAGGGTAGGTTCTTCAGCTCCTACTACAGATTTTTATGTAATTGTTGTTTTCACCAGTTCTATTTTTTTGTACTTTTTGAAAAAGTATTTCTGCTTTTTACATATTGCTAATGTGAATTCAAAGACAGTCACTCAATACAGCAGTCGTATACTGAATTTTACGATGCAGTGGAAAGCAATCAGTATAGGATTGTGGCAGGAGTGCTGGTGTAACATTTATTACCTTAAAAGTTAGGTAATGCTCTGCAGTAATGCTCTGATGTTTTTATTTAAGTATTGCAGGTAGTTTGACTGTATACTTGATGATTAGCCTGTATTAGTATGTAATCTGTTAGGTGAATTAATGACTTATGAGCTCATAAAATACTTCTAAAATTTAGTTGAAATTCAGGCAGACAGGACTATTTTTTATAGATTGCAGTTTTAAAAACTGAAGACAAGATCAGAAGGTAAATCTATACAGTTCTTATTAGGTTATGTTTACAGAGGAAGATGTGAAATTCTACCTCGCAGAACTGGCCCTTGCTTTGGATCACCTTCACAGCTTGGGAATTGTGTACAGGGACCTGAAGCCAGAAAAGTAAAGTAAAATGTATTTTACCACTATTACGTGTATTTTGCTTGTTGCCTTGCATTTTCTACTTTAGTGATGTAAAAAATTACAAATATTATTGTTAGACTGTGTAAATGTAAAAAAACATATCTGTGATTTTAATGAAATAATGTTGGCTTATTAAATTAATAATAGCAGTTGGAGATCAAAGTTCTTAACTTTTATGTTTTAAATGTTTTATGTAAACATTCCTCTTTATGTGTATTGGTGAATGTGAATTTTAATTTTCAGCATTTTGCTTGATGAAGCAGGACATATCAAGTTAACAGGTAGGTAACACTTACTAGTATAGCACTTTCTGAACATATTCCTGTACAAGCTTTTAGTTACAAGCCTAAGACATGTATAGTGATGGCTAGATTATGTGTGAGCCAGTATTTAGCAGTTTAGAAATTGGTTTATTAGACTTCTTAAATCTGTATCACTTCTCTATATGATTTTTTTTTTGTATAAAAGTACTTTTATTGAAGTATTTTAGATTACCAAAGACTGTATCTTACAGTTTTCAGATCCTTATGTCCATGCAGGTTCCACTGAAGTTAGTTTTCAGGGCTAATATTTGTGTAGATCAGGTTGCAGTACTAACAGCAATATTGCTAACTGCATATCCTAATTGCTGTGTTTAAAATTTAAGAAAAGTAGTTGGAAATAAAAAAAAACAGCCATTGAATGTGTTTTTTAAGGTAGCTTTAGTTCAGGAGGTGGTACATTAATAACTCAAACTATCCACCGTTCCGATTAGGAAGTGAGCTGTATCAAGATTTACTATGAAATGCCTTTTAACAATAGATCAAGAGGTGGTAGAGACAGGCTAAATTTGCTGACTGAGACTTTTAAAAGGGAGCAGAGGTGCTTTTGGTGTAAAAAGGTTTTAGTGCAGAGTGAGACTTCTGAAATATTACTTCTTTTTTTTGCCTGTCTAGATTATCACTTTGAAATGCATACAAAATTGCAGAACAATGTTCTATGAGGAACAGTTAAAATATATATATTCTAGGAAATTACAAATGCATAAGGCTATTTGGAAATCAAATTGCAATCAATTTCTGCAAGCTTTAAATTGTATTTCAGGTTATGCTTTTATGTTCTAGATTTCATTATATATCTTATCTACAGATATTGCCTATTAGATTCCAAGATAAAATTAAGCTTTTTTAACGCTCAAAAAATTGGTGGAATAATGATGGAAAGAAATCATGTTTATAAATTGCATAATTTTAAAAATTCTGTATTATATGTTTAAATCCAGTTATCTCCTAAAATTCTCATTTCCTTCTGAGACTGGAAAGAATAATTTATGGGATTATTGATTAGCAGTCATTTCCCATTTGAAAAAAGGGACTCTTGAGAGTTGGGCAAATGTCAAGGACTTGTGTATTCAGTGGCATTGTTCAAACTAGGGAAGAAAAAGGATTCTGGGAGTGAAGTGAGCAAGATTATATATTATATTATATATTATACATTATACAAGATTACTGAGTTTGATTCAGGTTGCAGAACCATGTTGTCTTATATAACAACAGTATTTTTAGTCTGATTTTATTTATTCATCATTCAGTAATACTAGACCATGCAGACTGAGTTCTCTTTGAACCTGATTTTTACTTCTATGCAATTTTTTATGTGAATAAAGCAGGCAGTAAACAGAAATGAGATCTTCTGATTATCTTAAGGCTCTAATCATGTAATATTTCAAATATTTTGAGTAGTAATATTGATGGCTAATCAATTTAATACGATTTATAGACTGGCATATAGTAAACTGGTTGTGTGCAGTATTTCTAGATATCTGCAGTTTCTTATTTCATGAAGAGCTAGGATAGTGACACAGTATTCTGAAAGCAAGCAAACAAAAGCTGTCAACACTTTGAACTACTGTGTACAGTATTTTGGTTTTTCTAAAGTTCTTTACTGGCTATATTCTTGTAATGCTGTTGTTGTAGACTTTGGACTCAGCAAAGAATCAGTAGATCAAGAGAAGAAGGCCTATTCTTTCTGTGGTACTGTAGAATACATGGCACCTGAAGTGGTAAACAGGCGAGGGCACAACCAGAGTGCTGACTGGTGGTCCTTTGGTGTTCTCATGGTACTGTGCTTCATTGCTTACCTTGCTTAAGGTCACAAATGCATTGCATATGTCTAAGTGAATGTGAAGTAATGTCATTAGAATAAGCTTGTCCTGATCTAATTACTAATGCTTGGGTAAGGGGAAGAGATAATAACTGATGTCACCTGAAATAGTAACTAATCTGAATAAAATTCCCTTTTCACCTGCTTAACCCTATAAGGAGTACTTGTCAGGAGCCAAAACAATCACATGTAGTCCATTGGTAGTTTAGAACAGTTGTGGTCAGTGTGAGTCTTCAGTTTGTATATTTATTTCAGATATTACTTGATAGTTAAAGAAAGAAAAAACAACCCTGAAGACTTGGTTTTATGGAATATTAGTTGCATTTTTGTAAGAGTAAGCCTGTTGAATGAATACTAGAGTGTAGCAGTGAAATAAACCAGTAACTGCTAGCACACCTATGCCGTGATGTGTTAGAGCATCAGGCTAAAATATGCACATTGAAATTAAAAGTAAAGTACTGTTTTAGAATTTATTCTTCTTGCTCTTTTTAGAGTATGGCAACACCTAAGACTTGGTTGTGGAGGAGATTTTATTACTTAGAGTAGTTTATGGATTTAAAATATTCCTACATCATCATTGTGTCTCACTTGCCACTGTTGTTATCATGTAAAGTGCCAATGACAATCAAAATTTAGATTTGTGAACTTTTTGGATAGTCTTTTAAAAGCTCAAGGCAATTATGTCTGACGTAGAGATAGGAAGCACTACAGTACTTAACACTTTGAGCAGTTGGGGGAAGAAGTGTTGATTTAGATTAACATTTGTTCTTTTCAGTTTGAAATGCTTACTGGTACACTGCCATTTCAAGGTAAAGATCGAAATGAAACTATGAATATGATACTCAAGTAAGTATATCTTCTTACTTTTGGAAAGTCAGAAAATGTCATTTAAATATGTTTTAACAGCTTGTTATAGCTGCTTGTGCTTGAAGAGTTTTAGGAAGAACAGGAACAAAAAAGCCAAGCCCCCTCCCAAAAAGATTTATATCCCAGACCACAAAAATACAATGAAGTATATTCAGGAATTAAAAACTTAAGGATTAACTTGTATTTTTATTGTTGGTATATAATAAAGGTAAAAACAGTACAGTGAATTATACCACCATTATTTACCGCTCATGATGTTGTTAAGACTGTTACAGCATCCTTTATTTTGTAAGCAGTAGTTAATCAGGTGTTGCTTTGTGTATGTAGATACAGAGAGTGCACATACATGCTCACATTTTTCATATTAAATTACGTCAGTTACACCAGAAGCTGTCTAACAGGACAGACTGGGTAAACTGGTAATTACTAATTGAAGCTGTTAGGCAAATATGTTCTCATCTTTATTTGCACTTAGCTAACAAAGAATTTGCTTTTGACCACATGTAGAGCCTTGAGCCTTTTGAAGGGGTGATAGTCAGGGAAGGGGGTGAGAGAGAAGCTCTCTTCCTACCAGTGTACAGCAGTTTGAGCTTACCCTGAATATGAGTTTATAGTGTAATTACCCGTGAAAACAGGTGGATTAGATCACTAGCCTTACTTGGCGCTTGAAGTGATACTACAGTTCTGCAGAAGAACTTCTTGCCTTAGCAAGTCAGTAAGCTTTTTATATGATGGCTTAATGAGGCTTCTACTTCTTGAGGCTTTTGTTTCAAGAGGAATATTAGTAATCACTTCAGGGGCAAGTAATTTGGGATTTGGTGAGTCTCTTCTGGCATTGATTCTGGTGGAGGTATTTTGATGGTACTTCCTGGCGACATGAAGATATCTTTGAAAATATGTATTCCTGAGAATTGTTTTACTCTGTTTTAGCATAAATCTTGTTTTGGAGGCTTAGCTGTGGTTCAGGGTGTCTTTTTGTTCAGATTTGTTTTGGGCTTTTGTTTAGGTCTGGGTTTGGTTTCTTTTACATAATATGAAACTTAAAAGCTGATGATTTAAATATGTACAGTCTACAAGACTTTGGAATAGATCCTTGATGTATCAGATTGTGCAATGAATTCTGTGTAGACAGTTTTTGGCAAGATACATTTCTTTTTACTTGGTCTCTTTTTTCCTTTAGAGCAAAACTTGGGATGCCTCAGTTCCTCAGTCCTGAAGCACAAAGTCTTCTGAGGATGTTGTTTAAAAGGAACCCATCAAATAGATTAGGTTGGTTCATTTATTTGGATCTTGGAAATAAAAGTAATTGGGTTAAGATGATTATTTAAAGGAAGTAGTTGCTAGAGACACTCAAGCTCTGCATGGTCGTAACATTTAGGTCTAGCTACCATTTTTTATTGGTTTGGGTCGTGACTTCCTGGGGTTGGCTAATGAATGATTACTTTCTTCAATCAGTGACTGTAGCAGTGAGCCAAGGCTTTGACAGTGTCAGAGCAAAGATAATCGACTGTATTATGGGCTTCTTGTAATCTGTTTGCCTCCCTGATAAGGTGTATGCTTCTTAATTGAGTATTTTACATCTTTTGAATATTGCTTTATTTTTAATTCCCTCAGCCATGTCTTTGCAAAGTTTTTAGAAATTATCTAATTTTTTTAGTGCAGTCATCTTCAAAACTTTATCCAGAAGTGTTATAAATACAGTATTTTCTTTGCTCAGGAGCTGGTTCAGATGGAGTTGAAGAAATTAAGAGACATCCTTTTTTTTCTACTGTTGACTGGAATGTAAGTACAAAATGAATCAAATGATGCTGGTTTCAATTTTTCTACGTGTTGCAGCATTATAAGTACTTGTATCCAAATAAGGCACAGTAAACACTGCAGGACTGCTGACTGTTACGTTCTGGCTTCTATAATTTGGCATATGGAGCTGTAGTATTTATGGTATAGAGAGTAATAATTATGAAAAGTGCATTTACTTTTTAAATAATGAAGAGTTGCAGCATTCAAAAGCTTAAATTGTCTGTTAGAACACTCTGTTTGGGAGAGGATGCTCACGTTGCCTGTGTGCAGGAATCCTTCTCTCCAGTAAACGTCTGTCTAGTGCTTCCATGTGGGGCACAAAAACTCACTGTGACTGTGATTCTCTTTGACTTCTCTCTAGTTAGCTGCAGCACATTCTGATTTTATCAGTTATACTGTGTTCACAGCTCAAGTATTGACTGAGATGATCTGGAGTCTGTACAAGCTCATGAATGCTTGCTTAAATTTTTAACAAGCACCTTAAAGCTTTTCATCTGCAGATGTCTATAATCTTTTGAGATGTGTTTCCAGCAACATTCTCAAACCCCAGATGCTCTATATCAGATAAACTCACTCTGGAAACACTCCTTTGCTATAGTGCCTACAAAAGGATACAGACAGGACTACCTGCAATGCCAGCCAATACTGTGCTCAGCTGTTTCTTTAAAGCCTGCTGTTGTGATCCTTCTCTTTATCTCTTGCATCTGCGTCTGAGAAGGTGGTTTTTCTAGCTGTGTTATGCAGTATCCACCATAAAGTCCTGTTTAGCAAATAGAGTTTTCAGTAACAGCAAAACTTTCATGTTAGAATGCTTCGTAAATCCTTTTTTTTTTTTTAATATCAGTGAGGAAGTTTGAAAGATCTGCACCGTTTCTGGGTTTGTTTTTTTTTTTTTTCCCCTTTTATTAATTTGACAGTGCTTTATATTTATTTCACTGTGGTGTTGATGCCCACTCCTGTATTTTATCTTGTTATTTCTTTGGATGATTCAGGTCCCTCTTCCTTGGTTGTGTGTTTTGTGGGGGTTTTTGTTTGTTCTTTTTATTTATCTTTTTATTGAAATATGTTGCATGTTTCTGTGCAGGAAGATGAAATGAGAAGAACTGCAAAAAAAAAAAAGGTCTGAAAGGATGAGAGAAATGCTAAGAAAATGTTCTCAGAACTTCCTGAACTTTGCATAGGGCTGCAACATTGCTTGACTTTTCCTTAACTGTGAATGGGGCTTATTGCAGATTTGAGATGAGCAGGGCAATGCATTTTTTTTTACAGCATATTGAGTAAAGTAGAAAAAATGAGCTTTTCCCTTCCTTTCCCCGATTTAGTTTATTAGATCAGGAAAAAAAATGGAATAGAGCTTTGAGAATTGGCAGTTCCTTGCCAAAAGGTACATGCCTGTCTCTCGTGAGAAGTCTCTGGGACCCAGAAGAGCAAGGTGAAGACTGTGTTCCATGTCTTCCCTTTGGTGTGGGTTTTTCAGGGCTCTGACAAAAGAGCTGTGAGCCAGGTCTGAGATGATGGCAGAAGGTAAGATGTGCTATGGCTGTTCCATGTTTTTCTGGGTAAGCCATGGAGGAGCTAGTGACAAGTAACAGCCTGTTGGAGTTTTAAAAGTACTGATCTGGTAGATGGGGCACATTCAGAAGAGTAAGGAAAAAGAGTTCTGTATTGTTTGACTTGTTTGGTAACATTTACTGTAGCAATTCAAATCAAAGCTCCATGAAAGTAAAGCAGTCTTTCCATATATATTTGTGGTTTTCTATGTGCTATATATTATTCACTCTTTCAGAAAACTGTTTTAATTAAATAATAATATTGCAGTTGCTTACTCTCTAGCTTGCAAAATCATAGCACCTGTGGAAGTTTCATTCACTCTTAGTTTTATGATCTTGTCTTCCTACTTTAGAAACTGTTCAGAAGAGAAATTCAACCTCCATTTAAGCCTGCTTCTGGAAAGCCAGAAGATACCTTCTGTTTTGACCCAGAATTCACAGCAAAAACACCAAAAGGTAATTGTGTGTGGTTGTAAGTTGGTGAGGTTTGTGGGACAAGAGGGGTCAGGTTAGTGTTACAACAACAAACAAAGACCTCAAAGTTAAAAGGAAAGGGTGTAGCAGGTTTCCCGTACTTTGAAGGAGTACGTTCCCTTGGTGGTTTCTATTCTTTGAAATATTTTGCTATACTTTTATATTCCTTTTTTTTCCTGCTGGTGAATCAGCCATAACTTCAAAACCATAATTCAGACGTTAAGCCAGACGTGCAGTGCTTGTGGGGGAAAGCATTGCTACAATAAGTAAACTAAATTTGATTGCAGCAGTGATTATTTTTAGAGTCAGTATTCCACTGAAAATTACTTGCTTTAAGTAACTTTCTTAAGCCCATTGCTTACTATAATTATTCAAATTAAATCTTAGAACTAGTATTATAATACCTTTTTCATTGGGTTGTTCCCTTCACTACCCATGCTGAATTCGACTTTACTCCTTAGAAAATGGTGATGCAAAGGTATAGAACTGTGGGGAAGATGCAGAGTGGACTGAGTATCTGTATGACTAGATCAGTTGAAAAGACATCTCCAGTAGTTTTTAGAAGCTTATGAGAATTTATCTTTAAAATATCCCTTAAGTTATTGAACCGCAAAGATTTCCTAGTAACTGAACTTGGAAACAAGGCAAGTGCAAACACTGTTTAGTATGCTTCAGGTTTCACTTCAGGTTTTCTTTTGTGAGTTTTTCTTTACTGCTGCATCTTACTTTTAAAACCCCTTGTCTGTTTGTTTGGAGAATGTCTATGGTTCTGATAGACTGCACAGAATTATCAAGCTGTGCTTACTGTGAAATTTTAGTGGATTCAGAAGTACATACATTTAGAGGAAAACCTGGTTCTAATTATTCAGTAGTATTACTAATTGAATATCTTGTCTCATTTCTGCCTTGCCAGCAGCACATATACCACTGGAGTAGCAACATCTGTGGGCGCTCATCTTTGCTATGCAGTCCTTAATCATAAGACTGTGATCTTTATTTCTTTCTCATAAGTAGTAGTGTTGTTCTAATAAACTTCTTCCTAAGAACATGTATTCTAACACTAGTTCCTGCAGTATCTTGCAGTTTTAGATGAAACCAAGGAATACTTGCTTTGTGTTTGGTATTGAAATAAGAGAAGACAGATAAATGACTGGAAGTCTTACTCACCATCTGGTGTTAGTCCCGTTTGCTCCCCTTGCCTCAAAATGTGTTTTTTTTCTAACATGCCTCTCCTGAATGTTTAAAAAATAGCCTTGCTGGGATTTAGCCACGCTAATCAAATGTGTATGCCACTAGATTCTCCAGGAGTCCCACCTAGTGCGAATGCACATCAGCTTTTCAAAGGATTTAGTTTTGTGGCAACTACTACTGTAGAAGATCATAAAATATCACCACTTACCAATATACTGCCAATAGTACAGGTACGTCCTAGGTATATGTTTTGGGAAACTTTTTTGACATGCCAAAGACCAATATTTAGTGTTTGCAGTCTGTTCCTTTTTGTTGGGGAGACTTAAAATTTGCATTATTAACATGTTTCCATGGGATATTTCTAAATTTTAGAGTGCGTTGCTGTTTTTCTGGAGGCAGAATTCATAAGAGAAAGTGTGGGCAACCAGGAAAAAGTTTTGCTGTTGGAAACAGTACTATGGGCGACAGGCATTTTGTTGTTATAGGTAACAGATTGTATGTGTTTGTTTGTTAAGCAGCTTCATGGAAACAGCGCACAATTTACTGATGTATATGAACTGAAGGAAGATATTGGTGTTGGTTCCTACTCTGTTTGCAAGCGATGTATCCACATAGCTACAAATATGGAGTTTGCTGTGAAGGTACTTTAAATAAATTTCATTGTGACAGTTCTGAAACTATTGCATAGTAGTTTTGTAAATTTAAATACCTGAATTTTCTAGGCAGTGGAGATACTTAGATGCTGTGGGAAATGAAAAATGGTGTTTGATTCATTTGTTGAAATTTTGTATTGGCTTCTTTTTGTGGGTAAAGTTTTGAAGATCTGGCTTTGCAATTACAGTCTGGAAGCCTGAAAGTACTGCACGATGATAACACCTGAAATAAAATAAAATCCACAAGGGTGGAGCAGCGCTGCGGGGAATTAGTGATGCTTCAGACAGTCCACTGCATTTCCTTGTCAATTGGAGCAGAATGGACTGCATTAATGACATAATTTTAATCACTAGTAAGGATAGAGCAAGAAATGAATAAGCAGTGGGGTGTGAAGATGGAAGATTAATTAAGTGAGATTAATAAGAAGTAATGAACTCTAGAAATATTTTTATTCTGTTGTTGAAGTGGGAATAAACACTTTGTTTAGCTAAGTTGTTTTTCCTGTTGCTATATTTTGCAGATAATTGATAAAAGTAAGAGGGACCCCTCAGAAGAAATTGAGATTCTCATGCGTTATGGACAACATCCAAATATTATTACTTTGAAGGATGTATGTACCTCTCTTTCTCTGTTATCTCTTATTACACAGTAATCAAATAAATATGGATGGAGAAGCTTACTAGGATTCATTTAACTTACTTTACATAATAAAATATATTGGAAGAGCAGTACATATAGTAAAGTGCTGTTTACATAGAGAAATTATGTAAAAGTTAGAAATACTGTGTTTCATCTTATTTCGAGCAAGTAGCTAATGTGTTGGCCATGTGAATCTGAAAAAGCAGCTGCATGTTGTCGATATATGTGAAGTGCTGGCAACTGAAAATTGTCCATGGAGGGGAAAAGCAACAGGAGCAGTAGGGCTACTCTCCTCTTACAGCAGAAGTTCCTAGTCTGAAAAACTTGATTCATGAACTAACAATTGATTACCTTGATGTCTCACAGAATGCCAGTAAGCTGCCCTATACTTCGTGCTTGAAGGCTCCTGCATTGCAGAATTAAATTTGACAGTCCCTGCTGTTTGTGCTTTATGTTCATATGTGAAGAGGTGAACAATCTATCTGTGACTTTCATTTATCAGGATGTATAATTATAGGTGATGTTTTTAAGAGATAATCTGTATTTATATATATATATATATATATATGCACTTGTTAAATTTCTCCTCAGGTGTATGATGATGGTAGATTCATATACCTTGTCACAGAGTTGATGAAAGGAGGAGAGCTGCTTGATCGAATTCTCAGACAGAAGTTCTTCTCTGAACGAGAGGCTAGTGCTGTATTATACACTATAGCCAAGACTGTGGACTACCTGCACTGCCAAGGAGTGAGTGATTTCCTCCATGACATAGCTTCTTTCATATTTCTCAGAATTAACGTGCCTTTAGTTATGTGCTTTAGTTGGCTTGCTTTTTATGGCAGAAGGGAAGAGGTTTTCTGAGTATTTTATGACAAATGTGAATAATATAAACAACTCATCCTGTTATTCTGGCAAGCCCGTAAGACTCTAATTGTACAGTTTATGAAACAGCAGATATTTGTTCTCTTAGGCTCATGGGCAAATGGTTATGTTCCAGTTGCATTATGAGCCAGTAGGCTTTTTTATTACATTCCTTGAACTAGAATTTATTGTTCCTTGGAAGTTACATAATTGTGTAGATCTCTTAATAAGTATGTTAATCTAGAGAATAGTTTCTAAATTTAAATTATGTACAAATATACATGCAAATTTTAAGTGATGGATTTTAAAATTTCTTTGTTTGAAGGTAGTGCACCGAGACCTTAAACCTAGTAATATTTTATATACGGATGACTCAAATAATGCTGATTCTATCAGGATTTGTGATTTTGGATTTGCAAAACAGCTTCGAGGAGAAAATGGACTACTTCTAACTCCATGCTACACTGCAAACTTTGTGGCACCAGAGGTATCTTAAGCTGATACATGTGTTCTCAGTGCTGGTTTTGATGCATCAAGTACTTAAACTTTGTAGCAGTGCTTAAGAAAAAAAAAAATAAAAAAAAAAAAAAAGAAAAATTCTGCTAGTTTTCCTTAGATAGAATTATACATACTTTAATAAACACTGGTGCATATGTTTATAATAAACCTGCTTTAAAAATAGCAGAATCCGCCCTTAAAAATGAGATGTAAGCCTCCTGAAAACCTTAAGAAATGATGTTCTGGGGACAAGAAGTACTTTTGGTAGCTGCTGTACTCTGTATATCAAGAAATAATCAATCCTGGGATTGACTCACCCTTCCTTAGGCTGTGCAGTGGTATTGGTTTGGGGTGGTCTTTTAATACTGAGAAGTCTTTAAATGCTTTTCGTTTTATAGGTTCTCATGAGACAGGGATATGATGCTGCCTGTGACATATGGAGCTTGGGTGTTCTTCTTTACACAATGTTGGCAGGGTGAGAACTATTTCTTAGCTTTTCTGTTTACCTAAAATTCCAGCATGCTGCGTGAATCCATGTTTTTGTTAAAATGGTAAGATATTATCTGATCGATTTTTTGAATGCAGAATGTCAAAGACACTGCAATGGAACAGGAATCTTATGTAAATATGTACATACAGTAGGCTTATCTCATAGATAGGTTCAAGGTTTCTCTTCTGTAGTGCATGAATGGGAAGATGCCAAAGTCTGTCCCAATTTCCAGGAGACAACTTGGTCTGTAAAAGTATGTGGCATTTTCTTTCTCCTTCTGCCCCTTGTCCTCCCGACCCTAGCACCCTTGTAGTCCGCCTTGTATCTCCTGTCCCAGGCTTGAGTCCTGGCCCTTTTGTAGAACACACTGGCTTGTAACCTCTTCAGTTTTCTAAACCTCTAAGCTTCCATTAAGCACTATGAGATGCTCAGTGGCAAAATATTTTTTGTCTTACAGATAAACACTATCTATTGGAAACTGTTCCCCTTGGTAAATTTGTACTTCTTGTAAAATCACCGCCACCACCACAATTCTGTCATAAAAACTAGGATTCCTATATGATTTAAATGCAAATATGCAGATAAATACTGGGCAGTATGCTGCCTGCGCACTTGAGAAACGTTGTCTGAATAAAAGGTATAGCAGGTTAAAAGCAGGGGTTAGGAGTGTTCCAGCATGAATTCCCGTGTTTCCAGTTTGTTCCTTTTAAGCACATCAACTGGAAGACTAAAACTAACTGTCTGGGATCATTCCTAAACCTCCATTGATGATGCAGAGCTTTCAAAGTACTGAGATAGAATGCACTAAGATTAGTTATTATTAAGCTTTATTATTATCATCATTATTATACTTGATTAACCACAATGAAAATAATATCGTTCTGAAGATGAAATGTTAATATAAGAAGTATTTAATAGTATATAGTGTGTTTCTATTGGCAGACTTGTAATGATTCATGAGATTTTACCAGTTTCTTGCAACTTCTTACCTATAATAAGGCATTTTGGCTTTCCTTCTTTTTTTTTTTTTTCCTTTCAACAGCTATACTCCATTCGCCAATGGTCCTAATGATACTCCAGAAGAGATCCTGGTACGGATAGGCAGTGGAAAATTTTCCTTAAGTGGAGGCAACTGGGACACAGTTTCAGATGCAGCAAAGGTGTAAATGTGTTTTGTTCTCATGTTTTTGTATAATCTGAATGAACATCTGCTGAACTTCATAAAACAGACTAGTCTAACACAGTAGTGTGCCGTTATTGCCTGCAGACTTTATTGTAGTGAAGGTCATGTGGCCAAACCTCCAGCTCATAGCAGGATCAGCTGTGGCATCTGATAAGGTAGCTCAGGGCTTTACTCAGTCTGACTTTAAAAACCTCCAAGGGTGGTGTCTGAACAGCTTGCCTGGGAAGCCTTTTCCAATGCTTGGCTATTGTCATGGGGAAGCCTTTTCCAATGCTTGGCTATTGTCATGGGGAAGCAGCCTATGTCCCTGTGGATGGCTGCCCATCTGCCTGTTCTCCACACCTCCAGCTTGGTGTCCCACTGCAAACTCAATGAGAGTGTACTCTCTTCCTTCCCCAGTCACTGACTCTTGAAGATTTTTAAAGAAGATAGGTCCCAATATAGGCTTTTCTAACAATCAGTTGGGGTTTTTTATTTCTTGTTTTAACTTGAATCAAAATCAGGTGTTTGTGGATTCCTTAAATGGCAGGATGACTTTTTACAATTATTGTTAGTTCTAATTAGTCTTGCATGAATAGGTTAATATTTCAGTGCTGAATTCATCAGGTCTTTTGTCTTTGTTAGTATTTCCAGGCATTAAACTAGTACCTTAACAACCAAACATATTTGGCTGTCTTGCCAAAAACTCTTGATCAGCTTGGTTATACATCTGCCCCTATTATTTAAAGACAGCATCACTCATCAGTTGCTGTATGTGTTGTCTGGGTTTCGTGCTGGCATGGTCTGTAGGTATCTTAGTCACCAGCGTTACCTTTTATAAAGTTTGGCATAAATATTAAATCTTTTCTTGATCCTTTAGAACTGCACTACTTGTTCATTTTGGTAGGAGTGATTCAGAATGCTTATTGGCTGATGCTGTCTTAGCACAAGTAATTCACTTCAGTATATGGAAGAATGCTTAATGTTTTGTACCTAGCAAAGGGAACATTCTGTCAGCTTGCTCATATTTTGTTTTCTTTCAAGCTATTCCTGTATCTGTTCTGTGCCCTTCCCACCCAGCTCTTCTTTTGACCAACATTGTAATTAGTAGCTAATTGCTAATGCTTCTAAACAGGCAAATACAAGTGTCCGTTTTTGTTGTTTTTACTCTTTCTGTAGTTCCTTGAAGGAAAAATTCATTGATAGTATATCGCTGTATATGCATTCAGTTGTAATATGTAGTCAGCAGACCCCAAATATGTAGTACAAATGAAGTTTGCAAATAATAGCTTTCTTCTGTAAAATGTTTGCTAAATTTTAATATTATTTCTAGTCCTTTAAAAGATTGTATTAATAAGCAACTGAAATATGAAACAAACAAGAGTAGGTTTCTTTACAATAAAGGCTCACTCTGTTGAATTGTTTAAATAGTACAACACATTGTTTTCAGACTTCTGCAGTGTCAAGGCACAGAATGATCCAATTTATCTGCTGACTTTTGTGTGTGTATATTTGCATTGTGTTCATCCCTGCTATGTAGGGTACTCTTTTTTTCATTGCTGCCTTAGTTAATGCTTTAAAATCTGCATAAGATTATTTTAACTGAATAATGTGCGTGGTTTTCATTTTTATCTAGGACTTGTTATCACATATGCTTCACGTAGATCCACATCAGCGGTATACAGCAGAGCAAGTATTGAAACATTCATGGATAGCCTGTAGAGACCAGTTGCCACATTATCAGCTAAACAGGCAAGATGCACCACATCTAGTAAAGGTAAAACAACTGAAAGGCTGACTGTTGCCTGAGCTGGTAGATGCACAATGAATTGGGTTGCTTTTAGAGCTACAGGCAGAACCTTTTGTTTTCCTTTTGTTTTCCCTGGTACCTAGATATTTGAGCTACATGTGCAGATAAATTATGGATAAACACATTTTATTAACCTATGTATAAAGGAAGAGGTTTTCCTGGGTGTTTTGTTTTCAGAGATTAAGGTAACTTTGGTCATACAGAAACCTGGTAAGAAAGTCACCGGGGGCAGACTGCCATATGTCTGCTAGCATTCTTATTCAAGTAATCTTTTGGGATTTGTTTCTATGACTGGCTCATATTGTGGTTTCCTAGCATAATTTAATAAACTATGTTACAGGTTTTTTCCACTGGTATTTTATCTGTTCTATATCAGTTTCTGACTTGACACAAAAACATTCTACTGTATGCAGACAGATTTTAGGTTGGCTTCATTAGTTTTGTTGGATTCAAAACCAACAACATGTGATAGCCAGTCTTAATTGTGTTGTCTTCATAAGTCAGGCCCTGAGTAATCACTTTCGTGGCTGTATTTGTTAAATTGATGCTCGTGTTCTTGGAAGATACTAATTCTGACCCATACGAAAGGGTGACTTCTACATCTAAGGTATATAAAAGAAATATGCAGGAAAGAATAAGAAATGTCGGACACCTGTGCTTGTACATGTGAAGGAAGCAGCAATAAATGTTTTTGTTTGGTTTTGAAAACAGACTTTAGAGACCATGCATGACCTGCCTTAAGTCCTGTGGGGTTTTTTATAGAGTTAATTAAGAATCTATTTTCTTTATATTTTTTTATGAAAATGACCTTTACAGACTTTCTTGTGTTTCATTGTTCTCTAGGGAGCCATGGCTGCTACATATTCTGCACTGAATCACAAGACATTTCAGCCAGTGTTAGAGCCTGTTGCAGCCTCCAGTTTAGCTCAGCGACGGAGCATGAAAAAGCTAACATCAACAGACTTATAGATCCACTGGGACACCTTAGCGAACAGAAGCAAGGGGAAAATCCAATAAGTGGCTCTATTTTGCCTGACCTGTGATCAAAAGGCATCTATGGTTTCCTGCTACACTACTTGAATTCTGTAAAAGTCCTTTTTTTAAAAAGAAAAAAAAAAAAACCCACAGGTTCATACTGTGTTGTTTTACAGGCCGTATCTGTTAAATTAATTTAAACATCAGGTACACCATGATGAATTTCTCAACACTGTCCTTTAAGAGATCTGTTGCAAATATTCTTTCACGTTCTGTATAGTTTTGCTGGGTTCATTTAAAAAATGGTTTAGGGGACCGTTGCCAATGACCAAGTTGTACATAAAGTGTCAGTGTAAGTTTTCTTCTCACACCGTTAGACCCTGTTGTGAAGGGCAAATTCTTAATTTTGTAATTGGGCACTTACTCATTTAACTTAATTAACTTGTTCACTACTATTACAAAAAGCTGACTAATGTATTGTGCCAGTGTTAAATGCATTAGTGTTAATTTGGAAGGTCTGTTTTTGCATGGTGCCAGTAACTGATAAGTTTATGTGAAAATACGAACAAAAGGGACGTGTAAGATTCTGCACTTTACCCATAAGCTTAATTTGATCACTTGTGACCCAAAAGAAGTGGGGGTTAACAAATGGCCTCTTACAGGAAAAATAGCATTTTTAGTTATTACCATGAATGGTAGTGTGTCCTGCACTGAGCTGGAGAAAGTAAGTATGTGTATAAACTGCCAGTATTAAGGATCTCAATAACATTGGTACTGCTTTAAGACATCATTCCATCCAATACTTTTATTTGTTTTGTCTGTCTATTAGTACGATGACTATGTTACTGTTTCCTTGGCAGTTTCCACTGAATATACACAATATTAAGTTTGTTTGGTATACAAGACAAACTGACACTTTATTATAACAAACTTGGCACATGGATTTTATTTTTTATTTATTTGATTTTTATAGGATGCTGCTTCTATCTGAATCTCTTGCCGCATGTACAAATATTACAGGACATAAATGCAAAATTGTAATTGCCTAACTGTAGGGGTAGCTCGGGAAAATAAATAAGCCTTGCAGTGTGCCCAGATAAAGGAATTCTCACCAAGACATTTCACAGTTATGGACAAGTTATTGATCATATCCTGTCGCCAGCAGTTCTTCACCCTCTCTGTCTTAATGTTAGAACTTCAGCTGTTCCTGGGTGCTGTGATGTGAAGGAAATGAATTTCAGGGCCAGAATTATATTGGGGTTTTCTGACTTGAAATCAGTGCTAACTGCTTTTAGACTGGGAACGAGTGCATTCAGGGATGATGAGCTTAAAAGTATTTTCAAAAGTGGTAGCCACTACTGTGGAATTGTAGTGTCATGGTGGAATGGGACATATGTGTGACCACAGTTAGACTGTGAACAGAGAATCCAAATGACCAAAAACTCAAATGTAGTTCAGACCGCTTTGCCATCACTGAATTTTGTGTCCCAAGTACCTTTGGTAGCCAATTACAAGACACCAGTGATGGCAGAACTTGGAATTCTGAGATAGGAAAAAAATAGCTTTCAGGAGAGTTCTGGCCCAACTGCCAAGAGTGGGAGTAGTAACTTGGATCTCAAAAGGCAGAGGGTGCTGGCTGGTTTTTGCTTGTACCTGTGAAGTACTTGGTGACATTGAAAGTACTGTTAGATAAACTGCTTTCTTCTGTTGTGGTGGGGGGAAGATGGAAGTTATCTGGCCAAATAGTTAGGTAAGAATATTTGTAGATTTGAGACTTAATGAATATAGCAAACATAGGTGTGCTATTTGTATCATGCAGAACATACCCCATTACTAAATTTCTTGAGTGTTTGATGGATGTTGGAAGCTTTAGGGGCCATTTGTGCCTAGTTTTGAGGTGCCTGTTTGAAATGCTTGAAAGCTTATCAAAGAGCACAACTGCTGCCTGGAAAGCTTATTGTTTAGTACAAAATCTTCCTCTTATGCACCTGATTCATCCTTCTACTCATTACTGAAGACCTTTGGCAGCAGGAATGCTTGTAAGCCTCTTCAGGCTATTGGTATAAATTTTTTTGTAAATTCACAATTGACTGCCAGAAGAATATAGATTCACTCTAATAAAAAAAAGGAAAAAAAAACCACAATAAAGTGATGGAAATAAAGCCCCCTGAGCTAAGGCCAAGGTATAGTGTGGGTTGAATTGTAGTAGTAAAAACTGTTAGGGATAGAGGGTAATGCAAGGTGCAGAACACAACTAAAATGTCAAACCTGAATTGTCTTCAGCTTTCCCATAAGGCAGCAGCTGGTCTTTAATGGCTTTATTCATGAATCATTTAACAGTGTTTATATTGGTATTTTCTTTTAGCTTGCTTAGAAGCACTGCATTATAAGCACCTTAAAAGCATTTTGCACAAAAGGAGTTGTAAGCAGCTGAAGGTACGTAAGTTCTTGGTGTGCAACACACAGGTGGTAAAAGTACACAAACAAGATGGATGTTCTGATTCCTAGCAAAGAATTTAAAGCATCTTCTATAAAGTAGTCCCTAATGTTTTTCTGTCATTACTAGCCTTTAGTGCAAGTGGTACTCCTGGGGTAAAAGCAAGGTTTCAGTGACTGCAGCATTACAAATTTGCCTCATCACAAGAAAAATATGTAGAAAAACACTTTTGTTCTATCTGACAGGCCAGTGTGCCCTGGTATGCCAGTTCTAATTGTTAATTGGAGGGGGAAGTTCACTTGCTATGAATAATTCAGCATATCAGTCTTTGAAGCATTTTGGATATGCATGGATGCAAAAGAGTTCCGTTGCAGTTTACTGAGCTCCATAGTATTTAATGATCCTCTCCTCTGTGATACTTCTTTTTTTAATTTCTTGCATACTTCTCAAACTTTTTTTTTCCCAAACATGGGTTTTGTTCAGCTAAGTAATTCTATAAAAGTAGCTTGGTCTGCATTACCACTTAAATGTTCAAATTCAGTGTTCTTTCAATTCAAACATGCTCTTGTCTAGAGGAAGAGGTTAGTGTAAATTGTTTCCCTTTTGTATCATCTCTGCACTGTTCAAGATTACAAACTAGTTACAATCTTTCTTACTGATTTACTTTTTTTTTTAAAAAGTATTATTTTTTTCATAAAGACTTGTCATTACAAAGAAATGGGCATATATATTAAGTATTCAAAGGGATTTCCAGGGAACTAAGCATTATCTTCAGTGATATAATGCTTTATCTGTTACTGACAGCAAAATAGCTTCTGCTCTGATGTTTGGTGATGGCAATTATAAATAAATGCTAGTTCTCAAGAGCATGTAGAGCCTGATAAGTTCTCTCTGAAGAGACATTTCCAGAGACATCAGCTATAGCTGGAGCAGGCTTATGACATACTGTGCTGTTCTTTCACCCCTCGGATATCGTGGTTTCTGTCTTCATTTATCCTTTTGATTAAAAAGTGGGGAACTCTTTTGTATTCCTGTTACATATCCAAAAATCTATGCAGTGGCATTGATATCAGCCAGTGGTGTGTAACAAAGACAGCCTATACTCATTGCTACAGGGGGATTCGTTTAAGCCACTCCTTTGTGGCTTGTGTTGTCTTAATGCTGTTACCGTATTGTGTGGGGTTTCTTTTCTACTATGCTTAAAACAAGTATATTTACTTTGACCATGTGAAGAGCCTGAGGTGTAGGGGGTCTAAGGGAGAGGGACCGTTTGAGACCTGCCTTGTAGTATGGTTTAAATTTTCTCTTTGTATCCAGAGGAGGTATCTAAAACCTGACCCAAGTGAGTTGTGTTAAGCTTGAATTCCATCTTCCATGGTTAAATTCATTTTTCCAGAGCTGATCTTTACATGTCCAGTAGTTAAAATTATCTGTAGCAGTCCTGAACAGCTAGAAGTTACTTGCAGTATACTTATGAACTGGCCATTTTGCAGTGACAGATTGCTGCATCCAGTGCTTTGCACTCAAATTTTGTAGTTAAAAAGTTGGGATAGCTTGTAAGAATTGAGTTTAAAGAATTACGTAGTACTGTAGTAGTTATGCTGATTTGTATCCATGAATTAGGCTCAAACATCAATGCAGACATGGGGATTTATGTGTTTCTGTAGCACTTAAGTGGGTTTTTTTTAGTCCTATCCAGAATGAGAAGTTCATACATATTTGTGGGAGGGAAGGGAGGAGCAGGTTTTTCTCTCTGAAAGTTTTCAGAAGGCTTCAGAAGCTGTGATAAAAGTCCATGTATAATCTTATGGGAGCTCTAGGTGATTAAAAAGTAAAAGATCTCCTTGAAAGTTCATCCTAAAGCTTTCTTGGGTGTGTATTGATACCTGTTGTTAGCATGCCTGTGCTGTCATTCATACCGTACCATCCTTTTGCATTAACACCCATGTAGTTAAGAATGCTGTTTGTCAGTGTGCTTTTTAAAACTTTATTCCCCTAAATTATGTTAGTGTTAAGCCTACATTTTCTTTTGGGATTAGAAGAATGAATACAGATTTTAAACTCCCCACTCTTAATGTATAGCTAAAGCTGACTCGAGTGATCATAATTTATGTAATTAGGAGTGTCCCCCCCAAATAATCGGTGACTGGTTTTCCTGAGATTTTTCCTGTGTGATGAAAGCAAACTTTCTTTGAAAGCTTTAAAAGATACTTAATAGATTATGTATCTTCAGTAAGATTTGGGCAGTTGCTTATTCCCAGTCATAAGCTTAAATAACATTGAATTTTCCTTTGAGTTCTTTGTTAGATGGGTTTTTTTTTTCATGTGAGAACTGAAAAGATGCTCAAGGTGGATCTCCTTTGCAGGACAAGGTGTTCCTATTTTGTGTGATTTGCATTAGGCTTATGAGCAGCGTTTGCTAAGTAGTTGCATTGTCATAATATCCCAAGCACTTTGGCATCTTGCACTGATACTCTGATTAGAGCTGAAAGTCTTCTGGCACGTGACTGGCTATAAATCTCAGTATACTAAAGGGCATTAATTGAAGACGGTGTGCAATGAATTACATGCTCTCTGAGGTACTTCAAAGATGAAACTATACAAAAGGTCCCCGTTATCAGATATTGTAACTGTCATTTCTTTCTCTAAGCATATTGTGGATTTTGTATCATACTGTATTTATTTCATTTAATTTTAAAAACGTTTTCTTTAAAGCTCTGTATATATTGACATTAAAGTTTGCATTGTACTACGTTCTCTTGTTGTAAGGCTGACTCTGGTAGTGCATTGTGTGGTATGTTGTTTTTCTTTGCTCTGTTGCCTTGAATTACGACATGCCAAAGACAACCTCAAAATCATATTTATTTTTGTTAAACTTTGTGAATAATGATAAAGGTGCAGTTTTAAATAGCTGACAGTTCCTTGAGTACTAGAATAAAAAGATTGCAAATTCATAATATTTTATAATTGATAAAAATCCATCATTTATGATTTGGAAGTTCACCAACTCCTGTTTTCTAAATTGATATCAAAAGCAAGGAGCAGACATTCCTAAATTAACCATACTGTGAATTGCATTATTTGGGAAACCTAGCCAAAAATCTCTCATACATCAAGAGCTGTTTATAAATTTGTACTCAGTCAAGTGTTTCATGCCACACTTTCAATAAAACATCCATTCGCCGGTAGGATCAATGTGTTACTTTAGGATGGGAAGATCTACCTTGGTATTTTTCAAGTACCCAGATTTTACTTAATCTATAAAGAGGAAATAGTTTTCTGCAGAGATTTGGTCCTTGGGATACAGGTGCCTGTGTTAGGAATGATTACATTAAAGCCAGTGACCTGCACACTGCTCAGATCTGAGCATATGTGTCAGCATTCACCATGCAAGGTCTTGGGAGCTGCAGGAGGTGGCTCTGCCTCCCAACACCGCTTTGGCTTTGCATTTAAGCTGATGAAGCGCTGCAGATTATTGAACACTTCTGTCCTATACACCAGCTGTTGCTGTGAAGCTGAATGTCACTGGTATCCCTTCTACAAGGTGATGGAACAGCTCAGTGTGCAGTTGGTAATACTCTTAATGGGACAATAAGGTAAGATTTCGATACAACAGTTGATGTTAAATGCTTCCAAGGTATTTCACAGAATCATAGAATTTGGTTACTAATGTTGCTGTTTGTATTCAGAATGGGTTACAGATGCCTTATTTTTCAGTTACACTCTCAGTCCAAAAACACAGGATAGTTTTTTCTGCAGTTTGCCTGAATTAAGTCGATCTCCTTATACTTGCTCCTGTTTGCTGACATGAGGCACTTCTAAAAGCACTTTGGGCCTGTCAGTGATGGAGTTGCCCACGCACAAACCCCTCAGCAATTTGGGGGAGGATTGAGTGCTTCAGCATTTTCTTTACTGTTTTAATTAATAAACTGGTAAGTGAAGAAGGAAAGGGAAAGCAGGAGCTAAACAAACACTGAGCTCTTTGTCAGTCGCATCCTGCTCATTCTGCTTTCCTGCAAACATGGTTCTTGGAAGCTGTTTTCCCCATGATTCATCCCTGTAGCTTTATGATTGTAAGAGGCACCTTCCCACATCTGCGTTTTGCACTTTTATGGGGTAGGAAATGGTTTAAGGTGAAGAAAATGCTGTCACAGATACTAAGAATATGCTTATTCAGCTGAATAGCGTTCTGGAGGTAGTCACCAGGTCAAGTTCACATCATCACCAGCAGCAGACTTGCTGTGCTGGACACTGAGGAGCTGGGACTTTAAGGAGAGCGACTGTTTTTCCTCTTGAGTGTAAGCTGTTCAGTGATGGACCTCAAGGATGGGGAGCAGGAGGTAAGGACAGACAGTTAAATGATACACTGGTCTTAGCTGAAATTCAGAATTAAGAGTGCTCTTTTCAAACTGCTCCCTAATGAAGTGAAGGTTAAGTCTTATTACCAAGTGTGGTACCTTCTTAGTGGGGCAGAATATGTGTCATGCCGTTTCCACCTCGACATGTCTGCTCAAGCCCTACCTTGTAGCAGGAAGAGATAGCCAGTGTCTGCTGATGTATTTGCCTAAAATATGGATTTAACTATATTAATGTTTCAGTTTCTCCCCTAGAGCTTCTGGAGAATTTATCTTAAAGAAGAAAGAGGCTGGGGCTTCTTGCAGGCCTCTAACACCAGAAAGCTTTGCCAGCTGTGCAGGTCACGTTTCTGCCTTGCCGTTCTGCTGTTCCTTGAGGACAGTTTACACCAGTGCTCAGGCAAGGGCTGCCTTGCAGCTCCCCCTTTGGTCTGTTACTCTGCAATTCCATCCTCAGAGCAAATCCTTAACTCTCCATAACCAGTTTGGTGCCTGCTCATCCAAAGCATATTACCCCATAATCGTGCTATGCCGAGTCCCCAGCATCTAAGCGAAGTTTGATGCACTAATGCTGGCTAATAGTGTGAATTGCTTTATTCCTGGACAGATGCATTTTTTTGGCTGTCAGCATCCCAGTTTGTGTCCTGGTCTCTGCTGAAATGGCTCAGATTCGTGGCTACAAAGGGCTATGTGCTTCTTAATTTAGGAGGGTTATATTTGCTTTTACTTCTAAAAGCTTTGAGGGGAATTAAAACTCTTTGTGGAGCACTGGCTTGGCACTGTGCATTGCTAATCTGGCAGCTAGGTGTACTGAGAGCCTTTAGGCTTGTTTGGACGTTTTTAACTAGGATGCTGATCATGTAACAAGGTGTTAGCAGTAGGTATTGTGTTGTCTTCCCCTTCTTTTGGGCTGAATTTGGTGGTTTTACAGGTGAGCGAGCAGCTATAGGAGGAGGGCTGATGCACCGAAAGGATGCAGTTCTTCAGTGCTCTGGAGAAATGGGTACCGGTAAGGTACAGAGACACAGCGCCCCAAACCCGCTCTCAGTACCGGTGACAGAGCCGCCTACCGCTCCTGCTGCGGTGCCGGCGCGGGGTCCCGGCGGTGCTTGGCCCAGTGGAGCTCAAGGGGCACCTGCGCGGCTGCAGCCGGTGGCGGTCCCACAGCCCCGCCGGCTCCTGCGCTGCCCGCTCCGAGCCTGCGCTCCCCGGTGCCTCCGGGAGAGGGAGGCAGCGCTCCGCGCCCGAACCCTCTCCGGCCGCTCCCGCAGTCCTGCCCCCGGCGCCGTTCCTCCCGTGTGGGAACGTTCCGAGGCCGCAGAGCGAGGACGGCGCCGTTGGAATCCGACTGCGTTGGTATCATTATTGTTGTTATCATCGTTATCATTATTAATTGTTTCTCTTGCGGCTGCGCTGTTGAACAGGACTTGCTGTTGTCCTGGCTGTGGGGTCACTTCGGTCTTCATACCCCAGAAACAGCAGAGCGTTCCCCATGAGACCTCAGAGCTGCTTCTGGTGCCTAAAGGGGCCAACAAGAAAGCTGGAGAGGAGGTTTTGACAAGAGCCTGTAGGGACGGGGTGTGGGAGAATGGCTTTGACCTGCCAGAGGGGAGACTGAGATGAGCTCTTAGGCAGAAGCTCTTCCCTGTGAGGGTGCTCAGGCGCTGGCACAGGGTGCCCAGAGAAGCTGTGGCTGCCCCATTCCTGGCAGTGTTCAAGGCCAGGCTGGACGCAGGGGCTTGGAGCAAGCTGCTCTAGTGGAAGGGGTCCCTGCCTGTGGCAGGGGTTGGAACTGGATGAGCTTTAGGGTTCTTTCCAGTTCAAACCAGGCCATGATTCCATAATGATTCTATGAGACGTACATTGAACCGCCTTCACCCCTGCTGCCTGATACCCCCTGCTCCTCTTGCCTGAGGAAAGGACAGGCAGGCACAGGCAGCTGCCTGCAGCGTAGGACTCGGCAGGGAGCTTGTGGGGCAGGTCCTGGAACACAGAGTCCATGCACCCCTGGCATGTTTTCCCCAGCATTATCAATGTTGGGAAAGGTGGAGCAGGAGGGTGCAGGTGATGGAGCAGGGAGAGCAGGGTGGGCTTTGGAACGGGACCTGCAGGGACACCTCATGTAGAATGTTTGGTGATACCAGAATGTGGAACTGGCCTCTCACGGCACTTCACTTGCTCTTCCTTAGTAGGCAGAGCTGCTGCAGCTAAATAGGAAAGCTGCAGATATAGGAACAGGCAAGAGGCAAATTTGGAAACTTCTGATCTGGAGCAAAACCTGAAAACCCACAAAATATCGATTTCTTTAAAAAAAAAAAAAAAAAAAAGGAAGAATTTTGAGATCAAAGCAGAGATCAGGTGTATATTTTTAGTGAATTTTTCAAAGCTATTGAACGCTACTTCAGCAAAATTAACTTGGACAGCTGTATACGTGCAAATACAACTTTACACATCATTACTATCTTGGTTACAGAATCTATTGCAGTTTAATGTGCTATGATACTCCAGGGTTCAGCATCTGGAGTAAATTCCACAATAGAAAAACTCTCATTAAATGCTGCTAATTAGACAGCAATTTAGGATTAAAAATCATGTAAGAGCTTGCCTCCCCGAGTTAGAAAAGCACATTATGTGGTTTGCTGAAGGGTGATGAAGAGAGCTGAAGAGTGTCACCATGTCCCGTGAGGGCTGCCGTGTGCAGGGGGGAACTGCTGTAACTCACTGGCTGGGACTTCTCTTCCGTGTATGGGATTTCTTGTACCTTCATTTATACTTGTTCATATCCTCTCCCATGCCAACTGGGAACATATCCTTTAGGGATAACATGTCCTTTAGCAGTCTGGCTTATTTTCTGTGCCTCATGGAAAAGGATCAAACTCAAAACCAGCTGAAAGAATGGATTTAAATGCATGGTTGTCAGTGATGGAATATGCCACCGGAAGGGCGAACTCCTGGAGACGGAAAGTCCCCAGCCAGCTCCTGACAAAGGCAGTGCAAACTTGGTTTCAAATTAATTATTGCAAATAAACATTTGTGATGCTACAGGCCAAATGCATGTTTCAGAATTCTTCACTATTTATTACTGTGCTTCATTTTCTTTCTTAAATATATTTTGGACCTGGGGCTGACAAGAATTTAATTTTTGAGGTACTTTAATGAATTATCAAATGTGTTTTAAACAGAAATGAATAACTAATAAATGCCAAAAGTGATTAATTTCCCGCAATGAGGAAAGGCCTTTGTATTTAATTAAAATATTGGCCTAAATTGTTGGAAAGAAAATACAGAATGGATCAATTGAAGTTCTGATTAACTTGCTAAATCACAGACTGGTTTCCCTCCACTGCAGCAGAGCTGGGCTGGGGAGGAACCAGCTCTTGGTGCTGTGTGGGGTTAAGCCCTGCTCCACCATGAGCATCCCCTGAGGCCCCTGCACGCTGCCTTGGTGCAGGGCTGTCTGTAAAACGATGCTATGGTGAGACTGGGCGAAAATGTAGCAAAATGGTCAAAAACCATCATAAGGATCATTTAATTTCTTCCTAAAAGGC
This sequence comes from Neopsephotus bourkii, assembly GCF_033783945.1. NCBI lineage: Eukaryota > Metazoa > Chordata > Aves > Psittaciformes > Psittacidae > Neopsephotus > Neopsephotus bourkii. Next base: position 2,079,899 of record NW_026901555.1, read on the forward strand.
AGGGAAATAATTTCCCTCTGGAGGAGACATCTGGATGGGTTATTGGTGTAGGCTGTGTAAAAGCCCAACAAGGGGTTGCTCATAGATGTGGGGAAACTGTGTTTTAACACACAGAAGCAATTAAGAAAAGTGACTTACCTTAGGGTCTAAGTTATCAGGTATGAGACACCCAAACTCTACCTTTACAATATGTGACTTGTAGTAGTTAGGTGACTCATACCAGTATTTGCTACCTGATCTGCTGCTGCTTTTTGCCGGTCACCTTGCTACAGTGGAGGAGTTTGGACTTAAAGAGTGACAAGGCTGGATTGAAGCTTAGGAGTGTTGCATCCCAACTAGAAGGAAGTGCAGCAGGAGGGCCAGGAGACTTCCTTGGATGGATAAGGAGCTGCTGAGGAAAATTCAAATGAAAAAAGAGTCTTATAGAAAGTGGAAGCAAGGACAGGCGGCCTGGGAAGAGTACAGGGATGTTGTCTGGGAAGCTAGGGACCAGGTTAGGAAAGCTAAGGCCCAGTTAGAATTAAACTTGGCTAGGGATGTTAAGAATAACAGGAAGGGATTCTACAGGTACATAGCAAATAAAAAACAGATTAGGGAGAACATTGGCCACCTCAGGAAGCTCTCGGGTGAACTAGCGACACAGGATTTGGAGAAGGCTGAGGTTCTGAATGACTTCTTTCACAGTATCACAGTATCACACAGTATCACAGTATGTTAGAGATTGGAAGGGACCTCAAAAGATCATCTAGTCCAATCCCCCTGCCAGAGCAGGAACACCTAGATAAGGTTACACAGGAACGTGTCCAGGTGGGTTTTGAATGTCTCCAAAGAAGGAGATTCTTTACCTCTGTCTTCACTGGCAAAGGCTCTGACCGCACCACCCAAGTCTTAGGAGGCAGACACAGGGACTGTGAGAATGGAGACCTTGGGCCCACTGTAGGAGAGGAATTGGTTCGAGACCATCTTAAAAATCTGAACGTGCACAAGTCCATGGGTCCTGATGAAATCCATCTGCGGGGACTGAAGGAGCTGGCAAATGAAGTTGCTAAGCCCCTGGCCATGATATTTGATAGATCATGGCAGGCAGGTGACATTCCTGATGACTGGAAGAAGGGTAATATAACCCCCATTTTCAAGAAGGGGAGAATGGATGACCTGGGGAATTACAGACCAGTCAGTCTCACCTCTGTCAACATCTTGGAGCAGATTCTCCTGGAAGGCATGCTAAGGCACATGAAAAACAACAAGGTGCTTGGTGACAGGCAGCATGGCTTCACTAAGGGGAAATCCTGCCTGACCAGTTTGGTGACCTTCTATGATGGGGCTACAGAACTGGTGGACAGGGGTAGAGCAGCTGATGTCATCTACCTGGAATTGCGTAAAACGTTCAACACTGTCCCACACAAAACATCCTTGTCTCTAAATTGGAGAGACATCAATTTGATGGATGGACCACTCGGTGGATAAAGAACTGGCTGGATGACCGCACACAAGGAGTTGTGGTCAATGGCTCAATGTCCAGCTGGAGACCAGTTACGAGTGGTGTCCCTCAGGGATCAGTGTTGGGACCGGTCTTGTTCAACATCTTTGTCGCTGACATGGACAGTGGGATTGAGTGCACCCTCAGCAAGTTTGCAGATGACACCAAGCTGTGTGGTTCGGTTGACACACTGGAGGGAAGGAATGCCATCCAGAGGGACCTTGGCACGCTTGTGAGGTGGGCTGATGCCAACCTCATTAAGTTTAACCATGCCAAGTGCAAGGTCCTGCACCTGGGTTGGAGCAATCCCAGGCACAGCTACAGGCTGGGCAGAGAAGAGATTCAGAGCAGCCCTGTGGAGAAGGACTTGGGGGTGCTGGTCAATGAGAAAATGAACATGAGCCGGCTTCAGTGTGCGCTTGCAGCCCAGAAAGCAACCGTATCCTGGGCTGCATCAAAAGGAGCGTGACCAGCAGGTCGAAGGAGGTGATCCTGCCCCTCTGCTCTCGTGAGACCTCACCTGGAGCATTGTGTGCAGTTCTGGTGTCCTCAACATAAAAAGGACATGGAACTGTTGGAACAAGTCCAGAGGAGGCCACGAGGATGATCAGGGACTGGAGCACCTCCCATATGAAGACAGGCTGAGAAAGTTGGGGCTGTTCAGCCTGGAGAAGAGAAGGCTGCATGGAGACCTCAGAACAGCCTTCCAGTATCTGAAGGGGGGCCTACAGGGATGCTGGGGAGGGACTCTTCATTAGGCACTGAAGTGATAGGACAAGGGGTAATGGGTTAAAATTTAAACAGGGGAAGTTTAGATTGGATATAAAGAAAAAGTTATTTCCTGTTAGGGTGGTGAGGCACTGGAATGGGTTGCCCAGGGAGGTTGTGAATGCTCCATCCCTGGCAGTGTTCAAGGCCAGGTTGGATGAAGCCTTGGGTGTGATGGTTTAGTGTGAGGTGTCCCTGCCCATGGCAGCGGAGTTGGAACTACATGATCTTAAGGTCCTTTCCAACCCTAACTATTCTATGATTTTATGAATTATAGCACTTGCCCTGTACTAGTTACTTGATGTAGTTCCCAGTGTTGGGCTGGCTCTGGGATGCTCCCGAGACTATTTGTTCATTTGCAGTTGGCAAAACGTTTCCCAAAATACAAAGACATTTCTCACTGTCTTGGTTTTAACAAATAGCTCTCCCTCTGCATCATTTGCTCATGGTGCTGCCAGGAAAGCTACTATTGGATGTTTCAGACCTTGGGGCTGACTCTGTAGTTTGATTTTTGGCTTGATTCAGGCAAGCTTCCTCCTGAACTCTGGAATACCCTTATTGTTGAGATGCTTTTTTCCCCACTGGGACACAGTTGCCTTGTTTTTCCTGCCAAAATGATGAAGCAACTGTAGAAAATGGCTTGGAAGCAGGAGTGTATTTTGGGAGGGTAACTTGTCCGTGACGCTGAGGAAGAGCTGCTGTGTGGTTCCAGCTGTGCCATCCTTGGAGTGGTGGCGAAGGTTTCACTCTAAAGGAATTTGTGGACCCATTTGGCTTCAGGCTGTAAAATAAGGGATGTTATGACATTAACAGGTAGGTGCACACCCATGATTCTGAGCTCTTCTTTACAGATTGTATTCATGATCTGAAGCATTGCTTGTGCTGGGATCCCTCTCCTGTGATCCTGGGACCACTCTGCACCCACCCATGGCACATCAAACCCCAGAGCTGAAGATCTGTCAGTTAAACCAGCTCCTCCATTCTCTGTATAAATAAGCAGGACAGGACACTTTGCTGCAGGTTGGTGCTGGGGAGGAGTGGATGAGCAATGTTCAATCAGTGCCAGCAGCTGGTGTAACCTTGGATACTGTCCCATGGGGAGGGTGACCAGGGGATGCATCACAGTGGGTGTCTGGGTGTCCCCATCATCAGCGAGGGTCACCTGGAGAAAGAGGCAAGTTTTAATTAACCCTTTAATTAAGCTTTTAATTAATCTAATCAAATAAGTCACAGCCTTACCCAAGGTGCAGACCTGCGCTCTCTGCCCTCTGCTTGGCTGCCCATGGCTGTGTCCCCATCTGTGCCTGATGGTTCGGGGTGGTCCCTTCCAGCAGCCCTGGGCAGAGGCTCAGTCCTGGCTCTCATGGTGACACCAGCTCCGGGTGAGGAGCTCTGGTTTGACCTGGGGAAGGTGGTGATGGTGAATCCTTCCTTCAACGAGATGATTTCCAGGCAGGGAGGCAGGACGCCAGCTCCTGGTGCTTCCTGGCTTTCCCTGGTGGTTGTGGCAGAGAGCTGGGACTCAACCAAAGGTGTGGGGAGCATGGGTGGGTTTTCTGAGTGTTGCTGATGTTTTTCCCTGGATGGGCTTTGCTGTGTGGTCAAAGAGAAGGAGCCGTGGCTGGAGGGGGAGGCTGGGGGGGGGATGCCAGCGCTCTCCCCAGTTCACTCCAGTTATCTAAAGCCCTTGAATGATTTCTCTTCACAGCAGCTTGAGTGGTGACCAGGGCTGCTGTGGGAAGGGCTGTGGTGTCACTAGCTGTTGAGCACGGGGCCAGAGCAGAGCCCATCCCAGATGTTGGAGCAGGAGGTGGCTTTTTCCACTCAGTGATGAAAACCAGTGGATGCTGTTGGCTACGCTGGGGCTGGGAATGCTGCCAGCTTGGTTCCAATGGCCACCTTGTGCTGCCCATGGGTGGCTGCAGGGGGTGGCTGGCACCAATGTGCCGAGGCAGCCCCTGGGATGGAAGCATTGGAGTGGCAGAGGCTGTTTGACCATCTGGTGTCTCAGGATGATCCTGGTCCGAGAAGAGAATTTGTTTGGTTTTGTTAAACATCCCCAAGCTGCTCAGATTGGCTAACAACCTGTCCTGTTTGTGCTGAGCGTGAGGACACGCTCCCTTCCCTGTAGTCCTGGGAGAACTGGTGTTTTGGGATAGATTTTAAATGGGGGATGCACAGTGACCCTTTTAAATACCCACAGTAACTTTATGGGCACGTAAAGCTGATGGCTCTGAGTGGGGCTTTGTCCCTGGCCGCTTTGGCTTTGGAAATGCCAGAGCAAAATTCATCCCTGGTTGTTGCATGAGATGGAAATCTTGGATATCTGAAAATTAGAAGGTAGAAACAAGCACAGGAAAAGGAAGTTTTAACATGGACGTGGCACCCAGGTCTGGACATGTTTGCATGATGAAAATTTTCTTGTAGCTGTTGAAATCAATCAGGACAAAATGTTCATTCTGCAAATCATTTTCTAATGCGCTCTGAACAGGTAGCAAGTTGCATATTGCTAATGACTAATGCTAACAGAAGTAATAAGTGCATAGCGCTGTAAATAAATACAACACATAAAGGTACTCTGTTAACTCAGAATGCCATTTTGGTTAAATATCACATAAGCTGTCACCCACTCCTGCTGGAAACCCTATTCCATATAATATATGATAGCACTGCCCAGGGTAGAGCCCCAGTGGAGCTCACTCTGGAGCTTTGCGTCTTGCTGCTGGTCTTTGTATTAATGGTTTAGGGTCTGGAGAAAGCTGCAACCTGGGAAGAAGGCACCTCGTTCCTTGTCTTTTGGCTGAGGACAGGTCAGTCTGTGCCCACATTCATCTTGCTTTGCCTTTTGGGGTTACTTTGCTTTGGGGAAACTTGCTGCTGAGAGGCGGTGTGCTTCATCGCCCTGCCGTGCTGGTGTGTTATGGCTTTTTCTGACACTATTTTCTTCTATGAGTCCCCAGCCTGTTTGTCTTATCCTTCAGATAAGGCAGTGACACAGAAGCAGATACAACCTCTGAATCATGGCTAGCTGGATGAACAGCAGCTTACCCTGTTTAAAACAGGTGTAACTAAACTTTACCTGGAATGGCACAACATCAAGGAGATGTGATGTTATAAGCCCATATTTTTCTGACCATTATAATGTGTTTGGGTTTTTTTAAGTGAAAACAGAAGAAAATAGCTGTGAGAATGAAGAGGGGTTTATGGTTTAGGTGAGCTTTTAATTTAAATTTTGAATCTAGGGCTCGTGTAATGCTTAAAATTACAGAAGCCTCATCTTGACATGGGGATTTATGTGCACAGTTTCCTGCACGTTGAGATGAGAATACCTATCATTAATTTTTGTGGCTTGAAACCGAGCTTGATTTAGATGCTTTCTTCCCAAGGGAAGAGACATTTTATAAGATCACTGCAATGGTAATTGTTTGGAGTTCAGAGTGAACTAACTTAAATTTCGCATGAATCAATTGTGTACTGTGAATGATTTATGCCCCAGCACAGGCCTTCAAATGTCCTTACAAATTATCTGGAGCTAAGAATAGGATGATTTGCTGCCAGTGACACTTGGTCCTATTCAGCAAAAACTGTTTGCTTGCAGATCTTGTTATAGGAAGGTCCAGCTCATCAGTGGGGTCAGTAAAACACAAATTCCTTCCAAATTTACCTTTCTTCAGTATGCGGGAATGCATGCACATACACACGCATCCCATCATCTCTTCTATGAGCTACCTCTTAGCAGGGGTTGTTTTTACACCTTACATCCACCATTCCTCCTCAGTAGAAGACACAAAACCTTTGAGAACCAGAAACAGAGATGCTCAACAAAGCTAGAGGTCTGACAAAGGTGTCCCTGCTAACTGTTTTCCAAAGGTGTGAGCATCACGGGGAGGAAAGTATTGTTTGAGATGCAAAGATAAAAAGCTGTATGCAATTTAGTACTTGGATGCAACTAGAAAGGGAAATTCAAAATGAAACATCAAACAAAATTTCTTAATGGCTTAGAGGATGAAGCTATCATAAAAAGGCATCAGGAAAGAAACACTAGAAAATCAATTTATCTAACTGTGAAATTTTGCCATTTTTGGCAAGTTTCTTCAGGCTGCTGTATTTCCCCCCCCCTTTATTTTTTTTAAGATAGGATTTATAGAAAAGAGATAAAGTCCTTTTTTTCTCTGGGCTTTGAAATTTCCTTAATTATTTTTACTTGGAAATTATTTTTCTTTGGAGCCTTTTGAATGCTTGAATCGATTTCTGTTTCTTCTCTTATTAATGAAATCATTCATCCGAGAAAACTTTGGAGAAGAGAGATCTAATTTACACACCTACCCCAGTGAAAAGAAATAAGGTAAACAATCAGCTGGACCATCTGTAGGATTATTGCTCTTCCAACGTAAGCTATTTAAGAAAATGTCTATGGGGAAATATGTGGAAATATAATAACTTAATCCTAAATATCATGACAACAAAGCAAATAACTGAGTATATTGTAGAAACTGAGAACATGAGCAGAGATAGCTGCTCATCCGGGAGGTCTGTGTTAGGCAGGAAGTAAGTTTTTGTTTGGCTGCAATTTGGCCCTTCAAAAGTGACTGTCCTGAAGGATGCTGTGATGCCATGCAGGTTGCTGGTTTACTGGGAAAAAAAATCTCATTTTCTTTAGTGTCTTGCCACTGCATATGATGCACTTGCATATGATGTAGTTTAAGGCCAGAGGGATGATGGGTCTTAAAGGGGGTATTGAATTCAGTAGTGTTCACTATGGCAAGTACTGAGTTTGTGGTTGGACTAAGGCTGACACATCTAAATTCTCTTCCATTTAAAGATTTCAAATGTTAGAAAACCAAGATCCTGTGCACCCCTCTTTGTTAGTACATTACCTTGGGCTTTAGAAGTGTGAGCGTTCCTATCTGGGATGTATTGCAAATATATAAGGAATTATGTAAACTCATCACAACTGACCTAAAAGCTTGATTATTTACCTGTTACCTTTGACCAACTATTTTCATCCTCCCTTTAATTAGCTCTGCCAAAAATGGCTTCTTTTTCTAGCTAATCTTGGAGGAGGGATATGAAGCTGAACAGATCATGGAGGTGGCCACAGGTCAGACAGACAGGAGGGCAGTCCAAATGCTGGGCAGATGTGAGGGTATTTTAAAGCCACTTGTCAGAGCTTCACTGCGGATCAGTAGAGTGATAATGACAGAAATGCTTACTGTAGAATCATAGAATCATAGAACAGTTAGGGTTGGAAAGGACCTTAAGATCATCCAGTTCCAACCCCCCTGCCATGGGCAGGGACACCTCACACTAAACCATGTCACCCAAGGCCTTACTGTAGGACCACGTGTGACTGCATTGCGAATCTCTGCTCACTCAGTACCTACCCCTACAACACACCATCTCCCGAGTCAAGCTCACCCACCGCCAGGAGGGAACGGAGCCAGACAGGGTGAAGTCTGAGTTTGTTGTGGAGATGTCAAGAAAACCTGCACTCTGCCCATTGCCAGGCCTGTGCAGAGCAATTATTCATGCTGGAGACCCAATGCTAGGAGACATGGGCTCAGAGAGAGGGAATGTCTAGTACTAGTAGGACGAGATCATTGTGCTGTAGCTTGAATGAAAGGCATTATTTTTTTCATAACAAAGATAAGACAGGCCATGAAAGACACTTTTTTCCATGAAGGAAGAAGGCATTATCTTGCTTAAATTATTTAGACAGAGTTTATTTTCTAGGAAAGCCATGAGTCTCTTGATGGATCATTGTCTCCAAACTGAGTTGCTCAGTGTGACCTTCCGTCTATGGAAAAGAGACCCAAATAGTGTGAATTGAGCTGATGACCTTCCACCACTGTAAGTCAGGAGCCATAGAAATGTTTGTCAACGCTTTGAAAAGAAATGGTTGCACTTTGAGATGCTTTCCTAGGAAAAAGTCTTCAATATGGACTTACAATGAGGATAGATTAAAGTGCGGATCTGCCAGGACACAGTTTTCTTTCTCTTTTGAAATACAAAATATGGAAGTCAGCCAGAGTGTCTGAGATTTTGGAATATTATAAGGAAAATATTCAATGTGCCTGTTCTTATTTTGAATTCAGGTGAGGTGAGCTATGTGTATAATTAGTTTTCTAGAAGCAACACAAGTATATTTTTTGGGAAGTGATATGCACTAGTCTGCAGAGAAAAATCCCCAGGTCCCAATTCAAACACAGCATGTGGCCACCAGCCCCGAAGGTATTTTTCCACTGATGGAGAAAGGATTGTCCCTTGTTCTTGGTCAGATGAAATTCTGGATTTAGCGCAAAATACAAGGATATTTGAGGTTATTTCTGATAACTTGGGATCCTAGACTCATCAAAAACCAGTGATTCTTCCTCCTGCAGCAACAGTTACTGGAAGCAGGAATTACTCTTTTGGGGTTATCTCTCCTTCCTTCCCCCCTTCTTGACACAAAGAAAAAAATGGTGTTACCACAGATTGAACTTTGGGCTAACATTAGTACGTAGCATCTCTTTCCAGTATCAAGATTCCTGCTTGTCATTTGTAATACTCAGTAATTCCTGTTTTTTCCCAAACCTGTTTTTCCTTTTTTTTTTTCTTCCCTAAAGCAGGACAACATCTCAAAGCCACACATGAGAAGCCGTTTTCAACAGCACTACATTCTTCCTGCTTCTTCCTGTGTCCTCACTCAGTTTCTGCAAGCACTTGCTCTCCTCCCATGGATGACATCTGCTTTGCTTACATCACGGTTGCCCTGAGCAGATGACATCATAAGGAGAATAGGAATTCCACCAGGGATTCTATCTGGTTTCTGCATCTGCTGTTTGCCATAAATGCTCCACATGGCATCGCAGCTATTTAAATGCTGTGAATTAGGGGATGGGAGTCTTTCATGAGCAGTGGAGCAATTGAAAGTCAAAACTGCACTGAAATAAGTTCTTCCATAATATAGTATTTTGTTAATATAGCAAGATGTCATGGTTTAAGCCCAGTTGCCATTCAGCCTGCTCGCTCACTCCCCCCCAGCTCCCAGAGAGATGTGGAGGAGAATCTAAAGAATGTAACTCGCACAGGTTGAGATAAGAGCAGTCCAGTAACTAAGGTATAACACAAACCCCTGCTGCTGCCACCAATAATAATAATGATAAGGGAAATAACAAGGGAAGAGAATACAACCGCTCACCACCCACCGACTGATACCCAGCCCAACCCCGGCAGTGATCTAGCCCTTCTGAGTAACTGCCCTCAGTTCTACATCCTGGGCATGGCGTGCTGTGGTATGGAATACCTCTTTGGTCAGTTTGGATCAGGTGTCCTGTCTCTGCTTCCTCCCAGCTTCCACTCCTCCCTGGCAGAGCATGAGACTCAGAAAGTCCTTGGGCAGACTAAACATCACTGAGCAGCAACTAAAACCATTGGTGTTATCAGTGCTGTTCCCAGGCTGAAAGTCAAAAACAGAGCACTGCACCAGCTACTAAGAAGGGGAAATATGACTGCTACTGTTGAACCCAGGACACAAGATTAACCTGAAAGTTCACTTATCCATATTACATCAATACAGACCACAGATAATGTGAGAAGATGCATATCTTGCTTGATCATGATCTAATGCCAGTCTTTAATTTTCTATCCATTAATTTGGGGTTTATTGATAGAAATGAATGAGAGGTGAGTATTAGTTGAATTTGTATGAGCCTTGGCATAGTGCTAAAATCCTTCTGTTGTGAGGCATACCAAGCAGGTCTGCTCAGGCGTACTGTGCACTGGGAATGATTTGATTTGTATGCAAAGCTGCAGCCAGGGAAAACACTGAACATTGCCCATGAGATGCCTGAGAAATGTCTTTTTAGGAAAATCTGTATGAAATGGAGGGAATCCATTGCCATATAGAGGAGGTTCTTTTCTGTGTGGGATAATGTGATTTTGTTGTTGTTTCAGAAATGACTAGGCTTAGTTAGAAATTGCCTTGCTTGGGTTTGCAGGCTAGAACCTCATTTACTTGTGTAATGTTAATTCCTCCTGAATCATCACATTGATACTAGCAAGCTGGTAAATAATAATTCAAAACCTGTGCAGTGACTCTCGACATCTACATAAGGCAGCATTCAGAGGCAAATTAGTTGAGCCATCTTCATGGTGCTTAAAAATAGGATGTGGTGTGAACAGAGTGGGGTGTTCATTCAAAGACTCCTGCCTGGTTGGGTGTGCTTGTCCCTGGAAGAGATAGCTACAGAAGTCACTGCCTCAAGTGCCTGGGTATCAGGAAGTGTTGAGTTGTCTTTTGTGAGGAAAAAACGATCTTCCCCTTAGCACATGTTAGCAGGTTGAAATTAATAGTAGATGGGGAAAAATTTGAGCAGCTTCTGCTTCCTTGCATGCAAATCATAGAAGTAAAGGAAAATAATGTTTTCTGAAACTGTTATTAAGACTAATATTTGTAGACTAGAATACTGAACACCGTGAAGTGGTTATTGTGTATGGAAACCTGGGAGCTGTCTTTTCCATGGGATTAGGCATCAAGGAGGGAAGATTTAACACCAGTAAGGCTTCTCTGACAAGTGCCTCTCAACTGTATCTTCTTTCAAAATCTTTATCTTACTTCTTTTGATCTTTTGCCTTACTAAGCTTTTGTTCACATGCTAAGCACAAATTGGAGGTTCTGTGGTCAAGTAGCTCTAATCCACACAGGTAGGAACCACGTCTTCCAAAAAAATATCAAGCTGGATGAGATTACCTGAACTGTTTGTCAAGGGTTGTATCTAGATCATAGGTACCTTGTACAAAATCATATATGGTTAGCATCTGACACCCATGGCGTGACAATATTCTTCACAAAGACAGATCATTCCATTTATTCAAACTGAATGGTGCCTGATCAGAATTTCCCAGTGGGTGTTGTTCCTGTGAGAGAGCAGCGGTGAAACAGAGCAGGCTAAAGCTGATGTTCCTGCTGTTGCTGCTCAGCCTGTGAGCCTATTGCACTCAGCAAGTTATATTTCTTCACTAGCAAAGAACATCCCACCAACGTGCACTGAATGTTTGTGTGCATTGTTGCTCTTACTGATGTTTTCCAGGACTCCTGCTTTCATTTCCTAGTCTTCTATTTTGTCACTTTGACAAACCTTTGATTTTGGGTGGAGAAAAGAAGTCTTATTGTGGGGTAAGGTAAAATACTGAAATTTGAGCCATTGTGAGTTTAAAATTTAAGTAATGATTTTTCTCCTGTCATACCAAGAAAATTGCAAAGCATATCCAGAAATGGATGTGTATTACGGGACCAGAATGGTGTCCAGGAGGTGCTTTGTACACTCTTTTAAAGAGGACGGTGACAGCTGAGGTATGCACCTCAAGACAATTTAATGGGTCTTTTGGGTCTTTACCCCTAGTGATCAGGTATTTGACAGTTGCAAAATGTTTACTGCAATGACCAAAGCAGAGATGTTAAATATGTCTGAGATGATGATGAACCTAATGAGACTCATGGTTCAAAACCTTAATTACTTGTTGGTAGGGAGTGAATTTCAGCAGCACCCTGAGTCTCTGTGTTGGATATGGTGGAAATGACCATCTCCTACAGCTCCAGACCATCAGGGTGGGACGTAGGTCTGCAGGCAATCAGTCAGCTATGTCTCACTTGGCTCCTTCATCTCCTTTGGTGGCCTTCAGGATTTGCAGCACAATTGCCTGCCCCTTTGCCCCGTTCTCATTGGGTTTTTTCATTAATGATCAAAAAAGAATTTCTGATTGATTGAGATGTTTCTCTTTAGGTCAATGTACACGTTCAATATCAGACATGCCACCAGGAAAGAGTTATTTCTGTATATCTATTGAAATATATTGTCTTGCACTTAGTGTCACTTGTGTTATAGACCTGAAAATGCATCTTTGGTGTTTCTTAGACTAGAGAAAAAGACCGAGATCTCCATTAGTGATTTTTCTTGCTGTGTCTTTCTGCTGAGAGCAGTGTAATTGGCCCTCGCCATGTTATTGCATCATTAAATTAGAAAGCACTGGGTTTATGACAGCATACTTTTCTGGCTTTTTATGGATCTACTCTAGCCAATTCCTGGGCATTCTCTAAGTGAACAGGGCTTTAAGACCTGTATGAGACATGATCCATGTTGGACCCAATGAGTGCTGACCAGGGAGCCCTGTGCCAGCAGCTGTTTGTTCTACGGGCAGGTACCTCATGCAGCTTTTATTGTGTCTTTGCCTCAGATGTGGGAAACTTTTAGGTTGAATAAGCTACTTGCATTAAAGGTGGCGAATTATTGTATTCTCCAGATATGCAGAAAAACTTCAAGGAAAAGAAATAGACATGCTTTCTTTGATACCTTTTTAACCAAAAATAATACAAAACTTCATTTTGAAGTGATGTTTTAAGCCTAAGTAGATCTGGATACCAAAACTGATCCAGTGATTTGTTATGACACTGTAATGAGTCTCTTCCGTCTTTTTTAATGATGACTCCTCAGGTCTGGTGGTTGAGTGGGGTTTTTGTTTGGGGTTTTTTTTGGTGGCAGTAGTGGTTTTGCTTGTTTAAGTTCTTTAGAAAGTTAACGCTTCTCTTTGGCAGCGCTGTGATGCATTGAACTGATGAACCTCTTGGGGAATGAATGGCCTGGCTGGGTTCCCCAAAGGGCTGGGGAGCAGCTGGATGTGACCAAAACCTCCCAGCTGCCTCCTGCCATAACCCCTTCCTCCCCTCTCCCAGCTGCACCAGGAAAGTGTTTGCAGCATCAGCTTTGGTTGGGCTTGGCCTGACTGATGCAGATCAGACGCATGAACATACACTTGCACTTGTATTTGCTGGTGGCAACCTTTCTTTTGATGTCAAACTCCCTAAATCAGGTGGTCATATGTAACCCAGATATAGCTGCAAACATTTGCCTCTAGATGTAATTTTTTGTAAGAGGTGATTCACAAAACAAAAGCTGTAGAGGAAGAAATATTTAAATGATAATCCTTGAAACCTTGGACCCCATCTCTGCATTGCAGAGCAGATTAGCTCATTTATTTTCATTGTACAGTGCAATGAGCAACATTCATGCTGAAAAGTAAACGAGATTTGGAAAATCACTGCATCTGAATAACTGTAAATTTTATTAACAACATAGATTTAGATAATGGCTTTTCCTGTATTTTTTTATCCCTTTTGTGTCCCTGTCTGCTTGCCCAAGTCTGTAAATCATTCATTTGATCTCTTGTTCAAAACTTATTAAAATTGATTACCATTGTTTTCACACACAGAATGAATTTTCCAGATCATCTTCATCACTTTATTCTTCAGGCAATTTGAGCCCTGTCATGGTCAGGTGACAGGATGCTCTGGGATGAGCATCTCCCTCAGTTACAAAGGGTTGAGCACAAAGGGCCACCTTCATGGTCCCTGCACGATAGGGGAGAAGCTATCGGGACTACTGAGGTCAGGACCCTCAGCAGACATGGGAGCTCTTTCTGAAGCCTCTTGTGCCCCAGGTTTGCCTACATCCATAGCTTGCAGCAGCCTGCCGTGCTTTGTTGTTCGTGGGTAGCCAGCACATTATAAATCTGAAAATATTCAGTCACAGGCATTTAGCTGTAATAACTACAGAATCATGGTTTTGGGGAGGAAACAGGGTTATTCTGCTCACAAACTTGTATCTTTTTAATAAGAATAGACAAATTGCTTAAGTTTAAAAAATATTGGAGGTAGAAAGTGTATGCACCAATACACCTGAGCCCACCAGCATCTGAACCTCTGCCTACAGGAGTCAGGTTCTGGGCAGGGAAGGAGGATGACAGGATAAAGAAGCTCCAGCAGCTCCACTTTCCTCCTTTACATGCTGGGACTGAGGTGACAGCTTTCTCCAAGGCCTCTGCCAAATGTGTCAGCACCTCCTCCCCAGGAAGAAGCTGAGGCTCTGCTCCAGCGTAAGGTGGCTTTCCCTATTGGGAGTGTAGTGGCTTCCCAGCCTGGGCTAGCTGGGGTTTCTGGTCGTCAATGGGAAGGATATTCCTCCCAGCAGATTGAGAATGGGAGCTTTCGGAGAACCAAGCCAGCACAGGAGGTTTGTGATACAGCCCTGAGAGCTGCCAGACTGCTGCTACTCCTGATATCACCTTAGAGTCAAAGCATATGGATGTCATCTTCCTGTAACGTTGAAGGGAAACTAGAGTCAGTCACAAGAGGAGACTGGATTACATGCAGGAGTCTCCCAAGCTTGCCAAGAAGATGCTGAGCAGGTCCCTGCACTTTCCTGCCCTCTATGGCATGTGATGTTCTTAAGCTTTGAAGATCTGAGCTGCTTTCTCCTGCCTGCAGCGGAGGTGCTCAGCGTGATGCTCAACCCAATGGGGCTGGAGGGGGATATCTGATCTTCTGCGCAGCACTGCTGCTGAATGAAAGAGCTAAGCCACAGTGAGGGATGGACTGAGGTTCGGAAGGTAAAAGTGTGGACAAGTAGCTGCATGTTTGCATTTATAGCAAAGATGATGCTTGCATGTATTTAGGGAGTAAAGTTAATGTAAAGATGAGTATTACAAGGCAATGGAAAACAAGCTGACTTTAAACTTGGTCCTGTTCAGCACTTTTGTATAAGAAGGCTCAGAATTTTGCAGAGAAAGCAGATGCTGGCTTGTGTGGAAAGGGGCTTCTGTTGCAAATTATCAAGTAATGAAGATGTTCTTTTCGTTGCTAGGCGTTCTTATTTAAACAATATTTAGCTACTTAAGATATTAAAATGAATCACTGCAGTTTACATTAGAAAGGTTTTCTTAATACCTTTTTGCTTTATTTCTGGAGTTTGTTTTTCAAAGACTGAATGAGGCTTTGAGGCTTTAAAGAGCTCATGGGATCTAAAGGGTCTCCTTCCTTCAAAGCCTTGCTACTGCTTTAGGTTTGCCCTCCATAAATCTCCATACTCAACAGGAAAGGTTTGGCTGCCTCCTTCTGCAGGTGGATGGCTCCCTGCAAGTTTTGTGTTTGACTGAGGAGACTCCTTTCAAGCAGCTATTTACTTCATTCCGTATTTCTCGTTTATGAGGAAAACATAAAACCGCTTTCTGCACTTAAAGTCGTTTGAGTAACGTTCTAAATTCTATGCTTAAGGATGCGTTTAATTAAAGATTGACTATGGCATAAAGTGTAGGTTAATTAAATACCAATCAATTCCTTTATAAGATACATATAAAGGGGCTTTGACTCAAGCAGTAAAATGAGTCTCCAGGAGGAGATAACCCCTCTTGCACACTGTGCAGCTGAAAAATGACTTCCCACACACTTTCCCCCACTGTATTTTCCATTCGGAATACTAAAGTACCTGCATAAAAGCCCTGTTTGTGGAAACAAAGCCATGGTCTGACCTGCTCCTGCTTTACAGAAGAGATTTCACAAAGACTTTTCCATTGATTTCAGTCAGATCCTCACTGTTATGGTGATGTTGGTATAATTAGACAAATCCCTAATTGAGGAAAGAATAACTCTGAAGTGTTGTGGTTAATTTTTTCCAAAGGTTTCTGACAAGGTCCCTCATAAAGTCAGTGCCATGAGAGGCATAAAGTGAAACCAGAATGCCCAAATTTAATAAAAAGAGTTGACTTGTCATTAAGCACATTCTTAAATTGTGAATAACCTTATCATAGGATATTCTGTATGGTGAAATTTAGGTGAGCTCCAGGGAGGAGAAAGGAGTTTTGGAGCAGAGGGTCTGGAAGAGGAGTCCGAGGTGGGAGAAGCCTCATGGAGTAGTCCCCCTCCTTGCATTCCTCCCTGGGCCCAGGAGGGAACATTCCAGGGCTCAGCAGATGTTGGTCTGACCCTCTCCATCTGTTCCTCTGGGGTACAGCTCTCTGGCAATGAAAGCCTAGCTGTTAATGCTGGAATCTCAGGAAGATGCCTGGAGTCTGAGCTCCTGCACTGGTGGCCTTTAACGTGAGGCCAAATAGGCAAGCTTGAAAACAGAGGTCTTACTCTTAAAGGTGACATAGTGGATCAACAGCAGAGTTCCTCTTCTAACTAGATCCACTTCTTAAGAAGACCTTAGAAGAATGATTTTAAGATGCCCACTGCTCTCCATGCTCTGTAGTACTTCAGCAATGTGCTTACATGATGAAAAGCAAAGTTATCCTACTTCAGAGTGGGTTTTAAATGTGGGGGGGTTTGGGGTTTTTTTAAACAAACAAACAAACCCCTTATTTTTTAAATTCTCAGTTTTAAAGTTGTTCAGAACTCTTTTTTATTGGGCATTCATGTATTTTTAATTACCAAAATTGGATTCTAAACATGTGAGTTTTACTCAAGTGGAAAATTATTAACATAATTTTGAAATACTATCATTTTCTAATACACGGTTCCATTAAAAATATTATTGTTCATTTCCCATAAATCCTCTTGAATCAAAGCTTTTCTCAACAATGAATCCTTTGGAGATGTCTGTCTCCTCCTTTTGGAAGCTGCTTTACATGGCTGCAGCGATGTCCCTCCAAGGAGCCCATGGCACCTTGGCAGCATGGCAGGACCTCCTACAAGTATCTTTCCAGGTTTGCAGAAGGAGAAACAGGAGCTAAAAGCCTCAGGAGAACTTGCCTGGGATTTAGCAGCACCTTGCCATGCTAGACCAAACCACAACCCCTGGCTGTCGGCTGCTGCTGTGCTGCCTTTTCTCTCCATCATGGTTTCCAAAGCTCAGTGATTCCTACACTTGCATGTCAGGCTGTGTCTGGCTTCCCAGCTTGGTGGATTTTCTAACTGATTCTGAAGGTGTTTCTCTGATTTCCTTTGCATTCCTTCTTTCCTTTTATTCCATTTTGCCTTTGAAATTGTCATCTCAACTTTTGCACTTTCTCTCTCCTTTTCCATTTTGTCTTTTCCCCCTCATGCTGAGTTAGCAGACGACCAGGGTGAGGTGCCCCTTCCCACACCAGGTTTGAGCCAGCGAAGTTAAAGGGAGGGCAAATCAATGAGAGGTGAATCCCTCCTGCCCTAATGACACTGTGAGGCTCCTTGTTAATGCTGTGCTTGACATACACATACAAGGTACGGGGTGCAAAAATGAAGTTGCAAGTTAATTGTTCTTGTTGCTGAAAGGCCTGGGTTAGTTGCTGTCATTAGACTAATTTTTATACTGTCTTAGTGACCTTCATATCATATTAACACTTTCATATTATGTTAGCAAATTGCTCAGTGAGAGCTGCTAGTCTGATTGCATTCTGAAGGTCATTAATATGATATGAAAATATTATTGTATTCTCTCCTTTCATATTTTATTAGTGATACGGAAAGCAATAAAGAGGCAGATTTTTGCTGGGAGGTTCCCCAGGGAAACATGCTCTACAGCAGTGGTGTCCCACATTGGCTCCTAATCCAATCTCAATGGGAAGTTCAATTTCCTCATCATTAATTATTTAGCTGTATTTAACTGCTGTAAATTCTCAGATTAATTTTTTTAACTGTTGAGTCTGATGACCTCTAAAGACATTGGTATTAACAGTGCAATATGAAATACAGTTACTTAATGCAAATGGCAGCTAACTCTTCCACGAGGATTTGTGTGAAGGCATAATAAGGCAAATTTAATTTTTCTGCTATAACAGTGAAGGCTTATTGTATTAGTACCTTTGGTGTGCAATTCAGTACTGCAATATGAAGGATGAAGACGACTGAGGCAGAGGCATTCCCTGAAGGTAAGCCTGGCTCGGATGGTCCCGCCATGGTGGCACAGGGGCTGTCTTCAGGACACATTCCCAGTGGCTGGCCATACACTCCCTTCAATGCACCTCACAGTGCTTTCAGCTGCTGATCAACTGCACCAGCACAGGCAAAAGTGAACATAACCTGTGCTTCAGTTGGGCTCCTGGAGCTTTATTTCTCGAGTGATACAGAGCAGTAAATCCTAACACGTGTGAGCAATGGGCAGGAATGTTATCAATCAGTCAACTAACAGAACCAAACATGAAGGCAATAACCTTTGGGCAGTTTTTGCCTACTATTTAAGTACAACAAAGCTTTAATCTTGAAGAAAGAAAGTTATAAACACTAAAGACTTTAATAGAAAAGAAAGGTCATCGCTTGCCAAGACAAATGACTTTTTGAGTTAACAATGCAGTATATATTAGAATGGCTTCAGTGGAAAGGATGACTTTGTTGGTAAGCAGCAAGAGTTAGGTGCTTTAATGCTTTAACAGCCTTGCGGTCCCTTAACTTGCCC
This sequence comes from Neopsephotus bourkii, assembly GCF_033783945.1. NCBI lineage: Eukaryota > Metazoa > Chordata > Aves > Psittaciformes > Psittacidae > Neopsephotus > Neopsephotus bourkii. The sequence continues at coordinate 2,098,331 of NW_026901555.1, forward strand.
TTAAAATGACATATAATAGCAATTTATGAAATGTTACCAACAACAACATTGAACTGTAATATAATAGGCTCCAAATGTTGTTTATTAATATGGTTGTGCCAACTAGTACATTTTAATGTTTGAATTTATGCCTTTTCCCTGCCACAATATGAGGCTGCTTTGAGTTCATTGGCTCAAGTGTCACGATGGCTGCAGCACAGGTAACATAGCACCTCACATGCCAGGAATATGCTTCCAAAACAAATCTATAATTGGCTCACTTGGTGGTAAGGGCTTGCAGGAAAGTTAGTCTGGAGGTTCCCGCAGCTGGGGGAAAATCCCAGCGGGTCTCTGCACCACACAGCACTTCAGCAAGCAGCGAACAAAACGGATTATATCATTCAATAGGAATCTGTGCTGAGGGTTATGGTCCGAATTTATAGCAAGCACCACTGTGTGATGGCAGCAGTATTCAAAAGCATCAAGTATTCAAAAGTATCTGATTAATTAGCCCCTAATAAATAAAAGCTAAGCTGGACTTCCAAGGTGGGTGAAGTTTTCTCTGAGCGAGGAATGAATTACAAAGCTCAAAACCCAACCAAAATGATGTTAGGTGCAGCTGAGGACCCTACTCAGGAGTTTGTGCTTGCAGTCCCCACATCTGCACCACACTAAAAATCTTACATTCTTTGTTTGCCCTCGGCCAAGAACGGAGCAATAGCATTGCATGGAGGGAGCCGGTCCTGTGCAGTGCTGCTCGCAGTGCTGTAGATGGCAATGCTCCACCGGTGCTGTGCTGTGCGCCGAGCCCCAGCACTACTGGTGTGTCCCAGCACCGCCAGTGCACCCCACTGCCCACCTCTGCCACGGATGCTTGATCGTAGAGGGCTCCATTCCTAATTGTTTATAGAGAGAGATGAGGGTGACTCCTGCCCCACACACTGTGCTGTGGCTGGTGCTGCCATGTGGGGAGTGGGGGGGCATACAAGGGTTTGGGCGCTCACCCTGCTCCAGGCACAGGGGTGAGCCTGAGCTCCAGGAGAAGAGGCATTTGCTTTCACTGGTGGTACAGTGTGGGAGGGAAGAAGGACCACTGGTGTAACTCCATGCCTGTGTATTTTTACTGACAGCTTGGAGAAGAGAAGGCTGCCTGGAGACCTCAGATCAGCCTTCCAGTGCCGGAAGGGGGCCAATAGGGAAGCTGGGGAGGGACCCTTCATTAGGGACTGTAGTGATAGGACAAGGGGTAATGGGTTAAAACTTAAACAGGGGAAGTTTAGATTGGATATAAGGAGGAAGTTCCTTACTGTAAGGGTGGTGAGGCACTGGAATTGGTTGCCCAGGGAAGCTGTGAATGCTCCATCCCTGGTGGTGTTCAAGGCCAGGTTGGACAGAGCCTTGGGTGCAATGGTTTAGTGTGAGGTGTCCCTGCCCATGGCAGGGGGGTTGGAACTACATGATCTTAAGGTCCTTTCCAACCCTAACTATTCTATGACTCTGCTGCTTTACCTTTCAGCTTGTGCCTTCTGCCCAGTGAAGGGCAGGACCCAAATGGTAGGAGATGCCCTGGAGCTGTGTAGTGCATTACCACGTGTGTGGCTCATGCAAGGCATGTCCATGGCACTGTCTGGTCCTAAACATGGCCTTGTAAAACTCTGAAAATCTAGGACAAAACAAGCAGAGCCACACTGAGCATCAGTAATAATGTTATTGACAATAACAAAGTCTTCTGGTATTTCTTACAAGAGAGATGAACCCATCAAGTGCAGTACTGGTTAACATTGTTTGAGACAACAGATTGAGAGTACTGAAGGTAAGACCCTGTGGAGTAACCTATATTTCATCACAAACAGAGCCCTTTAACCAGCAAACTTGTTCTGGGAAAGTTTCCAGTTCCATCTCTTGCATTGTGGGGTGGTGGGATCCCTCATGCTAGGAGCATCAAAGGAGCCTTCTGGAGATGCTTTAAAAAGAGGACAGGAGCCTGGGAGTGAGATATCAAAATCCTGGCAAGTGTACAAATAAAATACAGTTCAGTGTTCTATTAATGTAAAATATGATGAAACTGTCTCTCGGAGACTATTCCCAATGTGGAGTTAAAAAATAAGCAAACAAACAGGAGAAAACCTCAAACTGCCTGGTGCCTGCGAAGAACAAGTGCCTGGTTTCTAACCTCTGTATGACGCTGTCCTCCAGAAATCACCTCTTTGGGACGATTCCACATCACCAGTCTTTACCTTCATCCTCTGTTTAAAGAAAACAGAGATTTCTGAGGTCTCCAGAAGAAAGAGAACTTGTCCCTTGACTGAAACCATCAGTTTGTATGAAGGCTTCCACCAGCAAAGGCCAGCTGGGGCTTTGTCCACCCTCTGGAGCAGTGCTGTCTTTCAGCCTTTGTGGGGCTCTGTCGGAGTGTGGCTTCACTGCTCCAGGCTCATCCTGAATAGCAAAGCCAAACTGGGAAAGCCAGCTCTTCTCCCCCTCCAGGGCCTCCATATGGCTGGAGAACAAAGTTGGGCTGTGTCTGTCTCAGGAAGCAAACAAGAAAGGCAAAACAAGAAGAGAAAAATAAAACAGAAAAAAAAAACCCAGCAAACAGAGTCTGGGCAGAGAAGAAATTAGAGAAAAATATAATATTAATGACAAAAAAGTTAATAAGCAGTTAATGAATTTTACAAGCACCATAAAATTGCCATAACAGCCTAATTGCTGTGCATGTCTTGCCAACAGCCAGTGAGAAGATGAAGTGTTATAATCCACAGGTTTTCGATGTAGGAGTCAGTGATCAAGGGGATATGCTGGGGTCTGCATGGGCAGTGTCACCATGCCAGGGATGGCCCATTCCCATTTGAATGGCTGCCATCACAGAGGAGGAAGGCTCGGGGCAGCTTTGTGGTGCAGGAGAGGGGAAAGCAGTGGTTTCCACTTACTCAGGTGGCATCATGGTCACACTTGAAATAGTTATTCAATGTAATAGGTGTTTTTCCTGTGTTATTTTTGGCAGCATTGCATACTTGCCATTGTGATGAGCAATTTGGATTTGTCTGCATCAACCCCTCTCATTTAGGGATAGGGAGAGGCTGTTATGTGCTGTTTTCAGGAGTTAGACCTTTCTTTTCTGAAGGTGGTGATCAAGTGAGATCGCATCATCATGTGCCATAATGTTATTGCTAAATGAGATTTCATCTCATCCTATGATATCTGAAGAGAAACATTCGAGGCTGGTTTGGGTGATATGGGCTCTGCATGATACAGCAAAAGTTCTTTGGCTGTTATTTCACATAATTTGGCTGCTGGCTTTTCTGTCTTTACATATTTATATTCCTTCCATTCATAACAAATGTTTTTTCAGCACTTCTTTGTCATAAGGATGATGAGGATTAACCCAATGCATTTAAACATAACCATAAAAAAAGGGAAAAATACACTGCATGTGCAAACCTGATACTCTTCCCAGTTCATTAGAATTTAATGAAGAAATACTCAGTGCCCAACAGGGGAATCCTAATTCATTATGTCTTTTGAATTCTCATTAAGCATATGTACGGTGACTACCAGAAAACTGCACCCATTAAGCTCTGTTGTCCATTACACTGACTAATAAATATCCATTATACCTAAATACTGATGATAAGAGAGACTCATGGAAGTTTTATTTCTGTCATTAATTTTCACTGGTTAACTCCTGACACCTTTCCAGTGCTATACTGGTAGTGGCTGATTCAAGATCATTGCACTGGTGAGGTTAAAGAGAAGCTGCTCTAAACATGTTTTGAGGCTAGAGAAGGGAATGGACCATAAGGAAACATCCCTGCATCCATGAAGCAGTGGCTTTCTCCCTACCTCAAGGACATTGCTTTGGAGTTGAGGAGTTCTGTTGCTTTGTCGTAAGGGAAAAAACTTGTTATCCACTTAAATGGTGTCAACAGGTTTTGGCCCAGATTCTGAATGATAATGGAAGTTGTCTACTGTTACCCAAGAGGTAATACTTTGCACAGTGTTCCACCACTCTTAGGTGAATGCTTTCAAAAGAAGCCTGTATCTGAAAACATATTACTAAATGCTTCTGACTTATTATTTAGCTTCAGGCAATGTTTAAAAGCTGTTTAATCACTTGGAGCTATATTTTAATTGCATTATTGTAAGCAACAAAGGGGTTGTTCATTGCTATAGCTCTTCAGTGTTAATAATACCTTTACCTTTTACATTTATGACTTAAAAATGGCTAGTAGCTTTGAAATGGGGGAATCGCTTGGGGTGCTAGAGTCAAGAAACGGCTGGTTCTACTACAGCTACTTTCCAGAGGACTTTTTTCCCCTGTTCCTTGCAGTTCAGCTTTGGTGTTGCATGATGAATGTATAGGAAGTTTTTGTCTGTCAGCTGCCCTGTGGGGGATGCCAGCCCCAGTGAAATCCCCAGCTCATGATGTCTTGATGACACAACTGCCAGAAATGGTTTGCTGGTATAGGAGATGACCTGGACTCAGGGATGGGGCAGAGGTTCCTCTGTGTGGGAATCGGGATCCATGATGATTGAGGTAAATCACTGCAACTGAAAAGCAGGTGATAAACTTGAAACCAGGGTCAGGGTGGTGATAAATGTGCTGTCCAGGAGCTGCAACTCCTGAAACATGGGATGAACCCATCCCTTGCAATCCTGGCCCCAAAAGGAGATTCGGGTGAGACTAGGAACACTTGTGTTGTTATTTATGACCGCAGTGTGGAGCTCCGGCCGCTCGTTTACAATGACTTGCCACTTTGGCGTTAGATCAAAGTGGATTATTAAAGGAGCTCCGCAGGAAAGACAAAAACGGCTGTCACAGAGGGACATTCCAGGCATGGAAGCACTGAGAGCTGTGTTCCTCCTTTCACACTGGTGCTGGAGGTCGGGGCCCCCACAAGGTACAGGTGCTGGGTGGGAGGGCAGAGGAGGACCCTGGTTTCTTCCTGAGACTGTACAAGCATCTTCCATGCTCTTCCATGGAGAGGGACTTACCACAGGGGCATGGAGTGATAGGACAAGGGGGAATGGCTTTAAACTGAGAGAGGGGTAAGTTAGATTAGACATTAGGCAGAAGTTCTTCCCTACGAAGGTGCTGAGGCGCTGGCACAGGGTGCCCAGAGAAGCTGTGGCTGCCCCATCCCTAGCAGTGTTCAAGGCCAGGTTGGATACAGGGGCTTGGAGCAAGCTGCTCTTAGTGGAAGGTGTCCCTACCCGTGGCAGGGGGTTGGAATTGGGTGCTCTAAGGTCCCTCCCAACCCAACCCATTCTATGGTTCGAACTCTCATTGGCTTCATAAATGTCATATATTTGTGTATGTGTGTCTATATATATATACATGTAATATATATGCAGTAACACTGTTAGTGAAATACTGCAAAGTGATAGCATGTGGTTGAAATTATCTTGATTGGGGTTTACAGAAGTTTTTATAATATTCACTAAAATGAAATTATACTCTAAATTACTTTTCATAGAAGAAGCTCTTGTATATCTCAAGAGATCTTGCAACAGGTTCCTTACAAATTTCCTTAACATATTTCTTCCTGATAACCTTGTGTTTCCTAATTCCCTCGGGAAGATGATGTCAGCCTCCAGAAATTTTTGATCGTGTTCTTTCCAGGATAACTTTAAGTCATTTAATGTTTTCACAGTGGTGATAACTCTGTCAAAACAAACTGTTCTTTTGTGCATGTAAAAACAATCTGTGTATCTGACCTGAAATCGATGGGAGTATGTTAGAAAGTTGATCTGAAGCAGACTGAATTTAACGGGTGTCGTTTGATCAACCTCGGTGGCTTTCCCAAAGCTTCCCACCACCCCTGCTCAATACAGGTGAGCTCCCTGGTGGTGGTGGAGTTGTGAACCCTCACGTTGACTCATACTGTCCACATATTCTTCACTGAGAGAGCTGTGAAGCACTGGAACAGGCTGCACAGGGAAGTGGTGGAGTGACCGCCCCTGAAGGTATTTAAAAGATGGGTAGGGACGTGGTGAGTTGTGGACTTGGCAATGTTAGCTCTACAGCTGGGCTCAGTCTTAAAGGTCTTTTCCAAACCAAATAATTCTATAAGTCTGTATTGTCCTAAGGCTGAGTTTGCCTCCAAGTGATATCTGCTTTCCCAAGATATGTGGAGTCTTCTCCAGTTTTTACTGTTTTATATTAGATTTTACTTTCCTTATAAACATGAGAGAAATGTAGTAAATCTATATATAAGAATAGACTGTATTTGTTGGTGTCTTTAACCTACTGACTGCTGTTGACATGCCCAAACTACACACACACACACTCTTGCTCTCCCAAGCCATTACTTGTTTCATTCCAATGACAAATCTCCAGTATAATGAGGTTTTATCCTTTTAAAACAAAATAACTTTTATTAATTCCTTGAATTAATAATTGAAGGCTTGACTTTAAAAGGGGGGCAGGTGTTTGCTGTGATTAATAGCATGCATTCCCTATGTATCACATAACTTTACTAAATCTTAGTAATGGTGTGGGGGTCAGTGTCACTGTTATTAATAGTAATAATAATTATATCTTCAGGAAACTGTCAGAAAAGTGTCTTTTCTACAAGTCAGAGCAGTGTAAACAGATTGTACAGGCAGGCACTACCCTTTCCATCAATAGGTAAACAATCTTTGTTAAGCTCATCTTGATAGTCTTATTTTGTTGCCACATTTTAATTACCCATCCTGTCTGTTTGTTATTCCATTGCTTTTTGCTGAAGATACAAGCTTTAAAAATCATTGGTATTTAGGAAAATCCAAAGCTGGGGTGATGCATGCTCAGGTGCTAATTTATTTACATCAATTAATTTCAGGCCCCTGATGTAAACCAATTAGTATTCAACACTTAATGGAGTCATTATCTGTCAGATTAGCTTTTAGAAATGCTTGTCACTGCTACAGGACCAGGCAGCAGAACTTTGCTAATAAAACTAGCAGAATTAATGGAGTGAACAGCATAGATAATGACTTAATGTGGAACATACAGTATAGAAAAGAGACTGAACAACTGTCTTCAAGAAATGAAGATATCATTGAGCTAGCTACTCTATTCCAAAAATGAGCTCAGATGGTGCTCTTCAGAAACATCAAAGGTGTCTAGCTAAGCCTTTGCAAAGTTATATGTGTCTTAATAAATAATGTTCAACCTTTGTGCCCTCACATACTCACAATCTACCTTTCTAGCTTGATGTGGCGTGCAAATAAATGCTTTCCGTTGTATCACCCTGCTGTGACTTGAAGCTGTTACTTCAATGGATTACAGCTGATGGGAGTGACAATACCCAGGTTACTGAGCCACTTCCATGGGTGTCATCTGCAGGCAGCGTGGCGTACAACTCCAGGTGAGACCTACTTTGTGAAATGCACTTGTCAGCTAACCTCAGGGCTATGGGACGCTGCAGAATACATTATGTTCAAGACAGGTAAGCAAGCGATCAAAATCCCTAGGCAGGCAAGGCTGGCATTGCACCCGCAATCGGCAGGTGAGATTTGAAAACAGCAATAAGCCTCCAAAAAGCATTGCTACAGCTATGCGTGTTTTCAGAAGCTTCCCATGAGGGTGCGAGATGACAGCATTTGCCCATGTTTTGCTCTTCTAGGATAAGTAGCCTTTTTCTGTCGTTCACCAAGGCAGTTTTATGTAATTTTCCATTTGTGGACTGTGGTTAGCCTGGTTATTCTGGTGCCGCCGTGACATGGCGGGTTAAATTTGTGTTTGCATGGAGGGTAACCACAAAACCTTCCAGCTTTAGCTTTCAAAGAACACAAGTGCAGCTTAAAAAATACAATATTACATGCAAATACACATAGCAACTCCCGTGACCTATGCTTTACAGAGAACCATGGCATGTACCCACACATATGTGCCTGTGATAACGGTGACCTCGCTGGCTGCAGGACAGTCCTGCACCTTCACTCTTTCATGGGTCCTGCTTTCACAGATCACAGGTTGGTTTGGAGACCCTGGTGTCATGAATATGTTCGTAATTGCATGAGGAATTCCTCTACAGCAAGCATATGTGTGACTATTTGATTAGGAGTCGCTATACCTGATCATCCAAGCCATTGTGACAATGTCCATATTCTCGGGTGCTCTTTGCTTTCATGTGTCTCCTTGTCCTTCTGATAGAGTTCAAGTACTGAAACTTGAGCTCTACCATAAGACACAATGAAGGTATTAATGTGTTATTCTTACTTATTACAGCTTGTAATATCTTGTCAGATTTTTTCCTGTGCTTCTCACCTGAGCCTGAATGGCCTCTTCCTCTTGTCAGGTGATCATATTGGTTTTCATAGTTTTAGGTTATTATGCACTACTTAGGTAACACTACAGGATAGTTGACTTCAACCTCAGAGATGATTGCATGTCATACACATCTTTTAAGTCTGCCTCCTTTAAATAACTGCACTAGAACCTTACATATCTCATCTATCTTTGTATAGGTGTTGTACAGAAGCACTGATGGCCACTTATGTACAGTTAACAGCTATATATATGTATTTTATTTTGCATTTTGCATTGTCTCTGGTTGTTCTCAATGGTAGTTTTCCATCAGCCCAGATGAGCTCAGTTTCTGTCTGCAGAATCAATGTTCACATTTGATGTTCAGTGTGCGTGTGGTTGGTGACAAAGGGGTGATGGTGCACACCCCACTGCCAGAAAAATCATCTTGCTTCATCTCTGCTGCTCAAGAAACTTGCTGACCTTGTATGGCTCCTAGAAGGGAGACTGAACAGCTTTGTCTACATGATCCCCGGAGTGGGAGAGCTTGGACTACAAGGAAGGAGACATTTGGCCAGCCAGCCTGGAGAAGGTACTGTTGGTGACAAAGGGACATGCTCCATGTTTGGGTAAACAGGGCATCAGTTCTGAAGGGTGGACTGCCGCCAGCCAGAATATCTGTACTAGTTTCTCATACAAGCATGAGAAACAAGCTGGTTCTATGAACTTCTGGCTCAGCAAACCTCATTTTAATATCTGTGAAGGAATATAAACCCAGATTAACCCTCCACTACACTCAGATTTCATTGTGAACATTTTGTACAGCTGTTCAGAGTTTTCTGCTGTTCCAAAGAACAATTAATTTTGGTATCAATAATTCACTGCTTCAAAGGGTACATTCATATGGCTATCAAGATGGTTTGTATTTCCATAATTGAAATCATACATGACTGCTGCAGCATCCTCAAAGGGGTGGGACTCTTTGATATTTATTTTTTGTTTTCCTACTACTTTGCTTAGTCTTTCTGGTCAGTCTTAAATAGTGACTGCTCTTACCTTGTAGCTGGTGATATGGCCTCACTGCTGCTCTTTGTAAATGCACAATATGAGGTATCACGATTCAGATGCTGCTTTATGGTCCTACCTGCTGGAGATACCCCTTTGAAAGGAGAGGAAATTGCTTTTGGATAACATCACTCTTCCGTCACAGCTGGTATTGGCTGGTGCAGATACATGTTTACATTTTGCTTGGGAAATGTAAACACTAATTAAGCATTAATGTTAATAGGTCCTGGGACTGGCAGGCTGGAGACACGGCTCCGATGCTGGCTCTGCCCTGGCTGCAGTCCATTTCACCCCACTCGCTATCTGTGTTTCCTGGCAGAAAACAGGGATAATTGCTTATTCCTTTCCAAAGAGCGAGGGAAGAGACACCAGAGAGGGTCATGTAAGGACAAAATATTGTGGTACTGTGAATAAAACTGAATCCCTCCATCAGCCCAATGAAAAAGGCAGGAGTGGTTTGTTATCCCCAGGTTCAGCTGTGGGAGCTGAGCAGGGAGGGATTGTGATGTGATCCCTGAGCCCCCAGAGCAAGACAGCCTCTAGAGGAAAAATATCCTCTGTATCTCCCGCTTCCTGCACCCAAACTCAGCTTTCCTAGGCAGTTTGATGGAAAACCTCTACAACGTGCCATAATGCAGGTGAAGAGGTGTCTAGCAGTTAGTGTAGTGGATGCAAAGCAGCATCTAGTCTTGCTGTAGCGTAGGCAGTCCAGATTTCAGGTTTAATTCACTGTATAAAAGACTTTGTTATTCTCGTTCCTAACGTGTTCCTTTTTTATGTACCACTGTGGGATGAAATGGTCACTGAGGTGCCTCTGCTGTTGTCTGGTCCTGGCATGGTTTTAGTCGTGGCCATTTCAGGTCTTTGATGGCAGGTTTTACGTTTTCCCTTTGGTTGGTTTCGGCGTGCCTGTGAGAGCAAACAGCGGCTCTTCTAATTAGGCGAGTGTAATTTCTCACAAACTGGTCCTCTCCTTTTGTGAGCCCATAGATTTGCAGAAAGAATAAAAGCGCCCTGATTGTCCCCTCCTTTCAGCCCTTCCCCTGATGAGGAGTGTTGCTACACCTAATAAATTAAAGGACACAAAGTTAATGAATTTTTCATTTGAACTCACAGCTAGGTATGGATTAGTGAGGCTGACGTTACTGAAGAGCTCAGAATTAGGAAGGGTCCTACAGGGACATTTTCCTCTTTACTAAAATCTTTTCATTCACCTTTTCAAGCATTATCTCGCTTGGTAGAAAGAGTTCCTTTCACAACATATAGCCTGTGGGGTCTGCTTTCTGTCCGTGGCATAAATGTGATCATTCATTTTGTTTGTCTAATGGATAAAAATAAAGGGCAATGTGAGTGACATTCAGACAGCTTTTCTCCTGAAAGAGAAGCGATTCATATGATCCTGAGCAGTACGCTGGAGCAGACCTTTACTAGGCATAAATGGTCCCAATTCCTTTAAATTCCAGCTCTGACAGTTTACACCAGCTGAAAGTTGTCTTTTCTCCCCCTTCAGTAGCGCTGTGGGCTGCAGAAGGATTGGGCTTATAAATAAAACTGCACTCAATTTACTTAGAAAATAATTTTAAGTTAATGTCAAAGGACCTGTACTATTCAGAATTATTTTCTCTCAGTCTCCCATAAATTTCAATGGATTGCAGCTGCTCAAACTGATTTCTGGTTCCTGAAGCTGATCTAGTGAGAATCGGCACATCCATCCATTTGGAAGGGAAGCTGTGTCCTGAATAGTTTGTTATCCCTATTTTTCCTGTCCAAATTAAAGCTCTTCTGTGACTTCCATTTTAATACTCACTTGCCTCTTGATGCTCGTAGTGAGCGGGTTATGGCCTTTCCCACACCCCGCATCCATGTGGCTGGGATGTACTTTGACAAGCTTAACTCAGAAATCTGATTCTAATTTCTAATTAGAACAGAACTGAGTGGGATCTCTTGTGATGCTGCAAAACGGGATGGGGGAGGAGGGACAGAAACTACTGCAAAAATGAGAAAAGAAGGAAAAACCTCACAATAATTCCCCCAGGCTCTTGCAAGTGCTCTGGTGTCTGCAGCACACAGAGGGTGCTCAGGGGAGCCCACCATCTGCAGGGAAAGGGAGAAGTCAGGGCAGGGAGAAGGCTGGTGGGCAGCAGGACGGAGGTGATGGGGATGGCTGCCTGGAGCCATTTGTTTGCAGGAGCTTGCACCAGTGACCTGTTTCTGGCTCTGGGAGAGGTTCAGGGCACTCATTACTGCTCATTACTGAAAGTGTTAGTGGGTAATTCCCCATTGGAAATGCTGTTTGCTTAAGTCCTCCTGCTGAAATCCCAATGTGACTGTCTCAGTTTCTCTCACCATTCAAACTGGAAATGACATTTTCATTCGTTTTTATGCTGTTTCTGCTCTAAACTTTAAGTCATTTTGCTGAGTGCTTTTAAAGCAATTGCCTGTTGCACAAATGCATTTCACTAACAGTTTATTTTATGCAAAAAAAGAAATGCAAAGGCCTTTGGGAAGAATCTGGGTAAGTAATCTCCATTTATTACTTTATTGTACATATTGTATAACTTCTGTATAACTCAGTTTGCATTGCTGCTTTTCTCAAGCAACCACAGAGAGAAGCCGTTTGCAGGAACAGGCACCTCATCTGGGTTCCACTTGGGGTTCTTTTGGTTGAATAAGTAATGCTGAATGTCTTGCTTTTGTGACAGATTGGAGGAAGGGCAAAAATGCCACAGATCAGCCCATAATAATAGCTACTTAGATTAGTATAAATCAACATTAAAAACCTAAAGGATTGTTTTTTCTCCTTATGCTGTTTTCATTTCCTTGAGTTAGGAAGTCTTTTTTCCCCTTGTGAGCATCTGGTTTGTTTTGGTTATAGGAGGTTCTTCTGGAATGTACCAACTGTAAAGCGTAACTTTGTGGCTCAACTAAGTGCATGATATGTGCTGAGGATGCTGAAAGATTTAACCCCCAAAGATCTTACTCTTTTTGCTGCTTAGTGCACATTTCAATCAGAAATGACCCGTGTAGGAGGAGTTCTCCAGTTCCTCAATAATTTGGGATCAAAGATCCTGGCATGGGGTTAGGCAAGGAGGAGCATAAATCTGCTTTAACCGAGATTCATGTTTCTATTAAAAAATAATTGCAAAGAACTAACCAAGATTGTCTTAATAAATGATATTTATGTCCCTCAAGCAGCATAGCTGATCCATCATTTTATACATGGCTCTAAAAGCAGGATTAATACTGCTTATGATGCTACAGGTTTCTGTAGTTCACCAGCAGTTCGGTTAGTGTGCAGATCCTTCTTGTACATGTTTCTACAGAGACTTGTATTAGCAGACTGATGCACGTACAACTGATTCTTGTGGTATGCATCGGTGTTTTGCTCGCCTCCTCCAGCTGATCTGAGCACTGCACCAGCTGTGGTGCCAAAATGCCTCCTGTGGCACCAGCCAGAGCTGGCCTGAGGTTGCAGCCTGCTTAGGCACACTGCACAGCCCAACCCCAGGTCTACAGGTGTCCAGTAGCAAAAGCAAGCATAAGTATTTGGTAGGAAATTAGCTAAATGAGCATTTACAGCTTAATTCTTCCTTGCCCTAAGTGTGACTTCTGGAACTGGGGACTGAATGTTAACTTTCTGATGTTTCTAAATAGCTGGGGCTGGCATTGATTTAGTGTCATGAACTGTTTTGTTCCCTGACTTCTTAGGGCTGCCCGTGCCCAGAAACTCACTGTGCTGGCAGAGACCATCCTCCTATTCCGGCAGAGACCATCCTCCTCTTCCAGCAGAAATGAAACCTTGCAGTTTCTCCTAGCTGGGGGCAAACACCAGGGGAAAACTGTGGTATTTTGACCAATTTTCTTTATTCTTCACTTATGGTACAGATTTGAAAACCCACCCAACTGGGTAGACAACTGCTTGAATCCCTTTTTCTAATACTGTCCTTACTGCCATAACCTCCTGCCCTCTTTTGTGGTGCATCTGGCTTTCCTAGAGCCCAGCCTTGGGAAACCCATACAAGTCGGCTAGCATTCCCTTAACGAACACTTTCCTAACCCCAAAACTACTGTCACCTTTCAATTCAGATAAGTAAGCTCTGGAAAATTATCCCAAATAGGGAAAATTCAATTTCTGGTCTTATAAGCAAGTTTAAAAACTAAACAAAGAAACAACACAATTGGTGGTGAACAATTGTTGTGCCTTGGACTTGACTACACTTGCACCATATGTCAGGTGGGAGTGTCCTGTAAGCTTTTTGGGGTGGAGGAAGGCAATTCTAGAGGGAAATATTTCTCTAAATACTTATTTTGATCAAATCTCACTGTGGTATACTATATAACAATGAGCCCTTGTTAGTGATGTTATAATGAAAGCCTCTCTGAGAGCATAGCTTTAATGGCAAAGGAGAAAATCCCTCCTAGCAGGTGCCGTGCCAAGGGGAATGGGTTTTTCCCAGACTGATGGAGGCACACACAAAACTTGCACTACTGTTTAAACAGTTGCACTATTTTATCATCACAGAAAATATCTGACATTGAACACTTTCTCCCAAATGCCATCGATATGCAGCAGAAAATGCTTTTCATGTATTTGAAGGTTTCCATCCTTTTAAATGTAAAGTTAGAGAGCAAACCAGCATTAATTACTAGGATGGAAGCAAAAGCAGCGCACGGGAGAGGGGAGCAGATGAAGCCAGGGTTTGACACCAGCTTGTCCTCCCTTGGGTTCAGAGAGTTCAGTGGCCTCTCGCATCCTGGTTCATGCCTTTCTTTTTCTGACAGCCTTTTCCCTGGCTTTTCTTCCTGGCAGGTGCAGAGCAAAGTGCACTTTCAACGCAGGATTTGATTAAAAATATTAGTTAAAGCTAGTTATAAATTGCATATCAGAGATTAAGATTTTTTTTTGCTTACAGAATAGGTTTGCCATTTCCTCTTTCCTTTCCTCCCCATCCCCAACATGAGAAGAAAATCATTGCAATCTATTGGTAGGCACCAGCATGGGCTGGGTGTGATATTCTAGCTTGTGTTTCTCTTGTTAAAATACATGCAAGTGCTGCTGGTTTCTGCTGTCTTAAAGAAGACTGATCTTGCTGAGCTGCTCTGTGGGTTGTTTTCTGATGATGGCTTTTTAAAATGAATGTAACTTCTTGGATCAGACAGAATTTCACTGTATGTATTTGCTTCATGGTACTTTCTAATCTGTCTAGGCTGATTTGCAACTCAAATATTAAGAAAATGTATTTATGAATGTACTCCTTAATGGAACCAAAAGAGATTTCAGAGGAAATATTCAGAGACAGCCAATACTTTTGCATTGTAAATGTGCTGTTTCTCCTTATTTTCTCTATTCATTATTACACTTGCAAACAATCCATTGTTGATAATTAATATTAATTTCATACACTTAATTGACAGTATTACCGGGGGGGACTAGATCAGCTTCCCAGTATTAAATAATTTTTACCAATTTGTACTGCTCAGCTTGCTGCTCTGCTGATTTCCCAGTTGCTTCATCTCTTCTGCATCTACAGTCAGACACAGGGGGAATCAGAGCAGTTCAAAATCAATAGATCAGCAGCCAGAGCAAGTAGAAAGATGCGCCTTTGCTGCGTGACCGTGCGTCTCTGACGGAAGAGCGATGAGCCTTGCTGTATTTGATCATCCATCCACGTGACCCATCTCGCCGCTGGAACACCAGATATTTGCACAATATATTGCTCGGATACATCGCAAAGATGTTAAGCACTGGTAAGAAAGTACAGTTTTTGCCTAATCATAAGCTTGTCTGCTAAGCTCAACAACCCCGCGTCTTCTGTATGCTCCTCATTGCCTTGGTTCATACTGGTATTTGCTGGTTTGCTATGGGAGGACATTAATGCTTTCACATTCATGTGTGATGGCAAAAATTAATGGTCAGTCTGAATTTTTCTATGTCTTTTTGGAAGAGTTATGAGATAACACCCAAAAAATTAACAGATAAAAATATTTGTACTCTAGGATAGACATCAAATATTCTGCTTTGGATGTGGGAAGGATTTTTAAGGTTTTTTTCAGAAAAAACCCCACCAACAACTCCTACTTAGGGGTTTGCTTGTTTGTTTTTAATATTTTTTTTTAAGGAATTGGATTTGTAAAGGCTGTTTTTCTGCAACATAAGAATAATGGGTTGCCCAAGGAAGTGAATGCTCCATCCCTGGTGGTGTTCAAGGCCAGGTTAGACAGAGCCTTGGGTGACATGGTTTAGTGTGAGGTGTCCCTGCTCATGGCGGGGGGGTTGGAACTGGATGATCTTAAGGTCCTTTCCAACGCTAACTATTCTATGAATTACTCCTTAAAGCACATTCAACATTGATGATTTTACTACACAGATGATTCTGGAGCACGAAGACGTGTGTTAGCACCACAGAAGCCCAGGAACCACCTACATCTCACGCAGCAGCTCGGTAACAGCGCCAGAGCATCTCTGTCTAAAGCCAGCACTGCTGTACACCACAGAGCATCCCATCATGCTTCAGCCCACATCCTAATTCCAAGTTTTTCTCATTTATTTTTCCTACCATAGAGAGAGCCATGCAGAAGCATGCCCAGCTGGGTGCAATCCTCCCATTTCCCAGTAGACAGCCTTCGTGTCTCTTCAGTTTCTGTCCTCTCATCCCTCTCTCCTCCCTTGGTTTTGCAGAGCAGGAGGAACTTTCCTTGCCTGGGACATGACTCTTGCATTTCTAAGAGTTCATCTACATATTGTTTTGAAATATGTGCTATAGTAACCATTAGTTCACTTATACTTTAATAGGACCTTGTCAGCACAGGCTGAGATGCCTCGTGTGGGGCAGTCGCCCTTGCAAAACCTGGCCCCAGTGGGGAATTACATGTGTGTCATTCCTCTTGGAAGAGCTCCATTCTTTCTGTCCTCTTCTCCTGTGTCAAGGTATCTCAGTCCCTGCTGGGTACCACATATTACTTAACTTGAAATTATGTATTTCTATTTCTGTGACACTAATCCTGGTTTGGTGCCTACACTATGTTTTTGATCCTTTCACAGAATCACAGAATCCCAAGGGTTGGAAGGCACCTCAAGAGATCATCTGGTCCAACCCCCCTGCAAGAGCAGGGTAACCTAGAGTACATCACACAGGAACTTGTCCAGGCATTATCATATTTTATGTATATAGTTTTTTAATATGCTATTACAAAACAAATAAAAAATCATGTTAGTGACATAGTGGAAAGTAAAATAAGTATCAATAACATATTTTATAGGTTTTTAAACTTTTCATATACTTGTAATAACTGCCATTTTAAGAGCCTGTTATGTTCATTAATAACTATCAGATCTGAAGTGATTGTAAAATGAAAAAATAGTGTAATTCTGAAGTAATTTGTTTGAGGTAATAGTAGGGAAAAATACAATTACTGACTTTGCATGTTTTATTTTCACAGCCATTTTTAAACAAGTTACTTCAAGTTCAGTCTTCAAGTAGCTCACAAGAGCACGAGGCTGCTGTTTGTTTGGGAGGCTTTGCTTCCTGAAGGGATATCTTCATCATGTACAACAAGCAGAAAGGAATGTTATGCCTATTCTTTTGCCAGGAGAATTTATGTGTAAATATAGCAATTTGTGGTGACAATCAGCAGTTTTACAGTGGAAGGATGAGGCCTTTAAGGCTGGTTTCCTGACATGAAAATACTATTTGAGCTTTGCAAGTTGGTGACTAAATCTTTTGCCCTTCACCCCATACATTGATTCAGGGCACCACTGGGGTCATCGCTGTTTGTGAGTTCAATGTTTGTGTGTTTATCTGAATGAGGAGTGACAGTAGGGAAGTTTAGTTTATTTTTCCCTTCGGTCACCGGGCATACCATGCTGTTTCCAAAGGGGTACATTAGCAGAATACTGCTAATGCTTCTTTTTGAGCCCATCCTAAAGATGTTTGCTTGTAACCTGTTGACCAATTGGTTTCTCATTTTTTAACCCCCCCTCATTGTTCCCTTTTTGCCCAGTTTCCATCACCTTTCCAGGTCCCAGTAATCATTAGGAGGTCTGCAGTCACCCAGTACTCTTATTTCTTGGTATAATATCAACCATGCAAACGTTAGGATCTTCCAGGTAAAGCTAGTGTGTGTTGTCTTCTCATCTCCATGTTCTAACCCTGGTCTTGCATTTGTTCTAAAATGCAAGTTGGCAGTAGCAGGGGACCCTGAGTCATCAGAATGGATTCATTTTGTAGGCAGCTTTGTACACAAAATGAGGATCATTCCCCAAAAGAGTGGTGATGGTGTTTAAAGGCGTTATGGTACCTGTAGATAAATTACACAAGTACTGGAGAAGTTAGTCTTTGTGTTCAGAGCTGGTCAGACCACAGTACAGATGTTCCTGGGGAAGAACGGGCTGTCCATTGCAGTCCTGAGAGCCACAAAGCTTGTGGCTTTCACTGATTTGGAGTACTCCACAATAACACCCACTGGTATTTCTCAGTAGCACTTCTCACCTTTCTTCTGCTGTGAGAATTGGTGAAATGTAGGCTTCCACTGACAGGGCAGAAAGGTTTGGGGTTTTTTTATTGCTTTGGGGTTTCCTTCTCTCTCCATTAAGGTTTCTGGCTACTCCCTGGCCATCAAACCCTGGTAATTTGTGGGGTGCATTGAACTGAAGCCTGCTGATATCCCACTTTTAGGGGGACCTTTTGAACAACCATCAGTGTCAGCTGGATGGCCTCCAAGCCCTTCCTGGCTGGGAGCTTGCTGGCTGCACTTAGGCTGGCTCCTTTGATCCTCTACATGTTTACATGTGCCTGTCTGTCTACTTATGATTTGATATCACCATCCATCGTAGTTCAAAGAAACTTTGTTCTCCATTACTTTCTCCTGCATTGCTCCTCATTCTGAGGAGGAATTCCCCTTCACTAGCAGCAGTGTTCATCTTCAGGTTTCTTTTTAGATTCATCCCTTGTGCTGCCCAAGGAACACTGCTGAGGACTGACCTGCTGGCATGGTACGGCTGGTGCTCATCACATCACCCTGGCTGAGATTCTAGGATGTGGGACCAGAGAACTAGTAAGTCATACTTTATCACTTCTCATGTAAAATTGCTCAGGAATAGCAAAGCCCCTGTTTCACCCATCGCTTTTTGGGCTACCTGAACTCTGCTTATTGTAGTGTCTTCCTATGTGTTTATAGGATTGTATCTATCTAGGGGATTACTAATGCAGCCTAAACTGGGGAATGCAGGGTGTGTTAAGTGCCTGGCTGAAGAAGGTGTAAATTGTCCATGTTTACGGGCATTCATTAATGTACTGTAACCATCTTACAACATGCAGTGAAATTAAAAGGCGATATATTTAGAACAGATAAAAAAAACCAAAACAACCATGTTAAGTGTTTAATCAACTTATAAAACCCACTGTTCTGTATAAAAGCAAAGCAGATAGATAGCTTATGGTGGTTTGAGCAGGCATCAAGGAGCTTGCTGGGAACAGGAGTGGTGTCCCCAGCAGCATGGCTCTGTGCCAGTAGTCTCCAAAAGAGTTTTATTTTTTTCAGTTTAGCTTAAAAACTCTGAGAACTGATGAAGATGTTTAATCTCTCTTCAGGTTTTCCAATATCCACTAAAGCATCCACTGCTGGTCAGTGTTGGAGATGGGTGGCTGGCACCTTCTAGCTGGGCAATCTGTTGCTCTGTCATGTTAAGTGTGTTTTATGTGCATGGCATCATGTCTTCCTTTTTGACTATTTCAAAGAAGCAAATTAATACTGTGCTGGTTTTGTACTCTCACCGCAAATGCTGCCTTTGGAATGGATTTGTGCTTTGCCATTTTCTGGTCTCGTTACAGTGTTTGTTATGAGAATGAGATATCATAATTTTAATGCCCGGTATAGCCTGTGAAAGACCATAAACATTTAATAGACTCATAAACATAGACTTTAACCTTTTCAATATTCCGTAGCTGGATTGGCCCCTACTGCACTGCATCCCCACAGGTTACTGCTGCGAGCACGAGGGATGGCCGCGGTGAGTGAATCAAACAGCAGAAATCCAGAAAAGGTCAAAGCAGTGCAGTTTACTATTATCTTCTTTAGAATATATGAGGCGTTACAACTCTGATACCGCATTTTTGTGGCTTAGATTGGGGCAAGAGGGAGAAATGGTATGACATAAATCTCTTCTGAAGACAGTCATTGTAATGTGGATGGAAACAAGCACCCACTGAACTCATCCCTTTTAACTCTCCTACAGCCATGGTGGGTGTCTGCCCTTCTCTTGCCACATCTCCTGCTCATCCTACCTTCAATATACACAATAGGTAGCAGCAACTCGGAATGTGTAGAGTCCTGCATCTGGGCAGGAACAACCCCAGGTTCCAGTATAGATTGGGGAACGAGCTGTTAGAGAGCAGTGTAGGGGAGAGGGACCCGGGGGTCCTGGTGGACGAGAGGGTGACCATGAGCCAACACTGTGCCCTTGTGGCCAAGAAGGCCAATGGCATCCTGGGTTGTATTAGAAGGGGGGTGGTTAGTAGGTCAAGAGAGGTCCTCCTTCCCCTCTACTCGGCCCTGGTGAGACCTCATCTGGAATATTGTGTCCAGTTCTGGGCCCCTCAGTTTAAGAAGGACAGGGACCTGCTGGAGAGAGTCCAGCGCAGGGCAACTAAGATGATTAAGGGAGTGGAGCATCTCCCTTATGAGGAAAGACTGAGGGAGTTGGGTCTCTATAGTTTGGAGAAGAGGAGACTGAGGGGTGACCTTATTAGTGTATATAAATATATAAAGGGGGAGTGTCACGAGGATGGAGCCAGGCTCTTCTCAGTGGCAAACAATGATAGGACAAGGGGAAATGGGTACAAACTGGAACACAAGAGGTTCCACTTAAACTTGAGAAGAAACTTCTTCTCAGTGAGGGCGACGGAACACTGGAACAGGCTGCCCAGGGAGGTTGTGGAGTCTCCTTCTCTGGAGACATTCAAAACCCGCCTGGACACGTTCCTGTGTAACCTTATCTAGGTGTTCCTGCTCCGGCAGGGGGATTGGACTAGATGATCTTTTGAGGTCCCTTCCAATCTCTAACATACTGTGATACTGTAATGCAGTGTTTTCAGGAGATTAGGAAACCTCAAGACTTCTCTGCTGAAATAATTGTTCCGTATTCTTTCATTGGATGTGCTTTGGTTTATGTCTAATGGCAAGACGTATTTTGTAGTCAAGGATGAACAATGTTGTAGAGCAGGAAATGTTTACAGTGAGTTTGATACTTTGGAGGTGGAGTAGTTGGAGATCATATGAAATTGCCATGCAGCATAGTAAATGGGCAAAAAGCTCTGCAGACTTCAGTTTTTAATCTGGATTTAGGGTGAAGGTACTGTAACGGGTGCTCTCTTTTACTGAATTGGGTTTGAATTGCTTCACACCCTATTTTTGTCCAAGAAAGGGTGTTTGGAAAGATTCTGTAGTGCCTGTTCCTTAGGAAGGAAAAAGTGCCTGCACAGAGGGTTGAGAACCAGCACTGAATGTTAAATGTGCAGATTGCTGTACCTCGAACGACCAGCACCATGGAGTCAGACTCAGGAGAGCACAGATTGCAGGGAGGGGAGCCTAGGACCTGACCCATAGTGTGTTGCACTCATCTGAACTCAGTCTTGGGATGGCAGGAGCAGAACAGAGGCCACATTTTTCCCAGGTCCAGCTGAGACAGGCCCAGGTGATGCTTAGTCACAAAGGGTCTCCACCATGGGGAAGTGCAAGCTCAAAAATCAGTTTGTAACTTTCTCATATACCCTCCTTGAACTTCAGCTTTGTACTTGAAATCTAATCTTGTTATAACTGTCTTACTACATAACTGCATGGCTTTGCTGGGAAAACCATTGCCAGTCACATTACCATGTATTCATTTCTGTATAGATCTTGTTACCAAGGCAGATTTTCTTAGGCTGTACTACAACTTTACTGTGCTATGAAGAACACACAATAGTAAAACCTATACTATAACTTTTCCATTACAAAGTTATAATGGCTGTATAACTTTGGGGCTGCATTGCATCCTCTCCCTGCTGCGGTTATGAGACCTTTTGGCTGAGAAGGGCAGGATTTCATGTTTGTAAGGTGCTGCGTGTCTCCTGTGCTCTTGTTGGCTTTATCTTACATCACCTACAGAGAGATTGGTTTGCTCTATTAAAAAACAGGATTGTACAGAAGGATTTGACTCTGCAAAAGTTTAATGTGGATGGAATTCCCACTGCTAAACTGTTTCCTTCATGAAGAATCTATATGAAAGGTAACAAGGCTTTAAATCAATAGTCTAAACATATGCAGAGCTATAACCTTCCTGTGGGTTTAGTAATCCCCCATGACATTTACAGGACAGTGTCTGCAAACTCAAAATTCCAGCACTGAATTAGCATTTCTCAGGTCCATAAGATTCATTATGTCCATACAACATGTGTGACGCTAGGAGCAGCAAAATATCACAAACTCACGTTTGACAGCGTTTCCATTGGTGCATTAGCAGCTCCACTTTCAGGATGCAGGGGCAGGGCGGGAAGGCTGTGGCTAATTTTCCCTGGCTCCAAGTGTTTTCTGGCAGGATTTGGATTTTTCTCCTTTCCTCCTGCTCCAGTACAGAGCCTTGGGAAGCCCCATGCAAGGCCAGCCCCAGCTTTTCCCCAGTAACTGCACAGAGTCTGTGCTGCAGAGTCGGACCCCCAGCACCTGCTGGGCGCCTTTCAAGCTGCTTTAACTGGATCACAAGTTCCTAACTGTAGATAGATGTAACAGAGACTAATCCCGTAATCTAGACAGAAGTACAAGCTCTGATGGGGCGCAGCTCGTGTTACCTCCATTTGCACTCCAGCCGACATGGCAGGAGGAGTTGAGTCGTTGCATTCCCCTCCCTGAGCCGTTCCCTGCTAAGTTAGATCTGCGGGCTGGTTTTCTGTTATGTTATGTTATTTTCCCTTCCCAAAGCCCGAAGATAAATATGCAAAACAAAACGTCACGCTTCGGCCAAAAAGGAAAACAGCTTCAGTTCAGAAATGGTGTTTCTACGTTGGATAAATATTATTTGTACTCAAGGCGCAGAACTCGAGGACTGGCATCATTTAAAATAATAAAATAAAACCCAGCAGTAGAATAATGGAGCCACATTTTCAGGTTTTTAATAGTACGAGGGGTGAGAAAGGGGATGCTGCCCAGCTCCTTGCAGTCCCTCCTTGAAATACCCACATTTTAAACCACGCTTTTGCTGCAGCTGACTCCTTGGTGTGGTTTCAGTGCTGCCCTGTGCCAGCAAAACATTGATCAAGAGCCACTGCAGAGCCAGGACCCGGCGATCGATAGCACCGCAAAAACAGAGCCGGCAGAGATGATATTTGCCATTAGCTTTTTAACTTCTTGTTGACAGGCTTTTAGCAATGACAGCTCTTCCTCACTCTCCTCTTCCTATCCCTGTCCAAGATTTAATGCTGTTTTGCCATTTTAATTAGGGATGTGGTTCTACAAATATTTACAAGCTGGCGTAGCAGGCTGTGAATCAGCAAGCCCCAGATCCACGTGCAAACCCTTCACAAGCGTGTGTAAACCATGGCACCATTCACATCACCACCTTTAAATCCTGTTGCTTGCCCTCTTTTCCCAAATCTTAAAACCTCAACAAAAATTCCATCTGGCGCAAGATTTCGCATACAGCATTAGAAGTCTGGCTTTCTTTTGATGACATTAAACCCAAAGTTATTTAGCTGGGCCCCTTCCGTATCTTACAGTGCTAACAAAAATAGATGCTTATTGCTTTAATAAAGATTTTGATTTGGAAATTATTTACCATTTAGACTTTGTATGCTCTAATTGCTTTTGATTCTTCAGAATATATATAATGGAAAGCAGCTGAAACACTGGGGCTTAAAAATGGGCTCTTGCACATTTGAAGTAAATTTTATCCTGCAATCAGTTGTAAAGATCTTAACTGCAGCTATCACATATCCTAAATATGTAATTGCTGTGGAGCCTTTCCAGTCTATTGGTTACAGGACACTAGAAAAAGGGGAAAGTGAGTACAAATGTAGGCCCTGATCTTTGCAAGTACTTTGAGGAATACCCACGGGGACTGGTCACCTACCTAAAGTATTTGATATATGTTTTTTATAGGATGGAGCCTTGTAATTAGACTGTGCAAAGACACACGTGAATAATTTCATTTGCACGAAGCAGCTCACTGAATTACAAGGAAGCTGTTCTAGTGATTGAAGTGATGAATTGTAGCTGGATTTCCAAGTCAGACCCTTGGCCAAAGGGCATCCCCATGGCCCTGCACGCTCCCTGGCTCCTGGGGGAAGGACTTACATTGTAAATGGACCTCCACATGTGGATCTACCCTAAAAATCAGTGGTACGTGGATGCAGGAACAATAGGGAGAGGTGCTTTAGTCTGCTCTGCCTGAACCTATGAAACTGCTGCTTAAAAACAAGGAAAAAAAGTTCAAAATACTTATTTTTGAGGGATTTGAAACACATCTTGTTCAAGTGCAGTCTAGGTATGGATTGAATGGTCTGTATTCTGAATGATTGATAAAGAACACTATAAAGTGAAATAGCATCTCTGTTTACTTGTAGTAATTTTTGCTTTCAAGTGAAGCCACTCCTGTGGTCCTGGTTGTCTTTAGAGGGGAGGAGAGCAAAGTTCAGAGAGAGAGTTCAGCTTCAGAACATTCGAAATTAAAACTTGAAGGGAAGCCTCAGGTTCCCTTCTTTCCATATAACTTTGAAAGCAAAGAAGATTCAGCCTCAAAAATCGTTTAAGATGTTTAACACTCCATTAAAATTACAAAAGTGGTGTAATTCATTGTTCCCAAAGAGCTCCTTGCTCTCAACCCTTCTTTAAAGGATTGTGTGAGGTATATTTCCATACTACATTATTACCTCCTATTAGGGTGAACGGCTGCTACATCCATACCACAAATTCGTCATACTGGGAGACGTGAATGTGCGAAGGCTGCAAAGGCAAAGCTGCTTGGGTCCTTGAGGAGAGCAGAGGGAGAAGCTGCTGAAAGCCCTGAGGTTTGCAAGAGGCTGCTGAGATCAATGCTTGATCGTGGGCAGCTTACATAAAGCCTGGGTATGCTCGTTCTGGATTTATTTTATTACAACGAAGACCAAATTTGGAGTCTCTCGCTCTTATGATCATATCCCGTGCTTCTTTCCACCCCCTCTTGTTCTTTTTTTTTTTTTTTTTAGATAATTTCCTAAATGCAGAAGATAACCTGATCCGTCACTGTGAAGCTGAAGTTTCTCTTCCTGCCCTTGGTTTCATTGGACTTTTGGACTCTTGAGCATTCCCAGGCACCCCCCTCTGCCTGGGTGCACTCAGCACCCTGAGGCCTCCACACGCACGCCATGCATGATGGGCAGCAAAGAAGACAACAGTGATCTGTACTTAACATTAGGTGGCACAAAAGAGTTTCCTTTTGCTCACAGTAATACTGGAGTATACGGGCAATAACAAACAGATTTTCTTTTCTTTAAATGAAATTTCCTTCCCTATTTTTTTCCCAGCTTTCAAGTATTTTTTGAAGTACTTCTGTTCATAAACTCGCTTGATTTCGTCTCTCATTGCATCTCTTTTGTCTCTTAACATAATTTGTTTTAAAATCACGCATAACCCAGCCCCTGCTGTAGTTGTATTTACAGAACAGCCACAGGGCTTTAAAACAGGCTCATTTCAGTGAAATACCTTTTGTCCTTCATCCAGACCAGTGCTGCCTTTAAGGGCTTCACCTCTCCACACCCTGCGTGTTCAGAGCCAGCATGACCACGTAGGGCATGTTTTACTGTGAAGCTTCTCCTCCGTGTCCTCGGCTGGGGCTGTTTACAAACCGCGGCCATTTACTCCTGGTTTGGTACCCACGCTACTCGCTGCACATTTGTTTCTGCAGTTGACTTAAGAAATGGGATCGGGGGGGGGGGGGAGTTTCCCTTCTTCTCCTGCTGTCATCCTTTCTGAGGCAGTGGCAGGTTGGTGTCCCGCTGCAGAGGCAGCCAGGCTTCACTGCCCAGCACAGGGGCAGCCGCAGGCCGCTCGCCCCAAGACCACGGTGTCTGTGCTGTGCTGCATCTTGCAAAGATTTACAAGAAATATATCAGTTTTATGGTTAAGAAACAAAGCATTGCCCACTGTGTACATCCCAACGCCTCTCGCTAACAGGTACCGGGCTATGGTGGTTGTAGCCATGTGGGAAAGTGCCTGTCCATTCGTCCTTCTGCTGCTGGGTTACGGAGACAAGAGACCTCACTCTGCTCTTGGGTCGCTTCCCGGGACTCCAAAAGGTAATTCTTGCCTCCCGTACACTGTTGGCAGAAGGGTTGGTTATTGTTTTCCCCAAGGTTCGGCTTCAGAACGGGGAAAAGGAAAAAGTAACAGCCCCTTTGGCTGGTGCTGGCCTCAAGTTTGCTGTTTTCCTGCCTCTCCCCAGCAGCCCCCCTCCTCCCCGCGCCATGACCGGCTGCCGGGACTGGAGCTTCCCCGCTTCACCCCATTAGAAGTGATTAACTGTTATTGTTCCTCGCGAACACTCCACGTCCCGCCCGGGGGGGGGGGGGAGCGGGAGGCAGCCCGGGGGGATGCTGTGTAAGGGGGGTCGGGAGCAGGACCCGCGGCCCCTCTGCTGCTGGGAAGGGGGAGGAAGGACGGAACAAAAGAAACTTCCTTCGCGCCCCGATTCCTGCTGCTCGGGTTGGGGGGGGACGGGGACACCCCCCGCTGCTTCCCCATCGGCCGCGGGGACTGCGGGAGGCACCAACCGGGCGGCGGCGGCTGCGCGGGCGCGTAGTACCGCGGTGCGCTGGGGCGAGGCGGGGAGGCAGCGCTGCTATACCTTCTATATATATTTACATACACACACAAATATTTACACATGCTATATATATATATATATATACGCCACCCCCGAAAACGCCGCAGCGCCCCTTTCCCACCCCAACTGCGCATTTTCCGCGGGGCCGCGCAGGTGTAACGCGGCCGCACGGCACGGCCGGGCCCGGGGGCAGTCCCCGCTGCGCGCACCCAGCGCACAAACCACGCAGCGGAGCTGGTCAATATAATTTTTTTCCTTTTTTTTTTTTTTTTTGTAAAAATGTTTATTTAAACCTTTTTTCATTTTTTTTCCTTTTACAACAATAAAATATTGCGTCAATATAAACCCCTTGACTAGAACCTCTCGACAATCAAACGTTACAAGCGACTCGTGTGTTTCGTTATTATTTTTTCCGACACCCATTCAGGCTTTTTCTTTTCTCTTTCTGAAACCTCTTTTTTTTTTCTTTTCTTTTTTTTCTCTTTTTTAACATAATGCGGAATTTATTGAAAATAAATAATTGTTGGCAACTGCAATAGGCAATTTTGGATAAAATAGTTGAAAAAAGCAACCTTTAATGAAAATAGCGTTTATTATACATCAGTTACTAAATGAATAAACTAAATGATCTTTCTTTAAATTAATAACTTCCAAAAAACGTTTAATATACAAAACTGTACAGTTATAAAGTTGGCAGAAATAGGCAGGTCCTCAGTGTCGAGTTTTTTTTCTCTTTGTTTTTATTTTTTCTTTTTTTCTTTTTTTCTTTTTTATTTTTTTATTTTTTTTTTAGCGCTTACTGAAAAATACTTGAAAAATATAAATGTTGAAAGGAAAAATTCTGAGCGCCAGGGAAGGATTTGGGCTGTGCGGGGAGCCGCGGAGCCGGGGGCGGATGCAGAACGGGGCCGCATCGGGCCACTGGGGGTCTTGCGGGGACCCGGGGGGTGCCCGGCCCGGTCCATGCCCGGCGGCCCCGAGCCAGCCCGGCCGTGGGGAGGCTGCGGGAGCAGTGGGTTATCGTGGCCGTGCGCTCCCGCACACTCACCCGCTCATCAATTCCCTTTTGCAAGTGGGTTTGTGGGCGCTGCGCACCCGGCCCTGTGTGCAACACTACTGGGGTGGGCTCGAGGTCAGCACCTCCCCTTGACCAAAAACTGGGGTGGTTGTAGCATTTTAGTGACTTTGTTTTGGTTTTTTTCTCCCTGTTCGTGGTTGCGGTGTTTTGTTTCTGTTTTTCTTAATAAAAGCTTTTCAACAAATCCAGCATCTCCCTGTGACGCGGAAATAAGCTCAGCGTGAACCAAATGCGGGTGTTTGCTGTCCCTCTCCCCTCCAAAAAGAAATCATGAGCCATCCCCCCCCATTCCTCTTCACTATCGAAACAAAATACAGAGAAACCGATTTCCGAAGCCAAAGCGCAGGAGTATAAAGGTGTTTTACTACAGACCTCAGTCTGGCGCTGATTAAAAAGCCCAACTCATCTTCGGAAAGAAAGCGACTGGCAAATGCCACGGGTTTGTTTGCGGTGCTTAATTTCGGATAAATCTCTTTTAAATAATGACTTTTATTATTTTTCTTTTCCCTGGGAGAAGAGGGGAGAGGTCAGGATTGGAACCCGGCCGGTTTACGGTGTTGGGAAGCTCTTGGAAAAGGAAGAGAAAAGCTGCAACAAATAAGCCCGTTTTTCAGAACAGCGCGGGCGGCAGTGGGGTGCGCGGGTCTCCGCGGGCGCGGAGGGGAACCCCGTTCCTCGGGGGGGGGGTGATGGGGAGGGGGAAGGGCCGCGGCCGCCCTGCCCCGTCCCCACCGGGTGACATTGCCGGTGCGTGGGGAAGGGAGAAACGTTTTGCCTGCTCAATTCGATACAAATTAGGTCACAAATATTGTGTACAGTTTGTAGTAAAACACCTCAGACATTTAAAAACGCTATATAAGTCTTTAAAAATGCAAAACTAGTCTATTGTAAAACAGATTCACCTGAAATACAGCTGATATAACCAAGGCGCTGGAAGGTTATTCATAGGCACACATCTGTCTTTCCTTTTCTGTCGGTTTTCTTTCTTTTTTTTTCCTTTTTCCCATGAGGTTTTTTTTTTTTTTCATTTTTTCCTCTTTTTTCCCCCGTTTTGTATGTGTTTTGTTTTTGTTTTTTTTTCCCCTTCGTCTTAGTCGTGACCGAAACCAAACCTTGTCTGCGAGTAAACACCGTGCACTGATCAGCGGAAAGGTCGGAGAGAGAAAAAATATTGCCCAGGCGGCGGGCGGGGAGCACCCGCTCCGCGTCTCCTGCCTCTCGGAAACCATAAGTTAAAGCCCCGGCGGAAAATCCGCGCTGCCCGCAGTCCTGACTGCCCGGACAGCCCCGGTCAGAGGTCGTGGCAGGCCGTGTCCGTTTTCACGCCGTGGGAATAGACGTCGTGCTGCGGCTGCTCGCCCGGCGGGGTCATCCGCTTCTCCTTCTGCCGCCGGTTGCAGAACCAGACCCGCACCACCTCTTTCTCCAGCTGCAGGCTGTCTGCCAGCGAGGAGATCTCCTGGGCGGCCGGCTTGGGGCACTTGAGAAAGTGCGTCTCCAGCACGCCCTTGACACTCACCTCGATGGAGGTGCGCTTCTTCCTCTTCCTCCCCTGCGCCGCGATCTTGTCGATGCTGGTGGGGCTGCCGGTGGAGGAGTCGGCCTCCTCCAGCCACTTGTTCAGCAGCGGCTTCAGCTTGCACATGTTCTTGAAGCTGAGCTGCAGGGCCTCGAAGCGGCAGATGGTGGTCTGCGAGAAGACGTTCCCGTAGAGGGTCCCCAGGGCCAGCCCCACGTCGGCCTGGGTGAAGCCCAGCTTGATGCGCCGCTGCTTGAACTGTTTGGCGAACTGCTCCAGCTCATCCGAGGTCGGCGTCTCCTCGTCCGAGTGGTCCTGGCAGTGGTGCCCGCCCAGCTCTCCGTGCTCCCCGCCGCCCTCGCCCCGCAGCCCCGGGTGCAAGCCCTGCGCGGCGGCGGGCGGCGGGGTCATCCCGCCGTGCTCCAGCATGCCTCCCACCGCGAAGCCCGCCTGCGAGTACACGTTGAGGGGCTGCCCGGCGGCGGCGGCGGCTGCGGGGGGGGCCAGCGAGGCGCTGTGGGCCGGGCTGGCGCCCCAGGCGCTGGGGTGGTTGGCGTGGGGCGAGTGGTGGGAGACGTGGGGCGAGCGGTGGTGGATGATGGCGCCCAGCTGCAGGTCCTCGCGGCCCGGCTTCACGTCGGGCTGCTCCAGCGGGCCGCCGGCCAGCGCCGAGGGCCAGGGCCCGCTGTCGCTGAGGCTGGTCACCCAGTGATGCCCCAGCGGGTGCCCATTGCCCGGGACGCCCTGCAGGTACTCGCTCTGCAGCAGCTTCTGCGGGTTGCGGAAGGGGCTCCCCTGCTGCATGCCCGCGCCGTCCGCATGGGCGAGCGAGCCGGAGCCGAGCAGGCTGTAGGGGTTGGAGGCGGCTGTGGCCATGGCCGCCGCGCAGCCCCTACGAGTTATACTGTGGCGGCGCCGCCGCTTCAGCCTTTGACATCCACCGGCACGGCGGCCCGGGCAGCGGCCGACCGCCGACTGGCAGCAGCGCCGCCCAATGGGGCCGCGCCGCCGGCGGGGCCTCGCCGCACGGGCCAATGGGAGGGGCGGGGAGGCCGGCCGCGGCGGCGGAGGGGCGGGGCGAGGGCGCCCTGGGGGCCGCGCGGGCCCGAGGCAGGAAGTGAATCACTCCGCCGGCACCGGGGGCCGGGCGCGAGGCGGCCCCCGCCGCTTAACTCCTTCCGCGCCGCGCTGCGCTCCGCGCCGGGAGGGGAAGGGAGGGGAGGACGCGGGGCACGGCTTAAATGGGGAGCGATTAGCGCAGGGGGAGCGCGCGGCAGAGGTTAAACGGCGGCGCCCCGGCGACAGCCCCGCGGGACCACCCCTGCGCAGCTGGTGCCGGCCTCAGCCGCGCCTCCGGGACTCTCTCTGCTCCCCCCCCCCCGACCCTGCCCTCCCATCGGTCTGGGCGGGCTCCGCAGACCGGTGCGCGGTGCCCCCCATCCGCCGCGCCGCGCATCCCCCGCCTGCCCCGGGCTGCGCGCTCCGAGGTGCTGTCGGAGAGGCAAAAACTAAGTGGAAAAAAAAACCCCCACACTAAAGATAATAAAAACAGCCCCAAAGGGCTCTTTCCGGTAAACCCGGGAGGTGCCTCTCCTCAAAAGTTCGCAATACGGAACGCACAGGAGCGGTGCGCTGCCGCTGCGCGCCTGGAGTGCGGTCCCCGGGAGAGGAGAAATTACATAAAAAAAACCCCAAACAAACGGAGAGAAAGTGGAAAATAAAGGGGGGAAAAGCGCGTGCGGTCCCCAGGCCCCACCAGGGGGGATGAGGGGTGGGGAGGGGGGGGGAGCTCTGTGCCCCCCGGCTCGACCGGGCCCGACGGGCAGAACCCCGGCGCCGTTCCGCACTCGCGGAATCCCGCCGGGGCAGCAGCGGGACCCTCCGCGGCGGCGGGGTGAGGCAGAGCCCTGGCAGCCCCGGCCCGCTCCCGAGCTAAAAAATGACCTTTCCCTGCATAATTTTGGAGGTAACCTAGCTGCGTAATTATATTTGCACTTACAGAAGACTGCATCAGAGTTCCCTTATTGGTTTGAAATTCCATTAAATATATTGCAAGAGCTCCTAGGTTAAGCTTGATTTAAATTTGCATACATTTTCATATATTTAGCAGAAATAAAAGAAGGCTTGCAGCTACCAGAAAGTCATTAAGGCATTAGTTTCTCTGAGAAGACAGATCTGAAGAAAATTCAAGAAAATGAGAAAATAGATATAAATAAGGTGAGCGCTCCTCTGATTCCTTTATAGCCGGGTAGCGTCGCTTTCCTCATTATAATAATAATAATCGCAATAATTTCTCGCCGGGGCTCGGGCAGGGCGCAGCGTGCGAGAGGGGGCAAAGGCAGGGCTGGCCCTCAAAGAGCAGGGGGTGCGTGGCTGGAGGCAGATCGCGATATATCGGGGAGCCGGCGGGGCCGCCGCTGCGCTGCGCACCCGCGGCCGCTGCGCGCCTGCCGCAGCCCCGGGGGCAACTTGGAAAATAAATGAAAGAGTAAAGTTTGCTGGGAGAGGGGAAGCGAAGAGGAGCGGGAGGAGGGGGGATTGGGGGCGGGAGGTGGAAAATGTCCCCGGGAGAGCTCCGCGGCGAGGGCTGGGAGCAGAGCGGCGTAGCCAGCACCGCGCCCGCGGAAGGCGGGAGGGCACAGAAAGAGTTATATCAGCAGCCCTCTTTCTTTTTTTTTCTTCCCCTTTCTTTCCATTCTCTCCCCCCCCTTCCCCCCCCCGCCCTCCGCCTTTACAAGCTTCTCGAAATAAATATCACCGGAGCGGGCGGGAGAGAAAAAAAAATATAAAAATCAAAAATGCGCGCCGTATAAAAATGTAACTAAATTATTTAAAATTAATTTGCACTTTAACTTCCGAAACCATTTTTCAAATCCCATTGCCCGTGAAAATAGATGTTCGGATCCGCCGTTTAATTAAGACGGAGTCTCTTAGCAGGGAAATAAAACCCCCAACGTCCCATTTTAATATTAGTTGCGAATGTGTCTAAGGCAGAGCCTGGCTCCGCGGCACTCCGCTCCTGACAGCGGAGCCTCTCATCCCGCCTGTATGGTGTATTTTATAGTGTTTTTATCTGCATATAGTTAAATCTTCTTGCTGTTCTAAGTAATCTGCTGGAGAGGGTTTCTTTAGCTCTTTCCTGTCAGTCTAACTTCCCAAGTGTAACAGATGCCGCTCTCAAGCGGTCCTTTCTGCTGCTTTTCTTTATTCAGCCTCGCATATTTCTCCCCATGATCTGGGTTTCCATAGAGAGAGGAATAAAAGGGGGACCATGGCCACAAATCCCCTGCCCCATGCAGAATAAAAGAGCCTTATTCAATAGACGACCCCGTCTGGACATGGGAGAAAAATAAGTACATGCAAAGCTACTGTTGCAAGAATTTGTAACTTATTTTTCATAGACTGAAATCCATTAAAGTTTGGGTTTGTTTTTTTTTTTTTTAACAAGAAAAAGGAAAAGTTTCGGGGTTTGGACCCGCCGCTCCATCCCTCTGTCTTTGGGAACCTCCGCACCGGCGGGACCCGCATTTCCGCGACAAATAACTCCCTTTAATATCTATTTTTTTTTTTCTGCTAAATCTTTGGCATGGAAAAGATCGCACAATAGCTGAAGGCAGCCTACCGTCTTGGGGCAGCTAGAAGTCGCTATAGAGAAAAACCCCCGCTTTGAAGTGGAGGAGCCGTGATTGTGCCGGGTCCCCCTTACCCGGCGGAGGCACAGGCGGGACGAGGGGTCCGGGGCTCCCCGCGTCCTTTCCCCTTCGTGGGCAGCGGCCCCCACGCGTGGAGCCGGAGGGTGGGCGCACCTCGGGGGGCTTTTCCTGAAGACAGACCCACAGATGCCCCTTTAAGAGCCATAACCGAAATGCGGGGTGCGTGTGTTGCGGGTATGTGTGTGTGTGTGTGTGTTTGTGTCCCTAAGCGGCTCTATAGGCTCTTCTCCATAGGTGGGGACCTAGGAGAGAGCGAGCCCAGAGCCAGAGGAACGGGTTTATTATCGTGGCAGAGCTGATTTTATTGTATTCCCCCCCCCCCCCCCATTGTTCATCTGCGGGAGGGGAAAGGAAAAAAAAAAGAGGGAATCTAAAAGGGGTTCGTTTTGATTGTGTTTAATACAGCATGAAGCTCGGAGCGGTAAGCTGTGGCTCGGTGTCATGACCTCTATATTGAAAACTTCACCTTCAACACAAGTTCACTTTAGAGACAGGACGAGTTAGATTGCGCTTGGTGGGAACAAGTGCAAATTTAAACCCAGAGTCAATCAGAACTGGGGTGGGGGCTGGGAAAGGGCAATTTAAGCGGTTCTGAAGGCAGGAGTTAAGGGTTGCATTGTGTGCATCGAGGCGCTGAATCCCAGCACCCATCACCTAGGCGAGCAGGGCTGGGAGAGCAGCTCCTGGGTCTCCGGAGATGCTCTGTGAAAACCCAACCTGCATGGGGGACGGTTAGGAAAAGAGGAATTTGCAGGGTATTAACAGAAATTAGCCAATGCCGACACAAGCTCAATTAGTCCTTTTACTTTTTTTTTACTTTTTCTTTTTTTTTTTCTTTCTTTTTTTTTCTTGGTCTCTGTTGGCTGCTCTTGAACGTGAGTAAACGCTGTGCAGGGAGAGAGGAAGGGAGCCACGGCCAGGAGATGGACTGACAGATTGCAAATTCAAATAGTCCTAATGTAAGAATGAATGCAGCCCCCCTCCCTCCCCTCTCCTACCCCCCAATCTCTCTGAGCACCACCAGCCCGTTAGTAATAAGCCCGGCACGGAGGGAGCGTGGCTGCGGCGGGGCTGGTCCTGCGCCCGGAGAAAGGCTAGGGAGGGACAATAAAGGCAGTGCCGGGCAGAGAAATCACAAGGTAAATGGCATTTGTATTCTAACTGCTGCGGTTTCTAAAGCGTCTGGGGAGGCTCCTCGCTCCCCTGCTCGAATCGCCTATTATTATTATTACCATTATTATTATTATTATTTTCCACACTGTTAATGTTTGAAAAATGTACTTGCTTGAGGAAAAAAAAAAAAGAAAAAGAGAGAAAAAAGAAAGAAAAATGTCATTCGTTTCTGCTCTACCACGTCTTGTTCAGGTCACTGTTATTTTTTAGCTGTGTTGGTTTGCATCAGGTCTCGTCTCGAACATTTGGTTGATTTGCAGTCGAGAGGGGGGAAAAAAACATAGTGTTATATATATCTTCCTGGAAGTGTCTCCAAAGTGCGTATTTTTACCGTGGGACCGGTCTTGCCGTTTATTAAATCCACGTATGGAAGCGTCGGGGTTTGTTGGGATTAATGGAGAAATGTGGCTGGCGAGCGGGGCTCCGGCACAGGGTCCCTTCCCTGGGCGGTTTTTGGCAGCTTTTAAGGTCACGTCAGGAGTTAATAGCACCGCACAACACCTCGGAACGCTACTTCCCTTTTACGTAGGCACTTTCCCCCCCCGCGCCGCTCACACAGGCGTGATGATAAGGACGCGCTCGTTTCACCCCGGCCCGAAATCCCGGGTGGGTTTTTGCGAGGGGTCCTCACCCACCCGCACCAACCCCGGCACCCACCGCCGGGCACCCACGGGCGGGCCTGGGCGTGGATCCCGCTCCCCCCCATCCTCCCAAACCAGAGGCCGTTCTGTCTGTATTTTAGCAACATTCCAAATACAGTTCCTGAAGGGACAGATTTCTGCTCAGACATATTTAAACGGCTGGATTTGAAAACGCACTAAACAGCATGTTATCTAACCTCTGCTGGCCAGCGAGACATTGAATAGCTCCATTCCTTGGATGACAAATACCTGCGTTGTTGTTTGTTAGCTTGCTGGGCAATTTCAGTGCGGTCGTTTCTTTCTGTTGCTGTTTTGCTTAATTTTATTTATTTATTTCAACCATACGTTTTCGCAGCTTTAACATTCAGCATGCAAAAGCATCCAGGGATGCTCCCGATTCTGCAGGGGGATCTAAACGCCTCCTGCATTTTGAAGCTCTTCGTCATTCCTAGGTTCACACGTATAAACGCACGTTATAAACACGTAGATGGTACTGCTAACTCTTTGTTTTCTCGCAGGCGAAATTGTCACGGCTTGTTGGAAAGTTTACTCCCAGTTTCAGCCAGGTCGCGCCAGTCAGAGCTGTTACAAACCCTGAACTTTGAGGCCAGGCTGTGCTGATAAAAGGTGTTTCCTTCATGAACCGCGCTTGGGCGAAGCACAGAAGCTTTGAGGGACCGGGACGCAGATCCAGGGCCCTGATGGGCACTGCCTGGGCCCGGCGCGCCTCGGGCGGCCAGTGATGCTGGAGCCCCCCCAACTCCGCTGCTCCCTTCTGTGCCGCGGCCCCACTGTGCTCCCCAGCAGTAACCCGTCCCCGCAGAGAGAAGCTGAGGGGCTGAGCCCTCTTCAGCCGCTCCTCCCCCGGCATGCGAGGTCCCCTGGCATCTCCTGATACCTTTTCTCTTCCCCTACTCCGCGTCAAGGCACAGGCCGGTAAAAGCCTCTGGAGGCTGTAGAACCCCTTTCCCGGCGCTTCCCCTCCTTGCCTTCCCCTCGAGAGGTGTGGGGGCCGGGAAATAAATAAGTACACCAGCGCGGTCGCCGGGACAAATTAAAGCGCGTTCGGGAGAGTCTCCATCAAAAGGGGGAGACGCAGCCCCTCGGCTGTGCCGCCTGTAAGGAATAAATAGAAACAATTCCAAGTCGAGGGTGCTCGGGGGTAGGGAGGGAGTCGCGCCGGGGCAGGGGTTGCCCAGTGCCGGTCCCAGTTCCGCCCAAGACATGCACTCCGCAAACTTGTGATGAAATCACGGGCGGTATCGATTTTTGGTCCTTTTTTATCATGCTTCAAGCACTGGAAAGTGTCCCTCTTGGGGATGGAGAAGGAGAGCAGGAAGGAGCGGTGCAACGAGGGCTCTGTTGGCCATTGGGACATTTCATGTTTTAGAAAATAAACGGCGTGCCCCAGGGTCCCCCAGAGGGCAGAGGGACTCCCGGGAGGCTTGAGCCAACCCAGTGGAATTGAGGGTTTAACGATGCAAGAGTTGCAGGTACCACTTTGCAGGCCCTTCGCGGACCCACCGGGGCACCCGCGGGGTGGTGAAGCGTGCCCGGGCCGCTGGTCCCCCCGGCACCTGGGAGAACCGGCTCCCCGCCTCGGACAGCACGTTTTTGAATTGCCACGTTCAAGTGTCTCCTATTTGCTGCTCCTGCAAACTGTTTAGAAATTACTAGTAGTGGATAAGTAAATTGCAAGTAAACCTACTGAATTAGGATGATTCTCTATCAGTTTAATTTATGTTTTATAGTTAGTTTAGCCTTCTGATTTGATTGCCGTAGTAATGTGAATTGCCTACAGCTGCTGATGATACAGCTTTAATTCTGTTTTAAAGGTCATGTAAACATGTGCCTGTAGCATAAGGAATGCAAATTCAATTCCCTTTTAATGCTTCCTCACATTCACTTCACAGCCTTCACCTAGAAAATTAGCAGGATTTAATAGAAAGCCGTTTGGATGCAGGAAGAGCCCCTCACCCTCACGGGCGGGGCTCCCATGGGGCCACCCCACACCCGTGACGCCAACACCAGTGGGCTTCACACGCCCGTTTTGGGGGAGATGGAGGCGGGACAGAGCCATAATCAATCATCATCTCGGAGCTTTATTTAGCTGCAGGTAAACAACACCCACCTGGGGTACATTGCGGGTTGCCCTACCAAGGAGTGAGAGCACCAGGCAGGTGTAGAGCTGTGCGCTGGGCTGTTGTATAGCTGCGTGTTCCCCTTACATCACGGGGAAAGGCTGCGCTTGGGAAGAGAAATTGGGTACAAATATTTGGTTTGGGGTGAGGTGGGGTGCGGAGGTTTTCCGCATCAGCGGGAGGAGAAGCTGTGCCGAGATGCCAAGGTGATAGGCTCAAATGCGAGATGCCTGCGCCTTGAAGACAGGTATTTCCAAATTAATTTTTAAACACACGCAGCCCTGAGTTCAGGAGAGTTGGCTTCACCCGCGGTACTCCAGGGGAAGAGAGGGAAAAAAAGGAAAGAAAAAAAGAAAATTATATCTCCCTCCCCCTCCTTCCCCCTGTTTCAAAGGGTTTTAGTGAAGTTGCTGGAAGTTTGGCCGGGGGAGCCTTTGAACGGACGGGCTCTAACGAGTGGGGAAGAGCGTCAAAAAGAGACTCTGGAGGTGCTTTGAACAGGGAACGATCTGTCGCTGCACAGAGAAAAGGGTGAGGCGGTTTCGGTGGCTCCTCCCGCCGCTGAGACCCGCGGGGGGTTCCGCACCCTCGGAGGATCCGCACCCTCGGGGAGCCTTTCTCAGGAGGTATCCCCCTGCTTTTGGTAACGGGGTCTTTCTCTGCTCGCTGGGAGTGCTATGCGGCCCCCAAACACCTCCCGGCCGCTGATGGGGTGCGGGAGGCACCCTCATCATCCCTGGCTCCCCAGCCCTGCCTGTCCCCCGTTTGCCGCGGGGATGATGTGTTCTCCCAGAGCCCCCCCTCCCCGGAGGTTGAAGGCTCTGGGAGGTGCTGGAAGGCGCCTGCCCCCCCTCTCCTTCCCTTTCCAGGCTGTGCCCATCTCACCCTTTTGCAAAAAATGAGCCTTTATTTTTTGCAAAAATCTTAATACTTGTAGTAACAGCTCATTGGTGATTCTGTTAATGTTGCACACCTCATTAAATAGCCCCAAACATAAGGAGGTTTAAATGGCTTTACTGAATTAAAAATAGCATAGGAAACCACCTATGGTACTTTCATCAAATAATTACTGTAAACTATATACATATCGTGAGAGATTCCTTTTAACCAATCTATTCATAGAACGCACAGGGGGTTTACTTAATGGCTGAAATAACTTAGAGCGGCACAACTTGCTTGAAACATCGAGCCACGCTCATGCACTTCCTAATACGTTCCTATATGTTTCCCTGAGTGTTTTTCTTCCTTATCTTTTTTTATATCTGAAGTTCTATTCCCCTCCTCTACTCCATGTATTTGATCATTTTTTCAAGTCCCTTGGCTGAACCAATCTCTTTTCATGCAGAGGATAAAAAGAGAAAAACTTCAAAGTAGGTTCAGGTAATTAACAGCTGAGGGGAATATAATCTAAACCATAGGCCCTGCTTTGCACCCAGGTCTGCTTTCAGAGCCAGCCGGCAAGGGAGTGCCTATTCCCTATAGCATCCAAATCTGCTTCCTCTGAACAGCTTTGCCAGGCCTCCAGTTATCACATCTGCATTTCAAACACCATGTCT
Source organism: Neopsephotus bourkii (assembly GCF_033783945.1). Taxonomy (NCBI): domain Eukaryota; kingdom Metazoa; phylum Chordata; class Aves; order Psittaciformes; family Psittacidae; genus Neopsephotus; species Neopsephotus bourkii. The sequence continues at coordinate 2,136,260 of NW_026901555.1, forward strand.
CTGGCATTAATTATTAATTAGCCTACAGTCACCCCAGAGGATTTAAGTTCCAGCCTGCACATACTTATTCATTGACCTCTATCTTAGTTTTTGTTGGAAAAAACCCACTAGAATGCTTAATAATTTCCTTTCTCTCAGACCCTCTGTTCTAGTTTCATGGAGGGGAAACAGTATATTTTCAGAGATGGAAAATCACAGGGTTGTCTAGAAATTTGTTTAGAGCAAAACGCTACGTCAAGAGTTTGAACAAACCATTTCAAAACATTTAGAAGGAATTTTGTGTGGTATTTTTACCTTTGGCAAATGAATTTCTGGATTCCCCAGGACTGAGAGATAGTGGATGCAAATACCACGCAGTTTGGCTCTGTGTGGAATATCAGTCAGTGTGCACTTTAAAAATACAAACCGGATTTAATTACCGGGCAGCACATTTACATGATCAAACTAATGCAACCGTTTATTTGAAAGCTCTGGGGTTACACTGCTATTGGCACTAGTAAGAACGAAAATAACATGGTCACAAGGCACATGAGTACTTGGGCATTAAATCTGCATTTCGTCCTCGGGAATATGGAACTGGAGAAGTATATTTTGTAAGTCTTTTGCATCATTACCAAGGTAGTTTGGAAGATGCTCTTTAGCTATTAGAATAAGAGCGCATCTTAGTACTGCTTTCTTGGCCATCATGTATCTTGATATTAAGGTTCCAGAGGTAAAAACATCTGAGTAATCGGGTAGGAACTAGTTTATATGATTTTCCTTTTTGCAATGCTACATGAAGCTCAAAGTGATTGGTGCAGTTTGGGCAAGCTGTGTACTGGGTATTGTCTTTTGTTAATGTATTTTAATCCTACAATGTCCCAACCCTCTGTTTGAGTCCTATTTCAATGCCTTTTGCAATTATCCATAGATAAACTCCCTTAAATATTGCCATGGTTTCTCATTTTTTTATAATGTGGTAATACTATCCCAAATAATCATTGAAACATAAAATATTCCTCTACTTTGTTTCCTAAGGAAGTGTTTAGTCTGTAATCACGAGGTCAGACTGGTTAACTTCTATGGCAGCCTACAACTGATTTTTGAAACAATTTAATCTATGCCTCAGACTCTTACGTTTCTGCTTATTGAAGAATATGAAAAAGAGGTCTGGTGCACAAACATAATGCAGTTTATGGGCTATCTCTGCAACCAAAAACGCATTTTCCCCAAACTGCAGCCAAACCAGCCCTTCCTGTAAAATCGTAAGTCTTGTGTGCCTGTGCTTCAGCAAATGGTCCCCTGAACATAGATGTAGGGACTAATGCTGCTGACTTCCATGAGGGATCTCTCTCCTTGACTTTTCTGAGAATTCTAGATTTGGCTTGTTGGTGCTGTTTTATTATTTTCACATTTTATGAGGAGATCAGGGGAGAGTTCAGCGTTAATAGCGAATATTCTTGCCTCTGCTTCAAATATTCAGAATAATTCTTACGCACGATTTAAAAAGTCCCTCTTTCAGAAAGAAGAGAGGAATACTTCACATTCCATTTCCAGAAAGATTATTCCTGTTTATAACATAACAGAATGTATCTTGATGGTGAAGAGGGGATCTAGACTGTTTTAATGAGATGTCCAGGACCTTTTAATCCCTTATACAGTGATACTAATACCAGCAATAACAGTGATAATAGAAAAAAAAAATCCTAGTGTGAAACCAGGGCTGGAATCTGTTCTTTGTAAATGTCAGAATGTTTCTGAAATTAAAACTTAGCTGTTAATGTGGCTCTATACCCTATGAATATTAAAGAGGAATAAGGAATAAATTTCTTCCACAGCAGAGTGAGATGTTGTTTTAGAAAACAAATCACATGGCAGCTTGCTTTGCAGTGATATATCTGGTGTGTTTTTAAAGGATGGCTATGGCTAAGGGCTGCTGGGTTGGGATCTTGCTGGTTTGAGCCCTCTGATGCTGTCTTCTCTTTTTTTTCCTGTTGTTTTCATTTACTGACTGGGATTCCAGGTTTAACCAGGTTCTTGAGACACAGGTTCCATACCTCAAGATTGGAAAACTCCCATTACCGGTGTCATTAAGTTACCTTTTTCTGTGGTTACAGTGCTAGAAATGAGTAAAGCATGAATGTACATATTACAATGGGTTTGACATGTTGTGAAATATTTGTACCGTTCTTGTTATGAGACATGAATTTCCATAAGAAGCCAATTCTATGGTTCATTTTATATATATTTGCATTTGTAGTTTCCCGTTAAAGTTTAAGTATTTTACTGTGCTGGTAAGACCCCTCCCTTGGCAAATCTGGAAATGCTTTGACCCCTTTCATATCATACCCTTTGCTTTCTCCTTTTAAAATAACTCATGCAATAGTTTTACAGTAGTGACTAGGATCCACCAAGGGCTGAGCTGTAACTGCATTCTGTATTGTGAATGTTTCATGCGAACATGTTTTGAATCCAGATTTGTAGGTTGCAGATCACTTTTTATTTAGAGGAGCCAAATGGGTAATTCTGATCTTCAATTACTTGGAGAGTGATTAGAATGAAAGGCTGTTGATGTCTTGTGTGCTTAAAGTCCACAACATATCTTGATAAAGGCTTGGATGTTGTGTTGAAGGAGTCTTACTCTGTGCAACTTAATTGTAGGTGGGGAAAACCCTCTTATACTAAGAAGAGTAGGTGAAGGTAGAGATCACTGTAGATATTACTGTGTCAGCAGAGATGGGTTCTATTATATTAAGAAGAGTATGTGGGGCCAGACCTTCAGCTGACATAAATGGACATTTTTGGGGAGCTAGGCTGGAGATTTGCATAGTCTAATGAAAAGATTGCATGAGTGATTATCAGACTTACTTTGCATAATGTCTGAGGTAATCTAAGCCCATATAAGTTAGTTTGAGTCCTTTGTGGTGTGCTGTAGTAACGAAGCCTAACCTCTGATGTGCAGAGTATGTAGTGTTGCGAATGCAATTAGGGCATAAACAGAGATTATCATGAGGTGTCAACAGACACCTGTGACACAGATGTCACAGATACTCAGACTGTGAGACAGCAGCAAGTGAATGGTGACTTTGGCATGGTTACCATTATCTGAGGTATTCCTTCAAATGCTGTGTGTGTACTGATAGCTCCAAAGTCCACCTTGAACTCTCCATTTCCCTGAGTAAAACCATACCAGGGCTATTCCTACTCCTAAACTTTGCTTTTAGCCATCTCAGTCCTAAACCCCCCTAAACGTAATGTCCTTAGCCCCCTTGCTGACCCCAGCCTGGCGCTCCATCGCATAGCATGAAAGCGGTTGTGCTGTAACTCTTCCTAAAGAAGCAGTGAAGTGCTCTTGGGCTGAGCCTGGCAGCGCTCCAGCCTGCAGCCCCCCTGCTTGCTGTGAGAGCAACCTGCAGCCGGGTTTGTGTGATGGTTCCTGCCAGGCAGCGCCTTGGTACAGCCAAATACATCCTGCCTCTTGACCTGCCAGCTCCACCCCGAAACACCCGGTCAGCGTCCCTGGTGCGGAAGGCTTCCAGGGCCATGCTGTGGCAGTCCTCTGCAGCATTCCCCTACCCAGAGCCTCTTTGTAAACTTCTAAAAGACTTTATAGAGTTTCACTTCCTCCATCATATAAGTTTTCCTCTTTCTTTTTTTTTTCCCCTTTCTTTTATTTGTTTAGTTTCTTTTTTCCTCTCTATACATAAATCGCTGGGGATTTCATTGCTGCCTTTGCTGTGTGTTTGAGTTTGTTATAGGATGAGTTAATGGGGCCAGCCAGACACTTAAGGTAAATTCTTGCAGTTTGGGTGACTTTCTATCAGCTGGGAATCCAGCCCACTGGTTGCAAATAACATGCTTACTGCAATTAAACACTTCATTGCCAAAACATGAATGGCATATTTGATAATTGTTTGTATACATAAAACAACTCACGCAACCCAAAGAATAAGAATGATCTTTGGGATTTTTTGCCTATCATTATTATTACTGTAAGTTTTTAATTGTAAACCAGAAAGTATGCGTGTGCCATGTAGCTGCTACCATCAAATCACATGTAGCGCTCAATGGTAATTGTGTTCATAATTATGGAGTTAATTAAATTTCTGTAATGGTAAAAACTGGCATATAAAAAGTCTCTCAAGATTAAATGTTTTACTTAGGGAGGAATACACTTATTTGCAATAGTTAATGAAAAGAAAGTAGTTCTCATATGCAGGTGAGTTTTAGATTAATAAAATAATCTTCCAAAGTTAATCCTCATAAACGCTGTTCCTAACAGAGTATGGTATCACACAAACCCCATGTATTCTTGGAGCACTGCTGGTTTTGCCCTCTGAAGGAAAAGCAGCGTGCACTGAGGTATTTGCAAACTGGAGGTACATTTTAAAGGAGCCTTCTGCTGCAGTTTCAGCATCTGCATCTGCCAAGCTTATAAGCTGTGAGAAATGCATTAGAAATGCACTGTGGCAAAATTTGCACTGCTACTAACAGTGTAGTATGGTAACAACATCATGTTAGAAAGTCAAATTTGGCTTTTCACCTTAAAGGAGTGGTATTTTATTTGCTTTTTTTTGTGATCCACTGGATGTTTTAGTGCCACTTTAGGCTAACTTCAGGGCTGATTTACAGATCACCAATTCTACAGGGAATCACAAGACGGAATACAATACAGAATGTGGACCTGTGTATCTACTATCTTTATCCTGTAGATTATCAACTGATCTGTTTTTGGAGAGAAAAGAATAAGAGTAAAAACTCCATTTTGTAAGGTATTATTTGTAAGATATTATATGCCCTGTATACCTCACCATGGGCAGGGTCATCCCCTTGAAAATGAGAAAGGATTGATAAAAATATCCTATTGATAAAAAAAAGGAGTGCTCCTTTTTTCTCTTCTACCCTCTTCTCCTCTCTTCTCTTCTCTTGCTACACTGTGGACAAAGGAAAAACATAAGGGAAAAAAAATTGCTTTACCCATTATAGCTCTAAGTTCAGCTGTAATTTATCATCACTAAGAAAAATAATTCCTCCTTTTTCCTAGGCAGGAAAGTATCTTTTTAAGTATACTTATTGCAAGAACAGTTGCAGTTAAACATTTTTAACAATGCAATAAGATGTATTTTGCAAAAAAAAAAAAGAGTCCTATGTCAGCTAACACAGTAATGACTTGGCTCTGTAAGAAATCGAGCTTTAGTACCCCTTTTCCAAAAGAGCACGTATTGAGTTTCATTATTTCTACTAAGATTCACGGGAGACTGTTTCTTTTAATATCCTATTTTCACCTACTGACAAGATTGACTCAAACACGTAAAATATAAAATATTGAGAATTAGACCTCAGGTCCTTCATCTTTGGCAATACAGAGTTTCCATTTACTGTTCTTTTGGTTAAAAAGTTGCCTGTTTGTATTCAGTTACTTGACCGTATTTTAAATATTATTGATGTGAGCTGATGTAATAAAAAATGGTAAAGTCGCCCCAAACTGACCCAAAGCGCAGAGGCTCTATTTTTGTTATTTCTCCCTTCCAAGAGTGGCTCCCCTCCCCCAGCAGCCGCACTACAAAGCTTGTTGTACAGGGACTCCATTAATCCTACATTTCCTAGATGGTATCTGAGGCACAGTGGGTTTCCACAGAAATTAATTTGTCCTGACAACAGGCCTAAAGATTGGAGTCCAGGGATCACTTGGCAAATTCCCTTTAAACTGAGCACAATAATAAACAGAAAGCTGATAACGACAGTTCTGAAAGACCACACAGAGGAAGGACCCTGAGTAGAGTTGCTTGGTGTGGATCTGCGAATACCTCCGATAACTGGCAGCCGGGAGCTTTACGCTTGATAGGAAAATGAGCGCACTGATTTATGCACACTTTAATGTCACAGCACCGGGCAGAACTAACTTCTAGTAATGTGCATGTTCAACTCTTTCTGGAACAGTAGTAACAGTTAGAGACCGATCTGTTTTAGACCATTCTTGTTTGGTATTTGTATGAATGGCTCTGTGGCCATTTTCCATGTCTTTTGTATTTTAACGTAGCTCTAATTTGCTCAGTACATCTTACACATGTAAACTCTAACAGCAGTTGAACAGCAGTAATGTAACAACATGAGGAATGAATCTGGAAAGTTTGCATCTATTCTAAAGATTTTTTTTCTTCAAGATTGTGTTAGCTTTTGGGTTCAGTCATCTTCTATGCAGTAATACCTGATTAAGAATAGTAAAAAGCATTTTAGACAGCATTATTGCCTGTTTGCTTGTTTTTATTTTTCTTTGCCTTTGGTGCATATTTAAATGCAGTTGTTTTCCCAAAGTTAAGGTATGGAAAATGGCCACATTGGAAATACAAACTAATATAGTAAGTGAATGAAGAAACATTCACTGGATATTTTAGACCTTGTCAAGGTAAGAGCGCTTCAATCTCTGACTTTTGCCAGCACAGAACTTAGAGTTTTAATGATAATTAGGATTTGTGGTGTGTCAGTAAACCTCTGCCAGTTGCATTGCTGAAAAAAGGCATCATAATATTGAGTTAGGAGTGATAGAGGGATGTTCAGGAAGACACACGCTGCGTAACTTTTCACCGCTTAAGTATATAGTATGTAATAATTTAAGTAACAAATTAAAAAAGGAGGACATTTTCAAAAGCCGTACAGAAAATGGATTTTGGTTATTGAAAGGCACCTTGAAAATACATTCTAATTTTGTTCTTGTGTCCAAAATGCATTTTGAAATAACAGCCTCTTGATACAGAGAGGTCTACGTAACCATGTTAAAGAAGGCAGCTAGTGTGGCTGACAGGTATGGTTATACACCTAAACAGCGTGAGTCACGTTTGATCTATTTTAATAGCCCAGATGTTTCTCCAAAGATGGAAATTCAGCACTCGATATATCCAAACTCAGCAACAATCCTTAAACGCAATGCCCCCTCCACAAACTTTTCCGTGTATAGAAACACGGAGGCTGGAGGTGAACAGCAATACTGAAGCTGCAGATGGGCTGTGCCCAGGGAAGGCAGGAGCAGGAAGAGGACCCAGTTCCCGTCCCTCAGTCTCTGCTCCATGGTGGGGTGGCGGGATGCCAGCGGTTGGGTAGTCACGGGCTTGGAATGCTGCTGCCCGTGGCATTGGTGGTACAGGGAGCTTACATAAAAAGTTCTGTCTTGCATGCTTTTCCAGCAGAGCTCATGGCAAAACTATCCTTGACTTTGATAAGCGCAGCATCCGACTCACTATTTAAGAGCTTAACAAGCTGAGAGGTGGGGCTCTATTATACTGTTGGAGTGGGCTCTATGTACCACACCTCCCTGCTGAAAAACAAAATCTTCTGCTCTCATTATTGGCTTTAAATTAGTTTGTACACTATGAATTAATCAATTACAGCCAACTTTGGAGATGAAATTCAGGATGAGAAGCACAATTTGTGTTTGTCACACTTAAAGAACTCTATTGTACTGAAATGCAGAGGATTTGAAAACAACTGGTTTTAATGCTTTCTAGCTCCTCTTACTAGAGTCTGATGCAAGAGCAAATTGACTTGCTGTGCCTTTTCGTTCTGTAAAAAAAGAAACCAAAATACAACCCTCCGCTTTCTGTGTCAGAATTGCTCAATGCATTTCAGTGTACAAGCTATTAATTTTTCTGAATTTGGATCAAATCAGACATTTTTTCCCCCAGCAAATAGTTCTCTGGCTTGCTTTATACATTTGATTCAAAGGGCTGTGTATTATTTGATGTTCTTAGGAGATAAACAATAAACTTTTGAATATGTTTTTTCCATTTGAATACAAGCCTAGGGATGCTTCACCCTGCATCCTAAAGCCTGATTTCCCCTGGGACTCATTATCATGCAGCTCACATGTTCAGTCACCTACACTGTTGAACTTACTATCAAATAACCTTCGAAATGTTACTAGTTATTACGTGTCAGAGGCCAGATTTATGATAAACTAACTTTGAAACAAAATAATGAATTCTCAACGTTCTGTTTCCAGCAGCATTTCTGGTAATTTTGTTGGATTTAAATTTTAAAACAGTAAGTTGCCTTTTTCTCTTATTCTATCTTATAAAGCAGCTCCCTCCCCTCATGAAATTTCTGCCTCCTTAAATATGGTTTATGATGATTTGAGCACTGCCTATAAAGAATAAAAATGAGAACATTTGTCTGTGAGCTACCAAACTGCCCACTGCAGTTCATTTGTGATTAAACTTTCACAGCTTTCTAACTTGGTGAAAGTTAAATTAACTTAACCCTTAGCATAGTCCACCAGTGTCCAAAATACATCTGTGTAAGAGCTGTTTAAAAACAAATATTTTCTCCTTGCACTTATTACTGCCAGTATTTTGACTGGCAGTAAACTTGACAGTTTCAAGGGACGTTCTTGTATTACAGTGGCAAAAATCAATAGTGTCAGCTCCTCAGATAGCAGAAGCATGGTTTACAGCAGACAAGAAAGGCTGCCCAAAAAGGTTTTCCGAAATGGTGTCCTGAATTTCAGCCCCCAAAGCCCATATTTAGGGATCAAAATAATTGGCCAGTTTTCAAGAAGGCCAAGCATGACTTCAGGGGATCTATAGGCACTTGGCCTCTTTTAAAGGGTAGCCAGAGAGATCATGACTTTTAATGAGACTGTTTCAGAGGGACGAAATTCAGGTAGATAAATACTATACAGGCATTTTTGAGGTGATTAGAGTAGCAAACATCTGCAGATGAAATCTGAAAGTAGACTATGTCAAAAATTAAGTCTGGCTAATTTGGAGAAAAATCAGTGTAGGTGCTCTTGTTATCAGTGGAATGGGTTTTTTTGTATTTCAGATAAGTATCAGGCAGATTAATGTCTATAGTATTTTCATCTCCTACTAGACAAAGTGTAGGCTTTGAGATACTGCTCATCTGTGATACTGCATGAAAAGTGCTTGACCTAGGGTAGCTCTGTGAAGCTGGAGGATAGAGCCACCATCTTCAGTGCACTCTCTCATCTCTTTTGCTCCACTTGCCGTGATTATGGTTCTCCAAGGGCATTACGGGCAAAAGTTCCATATCAGGCTGCCTATTAATATTTATGCAGCAATTCAGGAGGTAATGCATTGTTAAAATACAAGTTGGAAATGAACCAAATTTAATCACTTTTAGTACTAGAAATTATCTATTTCTACATCAGATAGAAGGGGAAGGCGGGCTATCATTACAACATTTTTTTTTAACCAAGTTATTTGCAAGTTCCAACATGGCTTGAGTTAAAAAAGCAATAAATGCTACTGTGTAGATCAAGTTTATTAAAGGAATGCAAGCTCTATGTTTGAAATGTAATGCGAACACGTTACAAGTAAATATATATTATGTCTGTATGTCCACTGGTTAGTAGTACCATGTCAGTCTGTCCCTGTCTTCGTAGGTAAGGACTGCTCACAAGCACGAAGGCCAGCGGGATTTGCCCTTTGCTATATGCAATTCATCCTGCCTAAATGCAGAAAGAATATTTTTATCACTGATATCGCTTCATTTTTGGAGCTGTCTGCTCTCATCAGGTCAGTAATATAAACTCTGTCAAAGACCAATCTCTCCCTTCCACAGGCTACAAAATCCACAATTATTATTTAGAGTTAAACTCCTAAGAAAGTGGTTCATATTTAAACTGTTCAACCCCAGAAAGAATTGTTAACAGTTGTTATCTGAAGACCTCTTACAGTCTTGCCTTCGTTAAATAAGACTCCTTTTGTTTTCAATAGGAGTTTTTTTTTCTAAGAACAAGTTCCTAGCTTTTACGAAAGCAAAATAAATCCAGGGAAAGTAAAACATTAATTAAAATATATGTATAGAAAAATGAACCCCAAAATGTTCAAGAAGAGCATGGAGCTCAAATAGAGCACTTTTTTTTTCCCAGGTCACTTGGCTTTCTGATGTCATTTGTGACAGATTCGTTAGTCTGGCTCCACCACGTTCTGTTCTGAACCATAACGTGACGGGAGATGATCAAAGTGAGAATGCTAAAGGCCCAGGACATTTAAAAAATGTTCTATTCTGGAAATTGTTCTAAAACTATAAACAGATTACATTAAAAATCTGTGGTTGCTCATCGCCCTTTTTTAGAAGGAGCTATCGAGGAGTTTGGGCAAACAGCCTTTAAGTCTTTATGATGGTAGGCTGAACATTTCTCCAGAATTTTAGGCAACCCAAGCCTCTCTGAAATGTAAGATAACCCATTTCTGCTGTTAGGCATGTTGTTTTAATCTTTATACTTGAAAGTGGTAAGCATATGGGTCAGATCACCCACTCCTGCTAATGGACACATTTCTGTGGACTTCAGTGTCCAATTATGCCAGCTAAAGATCTGACTGTTGCTGGATTTTATTTCCTTATTTTTCTTGTCTTCCTGACCTTTGACCTTTTATCAAAGGAATTCTGTCTATAATATGATAATAATATGAAATTCTGAGCTCAGTTTCTAGCAATATATATCCCAAAGAATTGTAAAGATGCTCACCTTTATACAAAAAGCAGCTGATGACCCATTTCAGTCTTGTGATTGTCTTTGCTTGGCACAGGGGCAAGACGCAGGTAACTGCCTGGTGTTGCGGTGGAATATTAAATGTTTTTGCATTTCCATGAAACAATTGCTATGTGGGATGAATGAGTAAATAAACTCATTGGCAAGTCAACAAAATGACAGGTGGCCATTTTTCCTAATTTTAGATGCATTTTACTGCTCAGGAAAGTGAGAAATTTTAGAATTTTTAAGGGCTACACACTCTGGTGCTCTTAATCAGTGCTGGGATGTGGCTGAAGCTGGAGGCAGAAATATATAGGCAGTATGACACCTTAGGTACATAATGGAGCTACACAAGAGTATAAGAAGGTTTTAGATCTATAAGCAGGATTTGACTATCTATTTTGATTTATGGGCTGAATATAAGTGTGTATTTTAAGGAGCCATTAGAGTTTGTGATTTGAAATATGCGGAGAGCAGGCTTCTCCTCAGCCTTGCATATGAAAGGGTGCCGCAGGCTTATTGCACAGGCATACATACTTCCTCATAGTAGAGAAAGCAGCAGAAAATAGTCTGTAGCAAGAAACCCCTTCACATTGAGACCTTCTACACCAAATAAGTGATGGAGTGTTTAGGAATGACATGATCCATCACTCACTGCAGCACTGGCTGAGAAAGTAGAAAAGGAAAGAAGAGATAGAGAATACCTATGTTTTACTTCACTGTACAACATGTATTCCAGGTGTATTTTTAATGTAAACGAGTGTTGTTGCTGTTGGTAGGGACACACAAATGCTTGAGAAGGGCTGGGTCTTGTAGGTGCAAATAAAGAAAGGAATGAGTAACTGCTGGGGCACTCGGCCAGAGCGTGTCTAGGAACTTGGATGTACTGAATGTTGCTAGAGGCATAAAGTGGCAATCACTTGAAAACTATAATGAGAGATTTTGGCACCTCCCAGCCTCCCCTGTCCCCCATCCTTCTGCAGACATGTAGCTCCTCTTCTTGGGTGGCAACAGCAGTTGCAGCTGGTGACCCTCATTTGGTGCCCTCTGGCTCTGCCTTTGCTAAGGCTCTTATCATTTGGACAAATGCTGCTCTTGTTTACAATAATGTAAATTTGGAGTAACCCCTCTGCCATTTCTCCAGTGCAAATATTGCACTCTGTGTAATTCCCATCTCCTCCTTCACACAGATGGAGCCTGGGAGGTGAGGGAGGAAGGCTGTTCATTCCAAATATCCGTGCATCGACCTTTGCGGCTTCAAGCCCCAGGTGACTGCACCGGCCATGCATTCAATCTTTGTAGATATGGGAGCTGCTGTTGGTCTTTCCCCCCCGCCTTGTCTAACAGCAGTTCCCTTCCCAGCTCTAAACCCAGCTGTAATACAGGAACCATGGATGCAGCCCGCAGTTTCTTTACTGCACCTCATTACTGCTGCTCCAGCCCTGAGAACAGGCTGCCTGGCCATGACAAACTGTGCGCTGGCTCTGTGATTTGTGTAAGCTCAAATTTTCCACTAATTCACTTATATATACTAGATGGAAAACACAGCCTCAGGGCTGCTATAAACCATGCTGCTGTAGCCACAAAGGGCCGTCCTGCCAGCTGGGGAATCACTGGAGCATGCCGAGTGCTGGGACTGGAGGAAGGAGTGGAATCGAGTTTATGCACTTGTCAGAGGAGCTGTGGCATGGGGAATGGGTCCGGCCCCTTTGTGCAATGGTTACAGCCCTGTCAACTCAGGTCCTTGCACCTGAGCTGGCACGGGGACATGCTGGTTGCATCATGGGCAGCAGCAAATGCTGTGCCCTGACCACAGTGCCGACTCTGGGCAAATGGTGACTGCCTAAAATCAGCCATTATTTTGGGAAGCTTGTTGGAAAACATTCTGACTGCTCTCCCTTGCTTTTCTGCAGCCTTGATCCACCCCAGTGCTTTGGTTTGTGCTGCAGTGCAGTTCTGCAGCTCTATTTTTCTGTATATTCCACCAATAGATAATTTAAGAGTACTTTCTTTTAAGAACAGCAAGTGTCACATTGGTTGACTCCCCAAATGATTGCTTGTCTTGTTACAGATAGCTGTTGACCTGTTCCTTTAATGTTACAAGTCTGCATCTAACTGCTGTCTTAATCCAACCAACTTCCTTCTTTTTAATGAAATTGTCCCTTTAGCCCTTTTCCAGGCTGGCTTTTCAACAGTAACATTAGAAACAGCCTGCTCAGTTCTTTCTTCTGCTAACATCTTGCCCAGAGCTAACTTGCAGCTTCACTCTGTCAGCTGTAAGATATAGATATACTGTTGTCTTAATTACTCATATTTCTCCTGCTGCTCATAATTCTGCTTGTTCCACCAAAGAGCTCTTCAGAGAGCTTTACTGCTTCCCTTTCCCTTTCTTTGGGGGTTTAAAGGATGTCTGCAACATCCTTGCTGCAGAGCTTTGGTGATGACAGTGTCCTTTGTGGAGAAGATTTAGGGGGATGGGAGAGCTAAACACGAACGCTTTTAGACTACATCTCTGTTAAAAGAGAGAATACATATAGTACTACCTTGCATAACAGAGCATCAGGGAGTGTGTTTGGCAAATCCCTTCTCTAATGAACAGCAAGGCAGCTGTTTCTTCTGCAGCTTAAAGTGTAGATGCTGACTGTCAGGAGCAGGGTTTTCTTTACTCTCTCTGCCACTGATTATCCATGGCTGTATCTAGCCAACTGCTATTCCTCTAAAAATACTGCTGAAAAGGGACTGGACACTTAAAAAAATACTGCTGTGCCATAGAGAAAGTGCAGTCCTTTGTGGTTTCAGCTCTTTCTGTTATGATTATATGCTACTGTTTCTGTTATCTAAATTAATTCATCTGTCTGCTACCGCAAGTATTGCATGTTGAGTAACAGAGCAGACTGACGATATGATGACCACAGCTTTTTGGCAAAGGTTAGAACAAGGTCTGTCATAGAAGTGAGCTCTCTAGTGGGGTACACTTTTGGCCAAAGTCTGCCACTCCTGGCTATTTAGGGTCTACTTTCAATTCTAACAGGCCTCAGGTCTTACACGGTTAGATAGGTTAGTGGCAGAATGTATCTTAGTATGCAGCTGGTTGTCTTAGTTCAGCTGGCTGGCAGGTTCAGGAAGCTGTGCTGTGGGTTTATTGTTAATTGAATATATTATGAGCCTGTCAAACTGCTGTGGATGAGCCTGTTCCATCATAAAGCTTGTTGTGCTAGTGATATGGTGGGAGGTGAGACTGGCCAGGCTCTGCTTTCCACAAGTGGGGCTGGAATTCTCCACTCTAAGTTTTATTGCGGTTGCTTTTTAATAATTACCTGGGGAAAATGCTGTGCAAGTATATAGGAACAAATGTTTTGGCATCAGAGCAGTGAGAGATGGCAGCACCAAGGATAATGCACAACTCCTCAAGGTTTAAGCTGACTTAATAGCAGTAATAGCCTAATGAACAACAAGCTGCAGTAAGTCATGCCCAAATTCTTCCGGTAGCACAGATGTGACTAAAATATCTGTTAAAGGAAGCAAGTGGAAACAGATGAGTGAACTCAGTGAGAGGAATTAGAAATAAAAAGTACTTGTGCTCTGCATGGAGGAATAGCATGGAAAAAATACTCTTTAAGTTAGTGCTCTGCTCCTGAAGAGCTGAAAGGGCTCAGAGCAGCTATCTTGGACAGCAGAATGAAGGTGGCAAGTAGGTATTTCTCTCTATTTGCTCAAGGTTTCCTCTTGGAATCCCTGCACTGCCTCCTGAGAGCACCTCTGAGGGCACAGTGGTTGGGTTAAGTAGGTGGTCATGCAGCTGCTTTGGCATCTAGTTCATTCTGGCAGCTACTTGACAGAGAGCAACTTTCTGCCCAGTGCATCTTCTCCAGTCATGTTGGACAAATGACTTGACCTTGTGCCTCAGCTCTCCAAATGTAAGGATGTTTCCCTGTTAACACCTCTCTACAAACCCAAGGGCTGTTAAAAGAAGTAGGTCTCGTGACTGTGTGGTACTTGGATGCCATGGTAATGTAATTAGCTGCGCAGCAATCTTGCTAAAAATGTCCTTGGTGGAGGAGAGGATGGGGTGGGAGACTTGTTTAGAGGATGGATGTTAAAGGGGAGGAAGTTTCTAGACCTGTGGCTTCACCACAGCTTCACTGGATGATGCAAGTCCTTCGATGCAGATGTGAACCCAGAGGTTCAGAGCGCAATGTTTACTACATGTGTCCATATGAGAGATAACACAGCATAAAATATTTGGAGTGTAATAGATTATATAAGAGCTTTCCACCCCCAGCAAGCCTTTGATATCTTTATATGGTATCTTGGGGTACAAACTTTTTTGAGCTGATGTATAATTTGCGGTAAACTTCAGGAAAGTGTTCCTGTTACCATTACTTTCCCTTTTTCCCCTTCTTCAACTTTCTATATGGATCTAGCAACTTCTGGGCTGCTTAATCCAAAGGAGAGAGGCATAGGGTTCTGTGTGGAAATCAGACAGCCTCAGTGCAGAAAAGCTGCACTGCTCATTAGTTTATCTTTGTTATTCTGCCAAGCCCCCAGACTTTGGCAGCTTGGGTCTTTTTTTTTTGCCTTTTCTTACCCGTTAGGTCTTTTTGCTCGCTACCCTCAGAATGACCTCTGTAGCGATGATTGCCAAATGTTACCCATATTAAATATGAGGATGTGTATCAGCATCACAAGGCACATGCTCCCTAGCTGTTAAAGCCCTTCTACTGGAGCAGCAGCCTGTGAATTGTCGAAGCATTTTGAGTTAACACTTTAGCTGTGGTTAGCTGGAAGTTGTAGAAACCTGTAACCAAAAATCTTCTCTTAGCTGTATCCTCATTACTCCAGCGAGGAAGAAATTTGTTTCTGTCATTTCTGGCTAACCCTACGGTACATTTAGAACAGAAATGATAGGCTATATTTATGGGTTAAATGAAGACTAACCATAGTGATAAAAGGGAAAGATTCATGGTAATATTCAGAACATTTTTAAAAAATAAGGTAATAATGCAGTGATTTAATGAAGGACAAACTTGGATTGGGTAGGGTTTTGGTGGATTTCTTTATTTAGGTGTTCCCCTTCATTCAGATTTTATTGCATGCTAGGAGAAGGCACAGCCAACCATATTTTCCATCCTGATGAATGAAACAGAGTCCAAGGAGTTTAGCTGAGATTGGCTTCCCCTGCAAGAAAGATTGCTCTTTGTCGCCTGAATCATAATTTTAGGGCTTGAAAACTATTCATCAGGGAAGCAGCATTTTAACTCCTTACATCTTACAGACTGATCTTTGCAGAGCAGAAAAAATCCTCATCCATTGAAGTTGATCAGAGTTTTCTTGGGGCTGAAATAAGTCTCTAAGGTCACCTTGATTACTGTACATCAATGTGGTCATGACAGTATGTTCTTGATAAGGCAGCCCATAGCAGTGATTTAATCCAAATCTGTTTAATCATATATAATCCACATAATTCAAATATACTCACCAAGAATCCAGTTTTATAGCTGTACTGGGGGGAGGGAAATCTTGTGTTGCCACAAGTCATGCTGACATCAATGGGGTTTCTTATTGATGTAGGACTTAGCGCTGGCAATGCAATTACAGCAAAATTTGGGGTTTAGCATATTTGCAATTTGATGCATTTTTAGGAGGCAGTTGCTTTGAGGTGAGTAAAAGAACTGTGGGCCATGTCCAACAAAACCTCTGACTGACCATTGTGCCCAGTGGTCATTCCAGGGAAAAGACATATGCAATAATCTGAAACTATTTGGTGTGCAATTAAAAATCATAGATGTTTTGTTCATATTTTTGACTTAGAAATTTAACTTTACGCAAACTATAAAAAGAGCTTGTGCTCTTCCCAAGTTATTCTGTATTGTTTCAGAAGTGTTTCAACAAAACCAAGAGAGATTTGTCAGCATAAGTAATTACATAATACACAGACATTATTGCAGTGTTTCCGGTTATACAATTTTCATGTTCAAGATACCAGCCTCAGATCACATTCCATTTGCGTAGCCATTTGTTCATGTCATGCACATGCAGCTCTGTGGCCTAATGCCTTGTAGCCCTGAATCTAAAAGACCTGCTGAAACCCATGGGTGACTGTAAACATCTGAGTAATCCTGTTG
The DNA here is from genome assembly GCF_033783945.1 of Neopsephotus bourkii. Taxonomy (NCBI): domain Eukaryota; kingdom Metazoa; phylum Chordata; class Aves; order Psittaciformes; family Psittacidae; genus Neopsephotus; species Neopsephotus bourkii. The sequence goes on from NW_026901555.1 coordinate 2,152,856, forward strand.
AAGTCAGTCCAGACATCCGTTAACTGTGCAAACTAATCCTTAAAAAATTATGAAAAGGGCAAAAAGAAAGCACCATGCTTTCCAAGCCAATGAAACTCCATACGTGCTTAAAGTTAAATACTGGGATAAATAAATAAGTAACACATGATCTGAAAGACTGAATCCATACTTGTAATCACGGTTTATTTGCTATCCAGTGAAATCATAATATCAGTTGAACAATTTTGAGCTTGCGTTCTATATGACTTCAGATGCATTTCTGACTTGACCTTTTTTTTTTTTCTTTCTGGTCATTTTGTAGATTTATATGGATTTGTTTGTAAATAGGCATACACATTAGCTAAAGCCATATAATTTCTCCTGGCCAGCTTTGCCAGTAAATCACTGGGCTATGTAATTGGGTTTGTACAAAGTTATGCATTGTGAACTTTGGAATAAGTAAAACAGAAGCAAAAAGTTGATTTTTGTAAATAGTATATCTTTTGTGCAAAACTTCTGATTTGACCCTGTTCTTCTGCCCAACATGATAATTTTTATCATTCTTCCATTGTGGAATGAAAACAAAACTAGAGAACAAATCCAAACAAAACTGGTAATTGCTTTTGGTTTGGCTTGTAGGTGGAGCTGAATACAATGCCTGCATTTGTGATTACCTACAAGCAATATGTTATGAAGGTGGTGGTATTCAGACACATACCCAAACAATTTGATTCAAATAAATTGGGTAGAAGACTGACCAGCATGAGAAGAACAGGTGAGAACCCTTGAAGAGAAGCTGAAATAATAAGTATTCTATGGTCAGGGAAAATATTTCTCCAGTAACACAAAGATCTTCTACTAGAAACTCAAAATACTAATTACAATCTGCCTAAAGACTTATTATAAATGAAGTGGAGATAGAAACATGTTTATATTATGGGGAGGCTTATTTGCAGATAAGCAGGAAACCAGTCACACATCTTCACAAACATAATTTTAGCTGTTTTAATTAGCAGGTTTGCTTTGATTTAATTTAATTCAGTGATTCCTTCTATCTTTACTGACACATGTGCAAATAAAATGTGCTGACCTGACTTCTGACATCCAGTTTCCTTTTTCATTTCTGTTTTTGTTGTTGTTGATTTTGTCGGTGTTTATGGTGAAATGATGGGGTCAACACTTCCTAACAGTGTGGCCAACAGATGTAGTGTGGGGATGACAACTGTACGTTTGAGTGGTCTTTTGTTACCCCAGCACTGACTGATTGCTGAGGTGCTGGAAGCCGGGGTGTCAAAGGCCATCAGAAGTCCTAATAGCCTCTAGATTCCAATTCTATTAAGGGTTGGAATGACAAAAATATGCCTTTTTTTGTAGTTGTGGTAAAAGTGCAGTGAGCTTTTTTCCTAGAGAACGAGACCCTAGAAAGAAGCCCCAAGTGTGCCTTTAGCAAGTTATTGTAGCGTGTGCATCAACTTTGGGTTGAAAAGCAAGTTTTAAAAGCTGTCAGAATTCATATATTTAATGTTTGGAGATTTGGTGGTGTTATTTAACAGTGAAAGTAGTTATTGACAGAATAAAAACACGCAGTCCGGAATAAAAATACCACATTAATGTACTGATAGAAAAAATATTCTGTGTTGAATATGCTGAGATTTTTGTTGGGCTGAGTGCTTGGAAACTGCTTTTACTTCTCTGTGTTGGAAAACAATTGCTCGTATACCAGGTGTTGTTCTCCTTTCTCTCTCCACCCCTCCCTTTCACAGTGTCTCACAGCTGTATGATAGGTAATTAAAACAATCACTGAAATATTTCAAAGCTGCTGTAGCCTTTAGTTGACTTTTAAAATTAGTATTTGAAGAAGAATGGCAAAATTAATTTGTATCTGGCTCAGAAAAGTGTTCCTTACTTGAGCAATGGACTTTACAACATTGCCAACAAGAAGAATTAAATTAATGCTATACTTCCTTTATCTAGGGTTATTCTGTTAACTGTTTTATACTGGAAATTAATTTCAATATCATACAGATGTCTAAGAGTCATGAATGCAGCAGTTCTAGCACGCAGTCAGATAGCTCTCCTGTTTCATAATCATGGTAAAAATACTAATTCAAATGGAGCAAACTTGCCAGGTCAGTCAATTGATTCTGCCCCTAGATAATAGAAAGATGAAGTCTATATTCTCGGGCTGTAAAATATGCAAGATTGAAAAGTGTTATTAAAGAAGTATTATGTGGTTATTTTGAAAAGAACAGTAATTTTACAGGTTCATCTTTCTACTGAGAAAAAATATTTTAGAGATTGAGAAACAGACTTCTGAATAGGCATATTTTTGATGTTGAAATGCTCTTCTGTTTTTCTTCCCTTTGTGTTTCAGTTCCCTGCTTCAGTAGCAGGCTTTAGAGAACTTGTAATTCATTCATTATGGAATGCTTGCTGTATGAAACAGGGTTTTATTCTTAAACTTCCTTGTAATATATTCTTTTTGATCCTTACCACCCCCCCCCCCCCTTTATTTTTACAGATGAATGTATTATGTTGGTGTAAAGTGGGTCCTTTCCTCCCTATTTGCCCTCCTCCCTTCCTTTTCTGGATTGTCCCTTTTTAGACGTTGGCACTTCCCTGGCATGGGCAGGAGCGGTGGCAACTGCTGCATGCAGAAAAGGCAAGTTCAGGAATTTTCAGTATGAGTGGAATTGGTTCAGGCTTCAAAATCACTAATTAAAAAGAAAAGGGAAAAAAAAGCAGCCATGTCGGATGAAAGGTTTTGCATATCCCTCATTGGCTGTGGGAATCCTTGCCTGGTATGTATGTCAATATGCATATAGAGCAAGAGCTTTTACATGTGTACCTTTGAAAATCTGACAGCTTCCAGGGAACCAAGTGCAAACCAAAAATATCAATACTGACAAACTAAAACAATGACTCATCCCCATTAAATTTAAAAGAAATACCTATTACTATTTATGTAAATATTTCCTGTTCATTAAAGACAGCATAATTTCTTCCTCTTTCTTTGCTCCTTTTTGAATAGTTCTAATCACACACAGGTATTGCAAACAAATTTACAGATGTGGATAAAAATAGGACTTAAATACTCATCTGCATCTTTGTGTCAACACGACTCAGTTTGACAGTGTATTTTTGCCAGGTGGAACAAAGAGCAATAAATTAGTTTTGAACATTTATGATCTTGAATTATAAAGACTGCAACAGACTGTTCAAAATCAATTGTCAGAGTGACGGGGGATTAATAACTCTGGTACTGTAACCTTTTGCGTATCTGCAGACTGGGTAAGGGCACATTTCAAGATCTGCTGCCATATTTCATTATTGCAACTTATATTTGAAAGACCTTTTTGATGCTTAAAAAAAAAAACAGATTAGTTTCTACTAGAGCTGGATGAATAACTCATAATTAATAATTCATTCGGTGAATTTTGCCTTTTATTCTGTGGGAAGGATAAAAAAAAAAGTTGTCAAAATTTTCCATGAGTTCTATTGACTTGGGGTTTTTTGTTGTTAATCAAAACTAGCGATCAGGATTCAGGTTGTGTTACTTACCTGTGATTGAGAAGTCATGTGCTACTGGTTTAATTACATAATTAATTGAGAACAAATACTAAAATAAATTTCATGATTAAATGTTAGGGGAAAGCGCATTTGGAAATACCTTTCTACATGCCTGCAAACTTAAAATCAGGTTTTGAAAGTACTATTGAAAGAAAAATCCAAGTGCGTGATACTTGTTGGGAAGGAAATGCAAATGAGGCAGGAACATGGCCAAAACAAGTTCATTACAAGACGCAAATGAGTTTCTCTAGACTTCTACAGTGTTTTCTAGTTGCAGTTTTACTTTGTTAGTTCAAGAACCCATTCTGGGAGAAGACTACTAAATATTGGGGATAAATATGGAAGCAATATAAATTAGAGCTTTATTAAATTTCAATAGCTTCCCAGCTACTGTGTTTTATTTTATGTTAGTGAAATGTTTTATGATAGTTAAACCAAATGCAAAGTTGTCATCTTCTGGCTTTTTTCACCTCTCAGCTGGTGAGTTTGCATCCCATCGATGAGAGCTCTACTGGGCCAAGAAGCCATCTGTGGATTCTTCAGTATTTTTTTTCATATATGCACTTTATTTTGGTTTCTTCCTAAATAGAGCTAAAGCAGTTAAATATTTCCCAGCAAAATACACACATGTAATCTCAAGGGCCGTGCATACCATCGAACTGTCATTTCCTTTGATTAACCTTCACCTGACCTCCCTCCCTAAGGCAGTTTCAGATCCTTTTGTTCCTCCATTTACGTATTGCACTCTATCAGGTGAGTACATCTGTCATTCAAGAGCTGGCCGTTTTTCTGGGGAGCTCAGTGAAGATGTTGCAATGGAAAACTGTGCAGAAGCTGTCACATACTAGACAACCCGGTCTAATGTGCAAAGCTGGTACCACCCACTGGATGTACCTAGAAATGAAAAGGAAGCAGAGCTTCATAAATGCAGTTGCAGATATCTGAATTTTAAGAGTTTATATTACTTTTTAATAAATATTATTAAATATTTAAGATCAGAAAAGGGTCATGACTGAGATCAACAGGACTTTTCTGCTGCAACTTCTTCATGTTGTCAGGAAGTGCCAGTTTGTGGAGAATACATTTATAACAGGAGTAGATCAGAGTTAATGTATCACCTCTTTTACAATTGTAGAATTTGCTGTGTCAGTCTACCATTTTGAAACCCAATAGGTTTGTGTCTAATCTCATTGTTTTTATGTACAGGCAGCAAGAAAATAAAAATTAAAAAGGATATATATATATATATATATATATAAAATAAAAATGATTCATTCTTGTAAGTTTCAGTTGATCCAAACTGAACTTTTTGGATGGCAGTTTGCAAGATGTATTGATGCTTCACGTCACAGCTTGGGACAATTTTTTGCTTTTTATGTTTGAATCCTAAAAATTCATCCAAGGTGAATGATATGGAACTGAGATATGAATCCGGTCAGATCACATATTGTGTTGGCCGCAATGCTAAGTAAAGTTTACATTGAATCCATAACTTCTGTTTATGTAATAGCATATATTTTTGAATGATACTAAAGGACATGTGTGATGCAGTATCTCTTCATCCCCAGGTAAGCTGGTACAGTGGCTCACTGTGGTTCCTAAGAGCTAAAACTATGCACCTTGATTCTGGGCTTAATTTGATTGAATCTCATATCTTTTCCTGATAGATTCTGTCATCAGAAGTCACAGCATCATATAATCATTTAAGGGTGAGGATTGACTCATCACTTAAGTCAGTCTCTGATGAACTAAATAGCTTAGACTTCCTTAAGATTTTATCAGGCACGCTTTACAGATCTTATACGATTTTTGTCAGGTCTGAGTATGCGGTATTTAATTATTTCTACTGATCACGAGACTCACTGGAAACAGTGAGTTTTAAAGTAAGAAAGAATTGTGCTATCAGGTTTCTGTGCAAACTTTGAACTCTGGACCCATTCCTTCTGCAAAGAATTTATAATCTACTTTTTAAGCTTTTGCTCATGCTGGCTTTTCTCCCATTCCAGAGGGCAAGTTACATTTTATATCTCCTGTGGAAGCAGACATCATTACAGATGCAGAGCAGAGATGTCAGTCAGAACTGCCAACATGACCAGGTTGGTAAGTCTGTACTGGCCAGTGGCACCAAGGTCCTGCTCTGGTGTAAACTGGTGTGGCTTGCTCAAGTGTGTTGTGTCTAATACCTAGGGAAGGTCATCATGTAATTCCACAGGGACTGTAAGAATCCCGTTTTTGGAGTAAATGTGACCTGTTACTGTCCCTGTTAAGGTTTTTGTAAATGATTCTCCAGAGCAAGTATTTTCTGTGAAATCTTCCCCAAAACCAATCTGCTCCCCACGAATGTTCTGCAGTGATGGAGATGTGCTCACCTGGTGTACTGAAGAATTTAAATAGAAGAACAAAAAGAAGCTGAAATTGCCTTAGGGATTGAGGTCAGGTGAAGGTTAATCAAAGGAAATGACAGTAAAATGGCATTCATGGCTCTTGGTACATTTTTAATCATTCCTTTCTCTCTCATAAAATACACAAAAGATGTACAACTTTTTTCCATTGTAATTAGTTGGGATAATTTTTTTTTTTTGCCTTGATTATTTTAAAATATAATTAGGTTTCTCTCATAGATTTTGCTCCTGAAAACTTGCATTGTAGTGCCTTAAAAATGTGTGTGGGAAATGAAGAATGCATGTGGGGAAGAAGAATGTTCAGAAAAGGGAGTAATTTTCCCCAGAATATCTCTCATTTTATCTTCTTTTTCGAATGTGATAGATTTTGAAGGATTTCTAGAAGTCGTGAGTGTAGGGAATAAATACTCAAAAAAGCTAAATATTCACATTATTACACAAGTGCCAGGCTAAATGAAGTCCATGAATGCAACTACTGGAAACAAGAATAGTTTCTTTCAGATGCTGCTTATCTCCCAGTAATTAGTTAGGTTTTAAGTACAGATATTTTGCTTTAAAAAGTGTCTTAGAATAACCTTCACGATCAGAATAAGATTTGGAAGTCATGTCTTGGTTTGTGGGCTGTGGGTTACATTCTGACTGTGTGTATGTGAAAAGGCCCCATTTAGGAACCTTTGTTTTCTAAGTTTGGAGTTGTCACTTTATGCTAGTCACCTAGTCACCTTAGATAACTTTGACATAACTACAACAGGAACAGGAGCAACTTTATGTAACTTATAACTGCCTGAGGCAGCTTTTAAAATATGTGAGCAATGCTTTTTTCTCTTCCCCAAGCCTGTTTACCTGCCTCTCTTCCCCTGTAATGCAGAGAGTCCTAAAGGGTATATATTAAACCCAAACAGCTCTCATCTGGGGTGACTTGGCTATAGCAAATGTATTCTCTCTGCTGTTTAGATCATACACTACGAAGTGTATGCATCAAGTACCTTCAATAATGCAGCTGGGAGCCAAGCTTAGGCGAGACCTTGTGGTATTAAGCCTTTGGAGAGAAGCGGGTGGCTTAAAGAAAACATATTACTGTAGACCCGTGCTACATTATCACCACTGTGAATTGCAGTAAAAAGAAAAGAGTGATGCTTTACGCATACACTTTTCTCCACATCTCAGGGAAAAATAGAAGTAATCTGGAAGTCATTTCTTTGTGTGTCATTGTGCCGTGATTGCTACTGGTAATGTGGCACTTTTCCTCCAGATCCCACGTAGCAAATGCTGCCACATGGATGCCAGATGGGCTGTTTGCCAGGGAGCTGGAGGAGGAGGGAAAGCCCTGCTCCACCCTGCAAACACCGCCAAGGAAAAGCCGGCCAGGAAAGTATCAGGAAAAACAGGGAATTGGTCAAAAATGGGGAAAATGTATCTGAAGTCATTGGGTGGAGGTTGAGCTGAGTTTACCTCTCAAAACCCAAGGCTCCTTAGCTATGCAGGGAAGGGAAGAGAAACACGGCTGGGAAAGCAGAGCTCCGGTAATTGGAATGTGGTACTGCACAGCAACAAGTAACTGACTTTGCAGACACGGATAGATGAATAACTTGAGTACTTTAATGTTTACAGGACTTGACTCTCTGACTTTATGATGCTGTAGCAATGTCAATGTTATGTTTATGGAGGGCATTTTTCAAAGGTACTCAGCATCAGCCTGAGGAGCTGTCTCACCTATAACTTCCTTGTCTTGTAAAACTTCTTTATTAGTAATAGAAATACAATTAATTTTTGGTGTGTCTTTGGCAAAACAGGAATATCTGTTTAAGAGAGAGAAGAGTAAAATATGGGAGAGAGAATTTTAGATGAAATCTGAATACCTGAGTTGAAGATAGCGTTAACTGCTGACGACTGGCAAACTGTTGGACTGAGAGAGTATGATTTTTCTTCATCAATAACAATATGACCTCAGAATTTTTCTGAAGTAAATACTAAAGAATCATAGCCAAACCATATATTTATTTTTAAAAAGTCCAATATAAACATTCAGACTACTATATGCATGCATACCCCAATTATTCAAGTACAGAAAGTATTAAGTTGGTTTGAGCATTTTCTTGCCAGCCATTTAGACTGACTTCCAAAACATAACTGGTAACTGTCTTTAAAGGTTTCTTTTTAAAAGCTGCTGAATTTTGTCAGTGTGTTTTGTTTGTTTGTTCAGGGTTTTTCTTTGCAACAAAGTAGAGTTGACCAGAAAAAGCACCAAGTCTAATGTTCAGTGTAGGAAACTGTGGCTGAGATGAAATCCCTGCAGATGTGGTATCTGAACACACTTAATTGTTGTGCGCTTTTCCTGCCTGGACTGGAAGTCAAAATAAAGGGGGCTGAGAAGTGTTTCAGCCCTTTGTCTTTGGGAAGCACAGGCACAGGGAGCATCCTGTGCCTACGGCATGGGGCGACTGCTAGGACCACTGCTCCCTCTCCTGCTCATGGATCTTGTCCCAAATGAGGATGTAAGGACAAACACACTTCATCTGACTGAAGCTGGATCAGTGGTTTTGGGTGTTGTCCATGTTGCAAAATGACTGTGGGATAAAATAGGTACAGTTTCCCCTGTGGGCAGAAAGTGGGGTCTTGTGTTCAGTCTTTGCTGAAGCTGCACTGAAGGCAATGAAGCAGCTGAAGATCAGAGGGGAAGCTCTGCTCAGTGTCTCATGGTCTTGCAGGCTGTTTTTCACATCTTGTACTGAATTAACAGCACACCTACCCTGAGGGAGGGGGAGACTCTGAGTGAGGAAGCTCATTTGGGCATCAAAGTAATATGATAAAAAAGTGATGGAGGAATAGCAATAACTGATGCTTTTGCACATCCTGTCACTCTGTTTTTGGAGAAAAACCTACTATGTAAGTGTTCTCAGATGGTATGTTGGTTTCTGTTGGAATAAATAGGTTGTCTCAGTTTGATCCTGAGTATTCTGATAAAAATAGCGTGGTTTTGTACCTTATTAGAAGCCTTGTCAAGTCCAAACCCTGACAGATCATTGCTGCGTGTGAGGGATCACTGTAGGTCAGTGATGTACTGAGTACAGAGGCTCTTATGTCCACTGTGTAAGTGTCCTGCTGATAGAGGGGTTTGTTTCTGGTGCTCTCAGGTTTCCACCTTCATTTTCCACTCTTCCACCAAGATCCATCAGTGCTTAAGAGAAAATTCATGCTGTCTAATTTTAGATATTCAGTTTGTATTCAATATTTGCTTCTGCCTGTAGCAAAGCACAAGCTCTGCTTGCTGCAGGTCCAGAAGCATTTCTTCAATTGCAGAGTCAGCTTCTTGCTTAAGCCTAACTCTGGGTGTGCTGAAAGCACAGTGAAGAGTGCAGCTCTGCCACGTTTCAGCTAAGGCTCTTCCCCTGCCAAGGCTCTTACAGGGCAACTGGGCTCCAACCTGAGCATCTAAATCCAAACCCCTGTGGGTGCAGAACCAGCCATTTCAGAGCAGTTCATTTTTTGTAAGGATTTCTGTGATGAATCCTCAATGCAATCAAGGATTGAGAAAGAAATGAGCCAATAGCTGTGAAAACATTTCTAAGTAGGCAAAGTTTCACACTGTGTTTGGGGTGAACCATAGGTTTCACAAGATGCCAAGTCAGTTGGAATCAGCTGTGTGATAACCTCCTGCCAACTGGGTCATTGCTTCTCCAGGCGTTTTACACCGCTGGTTCTTGCAGCAGTAGTAGCCAACTCTTGTCAAATTAGGTAAGGTAGAGACCCTTCCTGAGGTTATTTACTGTATCACATGAAGTTAGTTTAATGCTTAATTCATGGCAGAATGCAGGTTAACCTTTTTTGAGAGATTTTATCTTAAAAATGCACTTAGATCAGTTACTGCCTCGCATTCTCTGCTGTAGAAGAATGGGCATTATCTGAAAGAGGGCATTAAAAATGGTGACATTTCTTTATGGTGTTAGTTTAGAAACATGAACCACAGCAAGAGCTGGCTGGAAGAGGATACCTTTGCAATGAGGATTGTTGCCTGTATCACAGTCATCAGAAATTCAGGAGAGTTGTGGCTGCCTGGGCAGCCCTGAGAGGCTTTGGACAATTTGCTATGGCCACCTGTGGTTATTAGTTTAGAAAATGTGTCACTATTTTACTCTGGCATCTGTTCAAAGTACTAATTCTGTGGATCAGTGTCTTTCAGATGAAGAAAGTGAAATCCTTTTTTGCCCCTGGTGTCTGAGTAAATTGATATCAAATACTCTAATGAAAAGACAACTGTTGTCAGCAGAGGCAAGCAACAAGAAAATCTGGGACAGGAGGTAACTTCATGATGGATTCTACATCCTCAGGGACTTTCTGGGCTCTGAGGATTAATTTTCTATTACATCCACGTGTGGGGCTTTTCTTAAATACACTTCCACTAACAACTTAATACTTTTTTCAATTACTATATGATAAAGCCCTGCAACTTTTTGTCATTCTGCTACTTAGAAGCCAACGCTTTCATCATTGTGACGGTTGTTGCCCCCTTTTACTTTTCCTTAAATGAAGCATCTTTTGCTTCCCCCTGAAACCATGCTTTTGAAGAGAAAGGGCACTCTGCACAGGGAAAAAGCCCTTTGGGAATTGCACTTCTGCAGTGGCTTGCTAATGAACCCTCAATTCTATGATAGCTGGATTGGTCTCCTCCAAGTACACCTTATGGATTTGAGAAGCCTTTACCAGAAGTGACTTAATATTTCAGCTTAGTTGGTTTAGGTTATACTATTACATTTCTTTATATATGTAACTATTTTATTATATTTATTTCACGTATAGTAACTCTAAGAATGCATTCACAAAAAAAAGAAAAGGAGCATTGGGCATTTTTACTTGACAGAATGTCCACACACTTGACTATGGCAGGAAATAGAGGCAGAGCATGAGTTTCCATCAGCAAACTTATGCTGCACTTAAAAATGAATTGTTCAGAGTATGACAGCATATGAGCCAGTGTTTTATAAAAAAAAAAAAATTGGATTTGGGAACAATGGGTTACAATTTATTGTAGGAAAGTTGAAAGGAGCTCAAATATTTTGTAGTTCTCTATCTACAAGTGCAGTGGGTTGGAGAAGAAGCAATACATGGAATTAGATGTCTTAAAATTACTGGTGCACTAAGGGAGATCTAAAGCATTTGTGAGGCTGTCTTCACCTTCTTGAAGATGGATCAGTGTTGCCAGCCACACGAGATCACTCCTGGTAGAACAAGGCTTTAGACGGCTTCTTTGCCTGGGGATTCACTGAACTGTTTGATTTTGTTGGCACCAACAAGGAAGAGATGCATTGATTTTACAGGGCAGCTTAGATTTTTTTCACCTGGGAAATACTAAGCCATTTGCCCCAAACTGAGAACTTTTATTTTTTCTAATTCTTTTTTTTTTTAATGATTTTATAGCAAGCTGTATTTTTAAATCCAGAACAAGATCAATTGAGAGGCTGGAGACAATGTCTGCAGGGAAGCTTGAGCGGATATGTAGGTGCCCATAGGAGAGCTTTGCTGTTCCTCTGGGTAGAGTAGAGGTTCCTCATGTGGGCACAGGCAAGGTAGCTCTGTCACTGAGCAGGGATGAGGATGGGTCAATTGAACTGCTGGTCTCCACTGAAAACTGAGACTGCCCAGCTGTTTTCCCACACATTTGCTGTCTCCTTCATTGAGGAAAACAGGTAAAATCCTTTCTGAGGCAATGCTCATAGGAAACAGCATCATCATCTGTCAGTGTGCAGAATATAAACTGATCTGAGTTAACCTTCTCTGTTTTCTTCTGTGCCTCTATTTTATAAAATAAAATTGGAAGAAAATTATGGTCACAAAACCTGATTTTTGCCTCAGTTCTGGTCTTCAGTACAGAACTACCTGACAATTAATATTTGTGTATACCTTTTGAAATATCTGACCTTTGGGGAGTTGACAGAGCTATAATATTAGTCTTTGTATGCTAGCCTGGCTTTTAAACTCCCTGCCTAGTGGATGTAAGTTCAGTGGATACAGATCTGAAACTTGATTTCCTCAGTATAGCTGCATTAGCATTCAGCTGTGGGTATGTAAGATAATAGTATTAAAAGCAACCTTCCATCCTGTTGTCATGGATGCAGCACAGCCCAATCCTGGTAGCAGTATACCACCAGTCTTTGTACAATCTCATTTTTATCTACAAATTTTAATTTAATTATACCAGAAATTCTGTAGCAGTATATATGATTTTATTTTCTCTTTTAAACATTAAAATGTAAGAATTGAGCAGCTCATGTTCTTTGTCCAGTGCTCATTTTTTTCTTGCATTCCAAGTATCTGTCGGTATTAGTTATGAGACTGTGTGAAATAAGTAGCCATGAAAGATGCCTGCTTTTATGACAGAATGAGTGGTTTCATGAATTTTAAAGGAGCACATTTGTATTTTCTGTTCTTGAACTACACGGGCTACTCACAAATATGACAGAAGATAATTGTTTGAGGAATTATGATGCCTTTCAAGATTTTGCAGGATATTACTATTTTCATAATCTTTCATTTATCAGGTTATATGGCTTTGATTTATTTATGTATGTAATTTGGAAATTAAAGTACTCCCATTCTGTCAGCATAGGTACATGTTTTCTTCATATGGCTCATACTCCTGTTAGCAAAAATAATGAATGTGCTAATTTTTTTGTCAGTTACTAAAGAAACGTGTCAGAATTGGAGGGTAGTCAGGTATTATTCTGGGCCACGTGAGACAGTATGGAATGGTACGTACTGCTCTGTCAGTGCCTTAGGATGGCAGGAGCGCGTATTTCAATATATAGCACTAACTGTGTCACCAGGCAGTGAGTATACTGCAGTTTGTTAAGATTTAAATGAATGCATTGTTAGCACTGACTTCAACAGGGATTTTGTGTGAGTGAGTAAAGGCTTCAAGCCTTTAATTGACTAAGAAAATCTTTTTAGTTGTGATTAGAGGGACAGATACTCAGCTGGTGAGAACTGATGGTGCTCCATTGAATCAATTTTCATACCCTGTCTGAAGTCAATGGAGCAGCCCTCATTTATAACCCGGTACCTGGCCTGTTATTATAAAAACCCCCACGTTTCAAGTCTGATATTTGAGTGGTGTGGTAACCTTTTGTCAGGGAGCTGCTTGACTTGATTTAAAAAATTTCATCAAAATCAATGTTAAAATCCTTGGGCTAATAAATTCGGTGTCAGGAGTTATTTTCATTTGGTTGGGAGTTTGAGTGTAGAAACCTATGACTATGCCCTATTTGCTCGAAAGCATGGTGATGTATCTGCCATTCTTTCATATTTAGCATACGGTTGTCTTTTTAAAGACAAAAAAGAAGCATCTCTATATCTGCATGAAGCATCTTTTGAAGACTAAATGAAGCAACCGTATATACTTTTCTGGTTTAGTCATGAAGCATTTGTATTTTTTTCTCATGTTAATTTTATCACACTTTCCATCCTGCTCTAGCTGCATAGCAGGATTTTATTTTATGGTAAAAAATTCTGAGCATCTTTATGTATTAAGCTTGTTCTTAACATCTGAATTTTGTTGCTGAAAATCCCCTCTCAAAATTCTGTGCACGCCCATAATTAAACTGCTCTGAAGGTGCAGTCAGGAAAACCAGGCACCAACATTATGGAGTGAAAATTAAAGAGGCAAAACATCAGAGTTTCTACTGTATGTGCCTGCTGTTAGACACTCAAGCATGGAGAACAGGATACACCTCTATGGATGGATAGCTTTCCTTATTAAAAAAACACAGTAGGATGCACAGTAGGGGAACACACTAAAACAAGGCTTTGTAGTAATTTCCTTGAAAGAAATTTCCCAAGATAGCAACTTGAAAAGCTTTTAATCTTACGACTAGCTATATACTGAGTTTTACTGTAGGTAGTATAAAAAAGACCATTAGATTACAGCCGATCTGGTGGAGTTGGTCTAAAGCCTCTTCCCTTCCAGCCTTCCTTCTTGAGAAAAGATTAGGCTTTTCTTGCACCAAAATCAGGGTTGAATGTGACTTCTGGCATATGTAAGAACTTGTAAAAATACACATCTCTCAAGTTATGAAGCTATATTAGACCTTAGAAAACCCACCTTCACCATCTGAAATACTTGATCAAACATGCTGCTTTGCAACACTGAACCGACTCATAGATCGAGTTTTCTTCTGCATATCTGAATTTGAAACCACTGTAACTTGTATTTTTAAGATGCTATTTTATTTTGGGTCTCTGAGCAGTGTTTCTTACTACCTGAGAGGAACATAAAGTGTTTTTCATAAGCTCCTGTAGAAATATCCCATATGCCCTGCAGCAGCTCGGTGCGCTGCTGTGTACCAGTAGCTTTCTCACTGGACTTTTCCTGATTTGCGCTATCTATTCCACGTGACTGTTAAACCTCAGTGTGAAAAAAACCCAGAAGTATCTGAAGAAATTCCCGTGCAAATATGCTGGAAGGCTGTCACTTGTGTTATGGTTACCTGATAACCCTTAAACCAGTGTGACTGCAGGCTCTGTGCTGCGCTTGGTGCCTGTTTACATGTCAAGGGCCATACTCTCATATCCTGCAGCTTTTCCCCCATCGTAGCCTCTCCCATTTTGGTGTAACAACTATGATGCGGTGTCCCCAAAGATTGGTTGAAGGAGCTGGCGGCTGTGGGTGCAGCAGGTGCTGCCTACCCTCTATTCACACCGGAGCCTGCAAGGACCAGGGTACCCAGCACCCATGTGTGGGAGCATCAGAGATTTAACATCTTGTACCTATCTTGTGTCAGCTGAGAACAGGGAATGAACATGTCTGATAATGTGTTTCACATTGAAATAATTAAAGAGAATTGTTGCTGGAGGGAAACGTGCCTTTAAAAATTAACCCTGACATCTCTCTGACAATTTGGCTTGTTACAAGAGATTCTTTATTCAGGCTTTTTTTTTCTTTTTTTTTTTTTTTTTGTTTTACTAAACTTGATATGCATTTTTCAGCACCTTAGAAAATGTAGAGCCTTTGAAGACTTCCTCGTATGAGTAGTCTATACTTACATGAGCAGTCCCATCTATTTTCCACTGAACTACTGGTAGGACTGATGTTTAAAGGATCGGGTCTGAAGTAAACGACACATTCTGCTATGCCCTGGAGCCTGTGCTAGTTATTATTGTTTGAATCTATCTCTTGATTGCATTTATTGCAGTCTTCTATCACACAGGATGCCAGTTTTGAAATCTGAATGTTGTTCCTCAAATAGCCACTGAGCAGCTTGCTTTTTTATTTCTTCTTAAGGTGAAATAAGTCCTTAGAAATCAAAAGTAGTAATTTTCATGAAGAACTAAGTTTCAAAATGTTCTTTTGGCCAGAGCCAGAGTATTTGAAAACAAATGTGAATGCCTATAAAAGCAGTGTTCTTTATTTTAAAAATTCTAGATATGGCAACAACAAATATTTTTCACATTTTTGTGACCTGTAGAAAGTTAAATATACAGCCAGGCATTGTTATTCGGGAAGTTTGGTTTCATTATATCATGGATGTAACACTTATTAACCAGTTCAAGACCTGCACAACTCCTTATTGGGATGAACTATATTTTCAATTCTCCATTTGATCAAAAATTGTTAGCCCAGGGATATGAAATTTTGGGTTTGTTTGATTGTTTACTAACTAATTTCAAGCTGTATTTAAAGAGTCTAAAAGGGCACACAAAGTGGCAGGACTCGGTGCCTGATGCTCAGGCGACTTTTCATCTGTTTGATGTTGCTTGAACTGCCTTGGACTGTGTGTGTTTAAAAGGCTCTCTTCCTTCTGTGCTCCTGCCAGTCAATGGGAGGAATTTGAGTGCATTATTCCAGCTGCAATTGCTTGGAACTGTGCAGTTCTCTGGCCTGAGGAATGGCTGAGATGAGGCTAAGGCATTTCTCACTTTCAATTCTGCAACTAAGAAAACAGATGTACACATTTTTCTTCACATACTAAAAAGATTTGTGCTTTGGTTTTGGGTTGTTTGTTTTTTTTTTTTTCCATTCTTTCTTTTGAACCTCTGACCTCATGGGAGGAAAACACAGTAAAATACACGTGCGTGAGCACCTACTTTTAATTTGAATTCTGCAGTTCTCAGTTTGCAGGGTGGAATCCTTGTTGACATGATCTGCATTCATTGGTACACTTCCATTTGGTGTAATGCTGGTTTACGCCAGTGGAGAATGTGATTGCAGGAGCCAAATCCTCCTTCCTTCCTTAGTCAAAGGGAAGAGATTCAGCCCTTATTTCCTCTTCCACTGAACTTTTAAAAATTTGGTGGTTTTGGACACAATCCTTCAAGATGCTGAGTGCCTGCATGGGTGCTTAAAACAGGATAGCTTGTGGCTTGTGATACTCCTTAGGGCTGGGTGCTTCATTAGTTAAAATTTAAAACATAAAATACTTTAAAAATGCTTCTCAAAAACATTTTTCTTGGCTTGGGAAGGATTTTCACCCTTTTCATAAAAACAGCAACAAAAGAAGTTTCTGTTAGTTGCTGTGACATTTGTTATAAACCTTGCTGTACACAGTGTTGCTGGTACGTTCTTTCTGGCTATTAAAGGCTCATTAAAGAAATTAAAGTCTCCACAATTTACAATATTTTCCATTGAAATATCATGTTAACACATTTCTTTAATCAGTGTGTAACTGTCAAGGGAAAGAACAATTAATTCATCTAGTATATGCATACATTAGAAAAAAAAATTATCAGATTTAATTTTATTTGTTTTATATTCAGGGCTTTTTTGAAGGAATTCCTGCAGGGAAATGGTTAATCTATTTTTAACTAAAGCTTACTTTTGTAATCTATCCAGTGCTTAGAGTTCTGTCATTGATCTATGATTTATGTGATTTAAACCACCTCTTGGCTGTAACAT
The DNA here is from genome assembly GCF_033783945.1 of Neopsephotus bourkii. Taxonomy (NCBI): domain Eukaryota; kingdom Metazoa; phylum Chordata; class Aves; order Psittaciformes; family Psittacidae; genus Neopsephotus; species Neopsephotus bourkii. The sequence goes on from NW_026901555.1 coordinate 2,169,692, forward strand.
TGGTTTCTATCCAAGATGCTGAGCTGAATACTAATTACGAGATCAAATTTATGCTGTTGGGCTAAGCAGCTGAAGGAGCTTTCCACGCAGGACTCCCTTAAACCATGCCACCGTTGAGCATTATTAGTGAAATATTTGGTAGGGGGGAGGGGGAAAAATGATGGAAAAGGGAAAAAAATATTGCTGGAAAACCGAAGTATCCTTTGAAAGCTTTATTTTCAGTTCCCTTGTACAGTGCTATATGCAGATATTCTGTGTCTATATGCCTGTGAATATGCACATGGTTATGTTTTTACAGCAGAATCTCACTAATTCACCCTAATGATTGGGAAACCCACTGAGAAAAGCCAAATGGCACGAGTGAGCAAACAAATAAATAAGATTATTTTACTCCAAGATGTATTTTATGCCTTTATTTTGACAAGTATCATGTTGTCAGAATGATTTATGGTATTTCATAGCATACCAGTAAATGCACTGTAGTATGGGCTCTTACAGTAAGAAAGTCTCAGTAACAATAGCTTTGCTTTACCTCTCCTTAAAGCATTTTTTGCTGAGAAAAAAGCCAAGACCACCAGTTTTATGGAACACATAGGTCTTAGGCTTTTCTTTGCTAACAATGAGCAGCACTCTTCTATTTGCCTGCATCACCTTGCAGGAGAGCTCAGGATGGCAGCAATTTTCTTGGGTATAGAGGTGGTCAAAGGATGTTCAAACAGCTCTGAATCCAAAATCCAGTTTAAGTAAAAACTAAATTTTCTGTAGGATTTTTGTTGGTTGTAATAATTTATTAGAGAATGCATTATTTGAGTTTCTTGACTGGTATAATGTTGATGATCATTTTGATGATGCTGAAATGTGTGGATTTGTTCAGGTTTCTGGTTGGTGGGTGTTGTTTTTTTTAATTTTATTTTTTATATTTTAGTGTAGTTTTCATGTTTATTGTATGATTTGACTTTTATTTTATTACATTTGGGGAATTTTAACATTTTCAGACTACCACTGCATAATTTTAAGATGCAACATTCCCAGAAAATTATTTTATAACTTCAGTTTTGCACAAATCTGTTAAGATTTCACTTCCCTTCTGCACTCATTAAAATATTGGAATTTCACACAGAATAGATAATCCAGGTCGCAGCTATTTCTCCTGTCTTTTTTACTTTGGAGTGGTGTGTTGTTCTACCCTCAGGGGTCTGGAGGTACAATCTCGGCCAGCAGATTAATGTATAGAATGCAGGTGGCATCATCAGATGTACATAAGGAGAAGGATTTGGATCCTCTATTTTTTCCCCTCTGTGACATCTGTATTGCCATCAGTGAGAATTGTCTTGAACTTTGTTTGAGGGAACGTATGTGCTCACGTGTCTTCCCCCTCGCAGAGCTTACAGCGGTGTGGCTGGAGTCATCAGGCCATCCCGCTTCGTCTGTAGGAGGCCCTTTAGTGGGGAATTAGTTTCCTTTTATCCTTATTCTTGCTCACTTTAAAAACAAACTCCAAAGCAAATAAAAAACCAGAAACAGAAACAAAACAAACAGAAAACCTCGAAAAAAATTTCTTCCAAGGGCATTTTTAGACTAATGACTTCTGGGTATCTATTGGTTGCTCTCTTCTTCATTTCTTATTTCTCTTGTTTTCTGATGTGGAGAAACTCATAGATTTTTTGCCTTTTAAAAGTTATGTTTATTTATACTCCATTTGGTATCATATTTGCTTTTTAATGTCATTGTTATAAACAGTTTGCAATGCAAATGATACTGCATGGATTTGGGTAAAAGTTTTTGAATATATGCATGTATGCGTAATACTGACACAGGATGTGCTTGGGAACAGTGTTAATAAGCGAAGCTACAGTTAATGATCCCATTTGTGCTGCCTCGTCTGTACATACAGTATGCTACATACCTAAATGCTGCCGGTAGTAAACACAATGAATTGTCTTACAGTCTTATGTTTACAAAACGAAGGTTATTAAAAATACCCAGATGAGCCCAGGGACACCAAAGAAACCACACATTGTGGCTGGAATCACAACCAGGTTGTTTTGCCAACTGACTGTAACCACTGGCTGTGAGACACATTCCTTTACTTATGCAGGGAAATAATTCGCACCATCAGTGGTGTTGTTGATCTTGAATAAGAGTAGGTAAAGCAACAACAGTGAAGATGGGTCTTGAGTTAATTGCTGTCATGGTCTGAGGGACTTCAAAGGAATTGTTTTAGCGGAAGCCTCATTAAATAGATCAGATATTTCACATCATTGTACAGGTGGCTGAGATGCTCCAAAGGGAAGTGTTTGAAGATGGGAACCACCTCCATGACTCTCTGTACACATAAAGCAGCCAGGGCAGAGCGGAGCTCCAGCTCCAGGGACACTCAAGGTGGACCAAGATGTGTCCATGTGTTAGGCAGACTTGCAGGAGCTGCAAACCCCAAACCACCTCAGTGGGGCCCACATCCTGAACAGGTGCTTCCCCATTTTGCTGTTTCTTTGTGGTGTGGGCTCACAGGATTGATGCTGTGGATGCCACATGAGGCTTGTGTGGCTTTGGGTGGCTGTACAGCATGGGCAGCGCTCTGGACATGATGGGAGCCTTTCTTTCCTATATCAGGGTTTGCTCTGATTTACACTGTGCCTCTTACACAGCTTTTATAGAGCAAAAAGTCATTGAGGAGTGCTATATAAAATCTAATATAGTAATGTTCTAAAGGAAACATAACAATATTTTGGATATATACATATTCAAATAAATATTTGTCCTGCTTTTCCTTTTCTTTGCAGTAGAACTGTTCAATTGTTAACGATAATGTGGGGGGATTTCCACTGAAAGCACATAAACTAAACCCATGTTGATTTAACATGTACATGTGCTTTACACACGTATATTTAAAATGTAATTTATGCATGCTAGATAAATAGGTATTTTGTATACTTTCATATACAAGTATACAAATAGTACACAACAGAATTTATGGGAGGGGAGAGGATTTTGGAAAACTGTTGTGGTTTGGAGTTAATTCATGCTGCCTATTGTCTTGATGATGCTAGGAGGCTGTTATGTACTCTCAGGAGAGCCCCATTACATCCGTGATAAAGACACTTCTCCCTGTTTGAGAAGAGAAATATGGCTGCAGCCATTCTGGGGATTCTTGTTCAGTTTGTAGCTACACCACGTGCACTCATGCATGCTGGGATGTGCTTGCTGGCTGCTGTTGGGAAGTCTTGCTGACATCAGAAGTCCCATGGCTCCAGCATCCCTATAAGATTTTATCCTGTTTCTCTCAGTAATCTCATGCATGTGAGCTCTAATGTGTCTGTTGAGACTTCTGCTGCTCTTCCCACCAAATACCAGTTTGTCTGCACAGAGCTCTCCAGTCCATGGTGATAGTTAAAGCTTTGCTGAGCTGCCACATTACCCTATTAAAATACTGTGATTTTCTCTACCTCACCTCAGGAAAAGTTTTGGTGTGAAATTCGCTGGATGGTGACAGCAATAAACTGTCCACTGGTTTTCTCTCCTTCTTTATCGTGACAAGCAAAGTTCAGATTTTCTGTACCTTTGACTATGTAGGGATGATAACTAATCCCATAGGTGTAAAGTTATTTGAAGAAGATAAAGGTTTGAAGTCAAATCAGACTGCTGAACATCCAAAAAGAGGAAGGCCCACCATACAAATCAATTGTTAGCCCTTGGGAATGCAGTTATCAGCAACAGCAACAAAAATACTTCTCCTTAAGTTTAAATCCCAATAAACAGAAAGAACAGAGAAATCTAAGCTACAAAGAACAAGACAAGATTTGGGATGCCCTTCTTATGGTAGTACCAGCATCAGAAGACCTAATATATCTCTAAAGCACTGGTTGGTTTTCACAGAAAATGGATATAAGTTAGGATATAATTTATAAATATGCAATAAGAACTCTGTAATTTCTTCAAACCAGTGAAAATTACTAAAACCTGGGGTTTAGTAGCAGACAAAGTGTGTGTATCTATCCATAGAGTGGCTGACATGATGAATGATGATGGATCCAAACTCATCTGAAGTTCTTTAGGAATAATAGCAGCATAAAGTAAATTCTATAGGGTACATAAATGTGCCTGAAACACAACAGTATATTGCAGGTTACATATTATGCTAAGAATGACAAGTATTTATGATTGGAAAGTCTCTGTGTTGGAACTGTCAGTTTTTATATACCTTTTTCCTGTTCTTTAATCTTTTGAATTAAGACCCATTCAGAGATGAAAAAACCCCAAAACCAAAAAGCCTAATTCCTGTAATTGTACTAGAGATAGTAAATACCCTCTTGCCTCTAGAAAATCAGCAGTGCCTGGTACTACACAGGTGTTTTTCTTCTAGACTAATGAATATCCTCCTTGAGGAGCAGCTGGTGATGAGTGGCAAGCAAGAGGGTGGACTATAGCTCAGCTCTTTCCTTTGAATGGGAAGGAAAAATCCTATCATGTAGTGCCAGTTGTGTCTAGTTAGTTTTATGTTAGTGCAATTGCACAATTGCAGGTTAATGGAGGGATATTTTTTATAATTTTTTGTTGTTTTTTCTTTTATTTATGCTCACAGAACTTGTGGGTAAATGTGGCAGCTGAAGAAAATATGGGCGTAAGTATACTGAGTTGACAGGGTACGAGAAATCTGTGTAATCATAAGGGGGAGGAAGCTCATTTCAGAAGTAAAATGCCCCTGCTGCAGAACTTTTGCCTTCCAGTTGTCTTTGTGTCTCTGGAGTGTTGTAGTCTTGTTCAAAAGAGAGCAAGAGTTTGGTTAAAGGTTTCTCTAAAAGTGCGACAAATACAACCTGCATTTATCTCAGGTTTGGAAGAGGAGAAACTTTTATGCAATGCACAGATTGATTTGCAAGACCTTAAGGTTTTCAGCTTTGCCTAACCTTTGCTAACATGCTGCAGCAGTCTGTTCTTTGAACATGTTGATCCTCTTAGGTCTGTAAGAGCCTTTGAGACAGTTAATTTTTCCAGTGCTGACTATAGAGGCTTCTGATTTTAGATCTGAATGTCCCTTTTTCAACCCTGCTACCACTGACCCACTGCATAGTAATCTCACATTATAAAGTGGTTATTCACAGAGGGCTTTGACCAATGCTATCTGGAGGGTGGGAGATGCTTTCCTGGCAGTGGGATGCGAACACTGTGAGGCAGCTCCTCAGCCAGGATAAAAATCATGCTTGGTCACTGCAACTCAATGGATGTCTGTTAATTCATCTGGAAAATTCACGACCCTGGTGAGATCATGAAGTTCAGTGTCCTTAACTGAGTGCAATACTTTGGAGTCAAGATTAAAATGTCTTTCTTCCTACAATACCCCTGAATTTTGATTTTTCTGTAAGTCCTTTTATATTGTTTTGTACTAAAAATGGCGGTATTCTCCAAGGAACCTTTGAGGAACATTGCGTGTGTTCTTCCTTTCTCTTTTATTAGGTTACAGCATTTTCATATGAGTAGGAATATTGAGCCCTGAAAGCTCACCTAGATCCTGTGCTCATAGGCTGTGTTTCTTGTGTGCAGAGGTTAAACTCCACTGATGCTGGTATGGCCATTGCCATAGCCACTTTGTTTGCTGTTTGCTTATTTTATTTGTTTTTTTTTCTAGAAGACCCTCGGTCTTTTATTTTTTTATATAGTTACATCAAGATTTTAAAGAACCTGTCTTAGCTGAAGGAGTCACTCCAACAGCCATGTCTGGAGAACAGTCTAAATGGGATGATTTGCCTGTGAAGGATGTGCTTTGGGCACTTTCCTCTTGTGTTTTGGTGAGGAATTGAAAGGTGGAATTGCCTTGTGCTGGAATGAGTCTTCTAAGCAGCAGATATACAGGGCTCTTTTGCATTGCTGCAGTGCAGCTAAACACTCTTCATGCGGTGCAGCTTTCCTCTGCTCCTTTTGAAAACAAGCATGGTGTTGGGAAGGATAAATTATCTGCACTTTGTGTTCAACCTAGCACAAAATTTTTTGTTTCTACAAGAATATTTGTCTTCTCTTTGGGGCATCGGGCTGCAATTAATACTGTAGTTGTTGTACACCTCAGGAGGCAAAGGTGATTTACTGGAGTTTAAAAAAACCCAACAAAAACCCAACACAACAAAAAAGAAAACAGAACGTAAGATGCTGTTAAAGAGATCATTAACCTGGCAACAGTAGTGACTTGGTTACACAGAAATTGGGTAATGTATATGAAGCTTTACTACTGCACCAAAATGTCTGTTTTCAGCTAGCAAATAAGCCCTTTATCCATCAGTCAAATGTGTCAGCTGAGGATCTCCTTCTTCCTTTATAATCCTGAGTCCCAATCCCAGCAACACTGGAGGCAAAACTGCTAATGGTGTAGGTGATGGCAGGTGTGCAGTCCCATGAGGCTCCTTGAATCCTGACTCATTAACACCTGGATTACTTCACCCTTGAATCCAGTCATCCGTACCAGAGCATGGACATGTTTCACAGCTTTGCCATTTTTGATTGACTCTGTTATTTATATATGCATCTCTCTTTTTAATTTTATTTTGGTTTTTAATATATTGCACAGATGAATGCACATGTATCTCAGAGAGCTTTCCCCTCTTCCCAGACAAATTCTCACCATTCCTTCTACTGGAATGCTGGGCAAAGTTTTCTTTAACACTGTGGATTTTATCACCTTGAAATCTAAATAATTAAAAAACCAAAAGAAGTGTTCTCAGGATGCAAGGTGGCCCTTGAACGCCTCAGTCAAGTGTTGTGTTTGGGCAGTGAATTTTTCCTTTATTTTTTACATTATCTTCTTCCACTTGATACTTTTTTTTCAAGTCCATCTAAAAGATGAAATGGACTGTTGAGGAGGAAATGTGAAAGCTGGTGGTACACAAAATGCTGTCAAATGCAGAAAGCAAGCAAATGGACAGAGGTTTAGTATTTCCCTGCTCAACCCTTTCAATCTCTTTTGCTAATAATGACTTTCCTTATTATAAAAGCAATTGCAGATGTACTCAACAGCAGAAAAGCGTAACTTTAGAAATGTGATTATTCAGTGTGTGAGTAAAAAAAGGTCTGTCACCTTTCATGGAAAGATTCAGCTCACAAATTATATCTATTTGGAGTTCAATGTTGAAAAGGTGTTGGGAGCATGTCACAGCCACTTGCAGTGTGCATTATAAATAGTTATAGGTTTATTGATAAAAAGATGTGTGGGTGGTTGTTCATAAACAATCTATTGCCCTATTGGACCTCAGAAAAGACAATTAGAAAAAAAGGCATCTGTTCTTCCAGTGTCAGCACTATCTTTCATCTGTGGTGCAGGACGCTGCTCAGCAGTGACCAGGTCTTCCCTGCTCAGCTGTGGGCTTCGTGTTGTGATGAAAAGCACCTGTCATCGGGAGGGAAACCTGCCCTCTGCTATACACAGGTGAAAGGTTCTGTCTGTGGTGAAAACCAATCCCTCATGTGGCACTGTCTCGCCACTGTGGCATTTCCCCCCCACTGCCATCTCAGCAAGTGACATGGGACATCTGATGAGGCCATCTCCTCTGCTTGTGCTGCCTCTGTCTCACCATCAAGTCTCTGTCCTGGGTTGAACCAAGAACCTGAAAACTCAGATCTGTCTGTAGCTGTAAGCCCATCAAATATAAAACCCTGTACTTACCTGAGAGCCCTTTGTGTCATTAGCAGGTTACTTAGAGCCAAGGAGTTTAGTTGTAGGCACAGAACTACCCTTTTCCCAAATGTGTCCCCAGAGCATGGATTCTGCAGTGTGATTCTGCTCTCTAGATCTTCCTCCTTTTCACGTGCAAGAAGCTGTAGTTCCAAGTCAATGCAACCCTGCTGTCCCTCCTAGTTTACCTTTTATGATATGTTTTCTCATTTGTGCTATTTTGATCTTCTCCAGCAGAAGGTGTGGTAGCCCTTTTGTGGAGTGCTGCAGAAGTAGCCTTGGGCCCCGCTTGGTATTGTCTTTTTTCTGTTGGACTAAAAATGAGAGTTACATTGCTGCATTGCAGACACATCTCTTGGTCAGTGAACAGAGCTTCTTGAAACCAGCAGGCTATACTGTATGTTCAAGCTTCCTAGATTCCATTAACATTTTGTTAATGAAATAGTGCTTTGTCAAAGAGTCTTGAAAACTTAAAAGGGTATTTAAGCTTCTTCCATGAGTCAGTGCAATGTAATGTCAACATTACCACGAAGGGATAATTCAGAGATGTCACACAAAGCATGTGTTATGCCATTTGCAGTCTAGCAAAACAGCTCAGCATTTATGTTGTTTAATCCATTTTCAAAAATCTCTTGTTCTGAAAAAGTTTGGAATCAATCTTGTCAGCATTTACTGACACAAAGCTGATGTAAGTCGCTGTGCTCCTATTGACTTAGAAGTTGTAACAATTTACTCCAGCCTCAAATAGAGCCCAAATTAGGCATATGAAAAACTTGATATCAAACTTTCAAAGACTATAGAGGTGAATGGCACATCATGCAAGTGAAAATGTGAACAGAAGTAGAGTGAAATTAATAGCTTGCAATGATCTGGGATGGTGCAGACATACTTTGAAGACACTTAAAGAGATGCAACATTACATAAAACTCTGCATTTATGAAATAATGTAATTTTCAGGTAGAAATAAACAGGAAATACAGAAATAGAGAGTTCAGATCTGAGGTCTGGCAATGAGGTTGGGGACACAGGGGCTAATATCCAAAATGTATGTGCTGCAGTGTCCTGGGTTTATGTCATTGTCACAGTGAGTTTGGTCAAGGTACATGAATTTCCTGCTTCCATTCCTTCCTTCCTTTTTTTAGTAACTCTGTAATTGTACCTACCATGTAAGGAATTTGTTTTATCCTACTGGACATTGCCGTAATGTTGTTTGTTTTACCTTTGTAGTTTTTAATCCTTTTCCATTAAAGCTCTCTATGATTGATGTAGTTGAATGTAATGAAAGGTAGCCTTAGCTTCCTTTGAAGAAAACAGACTGCCTTACTTCATACTTGGCTTGATCCAAAATGCTTTCCCATGTTCATTACTTAGCTGTGCTAAATCTATTTCAGTTTTGGACTTCCCAGATATCTGGGATTAACCCTGCAATATGTAAATTGATGTGAAGTTCTTCAAAAGTAGTTAACATATTTTGGTGGCAAAGGTTTGTATTTCACTCACATTCAGTGTTTTTCTTTCAAACCAGGCATTGTGGAGACAGGCAGCACCACAGACTGCTTGAGCAGCTCAGCAGGAGAAGAGCCAGCACTGCACCAACGATGTGAGTGAGTGGGGAAAAATAGTCCTAATGTTGTGTTACTGCTGGTGGGTCAGGCACGCTGAGGTAATTTGCAGGTTCTTTCTGAGCAAGGGATACTTTCTGGCTTGATTGGACACAGCAGGAAGAAAAATAGTATGAGTCTCTTCATCTGTGCTGTTTTACAACTAGGAAACATACAGGGTATAAACCAATTGCTCTTTCTGTGAAGACCTGTGAAGGGCTTGCAGCCTCGTTGCTCCAGGTGAGGTCACTGCAAGAGCAATGAAAGTGAGAAGAGAACATGGGAAAAAGAAGGCACCTTGCAAATACAGGCTGAAAACAAGTTGTATAGCATAGTGTGTGTTCTTGCTGCTTTACATTATGAAAGGGCCTCAGAATGGTTAGCTCTTCCTGAGAGACACCTCGTAGCAAATGATGCTATATGTGAGTACATGTAGTACATGCATAATTTTACAACTCAATTAAATTTTGTCATTATCTCCCAGATCACAGTATATTTGATCATGTTCTTTAATAATACATTTGCTAAGGAGGAAGATTTGAAAAACCACATACACGTAAGAAGCAGAATCATGTCTAAAGTTTGATCCATCTTGGCCTGCTGTTATAAACAAAGCTTGGAGTAAGCAAGCAGAATCTGAAATACCATTGCAGCAAAACAAAGCAGGGGGCAGTGGAGGAAATGTTTAAATTGAGTTTAAAAGAAAAACAAAAACAGGTACTTCTAATAAAACCAGAAATTTATGCAGGAGTAATGTAACTGCGTAAGTGAAGCACCATTCAGACAAAGAGTGTCCCAAAGGTTTTACAGCTCTTAATAAGACAACTACAATATAAATAAGAGGAGCCTGAGGAAGCAGTGTAGAATGCTGTACATTTTAACCTACTATTTTAAAAGAGAAAAAAACCAAGTCCTTGAAGACAGTAGATGGTAGAAACTGTGTAAAGAGATGGGGTTTATATCTGCAGCACTGAATGTTTGAAGGAAGAGGAAGGTGGCTGGCTTCAGGTGTGTGATGGCAATTGGAGCAGGGATAGACCCTGCTAACTCAGGGCAATGGGATTAAATCTTGTAGATGCAACTGCCTTTCTCAGTTGCAAATATGAGACTTCCTTGCAGACCCAGAGCTGCTTGCATCTTATTAAAAAAAAAACAGGCATTACAAAGATTTAATCTAAACTATTAACAAAAAAAAAAAAAAAAAAAGTTGGGTGCCTGATACAAATCCTTCACACATAATCTGCAAGATTTATTCTTCTGCTTCACTTAAAAATCCACTTTGGATTTCCTTAACATCATCAGTGATGTTAAACATCAGTTGATCTGCTTGATGTGAACCTGCATCACTCCTTGTCTCACTTCTCCATGTATAAAATGAGAACAACACTTTCCTCCTTTTCTGTCCTTCCCATGTAAATGATAAATTCTGGGGAAAGCAGTTCTGTATCACTCGGTATTTAGACAGCACCCGTCCTGGCAGAACCCTTATGTTACCCAGGGGCTTCCAGGTCCAACAACAAAACAGGTAATTGTAATTTCTGAACCAAGCAGAATATTTCCTTGTATGACATTAGGTAATTAGAAGAACTCAGTGGTTTTACCACTCTATCACATATTAAGCAACTGCTTATTCTACTTTCCTTGTTTCAGGTGGTTTGACCAGAGGTCTGTGGTGGTCCAGCTCACTGGAAACTTTTGTGCTTAAACCAGGAGGATGCTATAAATGGAGCTAATCTGTAAGTTTTCTGGAGGCTATTATGTCTCCTACAGTTTTGGTTGTTTGTTTTTTGTTGGTTTGTTTGGTTTTTATCCCTAAAGGAGACATGGCTCTGTATGTGTCTGTGTGTGAGGGAGAGAGAGAAAGAGCATTGCCTAGAGGGTTTCAGTTATCACACTGTCTAAATATCCCTTATTTTTAGTAGGAGTCTTCTGAATATGAGATCCCACTACAGGTAGGTGAAGTGACCTCTTCGGTTTTGAATCTGCTCTTCTCTGGCAGATGCAAGGCTGCAGCTTTGAACAGACACCCCCTTCTGCTCCATGCAAAGCTCTTTGAATTGCCCCTGATACGCTTCTAAGGCTCCCTGGTTGTATGTGAGGCACTTTGAAGATGAATGCCCCAGCATAAGGAAAACATGAAACAAAACTTACTCCCTTATGTCAGAGTGTGCAGATTTCTCAAAGATCTTCAGTACAATGGTTGTTCTTTGGTGGGTGAGAGGAAATAGGCTGGTTCACCAGCTTGTAAAAGCAGAACAAAATTTCAGAGGGCTATCCATTGGGTGGTAAATCATGCAAAATAAAGGCATCTGGGGGTCTCCACAATATTGCGGTCTTGCAAAACTTATTTCAAGTTGACTTCATTGGATCTTACTTGATGATGACAAATTTATTATTAGAAATTATTCTTCCCCCTTAAGTTTGCTATAGTTTCAAGTCAACAGATATGCCACGTCCTCTTGAGGGGGAATAGTTTTCTCTGTCTCCATGAAAATCATCACAGCCCAACACCTTAAGGTATATGGAGCCTTCATAATTTTCTAGTATAATTTGGACGTGTCCTAGAAGCTGAAGGACCCGTGTGTCCTTAGGACAGTGGTAGAATGGTAGGAAGTTTTCTCTGCCATATTCTGAAAATTTCTGTGATTATTGACATGAAACTGCCTGTTTAATGTGGTTTGTAAACCTGATGGATCAGTTTTTCTGGCCAAGGTGAGAGGTCATCTATGGTCCAAAAGTTTCTATTACCATCAGATGAATGAACTCATTTTCTTGAGGGATTAATGGGCTTCTAATGTAAAAAAAATGAACTGATGTCCCAGAAGAGACTTAGTGAAGAAACAGAGGGAAGAGGGACAGTAGAAGAGGGTTCCTCTAAAAAAAAAAGAAATTGGTTAATAGAGATTGGTGTTATTCTTCTCACCTCTTTTGGATAACTACTACAATGCAGATGTGTGAACTCCCTGTAAAGTAAATGAGTTTTACTTTACTGCGGAGTAGAAGCAGAACCCTCTGGGCCACAATTCTTATATGATAAATCCTTCTTCCTTCCAATCAATTAATTCCATCCTAAAAACATCTATTTCTCATCGTTGACTTTAAAGAGATTTTAGATGACTAGCTCAGATATAGCTGTCTACACAGTAAGTGATTAAAGTTGGGTTGGAGGTGCTGGCAGACTACATGCATTTTTTTTTTTCTTCCTTCATGCAAACCCTAAATCAAAAGGCATCTCATCAGAGTATTATAAAATGCAGTCTTCAGAGGGATAGTCTTCTACTTCCATATTCTGGCATCTGAAGGGAGGAGGGAGACACCCATCAATTTAGAGAGAGGTAAAGATTTCATCTCCCTCTAGAAATCATGGCTATAAATGGGAAATTCAGACATTTATGAGATTTGCTTAGCGAAGGCATAGCTGAGCATGTGGATATTTGTTTGTCTTCATAGTACTACAGCAAAAGCAGAATAAAAGACTATTTTATGGTTTCTTTTTGTTTTTTCCCCTCCTCTTTTTATTATGCTAATGAACCAATGTGTATCGGGGAGGGGGGGGGGAAGATACAGTCTGTGTGACCTTATAAACTGAAAACCTTACCAGCCCTCTCCCTGTTGTTGCAAAATAGAATAAACTGCAGATGTTTATCAATGGGAAACCTCCCAAAGGAGCATTTACCAGTTTACCAGAGGGGAATTCTCACAAAAACTCCATGTAAGCTGTGCCTGGTATATGTTTGAATATTAAGAATGGCTAAGGTTGCAAGTGATTTAAGGAAGTTTATGGTATTTGGTGACTATTTCCATTGGGTTTCAAAAGCTGGCAAACCTGACACGTACTATATTTTTTCTCTAATTTTTTTTTCTTTTAAATCAATATAAATTTCAAGAATGAGAGAGCAAAGCAAAGGATGACTTACTCTAGTTTTAAATCAGAAAGTGACTCACTGTGACACTGCCTGTATTTGTTTCCTCTAAACGCTAGTTTCTTGACATAATGGGTAAAGTATCAAATTATTATTTAAACACACAAATAAAGCAAGCGCCTCTTTTCCTATCTGTAAGTAACGTTCTTCTCCCAGATGATAGTCATGGCTGTATTTTTTCCTAATTGAATCTGCATATCCTTTCCTCTGATAGTCCAGTGATGAATATTGATAGTTGCAATGATTGCCTCTTTATTGGTATTTGTGTTTTCTCTGGGATGCTTCAACTTTTTGCAGTAAATACTTTTCAAGTCTTACTACTTCTATAGTCTGGTACTTAGAGAAGTTGATGATTCTGGTGGAACTGTAGGACTGTGAACAAGACTCAGCATTTTGATTTGTTGTGCAGGTCATGTATTGGTAGCTGGTATCTCCTTTTATCTTTTCTGGTAGAAATATATTCAGTTGTTACTGATTATATTTAGCAAGCAAACTAAATATTCCTCCTCTATCTGTTTTCTTCTATTTGTCCCTAGCTTGAAGGGTTAGTGGCACTCAATGGTGGATAAATGCAAGAAAATCTAATAATGGCCTTCTAATATACCCATTTATTTGGCATCATATTTTATTTTAACTCTTAATGCAACTGTACAATCATTGCTCTGTTGCTATAATTGGATTTTGAAGTATATTTGTACTATTTAACTACATCTATAGCATTTCCATAAGCTTATTCACTGTAATTAGTAATCTTATAATTTTTAGTGAAATAATATTTTACATCAACTGCTCATTTTTCTCTTCAAATTCTTCAACACATTTGCACCAATTTTGCTTTTTACACTGGAATTTCTGGCATAAATAATCATTAAGGGTTTGTGTTTTTTTTTTTCCCCACTGTGAATGAGAACAGTTTAATCCAGCTTTTATTGAAGTCAATGGTAATCTTTTCATTTACTTCAGTGGAAACTGGATCAAGCTAATAGGTTGCAAATTGCGTTCAAGGCAAAGTCACATCTTATCACAGAAATCATTGTGTAGCAAAGCATGGTGTATTGATGGAAGGTTCAAAATAGCTGATTGTTTCCAGATTTTCTTGCCAGATAACGTGTAGATTCTCATATCCAACTTTATTAGTTTTTAGCTCATAAATTCTGGCACTTCAACAATTTTTAAAATATTCCTTTTAACCTGATTTTTCTGACAAATTAAAAAAAAACCTTCCAGTGAAAGATTTTTTACGAAAGAGTCTATCTAAAACTTTGCTTACCAGACACCAAGTTAGCTATTTGTTAAATTCAACAGCTTGAAATTGTGCATCTTTTCAGTTAAAAAAAAATCTCAATTTTTAATTGAAAATAAACAAATATTTGATTATTTTTATTTTTTTTTAACCAGCTCTCTATTGTGTTCCCTGTGTCAGGTTGTTAATATAACTGGTCTTCTTGCTGCTCAATATTAAAATTTGCAAGCACTTCCATCTGAAAGTGGAATTCTAGAAAATTACATTCCCAAGTAGGCACAGATTCATGATGTTCACTTTTCCCAACATTTTAATTTTGCAACTGTGGGTTGTTAACTATATAAATATAGATAGGTATAGTTATATATGTATACTAAACTATTTCAACTTGCTTTTTAAATAACTATTTTTCTCTTCTGCACTGCTCCCATTCTGCTGATTAAAGGTTTGTTGCTTTGGTAATGTGTATCTCTCCTTCAGGCAGTTAATGATTACAGACAACTGTAACCTGTAATTTTGGGAGAAGGTTATTGAGAAGGTGATATGGCAACAACTGTAATTGTTTCTGTAGCTTAGAAATGTCCTTAGCCTTTGCTGGGCAGGTATCAGGTCCTGGCTTTAGAGTGGAAGTGGTGCTGGTGTCCAGGATTTAAAACACTTTCCCGTCTTATTTATTCCCAAATCATGCCAGTTTGTAAGGTTAGAAAGAACGTTGTGAAAGATGGTGAACTGCTATTTAATTCTTAATGAAATATCAGTGCAAATAGTGCCTATTCCATTCTGCACAAAAGATGACCTTTGTAGGTCTGAGAATGGAGCTCCTTGGACCTCCAAGGAGAGATGCTTATTTGGTGGAGGGGGAGCCCATAACTCCTGGAATGATTTTAGAGCCTCAGCAGTTTGTGAGCTGGAGCATCTTCAGTATCAGGTTTCAGGATAACAATCATTAGGTTGTCCAGCCTTTTGATTGTAAAGAGATCAGTTGAACAAGCTGTACTCCTCCAGCATGGAGAAGAGTTGCTTATGAGCTTTAAATGGAAAAAACCCTTAACTTTAGTTATTTCATTACTAATCATTTTAAAGGAGCAGTGTGAGCACTCACACACCTGAAATTCAAACCCTAAATACTGCAGTTATTTTTATATTGTATGTAGGCGCCTCGCCACTAGCACTAATGGGAGACATGTTCACATGTCATGGGGATGCTCTTCATCATAGGCTGGATTTTTCCAGTGGATGCTTATGAGCGATTTGTACTGAAATTTTGTCAAAAAATGACTAGTGTTTTGCCACTTTAAAACCATGGAAACATCACAATGTTCTTTTAGAGATGACTCCATGAATTAATTGCAATTACTTATTAATGAAACAAATATTCAGCTGTCACTTGAACTAAACTACACGATATGCTTAATGATTATTTTTTGAGAAAACACTTTTGTGTTCGTTTGATCTGCCTAGTGTTAACAGCAGTAGAAAAAGAGGAAAGCATTTGGTGTTGGAATGGAAACTTGAAACTGGCAAAAGGAAGGAGAGGAAAAACATCAGCCAGTCACTGCAGAATAGGTGAAAAGACCAAAGAAATAGCAGATCCATAACAATTATGTTGGGAAGCTGCTCCTGCAGGCAGCCCTAGTTAGGTAATGAGGATAAAATATGGTGACACAGGTGGGGAAATATGACAGCAAAGTTTTTCCCAGTAATACTATGCAGCTATATTCTATGTCCCTAAAATCAGCATGAAGAATTCGCCTCATATGGGTTGAGTAAATGTTTGCAAATTGCAGAAAGATTTTCAAATGAATGTGAAATATCATCTGTAGTTTTGCAAAGGATAATAAAAATAAATGCTGCTAATTAGGGAATGCATTCCTCATGGCTGTGGCATTAGTCTGGAACAGCAGCACCAAGCTTCCCTACCCAGACCTACCTCACACCTGGACCAGGTGAACAGTGGTGAGCTTCATATGTGACTGTGGTACACCCAGCAGGCATTTTTCCACAGGCAGCTTGCTCAAGCCATGCATTTTTTTCCATGTGCTCTCCATTGCAAGGGGCAGATATAAATAGGTAACATAGCCTTTGAACTCTTTGCTGTGCTACTGATGCTGTTTACAAGAGCAGGAACATGGGGCAATACAAGAGCGAGGCAGATACACCTGCATTTTGAACACGTCAGATGTCCTTCTTCTGGTGCTGCTGAATTATTTACCACTCAGCAAGCATGTTCCTCTGTGAGATATTTAAAGGAGGGAATCTGAGGTGAAACCTCATCCATTTACCCAGAGCTGACACTGGAATATTCATTATCACATTAAATCTAACTGCAGTGAAGTGAAGGCTTCCATTGATTATGTGCTTGCATAAAAGTCTTCTTTGGTGGCAAGCTGTGTGCCAGAAACCTGAATATAAAATCTAGTAAGTGGAAACCATTCTTTTTATGGTAAATTTGCCTTCTTGGAAGTTATGAGACTTGGCAGGTTTAAATTATGCTTTAAATCTGTGGTGGATTATATGATTTTTCTAACTGGCCACAAGCAATACTAGATGAGCACACATCACACGTGCCCAATCCCAGCCACAGGCATGAGTCTGGGTCTCCCATGCAAAGAAAAAATAAATGCAGATTTAGTATCCAGAGAGCGGTACATATCTATCTCGGCATCATGTCAGTTGTGCAGGGTTGGTATGGAGATCTTTTCTGGAGTGCTGAGGCAGAGTGAGCAGCACAGCTTGGAGGGGTGTTTGAGGAGCTCTTCAGATTTATGACTGTGGAAAAGTTCAGTAAAATGTGTGGGATTGACCCAAAAAAAGACAAGAGGTATTTCTTCCCTGTCTTCATCCCCCCCCCCCCCCTTTACCTCCTTCCCTACTGTCCTGCTCCACCACGGATCTTGTTGAACTTAAAGACTGAATTAAGGCTTCTTCTCTGGAAGGTAGAGAAAATAATAGAAACAATGACATAAAACATTTGGAAAGGCCACCCTTTTGATGAAGCAGGAGGGCTGGTTGTTCTAGTCCACCTAGGTCTGTAAATGAGCTTCAAAGACAAATGGCATTGCGAGGGCTGGGTTTGGTGGAGGTGGGCTTGTACAGAAATGTGGGAATAAAACCTATTTCTGTTCATGCTAGGAATGATGATTCACTCAAAATTAGTGATTTGTTGGAATACACAAGTGACTACATCAGCACAATAAATTAAAAAAAGAGAAAGTCAAGCTCCTTCATCCCATAATACTCAAAGCAGACTTTCTACTGGCAAAGACACGTGAAAAGCAGCATGATCAGAAGCCAGGCTTGCCTAGTCGTAAAGGGCAATTGATAAAGCTTGATTTGGACTGTGCTTGGAATGAAACCATTATCTTCCAGAAAATCATTGGCTTTTTTTCATAGCATGCTGGAGATCATGGCATGTTCTTCTCTTGATGCCTCCCTTTTTCATCTTTAGTTGGAAATGCAGTTAGTGAGTGCGAATAAAACACAAACATACATTAGATACAAGAATGCCAAGCACCTTCAGTTTTCACTGATGCTTGCAGAGAGCATAGAAACAATGATCTGTAACTATAATGGAGAGGCAAAAAAAAAAAATCTATGTTTAATCAACATTTAAAGGAGGAATTACATGTGCCACAAATCCCCTTTTATATTGCACCTAAAATCCCCTTACTTACCCTTTAGTTTCCATGTTTTTTCTTATCTTCAGTGTCACTTAAACAGAATTTGCTCCCTCATTGCCCATCTGCTCTTCCTTTCTAGTGCCACATTAATGCCAGAACACCATCCCAATAGTTTCTTTCTACCACACTTTGATGTCAGGCACCCAGGGATTTGAATTTTTTTCATTCAGGTTCAAACAGGAAAAAAAAAAACAAACCTGGTTTGAGGAAGTGACAGATACCATTTTCAAATGTAAATGTCCCAGGCTGCAGCAGGGGAATAACAGGAGGCAAGTGCAACTCTTGTTTGGCTCCTGTTCACATTGAGTGGTGGTCATAGGGGAGCAGCATCACATAGGAGCTGATGGCCAAGATCTGCCATGCTGCTGTCCATGGCAATGCTTCTCCTTGCCCTGGGGAAGAGGATGCAGCCAGAGGCATCAAGTCTATGCTAGCAGGAGGATCACCCTTGGAGGATATTAAAAATATTAATCAATGAGTGGAGAGGGCAAGGCTATGTTCTCCTCTGGACATGCACTTCGCTGGTGTGGGTTGCCCAGAATTAAAGGCCTCATTTTGAGAGTCTGCTTTATTAATCGTAAAAGCACTGAATTAGTAATCTTTGTATGTATCTCTGCTTTATTTTCAGAGTTAAGAAGGACTCTATGTATTGTGTCTTACTTGTTTAGGAGCATAATGGTGTGGGTAAGTCTCCTTGAAAGGGGAGCATATTTTTCTTTCAGTGTTGACAGGAACTCTTCCCAAACAGTTACGTCCTGCCTTCTGCGCTAACAAACTCAAAGAATAAAATCCATTCCAATTTATCATGTAACTGTGAGTTAGTCCTTGGGTCACTGATCGGCAGAGGTCTGTGAGTACAGCTGGGGATATTACCCTCACTCTGTCACATCACTATCTTTGCTGGGCATTAATCTGCCATGATAATTTATAAGATATTGTATTTTTAAAGATATTCAATGTCTTCAGTGGTCGATATTTAGATCTCTGGTTTTGATTTATTTTTTAATTCAGCATATGTTTTTTTTTCTTTTTTGTTTTTATAAAACAATGCCCAAAGTGCAGTTAATCCAAATTCTGAGGAATTTGTGCCAGCAGAAGTCAGTGTTGTTATATTCAAAGAGTATTTGCATGAGATCTCATGTAGCAGAGTGCAGAGTATCCCTGTTACAGGAATCTGGAAGGTCCTCTGTATCACAGTGCTGAGGGTCACAAGCTGTAATGGCAAAATACATCAGAAATTGAATCTGCCAAAGCAGTGCCAGGAGCTCGCCCCTCAGCAGGACTTTGCCCTTCCCCTCCTGGAGGAAGACTCTTGTCTTCATTCAGTCTGGTGTTGTGTGAGCTGTTTTTGGAGGGAGCTAACTGCTGTGTGAGCTGTTTTTTGTGGGAGCTAACTGAAAGATGTTTTGGTGGGAGCTAACACTACTGGAGTTCAGGCAAGGGAGGGTGCACATGGGGAAGCAGGGGACAAGACAGAGATGTGCCTGGGACAGAGTCTTTAAGGACAAGTTTAGAAAGAAATCACAGAATGGTTAGGGTTGGAAATGGTTGTTTGGAGGAAGATTAAAGAGGTCATCTTCAAAACACAGATGTGACAGTGAGAGGGAAGACATGAGCAAAGGCTGGGAAGAAGGCAGAAGCGGATGGAGGAAGCAGGGGTTGTTGCTGAGGCTGACAGCTTGAACAATAAAGAGGAAAGGGCTTGTTCGGCTTTGAGCTGGCTAATGAATATGTGATGAAGACAGAAATGCATGGGGTGATTGCAGGGGAAGAGGCTTCAAGAGGAAACATGGGGCAGATGTCTGAAGCAGATGAGAAGCCATCACAAGGTTAGCCATGTGACCAATAGAGATGAAGGGTTTAGAAAAAAGAGGGGTGGCTTTAGCAGTGGAAACAGGATTTAGGAAGAAAATGGAAAATTAAGAATGGTACTAGTTGCATGGAAAGTGTTCTTTTTCTTATTATTCACTAAAGACTGCCTTGTTCTGAATTTTATAAGTAGCTTTTGTCAGAAAAGTAGAAAACATGTTTTAAATGTTAATTTTTAATTCTACTTTATTGTAGCAAAACCTGTTAGTTCTGTTTTACTAATATCTTGTAAGTTAAACATAGTGAGGACATTCAGTGTGGTAAAGATGATTAACAACTGAAATTCGGTTCCATTCTTAGCACATAAGGAAGAAATGGATGGCAATTAATACACTGCTGTATTAGAAACACTACTAAAGGTAGTAATAATGGTTCTTTATTATTTATGGCTAATTTTAGAAGAGAAAGAGTTTATTTTTGGCCCAAAGCAGTAGACACAAGCATTGAAGGAGGGGAAAAACCTTTTAAACCAAGTAGACGTTTCAGTTGTGATCTGTGAAAGGAATTTGAACTAAATAATGAGACAAATTCAGACAGATAAAAATTATTTCAGTTTGGTAGTTCTTCACTGGGTCTGCAGTTTGGCAGCTGTCAACATCTCAAAATATCATCTCACCCAAACTGTTGAAAGAAAGAAACCCTTTGATTTTTCCCTCGAGACTCCCAAGCTGAAAATGGACTCTTTGTAGTCTCAGCCTCATTTCAGACTCTTTTTTTTTAAACATTCTTCCTGGCAGAAACAACTAATTCATAAATAGAGTCTCTGTTAATTAAATAAGTTTTATTGTTTTAACTTGCCTTTTAAAATGAAAAAGAAAGTAAATCTCTAACATTTTCTTCTTTATTACGAATCTTAAGGGACTAAGCATCACATTTCTTGCATCATTAATAATGCTAATTAGTTTTTGTTTGGGTCTCATATAAGCTTGGAGTTAGAAGTAAATATTTAATGCACAGATCTGAGAAATCAAATCATGTATAACAGAAATTTTATAGTTACTAAAAGTCAATGTAAGAAAGATGAGAGGCACTATGGTTTCTGTTTATTTAACCTTTTTTTCTCTTGCTTTTCTTTCAGTAGAACTCTGTAACTTGTCATTAAAGACTGTTATATTCCTGCAGTATCTGTTTTTACTATCTTTACAGTAGCCACAGTGTTCAGCATTTAATCCCATTTTAAAGTAAAGGTTAAACATATATAGTGTGCTTAGGGCTATAAGGATTATATTTTTCCTCATTATTGGTAGGAAAATCAGGTGATTATTTACAATAATATCGGAAAATTTGTTGACTTTGCAGCATTTTTTTTTAGTTTGCTTAATGAAGTAATAGTCAGATAGCCAAATAAGATTAAACTTCACTCGAGGCCTCTCTGTTGTGCACAGTGATACCTCTTGAGGGTAAAATACTTTGACTTTTTTATTTGTTAGAACAGAGGCAGACTGCAGTTTCTGTATATATCCTAGAGTAGGTTTTTTTGCCCTCTGATTTTACACTTCATTCTTGAACGTGTTGTACCTCTTTCTATGTGAAATGCCTGTAGGAATGATACTATTGCAGAAGACATCTGTGCTTTCTAAAGTGTCTCTTTTTGTTGTGTGTGCTGGACAACAAAAAATAGTAAGTATCCTGTTATTTTGTGCATGAAATCTGATAGTGAAAAAGACACCAGAGAGAATTCTTCGCTGATAAAAATGTAAATAGACCCATTTATCAATATGACAGAGATTTGACCTGAAAGTTAAAGTGTTTGAAAGTTAAGTGGGGTTGTGTAAAGAAAGTTGAGGCTGTGCGACAAATAGACTGTAGGTTTTGTAAGTTATTAAATCAAAATAAAAGGTATTGACAAAACAATAAATTGCCTGTATCACCCCATCTAATAGCTTCTTGGAGCACTAAATACATTCTCCACACTAAAGATGTGTGAAGCCTTTCCCTTTCTCATACTTTTGTTCTTCTACTCAAAAACATTCATGCTGTGGTTGGTTTTATAACTGACTTGGCACCAAATTGCGCCTGTGAATGCTTTGCCAGAGAACTTGCTTGGAGCAGCATCGTGGGGAGTGGGAATGGTGGTGTTGCTCTGCTGTCAACAGGATTATTGAACTTTGCAGGTGGGGTCTGAATCACTCTCTTGGTAATTAAAAAAAATAGGAATAATGGCATTAATATCTTTAGTGGGAGAAGGGGAAGCACACTGTGGAGCTCTTTGCTCTTCCTGGGAGTCCTCAGCACCATTTCCATGCTGGAAATCTATGGAATTTGGAGGGGGATCAGTGCCTGGCAGTCCACTTGAACACAGGTGCTTTTGGGAGCAAGGAGCTGTGTGGCATTTAGTGCCACCTGCTTAATGGTGCCACATAAACCCTTCGCAGTGCCAGTCATCTCCCTTGGAGAGGGTCTGCGTTTGCTCATGGAGGGCAGAGGCTAATGGCTGCAGGACCCACTGGGACTGGGAGGTTGAAGAGCACGTGGGGAGCAGTTCTTCACCCCCAGATTCATTAGCTGGGACCTGCTTTTTCATCCAGCTCCTCTGACTCCCCTGGTTTGGAGGGGCATAGCCCCTACCTACAGCTTCCCCACTGAGGCGAGAACGAGGCTGGCTCTCTTTGGCTTGAAAACTACACAGATTTGAGACTATTTCCCCTCCTGCAGTTTTTTTCCATGGAGAGGAGCATAGAAGACATTACTATTTATAGTGCACAGTACGTGTACACAGCGTGACATCCAACAGCTTTTCAAGCAAACATCCTACCAGTTTGGAGGGGGGAGGTTTTCCATTTCAGTGCCCCTGGGATGCCCTGTTCCCTTTCCTGGGGAGGTAGGACATCACGCAGGGGTAGCACCCATCTCCCTTTATCTATAGTTTCTGTTGCATCTTTTTAGATAAAGATAATTGTGGCCCCCCCCCCCCCGCCCCCCAACTGTGGAGCTGATCATGACGCTTAAAGTCAGCAAGTTTTCAGGACAAATAACGTGGGTTTTAAGCAGAGGGAGAGGGACGCGAAGTCATGAAGGTACAAGGGGTTGCAGAGCATCTGCAGAGTCTGGTTTAGATGGACTGCTTGTGTGTATATGTAGAAATGAAAGTGAAAAAGTGCATTGGTTTAACTAAAGGTTTGGGGAGTTTTCAAGGAGACAAGGGCCAGCAGTGGGAATCCATTTTTCTCACTTGCCTGCTCCCTGCCTGACCCCTGGATTGCATGGCATCTCTGTGTTTGTGTACGGGTTTGGGAAATCAGAAGACCATCTAAGCTCGATTCTCAATACGGAAAAGATATCTGACAATGGCAATAAAAATAACAGTAAGCAGTTGGAAAGGCCCAGCTCAAATCGTGCTCTGTCAACAGCTTTGCAATCTGTATAAATATGAGTGGAAAGACAAACAACTCTGATTTCTCTTTAAGAATGTGAGTATCCATTGTCATAGATTTAAATTAGGATGTTTTACTTGTACTGTATGTAAATTCCTTCTTGGCAAATAACCCATGTCCACTAATGTATGTGTATTTTGGGTCTCTATAGTTTTGGTCTCTGTGAAATACAATGAAATTTGATAGCACACAGAAATTCTTGCATGGAATGTCAATTTTTTTGTGTGTGCTTCTCACATATCCATAAAAGAGTTTACACATTTCTAATTACTCATTCAAAAAGAGACTTTACAGCACTTTTAAAAGAGAGCCAATTTTTTCCCTACTGTGTTCTGTTTTTACAGCTTGTGGAAAGCTTATTTAACGAAAGTTTAAGTAATCAGCGAAAGTCATTTCTGAGAAAAGACTGACAGATATGAAGCCTCTTTTCACACTTCATAAGAGGTGGAGAGAGTAGCCATAAAATTTATAGCTGAATAGTACTCTGTTTAGCTTAAGCTATAGAATTATTAGTGTTTCAGGTGTATGATAGATTTTGGGGAGGTTAAGTGTTTTAAATAGTTATATGTGTCTTGTGTAGCTGAGCTGCGTGTGATACTAATAGCAACCTAGCCCTCGAAACCCAGCAACCTGCACTCTCCCATGGGGTTGATGTTGCACTAAAAATATGTGTTTGCAGCTGACTTTGCTTCATGATATATTAATAAAATATGAATTGCAGAGGATCATGTCTGGCTATGAAAGTATGAATTCGTGGGCTATGGAAATGAACAGAGAGGTTATGTTCATAAGAAGGGAGTCAATAGGGAGGTCAGCACCATCAGCATCTCTGTCCCAGCTCTTGCAGAACAGGAACACACAAGTTTAATGGTATGAGAGACCTGGCTACAGAGTGGTTGAGATTAAATGACTTCTTCTGTGGTCATGACCAATTATGTGTTAAAAAAAGCTGAATAAAAGAGGAAGAACTTGGCTGTATTATGAAATTGAGAAATGAGAAGTCTCTATTTCAGCTCATATAAATGAGCATACCTTTTACACTTTTGAGTGTGAATCTTTCTAAATATTACGAGATGCTTAGGTGTTACAGCAATGAGTACCACATACAAATGTTTATGGCAACATATTAATAATCAAACAAAAGCAATTACTAAAGGCATTTCAAGGTTACCCTCTCTGTACCATCCTTAAAACCTAGCTTATTTTTATAGGGCTTTAGATGTAACTGTTTACCCAGGAACAAACAACAGAAAGGTTTTCATAGTTCTTTAAAAACAGCATAAATTGTGTGACCTGGAGTCTAGTCCCACTGCAGTTGCTTCGAGGTTTAGCATTGGTTTCAGTAGAACAAGAACCAAACCAGGGAGATATCCTTCCTCCTCATTGTGGCAGCCATGGTATAACATTGACATAATGAAGGGGCTCACCATACAACTCACTTCAGTATTTACTTTAAATATGCACAGTGTAATGTTTATTTTTATTTAATTCACTTTTATGTGAGCCTAATAGAGCCAGACTCATAAAGCTCACTCTTGCACCAGACTAAAGCAGTGTCTTTGTAGCATTTATAAGTTGTTCATAAATCATGGTGGCACTTGTTGCTGTCCACAAGCTGGTTTTCATGCTAAAGGTTTCAATCACTAAGATGCACAGTATTATTCAGGCCCAGTTTTATTCCTCGAGAAATTCTGTTGTGGTGATTTTGTACTCCTGCCATTTGTGGAAAACATGTGTGTACATCATGCTGTTTGAAATACACGTGGTATTTGACACACACGGTACCATTAGCTGCTGTATTAACAAGCACTCTAATTAAATATACAGAAAATTCTTTGTATTTCTGCAATGCAGGAAAAGTACTTCTCATTCCAGTTTGCAAATTCCCAGTGTTTACCTCCGGTATAGGAGAAGAGCCTTGATTTGTCAGACCCTACAGGTTTTAGCTTTGGTTGTTAATACCAGCAATTCCCAATTCCTATTCAGTTGACTCTGAAAACTGTATCTGGGAGGCGTTCAGTGATCTTGCATTCAAATGGTTAATTTGCACTATGTTCTGTTAAAGAAAAGGAAAACTGTCACCCTGTCATTTTAGAGTCTGACACTAAGCTTGTCAAAAGAGACAGCTGTTAAACTGAATTACTGTTGACATGCAGAGAAACGGGCCTTGCCAGATGTAAAGGACATCTGCGGCAATGAAGTGGTACAGGGTGGCTTTTAAAATGTGGTCATACTGGTATTTGAATAGAGAGTCTATGGCATTAAAACGTGGCCTTGACTCAGACAGTTTAAGGCAGCGAACCAGAGCCAATGAGAAGCACAAAGAAGTGCTGATCTGTTGCTGTATCCATAACTTATGCATGAATATGAAAACAGTGCAGTGTCAAAGCTATTAAGCTCTTATCTTGTATCCAGGAGGATATGGGTTTAAAACACAGTGGGAAATATTTTGTATTTCTGGGTCCTTGAACATGTGGGTAGGTGAGGTGTAAATTCCTAAGGTGGATTATGTAGGGAATGAATAGAAATAAGGCTTCTTGTCTTCAGCTAACAACTGCTCAGACAAGAACTGCAAAGGGCATTAGCTTAGGAAGTGAGTGCTGGATGTGCCTCACCCATGTTTCCCATCAGGATGCTGGCATGCGAAGCACATGGATGGGTGCTGGGAAGTTTTCCTTCAGGGAAGGGAGCAAATAAAAATGGGAAGAGCTGCACAGAGAGGCCTGTAGAATTTTGTATCCTAATGTGATTTTCATTTAAAAAAGTCAGGGTATAAAATTCATTCTGTGAAAAAAATGTAGATATTATGAATATTTTATAATTTAGCGATTGAACCAAAGGTAGGGAATTCTGCCCATTATATAAGTGTGTAAGTCTTTGATTTGCATGTTTTTAGGGTAGGAATGAAGCTACTTTGGAAAAAAAAAAAGAGCCAGTTAAACATTTTGCTAAGTGTATGAAAAATGAAATGTTATGAGACGAAGCATGTATTCATTATGAAATGAAATTGATGTTTGAAGCTAAAAAAAAAATATTCAGGCCAAACAGAATTTTGAATATGTTAGCAGATCATATCTTGATTTATTTGTATGCTTAGTGGTGGCGGAAACCAAAGAGTTTGCCATCTGTGGGGAAGAAGGCAAATGCTATTTCTAAATCACATAGGCTAACCTGCTTGTTTCTGCAGGAAAGTAAACACCACAACAGCAATTTGCTCTAAGCAGGCAAAATGCTGGAAGAGGTGTGTGCAGGAGGTGTTTTCTTCTCAGGAAGAAGAAAGTTTGCTTTCCAAGCACCTGGGTTTCTCTATGCAGAAAGGCCAATATCAGTTGAGGTATACTTCTTCCCCTACACTTCCTCTGAGGTGGTGGAAAGGCCAGGGCCCATTTAACTCTTGAGATGATTTGAGCTGATGCCCTGTATTGCTCCGAGGGTGTCCCTTTACCATGAAGAGCATTTAGCATCCTGTGCTGGCCAAAATGCATTTTTACCTGCTGCCCACCACCGCAATGAGAAGAGGTGGATGATCTGTGCCCATGGTCCAGCTGGACAGCCTCTGGATTGCTGGAGAGAGATGCATGGTAGTGTGTGATTTATGCATGGTAATGTGTGATTTATGCATGGTAATGTGTGATTTATGGAGCTGACTCTACGCAGTGTGTGTGTGTGTGGGGGGGGTGTTCTGCAGGGTAGTGCTGCTGCCAAATCTGACCAAAGAGCCACCTACACATGTAACCAACAGTGCTCTCACTGGTCCATATGGCCGTGGATGGCTGGGCCACCACAGGAGATGGCTTTACAAGTACAAATACCTGTGATCTAACACAGCCCATCCTGAAATCACATTTATCAACAGCTGCCAGAGGTCTGCTGTGCATGAGGGAGGTAGTAAGTAGTGTCAGTGTTTAACCACTGTGGTATGGGCAGCAAGCAGAGTAGTTGTGTTTGTGCAGTCTCCAGGAGTTAATGACTCGTGCTTTGTCCCAGCCTCTGCTGGGAGGCTTTCAGGAGGAGTAGTCAGGATGACTGTGCTCCTGTGGGGTCAGAGCACACTGGTACATTTGGGGTTCCTGATGCTTTGAGAGTTGGTTCCTCAAGAATAACTTCTATACAAGGACAACAGAGATTCTGTACAGCATCTTATTTCTTGCCCTGTGGGTTATAGGATCTCAGTGACAAACACAGGAAAGGAGTTGTAAAAATAAAAAGTTTAGTTAAAAACATTTTGAATGTATTTTAGCTCGTGGATGGCAGGAGAGCTGGTAGGTGCCAAGCAGGGTCACCAATATCATATATGTGTACTCTGGGGACCATCAGAAGCTACTAGAGCTTCCAGCCTGGTCACGTAAGGGTAAGATAGTCTTAGGAGGAAATTACAGTGATTTTCTGCTTTCCTCCTCTGCTGCTGTGTGTACTGTTGTCTGTGCTGACCCAGCAACACCAGTACTGAAGCCTCTGCAGAGGCAGTACTGGCTCAAAACCAGCCATGTGTCTGTGCTAGAGAGGGGCTTGAGTGTCGTCCACCCTACCAATTTTATGGGACTTATCTGGTCAAAACATCAAATATCTCTTTAGAAGGATGTTGTATGCTGTAAGAAAAAAGGCTGAAATCTCAGTATCCACTCTTTGCAGATCAGGTAGCGCTGCAGCGCAGCATTGCAGGTTTTACCCAGAGCAGACTCACCTATTTACATCAGTTTAACGATGATGTAACTATTAACTTTTTGCAAACAAGCACAAGATGGAACATTTAAATATACAGGAACAAGCATATTATTAGATATTATTATTATTATTTATGTAATAGCTCTTATCATCACTCGCTTATTAAAGCTTACCATGAAAAATCTGTTTCTTCTAGTCTAAACTCTTTCATACAGCTTCCGATTTTGATTGACACCAAAATAAAATAACTAACCTATAAATTATAATGTATGATTTAAGTGATGTAGAAATGCACTATCTGTAAAGCATTGCAAGGATCATCAATTTTAAGAAAGGACACAATTTTAAGAAAATAAAAAGTATTTTGCCAAGATAATAATAAGGCAGAATGCAGCTCTTTTGTGAAGATTCTCACCGCGTGCTTATATTAATTTTAATAATCAAAGAAACTTGGAAAAAAATCCCTATGTCAACAGGCATTTGAACTTCATCAGTCCCAGGTCAAGAAGGAAAATCTATGCATTCTTCTCAGAAATGCACCCTAATTTTGTGAGCTGTCAAAGAAGCCAACCTCTGTCATTGAAGTCACCTCAGAATTCATGTTTGTAAAGATGCTCTCACTCACCTGTTTGTTGATGTTGGAAAGGTATCTTTCTTTCTCATTTTATTCAAGCCAAGAAATGAAACTTTCTGAGTTTCATGTGTTCACTGGGAGATGCTCTCTGCCTGCTGTGCACTGACACAGCGAGCAGGGCTGAGTTACTCCAGCTGAAGAAACCCCCAAGCTTTAGTTTCCCATTTCAGTATTGCAGACAGCATGGGAACTAGGTCATTGACAAACAGAAAATAATACACAATGGCTTATTATAATCCATCCATTTGTTTTTGAAAACAGTGATCTCCAGGGAGGGAAAGAACTCCTTGCTATGTTTAAATACTGTATTTCAAATAGGGGGTTCTAATTCAACCTCTACACAGCCTGGTAACTGTTTATTACTCTAAGAAGGAACTCACATAGATACAAGTTATTCTACCAGTGCTCAGACTGCTCGGTAGGGCCATCTTGTAGTACCAGTGCTCGGTGAATACCATTAATGTGCTTTAAATTTGACTGTCCAAGTCCCATTGTGGAAGATGTGGCTCTTGCCCCTGAAGGTTTGCAGTGTAAAATGAATTAATAGCACATTCCAGGTTAGATCTGAGTTCATATTATGACTAATTTATTTCTTGTATTTAGCATTTCCCTCTGCTTATACTGTGATTTCTATGAATATTTTCCTCTATAAAGGTATCTTCTTTTTTTCTTTCTCTGCAGTATGAATTGAAGAATATATATTTGCAAACTGAGGTGGTTTTTACCTTTCCTTGCTTGGATGTTCATGGCAGGTTGCTGGCAAACATCTAAAATTCAGTTTCCAAAGTTCTAGACAGCAAAGGGCACGTTTTGCAGAGACAAAATGAGTTCGATACAAATAAATATCCTCACAGAATGATAGGAACCCTTCTCAATGTTAAAAACCAGCAAAGGAGCCAAGATATACACATATGCTATAGCTCCATGTACAGTCAAAATATGAGGCAACATTTACTTTAGATTTATACAGTTTAACACTAAGGGGAATTTGGGATCTTCATAAACTATAACCATGGCATCTCCTAAATATTTTTAGTGATGCAAAATCTTCTGTGATCCAGGCTACTTCACAGCACTACTAGTCTCAAGGTAACATCATGAGGAATTACCTTGTTTCTTTAGGGTAGTTTTCCCCTGTGTGTAATTCTGAAAGCCAGCTGCAAACTTACTCTGCTGACTGCTTGGTAAATAGCTTTCTACATAAACATACTGATATGTACAAAGCTAAAGAAGAAAGGGAGCTGTATCAAGGAGGAAGGTAGCTCCTTTTCCATCCTTGTTTGCACTGAGCATGTTTCTTGTTTCAGTGTCTTTTTCATTAGAATTTAATCTTTTTGGAAGCACTGAAAAGCCAGGTAATATGTTTAGACCTGGCCCATGCCCATAGAATAATTTTAAGATTAATTTCATGGGTACAACCAGCTTCTCCAAACATCACCTTTTTCTCTTTTTAACCATAAATGGACATATTTTACTTTTACTGCTTCGTTTTCTTTTTAAAAATGCTCTTTATTGCGCTGAACTGAGTGACCATGCACTGAAGGGAGGTTTTTGTTAAATGGAAAAGTTATTTTTTGCATGTTCTCATGTAATTAGCTATCATCTCATTATATATATTAGACTATTATATATATTATTATTAATATATATTATTATAATATATATTAAAAATTATATATTCTAATTTTCAACAGAGGAACAGATTCTTGGTTATATTTGCCTTTTCTATGGGGATTTTTCATATTTTATGAAAGCTGTAGGTATAGGTAAAGAGGAAAACGAGGAAAGAGGAGCACAGGTATTGGTAGTACTCACTGAGTAGCTGATTTACAGAAATGGGAGCCCCCTGGGGCTGACTTGCAATGGATTGACCAACTTACTTTGCATTTTATTTATCTGTCTGGCTACTTAACACATCTTAATGTTTCTCTTATATGAATTAATTTACCCTATAAAGCACTCCCTGCAATAATCAATGACTCATTGCACTGAAAACCCAAAGGAAAGATTAATTGAATGAAAAGTGTGTAAGAGGAATGTTAAACTTCTGTATTTCTAGTGACCCAGATATTTAGGGCTTTCTTTATACTGAGTTCTCACAAGTTACAGCACAGCTTTTTACCTTAAGCCATGGGGATTTCAGCTGGTTTAGAGTGTGGTGCTATTTCCCAGATGTCACCACAATCCAGTTCATTTGTCATCGATATCCACAGGAAATAATAATCTGTTTATACATTAGATTTCTTTCAGCTCTGCAAGGTTCTTGTTATGAATTCCTTCCAGCTGCTTTTTCCATTCCCACAGAAGAATTGCATGTGAAGGGTTACTGCTCAACCATCAGTTGCTCTAACAATTATTGACTGATAACCACCAGTAACTCTGACAATCTTTGATAAGGATTTTGTGTAGTCATTATGCTCTAAAATGTCACCTCACTCATAAAAGTCTTGAACTTCAGGTTGGGTAGCTGACAGAGCCACCTTTCCTGGATCCTTGAATAGAAAGAGGTTAGCAATATGGAACATGGAGCTTTTATAGCTACAGAAATGCCATGTAAAACTGAGTCAGCTCAGAACTCCTTTCTGCCCCATGGGAATGACTGCGTCCCGTTACCTTTGGAGAAGTGATACCTGCCGGTCAGCTTGGCAGACAGCAATCAAGGTTTCTTGTACTCTGACCAATGATTTTGGGAGACAGTAAATGAAGTAAAGCCATGAACTAAAGCAATTAGAACAAGGTATAAAAAAACAGCTGTGGCTAAGCTCCTTTCCTTGACATTCTTTGCACTGCTGGTGTTGCTTCACACTGTCTTTGAGTTCTGATTTTTTTCCCCTGAATGACTGCTCACCTCTGTTAATTTCGTTGCATCTATTGTAGATTTATATTTTCTTTAAGATCAATATGTGCCTGCATTCAGGCAGGCTTGCACCATAGCAGAACAGATGAACTGCTTCCATTCCAGATTAGCAAGTGATCAAAAGCAAGCCTGAGAGACTTCCCATCCTGGGAAGCATCAAGCCACACACGCTGGCAATAATTACATTACCTTCAGAGTAATCTGGGGAAAAAGGGAAAATAAGAGATGAATGAATCCTCTATTCAGTTTTAAGGCAGCAAAAAATTAAGTAAGTCAATTTACCTCAACATGCTAATTAATACGTCCAAAGTGCTGCAAAGCCTAATAATAAATGGAATGAATTCTTTAAAGTGTAGGTGACCAACAGAAAACTAGATGAATGCATGATACTGCCTCTACTTCTGGTTGTCAGCTAATAAATTGTGTTAAATATGGTGGCAACATATTAAAGATTTGTTATACTTTGCTATCAACTGCAAGTGGTTGCAATTTCTGTAGGGATGTTATGCTGTGCCGTAGCACAGGGAAGGCAGTATTGTAAGGGTGAATTGGGAAAAAAAGGTCTCGATCCCAAATGGATGAAACCTGACATAAATGCATGTCTTAACCCCTAACTGTGGTGTTTTAGGGAGAAAACAAACTAAATGTTATTAGTACTGGACTGAATCTATTTGTTCTGTGACTCAAAAGCTGGATATTTTCTTTGCTCCTTTGTAGTTTTATTGAAGTAAAATTATAGAAAGTGTTTGCCTTACTGTTTTGGCCCAATCTTTTCAGTGCTTCAGGGGACTGATACAGGTTACATAGCTGGCTTTCAGTCTGGTTTCTCCCCCACCAGCCTTTGCAAATCAGCGGGACTGATAGATTATAGCGGTTTGAAAATCAGGCCCTAAATTCTGATACCAACAAAACATAAGAGAGCTTGAATTGTGTAGATTTTGCATCCAACCTACACTATATTCTTTGAAGACAATAGCAAAAAAATAATATCAAATGGTTTCTTTATTTGGAGGTACTTCAATATCAGAGGAGATTTGCTTCCAGCTAAGTAAACATTTGTTACAGAACTAAAAATGTTTGATATGCTGTTGTATCAGATAAACTTTGTTAGTGCTCAGTAGCACAGTGCTGGTAATTTAAGAACTCACAGGATTTTCAGCAGTAAAAGATCCCAAATGAGTGCTAAGCTCAGTGGGAAAATGCAGTACGTAAATATGCAGCTAGAGGAGTGGAATAGGAGGGGAGCAGTTCTGCACTCAATTTTGGGAACCTCAAACCAATCTTGAAGGATGTTAGAGAGAAACAAAAGTGAAGAAATTATATCTTGGGGCATAAATGTATATAAATTATATAAAAATTATATAAATGCTATAAAAATATAAATTATATTTTAGGGCATGAATTAATTTCAAAGAATTTTCATGTTAAAAACAATGTTGAGCAAGAGCCCATCTGGAAATCCACCAGTCACTGGAGACTCCTGCTGCCATTTGGCATAGGAGGAGATAATCTGATTTGATAGAGGAATCAATCTCTAGCTGCTGCATAGTCCCAAAGTATATTCTACAACACATAGCTGTGCATTGCAGTTAGGAGCAGTGGTCACTGAATGCACCAAGAAAGATGCAAAAAAGGTCCAGGCAAGCAAAGCATGACCAGAGTTGATGGATAAACTGGTTTCATGTGATGGGATGAAGAACCACTTGTAAAGAAGAGATGATGCTTAAGATGAAGGGTTGTCACATCCAGAGTCAGCCAGCCCTGGATGATTTCAGGGGTAATTATGAAGTCGCATCTGGGAAGAGCTGGAGAGGAAACAGCAAAACCACCAGAGAAAGGCAGCAGAGGAATTTGACAACAAACTCTATAGAGAAAACGCAGCTCCATGAAGGAGAAAGATGCTTGGGCACCTGTTGTCACAGCTGTGACTAAGCATACAATGACCAGATCAGGGTGAATAATGAGAGAATCTGCTCATTTAAGAGTGTATATACAAAACCAGCAGGGACATGAAACTGTTTTGCTTTGTTTTACTGATGATGTGTTATTGGAGTCATGTCTCTGACTGTGTCCTAGAGTGGGTTCAAAACAATTACTTATGTAACACAGGATATATTTAAGTCAGGGAAGAGTGGGGACGAGAACTGTGTGTATCTCAATTCCTGGTGAAGAAGCAAAATGAAATTATGTTTTTCTGAATAGATTTATTGATTTCTGTTTTTCCAGCACAAGGATATCCATCTCAAAGGCTGGATGCCCCTTGCAAAATTGAACTGTAAAGTAATCGAAGAATGAGATTAAGCCCTGTATTCATCTCTTACCAGTTGCTAGTCCACACCCCAGCCTGAACTGCCAATGTCATCTCCAAAACTTAGAGCCCATCACTGGCTGACTCTAGCTTGGTCCATGGTGGCTGGGGCTTGTTCCTGGCCAGGACAGACAGGCAATACTTGGTGCAGCCTCTGGCATGCCACCTTCTTGTAATGCTCTGCTTTACAAGTAGTCAGACATCATGTGGATCAGCTTGTGGGTTAAAGAGCTTGATTGTCAAGTGGCAAATGCATGGCTCTAGCAAAACTTAATCCATATGTGAAAGAAAATTGCATTTGCTGCTCACTTACAGAGCAGAGCAATAAGCAGGACAACATCAGGGAAAACAAAAGGAAAAAGAAAACTCAGCACAGCAGTTCTTTAGGCACCAAGAAATAGCCTGTTCCAATGCAACTGCCCACATTGTTAGCCTGATTCACAAATAATGGTATTCTATGCTAGAATAACCACCAGTAGTTTAATTTAAAATGAAACCCATATTGAGAAATTTTGAACACAAAGAAAAGATTTGTGGAACATAAATACCTGGTGGGTGCAGCCAACCAGCACATATTTAGATGGAGCTGGAGCTCAGTCCCTACTAGAGTGCACTGTGCTTACAGATCATCATGTACAAGGAATATATTACAGCAGGGTTTGTAAACTAATTTGGTGGAGGTATGAATTCTTTATCTATTAATCAATGTAGGGAAGCATGAAGCACCTATAAACCATTCATCTCACTTTAGCTTCTTGTTTAAATTTAATTAGAGTTGTTCTGGTTCGATTGTAAAAAATGGAGGTACCTTTGAATAAAGAGGTGTCAGATGGAGTATCTTGGATAGCACTTACTGCTGTAAGATCCTCAGGCCAAACAGTCAAGTAGTTTGGTTTTTTTGTCCAAAATGAACGGCTGTAAAAATTCCTTACAGAGTAAGACCACTCACAAGTAAATAAAAGAGATGCTCATGGTGCCAGTACCTTGAAAACGTGAATGAAGTTTGTAGCATCGTGAAGGAGTCCGTTTCTCTTTTATGCCTGCCACGTTTTTCCCCTCATCAGTTTCTCCATTCCTTTACTGTTTTATATATATATATATATATATTTATGTACGAGGAGCATATTTAATAGGAAAACTTAATTTCTTCACCTTTTATTCTCATGCTAACTTTTTCTACTGCTGTCAGTGTTAAAATATTCATTAACTGCAGTCAGATCAGTCAGATCAATGGTTTCATTTTGGTTTTAATTTTGTACAAAATTGTTCACCTTTTCTTCCCATAATTTCCATGGGGACTATAGATGAGGCTGTAACACCTATACACAGTTATGGTATATTTTACACCGCATATGTCGTATGTAGTACAGATAGCTGCAAATGCAAGCATAGAAAGCCAAATTGGGTCACTCGTGTTTCATTTCATTTTTGCTTGACTTTTTGTCATGGGCCTTTGCTTCTTGTTTTTATAAGAGAACTCTTTTATAAAATAAAAAGTCATTGCTAAGCCTCCGAGTCCTGCATGTCAGAGATGAAAACTGCAGCTTCACTAAAAAACATGCACTGTGGTATACATTGCTGCATGCTCTTTATGGATAAATATTGTTCTTGAGGTTGTGACTAGAAATTTTAATTAATTTCAGATACACCCTATTTTTGTCCATGTATGCAGATTTCAAATCTGTGCCTTCGCCAATTTTGACACTGTGCAATGATTTATCTGAGCTTTCATATGTCTGGCTTTTAGAGTTGTGAAATGATAAAACAAACCCAACCGTTTCAGCCTTGTCAATCTAGTTCTCGGTGGACAGATGCCCTGGTGCTAGAAAAGCATCATCCCATGCAATACCTCTTGACAATGTCTAAAACAAAGCCAGAGATCTTCTAGATGCAAAAGCAAGACTGTCTTCTCATCTCAAGAAATCGTGTTTATGACCACACCGAAGCTTCTGGGTGAGGCTGTGTGGGGAAATGTGCACAACCTCAGCATGTGCTGTGCCTCTCTTGTGTATGAGTAAGTGATCTCTTGTCTCTTATGTAGTGAACCTGATCTGCTTCTGGAGGAAGCTGCATCTGGGCAGTGATGGATTAATGGATGAAGGTCCAGATTTGTGCATTGGGGTGTCTGGAATGAGTGGAGTTTTTTGCTAAAGTTTGTGAATGCATAGTTAATCACTGAAACAGTATAATTAATTATGGACTTCAATATTTTATCAGATGCCTTTCAGGAGGGAATTGACTAAACTCTCTAAGGAAACAGGAGAGTTTGGGTTTATGTTGGCACACCAGCTGGGACAACCCTGTCCCGCTGATATGTGATCATGGCTCTGTACCCTTGAAGGTCACTGCTGGAGGTCCCAGTGCAGCTTCTCTTAAGTGAAGCAGGGTGGGGATGAGGCTTCAGGCTGATCCTACATAGTCAGTCTGACTTCAGATGAGCCCCTGGTGATGATAAGTCCTAGTGGGTCGCAGCTCCAAGTCAGCCCAGCCTGGCACGGTGCGCAAAACCATCACCAAAGTCTTGCAAGATGGATTTAAAAACATGCAGAACCCAGTGAATTTATTGTATAGAAAACTGTCTATGACTGAGAAAGATGGTGAATTGTTTTGATACAGATGAGGTTTTCTTTTGGCTAATGATTTGCTTTTAATGTCACACATGGTCTCATAAGAAGTTGCGGCATTCGGGCATTTTTAATGAATTTGTATTGCTTGCATATTAGTAGGAATATTTCCACTGCAGCAACCACCATAAACAGTTTCCACACTGGGGTATGTTATACTGCCACCAGAATTGGTTCTTCTGATGGTTCATTTCTTTTATGCTGAGAATTCAGGACCAATTCAGCTTGGTTTTATGCATCATTAGAGATTTACAATTACTCTGCTATAGTTTCTTTCTGGAAGCCTATCTCTCATGGTTAATGCTATGGGAGTCCTGTTGTGTAAAGGCTGGTATTAGCCACCTTATAGCAATAAAGCGTTTGGGAAGGATTTAGAATTATGAGTGGCTAAATTCTCTGTGCAGCAACTGTAATACTGTTATCCCTTGCTGAGCTTGGGTTGTAACATTTTTTTTCTTCTCCTTAAATTAGAAAAAAATGCTGTTTCTTCAAGAGGTTTTGAATCACTTACATGCAATTTTTTGTTGAACTGCTGCAGTCAGACATGAGGAATTGTGAGAAATTCCATTTGGATTTCATGATGCTTAAAACACATTTAGATTGTATTAGTATGTAATGAAAAGGAGGCCTCCCCATATTTTACCTCATTTTAAAAAATATTATCATTATTTGGGGCTTTCTTTTAATTTTTAGGTTTTATGTGTGTTGCTAAAGTCAATAAATTTCCCAGGCTTTGCTTTTGGACAACAAGAAGTGGATCTGTATGTGTAATAATCCACATAATTCACGTTTTGGATAAATACACTATTGCACTGAAACAAACATGATATGCAGTGAATAATGTGGGCCTGATCTAAAGGCCATTAAAATCAATGAAAAGATTTCAAATTAACTTTTATAGCCTTTAGATCAGGCTCTAAATGAGTAAATTACAGTTCTGGTGTTTCCCATTTACATACCTGTGTGCTGCATTTAATATATTTTATGGAATTGAAATTACTTGGTACTCTTTTTCATGCTTTTTTAGGATAAGAATTTGCCAAGGGCATCAACAGCAGTTTTTCCAGGCTTCAGCACAAGGATTATATAGTCAATCCACAAATGACTCAAATCTTTGCAAAAACGGACATGGTTATCAGAGAGGCTTTGACGACAGCAAGGACGGGAACGCTATCTGGCTTATTCCATCAGAGGCTCTTATTCCCTCTCATTAGCATACTCAGAACATCAGCACCAGCCACCGGTCCCAGGGGAATTGGTTAAAACTTTGAAGGGAATATGCACAAGACCTCACCCCTGCATTATTATTTCAAATAGATCAAATCAGATTTGTCTTTTGTAAGGGTAGAAGAAAAGCTAGGGCACGGTGGCATTAAGGGAGAGATTCAAAGGTTGCAGGGAATTTTCAAATCCATTGTTATAACTTGGTAATCTTTTTTCTTTTACAGGGTTCTTCAATCCTACCGAGGAGGAACAGAGCTGATCTCTAAATCTGCTATCTGATGCTGCTGCTGTAAGTGTGAAACAGAGATGCCTCTACCTGCTCTTTCTCAGTGCCCTGTAATGAAAAACATTTTTGGAGCAACACTGGAAATAAGCCATCAAAATATCTGATTAAACCTCTTAGGAAACTGTCACTAATCACCTTCTGTGCTCTTGATGGAATATACTTATGCATTATAAATATACTTACTATGTGTTTGTGCTCCATAAATCACATTCAGCACTTGTATATGATGTATAAGCATATTCTATAGAATACACACAAATACAGATGCCAAACTCCCACAGAGTTCATCACTGGAGAATGTTTGAAGGATCTGATCCTTAATATTTAATGAGCAAGATGCTATTTCCTTCCTCAGCTTTTATCTCTGGTTTGGCATAGTCATTAAATTTGTTGTTTCCTTGCAAGATTATATAATTTATGACCTAATTTTAGACTTTTGTATAACTGTGCTAAAATACTCATGGCATATCTGGATTTCTTTGTATGGAGTGTTTCAGCATTAGGCACCAGCTCGAACATGACTGCTCAGCTATGGGCTTCCCCTCAGTAAGGAGTTAAAAGCATTAAAGGAAAACAACCCAACAATATTCAGATAGCATTACAGGATTAGATTGTGTTAGCTTTTGTTTGGTTTGTTTTTATCCCTGTAAAAATACGATTTAGCAGCCTGCCACATACAGCTGTTGGCAGGAATCACCAGGTAATGCAGTGATCACCCAGCAATTCCTATTACTTATTTTCATGCAACAGCTTCTGATTTTCAGACTGCTTTGGGACAAAGTCATGCAGCCTTCATCACAGGAGGCATGTACCAAGCTGGGGAAAAGTAGGTGAAGAATGGCAGTTTGTGCTGTAAAGTGACTGTCACCCCCCTCAGCCTCCGGAGGAAGTATTTGCTCTGCAACACCAGGCTGGCCAGGGTGATTTTTTTTGCTGCACAAGGTGCTGCCAGATAACTCCTAAATGAATTACGCTAAAGCTGCAACCACATTTTTTTTGTGTCTTCCCAGTGTCCAGGGTAATTCTGAGGTGTCATAAATAGTGCCATGAGTTTCAGGTGTTTTGTCAATTTAAACCATATTGTTTAGGTCAGTCTTTCATCACACTTGATGTATCTGCTATTGCATTAATGCATTTTGAGAGTACTTTATTCTGGTGTTTAAGAGAAGAAGTGGCTTGCCACTGATGATGAGTTTAGATGCTTGCTTTATGCCTGCAGTACCATTTTGAGGCTTTTCTGCTCTTTTTCTACATCACTGTGAGGTATCTAACACAAACAGCACAGATGGAGTGCTGCATTCTCAGACCAGCACCCAGAGCGATAGGGACCATATATATGTGTAGCTCAATGCACCCCTCTAAAGCAGCTTAATGCAGCACACAGGGTGAGGTGGGTGCCTAGGTGAAAGGAAAATATCCTTATGAAAAGGTGACATTATTTCTTGGAGGAAGAAAGATTGGGGAGTGTATCTACTTGGTTTTAATGGAGCAGTTCCAGGAAAGCAGCAGCAGTCTAAGTGTTTTTAGTATCACATAATTCAAGAGTAAATTCATAATTCTAATCACCATTTCAGCCATTTCTGGCCTTGGGAAACTTATGGTAGTATTTATTATTATATGATTGACCTATGGTTTCTTCAGCATTTACATTAGCAACTATGATATTCATAGTAACATCCTTTAAATCACATAAGCAGATGTCAATAGTGCACGATGAAGTCACATCCTGCCGATTTTTTTATTTACTTAATCAATTTTTTTCCTGGTAAAATAACATTGTGAGATGCATAATCTCACCTCCATGGGGCCTCCAGGGTCATATATATAATCACAGAATGCATTTTCTATAATCTCAGAAAATGAGTCAATTCTATCTCAGTTACAAACAGTTATGCAAAGTCAGTATTTCACTTCCATCACTGCCTGACATCATCTTCCACACAGTGCAAGAAAATATTTACTCAGCTCTTTGACATAAATTGCCACAAAGCCTTTGGAACAAAAAAATCGAAGAACATGAGGAATTAAAATGGAATTACTCGATTTAAAGAGTTTAGCCCCTTTTCTGGGTGCAGGATTTAGATTTCTGACTTTGTCAGATGCTTTTTGATAATATGTGGACTGGCTATAGACACCTCAATTCTCCGTTCTTCAGTGAAGTGCCTAAGCACAAATCAATCGGAGAGTTGCCGGAATATCCCAAGCTGAAAGCTGATCCTCTTTCTTCATAATCTAAATATTTTCTTTGCACAAGTGAGCATTTCTCTGGGTGAATTAAGATGCTGCATTTATTTTTCCGGCAGCTTCCTGAGGCGCATTGTTTCTGATGCTTTTCCGTGCAAAGCACTGCAGAGCAGGCAACACTTGACAACAGCTTATTGTTCCATACAGGCGTTACCAGCTGTAATTCTTGTGAGCTCTAAAATCACTTTTTATTCTTTCCACCCCTCCCAGCACAGGAGAGGGCACTGACAGCCTCCTTGGTGTTGGAGTGGTGAATTCCCAGCCCAGCCCTGATATGCTGTCCGGAAGAGAAGCTGCCTTTGCACCATATGCAGGTGAGCTGCCAGGGGCAGCCTGGTGCTTACCCCTGCCTTCAGGTAGAGATGATATACCTGTATTTATCTACAAAAAGACAGTGAATGTTTTTACAGATTGTTCTGGTGATGTGTCAGAAAGTTTTAGCTCTCTGTTTGTCTCCGTATCCACTTCTTGGGACCCATCAGTGCCAGAAACGGCTGTCTCTGTCTTTATCTCTCATCCATCACTTTTATACTGAAGTTAAGTTCTTCTGAACTTACATTCCCTTGAGGGTTTACCTGGCCCAGCAGGTGCCAGGCTTAGGATGTTTCAGAAAGTTTTTGGATCATTTTGGCCATGTTTTTAAGTTTCATGGGCCTTGTATAAGTTGTCATGCAGATGGACTGTTTTTATTCTCTGGGCATGTAGCCCTGAAAACACCCTCTCATTTCTAGATGTAAGGAGAGGTAAAAAGGTCAGAATAGTTCTAGATTGTTTCTGAAGACTGGTGGTGTATAACAATTATTAACAGTTTCTGTAGCAGTGCAGGGTACAGACATGGGACCAAACACCTGCAGTGAACCTCCTCAGGCGAAATTCTCCTTGGCTTCAATCACGTTTCTTCCGGAGAAGAGACTGCTGGCTGCGCTCAGGGCGATCTGCCTGTTCCTGGCTTAAGAGGCACTTATAATCTACTGCTAAGAGACTTATTAGCAATGTAAAAACGAATTTGAAGCAAGGAAAGTATTCTTCCTGGAAGAAACGTATTTTCTGTAGAATTAGTTTTGCTGACAGAAGTAATTGGGCTAACTCCTAGTGACTATGGATGTTATTTGTTGCCCCTTATCTTACAGAAGCAAAGGGTGCCAAATACTTTAAACTTTGTAAATAATTGTTTCCAAAGTGGTTTGGGCTTTTTTCTCTATATAAATTCTTTAGAAAAAAGCTGGCCTCTAATCCTTTCTCTTCCAAAGCTTTTGCAGCTCAGCTTCTTCCTACTCTAGATATCTTTTATTTTCCTTCCTTGGGTTTTAATGTTTCTTAGATATTATAAATGTCTCTTTTAAGGGTAAATCTAGAGCTGTTTTTCAGACTGAAAAAGTCATTCCTAAAGCTTTAATAGACTGGAGAGAAACAAGAAAAAACAACCCATCAGAAAACAACCCCAAACCCTCTTTATTTTCAGCTGCTGGAGATGTGGGTTGGAGACATGTACCAAGAGCCTGGCCAGAGATTTGTCTGCTTTATCTCACTCCAGATAGCTGGTCAATGCAAATGGCCAGGAGAGGAGGTGGTCCTTCACTGGTTGCTCATTCCTTCTGGTCTGAACTGGAGCTTGGAGTTGCTATACCTCTCCCAACCCACCCCACCAGGACTTGCTATCCCTGCTGCCTCGTGCTGAAAGGAGGGGTGCAGTTTTCTTGCAAACACGTTTTCTCTCAGTTGTATTTCACTTTCGCAGCTCAGCAACAAATACTAACCCAGAAATGGGACAGTAAACCTCTCCCAGAGTGTGTGTTACTAAAGCAGTGTCAGAGGCCTGCAGGAAATCCACACTTATTATTTGCATAAACCCAAGCAAACTCAAGGACGTGGGAAAACTGAAATGCTGTAAAGCAGGACATGTCGTACTCTGTCCTCCTGGAAAGATGAGCACAAATGTTTTCAGTTACATTTCTGTCTGCTATCTATCTGTTTACTTACTTTGCAAAAGGCACAAATAATAAGAAATGTATGTCTCTAACTGGAGTAGTTACCTCACATTGGATTCTCAGAGGTTACAAGGATGGGTATGGACCTGTGTAGCCCAGAAAAATAAATGACAGCTGCCTGTGTTCATGTTGCCACTGGAGCAGGGGTGATTGTTAGATCCCAGCCTTCAGTCTAAGGCAGCAAGCTAAATCAGGGAGCAGCAAAGCCCAGGCATCCATGGACAGCTTCTGGAGGCACAGGAGCTTCATAGCAGATCCCAAAGGAAGAATCCTTGTTGAGACACATTGTTGTGTCAGTCTCAAACCAAGCACACATAAACCCCATATTTGGAACATCAGCCCTTTATCTAGTCCAGACCCATCTACTGTTGAGGGGTGATGATGTGTTTGTGCTGTGATGTTATTCCCCAGCTGTCCTTCAGCATGAGGCAGGAGGGAAAGTAATTCCTGTTCAGCCCAGCTGTGACACTTCTTCAACCTTCAGGTAAGAACGTGACAGAAGGAAGGTAGATTCCCTCCTTCCCCTTCTCCAGTGCCAGCAGTTTCAGGTCTTAGATGCCACCAGCAGATCCCCATGTGCTTGGTTGGTGGTTTGCTCCCTGACCCAGCCAATGTTTAAGGAATGAATTTAAAATTTTAAATATTTTTCTTAAAAACAAGAAAGAAGGTTTTTGCCTTCAAGGAGGCACCTCCCAACAGAGCCAAAATGGGAATGTTTGCATTTGGTACCATCCATCAATGCTGCGATGCTGTGGGAGAGGCTCCTCCAGCTCCTCTCATCGCAGTGGACAGAAGGAGCTGTCAGGGAGCCGCGTGTGGCTACTGTGCCGAGCAGGGCGAGAGCCATGCTGGCAGAGATCCCTTCCACAGAGGGGATTTCTGCACTGACAATTTTTGGCTCCTTTAGGTTACTTTGGAGCTGTGCAGAATATGTAATGTTCTGCTGAGGGGCTGACAGGCAACTTAAATACAGATTGCAAAGATAGATCATCCCCCAGCATCACTTTGTTTTCTGATGCTCTAAAATCTTTTTACTTGACCCTGCAAGCTACTATAAAGTCAGAAGAGCTCTCTATATTTGCTTCCCGGATGCCTTTTTCTCCTCTGCTTACAACTATAAAAGCAGCTTTTCATGCTCCAAATCAGAGATAAATTGAAATTGCTGCTGAAGAAATAAAACACAAGGCTAATCAAATTGTAGCACAGGAAGCAGCCTTCAGCCAGTGCATTTTCTGAGAGCTATTTTTAGAATATATTTTTATTTTGTCACTCCATATGGGAAGTCAAACCCATATGGTTTGGGAGAATAGAAGGTTGTGCTTTTATAGAGATCTCACAAACCATCACCGCTCAGCCACACACTTAAACGTGTGCTTAAATCCAATTGTTTGCAATGGGACTGAAGCACATAAAGTCTTTGAGACTGGAGCCTCAGGTCCTGTCTGAGGTTGTAAAAGTATTATTCCCTCCTGAGATGTAAACCTATTCTATACTTGTTAAACCTGTCTCCATTTAACTCGATTCTTCTTAATTATGACATTTCTCATTCGTACACCTCACTTTTTTTTTTTTCTTTTTCATTTCTTCATTTCATCTCCATATTTCAGATGTCCCGATGAATGTTTGGTCCAGTACCAGACAGGATGCAAAGCTGAACACCCATAGCCATCACTCTCCTGCTCTTCACAGTAGATGTTGCTAACCTACAGTTATCAAGATAAATGTGGTCTTGGAGAATATGACTGGATTCTTCTCACAACACCAGGACACCTTCTGAGTATGCTGATAAAGCAATGACTGGCTACAAAAGGTATAATTCTTCTGATAATGTATAAAATCGATAACATGTCCTCAGTGTTAAAACACCAGAACAGACATTTTACTTGTGTTTTGGGTTCTTCCATGAGACTTCACCAAATATTATGCTTCTTCTAAGGAATTCTGTGGGATAGTTAAAAGCACCAACAGAAAGTTTTATAACCTGATAAATTCCAGACAATCATTTAGTGAATATTTTCTGTTACAATCCTGGAGTTGCTTCCCTGTGCAATTTCTCAGAAGGTGATGTTAAAAAACCCCAAACAACAAACCGGTTTAAAAACATCTATTTAGTTTACAATTAAATGTATTATTTATTACAATTTGAAAGTAAAAATTTACCTGAACCTGTGTTCCTTGAGCTCCCAGCTCTATCACTGACTACAGTATTCAGGTAAATAAGGGACATTCTTATTGAAGCAAATAAGGACGCCTCTATGGCAGTAACACAT
Organism: Neopsephotus bourkii; assembly: GCF_033783945.1. Taxonomy (NCBI): domain Eukaryota; kingdom Metazoa; phylum Chordata; class Aves; order Psittaciformes; family Psittacidae; genus Neopsephotus; species Neopsephotus bourkii. Next base: position 2,214,139 of record NW_026901555.1, read on the forward strand.
GTGGTAACAGTCATGGGGGGACTTGAGTTTTTCCACCTTACCAAGTCCTTAGAGGTGTGGGGTCCGGACCAGCCTGTTGGCTGCTGAAAGCACTAATCTATAATTAAAAGTCATCTTTGAAATTCAAAGGGCTCCTGAGGTGCTCCATACACAGCCTTTCACTGCCTGGGCTTCCCTCAAGCTGGCAGCAAGCTGCAGGCAGGAGAAATGTGAATTGGGCAGGGTTTTGTCATGTTCACCCCAGCTGTATGCACCGAAAGCCAAGCAGTGCTGTGTGGCAGACAAGAGGCAAAGACAAATTGCATGTCTGATAGTATGAAATGCTGAAATAACTATTTTAATACATCTGAGATGATAGCTGATTTCGTGTACAAGTGATCTGAGAGACAGCAAAACGCAGCTGGATGCCTTTATATGTAGTATAATGAGCAGAGGCTCAAAAGTTTGGGTGGTGTGGATTTACACAGGTTTGGCAAAGCCAACATGCTGCAGAACTGCTTTCTGACTTAAAGGAGAAGTCATTTTCTGTGTTACTTTCAGTTCAAGAGTTGTATTCAGCCTCAACATGGAAGCATAGTTACAGAAAGAGCAGGGCATTGGCAGATATTATTTTTATGCTGGGTTTTTTTTTTTTTTTCCCTTAGGAAATAATTCTCCACCTTTTTTTTTTTTTATCGAGTGCCATGGGAATAGGACCTACCCAGTGGAGAATTCAGTGTGACAGTAGAACGGGAAGGATGGAGATTCCTGAGATGGTTTCGATGCTGCTTCCACCAAGTAGAAGGGATGTTAAACTGAAATTGTTTATCAAGCTGTGAACTCATAGGGATTATGTTATTGGAACGCCAAGAAAACAACCACTGATTTTATTCTTCCCCCCCCTCCCCCCCCCAAATATAAAGCAGAGATCTTGCATAAGAAGAGACAATGTTCATACAACCAAGATTGAGAAGGGGCTACAAGGAAAAGCAGAAAGAAACTGACAAAAGTTTTAAAAGAAATTTTATGAAGCCATATTTGCATTCAAAATCTATGACCATTTTGAAATCAAAATAGCTACTGTTAGATTATTTGCACAAAGTAGCTTTATAGTCAGAAAACCCCTCATCACTCGTATCCAGCTTTAAAAAATACATTCTGTACCATTCTGAAATTCCAAAAGACCATAAAAATCACTTGGATTTATGATGTTTTGGTATAATGGAATTAGATGCAAGTATCTGGGTTTTCCCAGAAATATTATTCTGGAATATTCAAGTAACATAACTTTTGGACCAGGTGCCTGAGCTGTGTGTGTGATGTGAATACATGAGCACTATGAGGTTGACTCGTGGTGTGACTGCATTTCCTGTGCATCACTTATGACAGCTGAACATCATGACCCCTGTAAAGCCAAGCAAGAGTTTGTCAATGACTTCACTGGAGGCAGAATTTCATCCCAGGCCAGGAGCTGCTGATGGAGAGTGCCACAGGCTGGTGACCTGAACAACTTCAAGTCAGTGAAGCAGAAGGGAGAAAATTCCTCCTCACATAACTGATCTCTTCGGCAACCCAGGGTACCCAAATTTCACTTAGGATTTTCTACTGAGTTTCCATTCATGTTGCAGCTATGTAGATAATAGGTTAAGGCATGATTCTTAAAAAAGTAAAGAATTAATTTTTCTGAGAGATGGGTGATATGTAGAAGACATTTGTGTAATTTTGCATTCTAAACATGGTTTGTATTTACAAATAAATTTGCATGAAATCTCCAGCTCTCAATGTCATAATTCTATTTTATCTTTAAGTCAGATGCTTAAGAAATGTAAATTATTTTTACAGCTAAATAAAAGCTATACAAAGCTGCCAGGAAAGAATAATGGGGGACACACTGTGCCATGCAGCCATGATAAATCCAGCAGCACCATGGTTACAGTCAAAATGTGAGGCCATCAGCAACTGTGGAATATCAGCACATATAGATTCCTCTGACTAGATTTAGCAAGCCAATCTTAACTGGGCAAGCTTATGACATGAGGTCATCAAGAGAAAATATTTAGCTGAAAGATAGACAGTTGGTTTATATGTCAAGGGTTTTTATAGATTAACATTTGCTGTAGCTGGGCCAGGCTATGTGTCAGCAATAGAGTGGCTAGCAGGACTAAGGTAGCAATCACTTCCCTGTACTGGTGCACTGGTGAAGCTACACCTTGAATACTATGTTCAGTTTTGGGTCTCTTGCTCCAAGAAGGACATTGAGGTGCTGGAGCAGGTCCAGTGAAGGGCAACAAGTTGTGTGTGTGGGGGGGGGGTTAGACTGGATATTAGAAAACATTTCTTCACTGGAAGGGTTGTCAAGCATTGGAGCAGGCTGCCCAGGGAAATGATGGAGTCACCATCCTTGGAGGTATTTAAAAGACATGTAGACATGACACTTAGGGACATGGTTTAGTGGTGGACTTATCTGTGCTGGGTTAACTGCTGGACTCAATCTTAAAGGTCTTTTCCAACATAAACAATTCTATGATTCTGTATGTGCTTTGCAGGAATAAATATCTCAGCATTCCTGTAACATGGTGAGGTTTGCAAATTATTGGTGGATTTGCTAACGGACTAATAAAGTATGTAATGAGGATGGCACCAGTGGGAAGGTATGTTTGTGCCCTCGTAGTCACTGTGGTAAAAGGCTCAAGTGCCATGGCTCTGAATTGACTAATAGATTAAGAAAGGGGTTGCCCTCTTTAGAAGTTAACTCAAAGGTGAGGAGATAATTACACCAAAGAGGGGTGTGAATAGCCTCAGCTGATGGAAGTCAAGCGAAAATAAACAAGAGGTCCACAGAGCCTACAGCTTTTGTCTTGGTGAGGAGGCTTAAGGCATAACTTTCCTGGATTTTCAAGAGGACAAACCTTGTTTTCCATGACTTGCTGTGACTGATGCAGGTAGGTCTCATCTCTGTCTGTGTTTCTAAGCAATATTTGGAGGCTTTTTTTGCATGTGTTTTTGCTGATGAAAGTGTCTTATTCACCCTGCTCTTTGAAAGTTTACCTAAAATGAGCTTATTGATATGCTGACAATGCTGTTCTTTCTTTGCTGAATTGCAGTGGTCTTGCTTTAATTAAACTCAATATTGCGGTCAAACAATTCCAAGGGTGGCTTCCCAGGAGCTAGATGACTTCCAAAAATCTTTGCAGGAGGAGGCATACTGAAGGCCAGGCAGTAATGAAGGGGTGCATTCAGTGTTTTCTGAGTGACCAACTATGTAGGATGTTTAGAGAAAGCTGTTGTGATGAGCTCTCCTGTAGTACCTGAATTTTGGTAGATCTTCTTGCTCTAGAGGTGTCATTATTGTTTGTGGCAAAACGTATGGGGCATATAGCAAACTTTGTGTTTCAGAATACACTGCTTTTCCCTTTCCCTTTTTCACTTTTGGCTTCCTCTTCCAGCTGAAAAAGAAGCAACAGTTCTGTGATAAGTTTTATACTGGCACCAGACAGGACACTGCATGATGCTGAGCATGTTGTTAAGAAGGTGCTGAGCCTTTTAAGCCCTATAGGTTTAAGGAATGCTGTGTCCTCAGCATCCTGAAGAACTGAACCCTGTGATGCTCAGTTTTCCCAAGCATGTGTACAACAGTTTGCAGTGAATAGGGACAGCCTAAAATTGTGTCGAAAGTAATGCTTTGTTTTGCTCAATCAGGGCAGTGAATACATGTGCATCTCTGAGAGTGTGGACAGGCCTGTTGACTCCTAAGGGCCACTCATGTGCCTTAATTGAGTATGTGCATGAATGCTTAACTGGTTGGGATCAACATAAACAACCCTGAATGTCAAGCTCTCTTCTGGGTCTATTTTGTAAAGCTAATGACAACCGGGCATTAAAAACCTAGTTCTGGTCTTTGGAGATGCTGAGGCATCTTTTGTGTTTTTAAAGGTGAACACCTTCACTTTAAAATAAAATGTCTTTACTTAAGAGCCATTGGAGCATAAAAAATGGAGAACTGTGAACTTAATGTCCTTGGAAGTTTGAGATTTTTCTTTTTAATATCCATAGCGTGAAAAAAGGAACCAATAATGCTGCTTAGAAACATTTAAAAGCAAAAAAATCATGCTCAGCAGACAGCTCTTATGACAGGGGCCTGCCCAGAGTGAATTTTTATGCTTGAGTTATAAACCCTTGAAAAATGGGGATCCTAATACAAAAGCTGACACAGCCTTAACTAAAGCAGCCCTAGTAAGTGCTGCTATAATTATTTGCTCATTAATTACAAATTTTGCAAGACACGAGAGTAACACAAATTGGAAAATAGGAATAATTATCAGTAATAATGCCACAGAAGCTGGACATATTGAAAGTATCTTCCTCTTTAAATTTAATAATAGCAAGACAGCTAGGAAACTAATAAGAAATACATAATTGAAAATTAACCTTGCAAATCTGCTGTTAATAAACCATGGTACTCTTGCATTACAATAATTTTACAGAGGCTTTAATTTGCATTTGAAGTGTTATTCCAGGTAATACTTTGTCTGTTCACAACAATTATGTCTTTCAAATTAAAACAAAAATACGAAGGTAGGATTTATATAGCTGAAGAGTATGGAATAGAATATACTGTAGTCTTTAGCAGCTCAGAGCTCAACTGACTGGAAATGAAATGTACAATGGTGATTTTTGTGCTGGCTGTTATGCCTGAATGCTGTTTTGTTATTGTTGAATTTGAGTATTGTAGTGTTTCGTGCTTTCATCCTTGGCTTTTGTAAATACACCAGTCGGGCTGTTGGATTGCTTGCACTTTCTCATCCTCTGAGGTGTGAGGCTTGATTTCTTAGGGAGGCTTGAAAACATCCAGTGCATTGGTAACAGGCAGTGTGTGGTCCTTGAAATACTCTGCTGCAGTGCATGTTTTTACTGCTGTGTTTGAGTAGTTTTAATGGATATGATGGGGGCAGGCTGCTGGAGGCTCTGGGATTTGCTGAGCCAGGGTAAGTCAGCATAGCCTGTGGTTTATTGGAAAGGTGGTGTTTTACTGCAGGTTGGCACTCTGGTGCCTGAGGTCTGCCCATGGTTCTCCACTCAGAGGGAAATAGTAATTCCTTATGGATGCTTTGTATCTGTTGCTAACTGACAGAAGTCTATCAAAATCTGTTAAATCAATCTGCAAGTAAGGATGAGAACTGTTTAGTCAGGACTCAGTCTGAGTCAGCTGCTTTTGCTAAATATTTCTCTCTCATAAAATAAACCTGATGCATATTGCTGCCTGCTTCTTGCATTCAGTCCCAGAAAACTCGCACGTTTGCATCCAAGGAGTGTTTAATAGTTCTGGACCTTGTATCTACTGATCTCTGAGTGTTCAGCTGTAAAAAAAAGAGGATGGACTGTAACAAAGAGGAATGTCCTTGACTGCAGGCTTGCACTTACATCATGATGTTAATGGCAATGGAGGTATATACAGGGTTTCAAAGTTGTGTATGGCCAAGCAGCTTAAAAAAAAAAACAAAACAAACCAACAAAAAAATAACCCAGGGACCTACAGTGTTTGGCATCAGAGAGGAGGAACACTGTACACAAACAATTGGGTTAAGAGTGTGCACTCCAAGCAGTGTTTCTGCACAATTCCAAACTCCATCAAGGGCTGCATGTAAAATGTTGGCTTCTTTGTGCAAACCCACAAATCCTAGGGAAAAGGCCATTAGGGGTCAGCAATTCAGCTGTTTGTCTGCTCACTTTATGTAAGAGGTTAGCAGCAGTATGCTTTTTGTCCAAAGCCAGCAATAGCAGGAACAGCTTGTTTCTGAAAGGGCTGTGGCTCCCCTAGTAGTGGTAGAAGAAGGGGTCCTGAAATAAACCTCGAATGTGGATAGTCTTTGATTTGACCTTTTGTCCATTTATTTGGCTATAAGCGTATGCTTAGCACAGCATTTGACTCCTGTTACTCCCTTCACTAATAGCACATGTAGCTCAAGCACCACCAAAGCAGACATTTTTCCTCCTCCATTTTGGGGAATTTGGAAAACTTTGTTATGTGGGACAATAAGGTGTACTGGCTGCCTAAGCTCTCCCTTCACAGGAGCTGGGGGTGTTGTATAGAAAAAGAAACTTCCCATCTCCTTTCATCCTCTGGGTGAAGTCCCAACAGCGTTTCAGATATCAGTGGCTTCAGCCCACAGAAGAGGTTGGTGACATCCCCCTCCAACGGCCTTTAAAATCAGTTTGCATATTAAAAAATACAAAAATAAAAATGACCTTAAATGTTGGTCTCAGCTTAAACCTGGTCAGGATGCAACCATTGCATTTGTGAATATATATTAATCAGTCAGAGTTAAGAGATGCCCAGTGAAGGACTGTTGAAGACCAGTTAGATGCAGCTTCCCTTCCATATATGTCTGTAGACCCTATTGGCAGCTTCCTATAAGACCAGTTCAAGTGTTGGGGCTATGCTGAATTTTGGGTGGGAGCTCAGAAGCTTGATCAGCCTTCCAGCCCTGAGGTGCACCAAACAGAGGCACGTCTTGGATAGGGAAAGCTGAGACCTGAATGGATGAAGAGGCTCAGGGGTAGACAGTCACTGCTCCAACCTTAAGCAAAAGGAGATGGAAAATACCCTTTTCTTGATCAGAAAAATAGGAGGCTGTGGGAGAAATGCGCCTCTTAATGATGCTCCTGAGGCAGCCTCTGCTAGTGATTCCTGATCAGTATTCTGTTCACCCTCGCTTTCTCAAGGAAAGACATAAAGGAACAACTTAGCCAAAAGGATGCTATTTTTAGAAGTTGGAGAGATGAATTTTTTTTTCCTAACCATGCTGCTGTTATTTATGTTGCATAGTTCTTGAGTTATTTATTTCAGTGGGAGCTGATGCAAAATGGGACGGTGTTTAATGTGTAGAAGGATGGTAAAATCTATCCTACAGTTGCCCTTGCTATTTCAGGGCTGGTTTTGATAGCTTTTCCAACCTGCAAATTTGATAGCACTTTTTGAACATTATCAAAGCACTGCTGATTGTGGGGGGTGTTTGTTGTCTCCAGTCCCTTTGGCTTCCAGTGCACTGACCATGCTTCTGCAGTTTGTCACTGCAGTGTCTTTTAACCTGCCATTTAACTTGCCCATGTGCATTTTTTAAACACTAAAAAGCAACTGATAATTCAAAGTGTGCTCCAAGGTAAGAATAAAATATGTTAACACTCATCATTGATCAAAGGTAATTTATGCAGACTGGGCTCTGCTAAAAACTGCAATAAGGTACAAATGGTGACATCATTGAGCATGAGCTCTGCCAACCTGGGTTAGTGTTGGAATGACAACAAATGGAATGATTTAGCTATTATGATCTCACTTCATATTTCATACTTAAAGTGTAGCCTAACCTGTAATTCAGGGTTATATGAAGTATACATCGTAGAGCACTTTCAGCACAGATTTAACATAAACTTTGCAGTTAAAGGGAATGTTTGAGTGACATACATACTACATATGCTGCTACTCTGCTAAGGCTGGTAGAAACCCTTTCAGAAAGGGAAACTTACTGTAGAATGTTTTGTTTTATATATATGTGTGCAAGTATATAGACACATGCACACAAAAGGGCAAAAAAGAATCTGTGATTTGTCTTAAGCTTCCTGATATGAAATCATCACAGGAGAAGAAAATCACTCAGATCAAATAAATATAGCTGCAGTTCTTAAATCCCAAAACCTGTCATCTTCACAATGACAACCACAAAATGTTGTAGACATGATGGAGTTAGAACTTTTAATAACAATTTGCTTCCAGCCTCTTTTACAAAACCAGTGCTAAAGTAATGTCCTATTCAGTGAGATGAGGTGTTGCAGCTGATCTGAAAAAGCACCAAGTAAAGCACCAGGAAAAGAAAACCTTGTTTTTCTTGATGCCTTGGCTTACCAGGTGCATGGCTGATGGGAGAGGATTTGTTTCTCCTCTCCACGCCTCAGTACTAGCCTCTCCAGGTGGAAGCCTTCAGCTGGTTTGCTCATCTCATACTTTATTATTATTTTATTTTATTTATATGACAATTGGAAAAAGAAGGGTTTCCAGGTTTAGTGCATGATGAGAAGAGGCAGAGCTTAGGTTGAGTGTGATGATTAACAATATCTAAGATAATAATGTCTGAGGTATAAGACAGTCTGATAATAGAGCAAATGGTGATTGATGGTCTTCAGTCAACATTGTAGGCAAGAGACTTAAGTTTCTTCAGGATTAAACAAATTAGACATAGAAAGGATTAGCTGCTAACATTGGCCAATGCAGTAGGAGGTTGGGACAGAGGAACCAGGAGAAGGTTTTCCTATTTGTATGGGTTTAACCTGTTTTCTTGCATCATACTTGAAGGATCTAAGGCTCTGTAGACATGAGGGGGTGACACCAAACTGGAGGAAGTAGTCAATAAATCAAAGGACAAGACTGCCCTCCAACACAGTCTTGGCAGGCTGGAAAAGTGAGATGACAACCCTCATGAAGGCTGTCATAGACAATACCAAGTCCTGCACCTGGTTTGGAGTAACTCCATGCATCTTTACAGTCTGGATACTGGCTGAAAAGTAGCTCTGCAGGCAAAGACCTTGGGGTCCTGGCAGAAATGCTGACCATGTGTCACCAGTGTATTCTTGCAGTGAAGAAGTCAGTGCTCAAAGTTCGAATGCAAGGGACTCTGCCTCTGAGGTTGGCTCTGTTTTCAACAGGGGATTCAATCAAAGAGCCTTCAGAAACCCTTTCCAAACAAAATTACTCTGTGGTTAGTGAAGAGGCCCTTTAAATGATAAGAAGGAATGATTTGGGGGTAACTTTTTCTCTAAGAATATGGTATTATCTGTACCTGCTGCCCAGTTAAGTCTAAGCTTTGAAATGATTCATTCTTCACAACCTTAAGGGTTGGTGTTGCTGCTGCTTTTTGGAGAGCAAAAGAACAATGAGTACCCCAGAAAGAATGTGGTCAAGCTTTGAGTCTGCAGACTGCCTTGGCAGGGAAAATGGCCTTTTTCCCCTCTAGGACTGCCATGTGTCATGAAGCCAGGTCTGGTTGCTCACTGGTGGCCACCAGCAGCACATATTTGAAAGCCTATTTCGGTAGTTACTCAGCACGTCTGATGCTGAGACATTTCATACTTGGGCAGGGAGGGTAGATTTCACTGGTAAAGTTTTTTGCACCCATGTTTGAAAATGTTTTGCAAAGGCATTTGCCATATCAGTGGAATAACCTTGTCACTGCTATAAATACTTATCAAAAGCAATCACGATTAGTTGAAGTGTTTAAAATATAGTGATATAAGAAGTATCCCTCAATATGTCTTTCAGTAGAATTATCATAAGAAAAGGGGGAAGTTTGCAAATCCAGAATTATAGAATTTTTAGTTTATTCAAATGCTACTTCAGGATTTATTTTATTTTATCTTTTTTAAATCCAGAATGAATTTCCAGTGTTCCTTACACCTAATAGAAAGATCTTTTTTCTTTTCAATCAAAATTTTGTTTAAGCTGCTAGAAAACACCCTTTGTTCCTGTATTGATAGAAACCCAGTATTCTCCTTCCTGTTTGGCCTCCTCTGCCCTGGATGCAATGGGAGTAAACACAGTAGAAGGATTTGTATTACCAGCAAAGAAGAACAATTGCAGCAGTGTCTAAATTCACAAGGTTTGAGGTTTGTAATTGGAGTTATTTGAGAGCGGAGGAAAAACGTTTAACCCACTTAGTTTTCAGAGGCTCTCCACTTGCGTTACCTGTGCTTATTGCACAGAGACAAACGGGTTTCCACGTTACAGAAATAATTCTCATCCTGTTCCAGAAGCAGCCTAGAAACCATGAGATCCCAGGAATAGGTTTCTCCCTCTAGTGGTGGCAGAAAGGAAGATACAGAGCTCTCGGGCCAGGTAGTTTCACTTTTTTAGAATACGTTGAGGTAAAAGTCCTGCTATTTTTTTTACAACTTCAAAGAAAGATTCATACGGCAAAAACACATCTGAAACTTCTTTATGGCTCTCCTTAGTCACTGAAATACCTGTAAAGCCAAGATACCAAGACAAGGATGTTTCTCTAATTTTTTAAATGACCTTGAGGCTCAAAGTATATCTGAGGCAACTTGATAAACACATATGCTGAGTTCAGTGTCCAGCTCCTGTGTCGGGAAAACCATGGAACAGACGCTGTACTTGAGAGTGACTGCTGAAACTAGCTCAGCATCATAAATAATGCGGAGGACTGGGTAAACTGCAGACAGGAAGGGATGGGGGATCTTCAGAGAATTGCCTTGGTGAGTGTTTAAATAGGATTTGAGATTACCATGTTAGTTTGACATATAAAATGTAAACCCATGAATTTTCAATGTTTATATTACCCCTTGTCTCTTTACAGGAGAGGGGAGAATACATTGTATATACAGGCAAAAGAGCCTGACCACTACCTGTAATTCAAATAATAAGCACAGTAAACCAAATCTACAACTTCTGATCTATTTCTGCTTTCAGTTTCCTGTTGATGCCTTTACTAAATAAGAGCATAAATTCAGTAATACTTGCTTTAGACTTGGGCAGCAAGGTTGATCTGTGGAGGGAGGCTGGCTGAAAAACCTGATCCCTGGTTGGCTTCTCAATATTTGTTGTCAGTGTTTTAGTCTCCATGACTCAGTCACTGTTTCTTGTGCATTTATTCCAGTAAAGTGTTATTTTAATAGAAGAGATTATGTGAATGAAAGAAAAGATTGAAACAGTGTCTTAAATTCAGGGAGAACATGTCCTTCAAGCTCTGCAGTGCTGAAAATACTGTTCAGCTAAGGAATATGAGCTGTTATTAAAAGAAAGCACAGTAAGATGCCCCTAACCCCAATGTTGCTGGGGTGCAGCTGATGGTAGACACCAGATGATGAAGGTTACCTTTGATGTGGGGCAATAGCAGGGGTGCCCTTTTGCTAGGTTGTGGGTATCATGTGTGCAAGCTTGCCTGTGGTCTTGGTGAGCTCCATCTGGACTCTGGGAGTGAAGAGCTCTGCCTTGGAAAGGCCCAAGGAGGAAAATATGGCCAACATCTGTAGTGCACCTTATTACATGCATGGTGTCCCTTGGGACGCAGGAAATGTCTACCTGACCTGTAAGGTCATGTGCATTAGTCCATGAATTTGAAAGTCTTATGTCAGGGAGGAACTTGGTGACTTCAGAGTGAAATGCAAACTCTGTTCCTTCCAGTTGGGGTTGTGAATTGGCAAGGCAGTCTAAATGCTGTTTCTTTCTGTGCAAGCTGTCAGTATTCCTTTGCCGTTCCTGAAGGCTGTTGCTTTGGAACCTGTTTCATGTTAGGACTCCGAGGAAAGGACTTAGGAAGTCTTGACCCTGGCAGGCCCGTGTGTGTGCCTGCTGGATGGTTGTGACTGCCTCATGTTGGAAGACCTCTTGGAAAAGGGTCGTGTTTGCGTGTCACCTTGTCCTCAGGACCAGGTCAGCTTGTTGCAGATGTTTGCCCAGCAGCCATCATCATGTTGCCTGGAAGAATTAACAGCAGTGCTGAAAACACATTGGGACTTATTTCTTGCATGATGTCTTCTGTGAGAAGATTTAAATATTGGTTACTTTACAAATCATAAAGCAATACTTCAGCCTTTTAACATGGTCCCCTATATGGTTAGTATCTTGCCCTACCTTTGGCAGATCTGTGGACTGCTTTTCCAGCCTCTTCTTTCTGCACTGTACCTGAAAAGTTTTAATTTTATTTTACCTCTCTGTAAAGTTTCCTTTCAGTCGCTGCCTTTGCTTTTCTTATCGCTTTTTATGCTTTCAGCTTCATTATGCAATTGTTCCAATCCTGCTCTCTATTTGATGTTTTATAACTCATGTCAGCCTTTTTTCCCCACTGTTGATTACTTTTACATTTCTATGTTCCTTCACACTGGCTTTAAAAAAAATAGAAAAAACAACTTGAACATTCCCTGTGCAATTACTGCGAGGTGGTATGCATAACCCTTGGGCATACATTAATTTATCTTTGAACACTTTCTATTTCCTGCGTGTCCTTTCTCTCCCCAGCTTTATCATGTTGAATTTCACCCTGCACTTAGTCTTTCAACTTTGCTCTGCTAAAATCTAATCTAGTTCTCTAACTTTTAGTTGAACATTAACCCTAGTGAAATCCTTAAAGACTGGGGCCCTGATTCTCCCCCACACTAGCATCACCAACCATCATTGCTGTTACTGAAGCCTTGTTCAAGATTTACTCCTCAAAAAAAGCCACCATCTTTGCATACGTACTTCAGATGATAAAAATAATACTTGCAGCCATTATCCACTATGGGACTGTGAACAGTGAAGAGATAATTTTTTCACAATATCCGCAAATGTGTCTTACCTCATTTCCACCTCTCAGAATTTTAGTTTTTCACTCTGACATGGTCTCAGCTGATCATTTAAGCACCTGCCTAATTTTGAGTGACTAAGCAATCAGTCACAGCTATCTCCTGAAATCACTCTGCAGAAGACTAAGAAATACCTCTGAGTGATAAAGAGAGCCAGCCTGCCCATGGCAACATCCATAACAAGTCTTTAGTGAAATCTTGCCTACATTGGATAGTGCTGAGGTCACTCAGGGCTGCAGTAGGCACAGAATGATGGAGAACTTGTCATCAGGATCAATGAGAAGGACCACCCAGAAAAAGTCACAGCAGCAGTGGAAGAAAACTGACTAGAAATGGGTGGTAGTGTAAGGAATGAAGCGTATTTTATGTCCATAAGATGTAGCTGTACCTGGAAGAAAGGTAGTAGTATGTGCTGTGAGCAGGAACAGCAGCTGGTGAGATGAGACTAGCTCCTACCTGACTTCCTTGGGCCCAAGGTCTTTCAGTGGGTGCCTTCAGGTGCACTGTGAAGACAGCTCTGCCCCAGCAGCAGTAACATGGCATTTTTGAGGTCTGTCTTTCCTACTGGACATCTGGGGGCTGGCAGGAAAGGACAGTGGCTTTTAGCAAATTACTCACTGCTGGTCCACCACATCTGTGGTGCTGATCCTGGAGCAGGTGAGCAGCAACACAGCAAGCACCCATGGTGGTGGAGGGAATGGCAGTGCTTACCAAAAACACTGGGACATGGTCTCAGCAGGAACACTGCAGTTCTGGCACTTCCATAAATTTCCTTAAGAAGGAACCAACTTGGATTGGTGACCATAAAGTCTACATGCCAATCAACACAAAGGTCTTGAAACAGGCTTCAGATGAGCTCTGGAGTTGCAGACCCGCAAAACTATTTTCTGAAAACTCCCAATGGCTACTTCCATCAACTCTACTTCTTTGTAACTACATAAAATCAACTACCAATGCATATAAATCAATATAAATATCAATATTGAAACGTTCTGAACATATTTGTCTTGTTCTTCCATATCTTTACCTGGTCCTTGTTATCATATGTAATTAAAACATCTAATAAACACTGACCTCAAGTGACCTCACCAGTGTCATGTCTAAAGATTTGCTTTTTTTATATAGTTACTTTTCATCCCTGAATATTTACTTTCATTTGTTTACCACAATTTCTGAGTACACATTTTTGAAAATAAAATTGAAATGCCAAGTGCTTTCAAGAAACACTTTCAAGCACAGTAAATGATGTATCTGAGTATTTAATTTTTTATAAAGTGCAACATGAAAACATGTCTTTACCTTCATTACTTTTCCTATCTTCCACCCACTGCATTTTTCTCCAGAATGGTAACAGGCAAAAAGAACAGCAGAGATTTCCTCTGTTAAATGCAAACAACATAAACCTTTTCTCTATTTGGCATTTAATCTCTCTCTGAAAATTTGCAATCGAAATACATGCTTTCAGTTCAAATTGAAAAAGTATTCTTCACAAGGAAGTATTTGTTTGGAGGGGGAAATACCTCTAATTGTAAATGTTGGTTCTCACAATAAATATTTCTGCAGTGTGTTTGAATTTACTAATCTGTCACATTTTTCAATAAAGTGCAAAATCAGACCAACCCACATCTTGCTTATTTACATGGCCAGCTTTAATTCATCATTAATTATATTGAGTACTAAAGCTTTTAGTGCAAAAGATACCTCTTTCACTTAATGGATAATCATTTATGGAATATAATTTTAAAAAAAATGTATATGATATCTCTGTCATGGCTGTAACCTAACCTCAACATGATAAAGTTTCTCCAGTAGAAGGATTAGCACTTTCTGGTGGCTTTTGCCTGGGTATTTGTTGAATCATTAGTTCAACATTCAACTTAGCTAAAGTATCCTGTGATCTGAAATCATGTACTTGACACAGTAAAAATACTTTGGTTTTAGCTGTACTTTCCATTAGACCACTTTGTGTCAGGTAATTCAATAGGATTTCAATCCAGATCCCTGCAGCTCTTTAATTAGAAGATAAGAACAAGCAATTCAAGGCAGAGTCTGAGAGAATTGGAAAGGCTGCATGCAAGACAAGGGGAAGGTGCACCTGGAAAAAAGATGGCACAGTAAATGAAAACAAGCTTTGGAGCAAATTATGGGAAGAGACTGGACAGATCCTGATAAGAAATTTTAATTTGAATTGTAGTGAAGAGCCAAGAAGAAAGAGCTGATTTTCCTCAGCAGTTACTTTTCTGGGGACTGGATCTCTATCTCCCCAGCCTCTGAAGCAAGAAGGGGATGGCAACACCAGCCTTTTTCCCAAACAAGCACTCTTAATTAGGGATGCAAGTTTGCTATAACTTCTGTTTACACTTGGGTAAACTCAAGTGATGAATAAATTTGACTTCAACCTATTTTCCTCCTTTCCAAATGTCATTACATTGCCAATCTGCAGCAGTCTGCGAGGTGGCAATGGTGGCATCACAAATGTTATACATGCTGAAATCAGGACAATCAATCTTCATGGCATCCCAGTACAGCGTAGTGTAGGTGGGGTGACAGATTGTTTGTGTTAGGGACCAGGGTTTCTTACAGGAAAACCTGCAGGAAGGAGCTCAGAGCAGTGCTGTGTAGGTTCAAGTGTGCATCGTAACTTTTTTTGTTGGGGTGTATGAGAGGATATTTCAATGATGTTTGGACTGAGGTGCTGAGATAGTGATCAACAGCTGTTTAGTGAAGAAAACTGTTCTGCAAGCTTGACTTGAACTTGCTAAACAGATGTTTAAGGGCAAAACCTTTGAATTAATACAATGTTCAAAACTGAACTAGCACAACAATCAGCAGCAGCATGGGTTGACTGCTTCCTGGGAAAATCTAGGTTCACATGGCTCCAATTCGGTTTTGTTTTGGTTAGCCTATGTCTACTTGGGCTTCAGAGCTGTCAGTGCTGTGCAGTAGAATCTCCCCAGTTCCGGCTGAAGCTCAATGTCATTTACTAGAGCATGGCTGAGGTCCATCATGGACATGACAGAAGAGTTTTGATTTTTCTTTCTTTTAAACCCACTGCTTTCCTCTAACTTCTTTCCAAAGCCCACATTGGATTTCCTACCTGCGCTCTTGAGCTCTGGTACTGCTTGAGATTTCTTGTTGGCAAGGGGAGGAAAACTGCACACTGCAGGCATCTTCCTCTTTTCTGCTAAAAAAACACTTTAAAAATACCAAAAAACCCCAAACAGGACAACAAAAAGATCCCAAAACGAAACACACACAAAAACCTCTTCAAAATTACAGGTTGCAGTTTTAGTGAGCCCCTATGTGTTTGTGATAATCTGAGGCAATATCTAGAAGCTTCATTTTTGGAAGGGAATAACACAGACTGTTTTAATGTTTTTCACGTAATGTAGGAACTGCTGGAATAAAATAGCCATCCGGAGGCATTTGTGTTTTCAGTGGTGCCCAGAATTGAAATACTGGTTGATTATTTTTTTTTTTTTTTTTTTTGGCAACTTTTCTTCTTGAGGAAAGAACTTCTGAGTGCAATCAATTAAAGAAAGGATCTGATTTGCTTTGTAATTGTTTTTCTGTCTGTATGAATGATGTAAGGGCATATTGGAAGAATTTACTTCACTACGCTGTCTTTTCTAAAATAACAGGTTTACTGGTTGATTTATGGGTTGTTTGTTTTGTTTTTGTTGTTCTGTCTGTAGGTGAGAAAAAGGTTAATTTGCTTGAGAAATCATGTCTGTGCCAGAGAAGGTCAACTTGTTCCATCATCGTGTACTGCCATTGAAGGCTGACCTGAGCCTAAACACGGTGGTGTGAGGGAAGAATTAGGCATCCTGTTTTTCTGCATGCTTTTTCCAGCATTTGTTTTCTCTTCTTGTTTTGATGTTTTCTCAGAAAAGGCAGGAGGGTGTTTACTTGGTGGTTAGTTGCTTATATCCCACCCCAGAACTGATTCTTTTTCCCTGTAAAGTTATATTTTTGACATTCTGCTTCAAAGTTTCAAACTGTGCTGTGGCTGTGCCAAGCTCATGGCATGTCTCATCCGCTCACTGACCAAAAGCCAAAATACCAAGAAGCCCATTTGAATTGCATTAAAAACAGTAAAGAAATGTGCAAATATAATCAGAAAAGGCAAGGGTATATTGAATTTGTCAAAGAGCTGTCCACAAACATGAGACTATAGCAGCCAATGAGGTTCTTGAGGATGTCCTCTTGGCTGCTTCACTGAACTACTTCTGTGACTCCTAGGATATGGACCATAAATGATGAAGGAACAATGCATTATTGGAGTTTAAACCTTTTGTAAGGCCATAAAAACTGATGAAAATAAAGGGGTTTCATATTGTATATTTTATTTAGTAGAACAAGTGTAGCAGAACTGGGTGTTTGGCTCCTTGCTTGGTCACCCATCATTTACTGCAGCTGACTGAATCATAGAATCATAGACTACCAGGTTGGAAGGGACCCCAAGTATCATCTGGTCCAACCTGTCACTTTTCTTCTGCTCCTTTTTTCTTAGTCTTCATAGGTTTAAATTTATGTACGCAATATATATTTTCAATATGTCTGTTCACCATGTGTTGGAAAGCAGAGTGTTATTGATAGAATATTTCAGGGTGATAGTTTCAGAGAAATATTAAGCTTATAGAAACAATTTTTTTTTCTATTTTCCAGATATGTCTGTATTTTTGGTGTGTTCTACATGGTTTTCTGCAAGACCCAGATTAAAAAAAGAAATTCAGGAATTATCGAGGTTTTTTTCTAGCTAGTCTCACAAAATAGGGCTCCTGTTTTGTGCTTTTGTGGATGTGCAGTCAGTATTAAGGTACAAGCTGCAGTGGGGACTGGAAAGAAGATAAGGACTCTTCCCTGTCCTGGAAAATTATGTAAAATATGATTGGAGGTTGTCAGTATGGAAACAAATGTCTTAATTCACTTGCAAGGGCTCTCCAGACATCAGGATCTTCAACCTTTTCAGGCATAAAACCCCCTGAAGTAAGAAGGGCATTTACAGGATTTTACATAATTTACTTTTTTGATGAAAAATAGCATCAAAGTGACACCTGAGGCACCGCATCCATTACCCTTTGATAAAAGATGGAAGTTGGTCAGTCCTGTTCTTGTCGTTTATTAGTACTGATTCACAGGGTGAAAGAATGACAGTTAGGAAGAGTTGGTTATATAGTAACTTCTGAACTGTAGTGGCATAGCTGGTATATAAAGGCTTTCTGATTTCCTTCAGGCTTCTCATATATCAATACCCAGATGTGGTGGTCTCTTTATAAACTTTCAAGTCAACACACTTGATATTTCTTTCTTTTTTATAGCTTTTTTTATATGATTAAAGAAAAACACCCTCTCTTTTCCTTGAAGTAGTTCTTAAAATATTTTCAGAATAAGAGATTAATTTTAAAATATTTATAATTGCATATCCACTTCAAAATTTGAGGATACATGCCACAGTATACAATAGTTCCTATTATAGCTTTTAACAACCTGCAGAATTGCTTTTTGTTTTCTCCTCCTCTAGGCAGATCATATATCGAGCCCTGTTTAAATCCTTCAAGATGCACATGAAGAAATTTCATGTATACAGAGGCAATCAGACCTCCCCCTGTCCTTGAGCCTTCACGTAAAGGATGTATGAGCTGGAATTTCCAGCTATGTATTACAGTGTTTATTGCCAGTGGAGTATGCATAGATCAATATTCAATATAGCTGTGAACATACGTCCTTCAGACATATGCTAGATGCCCTTTGTTGCATGCAGCCTGGCCAGCAGATCACTGAAATACCAGCTTAAACAACTCAGCAATAATAACAACATCTTTCTGTTTGCCCCAGCCCGGGGGTTATTGAAGCAGGTGGTCAGAGGTGAGGTTTTGCACTTTTGAGCTATAAAGTATTCGATTCTTTTTAGGGTGAAATATTCTGGGGAGGAGAGGGTCTTTCCCTGACAATTCACAGAGCTTTGGCATGACTGGCATCTCTTAATAGCTGGTGGTTTCTGTTTGTCAGAGGACAAAGCCAGCTAGGGTGCTACCTGTGGATCTTTTTGCTTTGCTGATAGAGACAGCACATGGATAAGCCAGTGTGCATGGTCAGCTGGGTTTCATTCTGTCAATTAGCATCTTCCAAGGAAATTATGAGAAGTCTGAACTTTCCCATTTAATAAACTACAATTAAATAATGCCAAATCTTTGGGAGAAGGGTTCTCCCAAACACCAAAAAAGGTCTTTAACTTGTCTGTAGCTTGAGGGTTACAAATACCTTTGATATAAAACTGGGGAGGGAGAGGGGGAATTGGTTACAAAAATTAAGGTTAAACTGCTGTGTATGGGATTTTTTTTGTAATTTTGCTGTATGTTCTCTTGTTCAATTTAAGACTGATTTAGATTGGACAGGGAGTGTTTGTACAGGTCTGAGGGCTGTCAGTGCTGTGAATGTGCTTGGTTTATTGTGGGCTTTTTTTTGTTATGGAGAAAAGGCTTTATCCAACTGCTTATCATGGGCTAGAAGGGCTGTGCATGAGAAATAATTGGCAGAGAATAAAACTTCTGGCAATTCTCATATAACCCACTTCCATGGCACATACTTCAAGTGCCATACAAGCCTAAATAAGACTCAAAATAAACCAAGGATTTGTTTCCTTCTGTGTGAATTTCCTGGTTTGAGATATCTTGTCAGGCAGGCAGAAATCATTATTAGTGGGAGAAGATGGGAATTCTTCCCTCAAAGATACTCACTCATTCATTCATTCATTCATTCACCAGGAGAACAATTAATGACAACTCACTAATGGCTGCAACATTCTATTTTCTATTTCCAGTGGCATGTGTAGACCCAAGCTTCCGAGTGCCTTGGTACTCCCTGCCTGGCTCCAATTACTTTGGCAGGGAGATGCAGTATGCTGCAGGGACCGGCGCTTCCCCCGGCAAGCCGATTCCCAGCCAAGAATAGGTTTGAGCTCTTGGCATTGAAGTAATGTGTATGAGTAGCACTGGGTAGTAGAAATCACTGATTGTTTCCAGCAAAGGAATGGCAGTTGTGTTTTAACTATGTAATTAATTACTGCAGATTTGAGGGGTGGGAGAGAGGAGGAAAGGGTTTGAGTATTTGGGTTTCAGGGCTGAGCAGAAGTGTGGGACACTTCCTAATCAAGCAAATATTTCCCTGCAAGATAAAACCAAACTGAAGCATGCAAGGAAACAGAAGGATCTTAAAAAAAAAACCGCGAGAAAATAAAAATAAAACCTAAATTGTTCTAGTTTCCTTGTCAGGGCTTTTGCCCTGAATGCTCCATCCTTGGCAGTGTTTAAGGCCAGGTTGGACGAGGCCTTGGGTGATACGGCTTAGAGTGAGGTGTCCCTGCCCATGGCAGGGGGGTTGGAACTTGATCTTAAGGTCCTTTCCAACCCTAACTATTCTATGATTCTGTGTGGGTAGAGCATTGGCTGTTACATAGTCAGTCTCCTAGTATGCAGCTTTTACTGCTTCTGGCATGACTTCACACAGCTGTAAACGTGCACGAGATGTTTGGTCAAGCAAAGGTCTGAGCTGGGATGAAACAGAGGTCTGCAGTTGTGTGTGTTGTGCCTATGCAAAAGAAAAGACACATGTGCTGTGTTTAGTACTTTAATACAAGGTATCAGTCTATAACTTACAGCTGGGAGAGATCAGTGTCCCTTGGTCTTTTACTGACCTTGTGGTCTTGAAGAGGCTGCAGACCTGAGTTTGAAAACAACCGCTTGGTTGGCCTGGAGTTTTCTCTTGAGGCACCCACCCAGCCCTCCACCAGGAAGGATGGGTGAAACAACACAACTCTAAGCAATGTCCTTTACTGCTCATCTGGTGCAGCAATGAGAAATCCAGTGACTTGGTTGGTGACAGCCCTAAATGAGTCCAAACCTCCCTGATGATGGGGTTGTTGCAAAAGTGGCTAAGAATCCTGTCCAAGATCTTTTAAAGTAAAATTCTGTTGAATAAGTTCAGTATCTTTATATTAGAGATGTCAATGGAGGCTGGAAGCTGAAATTTTTCACATCTCCTGAAAATATTACTTCTAACACATTACCTTGTCAGGCTTGAAAGGAGAAAAAGCCCAACATTAGCTAATAATGAAGTGATAAGCTGCAATGATATGCTGCACATTTCGAAGTCAGCAGTGTAGGTGCAGACAAATCAGGAATGAACTTATACATTAGCACATATACAAAAGTATGGTTTATGATTTAATTCAAGTTCTAAAAGCAACAGTCCAGAGAAGGAATATAACACCCTGATGTTTGCATTACTCTTGCACAAGGAAACAACTGAAATCTGCTTGTAACCTACAGTAATTAGTGGCTTCTATGTCATTTATTTGTTTCTGCACTGCCTTTTCAATTACGCTGCTATGGCTGATCTTGGGAAGTGGAGGAGAGAGTCTGAGTTCAGGAAGGAATTGCTCCTCATCCAAAAAGTGCTGCCATGGCAGAAACAGACTTTGATCCCAGGGAGATAGTTGTGAGATTTAGGACTTGCAATGTTCCCATTGCTGAATATGTAATTTAGGTCACTGAACTATGTTTTGGTAGAAGATACTTATCTATTCCACTTCTTGCTGATGTCATGTGCTGGGAAATCAGATGTTGGAGTGCAAAAATACATGAGAGACCAGACTTAAAATGTCATTAAATATAAATGGCTCAGTGACTGGCTGCTTGCAGTTTGCGATAGTGGTTGTAGGGGATGAGGGTCACATTGTTTCTTCTGCAACTTTATTGTCCTGCTCTATGCAAATTCTGATAAAAAACAAGCTTATCTGTGCTGTTGAATTTTAATCTCTATATGTGCAGAAGCTGAGCAGAAGACCCGGAGGAAATATTGTCTCCTATTTGCTACGTAGAACTCATTTCTCTGTTGTAACACCTCTGTTCAATTTAGAGAAGCTGACAGAGTGTTAAATTCAGGTGTTTCCCTATGTCTCCAATGGAGATGCTCACTACCTACAAGAAATTCAAACCAAATATACCTCCTAAAGACAACAGACTTCCAGATGTATGGTAGTGGGACTTTGACCAGTGTTTCGCAGGTGGCTGTCTGCGTAAGTCAGGTTTATCTAATCCTCAGGGTAACTGTGGGTACCTTATTCTGGACAAAATTGATTAAATCATGTCATAATTTAACACAGTTATTGGCTGTGGGCAAGTGCTGGCTTCATGGTGAAGCAGCATTGATGTAGGTGAGCTCTTCCTCTCCCAAGCTTTGCTGTGTGCACTGCGTCAGCTACAAAGAAATTGGTGGTTGACTGACCTGTTCTCTAGCTGGGCTTATTATTTATACAGTTTCTGAACTATTTTTTTCCTTTCCCCTTCTTCCCCCCCCCGGTATATCTTTGCAGGAAGATGTGCAGGTGATTTATCTTAGTTGCAAAAGTACTTGGAAGTTCAACTGATAATAGCCATGCAATTGTAGGTTAAAAAAAAACCCAAACAACCCCAAAACACCAAAAAAACCCAACCAAACAAAAAAACCCCTCCTGCCACCCCAAACGTTACCCTTGGATAACAAAAGGAAAAAATGCCTCCTAGATAATTCATCGGGCATCATTCGGAAAACAACAGGAGAAAAATACTTAAATATTTCTCCTAATTCTCTCAAAACCAAGCAGTTTTCCTCTTCCCTCTGCAAAATTTCAGCTAATAGTGATCACTAATGCAGCTGTGAGAAATATTAACTATTTTTGCTAGCTAGCAGATAACCCCTGACAGCCGCAGTCAATGCCAAGGTAGCAATCTTGATTTTGCAAATCAGTCCTTGGGGTTCTAGTTGCTGAGATCTGAGGCATCAGAACTACAGAGTTCGCATTTTCTGCATTTTATTCTATCAGATTCCAACCTAACTGCGTCTATAAACCAATTTTGTAACATTGAGGCTTTGGATGACATACTGAACAATATAATTTAGTATACCTGCAAATCATTAATAGCTCACACTTTCAGTCAAATCTGGAGACTATAACAAGCTAGGAGCAGGATGTTCTATCTTATGATATCCCCCCCCTTCTTCAAAGGTATACCACTATATTAATGTTTATATAAATAATGTATGTATCTGTAAGCATTATATAGAAATGCACATATTTATATTTATTAATACTTGAATGCATTTATTTGCACTTTGTAATAGCTAATTAATTTGGCAAAAGCTCACAAAGCTAATGATGTATATTGTGTTAAATTGCATGCTAAATCAAAGATATCGCCCTAGAATTTACTGTGAGATGTTAATTGCTGAGGTTATCATCAAGTAGAAGGTATATGCAGCTTGGGATAATTTGTCATTTGTAACAACTCTTCTCTTACTAAAAGTTACAGGATTTACAGATGAGTTGATCCAGATCACCTTTCTACAGCAGTTAATTATTAGCTCCTGTGCTACCAGCTTTCACTTTAAAATTACCTTCTTGCTCATTCAGTCTTGCTTTTAAAAACAGTTTAAGATTATGGAATATATTTGCCACTGAGCCTGCTGCATTTATCTTGGGCCCTGGTGACTCTTAAACTCTCTGCTACACACTTTCAACATACCTCAGAGTGAAGCTGTCGCTCTGAATCTGTCTCTCTCAAGAACTGATTAAAGTGATAATTCTTTAGCATAAATACTGCTGGTAAATTCCTTCATGGACAAAAGGTACAAATAACCACTGATTTCAAATAAATTTGCAGAGTTTCTCTTCATTAGCTTGTAATTCTGAAGTAAAAATTCATGTCCAAAATAATTAGCGACTGCCAGGAAGATTTCTTGTATCTGTAAGAGCCCTGCAGATATCAAACAGCAATTCAAAATGTTCCTGTGACTCTCCAAGCACACTTCTGGCCGCATACATCCTTTTTGCATAAACATGGGTACAGTGGGGTGGAAAATAAACATTTGAGATTATTCACCCAAAGAAAAATTAAGCTCGTATTCAACAAGACGAGGGTATAATTTTCCTGCCAGGGGTGGGAGGAGGTTGGAAGGGAGAGCAGACACTTCCAGAGATTTTTTTTTTAGCACTGCAACTATATTCCAAAATTGAACATATTTGGTATCTTGCAAAGAAAATGTATTTTGGGATACTTTCTCTCTCAATCATTTTTTGTTATTTGTCCATTTATAGTAAATTCTTATTTGCCAGTAGTTTAGTTACTTTAACAAGTAAGATATATAGAGACATAATTCAAAATGACACGAAAGGAGTAACCAATATATGGTGCACAAATGACTCCCTGTTAACATGTCACATATTACATCCTTTATTAAAAACAGCCCCTGCTCCGTGTCAGCAAACAGCGCTTGCAACCAGAACCCCAGCTCAGTTTTATGACCGACTGATTGTCTAAAAGCTCATTAGTATGTAAAGTAAAATATTAGCATCAATATAAACATACAGTATTGTGTGTGTGTGTGTGTGTGTATTATATTGTCATTGTAGGGATTTACATTCAAACATCTTTTTAATCACAGCTCATAGTTTTAAATAGGCTTCCCAAGGCAGCTTGGATACCAAAATGTAGAGGTATTTCAGCATCCATCTTCTGCACAATCAATTAATTTGCAGGTTAGAACACACCTTCCAGACTGGTGTCTATCTGTCTCAGGTCTGTAACTTCCTTGCATTCCTCTAATTACCCCATCATACAGCTTCCCTTGCACCTGGCATAGTAACTTTGCAAATAACTTTTATCACTCAACTTTCAATTCTTAAAAAAAGAAATAAAATGTTGTGCATAAATCCTGAATTGAGAGATGAAAGATTTAAAACTCTCCCTTGCTCTGCTCAGTTTTACCCTCTGTAGCCAACTCCGTTTTCGCTTGTGCTGGAACTGGAAATTCCTGACTCTTTATTCCGCTGTTAGTGCAACAGATGTCTGAGCCCCATCCTCAGCAAACTTTTCTGAAGCAGCCAGTAAGTAGACGTACTGTTACTGTTGCATAAGGGATGAGTAAGAAATACATATATTCCTCAAATGCTGTGTATATTTTTATGGTGTGTGCATGTTTACCTCCAGATGCCAGGCATTGTTTTAAAATTGGTTGTTAATATAAGCAAGTGTATGTGCAAATTTATTGATTATGATAATGCCCCTTATGCATCACAAATGTTTTCATCAGAAAATAGTGTTTTTAAGGCATAATTTTTACAAACCTCCAACTCTCAACACAACTCCCAAGGGGTGTATAAGAGTGAGGAAGAGGATGGGAAGAGCAGATCCGGTGCCGCAGACTGGCTGTGGGTAGGGATCCTGGTAGCGCCTGTGAGGCAAGCCCACCCTAGGGTATATCTCTGGCAATTTTCCATCCCATGACAATACCAGCACACTTTAAAAATGCCACATCCTCTTGGTGAGAAAAGTGACGGTATGTTTATCACACAGGGACCGAACAAATGGTAGCCATTACAAAGGTGCATAATTCAGCAATTAGTTATTTGTTTTTTTCTGACACCCCTTGCAAACAGTTACTGCTTCAGTCAAACATGATTCGATTATCTTTGGGTTTTTTTCTTTTTCCTGGTACTGTACATTAGCAGGGCAAATAAAAGGGAAAATAGTGCAGTCCCTTGTAATAAAGAAAACAGCAGCGAACTATTAATGCTCTTTGAAAAGAGTAGTTTTAACAAAGTAAGCAAGAATCATTTTCTTTGGTTGAGTGTTGATTCCCTAGTGTGCTCTCAGTAAGTAATTAGAATGGCCCAGTGAATGTCAGCATCAGCTTGTTTATTCTCATTATTTTATCATTTTAAAAACCCTCTAGGTGATGAGACATGCAGTATAGAACATAATTACCATTATTAGCATACTAATTGGACACAAAAATAGGCCAACTACAAGGTAGCCAACTGAATAATTTCACATTAATCAAACACCATAGTGAATAAGCCTATTGTTAAATTGACAGCTACAATAATTGACAATATTTCTCTGCGAAGTATAAGAAATTCCTTGTAATATCTCTGCAATGTTATATAATTCAGTAATTTCCCATATTTCCAGCCTTAACTTTGTGCACCTAGTTCAAGTTCAAGAAAACATCATGATAAGATTATTAGTCTATTATCAAGTGGAAGAAGTATATAAAGACCTGCTTGTTAGCATTCAGGAATAGATTCACATGATAAGAAAACAAAAAGGCTACCAATTTGGTTACTTGTTGCTTCAGCATTGAATATGTATAAAGGCTCACGATAAGATTTTTTTTTTCTTTAAACTGTATATTAAAGTCCAACTCTCATCTTCAAGAAGCACAGAAAATAGTAAAGAGTTTAATAAAAGCAAGTGCTAAAAAAAATATGATAGTGGGAACTGTGACTTCCATCCTCTGAGATAATTTTATGGCTGAGGCTGGTTGGCTTTTCAGTGGTGCATTTGTCTGGTGCCATCCCTGTCTGTTTAACAGCAAGCTAGAAAGTTGCAAAGCCACCATGAGAAGTGAGAATTCATGAAATGCTCAATTAGTAGCAGGCAGGAAGGGAAAACTGGCCCTAGCTGTGTTTCGCTTTGAAAACCTTGAGGGAAATAGCACAGGAAAGGAGTCTGTGGAAAGGCAAGGAGAAACAAAGATTGGGAAGGTGTAAGCGGGGGAAAATGAGAGTTGTGGCAGTAGGAAGGAGACCGATAAGGAGAACAGAACCAGATGGTGAAACAAGAGGAGCAGAGCTAAGAGAAGACGAGAAGAAAGAAAAACAGTGAGGAAGAAAGAAAATAGTCATCAAGAAAAGGGAGGAAGAGAAGGTAAGGTGAGAGTTGGGGAAGGGAGAGCAGATTTGGGAAAGTATGAAACAATATTCTTCTTTTAAGAATTCAAAGGCGACGGGAAACAAGTATTCACTGAAAGAAATGTTTCCTTCCCACTCCCCAGGCTTTTGGAGATGTAGAGTCTGGGAAGGAAGACAGAAAGGATTCTCTTTTAAGTTTCTGTTTATTTCAATAAGGAGAATGGTTTTGAAAATTCATATAAAAGCTATATTTCATACAGTTGCTCATGTGGGCATTGGGTACTCAAAAAGGATGGGGCACAGGGCAATAGCACTGGTTCTGAGCCCCTCAAATATTTCTGGATGGCTTCTTCATTATAAGTGCGCTGATGAAAGCCAAAACCACATGGGAAAAATTGATTGATGGCATGTAACTTTAAAGAAATGTAAGGGAAGTAAGGTCAGAAAGAGAAAAAAATATTAGTGTAGCTTTTATGAAGTGCCTGTTTTCACAGCATCAGACCTGGCACCCACTGTAGTCACTGCAAGCCTTTGTATTAGCACCAGGTCTGGCCTTTCTTGCGGCATTTGGAGAATGGAGACAGCATTGAGCGTGGGCCAGCAACAGTCTGAAATATCATTATTTCAGTTAACTGAACTATTTCAATTTCAGTTGCCAAAGAGGTAATTCTGGACACTGAGCGGTTCTGGTAGATGTGGCTCTTGAGGCTCTCTGTTGATTTGATTAAGGACAGAAGAAGCTTTGCTGTAGGAAGTGACCTCTAAATTTCTATTGAAACTTGGCTGCCTTATTTTGGATAAAGCTGTAGGGAAAAAAAGACTGCCTTACAAACAACAACAACATATTTTTTCCAGCTGTTCTTTACTTATTAATCTGATACTGGGTAATTCTGTGCTAATGATCCGGGATGCCTGTGAATACATCACAATGTATTCTGATTATTGATTACTGTTTTATTTCCCTTTGCGTAGCCAGTCTCTTCAAGTAGGGAGCACACAGTAAAAAATACAGAACACTGCACTTCAGATATCTTGTGGTACAGAGATGAATTGCAGTGGGAAATGTCAGTGTGTATTAATATGATCTAATATGTGCGGTATGGGCTCAGACTTTGTTTTAAGCATGAGTATACAAGCTACGTCTTTGATTTACTCACTGAACTAAAAAATACATCTTGGGGCACTCCCTGTCAGGAAACCTCTTTCCTTTAGCTAACTTGGTAACAATAAATGACCATAATACCTGGTTTGGGAGAGTCTTGAATTATCACTGGAAAAGTGATATAAACCCCCTTTTATAAAGGAAACCAGAAGGAAGACGGAAGTGTCCTGTGCCAGGTTTACAGCAGAGTTAAGGATAACAGCCAAGGCCATCTTTTTGCTAATACATTAGGATAGCTCCAAAATGTGCCAACCTCATAGCTTGGAATGAAGAAAACGACAAACCTGAAAATATTCTTGACAAGATATCTCTCTTAACACATTAAGAAGCTGTCCAAACTGTGAAAAAAATCCTCAGCAGTTCCTCTCCTTCTGTCACAGAGTCTGTGCTTCGGTGGTTGAAGTTGCAGGGCTCCACCAAAATGCTTCATGTTAGATTATATGTGAGCAACAGCTCACAGATAGCGTGTTTAACATACATCGTGTCTCACCTGCTCCTTTATGTGCCAGCCACTGAGGGCACTGCAGAATCCTGAAAAAACACCCTGGTTAATACACCAGCTAGATCTGGGCAGGGTGTTTGCTATAGGCACACTCGTGTATTGTACATCCTAACTGCATCTGTTAAAAAGACATCGTAAATCTGATGTTTTCTCATCTCTTAAATACATGTGGGTGACTAATGAAAGGAACTCCCCGCCATCTAACACCCCCCAACCCCGAACCAAGCTCCACATCTGAATGCAAAAGGAAAGAAGGATACTGTGCACATTCAGGCACAATAAACACAGAAGAAAAACATTGTAAAGGATAGTTGTTGAAGACATTTGAATAACAAACACATTTGAGGAAATCCCAGTCTGCTTAGGGGGCAGAGAAAAGGAAAATAAATTCATCACATTATTCATTGGAAATTATTTGTTCAACTCTGTCCCTTAATGTGCCAGCTAAAGATGATTTTGAAGAGTGAAGATTTTCTTTTCTTGCTTAAAATGACTCAAAAGAAATGAATATTCCAGCCACCAAGTGAGGTTAATATACGAGTTTCATAGCCATTTACTCAACACTGCTGTTCCCTGCAGAGTAATGGCACTCAGATGCATTCTGGGATTGCCAGGGGTGAAACAGTAGTAGATGTTCTTGAATAATTTAGCAGTGTATGAAAGCTTATTTCATCATCATCAACACAGTAATACCTTGCACCAATGGAGTGCTTTACATTTCTGGTGTCCAAAGCTATGCAAGTATTCTCATTCCCATATTTCAGTTAGGGAAACTTGAGAACAGAGAGACAAAAATAATTTTCCAAAGGCAGACCTATGAGAGAGATCCTGGTCCCTAGGAAGGGGCATCCATAACGTTTAAGTGTGGGTGAAAATGCTGCAGTTTAGACCTGTTTATGCTTAAAAAAAAAAAAAAAAGAGAGCACTAATAAAAAAATCTTTTTATCTTTTTTGGTAAAGTAAGAATTAAATGAAGTATTAAATTTCCAGCATAAACTAAATCTAAATATATTGTTAGTGTCTGTGCACTGGTTATGCTAAAGTGGCAGAGCAGATTTACATGCAATTCTTTCAATGACGGGAGGCTACACTTATGTTACAGTGATGATTACCATTAGGCTAAAGGAGCAGAGAAACTCTTGTGACTCTCTGTGGGCTGCTTACACATGCATGTAACTGGCAACTTTTTTGTGTGTTTGAAGAGTCTAACAGCTCATCAATCTTACTCTTCCCTGAATGTAGATTGGTCTTTAATGGGATCAATGAATTGTGTTGGTACTTCACGGGCCAAAATTGTAAATGTGCTGTTACATTTCCTATTTACCCTGTAGCACAGGGATTTTGGCGTGTTACTGCTAATGTGTTTTGCATTCTATTGCTCTCCCACAAAATTTATGGCCAGAGAGAGCCTGCAGAAACAGTGTGGGCAGACAGAACTAGGTTGTATTCAGATTTTATTAAAATATGTGGTTTTGAAATAACTGAAGGAAGGAAAAGTGAAATACTGAGCAAAGAGGGAGTTGGGAATGGGAAAGAACTTCAGATTAGTTTCATAAAACCAGAACTTTGGTTAACAAGACATGTCAGAGATGGAAACAAATGTAGCTTAAAAGAGTTTAAGAAAAATTATCCTAACACTGAGATGCAATGGAAGTGCCTTTAGTTAGCTCAGACAAAAGGTGGAAGGAGAGAGGAAGCTGTTGGGCAGAGAAATTATCAGTGGAATACTATGTTGTTAATTATAACTCAGGAGTAGCCTGAAATGACTAGTGCTCTTCTAGTCCAACCCCTTCTCTTCACTGTCCTTTTTAGCACTGTGCTTGGTCCTGTTCCAGCTGTGCATTAATCTCTATAACTAGCACCCTACATACCATAGGTTTTGTTTCTCTAATGTGGTTCCTATGATGAGAGCCATATGTACACTCCAGAGGTTTGACAGGGTGGGAGTTTCTCTTTGTGCATGGTGATGCAGGTTGATGTTGAAGATGCATATCTAGTACTTTGACTATAAAGTGGCAATTTCTGAATTTTATTTTTCTTTTTTTGGAGCTTTTGTTCATGACCTATCATCCTGAAGCAGCTCCCAAGGAAGCTGTGTGTGCCACAGACATAGGGTTAGAAAACCTTACTGTTTTGGGGAAAGAAATTGTTACTGGGCATCCTTTGCATATAAATCTTTTTTTGGTGGGTGATAGTCTAAAGCTAGGTAGACGCTATAGTCCAAGGCCTTCACCTGACAATGTGTTATCTAGGAAATCAATGCAGAGTTGAGGCAAGCTTGACACATTTCCTATGACTGACTGCTTCACCCTTGGGTGTGTTCGGGGAGGCAGTCAGAAAGAGTAGGTGTTGCAGAGGATTTAATTCAAACAGATGAGTTGGTCTCTTCAGAGGAAATGCAAAGGGTCTGAAGCAAGTTGGGGATAAGAGCCCAAAAAAGGTGAAAGAAGAAGAAGCAGTATGTATAGCAAAATCTTAGAAATTTAAGCAATGCCCCACAGATGAGCAACAGGAATTGTATGTGTCTGTGACGAGTTAGAGACCTCGCATGCAGATGTATATGCCAGCTGTGCTTGTGCTACCGTTGTGCTCTCCTGAGCTTGCCCTTGGAGTGTGCTGTTCATCAACCTGATCACCTGTATTTCTGATGTTTTCTAGCTCTGTGCCATCTCTAAACATCATTAGCCTCACTGTTATTGTACTATTGCCAGTGATGCTGCCTGTGAAATAGAACCCAACAGGTGGTAGTAAGGCCAGATAGGCTGATTAATTCAGTGAAATAATTTCTGGAACCCCTGCCTTCCAGATGGAATACAGCATGGCTGTTCAGGGACCCTACACACATGGGTGGCAAGCATGGTATTGCTGACCCATGGAACATTGTGTATATTAAATCTGAAAGGCGGGGAGGATCCTCTTTCTTTGGAAGCCAGGCAAATATTCAACCACATAAAAATTAACTTGAGAAATTTGACTGTGTTGTTGTATGTGTTACCTGTCAGAAAAAGTGATATTGCTCTGAAAAGGACAAAACTGTGGAGGAAAAATTACTCTGCAGATCCCAAAGCCTGGAGTGATTACCGTTAAATGCAGCCACAAAAATTGAACACCCCGTTGAAACCATTCAGTTGTGCCTGATAGTGCCAAGCCTCTATAAAGCCAGCGGAGATGGTTTGTTGGGAAATCCTTTAGTAAGGCGGAATCATTCAGTAACAAAGAGCAGACTGGTATGTGTTCATACCTTGGCTTTGGCAAAGAGTGTGTGGCTGGATTTAAAGGACAAAGTACAGGACAAATTACAAAGACGGCTTCTGCATCTTCCTGCTTATTAGAAGTTGTACGATGGCAAGTGGGAAGATGCCATTTACAGGAGCTTTGACTTCTTCCCTTACACCAGGGACAAACTCAGCCAAAGATCAGTATTTCCTCTGCTTGATGCAAGTTTGCCAGGTCAGCAAAGCTGTGTTCAGACCATGTCATTTCACGAGTCAAGGGGAGTAAAGAAGGTGGTAACAGCAGAGAGAAGGCAGATAAAAATGTGAACAGCTTTTCTGGGGAGGTGGTCCAAATTATGGTGTTTTTTTTTTTTACTGTGATATAAACATGGAATAATTTTCTTTGGATCAATGGATTTCACAGAGTTCATATTAATCTTGATTGTACTATTTAGCATTCATGGTCTGAATAATACAGTTTTCCATGTGCTACTTCTGTGCTAGTCATGTATTTTATACTTATGCTCTTACTCAAGTTGCCTCTGCAAAGAGCAAATTTTCCCTCTGTTGCTTTATGCAGAATTTAAATGAACATCCTCCCTTTAATTCTGCACACATCTTTTAACAGTCTGTCTTTCCATCCTTAAGTACCACTGAGATGCCAGATGAAAGTTATTGTTCATATTACTAGAAGATTGTAATGGATTTATATAAAACTCGGTGCCATTGTTCTTGAAGTCCATTTTGTTGTAATGAAGTTCCACTCTTAATATTCCATGATCTTCAATGTCCTTTACAAGTAACTTTTTATAAATTAATCTATAATAATCTAATTTAAGTCAGTTAAAGTGGATAACAATACTCCAATTACGATGCTGGGAAGAATTTTTACATAATGGGGGCTTTTATATAAATGGTTAACGCTAATACTTTAGTTTACAACATACTGTATGAATCACTAATTAAATGCCTAAGTAGCAATAATGGAAGTGGAACTATCAATACAGAGAAGATATCGATGATGTAAGGCATTAATAAAACTTTATGGCACCATTTAATCTTTTTTTATAGGTACTCCATTATGTCTGTGAAAGAAAAGGCAGAAAAACAGGAAAGTGAAAAAGAGTGAAACTTAAAGAGACCGGGAAATGGAACCTAAAATGTACTTTCCCCTATATCTTCCCCCCAAAATGGGCCAGATAGAAAAGTAATGAGAAATACCTTTATCACATTTCTAAAAATATGGCTGTTCATTGTAGCTGAATGATTTGAATGCTACTTAAATAACTTATATTCTGTGACATAAATGAAAGGCAGCATAAGTAGTATCTTCAAAAGAGGATTACAAGTTTAGTAATGCACTGACCAAAAAAGAACAGCTAAACTGTTGTTTTCTTGCTATTGGCCAGCAGAGATGACTAGCAGTGTAAATATATAAACATTTATATTGGAAGGAAAAGCTATTAACAAAGGTATTTTATTTTTAAGCCAAGTGCTGCCCAAGGACCGTTCGAGGCGGCCGGGCTGCTCTCCTGACAGGACATCTCCTCTGTGTTCCTTGGATGATGTCCAGTGTCCCCTGCAGGAAAGCAAGCTGCTCATTTGCATATCAAAGCAGGGTGATACGCCAACCCCAGTAGACCTCTAAAGGGAAATGAGAGTATATGGGAATTTTTAGTTTTAACAACTCTCAATAAAAAAAAAGACCACCTCCATTCCTTTCATGCAACAGTCGCTTCAAATGTTTTGCAACACATTTGAGCAGAAACAAGTATTTAACCCTTCGATTACCCTTGCAGGGTGTTTCAGTCCTGGCTGTGTTTTGACAAAATAAGGGGAGAGAGTTCTTGTCCTGAAAAACACACTTGATATCAGCACTCTGAAAAGTATTGCACTGAGACCTCCTACATACTTTGATGTGTATTAGAAGTGTGCAGGAGTCAGGCTAGTGTTTCATGCTCACTGTTGTTGAGATTATATGTTTGTTTAGCACAAGATTTTTAGCCTTGTGCCTTTTTGTGCCTCACAGGAGGTATTTGACATCTGCATGGGACACGGTTGTTGAGGTTTGGCTCTGAGCTCCACCTTGCCTGGTTGTCCACTGCTGAGCAAGCTGGAGCCGGCAACCTTCCTCACAGCTTTAATAAAAATAAATCTTTCTGTATTATGTTAAAACTATGACTTCAATATGAGTAGATGGAGATGCTATGAAAATTCTTTGCCAATATCAGTGAAGATTACATCCAAGAAATAACTTCTCTTTGTGATAAGAAATTCATTATTCCTTTTGCCCATCAAATGAGGCTGTTGGCAACCCTTCTACCTTGAGTACACAGGAGCTGAGGGCATCAATAATCCTGCAAATCTGCAACTGAAACCAAACCTTTGTGCAGACTCCACTTTCCTCCCCTGTATTGCTTCCTTTCGCAGCCACCACGTCTTCTCTCTTCAAATACCTTTGAAGAACTGCCGGAGTTTAACTTAACTATTACATTTCTGGTGTTTGAAGTTAATCCTACTTCCACTGGGGTTTGCTGTATTTTGCTGAATGACAAATTTAGCTGAAATGCTTGAACAAATACAGCCTTGTCTCTCTGTACAACCAAACAAAACCTGGGCACATCATTAGTAATTTGATCAAACTTAAACAGTAACTAAAAGGTACCTACAAAAGGATGTGGGGTTTCCCATAAGTACAACCTTATCCTGCATCATGGTTATCACATGAGCAGAGCTCATCGTGGTCACTTGCTTTTCTTCTGATGTTATTCTGATTTATCAGCAGTTACTCTGCTACTCTTACAATCAACCATGGAATAAACTTCTTATTAGAGGAATAAATATAATTCACACGCTTTGAAGTGCCCATAGGATTTTCCAGACTTACACAGGACATCGTGATTGTCCTATTTGTTCTGGAGTTCAATGACAGAAATTCTGTCACAAAGCTTCAAGTCTTTCAACCTTTTCCAGTGTTTCATTAGTTCTCATTTTTTCACAGGTCTCTTGGTAGCATGTAAAGAGAAAAGGAGAAAAGATCAATGAAAGTTCACCCTGGTTTAATAGTTTTAGCCATACAGTCCTCTCTCCTCCAGTGTTCTTGTCCCTTATAACAGCTGAGCACTGTATTGCTTAATGCACTGTAAACCTGGGACCCCATACTACCTTGTTTCAGAAATCTAGAAATGGCACTAATGGACAATTAAAAAAAAATAAAAATCAATGAGAGGCATAAAGGCTCATCCCGGTCAGCAAGAATGGCTGGAGACTGGGCTGAGTGTAGGGACCACGGCAGGACCTGGCCCTGCTTTCCTCTGCACCAATTTGTGTAAATAAAACCGTAGCGTGAGCCTACTCTGAGGTAAGCTGACAGGC
Organism: Neopsephotus bourkii; assembly: GCF_033783945.1. Lineage (NCBI taxonomy): Eukaryota > Metazoa > Chordata > Aves > Psittaciformes > Psittacidae > Neopsephotus > Neopsephotus bourkii. Next base: position 2,248,458 of record NW_026901555.1, read on the forward strand.
TCACACTTAAGCACACTGTGGCTGTGACCCAACCTTTATCTGCAATTTTTTTATGTGATTTCTTCTTTTTTTGGTATTATGTGGTGACTTTCATCCTTCTCTCTGCCTGGGATGGGCTGCAGGCTGTACACAGGGTGACAGTTTCTGTAGGTTCAAGAGGGTCAAATTTTTCAACCCTCTTTAATTTTAAAGGGTGTTTGGATAAACATTGAAACTTTCAAAGCTGCATATAATGCAGCATCCCTGTTTCCTTTGAACATACCTACACATTCAGTGCCAACTCCATTTGGTTTATCGTACAATAAGACGTCATGTTTAATTTTATTTATGGGCTTAATATTCAAGTTTTTCACAAGTTATTCTTCCCATATGTGCCTTTAGAAATATGTTAGAAAAATCATTATGTACTGCTGCTAGGAGTAGTGCATTAAAAAGAAGATTAGCGTCCCGCTGATGGGCAAAAATCTGCTTTTAGCACTAGGTGAAGGCACTTGGTCCAAAATGAGCCATGAACCAAAGAGTTTACAGGTTATGGATGACTGGAGCATTATAATACTTTGTTCACTATCAAGTGCAATGCTTCCTCCTGTTTTAAAATTAAAATATCCTCTTAAATGCGCATCATTGTGTCTCCCTGCCTCTGTTAACAGACCTTGCAACCTGGTTTCTCCCCCCAAGAGGTCCTGTGCTCTTGACTTCAGCCTCTGGAATGAAGCAGGAGCATTCTGGAATTTGAGTGATCCCTTTGCACAAGTATGAATGAATGAAGCTTGCCTGATACTGTATTTCTTGTGTTAATTCATCAAGAAGCAAAACTGGCACAAGCACTTAGTGATGACAAAAATCAGTTTTCTGTGCTGATCCCTTCGCTGGCAGCCTGTGATATCTCTGTTGGCTGGTAGAGTTGATGCTATCCTTTGAAGGGTTGCTGTTAAACTTCTCACGTTGCTTGTATGTGGCCGTGTGTGTAGAAAGCACCACTTTTGGAGCACTTTAGGCCCTTCCTAAATGAAACCTGTTGCAAGTTTGAGACTGGGATTGACAGGATAAGGGGAACAGCTGTGGTGTTCCTCTAAAGCTAAATGTTGCCGGTTTTGCATAATCTGCAAAAATATGTTGTCAGGACGAGAGATCCAGCTGGCTCCCCGCCACCTTCCCCCTCTGCAGTGTATGCTGTGGGAGCGGGTGTATCATCTGGAGAGTAGAAGGTTTATCTCTGACACCAAGATGTCAACCTGGTACAGGAAAAAAAAAAACAGATATCTATGTGTATTTTAGTAACTTGCTATTCATCTTGTAATGTGGCCTTTAAAAAAAGAAACAAAGGGAGATGCAGTTTCTAGTTCTGTGATGCTGCAGGGTTGCATGTAACCGTGGTGCAGATAGAGGGGCTACACACTTGCTGCATGCTGCAGTGTTTGCATATGCACACCACAATCTTCTTAATACCCATGGTAAATCCTGCTGTCTGCTACAAGCTCTGTTTTGAATGTTAGGCTTGTTTGCCTTCTGTTTTTTAAGCTTATAAACACTTTGGGGCTGAAATTCCCACAGAAGGTAACAAGAGCTATGTTAACCCTCTGCAATGGTCTATTTAAATGAGATTATCTTGGCCAAGTGGGGCAAAAGGACTGAGAGAGCAAACTGGCAGCTGAGTGGGTCAGGTTTGGGACTGCAGTTGCTCCAGATTCACATTTTCAGCAGCACAACTGCACTGAATTTGGTGGGGTTTTACAGCAAGCACATAAGTAGAAGATTACAACCATTTTCAGTGATTGATAGGTTGATGTTGCTCATCTGCTTGGACCCAGGGCTCAAGAACTGTTGTTTACACCTGATCTCTTATGTTAAACTTATTGCTGCTACTACTTGTGGAGGCTGACAGAGACAGAGGGTTTGATGTGAGTCTTCCAGAATTATGTTTACTAGTGTCTGTATATAATGTTTTGTGATGTTATAAAATGCTCCTGTGCGTTGAGAAAATTAAATTCTGGTGGAAGTTGCAACTAAGAAAATTATTTGGTGTGGCTGTTTGTTCCTGGTGTTCTGCCAGAAATCTGGCTTTGGTGGCATGACTAAGGAATCAAAAACCCCCACCTGAAACCCTTGCTGCTGTTTTTTAAACAGTCTATACAAAGGTAGCAATTGGTTTGTGGGTTTTTTTAATTAGTATAAAATGAAAGATGATTATTTCAATATCCACATCTAATTTACATCTTAAACCAAAATGCTTGTCTTCAAAAGATGTTAGATAAAAACTGAGAAGAGTATGAGGGAGTAGGTGTGCTGATCTAGCTGGGGTGTAAAGGAGGCAGGTTTGACTCTTGTGGTGAGATTCATGGAGAGTAGTGGTTATAAATCCTGTAGACAGGATTCAGAAGTGGCTTAAGCTCTGAATTTGGTCTAGAATTAATTTTACTGCTGGTAATGTCTATTAATATTCAGAATTAATGAGAGGGGGTGAGTTTGGTGGGTGGTGTATAGAAGCTGTGATTTTATGTGTGTGTGCACAAATGTTAGGTCCATGGCTTGAAAAAGAGGAGGGAACAGGTGTAACAGGCTGTTTCCTAAGACATGGCAGGAAATTGCCTTTCCTTTGTCTGTGGCTCTCTTGTCAATGTGTTCCCAGTTCTGAGTCTTCCCTATTCGTGCCTGTGGACACATTGCTGAAGATAAGGCTTGGCTTTGCCTCTCCACACACATGCCTGCAAGAGCAGGGCTCCCAAGCCTTGCTGCAATGCTCTGAGAAAAGATGTTAAGTGCTAAAATACCATGAGACTGTATAAATACCAAAGGTGGGTTCCATTTTATGTAATATAATAGCAAACTCCTGGTTTTATTTATAACACTGTATATATAGAATATGCACATATATATACATATTCTGGAGTCTAGTGAGGAGGCTGCTTAGAGATTGCTTGCCCTGTGTTGTGAGCAGACTAACAGCAAAAAATCCCCCAAATGTGTATATTTTTCTTTGGGTGATTCTTGAAGTCTCTTTTATTTGCTACCAACATATATACTTAATCTTATGGAAACCTGCATGGCATTTTTTTATTTTGCCTGATTGATTTCCTTCTTTTGGGTTGTTTATCCTTCAAATGTGTATTAAAGGTATGAGGAAAGTATTTACTGAGCTGTTAAAGAATGATCCCTAATCAAGAAGACATTTTAAATGAAAAATTAAAAAATGCAAAATTCAACAGTACCTCAAAACACTTTCAGAATCCTCATGATGCTTTAGTAGAATGATCTGAAACAAAAGATTTTTAAAAACATCCTTCATCATCTCCAAGTAAAATAGTACTTCTTCTTTTTTTATCAATTCTTCTGCCTACCGACTAAATTGCCCACAAAGTTGTTATTAGATTAAGTAATGAAGGATTGAAATGTTAGAGGAAGAAAAGGCTACCTCCACTATTGTTCCTTCCACCGTACCAAGCGTGGTTAAGTAACTTCAGCCTTTTCACTCTTTTAATATATCTCAGATTGGTATCTGCTTAAATCATAACAGCTTACCCCTGCCAATAGTAAAATGCAGGCATGCTTCACGTAGCCTTAATTTGTTTTGAGATCCCATCTATTATCTATGGAAACCTGCTCTCTCAGCAGGATGAACTTCTCTGTGAGAAAGTAAATTGATTGTAACGTGGCTTGGGTCCCAGCATGCAACGCTTATTACAGCTCTCCCTTCTGATGCTTCGCAGAAATGGGTGGAAGAAAGAGTTAAGTCAGCCCTTAGCATCTCCCATAATTATTCCTGGCCAATTGTATCCAACTGGAAACTCACAATTTGTTACCACTTAGTTGGTTTCGGAGAATGAAGAGGATTCATTGCTTTTTGCAGGCGTTCAGATCTTTTGTTCACAGTTTCGAGAAAATTGCAATCTCTTTTCTTGCTACTGTTCCAGCTTTAGCCATGCTTGGTTAAGTCAATGCTCAGGTTTCTCTGGATTCACATGTGCTAATCTGGTAGCATGCAGGGTTTTTTTTCCTTTTACTGCTTTTTCTTGAGTGCTTTGTTTCTCAAACTGATGCTAGCAGAGCATTTATTTTTACAATCTTAATATTGTTACGGTGACTCCAGTTTCAAAATTTTGCCTGTGTTTATGGGGTGAGCATTTACCTGAACCACATCTTAGTGTTTTCTGAGCTTCACAAGAGAATAAAACACTTGTATAGGCATAGGGTAATAAAATTCATGTGGCAACATTATATAAACTAGCATCCATGTGCTTGCTTATAGATTAGTCAGCTCTTGTAAGAGGTGTCAGTAGCTCCTATGGGATAAGCATGGCTTGTGTCTTCATGGAAGAGAGTCTGGAAAATTTAGTAACTGAAGGGTTGTTTTTTAATAGAAAGAGAATGAGTTACAGGATGCTGATTCTGATTAACCAACTGTGACAGATGGTAATTCTTCTCTCTAAATGTGGCTTAGAGAAATTAAATTCAAGGTGATTTCAGAACTCTTTAAGAACTGCTGAACCCAACTTAAAGAAAAAACAAAAAGCAGAGCAGAACACCTTGAAGTTTGCTTTGTTTGCTCTTGCATAGGCATCTCTGAAGACAGGGAGCCAGCTTCGTTCCCAGGGAGTCACAGGGACCTTTCCACTCAAGTGTGGTTTCCAGGGTCTTTTTTAGTGCGCTGTGGTATTGGCCTGGGAAATTTGTCTGGTCGTGCAACCTCCTTTAACCTAAAGAATAGTAATTCTTATTATCTCGGGAAATCCTGCTACTCAAGATAAATGTTTTGGAGCCAGGTGAGTGAATTATTACACTTTTTCTAGGAGATTGGTTAGCTGAGTTCTGCAAAACTTGTACCGTATGTCTTTTGAAGGCCTGTTTGTGGGGTTGGATCAGCACAGAAGGTCTGAGACCTTCACATTGTAATTCTCAGAGCATTGATTTGTATTTGATATTTAAAGGGGTCTCAATTTGCCAAGACAAAACCAGCTGCATTCATTTGGTTTTATACTAACAATCTACGAATAGCGAAATATTCCTCTTCATTGAATTGAGTCATCATAAATACATTGTCTCAAAACTGGACTCAATTTCACTTTAAAAATATCTTAATCTTACTGTACAGCCCAATTATTTGTCTTAAAAGAGGGTATGAAACTTCAGACTGCACAAAGTTTAAATTTCTTTTTATGAGGGGTATAACCCTGCACGATTTACACATGAAACTAAAATGTAAACTTTTAAGGTGTTTTTGATAATAATGTCTCTAGAAATAGCACACAAACTGAAATAACAGCGTTCATAATTCTGATTTTTAAAATGAGAAAGCATCTTGTAAGGGGTGTTGGAGTTATCTGAACCTAACTGGAAGGACAGTTTCACTGGTTGTCCCTAATAGATCAAATACAAGATTGTACTTTGGCAGGAGCAATACTTGTGGCAAGACTGAGCCTTAATATTGAGTCTTGTATGAGGGATGCACCCCAGTGAGAGCAGAGCAGCGAATCCCTGTGCTGGAACATGTACTCCTGTCCCAGTACTTTAGTTGATACACATGTGAAGAAGAAAGTGAGTCAACTGCAACGGTGTGACATTCAAAGCTTTAAAGGTTTCCCAACATCCAACAGGATGGCTCTCTTCAGCTATTACTCTTTATGTAACTGAGCTCTTCTAGCACAAACATAAATCTCTTTATGTATAAAACATAGTGTTTCAGCTATTTTGTGTTATCTTGGAGTCAGTGGTTTAAATATGAGCTCTTGAAATTGCTTTTGTCAGCTGTGGAATAACTGAGTTGGAAATGCATATCTATTTATGTGTATACCTTTATATTTCACTCTAGACATGTGTATGTGCACATAGGTATTTATACCAGATTCTGTGTTCAGTTAAATTTTAGGCAAATTCTTGCACTGATTCTGTCAATTATTTGAAAATTGACAGAATTTGAAAAGTATGCACTATGCAAAATTATCCATGGAAGTTTCTAAGGATAATTTTTTGCTCCATTGTTGGTTATGGAGTTTGAAACACAGGTTGCTTTTCTTGGATGCAAATGATGTGTTCATTTTCCCTTTTCTGGTTGGATGAGTTTATCCCTCTGGAGAGGTTTCTATGGTGCATGTTCCCAAGTATTAGTTGAAAATATGAATTTTCTGTAGGTTTTCTCTAATACGCACATATGCTGCCGGTTGCTTAAACAAACCTGCCACTAAAGGCAGCCTTAAAGGAAGATAATGAATTCTCTTTGTGTTCTGATAGTAGCTTTTTTTTTTCTGTAAGACTTGTGCCTGTGCAGTCTTGCAGAGCAACCCCAAACAGCCTCTTTTTGGACACACTTACCTGATTCCCAGGGACTAGACTTGAGAGGGGTGACCCTGCTGATTATCTGTTCATAAAAAAGATTAAAGAGTTTGAACAAACTGAAGCTACTTCATTAAAAATGTGAAGAAACATTTCCAGGTTGTTGGCAGGTGTTATTTAATGCTGCTGTTTGCTAGCAGTAATGCTTTGTGGTTTGGAATAGCTCTTTGTACCCAGGAATCTGAATCCCCAGCAGATATTATTCATTTTGTTTCAGGGTAGAAGGTGAAAAATATTGTATTTAATGGGCAGGTATAATAATAACATGTTGTGTTAATCACTGTGTGAAGCTGAGGTATGGCATACAGCCCTAGCTGGAAAACAAGCGCTGAACCACTGATGCATCCTCTCCCTACTGCACTCATACCAGTGGGTTTCCAGAGTCTCCTGCTCTTCAGGTCCAATGGACATGGGAGGCCCACCCACCAGAACCCATATCCTTCCTGCTGCTTTGGGTGCCAGCATCACACATCCTGTTCCCCCATCTTCTACCTTCTTTCTCCACCTGCCTGCAAAAGCTACTCTGCAGCAAGGAGCTTGGTCCTGCAGTTGGGAGCATCCTCTCTTTGTCCAGCCACAGGCAATCAATGTGCTCTGTCAGACTGGAAGAAGCATGCTCTGATTGACTGCATGGTTTTGGCATCCTGTAACCTAGTAACAGCAAAGCTGGCGGCCTTTCATTATTTTTAATGCTTGCAGAATGATTTATGAATACATATTTTATATATATTCTAACATCTCATGTGCATCATGGAAGAGTATTACAACTGTTATCACGCAAATCAAACAGTACTGTGCTGAGTACATTTAAAGTAGTACAACGCAATGTAGTGGTTGCATTAATGGCAACTGATAGCATTTGCAGTCTGAAATTTAACTATGTGATCATTTGTATGAAATCGTATTCTGTATTTTGCATACTTTTAGGAAGAAATTAGAGACTTAAATTAACACTTGGTCATTATTCTTCTATCATGTGCTCTTATTACCTCATGAGGATTAGTGAGATGATGGTCATATATCTGTAGTCATGTGTGCCAATTCAACATTATCGGTATTTACTCTGATTACCCTGCTGTAGAAAATACTTTACATTATCACCAAATGGTCTTAAGTGAGATTTTCCTACAAAGGCCAGTAGTGCTAATCTGATTAGATGTTGTGAAGTGTTAATATGTTCGATAATCAATATTTAATAAGAATTATGGAAACAGATCTTCTTCATGAAAGGTATTTAGTGATTTTATTTGATTTGGATAATTGCTTGCTAAGTGTATTGGATTATTTGTTTTCTTTTCTGCACTGAATGAAGTTTCCAGGGGAGAGTAAAAAACTCCCATACCTCAAATCTTGATGACTAGTTCCTCAAATTAAATTAACAGTCTTCTCTCTGCACTGTGTTAATTCTGATAGGTTTATACAGTTCTTAATTTTTTTTTCTTTCATCTTTTGCACTTTTTTAATTTGCTGTAGAGAAAAGATGTTGAAAGTCATGTTTCTCCCCTTTAGAGTGGCATTTATTGGTGGTGAGTGACTGAAAGAGATGGCTGTGTAACAAAGTTCAGCTTTATTTGTCTTCTACCTGCAAAGCAGATGATAAGTGCTACTGAGAGATGGAAAAGTTCATTCTCTCTAGCAAGGTTACTCTTCTTGATGAGCATTAAAAGATAGCTTTAAGCCATTCACAATTATGACCTTGACTAGGAAAATGTAAGTTAATAAGGCTTCAACAAATTATGGTCTTTTTGGTCGATTTGCCTAGTGAACTGTTAATTGTAAAACTGAAAGACATTATGTTCAGCTTTCTCTATCACATCTTTTGTGTTTTAACAGTGACACTTCATTGAGTGCAATTAACAAAGCCTAGGAGATTTATTAACACACTTCTTCATGGCCAATGATCCATTCCACTTAAGACATAACACTGTAAAATGCACATTATCTCCTTTTGGCACTTACAATAATGCTTCATGAACTAGGAAGGCATATGTTAAAGCAGATAAAATAGCATTATTAGCTGACAAATCTTACAATTTATTAGACAGTTAATTTATCAGCTTAAAAGACACTTAAAACAGCTGTGCATTTAATGTCTTTTTAATGTATCCAGTAAAACTTGCATAATTGCCTGTAGTGCAATTTATTTTTAGCTATGTTGCAAAATGTCTGCATTTACTGTTTACATCTTCTTTAATTTTTCCTGCAAGGCTCATCACATCTAGGCACAAGCCCTAACAATGAGGGCAGATAATCAGATAAAAAGACTTCTTGTACAAATGGCTGCCCATGAATGAACTATTCAAAAGTACATGCTGAGCTGGACCAAAGAGTTCTAGCATTTTATCTCCACCCCAACGGCAAGAGGGAGAAAAAAAACCAGGGGTGCCTGGTAGGCAGCACGGTCATGGACTGCGAAGCACGGCACATCAGAGACTGAGGATGTCTGCCTTTACTGGCATTAGCATTTGGAGCCCATTCAGAGCCACATGTCTGGGGTGTAAACTAACAAGGCTTCGAGACTGCATTAGCAGAGGTGTTTCATTTTATAATTAAGGTAACTGCTCCCTGCAGATCAATTGTAGCAGACCTAAGTACTATCTGTGAAGAAAGTGTTGGAGAGGATACACATTTAATGACTCCAATGCATAAATGGGCTGTGTTTGTTTATTGCTCTCTAATTTAATGGAACCTTTTGTTAAATCTTTCTGGCTTTTTTCTGTCTTTCTTTTTTTTTTTTTTTTAACATACTGCTAGTAATGATTTCTGTGGGAACAAAGGGTGTTGCTTATTAAAATAAAAAGTCAAACATTGCCATTTCCATTAATTAAATGCCAGATTAGCTTAATCGTTTTATAAATATTGGGTATAATCTATTTACAGAGTGAAATCAGATTTGCAGGTTCTGGCATGTAGAGTACAAGTATAGAAGTACAATTCTTGCTTTGCAGAAATCAGGTAAGGGTGGGAGCTGGGGCAGGTTAGACCCATGTCTGCACCTGGGCTCCTGAAACAGAGCAGCAGTAGGTTTACAAAACACAAGGGATACAGAAATATAGGCAACTTTTGTGCAGTAATAGGTGACTCCTGCAAAGAGGAAAAAAAAAAAAAAGCTCTTCTGGAGAGTTTCCAGATTCCAAATTCTGAGAGTAGACAGATCTCAAAATGTCCAGAGCCTGAAAATGTGTGCAATCCATCAGCATGAGCAATGCACCGAAAGAAAGTATATAAAAGGAAAAACACAGTTTCGGGAAGGGGCAAAGGAAAAGAGGCAAAATTTTCATCATGCAAGGCTATCTTAATGGTACAAGAAACAGAGAATCAAAGCTAAATCCTCCTAAAATCCTTTCATTGTGTCAGGATGGCTTTCGTTTTTTCCTTAACGTAGTTACTCATTCAGAATTACTACATTTGATGTAAGTTTACAGAAGTGCTGAGTATCTACGGTGCCAGCATTGTAATCCTACTTAGCCTCTAAATTACTACCAAAAACTTTTCCCATAAATGACTTACATTAGTAGTCTGGCAATATGATAAATTGTTCAAATGAGTGGATGTGAGGAAAATGAATGAATTATTGAAGTCAAGTACAATAGAAGCATATGGATACCTACATTCATTACAAGAAAATTTTATGTATTACATTTAATTAAACCTAAACATGTAATAGTGCATTATTCATGCAAAGATAGTCATCTAATGAGAGCTGCTTCACAGTTTGATTAGTGCAGCATTGTTGACTATTTCATTGCTGTACAGTAAGTTGTTGGAGAATTGTCCTTGTCCCACTTACAGCTGAGTTGTGCTTGGCGGTGAGTAATTCTTAAGTTGCATATCTTTTTTTTATGAGAGATTTTGTAGTCTACCACCACAGAAGTAAAGTGCTCTTAAAGTTCTTTCTCATTTCTCTTTTCCATCAGGACATCATCATGCATTTCATGTTCTCTCAATATGTCTTTAAGAATTTAATTTCTATTAATTTAAAGGTAAAATATATATTGGGCAGGGAACTACCACAAATATCTGTTCTTATTTAGGCTAGTATCAAAATGGGGCAATGCTGTAGATGAAGAACAGCATCAGATCTGAAGTAGTACTTTCTTATGGAAAGTGAAATTTAACCTTTGAAATCTTGCTTAGGCATAATCCACCTCATTACAATAATAGTTATTTTATGAATCAAATGATTCCATTTTGTGATTAGCTTAAAAGTAAGCTCACCTGTAATCACAAACACTTGAGAACCTTTTCGTATTCCATATTGGGAAGCTTTCAGATGTGGAAAGAAGATGATCCATTGCAAAATGATGGGTTGATGGTACAGTTTTCTCATGTGGAATGTTTTATTTAAAATCAGTAATTTTATAAAAAGATTAAAATTTACAAAACCAGGAATATTAAGGTTTTTTATTTGGGTTTTTTTTTTGTTTATTTGGTTTTGGTTTTGTTTTGTTTTTTTGTCAAAACTTTGGGAGTCCTTCTCTCCAAACTGGTGGGTCTTTAGGAATACAGTTTATAAATAAATCTGGCTGTGGGGTCTAACTGCCCAGGTTCCTGACATAGAGTGTATGACTTGAGGTGTAACCTCTCTTCAATGGCTTGTTTCTACCTCATGAACTACGAATGTGTGTGGAAAAAGGAAGTGTTGCCTCTGAAATTCAGACTTTTCTAAAGAGCTGTGCAACCCCTGTTTTTTGAGAGGTAAAAAGACAGGGTAATTTGTAGAAAGCTCATCTTAACATGAGAGTGCAGATAAACTTGATACGCGCTTCTGAGCAATTGGGCAGCTGAAGGATGTGAGGAGCTGGAGGCCACGGGACTTTCCCTTATTCTGTAATTACACCAGATTACTCTTTCCTGTCTTTCCTACTTGGGACCATGCGATTTGGAGAGTTTAGGAAAAATAAATCTGGAAACAGGATAATAGTTCCACTTTGGGATTGTTAGTATATGAAACAACTAAAAATTTGTTCCCTTGTACATGGGGCAGTTCACTGCCTTAAGCTAATTAGAGCCTGAAAATAGTTGGTTTTGACATCTTCTGATAAAATTTCATTTGATCTTAGAAAAATACTGTTTAATTTCAAGGCTATTATACCACACCTCCCTGTTTTATTAGGTAGTATTTGTCTTCCCTGGTGTGTGAAATACATCTCCTCAACACTGTTCTCTCAGCAGTAGTCTTTATAAAAGGCTATTTTTAAAAACCTACCTGTAAGCAGACATTACTAGTTTTATAAGAAACATGTTGGGTGTTGTGGGGCATGGACTGAGGGCAGCAGGAGTGTGTCCATGTTGGTGCTGGAGTCTTTTGGGGAAAGGATAATTGGGAACCAGTGATGCTCCGAGTCCACTGCCTGGGATTCTGCAAAGTATTAGTTACAGGTCCAGCTCTGCTTTCTCTAAAGACCTGAGGACAGAAAAAGAAGCAGTTCTTCCCACAGATTTTACAGGAAGCAATTAGAAAACCAAATCCAGTAAGTTTCCTTTACAAAAATAACTTAGAATATGTTATACAGAAGAGTATATATCTCATTCCATGCTCTAAAATAGTAAATAAACTTCTGTTCTTCTTTATACTTGTTTTTGAACTTAACCTGCCCTCATAGAAGATGAACCTGTAGCTATAACTAGTTTTGGATCATGTTGTTTTTTCCTCTGAGCATCAGAAGCCAGATGTTTTCAGTGAAAAAAAATTAATGTCCTAAATAATTAATATATTGAAGTACTGTAGCCACAGCCCATCTGCTGCTTTAGGCACTGCTGTTTATGAGCTAGGATCAGATCATCTTTTAATTCCTGGAAGATTTTTGGTTTTTTGGGTTCATGGGTTTTTTTGGTTTGGATTTGTTTTGGATTATTTTTCCCAATATTATTATTGTACCTGGAAATTCCCCCAAAAGAGTAAGAACCTTTTGAAAGTTCAAAGATGGTAATACCTTGACAAGTAATGGTCTTTCCAGCTGGACTTGTATTCTGACAGCTTCACTGAAGTCTGTTTTCTTCAGATGTTCTACATAAATGCCTTGATTTAATCACTTTGATTTCAAATTCTGTGAAAATTTTTATTTTAAACCTTGGAATTCACCTCTTTACAGCCCCTCCTCTGTCCTTGATTTTACAGTATGTCCAAATCCCTGCCACTGAAATAGCCAGTTGAGCAGAGTTCTACTTCTCCACCACCTTTTTATCATAACCAGATGCATGAGTTGCCTGGTCTTAACTAAAGTAACTACCAAGCTTTGAGCAGGTTACAGGACTACTTGGTTTCAAAAGATTAAAGACAACACTGTCTACTTTTTATCATAGTTATGTTACTGCTTCACTTTGGAGTTAAATTGCTAGAAGGATAATGTAAGTAGTGAGCTGGATTCACTTCTCCAGAGATATGTTCAGCATCATGAGAGTTGACAGTGCACATAGCTCAAGTTAAGAAGGTACCATGTTTTCTGCTCTGAATGCTTAAACACAGCTACATTCCAAATCTGTGTCCCTTTTCTGTCAAATTTGGCACATATAGGCACAAAGAGGGCTGTATTTCCACTGGTGTATGGTGATAGCTTAACATTCCTTGAAGGAGGACGGGGAGTCCTGCTTCTCTATCAAGTTGCTGGTTAACTGCCACTGCACACAGATGTTTTCGTTCTGCAGTGGGTATTAAAGTTAAAATGCCTTAGTTTAAAAGACAGCAGAGAGCATTACCTCGTGAGGGTACCTTTGAGTTGAGAGTACCTTCTTCCCTGCATATTGCTTTGGCAAGGCTCAGGGTCATTGTCACAAACTTTGAAGTTCTCAGGTTCATGCTAGAGAACTTCCTGAGCTGTCCCTGGCCCCTAGACTGTCGTCTTTTCCAGCCTCTGTGAAAGGAAGGACTTACTTGTACATTCCAAACCAGTCACCTGCAGAATCTCTGTGCATGTTCTCCTCTGTGTATTGCCTCATTACAAGTTCTTAATGAAGATCTCACCCATTTCATTGATGGCCTAATGTTTTACCATAGTAAACAACATCAAAGCATGGGAAAAAGTAAAGGGAAGAAAAACACCTGAATGAGATAATACCTCTCCTAAAAAAATACTCATTTGAAAATGCAGTCATTAGAGCAGAGTAATTTTAGCATTAGTTTTTTGTATAAATTATTTAACCCGTATATATTGGGTTGTACAAATACTTATATTTAGAAATATAAAGTTTGCATTCTGTACTCTGTGGCCTTAGGATTGATGCCAAAGCATACACTGTATACTGGGGATTTTTGGGTTGGCTGTCCCCAACTTTCTTTGAAGCAATGAGGAAGATCGTTTTGGGACGTAAATAAACATTTTTAGAGTTAAAAAAATGATCCAGCTGTTCACATCCGATGACTGATGGATTTGCATTTTGCATTCTTTCAGCATATGCATACTATGTAGACAGAATAGCTCACTACACTCTATTGTCAGTAATTTTCCCATCGTAATGAAATATGACATCAAACTTGATGTCAATGGCACACAAAGTTTAGGAGCATCAGGCCCTCTACTATTGGAGTCCTAAATATCAAAATAATGATGTAAAAGCTCTTCCAAATTGCAATACTGTGGCTAAGTACAGGTCAGACCAGTCAGAAGGTCAGCTTTCTGCCATTCTCTGGCAAGCCTGAAATGAACCTTTATTTGCCAAAAGTGTGCGAGATCTTCACACGGATACAATGCTAAGGGAACAGCAGAATCAAGGATAAAAGTAATTTTTTGCTCATTTTAATCCTGACAGCTAAGAATGTTGCTTAGAGAAGTTGACAAAAAAAAAATACTTTTAATGGGCTGAGAGAGAAATCTGCAAAAAGTGCACAGGTATAAATGTAAATTGAGAATTTTAATGTGTATAGTATTTATTTATACTTCTAAAACATGAGGGGGTCTGCCTGCGTAAGGAGAGGGGTGCTCTGGAGAGTGGGAAAAGATGTACAGTAATTCTTCAAAGTTTTGGTGGTTTGAAAGTCACAGGAAGGGAAGAGGTCTGCCTCCTATGGAGAGAAAATATTTTCTTGCACCAGGTCAGTGATCTTCAAATGAAAAAAACCTTTAAGTAGATTTAGCGATATAAAAGCGTAACATCTAAGAAATCATTTCAGAGAATTGGCCTAGTGGTCTAAGTCAACAACGTGCTTTTATGCAGCCCCAGAGATGGTGATGATGCTGGCAGAGCCTGTTTGGACTGCTGAATGAGCCTGCAGTTGTGGAAACGTTAATCTACAGACTTCTAATTGGGGATTGGGAATGTATTCCACACTCTGCAGAATACAGACATGAAATCAAGGTGATGCAATCACATAAACCGGTGTTGTATTATAGAAGTGGGAATTTAAGCTCTCGTTCATGCTCTTGTACCTTTCTCCTCACCCCAGTTTTGTTCAATTGGTACTAGTGTGTCAGCCTGGATTTTCAGTCCATTTAATCATCTGCCTCTATCTTTCCCCTTGTTTGTTTCTATCTCCACGCTAAAAAGTCTGCTTCTAACATGTTATTGAATAAGGCAGCACTCTGTATGCTGCAGAGCACTTTCCCTTAGTGGTGATAAAATGGTGATAAAAACGAAAAGTGACACTTCAAACGTGAGCCTGGTTTTGAGCTTCAGTGCATATTGCTATTTCTCTCCCAAACACAACTCTTTATTTTTTCCTCTCAACAACTGATCATTTTGAAAGAAAATAAGGATGCACATATGGTATGCAAGTCTTCCCAATATCTAACGGTGTGATCTGCAAAAATTTTGTGACCCATCAGCATATTTGAGCCTATGGTACTGCAGAAGCTACTAATATTTAGAGAGAGTATTTTATCTGCGAGAAAGGTTTCCATCTCTGCTGTTGCTGTGGGTTGGGCTCACCAGTATCCTGCAGCTGCTTTGTGGGGATGCAGAACAATGATAAACTTGTTTGGGTTTAATTCTTTACTGGGTTTACAGCAGGTTTGCATCGCTAAAAGTGCATGGTTTCAGGTGCATCTGCTCCCCACCTCTCTTCCTACCCTCTCTCTGATGGCTTAAACTAGTATAAGAGTTGCTACATTAATTATTCTCTCCTTTTAATTAATTAAAGCAACTCAGAATGTGCTGAAATGTGGCTGCAGGGACGGCTGGGAGAAAAAAAATACAGGCTGAGAGAAATCTCCCTTGGGAGGCTCAGTGGAGCTGCCCTGCTGTAGTACCACTGAAAGAGGCACAGTGCTGGGGAAGTGGGGGCTCTCAACACTGACTTGACTCTATTTTCTTTACATGGCTTCTGCAAACCCTGGTATTAACCTCAGTCATCTTCTCTTTCCTTCCCTCTACATATTAAGCTTTCTGCTTGTCTACTCGTTTGTATTTGAAGGAAGAAAACATTTCTACTCCTAAAGCCTGGAATTTTCATAAAGCAGTGCTTGGAAGGTGATGGAAAGAGCACTGTCCCCTGTAATTTATGTTGAAGCTATTCCTCTTTTTCATTTCTGTTTGTGCTTAAACCATTTTTCCAAGATGTCTCTCCCGTTTTTCTGAAGCCTGGGGGCAGGGCAAGCTCTTGGTGCTGCTGTGGGCTTGGCAGCATCCATTTTTAAACACTGTTCTTTAAGGACGCAGTGCAGGAATTGGAGCTCTGAAGAGGACCAAAAATGATGAAAGATGCAGAAAGAGTAGGTCGGAGGCAGGGCTGAATGAGCTGGGTTTGTTCGGCAGAAAAGTCAATACCTCCTTCTCTCTGTTGCGCTTAGGAAAAGAAGAAATTAGCTTGCTTTGCTGCAAAGATTTTGGATAAAAAGGCTAGTTAAACATTAAGACAGCCCTGCTAGGAAGGTGAGAGATCCTCTTTTCAGTGCGTTTTTGTGAACAGGCTTGTCAAACTCCTGCTGGGAATAACATAGGTGAACTCCATCCCCCTCAGTGGACAGGAAAGTTAACTCAAGTTTCCTACCACCTTTCTCTGCTTCTAATGCCTATGTAAACACAGGAACATAAAAATATTGCCTTTTTCTACACAAGGCTGTGAAAAAATATATGTATGGTATGGTTAATATTTTATCACTGCTCTGAGCTATAAAAAAAAGAAATTGGCACTGCTTCCAAAGTTGTTGCAGAAAGGATGGATAATTTATAAGAAAAATGTGATGACCATCCCATCTCCTCTTTTTAAAACCTGGCAGGTTGAAATTATGATACATAGGCAAAAAGTGCCTATTTTTATTTAAAGGGGGGAGGGTAAAGTTGATGAGTACAGTTGCCACAATAGCCTTGCAAAAAACTTCATGAATGTGCAAATCCCATAGAAATGTGCAAAGATTTCGTTCTTGTGGATTGGGCACTTAATGCAATGGTAGCCCAAGTAATGCAAATAATTCTTCAGAGCGCTAAATTATATTTAAGTGTAGTGGTTGATACCTAGCTACCTGGAGGTATCACCTACACAGGTGATATAATAAATGCCCAGATGCTCTTTAAAAATCTAACATTTAGAGTGTTGTATTTTGCCATGGTTTATTGCAGTTGGCCTCTGTTTCCACTGGATGCCTCTGTACAGGTCTCCCCTCCTTGGTCCTCTACTGCAACAGCCCTTTTTATGCCCACAGGTCGCCTCACTGTATCTACCTGAATATCCCAATAGCTTGAGATGAGGAAAGAGTGATTTATTTTTAAACATATATATATATATATTTAGTTCTGTCATAACCTTAATGCAGATTTGAAACTGGATTTTGTGTTTCATGATTTGTTCTTCCCACACACATGCGCATATTCCCACTCCCCCTCAATGAGGTAATTGCATGACAACTAGATTAATATCTTTTACATACTTATTAAACTCAATAAGTGGTCCTGCGCAAACAATTGGTATTTAATTACCATATTATCATTCTACTAAATTTTAATTACTGTTCATTTAAAATACCTCATGTTATCATTCATGTTTAATGCAGATTTGTTTCTCTGTAAATGTTTCTCTGAATCCTAACTTTAAGTTGAACTAACCTGAAAAGTAATGTGGATTTCTCGGGAGTGATTTTAAGTTTAATGCAGATTTAAGGTATTACAGTGCATTATAGAAAGGGAAAATGCAACTACCAGCCAGTATTGGTCATATTAAAGAGCATATGCTTTTGAACCAGAATTCAGGAAATGTTGAACAACTTACTTTTCAGATCGGTTTGCAATGAAATTTCAGCTTAAAAGCTCTTAAGCCAGGGAAAATTAATATTTATCAGCTGACAATAAGATGATTGTTAAGAATCAGAACAGTTCCAAACTTGGAAAGGAACTTTAAAAAAGACTAAAATCACAGTCCTACAGTAAACTTACCTCTTCCACTGATCATTGTTTTTACCTCTGACAAGTATCAATTTTCTAGATCTCATCCATGAGTCACTTAATTACTCCTCAGAGAGAGGCAAATACGTTATAATATTGCAGGGAAAAAAACAACCACCTCTGATAGGTAAAATCATCACACCTTGTCAGTTCCTGCAGCAGGAGGCAGAGATCCAGATCTTGTGATCAGATTCGGTTACATCTCTTTGGTTTTGTTATTTATTGATCAAGGATATTTAAAATGAAACAAGATTATTTTCTGTATTTCTATATATAAGATCTTGTGCAGTTGTTGATGACTCTACCCAGAAAGGTCATATGCTCTGAATCAGAGCATTTTTCTCTGCTGCTTCTCTCTGCCTGTTGCGTTCATTGAAATTAAATCTCTTCAGATAGCTCTGCAAATCCGTTGTGCTTTCTACAACCAGGCATGTGAAACTATAAATATCTGTATTCTGGCAACAAGATTTCCCAGATTTCTGAAGAATCTCTATTTTTCTTCTCATTTTTGTTTCTATAGGTGGTACTTGATATTACCTATTTCTTTTCATTGTGAAAAACTGTAATTCAGCTCGGTTCTTATAAAAATCATTAGTTTATAAGGTCTTTTTTTCCACTTAAAGCATAGATTATAAAAAGGAAATTTAGTAATGGCTTGGAAAAATCTTCTTCCACATGGTTAGATAGTTTGAGGAGATTCAGTTTTGTGGGGTTATTTTTGTTGTTATTGCTTAATTACCTTCCAGAAAAGTTATATATATATATGTATCTGTATATATATATATTTTTTTTTACTGTAACCAGAAGATTTTTCTTAGCAATTAAGTTCATAGTAAGGTTCCATAAACTCCTGTAATGACTTCATAGTCTGTCAGTGTTACATAACTATTGACTTTCCTTTGGTTATAGGACTGTTACTTTTCTGATTGATTTAATCATTCTATGTTACATTTATATATCTCCTGGCTTTTATGAAACTCTATTGACTAGACTATCTTTTAAGGACTGACCCAAAGACAAGTGAAATCCAGGGGAAGACACAGTAGCCCTCAGACCTGTTGCATGGATCTTGCTCCTGCATGGTTGATATTACTCATAGGTCAATTTGAGAGCATACCTCTCAGTATGATAAAATAATAATTTTGTACTTTTCTGTTGGGACATTTATCATAATGGAGAACAAGGCAATTCTCCCTGTTCACAAACTGCCAGAATTTGGTTCCTGTGGGAATTACTTCTTTCCTAATTATACCAGGTTTTGTTCATATTTTACCCAGGCAAATAGCCTCATTTCTTTCAGGTGAGTTTATTTGCATGAATTGTGTTGTCTCAGGATTGGCATTTCTATGAATCAGTGAGAAATACTGAGTTGTTTCTAAGCTGTGTATAATGGGCATAATAGAGCCTTAATTTTCTTAGAATACATTTAGTATGCAAACACTTTCACAGGACCAATTTACTTATTGAAATGAAATTTGTACAATATATTAGTGGTAGGAACTATTGAACTAAAACATTTAAACCACTGCTGGACTTCAGAGGAAATCAATCATGCCTCAATGAAGAGATCTGCTGGGCAGAGCCTCGGCACTGTGAAATCCAAGCCGAGTTGCCATTGTGTTCATTTGGCCTGAATGAGAGAAAAGACAAATTTACTGACTTGGGCTCCACTTTGCTTAGACCCCACATATTGTAATTTTTATAACACATATTCACTATAACACTTTAGCTTAGAGAGTTTGTGCATTAAATTATGTTAGGTTACGATACTTAATGGCTTATAGGATATAGTTAGTACCCGGGAGGCTAATTTGTTTGCATTAGTTGGACGGGTCAACTGCTTCAAACATGCAGATTATAGAACTACTGGTAGATTGCATTACACAATTTAAATAAATAGTAGCAATTTGTCAATGTCATCTTAGCTTCAACATTTTCCTTTTAAACCCCAGGAAATAGTAGTTCCAATTAAATTGACCTTTTCTTTTCTGCATCTTCATGTTATTAGTAGATAATGCTTAGTCTTTTAGCAAGTAAAAAAATAAAATAAAATAAAAATGCTTCCAAAGTAATGATTCACTTTCAGTAAACTTTCCAGACAAAATTACTTTCTTTATAAACAAATGAATTGCATTTAGCTACGCTCTAAATTTTACAAGTCAGATATATATATACGTCAGTAATAGATTAAGACACAAGAATTGCTGTATCTCAGTGATTAGGTCTTTGGTTTCAGGGGACAATTGCAGTTTCTTGTCACTGCAAACCTTGAAGTTGTACTACTCATTTTGGAGACAAAGCAGCCAAAAATACATAATGGCTGAACTGTCCATATGTTAGCTACTCTCAGCAAATCCTAGATGTCTGGATGTTAAGTCACTTTTGGGATTTGGATGTAGGCATTTACTTAGTTAGTCTTGTAGCAGTATATGAACAGGATTTGAAACATGGACCTGGATGTCTCATGGGAAAATAGAAATGATGAAATACTTAGATTGTCCTGTAGCATAGAAGAGTTATGCTACAATCATGACCCATGCAGTACTACAGTGCAATCAATGCAGCTTTACTATGTCCATGTGATAAAAAAAGTGCTTTACTTCTTTGATGTCCTCCTGACAAACATCAGCAGTAAGCTTGATAACACCAGAATTTTGTCCAGTTTTGGAAATATAGATAATTCTGAAGATACAGAAGCCTGAGTTTTGGGGGCAAAATTTAGCCAGAGGAAGATACCTAAAGCTTTGTCAATGCCTTAGGCAAATACTGGGACAGGAACTCTAGTATAGCTGCATCCTGGTGGCCTTTCACTGGGGAAGGGAATAGCCCCTGTAAATTAGATCATTTCAGAACTTCAGGTGCTGCTGAAAATGGTTAAATTATTTTTAGCTGTTCAGGTTGAAAAGCAGTTTTGAGCTACTTTCCTCCCTTGCATGAGCAGTTTGTGACTAAAGCAAGAACAACCAGAACGTGGAATGCCCCCCAAAAAATAAAAATTAAGGAAGTTCATGTCTGATGGAATCCTTAAAATAAAAACAAACCCCAAAACATAAAACCAGAAAACACTCCCCTCTAAGAAAAAAAAAACACCAAACCATAACAAAAGCAAACAACAAAACCCAGCCATACTGGTATTCACCCTTCTTCAGTGATGTGAACAGAATGGCAATTCTCATGAGAAAATCCAGATTCAAATTTATCTCAATTATCAATTGTTTTATTCATCTGCTTTATTGGGAAATACATGTTTTCTAATACTTTCCTTTTGGGCTCTGTTTTAGGCATCTCTCATTCTGATGCTTTGCTTAAAGCTGCATCAGCTTGTTAGCATAATCTTAGTGTTTGGGTTGATAGTATCCATCCGTTTCTTATGCTATGTAATGATAGATCCTAGAAACAGAAATGCAGTGATTTCTTGTATTGTCCTTTATCACACCTTCTGTTTATGTGCTACTTTCTTTTCATAGTGCCAGGAGCACCCAGCAAAGCTCCTTCTTACAAATCAGCAGCTTTTTGAAGGTTACAATAGCGTTGACTTTATATACTCACCTACTAACTATTAGGACTTTTTTTGTCTTCTGAATGTGCAGAATAATCACATTCCAAAGCTGAATGAAGCAAGCACCGATCACAAGGTATTTAAAGTTCCACTTTATTTAGTATTCAGTGTATATCATTCAGCAACCACCTTTTGAAAAGAGGCCAGAAAACAATTTTAACAATGTCACATGTGAGAAGAAGATTTAAATTTTCTGGGAGGAGAGAGAGAATTCTTTAATCTCTGTGATCTGAACTGAACAAAAGGATGTGGCCTAAGATATTAAATACAAGAAAAACATATTCTTGTTACTTTCATTTCTGACTCCTTGGAAAGCAGATGCAGTAGGCATGGATCTAAGATCATCATATTATAACATCATTAAACTAAGTAGCTTATCCTCAGCAATTCAAAATAGTTCAGCAACTGGGTGCAAGTCCAGGGGATGACCTCCCCTTTCACGCTTTTATTTTGAGGGACACACGATTTGGCTGATCCCCAAGCACAAGACAGCAGAGTAAGTATTGCTTAGGCTTCTGACGTACTCCTGTGGCTCCAAGATACCTGAACAGCTAGCATTTGCTGGGAGAAAAAAAAGTAGAGGTGAAGGGCTATAATTTCTGGATTCTTTTCTTCTAAAATGCAAATCAAGGCAAATAGAGCCAATGACAAAAAAGCAGATTTTCAACTTGAGAAGACAATTTCTAACAGGTTTTTTAAGGTTATTAGGAGAATTTTTGCTAACATGTTCTTAATGTGATATTTAATATTGAACGTACTGTACCTCTTCTTAGCATCTTTACATATGCTATGCCAACAAGTACATTCGTTATTTGAATCCAGATACTGAAGTGCAGTTGCAAAGGTTGTTTTTTTTTTGTTTGCTTGCTTTTGCAACTTTGTGGCTTCCACAAATTTCTCGTTTGTGATCCATGAATGCTTTTTTAAACTTATTTCAGAGGAGTAGTCAGATAGCTCTTTCTAAAGGACAAGACAAAGGTAATAACTTTTAGGAGGCTGATCCTCACTGTTTCTAAATATTGTCAGTTTTTGGCTGGCGAATGTTTTGTAGGAAGATTGAAGAATCCCATAAACACAAGGTGGCAAAACTGTGCCTCATTGAAGACTCATTATCCTTTTCCTTCTTTTTTTTTTTTTTAACTACTTGGCATGCTTCAGATGAAAAGCTTGTTCATTTCTGCTGTTATCTGAAAAATTTGAGTCGAGAGCTGGAGCATGTACCCGACAGATAATCAATGCCACAACCCTTTAAGTGGCTGCTGTGGCTGGTGGGTATCAATAGCAGACTTTTAGGGCTGACACTTTCTTCATTTACACGTGCAGTGTATGGACCTCATCTATTCCTAGGTACAACACTGTGCATCAGTGCAAATGCTGTTGACTTCAGCAGAGACAGATCTCATTTGCAGTGGAATTACTTAGCAGAAAGCCAGGTCCTGTGTACACAACAATGGTTTCATGCCACTCCGCTGCTGTCACTATTCATTGCCAAAGAACTATATCCTTTTATTATCAGCTGGCAACAAAACAAGAGATGTATACTTCAGAGCAAAGTAAGTCAGAACCAATTAACGTTTGTACCATTTCCTGCTCTCAAAGAATCATTTAAGGATAATTCTGGACATTCCATGGTTGCAGGTTATCTGTGCTGTTTTTTTCCATATTGCACCATAGGCAGTTGAAACTGGAGTAGAGACGTAACGGAAATGAAATAGCAAATACAAAAAGGTTAGTCAGCAAATTAAATAAATGTGCATTAATTACTCATTTTCCTCAAGTGAATCTGTTCTGTAACAACACTTGTATAAAGAAAGTATCTTATTTTCTCAATTTCAGTAGTTTTTGCACATCCAGGTAAAATAGCATGGCACTATGTTACTTGGTTGCTGAGACTGGACCTGCATAAACCAGAGGATTTGATATCTTTCCATCTGTTTGAAAAGGAATTATTTTGTTGCCTTTAAGTATTCATGAATATAACTATTATAATTTCCTTTTAAAGTTCAATCCTGCTGCCAAAGGGAAAGTTTATCAGTATAGGGAATGAGTAAACAGTAGCTTTTGGTTGCTTCTTCGTTCCGTAGAAATGAACTGCTTTAATTGATTCTAAATGCAATTAAATAAAATTATCTATAAATTGATAGACATATCCATGACTGCAAATAAAAATTGAGCCAGCTTGAGGAGGCTTTATTCTTTCTGATAAACATCATGGTGTCACAGCCTTCGATTTTGTGACTGATGTATGAAGCAGTTCTTTCCAGATCAAGACGGATCTTTGCTCACGCACACCAGAGCTTTTCCACCTTCTGTTTCAGTGAACAGCAATCATGCTGGAATATGTGTGAGGTTCTTTAGGAAATCACTCTATGTGTTTTCCTTAAATACAGTTAAGTAAAACGTATGTGTTCACCACAGATCTGCAAATAGACTCTGCTATAGCAGACATAAAGGGTGTATGGAAATGCAGGATGATTTTTACATGTTTAGACAAAAGATGGATCAGAGTGCAGGGAGTTATTGGGTGGGGGAGGAAACATACTTGAGATTTTTAATCAGTGGAATCTAGTCAGAGCTCAAGCAAAAATGATCCCAGCACTCTTGCAGGCCTGCTGCATTGAGCTGCCCATCCCATCACACCCCCTGCACTGTGTTTTGCCCTCAAGCCCTGGGTAAGCAAGTCAGAGAGGGCATGTTGAAACACCAAAGGAAGACGCTCCTGTTAATAAGACAGATTAGGAGTTTTTATCCAAAGAATAACATTATCTGACAAGTTTTGTTATGCAGAACTTTTAAATTATGCACTAAGAAATTATGCCTAGGTGATGGATATGTCTGTATGTTGTATGAACGTGGCTGATGTCTCTTTGGTGAGAAGAACCTGAAGGAAGATAACGCAGAGCAGGCAACAGCTGAGCTCAGCAGGGCTGACGCTGACATGGGTTTAAACACTAGTTCAGGGGACAAGAAGGCTGAATGCAAATCTGTTTATAGGGCTCACTGGTACCTGGCACTGTATCCATACAATTCATACTTCTTTCCATGCTGATAGTCGTTGCTAAGGCTTGATTTTGGAGCTACTGGTTATGTAGGTTTTTGTTACTGTCCTTTCTCTGTATTAAGATGCACTGTAGGGATTTTTTATTATTATTATTTAACATTTTTTTTAAGAGTGCCTTTAAAAGAATTATTGCTCTTTGGCCAAGCATAGTTACTATAATAATGGCCTTTGAATACCATCCATTAATCTTTGACATTTAAGGTGTTTACTGTGAATACATATTAAGTTTCTCATTAAAGACAAAGTCTGGCTTTCTTGATGTGACTCTTAGATTAAATCAGTCTAATCCAAAATAAATACAAAGATGGAGAATTCATAACAAGCCACCTTGTAGATTCTCTGTGTGTAAAACAGCAACTGCTTTCGTGGCAGAAAGATTTAATTTAATGTCTTCTCTTTGGCCCTCAAGAGGGGAAAAAAAAAATCTATTCATTGTGTATAAAACCTTTTGCACTTTGACATAAGTCATTCCAGCAGAATCCCTTCTTTTTTTTTTTATTGAAACAAACTTAAACCATATTCCATTTCACAAAAGTGAAATGTGCTGAACATGTGCTTTTTAAAATAGAAGCATGTGCATTAACTCTTCTACAAGAAGACACTTTCTGAGAGTAGTCTCCTGGGAAGGTTCATTACCCGAAATCCAGTGAGCACAGGAAAAGGGTGAAACAGTATTAGATCAAGCTCTACTAAGCTGGATGGTCCAGGCTGTGGAATAAGTGATATTTAATATGTGCACTTTGAGGCTCCTGTTGAGTGCCCTATTTGGTAACCCGGATCAGGATGCTTGTTTAGTGGATAAAAGTGAAACTTTAGAAATTGGCAGGAACTTTCTGTGCTTGGCCACCTGTACTCTCAGCCAGATATGGTGTAAGGATACTCAGACAAGCACACTTTTCAAAGTTTGTTCTGTTTCACTTCCTTACAACTGCCAGGTTCAAAGAACCATTTATTTAAAAAAAGAGGGGGAAAAAAATGAAGGCAAGCCTCGCTCAGTTCAAAGATGCATTTATAAAGCTCACAAGTCTTTATAATCAAGCTCATACTTTGTCTTCCCATTACTAAAATAATACTTTTATCCTGCCCTTTTCCCCCCTCTCATCTGTTTTGTTATGAAAACATAACTATAATGAAGGTCTCAGGCATTGTATGTTCCAGACAGTATAATACCATAAGTAATATCAAATGGGATTCTTTTTTCTTTGCTGGAGTTTTTACTGTCAATAATAATTGTATCAAAAATAATGTGAACTCCCACTGAAGGCTGCATAGCAATCAGCATAAAGTATTAGCACTTCAGGGACACAAAGGCTCTGAGCCTGATAAAAGAGATTGGACTGAGAATTTTGACCTAAGAATATAATAATGTCTTCCAAGATCTCATTATGCCCGTGCCCATTCGAAACCATCTGGGGCCCAGAATAATAAAAGGAGTGGTGTGAATTTATGAACCCATAGATCTAGCCATGCCCCCTTGGATATTGTGTTGGATTAGTAGATTTACTGCTAATCCAAACACTGTGGGCAAAATTATGTCTTTACATCTGCACTGTGGATCTCCAGGAGCTGCACTAAGTTAAACGCTTTAAGGTTTGACAGCAGCTCCCCTGCTTCAGGCACAATCTTCTGGCACCCTGCCACATTCCCAAAAGTGCAGCCCCTCAGACGCACGTCCTCCACATCTTGCCATGGCAGTTCTCCAAAGGGAGATGCTGCCTGGCAAATGAAAGGGGGCTGGTGAGCAAAAAGTCAATGCTACTGCCTGTAACAGGTGGGAGCAGTATCAGCCTGGTGCAAATAAGGCACAGTTGGCATGGGGAAGATTGATCCGTCATCTTCAAGTTGCCTCAGGTGCAGAGTCCGAAGAGAAGTCTCTACATTTAATTGGGGGTGTCTTCTGCTAAATAAAATAGTCAAATGCAAATCCTTTTCCTAAGGGGCAGCCATGTGGACTTGTGACCTTTCTTTGAATGGTTTGGAGCCCAGAAATCAATGATTACACTAAATCCATAATTATATTCTTTTCATCTGTGGCAGGGTAGTGATAGCGTGACAGATGTGAGACCTTGAAAGCGTGGAAACTTCAAAGACCATTGAGATGTGTTAGACACCATGAATGTGTGGAGCAGTAGAAAATAAAATTAAAAATAGGAAAATATTGCCAATGCTTTAGGTGATTTCTTCTTCACACATATACGGACACACGTGTACATACGTACATGTGCATGCATTGACGCACATGACTTAAGCCCCTGGACACCCCAGGGAAGAGGAGAGGAAGTAACTGTTGTAAATCAGCAAGTTTTGGACAAGTAGAATAATTAAATATTTTAATAGTTGTCTTGTTCTGACTTAAAGAAAGAAGGGTATGGGCTGGGTCAGGAGACACTGTCTGGTATTGGGAAATGTGAATGTGTACCTCTTATGGTACTGGGTAACACAGTCAAGCCGGTTTGTTCTTTTAGGAGGTGCTTCTTGAAACAAATATATTTTTGCCTTTAAGGAAGCAGAACATGTTTTGTGGTTATTTTTGTGTCTTGTAAGAAGATGTTGCAAGGAGCAATACTGGGTCAGCACGAAGAGGACAGTTTACAGCGGGCTGTAAGGGACATTCAGCCTCTGCACCATGATGCCGAGGCAGAGTGATGTAGGGATTTAGTGATGTATTTGGGGTCCATAGCCCTAGAGATGCTCCCTGGAGGCAGCTGATGTGAAATATGCAGTTAACCACAGAGCTGTGACATGTACTAACTTTTAATTTTACGTCTCTTTTGAAGCATGAGGAAACTGTAATGGTTCTGGTCTGCTTAGGTACCATGTGAGAGGGGAGGAGGGTGGCCAGTATCATAAGAGACAAAAATTGGAGGGAGGCAAACAACTTGGTTTAGACCAAATACATTAGAAAACCAGACACTTGGGTGCATGCAGGATCCTTACATCTTTGTAACACATTGTGCTGTGGCTTTGGGTATAGGTAACATCACCTCCCTGTCAGTGCTGCCCTGGCACATTTTTAATTGCCAGTAAGTGGCACACCACATTCCTACAGCTGGTGTAATTTTTGCTGGAAGTACATGGAGTGAAATATGTCGGTGAGGAAGGATTGTGTTATTTGCATGGGAAAACAAGAAAATAATGACACAGGTCATTTCAAAAAGCCTTGTGTCATGTTTTCTGTTGCTACTTATGTTTTGGGTGACACACAAAGTTGTTGGGGAATTTCAAAGTGAGTTAAGTGACGTGTTACCTACCTGCCAGTAGTGAAGTAGGGAAAGGAAAATGAAGTTCCCAACATGTATTTGGTATTTGCAGCTGGGAATGTAAATGATTATCTTCCTGCTCATCAGATTGGAATAGTTGAGGGGCACAGCATAGATATTTTTTATTTATTATAACTCTAATAAATAACAAAATAATTTAATATGGAGATGTATTATTTATTAATAATGTTTGCTTCTTAAAAATTCTGTGTGAATTAGAAATTTGGGGAGTACTGTTAGAAATTAATTTGCCTGAACTCTGCATGATAATGTGTCAAAAGCCCATGGTAAATGCAATTGCATGTTTCTGGCATTACATGTTACATGTATACTCACACTTGTAAGTGGTGGATCAGGAAATGATGGTATCAAGTACATAGATAAACAGAAGTATTGTGGTGGCTACTGTCAATACAAGAAAGTTTATAACCACATAATTTAATCTCACATAGAATTTCTTAAAATTAATAACAGGGAAACATAAGTTGAAAATTATTAGGTTTTTTGGATTTTGGAAAATTTGGAACTTTTATATTAGGCTACTCCTTTAATTCCAGTGTAGAAATCTCACAAATAAAGAAAACACATAAAAATGTGATGTCTTCTCAACTTTATAAGAATTATTTAGTTTCTAAGGCAAGATAAGAAGGTTTATTCTGTTAGCCTAATTCTGAGATCACAAAATACTGGACTGTCACTGATCTTGGACTCTGAAATGCCTGAATGATAACTTGAGCTAGTTCTCTGTCTTGGATAAAAACCCAAGATTTGGAGGAAACATCCCTTAAGAGGATGACTTTTTCATAAGTATTTGTTGCTTGAAGTTGGTTGGGCATTTCCAAGATTAAAGTGTCATAGCAGAGATGCATTAACAGGCAGAGTGTAGTGCAAGTAGCCAAGTGCACATGGAGTTTATCTCATACCTGTACAATTAATGGGTGAAGCCAAATAGTTATACCAGTAACTCCAATGGTTTCTCAAAGCTCTCCCTGTGCAACCCCTATTTTGAGACAGCCTTTTCTCACCATGCTTCTTCTTTGCCATTTTAAACATTCAATTACAATTAATTTTCCAAATGATCTTTCATTAGTTTTTTTTCAAAATGATCTTTCATTAGTTTTTCTTCTTGTTTCTTGGGTTCTGTTTCTTCATCGCATTACTCCAATCGCACTGCCCAGAATGCATACTGAGTGTTTCTTTTCCTGATCACCAAAGGAGCATCTTCTGGAAGACCACTCATATAAAGTCACTCAAGTAGTTGAGAAGAATTTAAAGATACCTGGGCAGAGCCAATTATTTATATCTCTTAGGTCAGCTTCTTCAAGGCAAATTAATTGAAGTGATACACTAGTTGCATATATGTTATGTAGTCATTTTATCAATTATTTAGACTCCTATGAAAAGAGTATCATACCCATTCCTCAAAATGTTCAACCTTTACCTTTTCTGAGTAACACAGGGGGCATGAAGATGAACAAACTAGTTATACATGCATGGAAAGTACCAAGCTGAAAGTAATTGTGTATTCAGTTTTAATGGAGCTGAATCTCCTGCTGAGATTTCAATATCTGACAGCATTGCTTTCATTGCCCCAAATGCCCAACCTTTTTCTAATGTTTGACCTTGGGTATGATTATATTTCTGTATGTATCTCAAATGATGCAAAATCATTTGCCTGTATCATTCATTGCTTGCTGACAGTCTTGTTCCAGCTCATGGCAGAAGAGAACATGTCTGATGGCACTAACAGCAGCTAAAATGAGCTTTAATAGATGTTTCTACCCTTTCAATAAATACATACAGCATCTCTATAATGTCATTTTGTTAACTGATAAACAACAAAAGGATGAAGGCATTCACTTTTAACTACATTGTGTGTCATTATTTTCTCACTGCTTTACTTAGTGTATATAACTAATATGACCTGCAGAATAGAGGACAGGACTGTTGCTTTCAGCACTGAGAATTTATTTTCTTTTCTATCCAGAGGCTCACCTTCTAAATGAGAACTGTGCAGGCGTATGACAGGCTTTACCATGGCAGTTTTGCTTGAACATGCTGACCCACAAACCTGTTCTTGGTGTACATAACCCACAGTGCTGGCTTTGAATCCATCCGTGCCTGAGGTCAGTATGCCACACTGGCTCCTCGCAGAAATGGAGCTGTTTGTCCTTATCTCTTGTAGTTGGTTTTATTTTCCTCCAGCTGGTCTGATCCTGTCCTATTATAAGCCTTGTGCTACTTACTCTGGAGAAGCTCCTGTATAAGGCATTGTGCTGGGCAAGGCAGATACGGATAGAGGAGGCAGCCCATTCAGGCAAAGTGCAGTGGATGGTGTTTGCAGATGGGTATACAGTAGTTTGGGAATGAGCTAAGAACTGACTTACCAGTGTTAAGGAGAGCAGGAGAAGTTGCATCCTATTCATCATATCTCCAAAATGAAGTGGCCATTGAAAGGGAGCTGGGAAGTGGTGGTTCTGGGAGCCTGAGCAGGCATGGTGGAGAGGGACTTCCAGACAGGTGGGGACAAAGGGACCATTTTTTAAGTGCAGCTCCAAGAGGCAGTCTCAGTGTGATTAAAGCTCCTGTACTGGTAACAAGAGCATACCCCTAAAGACAGAAAATCTGATAATCACCTTTTTTTTAGGTCTGTCTAAGCTAGGAACATTATTTTAATGGTACACCATTAAGGTATTTACCTTAATTTAAAAAAATAATATTTCCCTTGTTGTTTGCGATTGCCCACTAGAAGTTAAATCCCTTTCCTGACTCAGTATCCTTTACAATCCTGAGCTGGTTGTTATTGCAGGTTGCCTCGGGAATACTGAGTTACTGAGTTTCAGACTTTCTTCAGAAATACTGAGGGGAGAGTAACAGCGTTTGAAAACACAGATAAAGAGATACATGGACCATGCAAACAAAAGTAAGTGGAGTAAAAAGAGATGTGTTTACTGAAGTGGTGCAAGAAAGCCCAACAGTGTCGACAAAGAAGCCCTTTGGTCTGATTACAAGGTTTATTAGGGATGCAAAGCACTGACCAAGTTCACTGGAGTTTGAAATCCTAAGGACAGTTCTGGATTTCTTTCTGCGGACTTCGGAAGGTGGTTTTATTAATTTCAAACTGTGCAAAACTTTCTGTTCGCTTTACTCCCTCTTCAAGCAGGTTTTTAGTTTTGCTTTGAGATTTGAGCCAGATATTAAGGAACTATAAACAGATGGAGATCTAAATCCCAGCCTAAACAGAGTTTCAAGCATATCTAGATGAACATGGACAATCTGAGAACAGGTTTGTCTGAATTTGCAAAGAAAAGAGGGCACAGGCAAGCTTGGTGTAAAATCTACTGTTGCTGTACACTAGCCTGCCTTAATGCAGCCTCTCTACATCCGAAGAAAAAGGAGAAAGAGAAAGTAATGCAAATACAGACAGTGGCATGTAAAAGAGGGTAGTTTTAGTGCTGTAAGCTACTGCAGACAGACAACCTAGTGGTATGAGCTCTTGCTACACAGCAAAGCAAGAACTGCATTGCACTGTTGTTTAAAAAGAACAAAAAAAAAAAACCCAGACCAGAAAAAAAAGCATCAGACACAGTAAGTAGCTGGTCTGTGTCTCCTGCAATTCAGAAACTGGTGGTTTAGAGCATTTTCTGTTGCCCTGTTAACGCTTCCCATTCTCCTGATTTCCTTTTGGAGCATTGACTATGCTCATCCCTTCTCCCTTGCAGCCTCCAGGGTGGCCTTGCCAGAGTGCTGCTCCGTGCTGACCTCCACCACACTTACCTAAGGCTATAAAAAAAGCCTGCTCCTT
This sequence comes from Neopsephotus bourkii, assembly GCF_033783945.1. Classification (NCBI taxonomy): domain Eukaryota; kingdom Metazoa; phylum Chordata; class Aves; order Psittaciformes; family Psittacidae; genus Neopsephotus; species Neopsephotus bourkii. The sequence goes on from NW_026901555.1 coordinate 2,279,783, forward strand.
GAACTTTACTCAGCAGCACGGAGTACAAGGTGGGCTTCAGAGATGCTGATGTTTAATATTCTGTTCAAGGATGCTGGCCCTAGTGCCAATGTATTATTATGTGCACCATTCCAGGAAAAACATGTTTAAACATAAGTGAAGTGTTAGCAGTTGAATAGATACAATGATAAGGTGTTAACTCTGACCTTGTAATTAAATGTAAATACAGTGTAAGAGCAAAGCAGAGGACTATGTAAACAGGTAAAAGAGGAAATACTGCCTGCTTCTATTCTTAATGTCTGTCTTTGTGCTGTAACGGTAAGAGGATTTATTAAACCAAATACAAATGGCTTCTGTGAAGAATTCATCAATTCATGAATTTTACACAGGTGCAAGATACTGCCTTCAACACTTTTCTGCTTTTACTTTTAATAATTGTCCCTGGTAAATTTACGTTTACTTCTCACTTGCAGACATTAGAATGCTTCATTAGTTATTGTTGCTTGGTTTTTTTAATATTAACAGTCTCTCCCCCTGAGTGTCTTTTATTGCAGCATACAATCTCAATAATTTGTGGAAAAGATGACATTTCCAAAGAGATCAAAATGCATATTGGCCTCCTGTTCTGTTCTTGTGCCTGCCTCAGTGGTGGCACAGTCCTCAACCTTGTCTCACAGTAATGTATTAAAATGGTCAAGTTACCAATCATTAATGTATCACAAGCATCCACAACATGTAAAATTATTTGGCTTTAAATACAGGTTTAGGTGATTTTCCTCAGGTTTTCTTCTTTACAGGATATGAACCCGGTTTCTGTTAGAGAAGTTACAAAAATTTCTGCAAAATATATCAAGAAGTGAATCCACTTATAACACATTTTGGAAATAAACTTTAAAAATAGAAATAAGACTTTCTAGAAGGTAAGGAGCTTTTGGTTCAAGGAGGGAAAATCTGTCTATAAGTGATATCTGAGATAAAAACATAAAAACAGTCTGTGAGTAGCTGTCCAAAAATGAAACACAATCTGTGGTAATTTATTGGTTGCATGCACGTATGTTTCTTGTGAAAAATGGATGTGCCTACTCAGAAAGTCAGAACAACATGTACAAGTGGCCCAAATTGTTTTTGATTAACAAGGTTTTCTGCCTGGAAGTCACTTTATCTTCATCCCATTAGCTGGACTCAACAAAGCAAATGAATCTAATGCATTAGGCTGAAACACTTTCTTTCTGTGTGAATGCAAAGAAAAATCCTCTCTTAAGAGCTATGCTACCACCTTACATATGTAATGCAGCTTTCCAGCTTAATATTCCCCTTTGAGTCAACAAAGAGAATGCAAAGTTTTCCTCTCTTTCACTGTTTACTCAATGGCGTGGTTTAAGCCATTTGGCAACTCAGCCACACAGCCCGTTCGCTCACTCCCCCCCTCTTCCTCCCTCAGCTCCTGGAGGGATGGGGAGGATAATGGAAAGAGTGTTACTCCCACTGGTTGAAATAAGAACAGCCCAGTAACTAAGGTATAACACAAACCGCTACTGCTACCACCAACAATAATAATGATAAGGGAAATAGCAAGGGAAGAGAATACAACTGCTTGCCACCCGCCGACTGATACCCAGCCCGACCCAGACAGTGATCTACCCCTTCCGGGTAATTGCCCCCAGTTCTACATCCTGGGCATGACGTGCTGTGGTATGGAATACCTCTTTGGTCAGTTTGGGTTAGGTGTCCTGTCTCTGCTTCCTTCCGGAATCCCCTCCTCCCTGGCACAGCATGAGACCAGAAAGTCCTTGGTCAGGGTAAACATGACTTAGCAACAACTAAAAACATCGGTGTTATCAGCGCTGTTCCCAGGCCGAAAGTCAAAACCACAGCACTGCATCAGCTACTAAGAAGGAGAAAAATGACTGCTACTGTTGAACCCAGGACACTCACATTATGCTTATGTCTGTTATTCTCAGGTATGAATAGTGCACTGTTGTGATGAATTGGCTGCTGGAATATAACATTGGGCCATATAGATTCCTATTCCATACAGGTTTTGTAGTTTTGATCCTTTTAACTAACACATTGCCTGGATTCCATTTGTTAAAAAAAATCATATAAAGGTGATATTTTGGCCATGAGATCAACAAACAGGAAACATTGCTGTGTAAAAAAGTCTGCATACCATGAGGACCACTTCTCACCTTGTGTGCCAATCAAAGCAAATAATTCACTTCTACTTCTTAGTCTGTTCTTCCTCTTTTGTAATTGTCTATGAGGAAGTTTATTTTTCCTCAAATATTTCAAGTTGCATGCTCAGAAAGTCAGGTAGAATATAATTTTTGTTGTCTATGTGAAAGCATTCATTTTGGTACTTGTTCCATGACTGTTCAGCAGTTATTAAAAACATTCAGTTTTCAGATTGATCAATGCTGTGTTTTCATAACTATTTCAAATAACCTCTTTTCTAAACTATTATTAGGTAGATGAAATGTGGGTTTCTGAGGAGGAAAGAAGAATCACTTATTACCAGAAAGCTTCAAGGCATTTTCCCTCTTTAATTCCATTCTATCCTTAGTGTCTCTGCTATACAAAACATATTTAGATTCAAACTTATCTTGGGAACTATTAGTATGTGCATTTGAATTGATTTGGTGTTCTGCATAGGTAAATATGAATATCCAGATAGAGACTATGATCATGTAACCTAAACAAGATCTATTCTTGAGTATGCAGAACCTGAAGATGATTGAATTATTTATTTTCTTTTTTTTTATTTCTCTGAGCAATTTTCTTGGGAAAACAGTTACCACTAGAAAATAGCAATTAGAAAGAATTTTGCCAAATTCTGCTGAAGAAGATGGTGGTATCTCTTACCAGCAACAGAAAAACTGAGTGATCAACTAAAGTACAGTATCTTAACTAGAAACATAGTGGGAGAGCTCGTGCTTTTTCTGGTTATGCTTCATTATATTATCTAAGCCAAACAGTTAAGAGAATAAATTTGCACATAATACGTGTTTCCTTAGTTTTCATTATCTTGTTACTTAAAAATTACCCATGAAAAGTGAATGCAGTCATAGGAACATGACTAAAATATTCTTAATAGAAAATATATGAAAACAAAACGTTATTCAAATTAAACAAAATATACAATTGCAACTGACACTTTTGTGTTCAGCTCCAGTAGGCACACTGAATTGTCTTTTTTCCAAATGGATAATTTATTTAATTAACCAAGATGCAATGAATTTTAAATTGTGTATTAAAATGGCAAAATTAGGTAGTTAGCTAAAAATATGATGTGGTTTACATTCTTACTCACTGTTAGGAATTTTTTTATTGGGTAATTAAAAATTGCAGATGACAGTTTACCCTGACATGAATTTTCCCCAAAATTATGTTTTCCTTGGCCATGTTGACCTGATGGGTTTGAATAATTTTTTTAATATTTTTAAAAATCAAATTAGTACACCTGTGAAACATTATTATTGCTTATGTGTATCTTTTCACAATGGATAATGAAGCTTTTCTTTTTTGGCCATTGTTTTTCATTTGGGATTACAATGTATGCTTACCATAAGGAAACCTAATGTGCTTTAGTTATTTTATGTTTAAAACATAGCCAGCATGTGCAAAGACTCCTCTTTCCTTCCCGTCTCCTCCCACAACACCCACCCACCTCCCACCCCCTTTCCCAGATTTTCATATAAACTTTATTCTGTGGTTTCTATCAGGAATTGTACTTCACTACGTTAGCGGCTTGATCCTGTTTATCTGCATAATTCACATGCAACCCTGAAGGACATCAACATAGTGACAGCTTCTGAACATACTTTTTGATAATCAGCACAAACTATTTCTTGAACCTATTCAATAACATAACACTGACAGACGGAATTCAGTGACCCTCAATAACAACAGATACAATCTCATTGTATAATATTATATTATGACATGATTGTGTTGAGTTATGACTTAGGTTGACTGCAATATGGCATGCTTTTCTTTAGGAAAAGATGATACTTTTTGGCATTGAGAAAATGCAGGATCTAAATTGTGCTGCCTGTTTCTGTAATGAAAAGAAAAAAAAATGGAATTAAAAAGATGTGTCCTTACAACTAGGAGGCAAATAAATAGTTAATACTGGTATTTCATTAGCAAGAATATAACTTTATGAAAATTTATTTGTTGGGACAGATTCTTTGGTAGCTCATATTGATATTGACTTTTCGTGACTCAGTTTAGTCTCTGGTAGTGTTAGGAAAATGGATCAGGGCAGAGCAGATCAGAACTGGAAATCTCTGTGAGTAGCTGTGAGAGGGATCTTTCCATGGGATCTAGCCAACCAAGCTGATTCCTAGACTCAGAAGGTGGTATCTTGTCAAAGTATTATTTAGTGGTCAGAAAAGCCAAAGTGACTTAAGAACATCAGGCTCCCTTACCTGTTGGGGCAACTCAGATTGATAACTAAGATGGTCATGGCAGGGGGGTTGGAACTTGATGATCTTAAGGTCCTTTCCAACCCTAACTATTCTTTTGATTCTATGGTAACAGTTCCTGGCCAGAAAAGCCAATGTTTCCACCTTCTGCCCATCCTCTCTTGGTCTAAGCTTCCAACTCCAGGGATCGTGGCAAAATCGCCATAGTCTGTGGGGTAAAATTGCTGAAAGGGGGAATAGCACAAATGATGTCCAACTTTCATGTTTACACATCATCACAAACCTTTGGTGAGGGTTCAAATAATGTGCAAAGGAGTAGAGTAAGGTCCAGAAGGGATTGCTGCTGATGGTTGTTGGCCAGATCTAAGCATGGCTGCGTTCTACCAACAGACAGGAAGACAGACACGTGACATGTGATTCTTGTCTGTCCAACCCCCAAACACCATCCCAAAACAACCAATATTAAACAAAATACCATTTGTTTTAACCTTCATATATAGAGAGAGAAACTTCTCAGTATCTTCAATCAGTCTGAATGAGATAAAATAACCATTAAAAAGGGTTCAGGAGGGTAATGCTCTTTCATTTCTATTCAAGACCAATAAAGATTTTTGTAAGAAAAGCCAATGCTTCTGAATATTGAAATTCCCAGTGCATTGAGCTGTGGAGGGTTTTGGGTTTGTTTGCCCATATCATGCAGTATAGAAAATAACTGTATAAAACTTCATTATTACAAGGAGGTTAGAAACATGGACTTTGTTATGAACAAACAACTCTACCTATTCTGCAAGGTAGAATGGAACTTTTAACATCTCTAAGGATGCTGCGAGTAGAAAGTGTAGGTGGCAGGATGCCATGGTTTAAACCCTGTTGTCATGTTAGCCACGCAGTCCACTCGCCCCCTTGCGCTTTCTTCCCCACCCTCCCGGAGGGATGGGAAGGAGAATGGAAAGAGTGTAACTCCCATGGGTTGAGTTAAGAAGAGTCCAGTAACTAAGGTATAACACAAACCACTACTGCTATCATCAATAATAACAATGGTAAGGGAAATAACAGGGGAAGAGAATATAATACCACCCGTTGAAAACCAGCCCAGCTGAGCAGTGAGCCAGCTCTTCTGGATAGCTCCCAGTTTACATCCTGGGCATGACGTGCTGTGGTATGGAATACCTCTTTGGTCAGTTTGAGTCAGGTGTCCTGTTTCTGATTCCTCCTGGCTTCCCCTCCTCCCTGGCAGAGCATGAGACTCACAGAGTCCTTGGTCAGACTAAACATTACTGAGCAGTAACTAAAAACATTGGTGTTATCAGCACTGTTCCCAGGCTGACAGTCAAAAACACAGCACTGCACCAGCTACTAAGATGGAGAAAAAATGGCTGCTACTGTTGAACCCAGGACACAGGAAAACAAAACTAGGGTCAGGTAAATACAGGGAGAAAAAACACATGCACAATATATAGCATTAGTTGGGTTTACATACAAACACAGAAGACATAACAATTGCAGGTGTTCACAGCTTAAAATTTAGTGTGAATAGAAAAGTGCCGTATCTTGAGTAATTTCCATTACTGGTGAGATAAAATCAATGTCCAAATGCTTCCTCACTGGCAAAAACCACTGAAAATACAAATCTGCTGTATATCGTAAAAATCCAATGCCTTAACCTGAGAAAGGATACAAAAATACACACTGCCTTTAAATAACTGCTTATGTTACTGCCTTAAACTTGGGTTTCCACAAAATCATTTCTTGGAGAAAGGTATACATTGGCTGTGTTTGCTTTGCTGGCTCAGATGTTCCCAGCCTGTTTGTTGTAGCCCGTCATCAATTCAGGGACCCCAGAGGATGCTCAGCTCTCTGCTGCCGCCCCGTTATCAGGAAGGCATTGCTGGGAATTGGGGTGTGGGGTGTTACATCCCTAAATGCCATGGTCTAGAACCACCTGTCCTAAGCAATATGGTAATAACCTGATTAGATACAAGTTTTCTGGAGTGGTTGCACCCACTGAACTTATGCATGAACTGAACTTATCTCACTTGTGAAATGCAGGGATGGTTCTAATGCACTGCAGTGGCTCTGCACTGCGGAGCTGCCCGGCCAGGGGCTGCTCTGCTTTCGCATAAATAGTCTCTCTTACCTCTGAAGTTTCTCCTCCTCTCCTACAGCAGTGCTAGGGGTCAGGCACACAAAGGTGCTGTCCCCTGATTGCAGCAAACACCGCCATGTGTTGTATGTTTGATGAATTAAAAGGATGCTGCCAACTTAATTACACTGTAACCCTTCAATAAAGGAAGGGCAGAGCTGATTAACTAGTGAATAATTGGGGGCTGATTGATGGCTTTCTCCCTCACTGCTAAAGGCTGTATATATAATTATTTTGCCTGTGGGCCTAATTTTGCCACTGTTAGCTTCCACTTTTGTCATCAGCTGTAATTTATGGATGGGGCCTGAAGCCTTAAAAAAGGCTGGAAAATGAAATAGCCCCGAATCCCCAGATATGTCACCTGGAAATGGCCAGCAGGCAGCCTTTAACGTCAACATTTGCAGCCATTTAGCAGCATTAACACCTCATGCTTAGCCGGAAAATAATATTATCATTTGTCAACAACTATCATAATATAGATTTTTTTTCCTGACATGTAATAATGCTACATCACTCACACCAATGATTTAATATATGTTTTAAATGCAAGATCAATTTATTGTAACTGAATGGAAAATTTTTCTAGTAATCCACTTACTTAAAGGAAAAATAAAAAAGAGCAAGCTAAGAAAGACCCATGTGCCTTCATTGCCTTGGTGGGTTGGTTACAGAGTTAGTATGTAAGTCTTTAACAGCCCCCAGAATCACTGCAAATTAAAATTGTTTGTGAAACTTAGTTTAAAAATATATATATTTTTTTTTTCCTTAGAACTTTGAAAGATGCAGTAGCAGTTCCAAGGGAAATACAGTTTATAAACTACTAAACTTCTTTCTGCTGTACTTAAAAAACATTGTGGGACAATTTTGTATCTACTGTCAATCAGCAGAGCTGCATGTGAGCACATACAGCATGTGGTTTGCATGGGATATAGACCTGGCCCTTTGTATTTTAAATTGAAATAAGGTTTCTTATTTTTTTCAGAGAGACAAAAGCTAATACATTAATGCTGCGAAGTAATAGTAAAAGCCAATCTGATTGAAGGATTGAATTGCTTCAGTGACAAAGAGGAGAGATGCCCCCCAAAAGACAGCCTGGATTGGGAAAATACAACATGCTGATTAGAGCTGCTCCACTAGCCGAGTGCAAAGAAGTGCTGCTTATTTTACATTCCAGAAAGATGTTTTTTTCAATAAAGTAATAACAACTTAGATTTTTATTTTTTCTTTTGGTAACCCATATTTAAACATTGCAGAGAGAAGGCTTCTAATTTATAAGCCAAGATATACAAATCCTCTCTCTCGAATTTCCTTTGTTGTTTTGTCCTCACAGAGCGCTCCCTTGCCTATGAATCACATAAAGATTTGAAGAACCTTTCAGTCAAAGCTCAGTAGTGTGCCAGTGGGCACTGGCCAGGAAAAAAAAAGATTGATATTTGCCCTCTCTTCTTATCTGCACTTGATTTATAAGTCAGTGCGAGTATGCAAGAGAAATAAAGGCAAAGACCTTGATGCCTCCCTGTGGAGAATATGCACCATTTGGATTGAAGGCATGAAAGAGGAGAAATTAATGGTAAGCTGTTCATCTGTCACTACTGCCAGCCTGATGGTTTTGCAGAGAAGGAGAGGACTAGATGACATGCCCTCCAGTCAAGGGCATGACTGCCCGCTGTTCTCATATTATAAACACAGTGCTTTGGGTTTCTAAGGGATTTAAATTTAAATTATACTGTACTTTGGATAGGCAAATCTTTACACAAGTTTATTTTCTTGAAGTATTAACATGCAGGATTTCACTGGCTTTATGTGGAAGAAAAATAAAAATTAAGTCCTCCTATTTGATAAAAATGTGTAGCAGACTCTTAAAATGTACCCGTATTTTTAAAGCAGTGTGTTAGAGTGTAATGAGATTTAAATTTATATATGCATTGAAGATTTAGGCACATGCATAAATAGATAAGCTTTAGTTATTCTACTTTTTGGCACATAGGAAAAGATTGAAAAGTTCAAAATGGGAGTTGAATGATTTTTTTTTCCTCTATTAAAATGGCATAATACTAACTGCTGCTATCGATGACAATATTAGGAACACATCTGGAGGATAAAACCTGACACAAAACTTTCATGTTGGGCTAAACGACAAGGAAAAATATACTTCTTGATAAATGACTTATTTTCAGTGCTGAGCATTCCTGTACCCTCTTGCTGCTATTGAAGTATTTTTGTATGGTCCATAGCACAGGGGGTCACTGGTGTGCTCCAGTGCACAAGATGCTGCTGCAATGCTGATGAGACATATTGTGTCTTACAAAAACTATCAGTGCTAGTAGGAGCAATTTTTGGTGTCTGGCATGGTTTGGATAAATGCTCATAGTTATGAGGATTAGTTTGCTTTAAGCATAGGTTCAGGGTTGAGATTTTGTGACTTTGCCACACGCATTCACCAGCTATTTAAAGACCTATTTGCTGAGCCCAAACAGTGGGATGGAAATTTCTGTTTTCCATTAAAGAAAAAAAAAGGAAAAGTGAGTTGCTAGTCCACTGTTTTCAAGTTAACTTGGGTTTTATAAACCAGAAACTGAAACCAAATCAAAAAGATTCTGTCACTTATTTTTGTTAAACTCTCAAGTTTGGAGCTAATTACATTTTTTCCTGAGGTTTGAGTCATGATTCCTGAAATTCTGGCTTAGGAAAGAGATTTCAATAAAATGATTGTGTTCAAGTAAATGAATGTTTGCTCTTACTATGGCAGACTTAATAATGTGCATGTCACTTCTGAAAGAACAGTAAGTCTTCCACAAACCTGACAAAGATAAATCAGAAGAGAGGATGTGGAGGTTGATCAGGTGTGAGATGGTCCTCCAGGATCTTCAGAAAGAAAGGAGCATCCTTCCCTTCAATATGATTAGCATCTCCACAGTATCATGCCTTGATTTTCCTACCTTTTCTACCTTCCTCCCATAGTGTTGGAGCACCATGGCTTTGCTTTACTGGGCTCCTTGTCCTCCTGAGCCCACTTATGCCATGCCTGAAGGCTTTGCTTTCTTGTGCACCATAATCAACCTTGTCCATCACCTGTCAGGAAAAACCTTAGCAGGATGATTTCTAACACTGAGTGACAAGGACCAAGGCATTCACAGTCCTTATCGAAATTAGTTGGCCAGAGATATAGTATGGACACCAGGCCTGAGAACAATTCACCTTCAAATATTTAGTGTTGCTTTTATCTCCCCACTCCTGAAGTGTCTTCTCTGCAGTGGCTACAGGCTCTTGGTTGAATCTGCCTAGAGTTTTGGCAAACTTCAAATGTTGGAGGTGATACTTTCTGTGCCAGCTGTGAGTCAGCATTTTTTTAGAAGTTTCTGCTAAAATGAGTAAGTTGCTTTTTGGTTTTTTTTTAATAAGAATATGAGAAAGTGTGCCCTTTCACAGATTTCAAAATCATAACAATTCATCTGAGCAGCTTCAGTCTTCATAGCAGGTAGTAACTGGGGAGCCTTTTGTTGTTAAAAAATCCTCCTGTGCCCTCATATATACATATGTTAAAAATCTGTTTTTAACTTGCTTTTTAACTCGTTTGCTGAGTCCATCTGCACTGGGGCTGATCCGTCTCCTTGCAGTTCCATGCTGACCATAGTGCGGATGTGGTACCCACGCAGAGTGACTCTTCTTGCTATGGCTGAGTGCTGCTACAGGGCTGCTCTCCACTGAGCATCAGCAGTGATGGAGGATGTGAAGATAGGAGACTTTCCCTTCTGCTCTCAGGTCACCTCTTGCTGACGCAGGGATAGTATGGAAACCCACCAAAATGCATATAATTTTCTCTGTGATGCGTGGGCAAACATTGGCAAATTGTACATTTTCCTTGTCTGTTGTGATGGGTCATGTATGAAAGCTTTCTACTACCACAGATTGCGTTCTAAGGTACAGCTCAGGAGGTGATACCTCAGGAGGCAAGTCTAGAGGTCCCAGTTTTGCTGATGAAGTGAATGAAGATTGTATGGTCCTGTGGGCTGAACACTTTTAAGTCTTCACTTCTTCATTGTCTGGGAAATTGCACACGAAGTATAGCAAAAGAGTACAAAGGTCGCAAAGCTAAACACTGGAAAATAAGAAAATATGGCCTATGCAGCCAGATTTATATATATATTCACATGTACACATACCATAGTACTTTGTTTTGTAGTATGCACTGAAGTGCTGAAGTAACCCCTCCTCATCTTTCAGCAAGTGTCTTCTGATGCTCATTATCTGTTATTTCCCAATCACCATCTAAATCTTGGGCTTTTCCTCATGGATTTTCCTCTGACGCTCTTATCAAGGCTTTTTACAATTAACTAGTCTTTGCTACTTGTGCGAATAGTAGTACAGGAATATGTAGAAAACAGCTGTCCCCATTTCATGCATTACCAATTGAGCACTGAGATTAAAGGTATTTCCAAAGCACCAGTAAATATGCTGGATGCAGATGCCTCAGGTTTGTTTTTTCCAGGTATTAGCCCTAAAACTCCTTGCTGAATGGGTGCTTCTGCTGGAGCAGTTTCTTTTAAACAGCTTGTTGCACATCTGAATGGGAGCAGCTGCCTTGGCAGTGTGCGGGGCTGAGCCAAAATACCAGTTTTGGTCCCCAAAGCAGCACACTCATGTATTTTCCACCGAAGCCTCATCACTCAGACACAGTAGCATGCTGATACAGCTATACTGCCTTGGGGACTCAAATGGCCTTGTTCAGTAGTGGTGATGGGATTTACATTTCAGTGAATAGACATAGCCTTAAATGGTGACAGAGTTTTTTATCTTTCTGGCTCCTTTGAACTCAATCACTGGGTATCTACCAAGCACAGACATAATCAAAATAGAAATCCTGATTTATTTCCATGCACAGTCATTCCTATGCACTTATAAGAGTGGGTTTCTCTGGAAAAAAAAAAAAAGCTGTCTGTGAGCAAGTAATTAACAACTACATCAGAGTGAAGACAGGCAAGGGCCAAATTAAACTTGCAGAGGGACCTTTAATTCCAGCATTTCCTGACTGTTGCATGCTTCAGTATGCAGTATTAGCAATCTTTTAGCCTAATTTTTAATGTAAGTATGTACCAACAGAAAAGGAAAGGCTGTGTTTCCCATATGCAGTTGTTACTCCATGCGGCCTGAAAGGCAGCTGATGTTCCCACTTTGATCCGCTTTGCTGGGTAGTGGGCGATGGCTGGTGAGTCTCATGCTGCTTGATGGATGCCTGCATCTGAAGGAGCAGTGACTGGAAAAGCATGAGAAGACAGGAAAACTGCGGAAGGGATTCACATACCATGGTGGGAAACAGGTTAATATCCAAATTAACTTGCAGGTTCGAGGGGAGCAACTCTGCTGGTGTGAGCTGGTATTACTGCTGTTGGATGAAAATCGGGGTGGTTTAAGGATGGCTTACCAGCATCCTTAAAAGTCTCTGTTTCCTGTTTTTTGCACTCTTTTTCAATGTCTTCATTTTAGCTGTTCTGATTTTATAGCCAAGTTGCTAATGTTACCTTAAAAAAAAAAAATAGTATCTAGAGAAATGAAATATCAATGCAAAGAAAAATAAAAACTAGATTTATTTCCTGTTCAACTTCAGATAGAAATCCTGATGTTTCTTTACCTCACGCAGCTGAGTTATGAAACTGTTTTGGAAGTTTTGACGAACTGTTTTTGTTCCTCTGGAATGAAAAAATAAGTGTCACTCGAAATCCATTTTTTATTCTATGAGGAAGGACAGGGGTGAGTAAGAAAATTTTAAACCAATTTAAATACTTTGCTGAATATTTCCAGAAAAGTCAATAAACTAATGAAGGACACCTTCTGCTTCCTAAACAGGGGGATATTCTCATATACAACTAATAACAAAAGAGCGCTTTGCCTATCCTTGAGGGAGACCCTTTGTCACCATCATCACCTGGTTTTGTATCAGAATTCAGGGATTTGCTGTTCTGTATGGTCACAGAAATACCCAAACCTCATCATCAGGTTTAATTGTAAGTCTAAACGAGAGCAAAATAATACCCCAAAATTTAGTTCTAGATCTGATAACATAAGGGGCCACTAATATTTTCTCTAAATATTTTAGTGTGTCTGGACTACATTGCTTCGTGTTCAGCTTCTCATTGTAGTCTAAATCTTTTCCTGGACACTTGATTAAAACTAAGGAAATAAATGCATTTTTTATTTTTATTTTATCTCTGAAATATGATTATAAATGACCTTTGATAAAAAGTTAACAGAGAATACGCCAGGAAGCAGCTCAGAAGCAAAAGATTAAAAGCAGACAGTCTAGAGAGGTGTTTAATTTCAATTTTCTTTGTGGTATAAGAAATCTGTAGATTTTAAAGCAATCATGCCATAGTTACTTTTATCAGTAGGGCTCTTTTGTTTTGTTCTGCCACCTAATTCTTTTGATGACAATGAGTCCACAGTTTTCCAATGACTGATTTCGATTTGCATGTTATTGTCAGCCTTTTATATTTTATCATATCTCCACTTTGGTTTTTATGCAGATCCTCACATCAGAAGGCAAGGGCAGCCTGAGCTAAACAGCTGGCTGGATTTGCATGAAAATGGACTGCCCTTTTTCATTTGTTTGTTCTTTGGAAATTACAGTAGGTGAGTATCTGACTCAAATTTCCCAAACAAATAAAGATAAAACTTCACAGATATTAAACTGTGGAGCATTAAACTGTATCATTTTACATATAAAAAGAAAAGGATTAAATAGAATTAGTCTGTTGAGCTGGCTGAGGAGAAACAATGTGAGTGACAGTCTGAAAACTAAAGATACAAAAGAACTGTGGTATCTTCAAGAGATTTTTCTTTCCAAATACTTTCCTTCCCCATGTTTAAAGGATAAACACTAATATAAATATTTCCCTTATGAATTTAAAATATTTTTGCTGGAAAAAGAAAATCATAATCTGTTTTAAGTCTTTATATATTTGATAGTATTCACGTATTCTTTGTATGTATTTTATATACATAGCATTTACAGAAGCCCCTTAGCAGTGGATATTCCGTACAACTGGCAGGGTAAACCAGCCAAGGTCTAAATGTGACCAGGGGCTGGTGACATTAAGAAGCCTGTATTGTTTCCAAGAGGCCAAATCTGTAGGGTGAGGCAAGATCTTTTATTAGACTGGCTGATATAGATGGGAAAAATGAACAAGCTTTGGGGCACACAAGAACTTGATAGTTGACAGATATGAGCTTTATAGATTTGAACAGTAAGGTATCAAAATAACACATGGCACAACTTGGAGTTGTCAACAGACTTATAAATTATTTAGAGAGTGTGTGCCCTTGTGTGCCTGCGAGCTTGTCCGTCTCTTTCTACTTAGGCTGCTTGAGCTTATAAAAGACATAACCACTCACTGCAAGTCTTAAGCACTCTTCTGCCTTTACACCATCTCATGATGAAAAGCACAACTATAACTTTTAGTTTAAACAAAGGTTTGAAAGTATGTATTTTATGATGTCTAACTATAGTATGGGATTTAAATTTTATGTGTAATCTCTCCTGCTACCAACTCGCAGTAGGAGCTTGAATTTACAGTAATGCCATATGTTTTTAGAGCTAAACATCTTGGGCAAAGTGCTATCAACTCTGAATTTCCTGGAAAAGTGGTAGCTGCTACTATTGCATGAGATAATAGAAGTTCATTCTTTCTTCTGATATGGTTGGAATCAGGTATGTGGCATCACAGACACACAGTTCAGGAATAGAAGCATTGTCCTCAGGGAGTATCAGCGAGCCAGCTAACAGCCAGGAGCCCAGTTAAATTCTTTTGTGTAAAATAGATTCTTCCTTCAAAAAAAAGAAACATATGGTGTGGGTTGGTTTGTTTTGTTTTTTTTTTGTTGTTGTTTGTTTGGTTGGTTTTTTTTTGTTGTTGTTTTTATTACTATTATTTAGACTTCTTCCATTATCTTTCCTGAATACACATGGGAAAGTCTGGAGAGCACTGTAGATCTTTTTTCTTTTAAATGTGTCAGAATCACACATAGCTTTCATTACACCTATGCATTGAAACTTATTAGTGGAAAGTGATCTAAATAATTCATAAGCCTGCATACACCTCTAGGCTTTGCTTTGTGGTGGCATGAAACCTCATCGCTTAGATCCACAAAGCCTCTACCTGTCAGCCTGCAGGTGTTGACACGGTTGGCATAAGGCCCTGTAAGGTCAGTGGAAAAGGCTATGTATGGATTCTCACTGTTCTGAATGCTGGGTATTTCATAAGTCTTAGGGGACGCAGATGGACTAATAGTATTAGCAGCATTTTAATATCACCAGTTAAGATAGACTTATTGTATTAAGGTGGTATTGCTGTAGGTCAAGAGACAGCAGCAACAGAAGTCCCAGGTAAGTGTGAAAAGTCCTAAAACCATCTTCTATGAAATGGAAATAACATTTGGTGAATGCTGGGTCTCAGCAGAAGACAGAATTGCAATAGTTAAAAGGAGGCCCAGTCAGTCCTGCAAGACTCAGGATATTCTTTCAGATGAGGCAGGAGCCTTCCTGGAAGAAAACAGGCTGCCACTGGGAACCTGACAATTGAAACAACTGAGGACATATTCAGTTTCAGAAAGCCATGTGTAATGGACATTGTGCCTGGTAGACTGTGCTAGGTTTGCCTATAGTCCGTTTGTTGTTATCAGCTGTTTAAAAACCTGAACAAATTTTGCTGTGGCAGAGCCACATAGGGAATTGCTCCCTCTTCACTCAACTCCCAGCAGAGCTGACAGTGCCATTGTAAGATTTGATTTACCATGGACTCACCAGGAATTTTTCTAAGCTATAATTCAAGCCTCTATGAAGGTAAGAAAATTGTGTGGTTTTGTTTTGAAAGTGACAATGGCTTATGCTTTAGGAGCAGAGAAAGGATGCTCTTGGATAAAATAGATGAACCCTGTACATGGCTTTTGAGCAAATATCTGGGGGAAAGGGTTTGCTGTCAGTGCACTTCACAAGAGGTGTATGGAGTGCCATACAGCTGTATGGATGTCTGTATCTGTGCATAGAGCTTCCCACAATACCTGCTAAATTCCTTCAGAAAGCACCACTATAAAGTCCTGCCTGTCAAAGTCACCTAATCTGCAGAGATTTGTCATGCACAAAGCAAGGGCTATGCAGGCTTATTACAGTTCAGTATTTATAGAGGAGTCATGGAAGTACGAGTAATTTTTGGCTTAGTATTTATTTCCTGATGATTTGATTTTGTTGTGCTGTATTTCTGGACCTTTTCCTAAAAATACTGCGTTTCCAAGATCTTTACTAAACATCAGAAAAAAATATCAGAAGTTGCGTAGGCATTTTTGAAAGTTTTCCAAGGTTTTACTGTTGTTACAGTTTCAGAAACCATAGCCCTCATGTAGCTGTGAATGACTTGAATCACAAGCATCTAGCCTGACAACTACTCACATTACTTTGATGTTCCAATGCGTAAATATAATACAGGAAACAAAACATTTTGGCTTTAGAACCTGACCTGGAAATGGATTGGTGGAGGAAATGGAGTGTTTGGCTTGCTCTTCTTTTTAACGAAAAGGAAAAGACTGTCTCAGATTTGTCTAAATTTAGCACTTCAATATTTCTTTGGGTTTTAATCTGGGCTCACATGAGATTTCTTTCAGTGCTTGGGTCTGTTTGAATGTGCTCTTTCTCATATTGCTGTTATAATCAAACTGGGCTGGCATTCCCCCACAACAATCAGTGACAGTGACACAGGGAGAAAAAGCCAGTGCACTGAGGGAGAGCTCAGGCTATCTAGCTGTGATTTTCCTTTCTGGACTACATTTCTGTAAACTCTTGGTTGATAATATATGTTATGGCTCCAGAGTGATAAAGAAAAGTGGTGTGTAAATGTAAAGGGTTAGATCTTCATCTGATGTAGAATCACAGAATGGTTTGTGTTGTAAGGTACCTAAAAGCTCATTCAGCTCCAACCCCTGCCGTGGCCAGGGACACCTTCCACTAGAGCAGCTTGCTCCAGCCCCTGTGTCCAACCTGGCCTTGAACACTGCCAGGGATGGGGCAGCCACAGCTTCTCTGGGCACCCTGTGCCAGCACCCTCACAGGGAAGAGCTTCATCCTAATATATATATATATATTTAAATATGTATATATAAATATATCTCAAATGGTTGCTTGAGCTATGTGAATTTACAGTTGGTTAAGGTCACTTCCAATATTTGGGTCTACACCTTGCAGAAAATATCCATATTCCATTTAAAAATCCTATTTTTACATTGAATTTACAATGTAACTTATTGAGTAAATTAACAGCTACAAATAATGAAGTACCACTGTCATCCTTATGCAGTCTGGTGTAACTTGAAAAATCAGCACATTGTTTTCAGGACAAAACAATGTAAAACTCCTTTTCCTGCCACCATGTCAAACCTGTGCACGCACAACAGTACCTATAGCAGCCGCTCTCATTGCAGGAGACAGGTGGGCCTTGGCTCAAGCCTCCCATACCTGTAGGACAACTCCAATCCAAGGAAAGTTTTGTCCTTTTCCTTGATGTCTCCTGTGTCTCTGTTGACCTAAAGGTGTTGCCAGGGCTCCTCTGAGCTTGACACCTTCAATTTACCTTTTCCCCAAAAAGCTAGAGTCCATTTGTTGATTGGGTTGACAGTGTGTTCAGCATCACCCATGGAGCTGGTAGTTGATGTGGAAGGGAGGGTAGAGGATGTGGGTGGGAAGTCATGCATCCCTGTGCCTGAGCAAGAAAGGGAACTGGTAAAGTGTAGATTAATTTGGATTACTCTTGGGCCAAAAAAGGTCTGTCATTAGAGGTTTTTACAGTGTGGTCACTTCCAGTTTACACCTGTATTATAGTGCAAACTAGTTTTTCTCACAGTTTTTAGCAAAACAATAAAGGGAAAATGGTCTCCATAACCCTGGGCCTCTGAGCGGTTGGATTAATTGCATTTGTTTGTGTAACAGTGTTTTGCTTTTAGAGCCTTTCACAACACTGAAAGGATATTGAGAATGTCTTTGCATGTTTCTTAGATTTCCATCAAGAAAAACCAAATGTGGCTCTTTTGTGTCAATATTTTATGTCTCTGTAGGTTTTATGTTAAACTCCTGTACCGAATTACTGTGTTATTGATAACATGGAACTGGACTTGGTAGATTTTAATGTTTTTTTTTCATGTTTATATGGAACATTTTGAAGCAGCAATTAAAATAATTAAGGAGGGTGAAGAAATCTTTAGCATGCAACAAAGATTTCTGCAAAATGTTAATTTCTGTCAAATAAGTGAATATATGCACAGATGCCTCCTGACAGAGGCTGTGATTTCTGAGTGCTTTGCATGCCAAATAACTTGTTTACCCCCTCAATGTTTGCCAAGTTTACTGTCAATTTACAAATAATTTCCATTTTGCTGTTTATTCTGCTGCCTTTTGATGGATATGTCTTCCAGACTTTTATCTTGCATGTAGACAAACTAATTAATATTTTCCCTTCAGGCAAATATTTTTTTCTTAGATCTAAATGTGGGTTAGATTCTTCTTCGTTTCCATATGCTTTGTTCTGTCAATCATTTCTCTTCTATGTTACTAAAAATGTACCTTTGTGGATGTCATTTCTCATGTTTTACAGATTTATTTCACCTACATCTATATAGGAATGTGTGTATGTAGAGAGACATATTTGTTATATATGTGTTCATATATGTTTAAGCAGAGAGAGCGAAAATACTAACTTTGTGTTAAGATTTGGGTTTTAAGGCTGAATGAAAATACATTTTGTCCTGCCTGTTGCTGCCATTTCCCAGGCTTGACCTCACAGTTTGTGGTTACTGATGCCCATATGGCACACGCAACACTGAGTACATCTCTTCTGCAGTGTCAGCCTTGAGTTCTACATGTCTTTTTGACCTACCCCATCCCTATTAGCCATGTGTAAAATATTTAGTATATCCCATTTTCATCTTCCTAATATCATCCCAGCACAGATCACAGTGTGCTGACCCTTCTGAGGTGACCAGGCTGATGAAGTCCTGAGTCATTGTGACCCTACAGGAGGGGTGCTTCCCCTTGAACCAGTCTGGCCAAGCTCAGCTGACCCTTGGTGCCAAAACCTAATGCATCAACACTACCCCAGCCCAAGGGACACCCTTCCGTGACACCTTTCATCCGCATCTAGGTATGTTTAAAGATCTCTGATAGCTAAATGTTGTCATATTCAAGGAACAAGGTTTCCATGAAGTCTCTGCAGCTTCCACAAAGCTTTTAAGAGGTATGGGAAGACACAGTGTGGGTAAAAAAAAAATGTTATCGGAAGCCTGCGTGTTAACCATGTTCTGCTGAGAAAAACACAGGTGGTAACTGAGAGCGCAGATATTGCGAACAGATTCTTGCAACTTACCAGTCGTAAAAATATCTCTGCAAAAAATACTCCCAACGACTCTGTTTACAGAATGCTTGGTATTTCCTATATCTGGAAATATTCTCGTTGTAGCTCCATATGTCGCAGCTAGTCTGACAAGCTTTCTTTTGAACTGTTTGCAGGTTGCAGTCTGTCTGGAGGGCTGGGTGCTGATGCCTTCAGGTTTTTAGGCCCTGCATTATGGGCATGATTATCTTGTTCACTTTGCAGGCATAGAAAGATAGAGCTGGGATTTAGCAGGATTTGAAGAAACTTCCTAATTATGCCAAGTAGAGAGCTGCTGAGTAAAATCTCAGCCAGAACCCCAGGTTTTCTATTACCAGTTCTGTTTTAAGTGTATCTCTATAATTTTCTGTGTTTCTGCTTTTGTTTATACCATCGTAGTCAGCGGGACTGAGAGATTAAAAACCAAAATACATTATCTTTGCACATCCTCAAAACCTGTCGAGAAAGGAGGAGAAATTAAACAAGGACAAAAACTCACAGTGAAGTGAAGCTGTTTCCTTTGAGCTGCCTTATTAACCAGTCAAGTACTTGACTGCCACTGTCAGCTAGATTTCTTTAGAGGAAGAGTGGCATTTTGAAAAATACAAATTCACCGCCTGCACAAGTTAATGAGGCCCTTCAGCAATGTTCATTGATAGTGTAAATTCATCATAATACAGTGCTACAAACCATAAATGGGATATGCATACAGGAAATCATCCACTATTAGAAATTTGCCAGACGCGAGAAGAAAAAGAAGCCATTGATAAGCAGAAAACTCATCTCAACTGCTCCTTGCTGATGGGTGTGCAGCACATTAGTAATGCCAGATACTGCCATGATGAGAACTTATTAAGGTGAATTGAGGTAGCTCATCAAGTATATTTTGCTTCCCTTTGTTTGTGTTTTATGGACTCTCTCAGCTGTCTCCCTTACAATTGCCAGTGTCGGGTTAGATAAAGTTTGCTGTGTAAGGACTATCATCAGCAGAAAGGGACAAATGTCTCCAAATATGTTTATTTTCTCCACACACACAAATGTGCTTATGTGTTTAATTGATTTTTAGTTGCATTTGCAAGTGATGATTTTACAGATACAAAACTATTTCAAGGTCTGCATGGTACGCCAGTAGTGGACAGTAACAAACATCGGCAACACCCTAGAAAAAACATAACAATGTGACTTCCTGATCTTTTAAATAATTGTTGAGGAGTCCTGGTTTGCTATCCGTATCAATCACTATATCTCCCTACAGTGCAATACATTCAGTGTTCCTCTTCTTGTTGAATAGTATCAGTTTAAGAATATTTGAGACCATTAGGACAACACTTTAGAGTGATTTGACTGTTGGCTGGTTTCCACCATCTTGCTTCAGGGAATGAGCAGAAAAATGAATGTCTCAGATTGTGGTCTTAAAATGGTCAGCTCCTTGAAGAGGTGCACAACTTCATTAAAATCTTGAAGACCAACAAAGGACCATCAACAGAGGAACTTCAGAAGATGTGAATTCTGCTATCCCCCTTCCTGCAGGGTCTTTGGTTTCACATTATAAGAAAAGGCCAAGGGCATGAACTCTGGTCTTCTCTCCCACAGGATCTGCTTTCAGGCATCACCTGAAGCCTTCTCATAGAGGTTAGTTCAGAACTCATTGCAATCTATGGAAACCCCAAAGCTCAAGTCCCTTCTCCTAGTGTCACCTGTTTCACTTGGCTGACATGTTTGTGTCATCAGCTGTGCAAGGCATTGGGCAGAGTAGCAGAAGCCTAAGTAAACATGTCTTCTGTTTGTAAACAAGAATAATGATGTTGTCTGGAAGATAAGTAGGAATAACAGAGCAGAACTGCAGGTGTTGATGCCATCTCTTTCCCCTGCCTTTCAAACCACTTTAATAGCTTCCCTGTGTGCTCCTGTCCTCTCTCCCAGAGCCAAAATCCTTATGGGCAGTTTTTGTGAGCCCCTCCAGTGTCTATTTTTTTGTGCCTTTTATACCTTCACCATGTTGCAAACTGTTTCAAAGATGACAGACCAGAGAGATATTCCTCAGTCCTCCCTGACTTCCTGTGCTCCTCCTCCCCTCCAACAACTGCTCTTTTCTTTCCCCCTTGCCCCATTTGACTCTCCCCTGGCCCTGATTGCCCCACTCATCTGAACCAGTTTCCCTCTCAATTCTTGCCAAAGTCCATATGATGATCTCCAAAGGATCTCAGAGCTTGGCTTCTGACAGGGTGGTTTTCAAATAAATCTGGAGTTCATGTTTTTTAATGCACTGTGGACTGTAAGAGATGAAACAGTGTTGGATGCTTTTGTTCCTTTTGCCCGCTACTCAAATCTCCAGTCGATAATTATGAACAATAGATGAAAATGTGTTTGGTATATATCATAAGAAGAAATCTTACAGAAACATTAGGCAGCCTATTATTGTAAGGCTCTTGTAAATACTGTTTTGTAAGAAGAACCTATCTAAGATGATGTAAAACTAAATATTCCTATTAACAAGATGTACTATACTATTTCCAATTCATATCATTGAAAAACGCATTTTAAATTGCAACCTTCTCATATTTTATCTTAGCCAATTTCAGTTTCATATGCCTCTTCTTTAATCCTATTTTCATTCAAAGTTTCACAATTCACATCTTCTTTTTCCTATTTTATGTAATATTTTCTCTGTTTTCAAAGTGTAATCAAAGCTTGTTAGCTTCTATCCAACCATGTTTGGCTGAATGGGAATATTAATAATACCAGCTATTGATGTCTTTATGTTAAAATTTGATTTATTGAGCAAGTGGCACATAATCTGTGGGGAAAATACCTAGAGATAACACCTTGAGATGATTAATTGTGTTTACAGTGCATTTCTGTAATAATTGTTTACAAGGAAATTTATGCATGAGTTGCTGCCCCAGTTCAAAAGAATAACTCATCAGATTGTCAAGCTCTCTGCTCTTGAGTATTCTAGCTAATTGCTATCTTTGCTAGTTGAGCATCATAAATCCTTCTTCCACAGAGCTGAGAGCAGGATTGTTGGATCATGCTTTTTCATGCACTGAAAACCTTTTCATCTCTAGGAATATAAGTTTTCTCATGCAGGAAGAAAAAAAAATAATAATGTAAGGGGATGGTATCTACAGAAGATTGTGACAAGTTGCCTTGTAGCATTGGATATAACTTCTGAAATGAGCTTATACAATCATGTGTTAAAATCTGTGTTGGGTAAATTTGCCAGTAATGTTACTGATAATGAATAACATATGAGGATGTAGACTTAGTCTTCTATATTTAAAAAACATTAAATTCCCAGTTCTGTTCCTCTCTGCTTCTGTATTTCTTTCTCCTTCACAAGTGCTGCAGGGTAGATGGTAGGATGGGGTGGAGTATGGTTCCTTTGCAGCCATCTGTGCTTATTACTGATCTAATAGCAATCACACAATTCTCCCTTTTGGAATTAAAAATCTGCACTTATAAATTCACAGATATAAACATACTTTTCTTTTGCACAGCTTCATGCTTTTGGAGGGGGGAGGGTGGTCTTTTTGTTCTATTTCCAACTTCCTAGTTTAATTATTTCATAACTAACTTTCCTGTAGCTACAGGAGTATTATCCAAGCAGCATGTTGCCAGGAAGTAGTTGATAATGTTCAATAATTCCTGATTACATTCCTGTTCCAGTCCATGATCATGATTATACAAATGTTTCTGGTGCTATTTTTCAGTACAAATCCTTCTTTTCATTTTTTTTCTTCCTCCTTGTTGACAGTGTATTGGTCAGAATACAAGAGAAACCAACCTATTTGCTAGTTTAATTAAAGATGTCAGTAAAATCCTTAAGGTTTGCCTGGGAAGGAGCAGATTTACTTGCTGCTTTTATGCACACTGTGGGATTTAAACATTTTGAGAATTGCTTTGGTGATTTTTCCCAGGAGATAAAGGAATGGATTAAGTGAAGTAGTTTCTGACTATAATTGGTCTGGTTTAAACACTTAAAAATAACTTTAAGAAATAAGAAAACACAAAACAGGTTTTCAAATAGGGATTTAACTTTTTTCTTTTTTTTTTTTTCTTTTTTTTTTTTTCCCCAGCTAAGTGTTTATTTCAGCTTTGGTGTCTCATTGTGAGCCATCAAAGTGTGCTGTACGTAAGGTGGTATATATGTACTTTAGCTGCTCTGAACAGCAGTCCAGGCAAAAGGACAGATGTCTGAAGGAGAAGAAACAAAAGGACTAAATCTGAAGAAACAGCAGGGGAAAAGAAAAAGAAGATGAGAGAGGGGAAAAAAGGCAAAAAAACAAAGAAGTGGCTTTCAGCCTTTGGATAGGTTATTTGCTCTTTTCAAACAAAGTGGGCTGTGTGTGCTTTAAACTTTCCCTATGTTTGCAGGCAGCCTAGCAAAGCTGGCTCCATCAAAGGAAGGCTCCCACCACCTGTTGCTTAGGTGTTTCTGGCACACCACCTCTGCGGCTGGCACGCCGCTGCTGCTCCTCTTGCTTGGTAAATTCAATCAGTTATACACACGGGGCATCACGGAAAAGCTGTTCTGTCTATTTTTCTAGTCAAACACATGGGTTCCTCTTTCTGCCTCCCTTTGTCTCAGGTAGGTGAGCAGCCAATAACAAGGAATTGCTGCCAAATGATTCATGTCATAGTCGTTTAGAAAGACAGAGGTAGCTTTGGCATAAATCAAAATCTTCAGATGATTAAGCCAAGCCTAACACTGTAACCCCCTAATACCATCAGGTGTTATGATACCAGCTGCACTGGGAGAAGGCAATAAAATGCACTGCTGAGCAATCTGAAAATCTGAGGTTTAAGAGCTAAACTGAGGCTCGTGGTCCAAATAAATGTGGATTACTAGTACACATATAGTAACTATAGTTCATTAAAAGTTAGCGGTAAGGGAACTCTTGCAAGAAGAGTAAAAAAAAAGCCAAGCAAGACTTTACAAGCAGGTTTTGATCAAACACAGACACAATAACGCAACACACGAAGCAGATTCTGTAGGAAATATTAGACTAATCTTACAAAATATTCCAACTGTGCCTATCAAGAAACATTAATAACAGTGTTATTGACAGAGTATTCATTTAAAGTCTTTCTGTTGGATACAATTAACATTTAGATGAGAGACAGTTATAGGTACTGAGATGATATATATTAGAGAAACAATGACTCATCTCTCCAGCAGTAATGGTAGCAAACCTCACAGCTGGAAAACTGCATTTCTTCTAGATTCCAAAAAAATAATTTCATGGACCTTGCAGAAGAAATCAGCTTGTTCATATGGGGAGGATTGCTGTGTTCTATTTCCTTATTCAAAGAGAAAATTTCTGTGTAGTTTGCCAAGTACTGGGATAAATGGGCAGGGGAGGAGTAGGTAACACAGAGGGAAGGGCTGGGATGCACAGATCAGCTCTGGAGTCAGGAAGAGGCTGCTGTGTTC
This sequence comes from Neopsephotus bourkii, assembly GCF_033783945.1. Classification (NCBI taxonomy): domain Eukaryota; kingdom Metazoa; phylum Chordata; class Aves; order Psittaciformes; family Psittacidae; genus Neopsephotus; species Neopsephotus bourkii. Next base: position 2,304,173 of record NW_026901555.1, read on the forward strand.
TTCTACCAGGTTTCTCTTCTAGAAAATCTTTGTGTAATTAGATGGATCTTTACATAACCCACATGAACACTAGCAAATGATGAACCTTTGTGCACCAAAGTGTCCTCTTCTCCTACTCCTGTATCTGTGTTTGAAAGCAGAAATCAGAAATCAGTAGTCCTCTCTTACTAACATTGCATCTCCCTGGCACCAAACCAGACTGTTTAGACCTGAGTGGATGGTGAATAGGATGCTGGAAAGATACAGTCAATTATTCCTTGAGATTCATGATGCCTCCAATTAAAACCAGATAAACACTGGGACTTGGATTAACCTCGCGGGCTTTTAGTTCTTTAAAAGTTAGTCTAGGCTTGTTCTGAGTTTGACAGAAAGAAGTAAGTTTGGCCTGAAGGCTGTGCATTCCAGCTAGCTTCAGACTGCTTTTTTTTAGAAGGCTGAATGCCAATAACAAAATCATCAATGACAGTCAGTAGTCTAAGTCTCTTTGAACGTGACGATGGTGAACCAGCAGTGAGCTGGCTCAGGAGCCTTTGTATTACAGAACCGCTACTTTCTTCTCTGCATCTGTACCTGCCTGGAGGTCTCTCTACCTGACTGGGTTTTGTGCAGTTTTAGAAGATGCCTGATCAGATAGAAACTAGCAAAAAAAAGAAAAACAACCCAAAAACCTGAGAGCAATCAACTGAGATTCAGAAAATGTAGAATGCTGTCCAAACTTCCCACCATAAACACTCTCCACACCAGCAGTCACCGTTTTGGTAACTAGGCACAACATGATTGGGTTGAAATCTAGTGGTACAATACAAATTAATTAAAAAATTGTCTTACATGAAAAAAGAAGAAAAAGCAAAAATTAAGTGATGCCACAATAAGAAGACTTTTAAATTTAAAATGGAATTATCTCCAGCCATGCTGCTTTAAATGTGATCCATAATAACCTGGCAGTAGTTTATTTATATTAATCCTGTACTGTATATTTTACATTTTGTAGAAATGCCTAGAGCATGCATATTAAGCAGTTAAGAAAATCGATCTGCTTGAGCAGTGATAACATTTGTAGAATGAAATCCTCACAATTAAAAAGACATTTGAAGAAACCATGTTAAAAGGTGCTGAAATGTTCTTGAAGAAATGCCACATGTTGCTGTGGGCAGTAATGAAACATTTCCATATAAAGTACTACATAAACACATATAAAATGTAGACATATGTTAGCAGATTATGGAGTGTGAGAGTGATACAGTAGTGATGATTATTTGCAAGTGTTAATGTTACCAAAGCTTAAGGTTTGGCCTGCTGGTCTTGGACCCTATATGTAAATAATTATATCTAAAAATATCTGTCTCTGAAGCTATCAAATGTAATATATATTCAGCACTTATGAAATACTGTAGGGTTTATTGATCTGCAGTGTATGATAGCAAATTTCAGAAGATAGATGCTCAGATATCAGTGAACATATGGCCTAAGATCATGCAAGTTTGACATAAAGTTATTCATATTGCATACACTTCCACATGGTTAAGTATTTGCAACTCAGCAATCAATATGCAAAAGGTGAAGTCAGATATACATTATCTACATAGAGGTAATTTTCTATGTATAGCACATAGCAGTACTATCAGCAAACCAGAAAAATTTTATCTCTGCATTCATCTATCAAATGTTTCATGTGAATATATCCATCTACTATGTAAATAGATCTGTTTTTCTAAATATCTGTTTGTGGAAGTGAGAATAACCTACATATTTCCATAGCCTATGGGACCCAAAATAGTATCTCAAAAAATGAACGCACAGCAATCTGAGAAACAGCAGTAATGACTTCAGCTTTGGGAATATGGTCTTAGTGGGCTTTTGATTAAGGGTTTATTCCAAACCTATTCCAAACCCTTTAAAACCTAATTTTTACATTGATGACTTTTGCATTTGTCCTCATATTAAGAATGCTGTACATTTCTTATGCTCCGGGATCTAAGAGAATAACTATGAAAACAAGTAAGTCAGTTGAATATTTCTACTGAGATTCTTAGTTTTGTTTTCCTAATGAGCATTTTTTCACATCCTTTTTGGTTTTTTTTTCTAAATGTTTGCTTGAATTAGAAGACAACTTCTGTACTCAAAAGTAGCAAATCACTTGAGACTCGTTTCTGAATAGTGCTGAGAAATCCCTCTTTGCATATCTTTAAAGATGTTGCTCCAAGAAAAACATGAATCTGTAAGTTTAAAACCTTCATCAGCCTGATAGCTTTGAAATAAATAGTTCTTGAAAATACTCAATACTTATCAAGCCAGGCCTTCTAGTTTGTGTGCAGTAAAGCTACTGAAATTCAAGCAAACAGACTTAATAATCTTAATGTTTCATACAGCTTGTTTGTCTGCGTCATAGAATTACATCATTATTTTCCATTCTATAAAGACCAGAAACATTAAAATCAGAGAAATTAACACCATTGTTGTATTGGAGAAAGCCTTATATCCTTTCAGGCTGCTTTAGCAAATGTTGAGGGGTTTTTTTCACTAAAACTGTGGTTGCATGGCACATTACTGAGAAACCTGTTGTATGTTCTGCCAATATTGATAAAAAAAGAGGCCACAGTTGCTCTCTTCGGTTCTGGATCAGGTTTGTTGTTGCACAAATCAGAAAAATATGTAGGCAAATGGAAGGGGGATTATAAATTAGAAAAGGCATGATAGCATTTGTATTTCATAGCTTGGTGCTGTTTAGTTCTCAATCCAATGATTCTACATTGATTTTTTTACTGTTAACATGCTGTACTTTGGTATTGTGTTCAAGGCACATAGACCTTAAAAGCAAGGTGGTGTTTCTGCTATGGCACTATTGAAAACAACATCCCACAAGCTATCTGCAGAGTCCAGCCTACAGCCATGATTTGGGAGAGAGGAATCAATACTGACATCATTTCTTGATCTAAATTTCAAAGGAGAAACTGAAACCATACTTGGGGTGCACAGAGGTTCTGTAAACAGAATAGCCCATGTCTTCCCATCCTTCTCCAAACCCAATTCCTGCCTGAGATGATAAGCCCACCTTGTACTTTTAATGACTCAGCGAATGAGTTGTCTTCTCTCAGTACTGCAGGAATTGCTGGGATGGACTCCTGCTCCCAGGAGCCTGCTGGTTTTCAGTACCCACAACCCTCTCATTCTCAAAAGAAGCAAGGTCAATGCCAGATCCCCACTCACCAGAGACAAATGGGAAAGAGGTATTTCTTTTAATTTGGTAAATGACTTGCCCATTAATGATGATAGCATGTCAATAATATGTTACACAGAAAAAAAATTATTAAATATGGTGACTAGCAGCTCTTCTCCTAAGTCCTGCCCAAAGTGCATCAACAAGCACTGAAAGGGGTGAGTTAAGGTTTGGAAACAGAATCAAGCAAGTGTATTTTCCAGGTACGTCTACTTTCAGAACCACATCTATCTCCTTTCCAGAAAGGAGTTAATTTTCAGAATAAGTCTTTCTTTTCTTCATTAGCTCATTATTAGACTTGGGCTAATCAGGTCAGGTAGAATAAAAACTCACCAGAACCTTCAGCTAAAGATCAGAGCGAGCCATTTTTCCTTTTGAAAATTACATTTCCTTTCTTTTATCTTTTTTTTTCTTCTAATTTCTGTTCCTCCTGTTGTCATACAGGAACAGATGTGAATGAATTCCCTGAAGAAAATTTGTTCCTATGGCATTCTGGTTCAATTTCTTTGTCCATACCAATCCCAAAAGAAAGTAAACACATATTATTTATAAGAAGATTTTATGATCTGTTTATTTCAGATCCTTTTCATATTAAAAAAAAAAAAAAGTGAAGGAAACTGGTGATAAGACTGCAGGTAGAGTGCCAGTTTAATTCTGAGCATTCCATAAAAGTTGCATTACTAGTAACAAAAAAAGCCATACTGAAAAGTATTCAAAATCATTCTTGTAACAACCTAATATGTAGATAATATTAGTGGTTATCATAAAAGCAGTTTTAATGACTGTTTCTAATATCAAATATAGACCATATATTATCAGCATGATTCTATGTTGTATCTACATAGCGATCCAGACTCTATAGTGTTCTAAAACACTGATTTTGAACTTGTGGATTTGGATTCTTGTGAGTGAATGATGGCAGATGGGATCCTTGCACTGTTGTTTACAGTATGATAGTTTGGATTTTGAAGGTAATAGCTTCAGATGGTTCAAAAGTATGTGGGATATATTTTTGGTGGGATATGTTTTTGATAGGATATACATGCATTTAATGTGTTTGCTCCATTTTTGGTAGGAAATGACCTACTGGATGTAAGAAAGGGCTTGGAGCTTTCTGAGTGAAAGCTCCTTCTCTTTGACAGAACACATACTAGTGCTGAAGCAGTTTATCAATAGTACTTCATTACAATTAGAAATACTGAAATAGTTAAAACTGCCTAAGTTCTGTCAGCTTGAAACAGCAAGCATGAGAAAACATGTTTTGTGACAGCTATGGAGAGGTCTGCAACCAGCATCAGTGTTGAAGGTGTCATGCTGAAAGGATTTGGAGATCTATCCTAATCCATCGCAGCTGGTAGGTCCTGTCCCTCCCATCATCCTCATTACTTTGTGCTGTTGGATTCCTGCTTCTTCTCCCTGCTATCCTGTTTTCAGTTAAGGTCTGTCACTGATGCTACAGCAAGAGGAAACCTGCTTTTGCCCTGCCCTGTCAAAAATAAATCCACTACTGTCTCCTTGACTCCTGTACCCCTCCTCCTTTCCAGTCCTCTTTGCTTCTTACATCTTAACTTCCTTATTCATGTTTCCTTTCTTTTGTCCATTATTCTTATATTTTTCTTTTTATTTATTTTAAATTGGTTAGAGGGGAAACGGTGGTTTAATGCAGTCACTTATATTCTACTTCCTTGACCAGTCCTGATGATTAATATTTATGGTAGCACAATATGATCTGTACCTGAGAGACTCACTAGCTAAGTAAATACCATATTTTATTTGTAAATAGTTCATGAATGCTCTTATCTCAAGTACCAGTGATGTGTGGACACCCATAGTGTCCGAGGCTATGCAGCATCACTGAGAAGGAAGAGGGGCTGTGGGCAGAGGCGTGGGTGCTCAGGGGCTGCTCTGTGCCACCACTTGCAGATAACACCTCTGAAGGAGTTTTCTGGAGGCTTTTCCAGCTCAGGAGCCACACTTCCAGGCTTCATAGCACAGTGTGCTCAGCGGGGCTGGTGGGAGAGCCCATGAGGACCACCTGCATCAGCACGACAGCCAGGGCAACCCAGTTTAGCCACATCTGAAAGTGAAGGGTAATTAAGAAAACACCACCTTCAATATTAACTAATACAGAAAAAAAAGCATAATTACACTTAAAAATTAGATTGATTTTTTTCCTTTTCTCATTGGACTTGCTGACATCCAAAGCTGTAATCAGATGTAGTCTTTAAGTTTTACTCTTTTAATATTACAGAGTGTTCCAAGAAGTGCACCAAGTGTTCTTAAATACCCTCTTACATTTGCCAACTTTTAGCACATACTAAAGCAAAACAAAATGTACTGGCAGACCAAGTCACAAGTTAGAAAAGAAAATCTCAGTGAAGGTTAACTTAAATCAACATTCAGACATGACTCAGGGTCTCTAAGTTCTGATACTAAAAGCATCAAGCATTCGGCTGGTAGCATCCTTTAAATGGTCAGTTTTAAGCACTATTAATATATGTACAACAAAAGAATTTTTAAACACCTGAATGAGATCTTTTAAGATCCTACTTAAAGAAAAGTCAGGTTTGGAAGATTCAAAGAGACTCTAACCCTTTGGAGTAGGCAGTGGGCTGCATTTGTAAAAGGGATTCTTCAGCACAAAAAGCGCAGCCAAGTCATAGAAAACTTTTACATCCTCTTTTAAACAAAAAAGGACCTTTATCACTGTTCTTTGTGGGAACTCACAGAATCTGAATATTCAAGTTAAAAAGGTACATGTGTGAGCTAACTCTTAGCCCTCAGCGAGGCATGGATTTTAAAAGAGATTTGTATGTCCTCATTGGTATTTGATTGTAAAATCTTATTATCAGATTAAAGTAGCAAAAGGATAAACTTAAAGGAGCTCATTATGAGATCTCATCTGGTTGATTTCATAATGAGCTTGGGTGGTTCTGGAGGGACTTTCCTGATTGGGGTTGGAAGAATTGCTGGCTCATGGTCCTGTTAGTATTCTGGTAAAATATGCATGCCATTCTTGTCACCAGAAGCAGTACCAAGATGACTAGTTTGTAATGTGGGAGTTTATGCTTTTCCAGTTACACAGTACCTCTTGTTTGTAAGATGCCTTAAAGGCTGTGTCATTTGTGAATTATTTGGCTTTATCTACAGCAAACTTGTTTTTTTTAAAAAGAAAAAACAAACAATGCAAACGAGTACTTTAAATGAGAGAAAAATACTTTTTAAAAGATAGTGGGATGCTAAAAAAAAGTTACACACTCAAAGGCTTCAGGGATATACTCAGAGCCTTGTATCGGTTCTGTTTTTGCTGCCATAGCTGTCTAAACCATACAGTGATGCTGGTAATGATGGCAGAAATCACCCAAGAACCACTAATGCTCAACCACAAATGCTCTGCACTGCAAACAGCAGACTTCTCAGTTACCTGGTGACTTGGAAAAATCAGTTCAGCAGCAGAGTTTCCAGGAAGCCCAAAGAAATTGCAGACCTGATCTTGGCTACTAGACAAAGTGCTGAGCTCTTGCTGGAGGAGGACTGAGGGAAGGTCAGTCTGAGATCATGGCCCACAAGCAGGAGGAAATGACCTGGTCTTCTGCTGCAACAGAGCAGCTTTCACACCTTACCCATCTTGCATAGCTCTGGTGACCTGAAATTACAGCACAGAAGAGTAGATTTTTTGGTTGTTGTGGTGTTTCTTGATTTTAATGTTATAAATCTGGATCTAGCTAACCCTATTTAAAAAGCATTGAGACACAAGAGTATATGGTGATTGCCCACAGGCTAAAAAATCAGACTACTGGGGTTGTTTTTCAGCTTTGATGCTCAGCTTTCAACACTCACAGAACAGTATTTTCAGGTTTCTCAAAGGACAGGTTGCATTTTCAGTCTCATAGCAGTGACACGAATTCATATTTCTTGATGTCTGAGGCATTTCTAGCTCTATAAGCGATGTTGTGTGGAAAACAAATTATTGACAAGGTTTGCAGTTATGCTGCTTCAACTGTCATGGAATAATGACATGGTGCTGCGAGCTGTCTGACCTAGGTCTGTTTTTTCTTAATCTGGAGACTGTTTCATAAGTTTGAAAATATAAGTAGAGATACTATGTGTGTGCTATTATTGATCCCCTGCTTGATGTTGTCTAGGTTTAACTGAGCTGTATAAAACTAAGCTATTCAGAGCAAAATCTGATGCATGCACAAAAAACTTGGCTGCTTCCCTATGTGCTGCTGAAATGTCTTGACCCTTAAATTTTGTGGTTTGGTTTTGGGGAACTTATTTGTCTTAATAATGCTACTGAATTTCAGAATGGGCTTGACATTGTCCTGAGCAATGCTTGTCTTGACCTACAGGGTAACGCAAAACAGAAATTTAAAAATCTAATGGAAAAGCCACAAAAGTACATTGGGGTCATTTCTTTGACTTTACGGGGCTTTGGAACAGGTCTGATGTATTCCTGCAGCGGAATTCTGTAAGATGTCTTGTCAGACCTTTAGAAAGGTCATTAAACTCTATCAAATAATCTGCAGCAGATCCTCCAAGACAGGGACATTGTTACACTAACATGGACTGAAATCACCAAGTAGTTTCATAAAGAATAGCCTTCAGAAAACAATAGCTTTTTATTTCTTTTGCAACAGGCCTTGAACCAAAGCAGCAGCATGGTCTAAGTTTTTGGCTGGTGCAATTTCATTCACTTCAGTTAAAGGACAAGCTGGTGTAAGGCTTTCACACACTTCAGTCTCTGACAGCTTTTTCTCTAAGTCCTCAGCCTCCAAGACAGCAAGCAATATGATTTTTGAACTAACGCCATTTTTTCACTTCCCCACTGTATTAATTATACATTGTTGCATCTCTTGAAGCATAAATACCCTTACACAAAAGAGTGATTCAGTTTGCTTAAAGAATCACTGTCAGAGGAATTAGCAAAAGTGGTTTTAAAGCAATGTTGTAAAAGTGCAACTTAATAAAGTTTCATGTCAAGGTTCGCTCTATTACATACTACATGGATGAAATGTACAAAATCAAGTTAAAATCATAGAATCATAGAATAGTTAGGGTTGGAAAGGACCTTAAGATCATCAAGTTCCAATCCCCCTGCCATGGGCAGGGACACCTCACACTAAAATCAAGCTAGAATGATTTACACAGAGACTGAAGATACAAAAGGGACAACTCTGCCATTGAGTCATGAGATTCAGAGTGGACTCCCTTGCTTTCTAAACTCCTAATGGAGCTTAGTTGCACTTAGGTCCAATCTTAGTCTCAGGCTCGGACAATGGTTTATGTCTAATGGAATTATCCATACAAAGTTTATAATAATTAATATTGAGTATTGATTTCATTGGTGTTAATCCAGCGTGCCATCAGTCACTTACCGAGGATCTGTTGCAGGTAACGGGTCTCTCCACCTTTAGTGTGGAAGGACCTCTCAGTCTCAGTTAAAGAATCTCAAAACCTTGAGAGGTGTTCCTGCTCAAGGGGAGAATCACCTGGTGTGCAGCCCACTTGCAGTTTAGAACTCAAAGGGAACTCGCCCAAAGATTCGGTCTCTCTCACTTGATGAGCACCCTTGAGAGATGTCCCAGCTCAAGCGGAGATCATAGCCATGCAGCTTCCTGGTGGGGACAGCTCAGGGATGGCCCACTTACTAAGTCATATTTATATGACTTCCTAGGTCATATTTATGGATTGATGTCATTGGTGTGTAGCCAAATTGCATACAATGGATAAATGTATGTATGAGACTCCATGTACCCACAACTTTCCTTGTTCCTTGATTAATGAGCCTTAGAAAATCCATCCCTATTCGTGCATCAATTGCACGATCAGTGTTCCAAGCTCATATGCAACAATTCTCACTGTGTCACTGCTCATTTGTGGGTTTTCTAGAGGAGTTGCTGGCCTGGCTGTGGCTCAGGTCTTTACTCCCTTTGGAACGTGTACCAGACTACTGCTGGTTTGGTTCAGGGCTCATGTGCATCCCTCGCATACCCCAGCTGCCAAAATTAGAGCTCAGTAGTGAGAACACTGTGAGAGTTCTTTTTCTTTGGAAAAGAACAGATTTTCAGAAATGCTTGTTGACCTTCTAGAAACTCTCTTCTGGTACTTTTCAGTGTGCTTTGATGAGTAGCAAACACTGCGCTATTTGACCACCTCCTGGTAGGGTTTCCATCCTCAGCACTCAGTGGAGCAGGAGACCTGATACACAGAGCTGCGTACTCCAGTACATCACTTTAAACCAAGACTTTACCATCTGTTTCAACCTCTAATTACAAATGCAAAATAACACAATTCACAATTGCATCATAAAAAAGTAAAATATAAGTGATTTAAATGCATATGCATGTTCCTTATGCAAGGCAACATTCATCTGTTATGTTTTACCATCTTTTAGAAACAACTCCGGGGTGAAATCCCTCTCTGTGGAGGGGAAAAAAAAAAAAAAAAGATTTCATTGTAAGAAGGCATTCTTTGAAGGTATGTTTCCAGGTTATTAGTGTACTTTACATATTTCTTCCTTTACAAATTCTACTCCTGCCAAAATGCCAGTATTTATGTCATGGTAGGATAGATGGCTTGAGCAGAGCAGTCTTCTGTCCTCAAATGCACAGACTCTTCCAGCGAACCATGCTCTCTGCTGGCTTCCTACAGCATCAGCATTGTGTTATACTGCTGCTTTCCCTCCTCTTACAGGTCTGTATTTGTTTGTATCATTATGTTTACATTGGCTTTTTTAACCTGTACATGGAAATACCTATTGGTTCCAGCCAGTTCATCTACTTTTCAGGGCAAAGGCATTAATTGTTTTAAAGGCAGCCTTTGGTTAACCATGATCACACAGCTTTTCTTGGGTGGTGCTGTGAAGCTGCAGTGATATGTACCCAGGTAAAACTCAACTTTCTGAAAAAAATTACAGTAATTATGGAGTTTTGTTTCAGGTATTTGTAAAATTCCACTATCACTGCAACATGTGTATGCTTAACGTTTAATTTCCATCAGAATTCACCATTTCAGTCCACCAGCCACATTTCTTGGCGTTGAATAAGCACACTGCAATTTGTCAGTAACTTTTTTGGCTTTGAGATACCCCGAACGAAGGCTTTCATGCTCTTCAGACCTCCCACTTTTCTCCATCACCTCTGCTTTGGATAGAGATGGCACCTCAACCTGGGAGAACAGCAAACTAAAAAATCAGTTTCCTGGGGAGAACCAAATTGCTCACAGTAAACAGCTACGGGGGGGCACCAATACTGAGCAGCTTTCTGATCTCAGGTCTGCTGGTGAGCAGTATTTTAGATGTAGCATACTGTGAACTTCTGAATCCTGCATGTTTTGGAGTGTTTCAGGATAGTCCAAGGCATATGATGTATCAAGCCTTACCTTATGGTATATACAGCACATGTTCTTGCAGCCTACACACAACCCTTTGTCCTGGGCTTCGTTCTTGCCTTTCCTTCCTTTTCTCATCAGCCTACTTAAAATAAGGGTCCAATATATTGCAGGATTGAACTTCATGGATTTAAAATGAAAGCTGAGGAATTCGTTTTCACTCTAATGTAAAAGGAACAATTAGCAAGGGCACAAACCCCTTTCCATCAATAGGAGACATTTCAACTACTTTGAAAGGCTTTGGATCAGGATCTAAAAGAGCAAAGACTTTCTCCTAACAAAGATACTTGAATAGGGATGGAAAACTGTTAATCAGATGTTCTTGACACACCAGATACTGAAACAAAATGCTCAGCACACTTAATGCCATAATTCAAACCAAGCCATAGGCAAAATGATGGTTTTATAACTAAGGGATCCTAGAGAAGAACCAGTGATTATTTTAATTCTCACTACTTATTTCTAAAGCATGTTATAGGATTAGAAATGCAACTTGTTTATTTAACATCATGCCATACACCTGGGAGAGTCCTTTCAGCTTCAATCAGTTGTGGGAATGGGGAGAGGAAAATGTCTGCTTCTGGGGAGCAAGAGGAGAGGGATTCAGGGAGCTGTGCTGGGCAGAGCATAGGTGAGTGTGGGCTGCTGGGCTGTACTGATTCTTACTGGAGAGCCTGGGAGGGCAGTAAAAGGCTGTGGGTGTTCTATGCCATTTAACTACGAGCTGTTTAACAGGGGTATTCTCTTAGTCCCTGTTTGTCATCTTGGATTTTCATTTGGAATGAATGAGATTGAAAATATTTATGATGGTATTGGATTGCAACCGTGATTTGAATTCTGGTGAGGCTGTGAGATTGCAAGAAGGGGATAAGGAGTTACTTTTGGGGGAATGCTTTACAGGTTTTCATGTTGCCAGTGTTTGGCAACCTGGTTACACAGAAATATTTTGGAATTGTCTGTTTTCCTTTCCTTCCAGTCAGTGGCAGTTTTGTTTTTCCAAGCAAGTCATTCTGCACTGCTGTGGCTCTGTGGATTTTTTAAGAAGCTTTGTAACTGAACTGGTTTTTTTTCCTAGGTATAATTTGGTTTTGAAGTTGTCAGGGAACGTTTTTGTTAAGAAAAGCAACAAATCCACCCATATTATGAGTAAGTTTTAGTTGAAGGAAAATACAGTTCCTGATGCACCAAGATTAAGTTATTTGGCAAGAAAAGGTTTTGGGTCCATTCCCTATGGAATTACATAGTCCTGATGAAAAAGAAACTTACTTTAAAATAACATGACCTGTGCTTAAAAGAAATCAGTTTCACATAGTTGAGTAAGTCGCTTTTTCCTAGGCTTGCTTATTGTTTTAGTTAAATATTTGTTCAGAATAGACCCATAAACTGGTCATACTCACTAATTGTGAGCTTGTCTTTTCTTTGGCTTATGAAAGCTTTGAATTGAGGTCAAAAGGAAAGGGGATATATTAGGCAATTTTAAATTGCCAGGTTTTCTCATTTCAATATTAGTTTTGTTTGGCTTGTTTGCATTAGACAGATGAAGCTGTGGTACGAAAGCCTAAAACCCTAATGGTGTCCGCAAACCACTTTGGGCTGCAGACATCCCAGTTATTGTGTCCAGAACTTTCTTCTGTGGGCTAAGTGCAAGTCCTTCAAGTTTGTCCTTAATAATCTCATTCCTTTTCTTTACTCTGGGTTGCTTGTGAGAGCATAGTCTCCTATGTGTTGGTGATGCTGATTTATTTTGTGCCATAGACAAATGTTATCAGTGTTTTCTTACTTTTAATACCACATTAATGCAAATACTGAGCAAGAGTTCATTTTACTGATTCCCCTCCCAGTTGGATATTTTTTAAATTGCTTTTCCTTGGACCTGAATGGAACTAAAGAAACACATCTTTAACCTGTGAGGAGCTTTACTGCTCTTTCAAGGCTATAGATTTTCTTGTGAGAAAACCCAACAGAACAAATATCAACGTCTTTCAATTACACACATTAGTCTTGAACCTCCAGGAATGTTGTGTGTTACAAATTAAGCTGTCACTTGAACTCTCCTAGGTTGTGTTTATCTACACATATTTATAGGAGTGTACCTGGGCATTACAAGTGTCACTTTAATACACTATGAAAATTAAAGACTGGTAGTTTACCAGGCATGTTTCTACCTAAATATGATGTATAACTTTGGCTTGGGTAAACCAGCTGAGGATGAGTGTAGCATTATTTGAGGCAGATCTTAAACCAAGCTTTGCTATAGCTTCATGGGTTTTCTGAAGAAAGCCAGGCAAAACTATAGGCAGCTCCATGGAACAAATTACCTTCACAAAACTTTATTAAATAGGCTTTTTTACTAGCTCGGTAGCATGGTCTTAATTAATATAGCTAAAACACTTCTGTCATATCACTTCTAAGCAATCACTTGTGTTACATCTGTAATGCAGAATTAAACTTGTGCTTACCCTCACCCTGAGGAGAAGCTATTTTTTATTGTAAACTTAATTTTTTCTGTGTATATGAAGGAGACTTGATGGCCAGAGTATTTTCTTGGAATTTGCAATAAATATGTTGAGATGTTCTTACTGGTATGACTTTGTGGGAAGGAAATATATTCTTCAAAAAGAAAGAGAACTGTGGTGAAAGCTTTAGGTGATAAACAAGGTATCAGTACTCCATCACTAGACAGGGGACTAACAAATTATCCCTACTCTCAGCAACTCACAGCTGTGTTGTGTTGGATTCAGTGTTTCTGTAATTTCTGGGACATCTATAGCTGTGACACGAAGCAGGGTGGTACCTCATGTATGGGGATGGGCTCTAACTGGAGCCGCAGCCTGCTCCTCAGGCCAGTGACAGCAATGAGGTAACATTTACTCAAGTCAGATTGCTCCCTTTATCAAAGGTTAAACAGCTACACTGTAGCTGCTAATATGATAAAAAAATGCTTTGTATTAGCTGCAGACTCCAAATACCATTCTTCTTATTTTTGAGAAGTGTACTGCAAAAAAATGGATTTTTTTTTTAGAAATTTGTATAATTTTGGACCAATTATTCTGTTGAATATCTTCTGGCATTGCATCTTTTTTCTTTTCTATTTCCCTCCCCCCACGCCCCCCCAAAAGCACCATTTCTGTTATTTGAGTATATTGCTGCCTAACAGAATGTGAAAATAGGTTTCATTCAATTAATGAACTGGAAACAGGAAGACATTACATAGTAAATGAGGTTTACATATGATAATGTTGGATTTGTCATGTAAAAGATTGCTTCTTTTCAGCTCTCTGAAAGGACTAAATTTTGCTTTTGTACAGATTGTACAATGCTAATAAAAAGAGAAGGCTCTATGGGAAGTATAACAATAAACTAAATCTATAATTCTAATGAGCAGAAAAAAGGCGATATTTTAATACACACGTAGATTGGAGTTAGGTAGTAGCGCCAAAAGCTAAAGGCTCAATCTCAGCTTTGCAACCGACTCCATACTTAGAGCAGCATATATCTCCCATGCCATGAACGACGCATGTTGGCTGGGGCATGTGTGTAGGAGAAACACAGGTCTTGCCCACTCCTTGCCTTTTTGCTCCTGTTTCAGTGGGAATAAATGACATTTGGTAACCAGAAACCAATGAGCTCCTACCCAATACCCTATGAAAGTTGTTTTCCCTGGCAGTTTACACCAGGATGAACAAGAATTGGTTGGTCTAAGGCAAGAAGAGGTGGAGCAGTGTCTGGTTTATTTATTATGATTCTTTTTCTTCAGCAATATGTTGTATTTTTTTTTAATCAAGCCAATTAAACTAAGGTAGCAAACAATAAATGTTCTCTAATTTTTCTGTGTCACCACCTGTTATGATCCAGTTGTGAGACTTGCACAATATGTTTGTTTTTCTTAAAGCTGATATCATAAAAAAAGGCAATTACAAAACCCTTCTCCTTTTTTAAATATGGAAGCAGAGCATATATTACTGTGATTTGAGGATGAAAACCTCAAAACCTAGAAGAAAATAAAATCTAAAAAATATCATGAGTTTCAGATAAGTCTCTCTGTTCTGTATGCTCCAAACAGCCCTTTCTAAAAGTACTGGCAATATTTCCAGGTTTTTTTGATGTGTGTTTTAACCAGCATGATAGCTAGATGATTTTAGTTTAACATTCATCTCTTGCTCCACAGCTGCTGTGCTCTTTTTCTGTCTTTATCATTAGTCATTCTCCTTTGGTAGTTCCATCTCTTAATTTACTGCTCCTTTAACTGACCTGGAGCCAGGCAGTAGCCCTCAGCACTGGGGCTGTGCCATCCAGCTCTCTTCTCTCTAGAGGGAAAGAAGCTTGTGCAACATTTTCTGTATGTTTTTATGTCATGGAAACTGTCTTCAAACCTTAAGCCAGCCATGCTAAACTTTCTTGCCAGAAAGAACAAACAAAAGGTTTCTTTCTGACTTTTCTTCTGGAGGACGTTGAAGGCAGTTAATCAGCATGATTGTAACAGCAGCCTTTCACCAACTGGAAGACTTAATTTTTTCTCTCCTGAATTTTCTCTTTATTAAACTGAAGAGCACCATCTTCTTCCCATGAGTCATACTTCTCCAGCCCTTACTATCCCTGCTGTTCTCAGTTGGAATTTGTTTGACTCTTTGCAGATTATCATAGACCATAGAATAGGTTGGGTTGGAAGATTTGTTGTATCTTTTCTTAAAAATACAAGCTCAAGACTGAACACAGCATTCTAACTGAAGCCCCATCTTAATGGTAGGATAATTACCAGTGTTCTCATGTAAGATGCTCTTGTTAACAGATCCCTGACATAACCTTTTCTGGAGCAGTTTTGTTCTTTTGTTTGGTACTGAGCTTGTAGGCCATAGTAACTTTGAAACTCTTTTCTGTAATACAGCTCCCTTACTGGCATTTCTCCATTTGCATTCAATTTCTCCTTTGTAAGTGTAACACTTTACACTTGGCTTTATTGAATTTCATCTTAATTTCAGAACATCACTCCAAACTGTTAATATCTTCTTGGATTTTGATCCAGACCTCCCAAGGGTTCCCACCATCCCAGCTCCTCCACACTGCAAATTTCATAAATGTAATTTCTTTTCCCTTTAACTGAGTCATTATGAAAATATTGAGCACAGCTGGAGCAAGGACAGATCCCTGAGGAATCTCACCTGAATTTTCCTCCTGGTATGACAGTGAACCATTGATAACTCCTTGAGAGCAGTTTTTCAGCCAGTTGTTTTCTCCACCTCATGGTAATTTTAGCTAGTTCTAGTCCATATTTTCTTAGTTTTATTATAAGAACGTCATGTGAAACAGTATCGGAAAGCTTACTAATGACAAGATATATCACTTCGACTGCATCTCGCTTATCCACAAGGCCAGTTACCCTGTCAAAGAGGGAAATTGAATTGGAGAACTCTGCATGAGGTTTTTTTGTTTAGATCTTTTTTTTTAATCAAGCCATTTGAGTTATGACCCCTGCAATTTTAAGTGCATTTTTCAGAAATAACAAACATGCTGGGGTTTTTCTATGCTACCACTGTAAGACAAATCGTTTGGTTTTTTTTAATTTCTCTTTTTCTTTTTCCTTTTTTGTTTTAAATAATCTGCTGGTGTGAGATTAAGAATAACGCTTTGAAAGCCAAAAGCCATTATCTGACTGTTACTGAAGACAAAAATTAGGGTGGGAGCAACAAGCCTTCCTCCATAATAGTGTTTTCTCCATTTCAAGCTGATCAGTAGGAAGTGGATTTAGAAGTGCTTTAAATTATTTCACATCATTTACTGGTAATCTAACCAGCATGTACTGCATGTACCCTAAGTGCTGATTTTTTAAAAAGCATAAGAGGAAGAGCAGAAGAACTTTTTATTCTAAGTCATTCTGTAATTTACACATTTTTGTATCAACCCACTTACTAGTGCCATACATAAGTGTTTCCTCTGAACAGATTTAATTTTTAATTTTCCTGAATCAGTGTTAACCAGGAAAAAGGTAATTGTTGTCAAGAGTATTCAAACTGTCAGAATATCATTCAATCTAAAAGCTGTTAGAATCTGTGCAAAAGTAATTACTGAAACTCTATTCAACTGTAATAATAACCTGCCACTGATGACAGCAATTACTGGGGAAAGTGTAATAGAAATCAAAGGCGCATTTTTCTCTGACAAGTACATTTCTAACTAAGGTTTACATTGGTTGAATAGTGTTGACAATGATGATGTGCTGTATCACTCTTAATCACGGTTGGCATGATGTTACAGTTTGAACTGCTCACTGTTAGAGGGGGACTAATTGCGTGTTTCATTTGACACTGTCCATGCTTTCTGTACATAGGAATATATATTATAGATGAGCAGAGTTTAAGTGTTGTGCCTCATTCCCTGACTCACATCCTTTTTAAGTGTAGGTTATAAGTACTTTTGCATTTAACATAAAAGCTCCAATTAGAATTGGGATGAACCAGTTAGGTCAACTTCTAGTATGTACAAAACACAGTGGGATGGGAAGGAGCATGGTGGCAAAAGTCAGGCCACCTTCTGCTTCCTCGCTAATGAAGGTCATGCAGAGTCCTGCTCCTGGATTTACCTTACTAGGAGGCATAGATGTCCTATAGAATAGGCTTGAGAAGATGGTTCTTTGGTGTTTCAAGTTAGTAAGAAGTCATCAAAGCAAGCAGTCTGTTGTTTTTATTGTCAAATCTAAGTGTCAATGCTTTCTGTCAGCTCACATAAAAACCAAGATGTTGGCATGCATGAGGTGCCAGTAGGAATAACTTTCCTGGCTTTGTTGGACTTGTGTTAGGAGATCTGACTGTATTCATTAGTTGAAGAAGGGGAAAGAAAGGACATGTTTCTTGACAGCACTTATTTCTCTATTGATTAATTTTTCCCACTTTTTTAGCAACATAGAATCATAAAATTGTTTGGATTATAAGGGACACCAAAGGTCACCTAGTTCCAATCCCCCTGCCACTGTCAGAGACACCTTCCTGTAGAAAAGGTTGCTCAAAGCCCTGTCCAACACGGCCTTGAACACTTCCAGGGATGAGGAAGCCATGGCTTCTCTGGACGATCCGTGCCAGTGTCTCACTACCCTCACTTCCTTTGCTTCTTTTCAGTTCATCAGAATATCTTTGAGGATTGAACATGTGCAGGAGATGATGTGCAGGTCTGGAGCAAAGATAGAGCAGTTTCAGAACACACCAATGGTCAGGATTTCATGCAAGAAATTGGTTCCATTGATTTTTATAGTGGAAAAAATGAAGATAACTGCTTGACGTTGTGCACCTAACCACATTTCTCTTGTGAAGGCTGTTCTGCCTTTCATGTGCTTCCACAGTCCATAAGCTCATGTCCAATATGGAGACTGAAACTCATTATCATTTCATGGGAGAGCCAGCCATCTCCACCACTGAGACTTGCAGGAGAAGAGAGTGTAGAATTCAGGTGTAGAGTAGGGAGACACAGAAGTAAATAGTCTTTCCAGGGCTACCAAATAGACTGTATCCATGAAAGTTAATTCAAACTGCATGTGGAAAATTTTTAAAGATTCCAGGATCCTTTCTGAAATGGCTGTTATGTGGCATTGCATTGCAATGGAATCATTGACTGACCCTGTAATCCAGCCTTTCCAAGATATTTCTGAGCTTTTACAAACCACTTGCACACGCTTTAATGTGTGGGTAGTTCCAGTAGACTCCTAGGATGATCTTGTGGACTTAAACACATGTCTAATTGTTCATCAAATTGGGGTCTTGCTTGGCTCCAGATAGGAGACTGCCAGGAGGAGTTCATTGTATCGTTCTACTTATTGCACTAATTGCCTGTTTATGTTTTCTGACAGCCAACACTACCCAATAATTTTTATAAACAGAAGCTTTTTCAGAAAATCTGCTAAATGAAAGTCACTGCTTTTAAAAAACAAAATTATTCTGAAGGAAACTTGATGTTTCCCCTCTGATTTTTCCTACTGATGTTTAACAGTTGCTTCAGATTGGGTCCCTGGTGTTCTGTTAACATGTGGCTCTCTTTTATTATAACATAACAATAATGTAATTCAACTGAAAACATGTGTTAAAACACTCTTAGATTTTGTGCACACCTTATTAATTATACTAACTGCAAAATGATGGGGTCTTTGACAATCGTTTCTATAAACTCTTTGGGTTTCTAAAATGATGGACTACCTGAATGAAGGTAGTGCTTTTCTGGTTTATTGAATGGCTGCAGGCAGACGTTTGCGTAACTAGGCAATACGTATATTTATGTACACCATGCTGATGAGCAGTTACACTTCATTCCTTAATTGAAATAAAAGATGTGAGAGTGACTAAAAAAAAAAAAAAACACTCCAGGACCTCTCCCCTGATTGGAGATTTCTACCTGAGAGAATAATAACATGAGCTATATCTGAACACGAGCTATATCTGAACATGAGCTATATCTGAACAACTTGAGGAAGAGGTCTATGCAGACTCTGTGCTCAGTGTTGATCGTTGCTAATTACAGATGCTGGGTATTTTTCTTAGAGGGGTGCAAGCACAGAAAGGTGGCACATGCACTCAGATTGTCCCAACCCCACAGATGAAAGCACAAGGGGCAAGCAAGCCTCAAACTCACCCAACAGGTGAAATTGATTGAAAACATAAGCAGTAAGTCATCCTAAAATATAATAGAAAATCCCAAAAAAACCACCCACAGACTTCATGCAAACTCTGGGTTTGTGTGCTTGTGCAGTTTGCACTTTTATGTCCAGCTGGGGAGATTAGGAAGCTATCTGTGTGACTTGCAGGGGCAAATGGGTGAACTACACATATAATACAACTTCTCCCACTATACCCATGCAAATTTGTTTGGGAATTTAGAGACATTATTACTGCTGATGATTTTTTGCTTATGTGTTTGCCTTTTACTTGCAGACAGCATGTAAGAAACCAAGTGTTTGGAAGTGGTTAGTCAGGTCTTCCCCATATTAGGACTTTGGCTTACAAAGAAAAAGCCAATAGCTTTCTCTTTTTCCACGTTGTTAAAGGTTCATATTTAGAATCATAGAATCATAGAATAGTTAGGGTTGGAAAGGACCTCAAGATCATCAAGCTCCAACCCTGCAATGGGCAGGGACACCTCCCAAACCAAACCCAAGGCCTCATCCAACCTGGCCTTGAACACTGCCAGGGATGAAGCATTCACAACCCCCCATTAGGTCAGATTGTAGTGACAGGACAAGGGGCAAGGCTTCAAACTCAAACAGGGGAAGTTTAGATTGGATATAAGGAGGAAGTTCTTTCCTGTTAGGGTGGTGAGGCACTGGAATAAGCTGCCCAGGGAGGTTGTGAATGCTCCATCCCTGGCAGTGCTCAGGACCAGGTTGGACGAGGCCTTGGGTGATATGGTTTAGTGTGAGGTGTCCCTGCCCATGGCAGGGGGGTTGGAACTGGATGGTCTCAGGGTCCTTTCCAACCAAACTGTTCTATGATTCTATGTTTCTATTTGGATGTTTATTTGAGGGATTTTTTTTTTTTTTTTCTACATGTTTGGCTTGGTTTTGGTTTGGTTTTGTTTTGTTTCTTAATATTTATTTAATCTGATAGTTACTATGAGATTTCACTCTTATGGTGAAGTGTTGCTGCTTGCTGAATTTGCTAATAGCAGTTGAAGCTGTGCAAGTGACTCTTGTTCCAGGTGTGTCAAATAGAACCCTGTTACTACTTGTTACTGAAATGTTTTACCTAAGCTGAGGCCAGAAGCTGCTATCAGTGGTATTTGTCCACTCATATCGAATACTACTATGCTACTTCACACATGCTGAAAATCTGCTCAAAATTAGGGAGCAGTGGTTGGGATTCATTATTGGAAGTCACCTTCTCCAGAGGCTTTTCTCACTACAGCAGGAAACTTGAAGAGGAATCAAAAAATAACCTTAAAAGAACAGTGGAATGAAGTGTTTATTGTATGATTAGGCTTCTGGAGACCTAGAGCAAACTAAAGCCAATGGAAAGAAGATGTCCTTTGACGGTAGAACACTCCAATAGCTACATCCCATTTTTTCCTCCTAAGTATTGCACCTGTACTACAGAGCTGAGATAGTCCTAGAGCTTTAATTTCTCTTTCTGCAGAGATACTTCATCACTGATATTTTTGCTTTTATAGCAAGATCACATGTAGTCAAATTGAACACCTAATAAGCAGGAGTACCTGATTTAAAGATGTATCATTGCCATCTTACCCTGGTGTGACCACCTCAAATGAACAAACATTGAGAAGATGGCATCCAGGCCAGGGATGAGACTTCAACGAGTGGCGGACAGGACAACCTCTGCCTCACATATTTCTCCTTGCCTACATAATTGTGCCTAGCTTTCTATTGTTCCAGGAGTTACTCAAGCATATAATAGAGTTTCAATGAGTTCAAACCTCCTGTTTGAGATGGGGTTTCAGGGAGTTCTTTTCTGCTTTAATGTGAATTAGATTTTTATATTTACCACCCCTGTCAGATCCAAGGAATCACATGGATAAAGTGTGAAGGAAATATGGATTGTAACTGCTGCCTACACAGCTGTATCACAAACTTTAAAATGTAGGAAACAGAAATAGTTCCTGAAATATACTTGTGACACCTGCTTAGTAAACCTCTGTCTGTTAGTGAGAAATAACTCTCTGGCCCCAAACACCTCTTTTGCTGTGCTCAAATTCTGCATCTGCAGGTGGCCTTTCAACCTGGTGGCAACTCATGTGGCAGAGCCAGGGCGTCATCCAGGGAATGGCACCCCCAGAGGGGATTTGTACCCAGGAGTTTTACCTGGCAATTTGGTTTGCAGATTCATAATGATAGCTCAGGGAATCTATTCAATTTTGCTGGAGTCACGTAATGAGTCATGGGCGGTGATGCTGGATCTTAAGGGATTCCGGTCTCCTGAGCCCTGTGCCAAGTCTCCTGGATCTTGTGCAATTTCTGTTAGAATTTAATGAGGAAAAAATATTTAAGATAATATATTAAATACTTCTGGGCTTATGTTGTAGTAAATATTTTTAATTTAATTACACAAACGACTGACTCATATGAAACAGTAAAGGGAGCATAGTACGCATGCCAGCTGAAGCAATACCCACTTGGGCTGGATGATGCCATCCTCCCTGCCAGTGGCTGCTTCTGTTAGCTTGCTTATCAAATAGTGTGTGCTTCAGATCCTAATTTTTCTCAACCAGGTTGGTTTGAATGGCTTGAATTACCAGTCCCAACTATCCCAGCTGATTATTTTTTTTTTTGCCTTTTTCCTGCCTGAAGAGAATTAAAGTGCTTATTTGAACTGCTTTGCCAACAGATCTGTTCAAAACCTCCAGCAAGTGGGTTTTAATGAGCAGCTGGGGGAGTAACTTCTTCTCAGCACAGGCGGCTCCTAAAAGGGCTATCTGTGTGTATCCTTCAGACATTTTAAGAAGCTGAACATTTTTTTATCTTTCAATAATATTTAAAGTGGATTCAGGTGGTTTTAAGTCGTTTGATTCCTTAAGACTGTATGATGCCCACATCTGCCTTTAGTGCATCCTTCTAATGATCAAGGCTAGAGTGTTCAATATGCTTAAGCAAGTTTGCACCCAAATCCCTTGGGGGGCAAGCAGGACAGATTTGAACACATCAGTGCTGCTTCTTCTCTAGATCCCAAAATCTCAGAGTAAAAATCAAGTGTTCTTTAGTACAAGATTATTGTATAATTGCTACCTTAGTTAATTTTTCCTCAGGATTTTCAAACTTGTTTTAGACAATTACATCAGTTTTACACTTAACATGAAGCATCTAAATAACCTCATCTCTGCACAGCAATAATTTAAGCAGCCGTTAAGTCATATGAACACCTTTGGTAGTTAGGTGAATGCGTAAGTGTTTTGTTCAATAGATTTCTAACATTAAACAGGTATTTATGTGCTTTGCTCCACCAGGGCCTTAAAGATATAATTTAAGTAGATGGGTGTCATCTCCTAATGACTATAATAAAAGATCAATGAGGGAAGGTGGTGGGAAATTGTGTCACATGCAGTGGTGGCTATGGAGAGTGCAGGAATGGATCAGAAAATTTTCCTTCTCTCTTACTTTACTTTTTTTCAAGCACATGAAAAAGGAATCTCGTCCTTTCCTTCAGGTGGGTAAATGGAAGGGCTGCTTTCCAAACAGCTGCATGTAAATCTTCCATTTCTTCCTGTGCATTTGGTCACTTGAAGGAAAAAAATGTGTCTGGCAGGCAGATGTGCTTTGAGAGATGCTTCCTCAGAGGGAAAATGTTTAAAAACAGAAATAACCTCGCTAAGGGCCATACAATGCATGGTGGTTTCTTAGCTGTTGTTCTATCATATGACCCATTATTCTGCCTTAAGATGTGCACAGCAGCAAGGACCTGTGTCTTAGAAATCACAAACCTATGCCTTTTGTCTTGTGTTTTCTCCAGTGGACAGCATGCCATTATTGTCACACTCTCTGGTTATATTTAATGTGAGGAGGATACAAGTCCTTTAAAAAAATGTCACTTTAGTGGTACTCTATGCATTTTTATTCCTGAATATTAAGTCCCAATTTTTATAGCCTTAGCTCAATCTGTGGCTTCATAAAACATCATAAATTGGAGCTTAGCTTTACAGGCAAGGAAGATGATTTGATAAGCATGGGGTTGCCCCTACTACATCAAATAACATTTCCTTTCTTAATATCCAGAAGCACTGAGTTATGGCACTGGTTCAGTAGCCAGCCAAGAGATATGAGGAGCCCTGTGCAATTAACTTCTTGCATCTTGTCTGGGGTTGGGGTTTTTTTTTATTCCAAGGGGAATAAATGAGAAGTTCTTTTAACCAGGTATTTTCTTCCAATTTTACCTCATAGTGGAGTCAGCTAAGTGTAACCTCTTGTCAGCACTATCATTATCTATAATTTACATGCAAGAAGCAACAGAAACTTTTAGGATTAAATGAATGTAAAACCAGGAACCTCTGCCTGTTCCATCATCCAGCCTTGCAAGTACAGTAGCTATGTCAGTGACTGTATTAAGAGCTATTAAAATGGCTTTGATGTATTGCTGGGTTTTGGTATGATTTTCTAGGTTTTATTATTCCTCTGACTATCATTTGCTATTTTAAATGGAATCTACTATTATGGGATACGAGCAGTCTGTCCTTCAGAGGAGACTCTGCACCAATAGCCCTTCTGCTCATCTTCAGTGGTGTGTACAGGGGGACACTAATGATCCCCTGGTATTTCAGTGTCCTAGCCACCATTTATACTATTTATCATCAAAGAAGATTCTGATATTCAAGGTTGTGTGCAGGCACAGGAGCTGCATACATAATGGCTCTGATGTTTGGTGCTGCAGCCCAGGAGCTGTCTAGGTTTAACTCTGTACACATCTCCATCAGTGCTTACAAACCACCACTGGTCCTTTCGGGTCTGCCCCTGCTACCATGCAGTGTGGCCCAAGGGTTGCCAAATGAAGGAGTCACTGCTGGTCTCTCCAGATTCTTTTCCTTTATCTGGTCTTATTCTCTTTAGATAAACCACCTTCCCCCATCCATGGTCAGGTAGTGCTCGCTCAGCCACAGCTCCTTGATGGCTTTGTTGCATGAGGCTTGGCCATGTGTTTCCACAAAGACCTGCCCATAGTTTCATGGCTAATTCAAAACCTGGGTAACACGTAGTAGGGAGAAAAACAATGAGATTGTTGAGAAAATAATAACATTTAATGAACACTAAAATGTATTATCCCTTTTTTAACAGAACTGCCTAAAACCTGTTGATTTCACTACCCACAGGTTTCTAATAATAGAAAATATAAAACCTTACTATCATTCCCCCAAATCAGGTTTATTTCCAGCATGGCTGAATTCAGAAGTTCCTAACAAACAAATTCCTCTTCAAGTCTAACAAAATTCATTACCCATTTGCCACCCTCCCTCCCCACCATCTTGGGAGTCAGCATTGCTTAGTGAGAAAACCGAACTGAAACTGCTTTACCCTGTTTGGAGTATGGCTGCTCTTCTTTTTCCCATCTTTATGACTCCCTCCCCATGCATACTTATTTTTGTAACTACATTTACAAATATTTATTTACATTTCTTTGACCTAAATTAACAATAATAGACTTGTTTGTCCTTGCCTGTCACCCAGCCTCTATTAAATTACTTAGGTCAAATCTGGAATGACAAGGCTTTAGTAGCAATATCAAGGTACCTCACCTGGTCCTTCAGCCACTCTGTTGCAGCTACATCTGCATGCATTTTTACTATCCATTTGGCTCTTTTTTATTTCTTCACTGCTGATAAGATGCCACAAAAAGACTTTTGGCCGAGCTTCTGGGTTTCCTTACAGAGCAGTTCTTCAGTGTATTGTTGGCACCACCTTTAAAGGGGGGAATACGTAAGTTGGAAATCAAGCTCCAAAAAACCAAGCAGCACTTCTGATTAGTATCTCATATTGTTATCCTTCCTGCTTCATTTGTTTTCCAGATGGGCGAAATAAAGGTCAACAGCCCTAAGGCAATGATCTGATTTGAAAGAAATGTGATTTCTGAAGGGGAAATTTGCAAAAATAGCCATAACCAAAAAATGAGAAACATTTAAAGAAATTGGCAGTTCAGACTAATCTTCCATGTAGTTTATCTTCATGAATTGGTGATATTTTATTGTCCATGCAAATGCACTGATAATCTAGTCCTCTTATTTTTGTGCCATTTGAAAATCATTTTTCTTTATTCAAATTTTGATATTATCATCATGAACAAAGAGATAAAGGGAATCATCATGCACTTCCTTTAAAAAGAGGCACGTTGTAGGCTACTACAGCCATAGCTTCCCTGAAGGGAGAATTTGGAGCTGCCTTGTCACCAGGTTGGCTGGGAATTCCTCATTGTCCATCCCATTCCCATGCATACCTCTCCATGGGCTTGTTCTAGTACATCATGGGATGTGTGATGCTATCATCCTCCTGCATCCTTTGTGGCTATTCATTGATCAGGCCAGCACTGCCCATCACTTCTCTAGGAGGTTACTGAGTACCACACATCCACAGCAGGGCAAAGAGGTCTCATGCAGAGTTATGACAGCAGCATCCCTCCCCTGTGGCTCACTCACTGGGTCACCCCTGGGACCGAGGGCCTCGGGAGCTGCTGCCTGGCTCCCGTATGTGCCTCCTCCCAAAATCTGGGTCATGTCTCCCTCTAGGGGCTCTCCACGAGGATGAAACCCACTCTTCCCTGGCAGAGGAGGCTTAAAACCTCTGTGAGTCTCCCTTCAGCATTGAGCCTGTGTCAGAGGTAAAAAGTGTTTGAGCTTGTAGAGGCTGTAATATAATACAGAGTATGTGCCAGTAGAAAGTATGGGTTAAAAGCTTTCTGTTGTTCAAGCTTTTAGGCACAAATTAAATTCCTGCCTCCTACCTGGGATATGAGTGAGGAAGAACTATAAGCTAATGCGGTTTGGCTGTATGGGTGAAGGTCCAAATGGTATTGTCTCTGCTCTGTGCCATGTCCCTAGCCTGGGCGGCAGTGCTGCTGCTCCTGCACATCCTGAGCAGGGCAGGGAGTGGGTGCTGGCCATAGCTGGCACCCCAGACCCATGCTGGGTGCCCATTGCCCTCCTCTGCAGCGTCCTTAGGCATTTTGGAGGTGGATGCTGCTGTCTGCTTGGGAGAGGTGTTCTGGATGCTTTGCTCATCCTTGATGCTGTCTTAGGGTAGCGATGGGGATACAGACATGGGCAGCCAGAGCAGAGAATAAAGAATAAAATTGGGTGGAATATCAGGCTTTTATTTCAGTGGTTTGTTGCAATGGAAAACCAGAAGTGTCTAATTGTTATGTTACAGTATTTAAGCATAATTCATCAACTTTAATTTTGAGTTTATAGCTCAATCTGATACCTTTGTGGACTTTCTGTATAGTGTTTTCTGTTTTCACAGTAAACAAGAGCAGAGGGAATTTTTCCCTGTTTAGTGGCCAGGCAGCCGTGATAATCGTTCTGTGCCACCACTGACCTGGTATTGATCTGAAACTCTAGGAAGAAAAGAGGCCTAATAAATAAATATAAATCAATGAATTCAATCAAAACATAAAGGGCAGTCTTCCTAGAGGCACAAGTGGGAGTTGCAGAAATTGAAAGGCAGCCCATGTAATTTGAATGACTCTGCTGGTTTTGTGTGAGAAACCAAGTAAAGTTCTAAGATCTTGCTTTAATTAGGGGACAGAGATCCATTTCAACAACTTGAACAATCTCTAATTTAGACTAAGGCTTCTCTACAGTCATCTGAGAGTTGGGGGGCTCCCATATTCTGTGTTCATTACCTGCAGTTCATGATCATCTGGGCAGTCAGTGCCTAATTTTTAGGTGCCCAAAGTTAGGTGCAGTCCATCTCACTCCTCTTAGCTGCTTCATGGGCCTTTACATCCACTCCCCACGGAGTAGAAAAGAATCCTGTTTACCACAGCAATTATTTACACTGAGATGATTTCCTATTGCCTGAAAGTAATTCATCTGTTTTTAAATCATGGTTGTTCAGTCAGCAAAACCAAAGGTCTTTATAAAGCTGTAGTAGCAGTGTTGCTGATAAATAAAAATCCCCAACTTTTTGAAAAAGCCAAAAACAATTTGAATACAATTATTTTTTTGAGTGCAGTGTAAATCAAGAATAGCTCCTGAACACCCAGCTTGCATACTAAAGACTTTGCATGCAACTCATGTAACACTTAACAAGCCTTTGGGTCTTGTTGACTTCACTGATGCTACGAAACAAGGGTACGTCAGATAGATGAGACACCTACGTAATAAATTCTACTTGCTGGTTTATATTAACTCTAATTGAAGAATATAGTTATGCTCCAAATGAAGCTGAAGGATTTTGCTGACCGGGGGTCTGAGGATGTTGTGTGCTGTGTTACAAAATGAAAGGCTTTGCTCCAATATGAGCTCTCACAGCCTAATGGGGCAGACAGACAAGTGACTGTAAAAGCCTTGCACTGGTGATAGAATAAGGAAAAAATTGTCAGTGATTAGCAGAGGTCAATCCCTATTTGGTGCTTTTGCTGAATATGCGTCATTGTTATAACAGAAACCTGCCCTTACCATGAGGTCTGCAAGATGCTCTGGCTTTGCCCCAGACTGCTCTGCTTAGGTAATGACCCTCAGGAGAGCAGAGACCTGGCATGGTGTGACAGAGGATGTGATGCAGGTGCTGGGGGAACTGTGCTCATCCCACCCTGGGTGCCTTCAGGAGATCTACGCCAGGGAAGCAAAGCATAGATACAGGAGAAGTTTCACCTGGCTGCTTGACTCTCTTCTGCCAGTCCCAGGGAAAATTGTTGAGTGTGAGTTAAGCTCTTCAGTTTTCTATTGAAAGAGAAGTGTTAGAATTAATTTTGTCCTTTTTATATATCAGCTAAAGAACATATTAGCAGGAGATGGAAATGTCTAATGACACAGAACCGGGAGCAGGCAGTCTGTACAAAGGGAAAGCTAATCAGGTTAGTGACAGTGTGCTGCAGGCAGGACTCGGGCAGACAAATGTGCCTTGAAACCAGCCCTGACAAGTGGTGAGCAGTGAGAGGCAAGGCTTTGCCAGCATATTAAGAAAGCCTGTGCATGCCTCTAGCACTGAGCAGGAAGGTGCCAGGCATTCATATGGTCAGATCTTGGGATGTGTAAATAACAGGCAATAAATAGAAGCCAGAAAATATGATGCTGACATAATGTTAAAGATGGAAAATGCTTTTTAATTATTTTTCTTTTACATTTTTAGTTACAGAAATTCAAGGCCAGCTCTAATAAAAGGCTTACTACCTAAACTGAGTTTTAGTATCCCAACTGGGCTGTCCCTCTTGGTGATGATGTTTGCATTCAGGCCAGGCAAGGACAATGCTGGGACTCAGCAAGGTGAGGGGACCCTTGTGGTCCCTCTGACTGATCTGGGCCAAAATAAGCTGCTGATTTCAATGGGAACAGAGTCTCTGTGACTTCAGGAAGGTGGCCCACATCCAACTGTCTCTGGTGGTGTTTTGTGGCTGCTATGGGTGCTTTCTCAGATTTTTGCTGATTATGCTAGAGCAATATTGCAGGGAATTTATGTGCTATGGGCATAAATCTCACTATACGAGCCACCTGAGATGCAAGAAAAATGGTCTCTGTCAAGGATCTACATACAGAAATACATTAAACAACAGCTCTCTGTAGAGCAGGAGCTTCATTTTCCAATGTAGGTTCGGGGGAATAATGAAGAATAAAATTAGTGCTTTGGTAATGCATTAAGCCTTTTGAGGGTTTTTTGCTGGCAGATTTTTATAGCCTTAAAGGATAAATGGTAATGATAATAAATTTTTCTAAATTTTAAACAGATCTTCCAAAGGAAGAGGCAGAAAGCTTCTCCTGCATGGTTGTAGAGCAGGAAGAGCTGCTCACCTGGGACTTCAGACCACCGTTGTAACTTCCAATTAGCAAAACATACATTAAAAGTGGCTGCCTACCGCGATAGGAGGGCTTCTCATGGCTGTGATGGATGACTGCGTGCCCCACACCATCACTCACATTGCTGCACATGGTCTTATCAGGGCTGTTTGCGAATCATGGCACAAACTTCCTCAAGCCCCAGTTACCTGTCAGAGGGGAGATGCCTTTTAGCATTGGACTGCATCTGTTAATTATGCTGCCTTCTCTCTGACCAGGACAGGGGAGGTATTTTTCTAGTGACTGAGAGTTGCCAAATGGTGCTGATAAAAGGAGTTCAAAAACAAAATCAGAAAATTAAAGTGTGCTCATTTCTTTCAATGTGTTAGTTATTACAAAGGGAAGCGTGATGTTATTAAAGTGTGTAAGAGCCTCTTCCCGTCACATTTCTGTGGCTCTGTCTTTGTTATACATATTCTAATAAATTATTTTGTTGCTATAGCAATACTTTTCTGTGGGTCTAATCCTTTCTCATTTGCAGTGAAGCCCTTTCCTTTCAGTGCAATGGGACCTTTACTTTCACAAATTACCTTTCCAATTACATCTTTAGTTTATATTTGCATTTGCTTTTCAGTGCTAATCTGGATTAGGGAATGTTTAATTTGGGTTAAAATAGATTTGTAAATTCTTAATAAGTGCCAAGAGATAAAATACGTGAAATTATAAATCTATACTATACGTGTGTGTATGTATATATGTATATAATGCATGTGTCTGTATCTTTGCCATCAGAATGGATCTTCTCATCCTATAATATCTCCTGTAAAGAGGGAAGTGTTGGGGAAAACGGAAATGTATGATAAGAAACTCCATATGTTCCCCCTTTCACAGATTTCTGAATTCCTGTCTCACTATAACCCTTCTCAGCATCTAAAAAATATCTCTCAGTCCAAAAAACTTTCCCAGCAGGAAGAATGTGGCAGGAAGAGCAGGAGAGAGAACCATGGAATGGCACAAGTCAAAAGAAGTGAGCTTTGATGGGTCTCTGTTGGTGGCTTTGTTCTAATCCATGATTTTTCTTCTTTTTCTCTTCTCCTTATTTGGAATAGTTTGGGGGTTTTGTGTGTGTGTGTGTGTGTGTGTTCTGAAGTGCTCATGGACCAAGTACCCGCCGTATATTGTTAAATAAAATTCAGTAAATAACGTTCTATTCATTTTTAAATGGACAAATTTAGCAATGGGATGATCTTTCCTTAATACCTTAAAAGAGCAATTTTAATACCATCTATGTAAAATTAGTAATCATGAAAGGTTAATAAATATAACTCAAGTTGTTGAGCAGAAAAAAAGTTGCTACTGAAGACCAGGAACAGGTTGATTCTGATACTATAACATCAAATAAAATAATTTAAAATCAGTACTGAATTCATAGAGAGGTCTAAATTTCAGCCAGAGGGTCTTGGGTTAGTGGCAAGGGGTCTGTCAACCACAACCGCCTTTTTAGGGTCACAAAGATAGGCACATGTTTGAATTCAGCCCAATTTATTCATGGTTCTTCCTATAGGCAAATCCTTTCAGATACATCAACTTTCAACTATTCCCATTTGGGGAAAAGCTTCCAGCTCCTCCAGCCTTCCTAGCTGACAGATGCAGGTGTCTTAGCTTCTGCTGCACTGCTTTAACACCCTCGTGTACTCCTTCCTTTATGAATAAGGTCTGTCCTATAGTGAATTGATGCCTTCCTGTTTGAATGCTCACAGTGACAGTGTGGTAGGATAGAAGAGGTGGGTGCAGTACAGATGAGTGAGAACTACAGGCATAAGGAGGAATAATTCATTTAGTTTAAGAAAGAGAAAATGCACAGGGGGTCCATGAGTTAAGATTGGTTGGTTGTTTCCCTGAAGTCTGTTGTTTCTAACTTCCTCTGACTTTAAAGAAAAACACCAGCATTTACAGATAGAGAAACAGATTCCCATAGGGGCTGTTGAGTCCACATCAGTCTGTCCCAGTAGAACTGGGTCTCAGAGATTCAGTGCAATTGATGTTATTTTCTGGTTTTTAAATGCTATTATTAGTGTGCCTGAGCATTTCACAGAATTTTAATTTAAATTTTTTCCCAAGATATAGCATTTCTTTTTCTTGCCCTTTCATGAGACCCAGTTGGGATTATTCTGACCTTATTTTCTGGTGGGTTTTTTTTTATTATTTTCTTTTTGTTCACATTCACATAACAAATAATGTTAGGTTATAAAACCTATTTCAGGCTAATATGCAGTGTCCATCACTTCCAACTGAGATGGCTTTCAGTAAATCACTTCTCTCTGTTACTCATAATGGAGAGCTCTGTTTTTCCAAAACTGAGCTATTCACATGGTAGTCCCAGATGTAGCAAGAGCCATACCCTTGGGTCCTTCTCTAAAGCAGGAGCTCCTCTGCAGCCACTGGGACTTTCCCTGGAGATCTTAATTTTCCTTGGTTTCAAAGCTCTATTTGTTATTTAAGGACATACAGTGTTCCACTATGTAAGCAGAACAGAGTTTTAACATACTATAATTATATATATATTAAATACATATATAGAATCATAGAATCATAGAATAGTTAGGGTCGGAAAGGACCTTAAGATCATCCAGTTCCAACCCCCCTGCCATGGGCAGACACACCTCACATTAAACAATGCCACCCAAGGCTCTGCCCAGCCTGGCCTTAAACACTGCCAGGGATGGAGCATTCACAACCTCCCTGGACAACCCATTCCAGTGCCTCACCACCCTAACAGGAAAGAATTTCTTCCTTATATCCAATCTAAACTTCCCCTGTTTCAGTTTTAACCTGTTACCCCTTGTCCTATCACTACAGTCCCTAATGAAGAGTCCCTCCCCAGCATCCCTATAGGCCCCCTTCAGATACTGAAAGGCTGCTATGAGGTCTCCACGCAGCCTTCTCTTCTCCAGGCTGAACAGCCCCAACTTTCTCAGCTGATCTTCATATGGGAGGTGCTCCAGTCCCCTGATCATACTCATGACCTCCTCTGGACTTGTCCCAACAGTTCCATGTGCTTCTTATGTTGAGGACATAATTATGTATATGTAAGTGTAATTGAATGGAGCTACCTTTGATATATGTCATAATAGTTTCCAGTAAGGGCCACATGAGTGGCATAGCCTTTGGCCAGTTTCTGGATATTTATCCTTTATTTTTACTTTCAAACGATGCCTGGTCTTAGTTCCAAAAATCCTAAAATGTCAAGTTTTTATATAAGATTTAAATACTGGTTCAGTCTGTGGAAAAAGAAAGTCTAAGTGGGTATGTTAATATTCTGGAGGAATTACTTAATTAGCATTAATTTCCCTCCTCTTATCATGGTGGTTGGTCTGGCTTTCTCTTCTTGATGTTATATATACTTGCTGAGTGGCGGAGTTGAGGTGACTGACTAGCTTCTGACAGTTGGAGAACAGAAGGGAGGAGGAGTCTGTGCTATGTGATCAGATCTTGGATCTCATCATAATGGCCCCAAACTTTCTGAGGTGAAACAAACAGGTTAAGCAAAAAAAAAAAAAACAAAAAAACAAGTATGTAGAGCTCATCCCTAAAGTCCTATGGTTAAATTTCTGCTCAGTGTTTGCTCAGGCTCCCGTGACACCTGACCTCATATCCATTTCCATCAAGTACCTTAAGAATACCTTAGTGAACTTGGTGCTGTGAATTATCTTTCTAGATTAAGATTTCGAAATGTGCATTTTTGGTAGATGTTTTAGCAGTCTATTTTTTTTTTCAGGCTGTTATGTGTTTTGAATACTAATTTTTAGTGACCCATTAATTTTTACCATGGCCGTATACTAAACTAAGATAAGAATCATTTTTTGTTGTTTATTTCCCAATGCAACAAATCAGTTTTACATTTGAGTAGGAGAAAAACTAACTGAAGCTGGGAGAAATATAGATAATAATGTATTTCTGTTAGGCCACAGAAATAAAGATATCTCACAGCTTTTTAGTCACAGATTCTCAAGGTTTACATTTAATATTTGAGATACAGAATCATTGATTTCGTAGAAGAGTTTATCATCAAATTTAGTAATTTTCACCAGAATGCAGATAATAAATTGTTCTGGATAAATAATCATCCACCTATGCCATTGTTGAGAGAACAGCCCTAAGTGGGGATTTTGGGTCATTGGGTATCTTCCAGCACCCAGAGTTGTTAGATGGAGACACTGGTATCCAGCAGCCATCCCTGCTGACATTTTATATATCTCTGGCTGCCCCAAGTGCAGGTAGTCTCAGATCTCATCAGACACTGGGATGTCTTCAGACAAACCAGGGGAAAACCACGCAATGTAGCTGAAGTCATCACAGGGTATCTTGATTTGGTCCTCAGTTGCCTCTGAGCAATGAATACATAGGTATGCTGCATTATTTACTCTCTATCAGCAAAATATAGGCCAGCTCTGTAATGCAAATAAGCTTCCTCATCTACCAGCCAAAGTGTGCAGTAGACTGTATCTATCACAATATACCATTTTGTTGGTCAGTTTCATTATCACTGGCAAGCCAAGCTCACTGAGATATGGCCCTTTGCCTTGGGACTTCCAATGGAAAACAATTCCTGCTTTTCATTTGTTCTTCTTCCGAAGTTGCAGGTTTCTTCCAGATACCTTTTGCTGGTCTCTGTTTACCATGAAATCGATATATGTTTTCAAAGGGCAATCCCAGTCATGTGCTGTGTCTGATCCCTGAAGGCTCAAACGACAGTTTTCAGGTGGCGTGGCAATGTGTTCTGCACATGGTCTAAATTGGGGGTTTTCACACAGCCATCACATTTGCTTAGGAAGAAAATTCCTTTACAGAGAAGAAACACATCGTCCTTTCTAGGGCCATCTGGTAAGAATAAATGCTGTAGCAGAGTAAATCTATTGTCCCTCTGTATCAAGGCAGAAGTTCCCAACTTGTTGCACCTGAAGACATGTCTCCTGCAATGGCCATCAAATAGATTTCCAACACATGCAGACAAGCCAGTAAGCGATGTTTTGATTCCATGGTAACTTGAGAAAAGAGTAAGGGAATACGATGAAGAGGGAAGATGATCTTGCTGACAACACAAATTTTGGAAAAAAGAGAAAATATATCCAGCAGAGCAGATGAATGTGGACCATGAGAATGCTAGAATGTATATGCACAGCTTTCCAGCCTCATGGATCAATGGTATAAGAAAAAAAATTGGCTCACACAAATCCTTCTTTTACTCCCAAAATAAAACTATTTTTCAGTATTATTAAAAAAATTAAAAAAAAAAAAAAAAGCTGTGTCATACTCCCAGCCCCAGATGCTTAACAGTGTAATCCAAAATTTTGGTTATGCACTTAAAGTATAGGCAGCCTTCTGAAGAAAATTAATTTGTATAGCTTTCTTTCCTTACCATCCGTCATCCTGGAGGGTATTCTTGGTTAAAATTCCCAAGGAATGTCAGCATCTAATTGTATTTACATTTGACAGTCCTAATCTTCAATGCATGAGAGTCCAGCTATGATGCTGGGTCCCCTGCAGGTGCATGCTGCTGGTAGCAGAAGAGAGGAGCTAATCCAGCCAGGTCTGCAGAGCAGGGCCCCTGCAAAATACCAACCAGAAATGCATTTTTTCCTTGCTGGTGACATGCACCCAAAGTAGGGTGTGGAGAAGCGAACTGGGGAATGTTGCACCGCTATACTGCACAGCAGTTCAGTGCTAGAAATGAAAAATGCTTGGCAGTTAGAGCTAGCGAAGGAATTGAAGAATGCAGATTATTAATCCCAGTTGTTCAACCTGAATTCCAGCTCAGATAACATCTCTTTTCCCATGAGCTAAGATTTTTATGCTAAAACTCGTCTTTTGGATGTGTCTGGAATATTTTTCTATTTCTTAGTTGTTCATGCTGAGCTATTGATTTTTTTTCCTGGCTCTAATCAGATGTTATTGCTTTGTCTTAATTTAGTTTTACAGCTGTTTAATGAATGCTGTTCCTAAATGCAAGAAATAAAAATTCAGAGGATTTAAGGAGCTAGAAAAACCCTTGGAATCTGATTTGTGGTGTATTTCAGGTAGGAAGGGGCAACTACCACTACCTCTCCATCTTCAACAAGACTACACAGCACTGCAGATGAGCTCATTTAGTCAGTTAAACATCATACAGAAGCAAAAGCAGCTTCCAGATGTTTCTCTGATTTTGCAGGACACTGAACTGTGAACAGTCCTTAAACTTTATCCCTTTTGCTTCCTGCATTTTCAGAGAGAAAAACAAATAGAAGAATATGAAAAAAAAATATTCAAACTACTGCTGAGCTATAAGGAAAAACTCTGGACTAAATATGTTTGTTGTGGTTATGGCTGAACAGAAAAGGAGGCAAGGTACAAGAGCACAATGCCCGGGAGTACAATCTTCGCACTGAAAAATGAGATTGATCACACATCTTGCAGAAGCTTTGTGTTGGTAAAGTCAAGTGCTAGAAACCTCCCTGCAGAGAGAGCTTTGTTTAATAGTTATCACTTTCCCTGTAACTGGCTCTGATTGAGAATGTGAGATTGAGGTCTGTAAACGAAAAGGTTTTGCTTTTAAAGTTAGCATTTACTTGCTGAAGAGCAGGCTTCTGAGTTGCAGTCCTTCCCAACCCTGTGTAACTGCAATGAGATTCAAGTATGTATTTTCCTAAAATGCTCTTTCCAGGACTATGAATTAAATCCTCCATAAAATTTTGATAATCTTGAAGCTTCAACTTTAGGAAGCAAGTGCTCATTAAAACTCCTCTTACTAGATGTTTAAGGCAATATTGACATCCAGTAATTAGTTTAGCCATGAGAGCCTTCAATTCATTTCTGCCAATTAGTGCTGCAATATTCACTTTTGTCTGTCATAGAAGTAAACAGAGAAGTTACCATTAGATCATATTCTATTGTTTTTTTTTTAACATGGCTTTCTTATTTCTTTTTCATCTATTTAATGCTGGAAGCTGTACCGGGATGCGTAAATTTGGCAGCGGCCTTGATTCATGCCCTGCAACACCTCTTTTGGGGGGAAAAACTGTTTAGCTCTAATCTACCAGACAGTACTGTCCATAAATTAATGCATGCTCAGTTTGAGTGACTTGCTATTGCTGCTTTAATTTTTCACATGACTGTTAAATGGAAAACCAAGTGGATTTTTAACACCTCTAATTCATATTTAACAATTAAGAACCAATCAGATCCGTTCACATGGTTGCAACATTGTTTGGAAAAGACCCAAACCAGCCTTTTTCTCTGTTTTCCCTGTAAATGGTGTCATTTTATATTAGTATAGTCTCTGGTTTTGTTGAAGCAGCTCCTGTGTTTTTTTGTTGGTTCTGTGGATTAGACTGCCTGTTATGAATTTGACAACAGTTATCAAATCTCCCCTGCAGCGGACTGACTGTCAAGGATATGATGGTCAAATGTTTCACATATTGCAATCAAACCATTTGTGTTTGGTTTGAAGAATTCCAAAAGAAAGCTGTCAGCTAAGAAATGAAGTTGAAGTAGCCTGAAGCTCTTGGAGCATGTTGATCCAATTATGATGATCCACTCATATCCTTCAGCTTTTTTTCAAAATCAATTTTCATTTTAGCTCAGGGGACAGTTTTTTTGGTAATGCAGAGAAACATCTGTAAGGGTATTTCAGATGTGTTGTTTCAGGAAATTTCTTTTTTTGTGAAGAGAGCATTGAACTCTGCATGTATTTTGCAAGTGTCTTTTGTTTCCAGAATATACACACTTTTGTATTATATGTGGTCTGCCTGTACATATATGTATACACATACTACCAATATACACTAATCTGGATATGAATATCAGATTAGTTCAATTCAGTTTCTTGAACCTGAGGGGGGAAAAACTACCACAAAACCCCAAGGGGTTAAACGGCCAGCATTCGGAGATGGATATAAACACTAAACTATGAGTGCTATGGACCAGATCGTCAGCTGGCGTTTAACAACAAAGCTGTTTGTCACCAGCAGGGCTAAGTCCTGGAGAGATGCTGCTGTGTGTGACATGTTGACATAACAAGTCAGCGGTCAGCTATCTCCTTTCATTTCTTTAGCTGAAAAATAACATTTGAAACCGCTCACTATTTGTTATTCTACTGCCAGGGTGTTGTTGCTGGTGTGTCTTGATCTCTTTGTACCTAGTGCAGACTGAGACTGATGTCATGGTATGACTGATACGCTGATGTTCACCCGTGCTCGCCCACCTTGCCTGCTTGCCATGGGTATATAACATTTAATACTTAGGAGAGCAGAGCTGATCCAAGATTGCTGTGTTATTCTTATCCTAGATAACATGGTGTCATCATGGTGTTTTCACATTACATAGCAAGTATTCAATAAATGTAATTAAATAAGGAGATATTCCAAGTGTTTGGCCATGGTAATAAGAATTAGGTTTGGGCACTGTCTTTGGGATGATGTCATCAGGCATCCTTCTCGTTTACTCAGCACAGCAAGCTCAGTGCCCCTTGCATCATCTCTTTCGGCTCATGATTTGCTGAAGACCACAGAAGGCTATTCAGTAGTGTTAGGATTATTAAGGATTTTAAGATCTTTAATGAGATGTTTATAGGGAAGTTAAACTTGTTGATTTTTATGCCAACATAGAGCTGAAGGGCAAATTTAACCACTCTTTCAGCAGTATATTTGGTTAAATCAAGTTATTGATAACAACTGGATTGCTTATTTTCTGTGGTATAACAAGCCAAGGCATAGTTGATATTACTCAAGTATCTTTGCACCTTGCAATAAGAATGATTTTGACAAACGCTGGCTTAAAGCAGAAGCCAGATTTATTTTCCTTGGGTTCTGAAGTCCTGGCATTCCTCAACTGATAAATCCCAAATATTCAGGAGCTCACTCCAAATGCTGACTTCAGTAGAACGATGCTGATTTGCATCAGCTGAAATGTTCAGCCCTTTCCCTCCTACTTCATACACAAAATTTGGAGTAAGGCAGCACCAAATTCTGTTACAATTTTACTAGGAACTGGAGCAGCCCCATAAAAACAGTTATCTAGAAAGGAACAGACCAACATGTACTGAATACCTTGCCAAGTGTTTTCATCTACTGATGATGAACTACACAAAGATCAGAGATCACCTGTCAAACCTTTTGGCCTAAAAGTACTTTATCTTGGACTTAGGGTATATCCATCAAACTTTGAAGCTTAAAAATGATCCGGTTAGGTTTTTTGAGTCCTTTCACACTGTACAGTAGCCCTGCTGTTCAAAGAATTATTCAAAAATCATTCAAGGTTTTATTTAACTGTAAATATTTATTTTCCACCAAAGGAAGGAAGTCCCCGAGGTGGGCTAGGCATCCAGCTGGCGGCTTTTCCACAATATATTAATTTTTGTACACCCTTTTCCAAGCTGTGCAGTCAGCAGGAGTCAGTGGCTGTTGAAGACAGGGTCTCTTGTAAAGGCCAGGAATAAGGGCAAACTTCTCACAGATAAACTCTATGGGCCATATTCTGCTCTAGAAGTGATTTATCCTAATTTTCTTTTCCCCCAAGCCAAAGGTTTGATTTCATTATAAAGCAAAGCAAAACACTTTTTTTCCAGTCAAAGGATAACATTTTGTAGACTCCTGAATATATCATTATAAAATCTTTCCCTAATTTAGATATGTTTTCAAAATACATTATTTTTACCATACCATACGATAGAGTTTGGTGCTCCTCCATGAAACACTAAACCTCTGTGTTTGCAAACATGATAACAGCACTGCACAGATGTTTCAGACAAGCATGGCCCTGCATGAATACAGAAAAGGCCCTGTCCAATCTGCAGATACTAAATTGTACAAGGAGTAAAGCATGCAAAATTAATACTGCTCATGATACTGAAATAAGAAAAATGCCAATCACCGTTTCCAATTACTAATATGAAGTGTCCCAGAAACACAGGATTTGGACTAAAATCTGTGTCAGCAGTTAATGACTCACTTGCAAAATGGTATGATTATTTATTTTTTAGTATTACTGCCCGTGGATGCTTAAACTATGACCTGAGACATATTTGTGTTAGTGCTGCATGAAAGCAAGGTTCAATACAGGATGAAATACTGAGAGGCAATTAGTATTGTACAAGAAAACATCAAGGTAAATAGTAATTGTGCTCACTTCATAATTACGATCTATGTCAATTTTTTCTGTTGCTGTTCCAGGAAAGGAAAATTTTGCAGAATAATTTAAAGAATCCAGTCCTACATGTGTACAGTGGCTTGGATGAATGTATAAAATTGCTTGTTGGAAACTATTGGCCTCCCGACATTGAACTGGGTAAGGTGGAAAAAATCAGATCTTAACTGGGCCTGTTCTCCAGTAACCTGCTCTGGCTGGATCTGCTGTGAGCAGGGAACTGGTCTGCGGGGCTTCTGAAGGTCCATGGGGTCCTATGAAGATACAAAATGCTAATGGTTTGCTATATGGATGAATAGAGAAGGCCATGTATCAGTCATTTCATGTAGAAAAAAAAAAATATCTGAGACTTAAACATAGCCTGGAGGCTTACATACAGGAAGATTTGCAAGTGAATATAAAGTCAGTATTACATAAATACAAGCTAAACGATCAAAAGGCAGATAGCATGGTGGTGTTTTCCACAACTTAGGTACAAAAATGTCAGATCAGGATTGGGAAGAAAGATTAATAATTCCATTTAAATCATACTGGACTAGAATAGGTGTCTTGAGATCTGTGCAAGGACTAGAAAGACAAGGAGAGAAGAAAAAAGGGCAAAAGGATGATGTGAGGTTCAGGCAAATTCACCCTGATCCTCGCTGACTTGAAGCTCAGGTCCAAGGCACGTGCTTTGCACCAAGGCATGGAGCATCAGCACAAACATTTTGGGGTTACTGCTTTGGTGTTATCCTCTTAAAGGGAGGAGGAAGATCCCTAGTGCCGTCTTTATACTTGACCCTCTGTGCTTTCTGCTCTGAGCATAAACTCCTTAGCAAATTAATGCATAAATATTGTACAACTTTTACAGTTGTGTTTAGCTGCTTAAATTTCAAACCTGAGTAAATGGAATAATTTTATTTATTTATTTTTCACTCTGCACTGCTGCTCAGGGGCAAATACATGAAGATGATGCATATCAGAATCGAAGCTTTTGACTTGAAGTTTAGCAGAGTCATTAGTCATGTCACACACACCAAGACGGTGGAATCTGGCATAGCTGTTTAAACTTTAACAAGGGGTAAATTAAATGAACCTTTACCTAAGATATACTGCTGAGGACAGAATGCCTATGGTTATAATACGAATGCTAATTTATCAAGCACTGTTGAATACTCAGCTTCATATTAAAATACCAGTGTCAGCCAGGATCAATCCCTACAAATCTGCCAAGAAAGATACAACTTGGATCAAACAATAACATTTTCACTAAGGCTGCATAGACACATTTTGGCTCTGATGTGTTTTCCTGGGTGAATTACAAAAGCAGGATTTGGAGATTCTTTCCTCTCGGGAATTAAATGCTCAGAACTATTGTCTGTCAACTTGAAAAATGTTAGATCTGCATCTCTCCACAATTGTC
This sequence comes from Neopsephotus bourkii, assembly GCF_033783945.1. Taxonomy (NCBI): domain Eukaryota; kingdom Metazoa; phylum Chordata; class Aves; order Psittaciformes; family Psittacidae; genus Neopsephotus; species Neopsephotus bourkii. The sequence continues at coordinate 2,344,759 of NW_026901555.1, forward strand.
TTAAGTTTCTTGGAACTGAGCCCAGCTATTAGCAGGGGGTAAATAAGACAAAAATTGACAACAATGTGCATTATAGGTTGAAGTGTTGAAGGATGAGTTTTAGATGTGAACAGTTAATGGATTTCTTAGAACTGTGGTATTTGATTTAAAGCTCCCCACGTTTCTGAAGCAAGCTCACCTCAGTTGCTCTCTAAAAATTAAAAAAAAAATATTCCTTTTGAAGTACTGCAAATGCATGAGAGAGTGTTTATTAAAAATATGTTTCAAACATGCAGCATTATAAGCTTGAGGTCAGCTGGATCCAGTTTGGCTGTTGGTATAGACATAAAATCGAAATTGCTTGGTTAAATAAGGGTTAAGTATCTATTATTTCCAAGTGCATTGACATTATTTCCAAACTCCTCCTTTTGTTTTCATAACAGACTGTGCCCATGTGAGTGCAAGATTGTAGGTCAGGCTGGGACTGATTCTGCCTTTTCAGAGAAATTATTTTTGCTTATTATTTCTGCTGGCTTAGGTGTTTGGCCAGCAAGAATCTTTCTCCTCTTCTATGTGATGAGCTGGGCTTTCTATCCTACATCATCTTTACTAGGGTTGAAAAGTCCCAGGAAATATACGGTCATTTTACAGCAGAGACAATGAGTGAATAGCACAGTTAAAATATGGCAAGCTTGTAAAACATCCCAGTTCAACAGGTTTATTTAGTTGCACACGACAAGCGCAAATATGAATACCTCACACAAGCTCCAAACAGCATGAACAAGCTTATATACGTATTAAAGCTCAGTTCAATAAGGTACTTCAGCCTGAGGTTTTTTAAATGTGCATGTAGTCCTATTAAATTCAGTGTGTATATTTACATCCATGCACAGTTATGTGTGCGCTAAAACACTTTGTCAAGCTGAGGGCTGGCAAACAAAGCAAAGCCTTTATTCCCTTCTATTTATTTTACTGCTGAAGCAAATAAGTATTTTTTCAGTTCTCTCTGTACTTCCTTTCTTAGGAAAATATTTTAAATGTTATTTTTCTTTAGGTTCTAGAGCTGTTTGTGGAATGGCAACAAGTTCCCTGACCCTTTCCCATGACAGTGGCCTCTCCAAGCAGCTGATGGAAGCTTTGGCTAGACCCTGGCTACACTTAACACCAACTTCCATTTTTTCCCAATGTTACCACCAACTTTCACTTTGGAGTTTGAGATAGGTTTCTACCTAGAACACAGATAAATCTACAGACAATAATTCTACAAACAGATTCTAAAAACACTGTGCACATTGTAGCTTTAAATCTTGACTTTACTCAATTGGGAAACATCACCCCCAGCACTGACCTGCCTTTAGTAAACTATTGTTATGTCCTAGTAATCACATTTTACATCTGGAAGTTTGTTAGTTTTTTTTCCCATATAGACAAATGACTATTGATCTTCTCAAGGAGAAAAGGAGGATTATTTCTTTTTAACACTGTGTTTCCATGATAAAATATATGCATTATGGCATTTGAAAGTAAAAAACTTCTGCATATATTTGGTTGATGGAAACCAACTGGGGGTCATGATGTGCATCAGAGAACCTTCCAAACAATTTTTCACAATTTTAGTAAGAAACATAAGTCTGAGTCTGAGCATAAGCATTTGGGTTGTTCTATATGATTGGACCATACAGCCAACAAAAGATGGGCCGAACCAAAGAGACTTTGTGTCTTCTGTTTTTACAGAATATCCCTCACCTGGGGTAAGATCCTGTAGCAATATAAATTAATAGCATAGATTCAGTAGCTGCATTATCATTAGATCACTGGGATACAGGAAATGTTATGTGCAAACTATTCAGAGTACACCAGAAGTCCCAGCGAGGTACAGGAGCAGACAGGTTAGGTGCAGCTTCACAAGGGTTCTTGTAAATGAGGAGTTTACAAGTTCCCATTGATCATTCCTCTTTGCAACATGTGTATGAAATAGCAATCTGTAGTTTCAAGAGTGTCATGTCCAGATGATGAGTTCATCAATTTTCTTTGGCTGTAGGTTTCCCTTCAGTGGCTGGAAAGTAAATTATGGGAAGCTGAAGGAGAAAGCTGTAAATTATTGGGCTCTGCCAACTTCAAGATCCTCAGCCTGATGGATCTTTGATTTGACAACAATCTGCTTGTCAGTCACTCTTACAAAATACTAACATGCTCAATTATCAAATTGTTAGTCAACTGTTAAATATAATGGATAGAACAGTCAAAAAGTTCAGAGATGCAAAGACTAGGTCAGATTCAGCTTCAGCTCCTGCTGCAAAGCATCTGCTGAAGCTCAGGAGCTGCTCCTTGTCCTGTGACAGCAGAATTTATTTTGGGTTTACAGTATTTTTCAAGGAAGTCTGGCTTTTTCTATGAGAAGACTGGAAAGAAGAACACAAACACTATTGCTCGCTTTCACCAGGTGCAATCCAAGTTTTTGCTATGGTCAATGGGAATAGGGTGTGTCCAGCTCCCCAAAATCAATCTCTTTAAAGATGCAGAAAACAGATTATGTGCCTAAATTAAGTACCCAGGTTTGGGTGGAACTGGCATGTTACCTTCAATTAAGGGTATTTTAGAAGTAGTATATCAGGTGTTAAATTGTCTCCTAATAACCAGTACAAAATCTTGCCTTCATCTGAAAGACCCTTCTGGACAACGAGCATACTTCACCATGATCTTATCTGTCCTGTATTTTTTCACACCTGGTCTGTGAGCAGCCATGGCAGCTCTTACTGTCCACTTTTATGGCATCTAGTGCTGTGATTTGGACCTAAACCAGTTTGGAGATGGCAGAGACTGTGGGGAGCTGAGCATCAAGTTTCCCCAGCAATTATATGAGCAGATAAGGCAGAAGCCAATGGTGCATTGGGAATGCTATGGGGGCACAACTTAACAGGAGGGGAAGGAGAAGGGGCCACCAGTCACTAGTTGCAACCCTTGGAAATAGGGAACAGGCAGTAAGAGTCGGAGAGAAATCCACAGTGCAGTAAAGGTAGGTTGTCCATTCCGTCCTTCCCCTCAAAAATACGAATTTTAAGAATATTTTACCGGGAATAATGGAGGGTATCCCCTCTAGTGTTACAGCATAAAAAGACATAAGGCATGTGGTAACAGTCCTCTGTACCTCTGCTCCTGGAGCAGCAGTAGCAAGGTGGCTTGGAAATACCTGCTCACAGGAATACCTGTACTTAATGAGCACTGTTAGTTTAATTGTCCCCATTACAGATGTTATCAGCAACAGGAAGAAGAAAGGAATTGCTTGTCAGGCAGAGCAGGAATGCCAGTACAGTTGGCAACACGGACAGCCGTGTGCTGCTGAACACATAATGAAACTGCCAACCAGCACAAGTAAGGAATTACACATCTGAGCATAAAACCTCTCTTCAAATATTCCTGCATCTTTTTTTTAATTATTATTGTTGATATGACTATATGTAAATTCTCCTAAAATCATGTTCCTGCAGAGCTGGTTCTAAGCACCTGACCATTGGTTTAGAAAGCTCTGAGGTACCTCCCACCAATTCATGTTGGCAAGCTTTTTATAGATGTGGCAGTAATCAATTATTACATTTAATTGCTTATGTGGAATTTAAAAAGAAAGTGGTACCTTTAAGCATATTGGTCTGCCTCAGGAAATGATGATGAGCATTAGTCTGCCTCCTCATGCTGTAAATTATGATGGGCCACTGTAGATATGGGTGTTGTGCTAAACATTAAAAACAGTCATCAGGACACAAATAAAAATATGAGTAATAACCACATGCAAATGTATCCCCATTTATAACATGCTAGCAAATGCTGACATTCAGAGAGAGGGGATGTAGTGCAGGAAGAGGATGTTGGGTTTTGCAATTACAGTCCCAATCCATTCTCAAAAGATTAAAGTTTTACACAGTGGTTGTTCTCAGGAAATTTGCTGAATCCTAATATTTAAGATGAAAGCATAAGAAAGGATGATTTTATTTATTTATTTATTTTAAGAATTGTCTGATAGGTTCGATTTGCCAGTTCTTACTGAAGCAAAACTTTCCACTGACTTCAATTATCAGTAAATTGTGTTGACCTCAATAAGGGTTTTTGCAGGACTGGACCCCATAGCATGAATAGCTTGCTCTGCACAGAAAAGTGACTGCATGAAAATGACATCTTATTACTCATCACTTCTGCTTCCCAAGGGCACACCAAGCTGCTGCGTCTGACTTTAATGACAAAAGTGAGGTTTTGATGCTTGTGCCTCCTGCACGACCTTCAGAGCTGGTGGAACTGGGCTGAGATTTTGTGCAAGAGCAGCAGAATTTGGATAAGAATCACCTTGCAGGGTGGCCTTGTCACCCTGGTCCTATGTATCCAGAGGGTGTGAGCCCCAACGCTGTCCCAAAACCCTGCTCCCCGCATGACAATGAATCAACCATCATTTTCCCAGTGGACTACTCCAGTTCAGGAGCTTTAAATGCTCTCTGTTTGCCATCCTTCTGATTTATTGCATTTGTAAAGGTGACCTTAAATATTTTAATGGTAATAATTCTTTCAAGGGCTTGAATCAGTAAATGTGCTGTGTTCATATTTTGGCATTATATACTATAGGCAATTTAATCCATATAAGCGTTTTCAGTGATATTAACACTGTAGGCAAACTGATACTAAAGTTTAAATGTCAGAGAGAGTTTTCATATTACATCTAGTGCAAACAAAGCATTTTTTCTCCAAGTACCGAGGCATAAAATACCAGGAGATAGTAAAGACAGAGAGTGCCAATGAATCTGAAATAAACAGGAGGTGAAATTTATAGTATTTTCAAATATGTGTCCTATCCAAGGACTGCTGCAGCTGCACAGATCTATAAAGTCAGAGATAAGAGAAAAACCTTGTAGTGCTCCACAATAAATGCACCTCCACCAGAGTATCTGTCTGGACTTCTGTAACCCCTTGAAGATTTACTATTTCACCTTGGATTTGTTACCCCACTGTGCATACTGTGGATGCCATTTTATATTTCTTCCATAGCCAAGCTCATTATTTAATGACAGGTCCCAGTTATAATCACAGTGCAGGGATGTGCCATTAAACCATCACCTATCCCTTGCAGAAGGGTGCAAGCAAAGAAACCCTGGGATGATCCCACCAGTATTTATTCAGTGATGTTATGGGAGCTGTGGGATGCAGCAGGTTTCTATCCTGTGGTCCTGAAGCTCTGGGTGCCATGTTTCACTCAATGGGCAGCCAACACTGTCTTACTGGGGAAAAAAGCATGGACTGGATAAAAAGAGGTGTCTTTCATGGTTTCCTTCTTGCGGTGGGGTGCCAGGTGATACCCATGCCAGAGTAAGTGATGCCCCTGGTTCTGGAAAGCCACTTGCCCTGGTTAGGTACATCCCACGGGGATACCTGAGCTAACCGAGTGCTCAGTGGCACCAGCTCATAAAACCTGGCAAATGGTTAGAAAGTTTACTGCCTGCATACTGCTGCTTATGACTCCATAAATCACCAAGGATGTGTGTGGAAACATGGGCTGTTTGTTAGGATATTTTCCTGTTAAATAACCTGACCTGCTCTGAAATCTTCTGCTGTCATCCCAGGCAAACAAAACTCCAAAAAGGTTGTTGTAGGGAGCAGCCCACTAAACGGAAGTGAAGCAGCCCATGTGCATGCTCAATAGGGTATGTAAATAATATATCCTCATTCCCATGGAAACACTTACCTTGACTTCAACTCCCATTTTTCATACAGGTAAATAATAAAGGTTGAACTCAACGTAACTGCCTGTTCTGTACTTAGGACATCTTCCTGCCAATGTCCTTGAACCATGGACATCTCCCTTTCTCAGGCTCCTTGGCACAACAGTTGTGTCTGATGGCTGTTCCTGCTATGTCTTCCTGCTCTGCCCAGCCAGCCCTGGGCTATTCACCATCATTGATTGCTTCAGCCTTGGAGAGGCACTAAACCTTAAGAGTTCCCCTTCCTTTTGCAGCAGAAGAATTATGCATATAAGCACAATGAAAATGGTGATTGACGGAAGAAGCCTGTTCCTACAGGAGTGTTAATGCCAGCATAGCCACCATTTGTTTTACTTCCCTGATGCTGAGGAGATGGGCTCCTTCAAACTAGATTTCCACTTAAGGAGGAGAATGTGAGCATGGAAACAACCTCTACATCCTTACAAAGCTTAATCATATTTCAGTGCAATCAGTCACAGTTTCCCAAACTGCAGGAGTAGGAGTCCTTGGACTTGGATAGGCACTAGTGGTGAGGTGGTAGCTGGATAATGAAGTTTGGGTGCATGGTGTCAATGTTGCTTCATAATCAGCCTGCATTGTGCAGCATGTATTTTTCTCCCTTTCTTCAAGACTTTGCCAATCACCATTATGACACTCAACACAATTGTTAATCAGATTTTTCAGAAGTGGGATGAAGCTGGCAAGCCGTCTCTCTCAGAAAGAGCACAAAATGGTGTGGAGTGAGCATGAGCTTTACAGGAAAACAACTCGAGGACTCAGAAGTGAGGATTTTCGAACCATTTCTAGGAGCTAGCCTAGCAAAGGATGAGTACAAAATCACAGGAGTGGAAGCACAAGTGTTGTTGAATGGAAGATGAGAGGAGGAGGGGAATGACCACTAAGAATCAAAATGTATGAGCTAATGGTTCTTTCTCAAAGGATTTTGTCCTTCCTGTCAGGCACAGAAGGTTTAAACCCTCTGAAGGTTTGGCACAGCTGTGGTGACCATGGTTCCTGTGTACGTTTATCACTATCAATTAGATACATGGGACCTCACTATTGGACTTGGCAGCACCCTTTTACCCCAAGGTATTTTAAAGATGCCTCAGGCAGCATCTATGCTTAAGTGGGTAAGTCCTATGTCTGTTGGGATGCTGAAAAAGGTCTTCAGCAGCCATCCTTCCCTGGCCCCTGGGGCTCAAAAGCTGAGCCCTACTGGATCCTTCTGAGATGTCCGAGACCAGGAACAGAAAGAACTCAAACCCCCATGGGTGGGAAGGAAGAAGACAGCCTCAGCCAGGAGCAGTTTCTTTCACTTTCGAGAACACTCAAACAGAGCTAAGGTCTTCCCAGCAGCGTAATTGCATCGAGGTGAACTTCTTTTGCTCCAGGCTGAAGGGCTCATCTGGAACAGCACTTACTTCAGGAGACCTGAAGAACAGATGTGACTGTTGCCTTCTCTGGCCATGGCACTCGGTTGAGCAGGCAACCTGTGCACAACTTGCAAACTGCAAACCCTCTAAAACTGATGAGAAAATGAATGTGCTCAGAAGCTAGTTTCAAAGTTCAATCTTCTGCTGAAACAGAGCCAAGATCTTTCTTTAATATTCAGATCTCTAATCAATATTTCAAGAAAATCAAAGTGTAAAGATCAATCTGTATATTCATGTTTCTGTCTTAGTCCCGATTGCACTGGATTTTGTCAGGGTGTCCTGGGTTCAGCTGTAATTCAGGGTCACACTGAAGTCATGGTTACAGTGACAGTCAGTCTAACCTAATTTTAGCTGCTCTTCTGCAAGATTATCTTAGCCAAAAGTGATTCTGTAGCTTTCTTTGACCACCTTAAACTGACAAATTGTAAATAAGGTGTTACCATGGCTTGTTTCTGAATAGATGTTATCACCATACTTAAAAACATATATACAGCGGCTTGTGATAACTGCTACTACATCAATAGATGATAAACCAATAAATTAAAGTAACAGTGCATAAAATGATGAATTCTGATGGACTTAAAGCAATATAAAATAATTGGAGACTTCATTGCTATTTCCATTTTTAATGGGGGGCTATGGCTGTACATTCTTTCAACAGGGGCTGGAAAGGTAAATTAATCTTTACGCATCCTCATCAAGCAGTGTAAACATGGCCAAACTTAATTATGATATAATAGATTGTTAAGTGTCTGCCCCACAGAGGTGTGATTGCTCTCAGGCAAGTGATTACAGCAGAGATGACTATCAGACAAGGTCTTTTATAAAAGGCTGGTAGTAGCTTTTGCATGCCTCTGACAATAAATTCAACACAAAAGCTGTGCCAGGGAGGCAGCTTTCCATGGTCCCAGCTGCAGCAGAACTGTATTGGAGGGACACACAAATTTACAGCGAAGCGTTAATGAAACGTGGCTTGAGCTTCAAGTACTTGGCCAGTAAAAACTCATTTCTCTTCAAAAACACAATAGAAGTCATTGAAACTGCAGCCTGGGGGCAGGATGGAGGGGCTGGGCTTCCCCGGCTTGTCTCCCTGCACCCATTGGCACCCTGTTCTGCTGGACTGGGGTCCAGCAGGCAGGAAAAGTCATGGAGGGAGGTCTTTGGGCTGAAGTACTTGTATAAAAAAGGCAGAATTCTTACTTGATGCATTGTCTTTCAGGAAGTGCAGCACATTCAGAAGAGAAATGCAATAGAACATGTATTTTCTACTTCTGTTTCTGTTATTGTTTTCTGTTCCTGGAACGGGTATGTGATTTTATGAGCCCATTATACCATGGCCTCTTTTTCTGTGGTAGCAGTTTAATTTATACTTACATATATAAGTATATATTTATACTTAAAAGACATACCCTGCAGTGATCTTGCTTCTTTAATGGACTAAGTTTATTAAAGGAACACAAGGTAATAATTTATGGTTTAAATGCAGCTGCAAAACCTAGTTCAGAAATCTCATACTACAGAGTATTTGTGAGACATTTTGGGAAACGAATTCTGAGAAGGGAATATGTTTTATTGAATAGTTTCAAGCAGGCTAGAGTCAATGTCTGTACAGTGTGGGCAGCAGAAAATTCAGGCCAGAAAATACCTTTTAGTCTCTGTGAAATTTTAGTTATGTCTGTTTAAAACTGATACTGTAGTATAGGTTTCAACATCATGATGTTGAAAGTGGTATGAACTGCTCAGGTATGGCGTAGCAGATCTTTTTCACACAGTCAAATACCAAAAGGTATCTTAATAACTGGAAATGAAACAGCAGCATGATCTTGAATTCCTTGATTACTCTAAGCCACTTTTTGGAGTTCAACATACTTGTGTTTATTTCCTGCTAATTGTGATAAGAGTTTTCTGCTGTTAAATTGCCTCAGAAATTAGGATATGCTTTTGAGAGCAGTGGAAGGACTCCCCTACTAGCACATCTCCCCAGAAAAAAAACACCACAACTCTCATTATGGAAATTATCATTAATACTGTGTGAAAAGAGTGAAAAGATCATTTTAGAGCTATGGCAATGGTCCACTCCAGATCATCAAAGAGGCCACTTGGACCCATCTTGATAATCAGAATAAAACAGCAAAGAAGGCACAAAATGTTAAAATCCCAACTTTGTACCTTGCAAAGGTGCTCTCTGTACTTTAATTTCTGTTTAAATTTTTAATTCTTTTTTTTTAATTCTCAGAAAAGAACACCACTTTGCTCATTGTTTGCACCACCTAAAATTAAACCTGTTTAATCCACATGCATCTCAAAGTCAGACTGCATGCCAGCATCTTGCTTTTGCATTTCCACTCTTTGATAATAGCTTTTACTAGCAGCCCAGTATAAATTCTTAATTTTGCCTAATTCCTCTAAATGCACAATGATTCTTCAACTGGAAAGGAAAGAGAGTAGCTCTGAATGATCCATATGTTAAAGTACTGTATTTTCATCATTTAAATGATAAACTTCCCATCAAATATCCACAAATGTACATTCATGACTCCCATCCAATGATCTATTGGCCAGAGGCACATACATTGTTTTAATTTATTTTGGAGTAAAGGTGCTTTCCTGCTGAGTTTGAATAAGCTTACTATGTACCAAACAGATGTTCAATAAAACAGAGACTTTACTGAATATGACATATAAACACAAGAAAAGAAGATGAAGGAAGGAAAACTGCAGAATGTATGGATTCCTGGTTCATCAAACAACAGGCCACAGTCTTAATCAGGACCCTTTTATGGATAGAACAGTAATGAAACAGAAGGATTGGGGATGCCTTGGAAGAAGGTAACATCTATGCGTTGGTTGTGGTGGAATTAACTTCCATGTATGACACTATGCAGTTTCCCCATCCTCTCCAGCAGCGTGATGGCTTCTGTGGCTGCTAAAATGTTCTTTCTATCATGGAAAAAATGATCTGGGAGAATGAGCAGGTCTGGAGGTGGGTACATAATTTCTTCCCACCATGTAAAATACCCAGTTTTGCTCTTACCAGGGAAGTGTTTCTTAAAATGCCAAGACTTGCATCTACTCAGACTTCTCCTGTTTGCAGAGGTGTTATTTAAGGAGGCATTGATAAGAGCAGTGCCAGCCTGATTTACTGGGAGATCAAAGAGGGAATGCTGCCTTTGAGATAAAGATGTCTTTGCTTTGAAAGGTTTCTTCTTTGTTCAGGAGTGCTGCAGTGGGATGTCCACCCTCCAGGATACGTCTCTCTGAGTGGGACAACTCCTCCTAAGGAGTCACAAGAAGAGAAAATTACCTACTCTGGCTGCTCCCAGTGAGCTTAATCTTGGGGGAGATGAAGTTTTGGATGTGTCCATCAAAGTGAGACTTTGTGTGTGACCTTCTCCAGACTTGTCCTGGCTTCATGGCCATCTGCATGCAGGGCAGTACAACTATGCCCTGTGATGTGCCTTCACCTTCTTAACATGTAAGTAGACTCAAAGCTGAATCATTTAAAACTGGAAAATTTTAAAACCCCAAGTGGAACTTTCTCAGTTGCAAGTGCTCGCAGATATGAATCTCAATGCTGATTCACTGAAGAAGGTTTATTGTCATTTTAAGCCTAGCAGTTTGCCATGCTTGTCCAGGACATAAGCAGTTCTTCCTCTCTACCATCCTGAATTGATGGTGTCAAAGGGGTGAAAACTTGAAGTATTTAAATACTTGGTGAGCATTTTGGTAAAATCTAATGATACAGAGGGCAAACTGGCTGTTGGAGATTCTACCATCAGAGCTACCATCAGAGCTCTCTGCATTACTCGGTATCAAATTCAATCCTAATAGTACCCTAATGCTGCTGAGGCTTTCTCTCAGTATAATGGAGTGAAGAGAAAAGGTAACAAGAGCTTACTGGGAACAAGGTCTTTATAACTGAACTGCACACTCAGAAAGGGGTCAGCATTGTCCAGACCAATGCCTTGGTCATTTTCGCAATATCTGACTTCTTTAAGCTCCGGAGATCCTCCCTGGGGCTCTGCCCTGCAGAGGGAGATGGGTGCCACAGGTTACACCCAAATATTTGCAAACAAACAGGAGCAAGAGTTTGTGAGGGAACTAGGATTCATTGGACAGCAGCCTGTCTGGTTTGAATCAGCAGGTATGGAGACTTTGGCATCTTTGAACTCTGTTGTTTGGTTGGTTGGTTTAAATTGCTATGTCCATCTGCAGGTCTTCAAAACTCTTGGAGTTACCCTAACCTTTTGTCTACAGCATCCCTAAGGCAAAGGGAAGACTGTGATGAGGTGGGGAATTTTTTAATGTAGTCTTCTTAGAGTCTAATTAGGGTGCATGAGCTAGAGAATATATTTAGTGGTATCTTAAGCTCACAGACGAACGTAACCGCTCACTGGGTTGGAGCAGCATGTAAATGGCAGAGGCTGTTTTGGTGGGATCTTTAAGCAGCAAAGGGAATTGCATTTGGGAGCAGAAGATTCAAACAGAAAATTGTAATGATGAAGCCAATCAACTTCATTAAAGCTGTTATTTTAATTCCATCTTACATGACTGAGTATATTTAAACAGCTGCAGTGAGGCACCTCTAGTCTGTATGTGAATGAAGTCTTCTGAGGAGCCTTTTAATTCTGAAATGGGAAAAGTAATAGCACTTTCTGAGCTTGTCACTGATACAGTTAAAGCTTTTATGCTGCTTCTTCTTTCCAAAGGTCAGGCTAATGTCCTGACTTGGAGTAAAACCATTAGTAGCAATAGTTACTGAAGTTAAATCTCAATGTGTGTTGTTCAGTTGGGAGGGGGCAGGCACTTGCAGTGATAAAGTTTCTTTCAGCAAATTCTCAGCTTTTCTTGACTCTCCTACATGCACTTTAGAAGGAACTTCCTTTCTACAACCTGCAGAATGTGTGCTTTCATTTACATATGTGAAGTTATGATCACCTAGTCAGTACCAGCACATCTGAGTTTTTCAGGTAGAGGTGCAAAAATCCAGACACATAGTTTGCAAGGAACAATTGAGCTTAAAACAAAAAATACACGCATTCTGAATGAGTCCTAAATACCTTTGCTTTTTTTCCCCTCTAAATCACATGTCACTGTAAGGCCAGGAAGACAAAACATGATCTCAGGCAAACTGCTGCTACATATGTAGGAATCAGTCCCAGCACCATGTAGGGCTGTGGGCCATGTGCACGAATGCCTTCTGTCATAACATAGGTGGGTAAAATAGTGGTAAATGGTTACAGCAGCTTTTGTCTTCAGCAGAAACTTCAAGTTCAGCCATTGTAAAATGTGGTCTCTTTCCCCTCCCACTCCTTTCTTTTCGTTTACAAAACCTCCCAAGTAATTTATCATAACGTTCCAAGAATAGTGTAGGTGTGGATGTAGGACACAAAATAGCTCAAGTTTAAAAATACTTAGTGGTCTGTTTGCTGGAGAGCTCACCCAAGCAGCTGTGCATGGAAAGCTGCCCTTCCTGTGCTGGGCTGATGCCGGCTATCCCTGAGGCACCACTGATGAGCAGGTAAAGGACTGCACTGATCCTGACCTGATCACTAGGCAGGCTGCGGTGCTCAGGATGGTTAACAGACAACATCACAGCAAGGAAAATGCATGAGAGCTATTTGAGGCAAACACTTATTGTCAGGTCTGCTTTGTGCTGCAGATAAAACCATGTGCATAGAAAGTGAAAATGGGAGGGTGAACTTTTTCATCCTTTGTTGAGCATGTTGGGATGAAAAATGGGAACAGTGGTAAAATGCCCCAAACCTTTTAGAAGTCTTTAAGGGACGAGAGGTTAACAGATGAGGGTTGGGGTTACTGTGAGGATGAGAGGTTCAAGGAAGGCATTAATCAGTCAGAATTTCAATGAAGAAACACTATCTCTGAAAGAAAAGTCATGCCATTGTGAGCAGTAGGTGAGAATATTCAAATACCGATGAGGTTTTCAGTTGAGAAAAGTCGGTAGGATATACTGGTAAAGAAGATGGCAAAAATTAACAGCAAATTAATTGCTGAAGAAAATAAAGGGTCTAAGTGGCAACTAGCACCAGCTGTAACTGTACCTTTTCATAAAGAAGCCACTGAGATGGTAACCTGGAGATTTATGAAGCTCTTCCTTGGCAACCAACATGTTAGTTACCCTCCAATTGAAAGGAGAAAGCAACTCAGCTGTGGAACTGTGATTGGTTTCTTCAAAATACATGGCAAGATCTGCTAATTTACAACAAGGAAGCGATATTGCCCCTTTAGTAATAGATTATTTTATATCCCTGTCCACCAGCTACTCAGAACCAAGCAGTGAACAAATAGGCATTTGCAATATGAAGTATGATATCATGTAAATAAAAGCCCATACAGACCTATTGCATCTTTACTACGTTTAAGTACCAACAATCAGGAGCAGCAAATCTCCTATGCCAGCTGATGAATTCCAGCGTGATGCTAAAGTTTCAAAACCCTGAAGCATGGGCAATATTTTTAACAAGATAGATTGGCAGTTTTAATAATTCCCAGATCCCAAACACATATGAAACAAGCCCTTGATGAGAAAGGTCTGATTACAAATAACCTGCAGAGAGATGAAAGTTCTTTTTTAATATCTGTTTTTTTAAGTCTGCTTTAGACTTTCAAGAGGCTTCAAAAGAAGGCAAAGACTAGAAAACAGTTTGATTTAATACTGTTAGATGTGTGAAATAAAATGCTGGACAATAAGAGATGTAAATCAAGCAACAAGTGCAAATGACTTAAATCAAATTAAAGGGCTAATTGAAAATAATGGAATTAAAACCTTTTTTCGTTGTTTTTATCCATCTGTTTTTCATCACTGTTTGCAACAGCATTTTTTTTTAATCTTCTTTACTTTGAAGAACAAACTTTCTCCACCATAAAAGACAATGATTTCAATCAGCATCTGAAATGTCATTCTATGGGGATGTAGATGCTAAATGCCAGCCAGGAAGAGAAGCACCACCAACATCAACCAGCAGGACAGCTAGAGCGCTATACAGCCTTTGTCTAAAGAGCTTTCTGATACAACATCATGATACCCAGTTATCTCCCATTGTAGTGATCCCCACTAACACATCTTTGCTTTCATTCTCTGTAATCTCTAAAGGAATAGTTTTTTCTGTGTTGTAGCATACTATTTATATGCTTTTCTTTTCATAACAGCAAAGGAGTGATTTCACTGCAGTGGGATTGGTGTGAATTCAAACAGGCTTGTCCTACAGTAACATGATCTCCTCTGTTCCTGGTGCAATGCCACATTGTGTGGGAGACCAGGCATGCCAGCAGAAACACAATTATCCTTATGGCTCTTCATTGTCCCACTTCTTTAACCTTCTGCGATGCCATTGCCCTGCCAGGCTGGCATCTCCTTGCTCTCCTCTCTCCCTTTCCAAGCCCAGCACATCTCCTCCTCATCTCCCCAGCCATTTTTTTAGCTTCAGGGCAGGAATGGCTCAGCAAACATGTGTTTGCCCAAAGGGCCTACAAAGGCCAGAAGTCTGCAGTGCTTAGAAACATACAGTTGAGTAGTACATGATTGCAGAGTGCATCTACATGGGGATGTTACCCGCAGCCTTTGAATGAGGCTTTGCTTTGCAGAGCAAAATTCAACCTTAAGCACATCAACCTGTTAAGTGTGTTTTGTACAGAAAACTCCACCATGAAGCCCTGTCATCAGTGTTCAGAAGGTGTCCTTGCAGAAATAAACTCTGAGTGGGCATCAGAGCTGGGCGGCATGGCAGGTTCAACTGCTCCATGGCTTTAGGGGTTATCTGTGCTCTACTCCATCCTGCACATGAACAAACCACGCTGCCTTTCTCAAGGGCAGCTTTATTTTAAATCTTCCAGAAGAACAAGGGGAAAACCAACTGAGAAAACACGAGGACAATTCCCCTGCTTGTGGGAATGGTATTTTAAACATGAAATTATTTCCCCTGTGTACTGCTGTGCTGCCTCTTCATTAGAGGGAGAGAAGTGTGTGCACTTGCCTGATGCTAAGCACTCATGGTATGCAGAGGCTGCATAAAGAAATCATTTCTGGTGCTAAAAACCAAACCGCCACTGCTCCTTAAGTTTGGTGAAATATCCAATCAGTCTCAGTGGGGTTTTGCAGGAAAAGGAATTAACAAAAAAAAAAGGAGGGGGAAAGGGGGAGTAAGGAAGAGAGAAGTCCACCAACCCCAGTGCATTCCCATAATGAAGGGTCTAAAAATGCCCCACTCATTGATGCAAAATTACAGTTATTGTTTATCCTCCTTCTACTTCACACAGCTTTATACAATACACACCACGAAAAATACAAGCAAACAACCGACACATTAGTTAAGAGACCTTCCATTTTACTTTGGCAGTTCACGATAATGGAATTTAATTGTGGAAAAAGCTGAATAATTTTAGCTGAATGTCATTTGGTTCATTCAAACTGGGAATCAGGGACATTTTTAACAAAGGTTTTCAAACTTCTTTTGAAATCAGGAAGCTGCTGTGCACAGATAAGGGGAGAGGTTTGAGGATTCTCTATCAGAAATTTCAAGGTTTTTTCCATCTGCTTTTTCACATTAACTGGTAATTATCCAGAAAGGCACATAATAGTGCAGAAATGACAGAAGCTGACAAAGGTTTTCCTAAGATATGTAAATTGTCAGTGATAGGCAAGGTGCAACAGAAAGGCTTTCTACAGCACAATTATTTATGCCAGTTTCATTTGCTTTTAGGTAGCACTGATGGCATACCGCAACACCACGTTTATCACAGGCGCTGCACATTCCCTTCACCACCAGCACGCAGGAAAGATGGCAAAAATGAGCTTGAAGGTTGGTGGTCTTCTCTGACTCTGCTATTTTATATTAAATAGGTGTGCGTGTGTGCCTGTGAGTATAGATAATTCTGAGGACTCTCTTGTTTACTATATCATACCCATTCATTTCCCACGCTGCACAAATAAATAGAGGGACCCTTCCCACTGAAACAGCTTCCATATATTGGTTACAGTTGCTCTACGAGTCCACTTTCCTCACAGCAGTGTTAATTGAGGGAGGATGCATTAAAAGAGACACTCATCTGCTAACCCTTTCCACTGGGGCAGCCACTAGATCCACTTTTAACAATTCAGTGTTGGGATGGCCAGGTTATACTCCTTATGGGAGAAAACTCCCTCCCTCCTTAAATTGCCCAGTCAGTCTGAGGAATTATTACACATAGGAGTGCAGGAATGCCACCTCCAAGACATGTCCCCAGTGGTCAGCGGGCCCCAGGTCTTGAACAAGGATTTACATGGGTATTTTAGGTCTCTGCTATACAAGCAGAGGGATGGAGGGTGGAGGTTCCCCCTTTCAGAACGGAAGCCTAGGCTTCTGAGTCCTTCTGGGAAGTTCATTTTTATTTGAGTTAAGTGTAAGGGGTTGTTCATGGGAGAAATTCCTCCCTGACCCCCGGCACACTCAGCTCATACAGGAATTACAGGCTTTAATTAACCTTTTCTGGGAATAGGACTTCATATGTAACTACATATGTAACAAGAGGTTATAATATCTTTAATGGATGAAAGGACTTTACCTATCAGTCCCTGATGTAGTGGTACCAGAGGTATTATGGTCGTATAATTACTTTACATTACCACGTGAGTGATGTTAAGTTACTCTGATGGGAGGTGTTTCCATGTGTGTGGAGGGGTGGAATTAATTTCCCTTATGATAATATTAACTTAAGTTAATGGTGGCTGTGAGAGAGTAAACAAGGATGCAACACAATAGATTTATATGGGAAAAAAAAAACCCACAAGATTGCATTTGAAAGTCAATGGGCTTAGCTATTAGCTATGAAGACCTTGTCTCCTATCTTGAGCTTTGTTTTCCCAAATCAGGGGGCTGGAGGTCAAACCCAAGTAAAAGGGTTCAGGGTGGAGGGAAAGGATTTGACCCACCAGAGCTGGCTGCTGCCCCAGGGGTTCTACCCCTGGAGAGCCAGCCTGGGTCCATGTGTGGTATTTGATTTTATTAAAAAATAGGTTTTCTTTTAGGTGCTTTTATTCCATAAAGAACAAACAAAAACTCTCAAAGCTGCTTTACTTGGTCAGTGTTTAACCTCATCAGGAGGTGCGGGCTCAGAGGATCTAATGTCATACCGGCTGATTCATGGGGGCTGCAGCCTGAAGACAGCTCCTGTGCTCCTGTCCCCTTTTGTCAACCCTCCTGTTAACTCACAGGGCTCCTTCCTCTCCTGCCTACAGCTGCCTTTCTCTGTGCAGTCCCTGGTAGTGCTGGAGGGACAAAACCACCAGCTCCAGCTGCTCACACTGGGCTCTAGACCAGTGACACTGGGTCAGGGGTTTTACAGCATTGCTGCACACTGGTGAAGCCCCTGATCCTCTCCTTTGCCTCGGGGTTTCTCCTCTTCACTGAAGGTTTGGGCTCAGCAGTCACACCAATGTGAATTAAACATGCCTATTTTCTTTTAAGTAGAAGCTGATAGCTTATTAATTACAAGGGGAAGGAATCCCCAAAGGAGACCCCAGCTCAGTCCCAAGGGAGAGCGCCCAGGATAAGACAAGGTGAGGGACCAGAGCCCAAGCCTAGTTGGAAATTGATTTGGAGAATATGCTGGTTAAGTTAAATTAGGTCTCTGAACCAGCAGTATACTTCTGGTATTTTTAGAGTATTTTGGCTATTAAAAAATTGCTGGAGCGGTTTTTTATTAGACATTCTGGATTTTCTTTGGTTTTACTTTTCAGGTTTTTTTAAACATATTTTAAATTAGATGAAAACCTATCAGGCCTATGAAGGGTCTTAGGTGCTCTGTGCACAGTAGACCTGAGGACTTCTGCTGTTGTCATGCACAGACATCAGCTTAGAGCTGGCAAGAGGACTTTGGAAAGGCAGGAAGGCACTTAAGGACAGAAACTTCTTTTACTGGGAACAGTTAGAGTTGGGTGAAACCCTGAGAATGATCAATAAACAATCACATGAACAGTGGCATGAACGCAGCTTCACTATCACTACACTACTGTGTTTGCTTGTAGTGACATTTTGGACACTCGGTCACTGGCAGGTGTGTTTCAGAGCAGAGTGAGGATGCTGCCAGCCTCAAGCCTTGGGTCCTGCCTGAAGGAAAGTCCTGAGAAAAGTTTCCAACCCTAAAACTACCAGAAAAAGCCTGAAAAGAGGACCCTCTGCTTGAGTCTGCTGCCAGCCTGAAGCCTGGTGCCCCCACTGGGCAATGCCACGTGTCTGCTTAGAGAGCAGAAAGGGGAGAAAGCATCAAGACAACTCGTGTGAGCAGTTGTACTTATCCAGCAGAGCTTAAATTTTGACCATTAAATGACTATGTAGAAATACTCACTACCCATCTACAAGCCAGAGAATTATTTTCTAAAGCTATTCAGGAAATAATTGGAATAATGAATCCAACAAAAGGAACTGTATCCTGAAAAAGAGGTGAAATTCACTGAAGGAATAATTCAGTTCAACTTATTCAGTCAGCCTTATTAGCAAAGAGTTGAAATATAGTAGAAATTGAAAAATGTCTTCGAGGATACTGCACAGGCAGTGGCAATGGATGGAGAGAGGGGTAAGAAAAAATGCTGAGGCTGAAAAAAGCACTGCACCAAAGTGTACCCATCACTATGGCTCCTGCTGTCCCCTGATAACCCTCACAATGTTCAGCAGCCGCTCCGGGAGTGCCAGTCTTCCAGCAAAGCAAGGCATGGCATTAAGCCCCCAAATATATCTTCTGGTGTTTGACTTTAAGGTTGACCATAATATGGTAGAGAGGAGGGCATGTGTCAGAGTCCTTGTTCACAGCAGCATCTCCCCATAGCTGTGCTACGTACCCCGGGCTGAGATCTGTAATGATATAGGAGAGGTTCACTCGCCTGCATCAATTTTCTCTGTAATGAGATGCGAGTGGTGGGTTGGTTTGACAGCTGTGGGATTTCACTCTTGCAGACCTTCAGTTTTCTATATCCGGTGAGTTTTATGTCAAAAGAGGGGGAGTTTGAAGTACACTAACAGCTTTGTTTAAATAATAGGCAAGAAAAACAGCCCCTCTATTTAAAAGCAGTGTCCCTGTGCCCAAGCAGTGTCTCCTGTAGAGTATCCTGCTCATTTTCCTTGTTCTGTTTTCATCAGAGACTGCATTTCTGAAGTGCTTCTTGTTTACCCAGCATGGCAATGGAAGGTTCAGAGTCAGAAGGGATTTATGGAGGTTTTGCCCAAGTCCCTTGAATTTTGGACATGCTTTGAGCAAGCAGTGCCCCCTCCTGAAGACAACTCTCCCAGGGATGCTGGAAATCATAAAGTAAAGGTCACTGGGGATGGCAGGAGCTGAACATCTTTCTGGGTCACGAAAGGAAGGAAAAGGAAAGCAGTGTAGAAAAAAGAAGATTTATTTAAAATATTATGTTTTCATTGATTAAAACCTTCCAGCTTCTATGATGCCAGAGCTCCCAAACATCATAACACACATTTTAGGGGCAAAAAGGTGGAAATCAGAGCAGGAAGATGTGGGGAGCTAAATACACAGAAATGGCCTGAATGCACCATCTGGATTTTTTTTTCTGCAGCCTCTTGTTAGACTTTGAAAGAAAGAAAAAAAAAAAAAAAAAAAAAAAACGAAAAAAGAATTAAACATATTTCAGAGTAATTGAACTATGCTCACATTAACTTACACTAAAATTAGTTTTAATTAAATGAACTTCCCCTATTTGTAGCTGGAAGGTACTTATGTGAGATAAAAAGCTCCATTCTAATAACACTGAGACTCACCACCACTTAATTAGCATCACAACTCAAGGCAGACCAAGCAGGAAGGCAAGTGGGGAGGTGGGCTTGTGCTGCTAGGTGGGATTTTGGGAAGAGATGCCCCCTCCTACAGCAGCCCCCATCCCAGAGCCCACCCAGCACCGTGAGGCACGCTGGGAGTGGAAATCGCACCTAGTATTTGACACAGTTTGTGGCAAAAGCAATTATAATTAACATTATATTAAATATTAAGTCAAGATCATAAGACGTTGATTGGTACTGATTAGCTGTATAATCCATAATTAGAAATCACTGCACCCTTCACCAGGTACTGTAGTGCTTTGCTTATGATTTCACCGCTAAATTAAGCGAGTGATTCAGCTTTTGCCCTGAGTTTTACTTTTGCATTTAATTTAGGGCAGAAGCACATGCTGGCAAAGAAAGGCTCAAGACCTGCTCCTGCTGAGGCTGTTCCCAAACTCTTGATCCTAAAGGCAGCTTCCCATCACTGCCACACTCATGAGAAAGTGATAGCCAAATTGCCTTGGACCAACCCCAGCGCTGCTTTGTGTGTGCAAGACATAGAAAGAGGAAAGCTCCTTGTGTAACTACTCATCATCAAAATAGTGAATGCAAACAGTAAAGTCAAGGCCGTGCATGCCCTCCTGGCTGTTCTCAAGCCAAGTCAGGTAAAACAGCATTAAGCAACTCTGAGATGTTTTATTGCTTGCATAAACTGGGGGTATGCTGATACCCTCCCTGATGCTAGGAAGCAGCAACAGAAGACTCTGAGTCTTCTGATTCAGTTTCAGAGGATCAAACCCATCTATGCATCTCTCATTAATGGGATAGAAACACTGACCCTTTTGTAAAACAGTTTGGAGGGGACAGTGGCTCTGGGTTGGAGAGCTGCTGCAGGAGGGTGAGTTATTCAAGGTGTTTAGGAAAGCTTGCTGCAACAGCCCTGCCTCCCTTAACAAGGCCTTTCCCTGACTTCATGGGTCCATTTATCATAGGTATCCATTTATACTGCATAATGTCATGACTGCACATGAGGAAGCACTCAAGTTTTGTCAAAGTAAAAACCAAAACCCCCTAACCTTCAGATTTTATGTCTCTGCTACAAGTTTCAGTTACTGCCTTGGCTGGAGACCCATCTGTGATTTTCTATAGTATTTCTGTATAAAAATAATAAAAGTCAGCAAATAAAACCCCAAACCTATGGCAGCCTGACTGTACCTGCTGGAGCCCCAGCAGCATCCTTCAGTGCTGGAGGCGAGCTGGTCCAGAGGGACGTTCACAGGCTGAGCTCTGCACCCGCTGGCAAACCCAAGGCTAGAAAGAGAAAATACACTGACATAATTTTTCTTTTCTGATGGCAGTCTTTGGAGTCCTTGGGAAGAAATCTTTTCATTCCTTCTGCAATTAGAGCATGCACTGTTATCTTTTGCACCCATTAATATTGCCTGGGAGTCAAGATGAGATGCTGGGCAGAGCCCGACGCTCACAGTCAATTAAATCAATGCAGTTGCGACGCTTCACTGATTTTTCCCTATCCAAGGGTTTGTCCCAAAATGCAGCATACACAGTGTTACAGGGGACATATGGAATCACAGGTAGCATGACTGCCAGTCTGGCAAGAAAGACAGGAAAGCTGTGCTCTGGGTCCACATTTCCCTGCAATGGGCATTGTGAGATGCAGCCCTGGACTGGGTCAGGGAGGCACTGCACTATGTGATGCTCACACACACATTCTCACAGCCTTTTAATTAATTATATCAATTGTTATTATTAATGGTATTAAGAATGGTATTTTTATTTAAGTGGTGGCTTTAAGATTGCATAGCTTATTTCTTCTTTTGGCTAGTCCAGGGAAACCTCTGCTATCCCTCCTTCACAGGGACTGCCCTGGCTGAGCTCCTCAAGCAGCTGTGTGCCCTGGGGAGATCTTTTCCTGTCCAATTACAAAGCATTCAAAACCCAAAGACCCAACCTCCCTGGGATTCCAGTAACCTGAAAAATAAAACAACAAACAAGCAAACAGAAGAGAGGACCAGAAAGCACTCCCAAACCTCATGCATTCTTCACTGAAACGTTTTTAGTGTAGGGGATACCTCTGAGTCAGCAGATAAATGGGCAGTTATTTAAGAAGATTCCCATGCCATGACTATCAAAACTGAGGTATTTCTACTTTTTCAGCATTTTCATTAGAAAAAAGAAAAAAATGTAAAAATAAAAAAGCATCATTTCCTCCCTTCATGTCACTCTGAGGTGGGCAGCTTCAAGTGCCAGGTGGCTGCTGCGCTGCTAGGCTACTGCTAGGTGCAGCATCTTACCATAAAACTGCATTTGCATCACCTTATCTCCCATCTGTGATGCACAACAAATCCGTCCACCCAGCAGACAGCTTTTTGGTTTGTATAATACCAAAAATGTCTATTTTTTTGCCCACCGAACCAATGTTTACCTCAAAGAAGGGGCACCAGAGGGGAGGTCTGCATCCACTGCCTGCCCTGGAGCTGAAATGCTGCTCGAGTAACAGTGATGATATTGCTGCAAAGAAAGAAAAAAAGCCCTCCTCTCCAAAATGGCTGCAAAGAGTAGGTCTCTGCAGTCCCTTCTCAAACACTGAAGATATTTTCATTTAAAAATATCTACTTCAAGACAGGTTTAATCTCAAAATGGCATTTTCCAGTTTAAAAAATAAAACACAACACAACTCCAAAAATGTCTCAAGTTATTTCTCCTTCCATTTTTTTCCCAATTAGATTAATTTAAAATGAGTGAAAAACGTTTCATGCCCTAAGATCCTGAAACCTCTGGTGTCAGCTGAAACCATCACTTCTGCTCTCAGCTTCAGCCCTCGCTGCAGGCACCGCTGCTTTGAAGCCTTTGAAGTGTTTGTGGCACAGACAGAGGCTCTCTGCAGAGAATGCTGGTTGTTTTATATACATATTTAGCTGTAAAGTGTACATGTGTGTGTTTGCGTTAGTATAATATGGATTTTCACAATAAGTATGGAAAGATGTAGAAGAGTTCTTGACTTGCAGAACAAAAATCCACTGTCTGCCTTGCTGATAGCATCCATAAGGTGACTTTTGCCCACGACTAGGTGACTTCAGCATCATCCTGAAGATGTAAATGAAACTATCTGCTGACCTTCGGAGAGACCAAAACAGTTCAATTAGTTGTGTATATAAGGACTCACTCAATCTTGCCTTCACTGCCACAAAGTAGCTGACATAATGACCCTGTGTTTATTTTGGGGACATGATGCAATATATTTGATTAATAATTGTTTTTTTTGAGCTAATTAACTCATGACATAACAAACTTGATTCTGGGAAGCAAGGTGTGCCGTTTCAGAGGCAGCATCTCTGCTTGTGTATGAAATGATCTTTTGCCAAGGCTCCACCTCAGCAAACAGTAGAATTAATTTAGTGGCTGATTTGTCTAAATTGTTAAATTTCCCTACTTTTTTTCTTTGGCAGGAACAGGTGCAAAATTGATGCCTCTATTTCAGAATGAGCTGCACTTATTCACCATGCGCAACAATTGCTGCAGCCTGTAACCGATGAGGTTTAATCAGTAATAAAAGCTTTAGACCTTAAAGCAGCCAGTTCAGCCTATGTTATCTCAATGGTTTGATGAACAACTTCTCCCACAGACTGGTTTTTAAAGAGAAGAAAAGTATGAAGGATTTCTCACAACATCTGAAATGGAAAACCAATTATGTTCTGTGGCTCTACAAAAATATTTCTGAGGACAGGTAATATATTTTGCCAGGATAATGTCTGTATTCTAGGAGTGGTTCTTATCAGCATTTGTTGCCTTTTTTTTAACGTAAGCCACACTGGTAAATACTGGAAATGGATAAGGAAAATAGAACTAACCCTGTTTTTCACACAATTGCCCTTTGTGCTACTATATTTTTATTTTTTCTAGCTTTTATGAAGCCATCATTAATTGAGTCAGACAAGGTCAGGTGAGACTTTTTTTCTTTTTTGCAGATGCTGAGGCTTATAAAGCGTCAATCACCTCTTCCATAACCAAATGTTTAGTACCTTCCGGTTGGGTTAATTAGAGTGCATTCTTCACAGCTCTGATAATAATCACCACTCCACCACACAGCAGTGGCTAGAGACTATTTTTTCATTTGTTATTTCTTTGTAACAGTAAGCATTTATGTAGTCACACTTGTTTAAACCATTGGTTCTTTTGGGTTCAGCGAATGGCTCATGCGATCATACTTGGAAACACCAAGCTCCAGAAGACAAGAGCATCACCTGCACTCGCGACCATTCCCAAACTACACACAGCACAGCATCTTGTATATACCTCAAAAATAGGGGACTTTTTTTCCTTTTAGATGAAGACAGAATATTCATAGGGAAAAAAATAAGCTGACAAGAAAGAGAGAAAATCACTGAATGTCCAGCATTGGCTTAGAAACGGGCTTTGCCAAGCAGAGTGAAAAGGAACCATACATTCAGTGTATGGCTATTAGTATTGATAACAGGGCTCCCAAAAGAAAGAGTGGGGAGTGAGTTAGGAAACAAATACATTTCTGTAAGTAAAGTTTTTCCAATTCAGATTTTTTTTAGGGAGTAGGGAAAAGAGCTGCTTCTCAAATGTCAAGTACTTGAAAGACTAAAAATACATCACTGGAATAAATAAATTAACCCAGAAGAGAGGACTGATGCTCTGCAGGCATCAGGGATTAAATAAATTCCCTAAATTCAAAGTGGTATTCCAGATAAGAGCTCTTTGTGCTGCAGCATGTACAACTTATTGATTATAGGATTGAGGTGCTGTGCACTCTTGTGAAATGTACTCTGGCTGATATGACTTAATCCTGCAGTAATGTACAGCCCGGTGCACAAGGCATGGAGCTAGCTTGTAGTTTCTTATTTATTTGAATCTTGGTTTTGTCTTAGTTTGCTGAACCACATCTGTGTCCTCTCCCACCAGTGTTTCCCCAGGCAGTGTTTGCTCAGGATGAGTGACTAGAGGCACTTCAGAAGGTGCTGACTCAGCAGCATAAGGGTTGGGCTGCCCAACAGAAGCCTGCAGGGCAGGGGCCATGGAACTATTCCTTGGTTATCTTCCACAGAGATGTAAAGCTTAACATTCTTCCATTGCGTTGCATAGGCTGGCTGCAAGGATGAGTGGTCCTGAGCACTGGTGATGCCTGGTTGATACAAGGAGCCTTGGGGGAGCAACCCAGATGGAAATATTTGTCCTGCAGGCTTTTACATTTTGTTATATGAGCCCACAAATGCAGTAGAAGTATGTCTAACCAAGGTGAAAACACTACCTGTCTAGCAAGCAATCCCAGAGAGTCTATTACATATCTAGCTGAAATGAATTTTGGTTAAGTTCCAATCAACCTGTTTTCCATTGCAGAGGATGCTTTCACCCTCCTGGTAAGATGTTGAACTGCCTAGGTCACTCTGCACTTAGACAGAAAGATGTTTCTTGCCTCCTTCGGAAGCTCTCTTGCCTCTGGTGCTCAAGTTCAGCTCCCCTCTGAAGGTTGCTTGGAAGAGTCAGCACACCTCTCCAAACACGGAGTTTTGCCACATAATTTACCAAGAAAGGGGAAAAGCTCCAGGCCTCAAAGAGTGTGAGAAAGCAGCTGAACGTGGCGGTGATGCTGCCATGCCAAGACAGTCTCCTGGTCCATCTCTCCTTGGGGTTGGTGCCCATTACCTAGCACCTTCCCAGTCTTAGGCATCTTTGGGTGATAGTTTTCTGAATTAAATCAAAAGGTTGATCTGACCAAGGGGAAAAACTTTTATCATTCATTGTGGTCTCTTTGGTGTGAGGGAACAGTTGAACAAAGAAGCTGCAGGGGGTTGGCTTTTGGGTAACCTCCTCAATTCCTTGTATTTCCTTCAGGTTTTGCAAATCTCCCAATATCTTACTTCACCAAAATCAAGGCTCTTAATTTCAAGACTCTACTACATAGTACTGCCTCCCAAGCATGATCCATAGAGCCTGTATTTTAACACCCAAGATTCATTAATATTTCTTGCAGAGTGTTCTGTAAGTAGCAAATAAAGCAGGAAGTGTCCCAGATGTTGGAAAGAAAAAATGGAATTATTCATTGCTTACTAACGTCAAATGCTAATGTGAGAAAAGCATCCTTGAAGAAATCCTTGACTAAAATTCATCAGAGTGATGTGAAATCACTGTTTTAATTATGCATTTTTGAATGTATTTATTAGTCCCGGTTCTGATCTGACTTACAGATGTTTAACAGTGATAAGGGTCTACTGCATCTTTGGAATTACTCATGATTTATAATGACAAAACTTGGATCAGAATTAGGTCCTTGTCACTACTCTATAATATCCTTTCATCAAACTTCTTCACATTCAACAGATGAAAGACACCGTGGTTTCTGCAATTTCAAACCCTACCACTGAGTCCATTAGCTTGTTTTTTGAAATTTCTCCTCCAGAAATGATGAATCTCACACAAAATCTTGCCTGCTTAAGCTGTATTTGCCACAAGAAACTTGACAGCGAAGGCATTAAACTCTTTAGTCTACCAAAATGATGTGTTTGGTTATCACCTGTGCTGGCTACAAACACTGCATTTTAATAGAGTTAATTACCTTACACATGCTCATGTATTACCTCATTCTCTGCATCCTTGCTGTTGTGACTGTTGAGTATGCTCAATACCAGAGGTTGTAGGCTTTTTAAATCCAAACCCTCTTCAAGAGTGATTCAAATTCATGTGTTCTTCCAAAGAATGATGGAGTTTTAAACTATTGCTTGTTCTAGAGCTGATCCAGAATGAGCAAGTCTCCAGGGATGGTTTACTCCCTAAGGCATGAATGCATGATTAAGCTAAATGTATTCCATAAATGCCTTGACGACATTAAACGAAATTTTTTAAAGAACAGATGGAGAAAGTTAATAAATATTTCATTCTATAATATAAAACTCACTTCTATATTCACAACTTCAGGGATCCTTAGCTTCACAGATATCAATAAGTCTGATGTATTTCTTGCTGCATTCTCATTCTTCTGCCCTGGTGTCTCTTATGGGATCATCATTTCTGCATGCTTGGATTGTTTTATGGGATCAGTGAAAGGCAAGTGACTGTAAATCTTGACCCCCTCTGCTCCTGGATTATATACTTTTATTCTTTGTGACCATAAGTGTTCATCTCTACACTGAATAGATAATTAAATGACAAAAAGTATTCAAAGGGAATTTACAGTGAGAAATTATCACTTGAAGAACTGATGGAGCACAGGCATAGCCCAAGGAGATGTCAAGAAAAAAACAAAACAAAACCAAAACCAAAGAAAGTTTGAAATGGCCAAAATACTGAAATATATCTCTAAATTTGTAAATGTCATGAAAAATGTATTGACTGGGAAAAAAAACACAATTTTCACCTGTATATACCAATTCTATCCGAACAAAATTTCTACTAAGGGAAAACAGTGTGAATTTTGCTTAAGAACTGTAGACCAAGCCTGTTATTCATATGAAAGAACTAATCTTTACATGTGGAAATTACAGTTTTTCTCTCAATGTATGCCATGAATCTTGTAAAGGAATAATTAGAACTTGCTCCAAAAAGAAAGAAATGCCAGACTTGAACAATATTTTAGGAAGAGCATTAACAAACATTTTTATACTGTCAACAGTCTTCATTGCTTTTGAGAAGAGATTTACATTACATTATTAATTAACCATATTGAGTCAATAGTGTGACATAAAGCTCGGGAGATATATGTTCATCACAAACTATGACATGCATGAGAACAGGCATTTTTAGGAAGTGTGATTTAAAATTTATGCAAAAGAGTTCAGCAAACAAGGGCCCAACAAACTACTTCAAAGCATCAAAATCCAGCCTGAAAAACATGAAAAGATCAAATCTTTATCATTTCTCGAGTGTCTTCACAAACTTCTGCATACACGATATAAATTACTTCACCTGTACCTCAATAGCTTGGTGTACCTCGATAGCTTGGATTATCATGCATTACTCTTCACAGGACCACTGCAATCTGTCAGACACCCAAGAACCTGCAAGAACTTAAAAATATCTAAATGGTATAGAGTTTGTCTTTTTGGAGCTGACTTTTGTGCTGTGTCTGTAGAATACAAGGTCCCATGCTAAGCTGGCTGACAGGGTCTACCCCATAACAGCATTATTGTTTCCTCTCCCTTTCCCCCAGTTCTAATCATCTTTCCTTTTTGGGGTTGAGAATCCCTGCAACACTGCATCCAGGGAAAATATTAAATGCAGAGTAATGTGGTGCTGTAAAGAAATACAAATTTATTCATGTTATGTTTCATGCCATAGAAATTGGTTTATTCACTTGTTCAGAGTTAGGTTAGGCCCAGGTACATTTGTATCTTTGGAATCAGGGCTTTTAATGAAAAGAATTTCTCATGCTTCCCGATATCCCATTAAAATGGTTGTCCTTTGACGTCAATTAGAGCCAGCTTAAGAAAAAAATCATCTTTAATTGCTTTTCAGAAATAGACATTAGAGTGTACACCATTGCAGCCAGATTCGATTACCTCTTACAAGAAACAGGGATGCTGGGAACACCATAAAACTCCAGCTCTGCTGAGTATGGATGTAGGGCTCTGCTGACAGCTGAGGGAATCTGCTTTTAACAGCACAGGCTTTTCCTTGGGCTTCAAACTGATGCAAAACCCATAGACATACCTAAATTTCTCCAAAGTGTGAAAATGCTGAGGCTGGATGTTCAGCTGGGTCTAGGTTTGGACTGACAGTGATTGGATGCTCAGTGCTCCATCCCTGCCTCCATGCAAGAGTGAGTGTAGTCATGTATCTATGCTGACAATTATAGCTACAAAACCAATCTAGCCCTCAAATCTTGTGTGTGTTTCATTACAAGGAGCATCACCAATTTTCTCAAAGAAAGACCTCCAAATTTGTCTTACTCCAGCGACTTCATAATGTCTCTGCCAACCAAGTAGAAGACAAGTCCTGACAGTAAAACCAGGGGAACACCTGCCGCGGCAAACATGAATGACCACCCGTAATACACATGCACGGGTACATCATCCATGCACTTCTCACTCCTCTCCAGAAGGATGTACTTCTGAAAATCAGCGGCGAACTCCTTCCATATCACAAAGAGAAATATGAGCAGGAGAAATAAGCCTCCTGGAAAGAGAGACAAAGATGAGTTATTCTCTGTACATAGAACATAGAAATAAAATGGAGAAAAGATGACAATGGATTTCCATTTATTCCTGCAGGTCCTCTGCATTGAAGCTTAGTGTTGCAGAATTATTATCCATGATACTGCTATACAAGTTCCTGCGAAAGGCAAGCCCACTCACCGTGGGAGAAACCCACACCACCACGACCAGCTTGTGCACAGCTGCCAGTGCACCAACACCTCTTGCTTTAACCACCAGTGCTACTGAGGGCTGTTACAGCTGGACATGATCATATAGATATCATCCTGAACATGGCTGACTTTCACAGCTGTGTGAGGCTAGCTCTGCATTCCTGTCTTAAAAGTGGGTTGTTTTGCCTTTATATTTTTGTCTGAGATAAGTGAGAAGGAGACACTGAGACTCGTTTCCTCCTTTTTTGTACCTACCCTACAAACTAGTGTCAGATCCAATTTCAACCAGAAATGCAAAGATATGTGGATCAATCCTGCTGGTGCCAAGACTTATCCTACACCAGACCTGCTACTGGAGCAAACACAGGCTGCACAGGCAGCGAGCAGCTGCTGCAGCTTGTGGTAGCTCCACTTTATGTCTTGTCTCACCTTTCCTTAAACTGAGCTTTGCAACCAAGTATTAGAACATATGACAAGGAGTACTGGTGATCTTGTTTTGCAAAGAAATAATGCATAATAGAGTAGAAAAGGCATATAGCCATAAGATACTAATCTCAGATGAGCTACTAAACAACAAAATAATAAAAAGAGTAATAATTACCTTATAACAGGAGGCAAAAAAGTCTTTTTATTGGTGAGAACTCTTTTGCCCTCCCCTCAAATCAGACACGAGAAAGGCTGAGGCCACACTGAAGCCTGAGCAGTGAGTGCAAGGTCAGCATCTCACTTAGAGAGGGTCTGCTCTCCTCAGAGCCTCCCAGGCCTGTAGGATGCCTGTAACCCACATAGCAGATCTCCTGTGAGACCTTGTGATCTCACATTTCCAGATGCATACCCATCAAAGGTCAGCATTTGCAGGAAGAACTCAGCCACATCTGAAAAGCACGTGGTGAACAGGCACCTCCCGGACCCAGAGCAGCCCATGGCAGGTTTAGGGGCTTTGGTGCCTTAATGGGAACCTTGTTTCCCCATAATTCAAAGTGATGGTGATCAGAGGCTGCAGGTCTAGCTCCCCCGTATGAAGCAGATAACAAAAATTAGAGTGGCCCTAATATTATTTACTGTGTCATAATAAAGAATATAGAGAGAGCATTTTAAAGTCAACATATATTAAAACTAAATAGTGACAGTGTGATGACAGTTCTGAACGCACTTCAGTAATATCTGATCTTGCTACTTCACAGCTAGAAGCTTGCCTTTTTTAAGCGGTGCCATATAACATATAGATATACACACATACACACACATATATGAAAGAAATACATCACAGATTATAATATGTTTATAGTAGAAGTGAACAGTTCAAAATCAATTTAGTTAAATAGTTAACACACAGTTCTGTGCTTTAGCTTTCTGCTGGATTTAGTTTCTTCCCTTGCAATTTTTAAATCAAAGGTAGCTTGTACTATATTTAATTATTCTTCCCAGCAGCTTATACACTACAAAAATCCAGCTCCTGTGCTAAGCAAAGGAAATGGGTAAAGCTTGACATTGGTATATCAGGTCAGGGATAGCAGTTACTGAAACCTCAGTCAGAGAAAACACATCACTGTTTGGCTGTGTTTCTGCTTATAATGGGTATAAATGCATCTGCTACTACAAAGCTCATTTTTGCAACTTGTAGCCAAAAATGAGACTTACGGGAAGGTATACAGGGTTCAAAGTCCTTCCTGCATGCTATATAAAAGTTGAAGCTACCCATTCTAAGCTGTCATGTCTGATAAACTGCTTCCTATACCCTAAAACTGCAAAATGAACCCTAAGAATCAAAAATTGGTGTCACCATATGAACATACTTTACATCACCACACGCTGATATTTCAAGCCCTTCTCCCTTACATGGAAAAGTCCTCCTATTTGCTGGAGAGGCAGCCTAGGAGTTAAATAACAGCTGTTCTAACATTTGCATGTTCATTGAGATTTCAAAACCACTTGAAATTAAACGCACAAATAAATATTTTACACTTAATATGATAGTTGTACGCTTAAAATACCAATTATTCTACTATAAGAAAACGATTGTGTGTTTAAACAGTCACATGTCCTTTACGAAAGACAATATATTGATAAGAAGGCAATTAAGTCTTTATTACTGATGTAATTTAAAATTAAATTAATTAGATAGCAACTGAACCTTGAAAAGTGCTCTTTTAAAGATCAATTTCTATTTCATTAACTTATAATACCTACCATAAGAGACACAAATAAAACCATAGCCCCATGGGACAGAGGATGTAGATACTGCAGGATACTTCTGAATTCTCCTACCTGTCTTTAAATAACCACAGATTTTGCATTTAATTATCCCAGGACAATTTAGATGGCCTAAACCTCATTTATGAAAAACCAATCACATTAAGACCTACCAGTTCTTAGTGAGGAGGGTGAAAGGAAACCCCATGAGCTGGTGTCACCATCCCCAAGCTCACTAGGAGCTAAGGATGGGGAAACAGTCCCTCCCTTCTCTCCAGGAGAAGCTTCAGGTCTCAAGTATGGAAGGATTTATTATTAAACAGGTACTGGAGGTGATGGCACAGCCATGGCATCTAAATTAAGAACATTTTCACACTCTGGGAAAATGACAAGAAAATGTAAAGTAAGCAGCCTTCTTTCCCGGAATAATTACAGCTCAGTGGTGAGGAGTCCCTGGGATTTACACCATCCCCGCAGCAAGAAAAGGAAATCAAAAGGGCAGGTGCAGCCAAAGAAGGATGGTGGAAGTGTAGAAAGGGCATCTCACTGAAAAATTGTTCGTCAAAATAAAAAGCTTAGTTGGAACAATCACAGTTATTAATGAAACTGCCTAAAATTTGTCGTGCTTCCAGACATTAGTAGGCTCTTCATAATGAGAATATCAGGATGTTTCACTCCCATATTACTAGAGCAAGTTTTGGGCATTTTTTAAGTAAAATGAGATATTATTTTGGATTTTTCATCTTTTGAATACATCTCACTTTACCATCTTCTTTTGGGGACTTTTAGTGGAAAGACATTTTTGTTTCCTGCCAGCCCAAAATGGCTTTTTATGTGCAGAGACAGATTTCTTCCTGTCTAGGGCATTAAAATGAAAAACTGAAAAAAAACCAACTAGATTTCTACCCAAGAAATGAACCTGCCATTGGCACAAATACCTGAGACAGAGGTTTGGGGTAAGCATAAGTGAAGACCGCATCTAACCAGACCCCCCCCACACTCATTCTAGCATCCTTGTGGTTTCTACCACTGGAAAATTAGCCAAGTGATCTCTCTCTTTGTCTCCCTTTCCCTCTTTGCCTCTGTTCATTAGGATGGTATGGAGAAAAATTAACTGCAAAACTGCCTCAGTGCTGATGAGGTCAATGGCATCTTCTGGGGATGGGCTAATTGCAAGAAAAATGAAGTGAGGCACTAAATCTTTCCCCTTCGTACGCTCCTAACTGCAAGACAAAGAACCCCGATGCTCCATCTCCCCCTCCTAGGAGGGCTGCAACTTCGTTGTGAGTAAATTGGAGTCAGGCTTTTTCTTTCTCTCACTTTATATCCTTGTGACACCTATATAGCTGCTAATTGTAGGGACAGGTGAGGGAACTCGATCTTTTACTCTTATTCTTGGGAAGCTACTGAACTTCTGTGTAATCTGCTAATTACAAGAATAATGAACTTTGACTCATTCGCCTTTCTCACTAGTTACCTCTTCAGGATGTTAATAACGAGGAAATGGAGGGGTGACCTTCAGCTGCCCTCCATAACTGTCAGCCTTTACTGCACATGGGAAGCCTGAGATTGCCAAAATAGAGATGCTTGATTTGGGAAGAGGAATCTGAGCACAAAATTCAGCATTTTAACCCACAAGACTGGTAAATCTGCCTTTCTTTTAATGCAGTTGGTTCATGCTGAAGAACAGGTTGGTCTGAGTACACACTGTGCTCCCCTCATAGCACCACAACACTGCTCTGAAAGCACAGGAAAGGGGTTGTGCTGCCTTTACCTGCTGGAAACAGCCCATGGCCTACAGCAATCCTGTGGCTGCAGGACAGTGCAAGCACACCCATGCATGCCATATAAGTGCTGGAGAAACAGCAGCTGGAAGATGTTTAGACTGTACCTGGCTCATCATCTGTGCTTTCCAGTGGAAGGCTAGCTGATAACAAGCTCCTCTTTTGGTTGCTGAACATTACCTGGGACATGCATCCTTACTGTTTGCTTTGAAAATTCACCATACACACATGCTCTCCCAAGCAGCCTCCTCACCCCTGAGCAAGCCACCAGGCAGAGCTCAGGTCATTTTTTCACTTACCCCTACAGCTGTGCAGCTGGTCCTAATGTATTAGGGCAGCACAGCAAGCTCAGTAATTGCCCTAGGTCTGGATGAAGCCTCTGCTCATTTCTAAGCTTGGTCTCTAAAATGCCCAATGGAAATGAAAAGCAAGGAGCACGAGCACAGGAAAACAAGGATCACAAGCAAAGTTGTCTCAGCAGTTCAGTTTCCAGAAGCTGCAGCGCAACATTCACCCGTCCCTCTCAGTGACATTGTAATGACAATTAATCATATTGTCATCTGACTATTGATACAAGGGGACGATTAGTCACCAGGCAGTGTGTGCCTCCCCCTAGCAGCACTGGAGCTAAGTTTGAGATGGTAAATGTTAGAAGGGAAGCAGCACACTATTTGCTCATGCAATTCAAGAACTTTTGGGAGCAGGCTGGCAAGGATAACTCCTCAGCTGGAGCTGTCGATGTGCAGATGCAAAGGTGAGATGGGCTCTGGCTGTATTTCCTGAGTTGCCCAGCAGAGGAAATCACAGGGGATAGCTTTAGTCCTTTGAAAGGGCTCTCAGGAACACCACCCGCCAAGCAGTACATTTGTTAAGGTAGCTGCAGACAGTCAGCCTTGTCCTCTTGAAAGTCCTGTAAAAAAAAGCTGTCTTGGAAAGGTTTCCTAGAGGGAACTAATTGAGCGATAACGATGTTCACCCTTAGGCACTGAATTCCCCTCAGCAAAGGAGGGGCACACTCCTCAAGATCATGTCAGGCTGCGTATCTATAAATACAGTTGGGAATGTAATTGTACTAATAATATCTTCATAGAGACTTCTGGTAGTGAATGTTGAAGCATTTTGCAACGATTAACCATGGCTGTGATTTCATGACCTCATCATGGGCTACTACCAAAAAGGACAGGGGGAGTTTATAGACGGAATAAAGTTGCATAGAAAGGATGCCCTGAGAGGCTGGGGTGTCTCACAGCTGTGGCTCCCCAACTCACCATCCGACTGCCAGACCACGTTCCCACTCTACAGATTTTCAGCATTTTCACACTTCCTCAAGGAGAGATCATTTCTGTAAGGAAGGTTAATTAACACTGACCCACAGGCCATGATTAGAAGACAAGACGCGCTTTCTCCTGCATCATCTTTCCACATCCCGCTATCTGAAGTAAAGGACAGTGAAGCTGTGTTAAAGCTATTGTTCCTAGTGTTTAGTGCAATTATGCAAAATGTTTTTAGAAGGGATAGTAATAAAATAAGCATGGAGGGCTGCATCCCAAGTCTGTCAGGAAGCCAGTGCCAAGCAGGATCCAGAAGTCGGGGTTAAGGATATCCCCCTACCTATCACCCCACCCCTGCAAAATAAACAGATCAGGTGAAACTCTAAGCAAACTTTGCTGAAATAATATTGCATTCTCCTAGCTATCATTTAGATTGAAAATATAGCAGGAAGTCTCTTCCAGCTGAACTCGCTCCTCCTAATGACAGTTAATAACAATGATTGCTGTTCAGATTGAAACTGCATTAATACAAACTTCAATTTAAACAGCAGCATCTTTGTCTAACGCCAAGAGGTTTATGTGATGCATAATCAGCTCTTCTAAAAAGTGTCACATTCTGTGCCCCAGCCTTTTAATCAAGAGGTAGTCAAATAAAGTGCAAAAATAATAAAAAATCAGGGAAAAAAAAGAAAAAGAAAAAAGGAATACAGCAATTTGATATTATTCAGCATCCTTTTCTGTGGGATATTCTACTTATCTGGCCAGTGTCAGAAAGTGACTGATCTCAGTTTTTCCATTTGGGCCTAAAGCTGAGTGTTTTGAAGAGGTGGGGCTTTAAATGAGGTGGGTAGAGTGTCACATCTGAGAGGATCCAAGCATTCAGCCCTAGTCTCACAAGAAGAAATCACTTCAGCACACACACGTGTCAAGTGGCTGACGCTACTCACTACAAGGCATTGGTACCTGATGGAGATCTGATAGGAAGATGTCCTGTATTCCCAAACAAAATCCATGTTTATAAAACCATGTGGAATTTTCCCTTAGAAAAATTAAGCCCAACCAAACATTTCTTAAGCTATACAAGAAAGAGATAAGCAGATACCCATAAGCTTGCTGCCCTCACTGCAAGACTGAAGACCTGGAGGCAAATGGAAAATTGGACAAAGTGAGAAGTGAATTAGTAGAGGCAGATAGAGTCAAATTGATTTAGTGCCTTCCATATTATTTAGACAAATAGATAGATGTCATCTAGCTTCATTTTAACAAGCAGCTCAGGTGGCATCACGTGGTTAGTACACCTAAAGGAGAAGAAATTAGGAAAGGAGCTATAAAATGGGAGCTAAATAGGGGGGTGGAAGAGTAAAAGGTAATAATAATAGCAGGACATGATGAGATTGGAAGGAGCTTAGGTGGAGTTCCTCCAGGGTCAGTGCTGGGACCTTTCTGGCTAAATATTTTCACGAAAGCTTTCAGCCCCAAAAACCTTGGGAATGCTCAAAGCCCGAACTGGGAGCAAAGGCAGTGGCTCGTGTTTGATTCATGACATGTATGAGGAAGCAGAACGTGGCAGAGGATTTGTAATTAAGCAGTGTTTTGTCAGAGAAAGGCCTGACTTCAGAATGAAGCTCTTTCCTTGGTATGGCTCAGCTGAGCTCCAGCCTTTAGCTACTTGAGTCACAAAAAAGATTTTTTCTGAGTTCATCACTGTTATAACAATATAACACTGTTATAATCAAGTTAATAATCTATATAATATATATATTATATATATTATATATATATAATCTAGTTAAGCCAGTTATTCCTTCTCAAATATAGAAAAGGAAAAAGCCCAAGTGATAATTCAGTAAAAGCATTTGTAACAGCAGTGGGAATAATGAATAAATGCCTAATTTTAATTAATTTTCCTGCTGTGCCATGGCTTTGTCTTTCCAGGTTTTGTTAAGCCAGCCCTCCCATTTTGAATCTCCGGGTAGATCTTTCATCAGTCAGTGAGTTTCCAGCTCTACCAGATGTTAACAGCAGAGACAGGAGAGGCCTAAATGCAAAGACTGACTTAGGGGAACACAGCATGGCTGATTGCTGCCCATTGGGTTGACACAGCAATGGACTTTACTAAAATAAAAGGCTCTGCTCCTCTGTGTTGCATAGGAAAGTAAAAAACCTCAGCATCTCTAGGACTACAGACCATCTTGCTAAAGCTTGACTGAGCACAGAGGTTTAATTCCAGTGTGGGAAGGAGGAAATCATTTACTCTGAGTCAGTGCAGCTCCCATCAGAGCCCCCATCTCTCTCAGCAGTGCCTCATCCCCAGCTGCCTCCCTTTCCCCTGTGAGCACAAAGCAGAGCACGGCCACATTCCTGCCCTGGCTGTATCCCATTACCGCAGCTTGGCAGCTTACCCGAGAAGAGAAGGAATCCACCTCCGATTTTGTAGGAGCGAGGGCTGACGAAGGGCACACCACACACCAGCAGCAGTCCTCCCACCAGCCCAGTGGCGACAGCCAGCACGATGAATGCCGTCCAGAAACCTCTGTACACTGCACAGTAAAAAAGAGCAAAGTCAGGGGAAGGGAGAGGAAAAGCAGTTCGCTTCAGTCCATGCTTAACTCTCTAATGCTGCTCATGTTAGGAAAAGCTGGAGCTCCTGCTCTGCTAACTCCTGGCTGCTGCATGGGTGCAATATGCCTGGAACCTGTGCAAGTTCAGGTTGAATGTCATGCTCTACATAATGGGATTGGAATGAGTTCAAAGGGTTAGAAGGATTTGCCAGGGAAGTACACCACAAAAGGGGGTGAGAGTAAAGAACACTGTGCTTAGTTGTGTCTGTGGGGGATGGAAGAGCTTGGCAAGAAAGGAAAGAAAATAGGAAAACTTGGAGAGATGGAATCAGACCACATCTTTGTTCCATTTTAATTAACACTTACAGAAGGTGCCAGGTTCCTGGTTTAAAATACAGTTCTTGTAAGCAGGACTGCAGGGAAAACAGGAGCTCATGATTTCCCCTGTTAATGGCCTTGCTTGACTCCAAGTAAGAGAACAGAGTAAAAGAACAGCTGCCTCTTCATCCACTGAACTGGGGAGGGTTGCTGTAGATTCATGTCACCATGCCAGCCAGAGCCGAGCAAGCTCAAAGTGTCCATCACATGCTACAGGACAGGAGGTAGCTCACTAATTTCAGTCTCCCAGCAGCCAAGTCTCTTCCAGTCACTGCCATAAACCCTGGCCAAAGGTAGTGGTCTTTAGGCAGAGAGTCCCTGAAACTCTGCTCCCCATTCCCCTGATTTATCTGATCCCTTTGAACCACTGCATCTCACTCTGTTGTTTTTCAGAAGCGCTAGCTAGAGAGACCTAAGCTGAGCACGAGCAAGTGGGTAATGCTGAAATGATTCACACTTGAAAGAAAAATGATACAGAGAAGATGCGTTTTACTCATTTGAAACCATTTTGTCAGGAGAGCCACTTAGGGAGAGATAAGTATCTTGAACTCTCCAAAACCACAGAATTCATTTTCATGTTTAACCTCCCGTCACCCATTTCTCTCAGGGAGCCTAAGAGGATGCAGATAAGGCAGAATTATCTCTGGAGCAGGTAATAGCTGGAGAACCCCTCCGCCTGGGCAGCCTCCTGTTTTGTCATCATTTGCATATGAGGATGGACTGGTTTGAAATAAAATGAATGCTAACAACAGAAGCTTCTGCTTTCTGCAGGTGTCCAAATGCTTTGCAGCAAGGTTGGTGCAGCAGGGGAGCCCAATGCTCCCACTGCCATAAATGTGGGTGCTGAGATATACTTGTCTCCCTGGAAACTCCAGGCAGAGCCCTATAGCACCCCAGGATGCAACCCCAGTGCAGAACAATCCCCCCATCCAGCACCTTCCTGGGACCTGTCCCAACTGGCATTTCTGAGAGGCAGCTGAAGAGGGTTTCATAGCAAGGGCTGACAGGCAGGGACAGATGCCTCCAGGGCCCTTTATTTAGTATGGAAAAAATAGTGTGTTTATCAGCAAGATCATTCAGAAACCAGACATCATGCCTGTCTCTCCCAAGCAGAAAAAATCCCACTGCTTAACCCGCATATTTGCTGCACACAGCCTGCAATGGGCTCCTCCTTCCAACTGTCGACAGGTCCCTCGTATCCATTTTACACTACGGCATGTTCCCCGAGGCAGGAATGCTGCACAGCACAGCAAAATAAACTAGCTGCTCTCCCTCACATCCTATTCCTGACAAATGGCTTTTTAAAAAAAAATTAAATTCTCATAAAAAAAATAAAACATAAAAATAAAAAAGGTACTGCTAAAGGCTAAGGAAAAGGTCAAGATGTTTGTTTGTGCAGTATGCCTGCCCTGGATCCCTGGAGGCAAGGCAGAGTGATGCACACTATTTAAAGAAATCAATTCATTTCAAAAAAGATCATTGAATTAATTCTAGCTGCTGCCACCAATTTAGTAAATTAAAATTCCTAACAGCAGCTGATTCATTAAAGAACTCTGAAAATATAGAGAAACATAAATAAAAAGGGAACCAGTTGAAAGGAGAGCTCTCCAACTGTGTCGTATTGGGTGTATTAAAAATAAGCCAGTCACTTAGGTGGATCTTCTAACAATTTGGTCTTTAACTGATTTTCCAGTGTTTGTTTATTTTGTCATGCAGTAAATCAACACCAGAGCTCTCCCAGGAAGCCAGACGCTGGAAACGAGTCAGCATTGAGCTGCTACAAGCCTGCAGCCCATGAGAATTTCTCTTGCTTGCCCACAGGGTCTGGGTTTGGCCTCAGGGGCTGAAACCCTTTGCCTCCAGCTCTTCCCAGGAAGTGAGAAGGTGGGAGAGAGGACTTAGCATCCTCAGTTGCTCATAGGAGGTGCTGAGCACTCAGTGGGAGGGTGCACTGCTCATGGCTGGGCATGGCTGGCTTTGGAGGAGAGAAGACATGGGAGAACATCTCAATGAGTTCACATTGAGCTCATCTCAATGAGCTTGGGTCACTCATCTGCAAGGCCATTTTGTAAAGGAACTTTACAAAACTGTTGGTCATGCTTGGCTACATGCGTTTACAATGGGAGAATTATACCACTGAAACACACCATGAATCTCTACCCAATCTCTTTGTCAGGGAGCTGCTGGGGAGGGGGAAAGAAACCTACCTGCAGTTGTGTCATAGGAAGGATGAGGGAAAGGTCCGAGAGCAATGGGCATGGGGAAGAGGTAGCCATGGGTGCAGAACTTGGGGTGTGCTTGGCTGGCTGAAAATGAACATTAACAAAAATAAATAAATAAATAAGAAATCCCTGTTTGCTTTTATTTTCCTGCAAAATCACACTTACAGTATTCAGATGGCAATGCACTATTCTGTAAACACCTACAAAACCCTCACTGAAATTGGAATGCTGGGGAGTAAAGCATAGTAAATCCTGGTTAGAAAGAAAAAAAAGAAAAAAAAGAATTATGAGAAAGGAGAGATACAACAGGATCTGGGACTGCTACCCGTACATCTTCCCATCTTCATAACCTGAGGTGGACATAAATCATGAAAGATGGAGCAACTGAAATCAGTGTAAATATTCCCACTGCTGTTTTCCTTCAGCAAATGTGTCAGAGCGTCTGGAAAGGGCAAAGGTATTTGGGTACCAGAACAAGATGCCTTACAAGACATCCAGTTTGTGAGAAGAGAAAGCACAATTAGAATGGAAGTGCCCCATCAATATTAATACCACTGAGGCTTATCATGATTAAGGGTAATAGAATGAATGTTAAATGAATTAATTAATGGTTGGCCACTTATTTAAATATGTTCCCCAGCTCAAAGGAACACTTTATAATAGGTGGACATTAGTTCATGCTAAATTGACTATGGAATACCTATTGAATTAATTATTATATCTGTGAGAGCAGCAAATTAATTTGCCATGATCAATCCTATTATCATAAATACCTAAAGAAGTACTACAGATTTGCCAGTTATCAGAAAGAGCCATTTTACTTTCAGGTAACATTATATTATATTGTGTGTTTCCATCTAATATAATTAGATCACAAACTCCCTCTCTTAGGCCTTTCCTTTCTTATAAAAAGATTTCTGTGTGAAAATCCTCACATTATTCAGTTGAACAGTGGCAGTAACCGTCCTGCATGATTTTACAGGAAACACAGGTCAGTGACTGAGAGACAGCAAAGTCATCTGAAATTTCAGTCACTGAAGAGTACATTTATTGTATACTGCATTGAATCTTCATTACTTGCAGCCAAATGCCCAGAAGGAGGTCACACTGCTTTACATGCATGTAAACATCTTTGACCAAACCAAAGCACCAGCGAGCACATGGTCAAGGGTTTTGCAGTGTAAACCTTTGCAGAACTTATTTAACACCTCTTTTTGTAATGCCAAATATTTCTCTAAGGTTGTGGCATCCCAGGGAAAGGCTGTCCTCTAATTGCCCACTGTGAGCCAGGTGCTGGCTCAGCCACCAGCAAGGCTGGTGCCAGGCATGCTGTGGGTTGGTCTCACTCCTTTGCTCATTCTTGTGGGAGCACCTGGTTCACTGGGCCAAGACCCCACACTTCAGTGCATGTGAGCCACCAGTCAGCACCAACTGGTGTCTCAGAACAGGTTTCACCTTCTCATTCAATTTTGCTTGAAGAGTGAATGTGCTTTCAGAAAAAAAAACAAAACAAAACCAAACCAACCTCTTTTGCATCCATTTCTGTTTATTCACACGTGTAATTTCAATGACCTTCAAAAGCAAAACAGGGGAGATCTTACAGTAAGGATCTTGTGTGCTTAAGAGCAGAAACACAGGTGGTTACAGCTCTGCATGGTCCACCACTGCCCACTGCTACAGGTCCTGAGCACCCAGGGAGACCACAGGCATGTGCTTTCAGCCTTCCCCATGCTGAAAACAGCAGCAGGTGGGAGCACTTAGCACCCCGATGGCTGAAAACACAGCCACCCTGTGGCCAGGGAAGGCATGGGCTCAAATTTAGGAGACCTTGGCTGAACACGGACATCAAGAAGTAGGGGTAAGGGGGAAGAGTTGTCCTTGCTGTTGGAAGCCACTACTCCATAAAACTTTGTAGTGATATATTAAATGTCACCAAGAGGTTTCTACATTTCTGTGAATTCTGAGAGCAAAATGCAAGTCAAAAAAAGAGCTCAGAAAGGGTGAGCCAAGTTTGCTTTTGTTAGAGAGATGATGAGAATGAAAATAAAATTAAATAAAGACATCCCTGGGAGCCCTTCTTGTACTTGTTTGCAATTCAAACTGTGAGTGAATGCTGTGGATATGGCGTAGTGGCATCGTACTTACTGTACCAGAAGGTCCAGATGGTCTCCGAGTGACCCTCGCCAAAGAACCAGCACCG
This sequence comes from Neopsephotus bourkii, assembly GCF_033783945.1. Classification (NCBI taxonomy): domain Eukaryota; kingdom Metazoa; phylum Chordata; class Aves; order Psittaciformes; family Psittacidae; genus Neopsephotus; species Neopsephotus bourkii. Next base: position 2,386,628 of record NW_026901555.1, read on the forward strand.
CCAGAAGAAGCCCTCATGATGGAAAGTGAGCATCTCTTTCCTGACCTCTGTCAGCATTTCAGCCTGTGAAGGAATGAAAGCCCAAGCTGATACAGGGATGATCTTGGTGGAAAGTGTGTGGGTTTTGCTTAGACAGTTGTTGCTTTCATTTCTGTTGAGGCTTTCATTTGTTGCTTGCGCTGGTTTTGGAGGGATTGGGGAACACAGAGGCAGCTGCTGTCCTTGACTTTCTGCCATCCCATAGCGACAAAATGTTCTGATAGCAAATCATTTTCTAGACCCAAACCTGTTTCTTCTTTCTCCAATATCTTTAAAACAATGATTGACAGAGCTGGGTGGGTTTGTCAGGGAGTTGAGCGTTCTGGGTATATATTCTACTTAAACACTTTCCTTAAGTAAATGTTATTGCTGTTGTAACCAGTAGGAAGCAGGTTGATTGCCAGGTAAACAATTTTAGGTGTGACCCAGCAGAGTTCTGATGCCCTTGCTGCTCCGCAGGATTCATGTAAGGTCTGGCTTAACCTCACAAGACAGCCCACCTCTAAAACTTCCAGAGAGCCTCTTCCAATCACCAGCCCAAAGGTTTCCTTATTTCTCTCCCTCTGCTGAGCCCAGTAGAAGTTATGCTAAGCTTACATGAGACACAAATTACTCTGCCCAGACTAGTTTTCTCATAAACTATGACAGGGATGTTGACAATTTCTCCTTTATTTTTGAGTCTACTTGGACCCTCAGATGAGACCTGTGAGCAAAGGTTTAGGTCTTTCTAAAAGGAAGGTTATTGCAGAGTTGAGTCATGGACTATTTTACCAAAAAATCTTATTAAGCCTACAGCCAAAATCAGTTTTATCTTTATCCCATGCAGCTTGTTAGAGAAGACATGAGTGTTACAACATCACGTTTGTGGAGGATGGAGAAGCTCCATACAGAATTGGACCCTGTGAATTAGAGAAAGGAGACAGGGCTCAAATACAAGGTGCTAGAAGATACTTCCCTCGCCTCAAGGCTTTTATGCATCAACTTATGACCACTTCCAGAGCTCTGAACTGATTTTCCTTTGACTTTCAGGGTAAAATACTAATTAAGACAACGGTACCATACAGCCCTCAAACTTCATCAGGCAGATGCTGCTGACTACAGCACATTTAAGCACTGTTTGGCAAATACTCAAGACCATCCTTATCTGAAAGGGACAGGATTTGCCAGTTTAAGAAAGGGCAGAGAAGGTAAAAACACAGCCCAGTGTACACAATCGGTAACTGGAATAGAAATAATAGAAACAGTGTCTGAAATAGAAATAAAATAGCTCAAAGGAAAGAGTAAGAACAGTTCCTATTTCTGCTTGGTGCTTTTGAAGTCACTCTGCCTTAGTGACAGGCACACTAACACTTGGCCAAGAGCGTTATCTTAAATGTCTGAGAGGCTTTTTCATGTCGTGCAGTGCAATGTTGCTAGTCAATCCACTTTAGAAGTCAACAGCACAAATGGAAGTCTGAAACAATTAACACTGTCATCTCCCAAGTGCACAAAAACTGAGCTGCACTCCTCTGTCCACGACACCCCACCATCTCTGGGGCTTTACTACACTGCTTTAAACTGTAAAGACAGGCAGTTTTCTATTGTAAGTTTGTGGGTTGTTTCTTTCTTCAATAGAGAAAGTCATCTGGAGGCATGACTCAAAGCACTGTCCTACATTTGGTATCGGATTTTGAAACAAAAGAAAATATTCCTTGCTGCCATCATGATGCTTAGCTGGTGTGACTCACCACACCAGAAGAAAACCAAACCTAATTGGATTGAACTTTGAAGTAACAAAAAGTCTGCACACAACAAGGATCATCCTGTCATCCTGCAATTGAAACCACACATTGATCAGCACAAAAACAGTTTTGAAGAGTGGGTGGCTTAAGGAACTGATCTGGTGGTTATTTTATTGAAGAGTTAGACAATAGCAAGTGCAGCTAAAATCACACTTCTGAAAGGATCTGTAAACTGGCAATACCAGGCATTAGCACCAAAACACCATATTGCCCTTAGGAAATTAAAATTCCTGCAGCTGAAATCCTATATAAATCTTAATTTTGAAATATATAGTCCTTTTCTAGTCAGATGGGCAGGAACTCATCTGCTGTGCTCTGCATCTGATGTTTGCTTTTGTTTTCTGTCTGTGCTGTAGTCACATCACTTCAGGTGTAAATGATTGCCAAGCCCTACACTTTAAAACATGAACTACTTTTAAATGAAGAAACTACAGAGGAAGAAATCTTTTAATGGCAAATGTTAGGAAATATCTTTTGTCTTTAGAGGCAAGTACTGTCAACAAGTAAAGCTCTTATATTTTTCCTTTCATTCCCTAATGTTCATATCTGCAAGATTACAGAGGTGCTGTCTTCAATGTTTCCTAGACAATACTGTACTTCAGTTAAAACAGTAGATACTATGGAAAAGCTGGTTTGGATTTTAAAGTTAGCTCAAACTGACATTTTACATTAAGAGGTCATTTTAAATGAGCATAAATATTACTGCAGATGTAAAACTTTCAAAATCTAGCATTTTAAATTATTTAAGCAGGTCAATTCTCTTGAAGTAAGACAAGATTTCAGAGTTTACCTCCCCGCCCTGCAGCGTGCTGTTCCCATGCTCAAAGACACCGCAGGTCTCCGTAGCCAGAAGCCAGTAATCCGTCCCAAAAGCGATGAGAAAGAGCAAGATGCCGGTGCTGCCGAGGATCCCGGCTGCGAGGGCGGCTACGCCAACCTTCATGGGGTAAACAGCAGATGTGGAAACCAGAAAAGAAGAAAAATGCTGAAGTTTCCACGGTTGCTGGAAGAGGGGGACCAGAGAAGGGCTATTTTTAGGCACAGATAATAATCTTGTCCTGGCTGGTGTGAGTTTCAGTGGGTGGTGGGAACAGGACTAATAAAAGCAGATGACCTGGCGTAACCAAACAGCTGTGGCATTAAGGAACATGACAAATAGCTATTGAGACAGAGCAGGAAGACTTCCAAAAAAACACATGGCTGTTGGTTTCAGAGGAGAGGTGCAGAGAGAGCTCAGCCTCAGCCAGTCAGGCAGTGTCTGTAGGTCATGAGTAGTTAGGATACAGAACTGCCCAGGACTCTGTGCACAAGATTAGCAGAATGGCTGTGCATGGTTTGGGCAGATCTGAACTTGAAGATCTTTACCATGCCATGAAGACCACAGTTTCCACAGCCCATGCTGTGAGGTACCTTTAGCTGTGTCCTTGCAAGCACACTATAGAAGTTTGGAATACCCATCTCCTTCCACCTCCATGCTTCCTCTGAGCAAAACGCTAACACAACTTTCACACAAAGTATCCCCAGAGATCCAAGCAACAACATTAAAACATTGGTGAGACCTTAAATATCTTGGTGATCTCAGAATTGATGCAATCAACCCATGCAAACATGTTTTAATCAACAGGTCCACAGCTAGCTAGACAAGGAATATTAAAATCAGGTGTACGTACCAACATACCTAAAGCATCTTGCTATGCAGCTGTAGAAAGCTGTTCCCTCTCCTGCAGAATATATAGCACCCATTCACCTCCCACCACCCGAGCCTGTTGTGGAAGAAGTGTTTCATGGAGATGAGGACATTCCAGCAGGAATTTCATTACCATTTGATTCTTAACATTTTTTGTCTTCTGCTGGAGCATCTGCTGTAGATCACTGCCAGGAATTGGATGCCAGACTAGGAAAATTATAATTTCTGTAGGACAATAAATATATTCCTGTAACATGCCAGGAAGTTGGGGGAGGAAATTGAAATTACAGTGAAAATTCAAGTTCTGATTTTCTAACCTTAGCCTAAGTCATGACCTGTTCCAAAAAGGCAGGATAGATGATGATGCTGACTTCCTATGGGATTTTGTGTTGCCAAATAAATTTATGAAACAATTTAATAGTTCAAGATAACTGTGAACATATGGGTATCTTGGAGAAACTGCACACTGGTTAGGGAAACTGGAGAGGGTTGGGTAAAATTTTGACTACACTTCCAGCCAACTGTTGAGACATATGGACGGATGAATGTGCTCACTCTTCTGTAAGCGCAGTAGACCTTAAGTTACAATAATTTCTTCTATCCTCTGCATTGTTCTTTCTTAAATATTGCAGGTATAGCCTTTAAATAATACATTAAACCTCTCTGCCTCGCTGTCACAATGGCAGAGCTGCTCTTTGTTTAACCTGACCACAAGCACATGAGGTATCCCATGGGATCCAGGAAAGAGGTCTCTGCCCAGAGGAGCTCTCACACTGATAAGTGGAGGAAGGAAAGGTGGACAGGCTGCAGACTTACTGTCATGTAGGCCAAAACTCAGCTGCAGTCCACACAACCCTAGCACACAACGAGTCTGAGCTAGAGCAGGACTGCAAGAGGCAAGAGTGCAAGAAGGGCAGAATCTGGCATGGTAGGGTGGATGGTGCGTGAGCAAGGCCATAGGCATCTGCAGGTCAGGGCCAGCATGTTGTGTCAAAGGATTGCCTTACATCATTGTCAGTTGTTAAAATGGAATCAGGCCTTGTGATGTTAGTACAACAAGCCACAGCAGGGCTGAACACGGCTCTCACCAGCTAGAGACATCACTGTGAGGCCTTCAAACAGGGAGCAGCAGATACGCATCTTATGGCAGAGCCATAGTGCAAAGGACACTTTCAGTGAAGTGAAAATATATATCATGTCTTCACCTTGCTTAACCATCCCTTTTCTTCCAAGCAAACTATTTAGTCAGCTAAGGGAGAGGAGAAATCATTCTGACACAATACAGCCTCCCACCAAGAACCCTTTGTGCGTCTGTAGGGCAACAGTAAGCAGCACTGTTCCTCCTCTTTCTCATTGCACTGCCACCTGGGAATTAAGCCCTCCTCAGCCTTCTAATTCTGCATGAATAAACACTGTCTCTCTTGGCCACTTACCCTCCCCTCCTGCTTTTAGATGCCATCTCCACTGGAAGCAATCCCTGCTATTGTGAAGGGCTTGCACACAGGTGCTCATGACCAACCCTCTCTAAACCTTCACTCCTCCCATCCTGACATGTATTAACCCTCTCCCACACAGCCCTGGGCAGCCCAGCATAACCACTGTTTTTCCACAGTTTTGAACTTCAACAACATACTCATCTTGCAGTCATCTGGTTAATTTGCAGGCAGTGATTACTGCAATGAGATGACATCTTTTTGTATTCAACATAAAATGGTTAATTAAATACAAAGTGCAATATATCTATCACCTAAATAATCTTCAATAAGTGTAATTTCAATCAGTTGCCATTTAACTAACATGTAATACTGGTTAAACCTGTCTGAAGTGACAAGGAAAATCAGTTGTCATCTATTCTTGTGATCTGTATCTCAAAACTGAATGCAACCAGCAAGGGATCTTTGGCACTGCTCTAAGGAGCTCAATGAAGGCAAGGGTTTGTACACCACAAGTCAAGGCTTTTTTTGCAGATTGCCCTGCAATTGTGTAAAATTAAAATGCAAAGTGGGCACTTGTGTATTTTTTACAAAGGGATTAATGCACACTTCCCCATTTCTGTGTGTGTTTTTCAGTCATCCATATTTGGCATTGGTGCATTTATGCTAATGTGTATTTGCAAGTTAGCACTGTTTGCCATTTGGAAGGTGTCCTCAGCAATTCTTTGTCCCATTGGCAGAAAACCCCCTGTGTGGCTGAGGCAGAGCATTGCTGGTGCCCAGCCTTGGCTCCTCATGGCCTGTTACATGCCCAGCTAAACATCTTCCAAATTCTTAGGCTGTGGAATAGGAATTGAGTTTGCAAGGTCAAAACATCTCCCCATGCAATGAACTTTCCTCTTCTCCTTGGCACATCCCCTTGCACATGCCCACTACCATTAGGATCTGAAAAATTCCTGGACACAAAGGACAATGAGATTGTGCCTGGGACTCTGGCAGCCACAGGGACAACGCAGAGGCCCCAGCAGCACATGGGGGGAACACCCAGGTTCCAGCACCCAGCACCTAACCCATGCACCAGCATTGCTTCTTTATTTCCCTAGTGCTTGGGGAACAAAAGTAGATAAAATTCTTACAATAATAGGAATGTTTAGAGTTGGGTTTTTTTTTTCATAAGACTAACAGAAAATATAGTTCCTTTAAACTTCAGAAAAAAAATCTTAATTATAAGATTCAGACCCATGTGGTTTTGAAGTTTAAATTAGGTGTTTTTTTTTCTTTTGTGCATTTTGTTCATATAGATTTTATACAATGCAATAGACAGCCTTGTTAATAGACAGGACACACATATACTAGAAGCAGCAGAAAAAAAGGAAAGAAGAAATGGCCACCAATAAATCATTCCAGCCCCCTCCCTTCCTCTGCAGTTAGAAAGGGCTGGGGATTTTCTGATGAACTAATCAGAAAATGTGGAGTTTAAAAACCAAAGAATGTTTGAGGAAGGGCTGGGGTGAGCAAGTACCTCTGGAAAAACTTCAAGGTGTTTCTTAATATTCAATGTTTCATTTCAAGACTTAAGGAAAGAAAAGTTCCATTCTGGAGGGCAAAACACCTTTTGAAATCTATCAAGGAATGAAAGCAATTATTAAATATGGAAATTGATGTAAAATTTTTAATAAGATATTTGTAAAAATTATGATCATCTCATCCATATTATTTCATCATCTTATCCTGGGCTCCTTCATGATGTTGCCTTTGCATCTGAACTCTGTGTGGACACATTGTCCCTGTGGAAAATGTGTAGTGCTGGGGCTCTGGGGCCACACTATTGACAACCAACATCCAGCATTTGTTATTCAGAAGCCATAAGGAAAGCACAGTGGGGCCATAAGGACAGCCCAGTATCTACCCAGCCTGAGCTCCACAACCCTTTGGGTCTGCAGCATGTTGTAGGATAGGTTGGTCAGTTGTTCACTGTAGTTTGTATTAGGATCTCTGGAGGGCTACATTAGAGCTAGGTAGGTGTAGTAACTGACTGTCACCAGTCAGACAATCTGACAGTGCAACAGTTAGACATAAATACCATTTAATTACCAACGAAAATGGCCCTCGATTCCTCCCTTACTTCTTCTGGTGGCAATGGAGAGCTGCCTTCAAGGTCCTCTTGTCCAGAGCTGTCAAATGAGGGTTCCACCACAGGCAGCACTAGGACCTAAAAGTCATAACCTGGGCATTTTAGTAACATTCATTTTCCTAATTGACCCCAGGGATTTTTTTTTTTTCTCCCTTAAGCTTTTAAACTGAAATTATGAATCTTCAAAACACACATACTCTAGCAAGGAGCTGTGGCTATTCACGTCAGATTTTTCATAGAACCAGTGCTTTACTTTTTGGTTGATCAAAGACTCCAACAGCACAGTCCAAGTAATTGCTATTTTTTTTGTGTTGTGGTCCATGTTCACAGAAAAATTACAAATATGTAAACAGATAAAAATATTTTCATGCTAAAAGCAGAGGATTTCTTACAATTTTATGAACAGATGTGATTTCAGGGCTTCCTTCAGAGACTTCCCTAAGTATCTTTCTGCACTGGAGCTTACCCTGGTGATCTGTCATGCTCTGAAAGATGTTCCATGTAGTGTTTCCTTTGGTAGATGGGGTGAATATCTCTCATGGGTGTCTGCCTTTACTGTTGTCTCCACAGACCTTAGAACAAGAAGCGAAGAAAGAGAGCAAAGCCATCCAGACCACACCAAGTGCTACCCATGCTCTATTATCTTTGCCTTGGAAATGATACCAACATCCCCAAATGGCTTTGCAAAGAGCAGCCCCCTCAGTATGATCTGCACAGGAATGGAGAGGAACAGATACCGATATTGATAGTTGCCCCTTTAATTCTGCATTAAAACTGTAATCACCAGTTCATCTCCATCATGTTCCTTTTTCATCTTTCCCGTCTACAAGTCTCATGGAAGAAGCACATAAGCCTGGATGTTGAAAGATCCTTAATCTTATTCAACATCTTATGAGGTTGAATACCCCGCAGTTCTTGATGTCAGGAGAGAAAGAAAAGCTCAAATTTGCTTCACCTGCTTCTTAAGTGTTGCCCGTATTTTCCAGGATTAAGCCATTATAATCTCCTTAAGCAGTCATGAAATAAAATAAATACAAGTCTGATTTTATGGTCAAAATAAAAATAATTTTTAAAAGTCCATATGCTGAACATGAATTCTTTTTTGGAGATGTGAGTGCAAGGAAGATTTAGCTTAAATGCAGCTGCTTGATCTATGTGCCCAGACTTTTCCAATGCAGTTTCTGGGCTTTTACTTTACCATTGAGCTACTCCCCATCATTAGCAACTTTTGCCTTTTTAACCCTAACTTCCAAAAGACTCTTGAAAACTTCCAAAATAAGCACAGAGCAATAACTCTCTGAACTACTAAAGGAATCAAAATGATGCAATTTATTTCCACAGAACCATGCAATATTCAATGATACACTGAATCCATGTTTTTAACACTTTTTAAAGGACTAAAACCCTGGAAAGAATTAATTCGGCATGCTCTGAAGCCGTTTTCCACTCAGTTGTAGAATTTTAAGACCACCAACACTGGATACTGGCAAAGATTATCAAAGGTATTTTGGGCTGAAATCCATACTAGTCAGAGGGCTTGGCCACTAAACAACTGGAAAATACTTCATGAAAGCTTTAGCTGTGCTATTATATTTTGTAAAGAAACATTTAGAAAAAAATCCATAGTATCTAGAAGGTTAAATTTGGGGCAGAATGACTCATTGGGAAAGTATGTACTGCACAGAATACTGTCTTCCCTGCAGATCAAGCAAATGGTTAATACAGCAGAGAGGTATTTATGGTACCAGCAGTGCAGAGCAGGGGTGGAAGAGATTAATGGGCTGGGATCTGTGCAGGACCCATCAGTGCATGGGCATAGCAATGCAGGTCTGGCTGGAGCAGCCTCAAGCCACTGAAACACACACCTGGAGCTGAGCCACATCTGGAATTGCTAGAAGCTGGCATTGAAATGTCTCTTGTTGTGCGAGATGAAAATTATGCCATTTTGGAAAAATGCAAGCAAAATGTGTTTTTTTTTTTCCACATCAAATAAAATTTCAAATCCATTTTCTGATTTTTCCAACTATTTCTGTCGTCTACTACAGTATTACAAAGAAATCTACACATGCCAGAACAACCACCATTTGCTAAGGCCTTTGGTAGCTCATAACAATATTGCAGGGAACTCATTTTACACAATGGGAAACTCAAACAGAGAAATATCACTATTTAAGTATCCAATGCCCAGAAGCATGATAGATGCTGTACAAGACAAAGATGGTACAGACAGATTTATTGGACAAAAGCAAGACAGTTCAGAAGCCAAAAGCAAAATAAAATAAAAAAAAACAAAACCAAACAAATAGTCAAAAAGCAAGAAATGACCAAAGGATTCACAAAGCTTCTATCCTTGATTAAAAAATCTTGATTAAAAACTCCTTGGCAAGCAACTTCATTTATTTTCCTTTTTGCTCTCCAGCTACAGAATAAAAAGGACACATCTTAGAAAATCTTTCTATAGCTATTTACTGTGCAGAAATTAAGGAGATTTTTTATATGCTGTGAACATTAAACTCCAAGGAAACAGTGGACATTTCAACCCCAGAGAGCTGAGGACCTTCAGGTTCAGTAGTTTTTTCCCTTCTCACGTGTATTCAATTGCTTACACCAATAAATAGACCATTTTCCTCACTCATTACAATCGCTTGCCTTGCTCATGATCTTGTGATCACTGAGTAAAGGCTGCACAGGGCAGAGCTGAATGCACCACTGTTCAAAGCGGATCTGACAGGCTTCTGTGCCGGACCGATGACACCCAGAGAGACACCCGTGTGTCACCAGCCACCACTGACATCATTGTGAGCATGTTGCGGATGCAAGGAGGTAATAACTCTTAGATGATCTCATAACACAACATATTTAATTGAAATAGAAACATATATGAATATGTTGCAATGTACTATGTTGCATATTACAAGATGTTCAAAGATGGGCAATTTTCTACATCAAGTGCTGACAAATCCATAAGACTCCCACACAAGGCAGATTAAAATGAGAAACAAACCAACATTTTAATAAAGTGTAGATAACAATGAACATATACTAAAAGTCAATTAATACATATACGTACATACACACAAAATACTTATATAAGGCTAAAAGGTCCAATTTTTGTTTGCAATGAGGTGAATTTCCAGTGATGGGGCAATTAAGAGGGGCCTTTGAGTTGAAATGAACTACACTAGCTCATGTCAGTTCACGGTGAAGAAGTTTATTCAAATGAAAATGAGATGTCCACATCATTGCAAAGCAAATACACCAGATTTTGTGTCTTTAGGTTAAAATGAAAGCCCCGCTGTACCAGGCAGTGGTCTCCTAGTGGAGTATTACTGCACAGAGGAGATAGGCTCTGAAAGTCTGAAAATATCCTGGAGGGGGGTTTGAATTCTTACAATTTCTGTTATTTCAGAAAGAGTCACTTGCTCAGATTAAATACTCTTGAATCCTTCAATGCAGAGGAAGGGGAAGAAAAAGAAAAATGTCTCAATATTCGCAATGCTAAAACTTTATCAGCTAAGGATAAAAATTCGAAGGCTTGGACACTTATCTGGAGTTTCAAAGAAAATCACCCAAATGTGGAGATATCCATCTTCCTCAGATGCTATCACTGGAGTTTACCTGCATCTACTCTGCAAAGGGGATCACACCTTTCCTGGCAGAAGCGGCCCTGGCAGCTAGGTTTTGGGTCTCTCTCTCTGCTATATCCTCTAAGGAGACGCATTCAAACCTCCTCTGACCCTCTCAGCTATAACAACAGAGATCATCTCAGGGACCCTTTGCAGGCTTGCTGCAAACCACCAACCACTTGCTTGCTCTTCTGTTTAAGGGATAGCACACTAGTCTCCTGGTATTGCCACTGGATGTGGAGCTTCCCCATCTTATTTTCTGAGGTGAGCCATTCCTTATATAAATGCTAAAAAATTAGTAAGACTATATTTTCCCCTTTTAATAAAGCTATAATAAGTTTCCATTAAAAGAACCATGTCTGGGTGTGGGAGAGTCACTTATTTAACTACTTGATTTAATTTTGGACTTATATGTTTAATGTCCAGAAGCAGGACCTGGTTCCTCTTCCTGGCTCCAGTTCCCAAGGAGCAGAAGAGATCCATTGCTGGCTCTGCTGTCTCTCCTAGTGACACATGCCATTGCCTAACAAAGCCCTCCTCAAGATTATGAAGTTTTTCCTAATGTTTGATCTAAATGTTCCCTGCTGTTTAGTCTATCCCTGCTGACTAATGAGAAGATCTGATATCTCACCTTATTAAAACATCTTTTATTGCAGTTATAGACAGTTTCATCAATTTTCCCATGCCAAAAAGACTAATTTTTCCTAGACATTTCTTAGAAATTCTCTCTCAGACATCACCTTGCATTGCTAGTGCTCAACCATGCATCTTTGCCCTTGGTTCCTGTTGTACAACACTGGGGTTTTGATAAGAGCATGTTTTGTTGCAAACCACTTAGAATATTTTGCCCTGTCCATATTGTCCCTTTCAGTATGAATCTTATTTACATTATCTACATGTATCATAGCCATCCATGAAACAGATCCCTCACTTGAATCATCTCTTGCAATTTCACATCTCCAAAGCCAGCTCTTTCTCCACTTCCTCATTCTCCCCACAGGCAATACTGCTGGGCTGCAGTGGTGGGATAACACACACTGACTTGGACCGATTCTGCTTCACTTCCAGAAGCTTTTCGGCATTCCCCACTGCAGGAAGAGAAAAACACCAACTTGTATGAGAAGCATTCTCCTTTGTGGGTCAACGGGAACGAAGGAATACTGAGAGCTACTGGAGGTGGCCATTTGCTCACTGAGGATGAGCTATACCACTGCAGGGATCACTTTTCAATTACAAAACAGAGGACAAAGATCAGTGTTTCAATGAATGACAAAAAGGGGAAAATAAGACATTTTAAACCATATTTTGTACTGTGAAATATGTTACATTTCCGGATCAATATCATCATTCTTTTGACAGTGCCCACCAGCAACTTTACGAACAAAAAATCATATTGTCTTTTCAAGATGCAGGTGTCCTGCTAGAGCATTTATCATTTCCTGTTGCCACATTAAGTGATATTTTTGGGGTGGATATACAAGCAATCATGACTGAAGAGTTATAGTCTCCTACAGACCTGTTACCAAAGTATGTTGGGGGCTTTTGTGCTCACATCTTCCTGGGGAGAGAAAAACACTGCTTCTTATCACTTTCTCTCCTTACATTCCAGTTGTTCTTCAGGAAGAATACAAACGTTCATTATAAACTGTGGATCAAAATAGCTACATCCCCAGCGGATGTCCATCCTATGAACACACAAATGCCACACACTTCTGTTCTTCCTACCCACTCTTGAAAACCTGTAGTTAGTTATCTTTGTGCAGAGAAGGTGCCAGCTATTCCATGGCTCTTTATTTAGCAAGTTTTCAGCTAAGTTTTTAAAGAAAATTACAAAGGAAGCAAATATTTGAAATTGAAGGACAAAAAAAGATAGAAAAGAAACTTGTATGTAATAAACATACGTAATAAAGAAACATTCTGTACATTAATATTAGTCCCAGTCCCTTAAACTATCTCAGCCCATATTGGGAAGCAACTTTACTTTTTTTGTTATTTCCAACAAACAATGACTCTTTTGTACAACCACTTTTACAGACATGATTGTCACCTTCACAGACAATTCTGCTGAAAGGTTTTATGCCAAGTTTTGTAAAAATTCAGTGCTCAATTTCCCACTGAACAGCCCACTGTGGTTCAGAGGCTGAAATGACTGCCTACGGTTTTCAACAGCTCTATCTTGTGTGAAGCTTCATTGATAAACCTTTTCTCTTTGTTTTAAAGTGAAAACTAAGCTTTCAGTTATCTAGAAATTGGGTTCAGGCTTATAAAAACATGAGGTCTTGACCATCAATCTTTCTGTGACTGATATTTAAAACAGACAGTGCTGCTAATGATGCACTCAAAATGCATTTAAATAATACTTAGTGAAGAAACAAATAAACTTAATTTTTTTAAATAATTTTGGCACAAACTTTACTTTTTGAAATGTAATTTATTTTTGTAAGGGTTTAGTTTATTCAGTAGCATCACCATAGACAGAATGATCTGCAGTTACTGCCAGACATCTTAGTGCTTGGTAGAACATGAAGAACAGTACCACTTTCAAATGCTCATGTCCTGGTTGGACATAAGAGACAAGAAAGCTCTGTGTAAACTCATGCACCCCCTTGCAGCACACAAGTAATAAGGAGGTCAAACATCTGAACTGGAACAGATCTCACTGTGATGATTCCC